>NC_134094.1:51997566-53247566 GCF_000715075.1 Nicotiana tabacum
AATGACTCTTAGTTGTTAAAATAGGTGGCATAATTAAGGGCCTTTAGGCCAAAGCTTAGTCATCTTAATGGGGTCCACACAAACCAACCATTTTGAGAAATCTCATTACATCATTTAGGTTGTATATTAAGGCCATGCTAACGGATGGAGATCAAATAGCTCGTTTGAAAATTCATAATACGATAAACCGTGAGATTTGATATTCTAAAGGAGTACGGTGCAATCTTTCTCAAGAATATCATACGAATTTTTTCCTACTTCGATCTGCCGTTACGTGTTTTGTCGCAATTAACGCGTGTTAGAGGGATTGTCAAGAGAATCGGTCCAGGTATGTTAAGGCTATCCCTTCTTTCTTTTTGGCACGATCCATATGGTACAAATGAAACGAGCAAATGCGCAACTTTCATAAATGACTCTATTCATAAAAGTACTAGGGGTGCCTATGTTTTTGATTCCCCATGTGAATTATTATTATATCTTCTGTTCATGGGTCTCAAAAAAATACGTAGTTGATAAAGTTTATCCAAAAGGCATATTGATCTTATGACATTCCAAGAAATCTTATTAACATATTTCTTTTACATTTCATGCATTTATACATGTACATTTACCCATAACCAGATGGTGTTATATACACGTACATTATATGTATATGGGATTTGAAAAAAGGTTACGGCGTTATATATGCACCACCACCTGATCAGCTGGTATATGTTGATGATTTTACCCACAGTGGCCGAGATGATATGATGGGATGCCCTCAGAGGCTTGATGATGTTATGTACACCTATACCTATGCATGATATGACATTTATACGCACGTGCATGACATTATAAATGTTTCAGGATTTATAAAGTTATTTAGACTTACAGGCGGAATCCTTTAATCCATGTTTCATGTATTTCTTTTATGTACTGATTTTCATGCCTTACATACTCAGTACATTATTCATACTGACGGCCTATTTCCCAGGGCATGCATTTCATGCCCGCAGGTGCAGGTAGACAAGCTGATGGTCCCCCTTCTTAGGATCCATTATTAGCGAGAGTTGGTGTGCTCCATTTGATCTGGAGCTGCTTTGAATTTTGGTACGATATGTTTGTATACATAAATGGGTATGACGGGGCCCAGTCCCGTCCTTGTACATTTGTATATTCTATTAGGGATAGTTATGTATAGTTGGATAGCATGTGGCCTTGCCGGCTTCCAGTTTTGGATATATGTATATATGTCTTTTGGACAGGTTTCCCCTCACGTATGTTATTCTCGTAATTCAGCAGGTTATTGACATATGTTATTCATGTTTATATCTTAGACGCATGCTTAAGGGTGTTCGACAGGTAGGACTCGGGCACTCGTCATGGCCCATCGGTTGGGTCGTGACAAAACTTGTTACACCCCATGTTTTCGTACGTAAAAGTACGCCATGAGTAAATTGATGAAAGCTCGGAAATGAGATATTACATCCCGCATTTTTGTACGTTAAAGTTTCATCGTAAGTTAATCGTTGTAAGTTCGGGAATGAGATTATTTTAAGATTATAAGCAGTATGCTATTTCAAACAAGTGATGAGTAAATTCGTAAAGTGAGAGGGTAAGCAAATCTAAGAAAATGAATTTCGTCGAAGTTTGATATTTTGGGATAAAATACGACCCGAGCTAAAATACCCGGTATTTATGGACTAGTACCATACAAGGTACCATATGACCATGATAGTAAGGTGTATAAAGTGTGTTAAAAGTAAGTAGTATTTTAAGTAATTTGAGATAATTCTTAATTATGTGGGTAATTAATTATTGGATTAGTGAGGGGATTAATGAGTTAATTAAGGAAAAGGTGAATTATTTGGATAATGTTAAAGGCACCAACGTGGCAGCCCATGAAGTGGATAACAAATCCAATGAGTGATTCACATACTAGGAAACAACGTGTCACATAGTTAAAGCATATAAAGTGATTCACATTTTCTTTAGCTTTCTGATAAAAGTTTGCATAGTAATATCCATTTCTCTTAACACATGCAAGCTAATGTTTGCCTATCCCCTTAAGATTAGAAGATGCAAGCATAAATTTAAAAAAGATTTCATACGTGATTTGACAATGGTTGGAGCTAGTGAATTGTCAAAATCATATATAATTCCATACAAATTACATACGGGATTTGCTAGAATCTCTTACAAGACTACTTAATACTTAGAAACGTGAGATTTTACGATTCTAAGTACAGTGCAATCTTTCTCAAGAATATCATACGGATTTTCCCCTACTTCGATTCGCCGTTACATGTTTTGCCCCAATTAACGTTTGTTAGAGGGATTGTCAAGAGAATCGGCTCAGGTATGCTAAGTCTATCCCTCCTCTTTCTTTTTGGCATGATCTATACGACACGAACAAAACGAGCAAATACACAACTTCCATAAATGACTCTATACATAGAAATACTAGGGGTGTCTATATTCTTGATTCTCCATGTGAATTATTATAATATCTTCTGTTCATGGATCTCCGAAAAATACGTATTTAATAAAATTTATCCGAAAGGTATATTGATTTTATGATATTCTGAGAAATCTCATTAGCGTAATTCTTATGCATTTCATGCATTTATACATGCACATTGACCCATGACCAGATGGTGTTATATACGCGTATATTATATGTATATGGGATATGGGAAAAACTTACGGCGTTATATACGCACCACCGCCTGATCAACTGGTATACGTTGATGTTTTGCCCACAGTGGCCGAGATGATATGATGGGATGCCCTCAGAGGCTTGATGATGTTATGAACACATATACCCATGTATGGTATGACATTTATATGCATCATGACATTATAAGTATTATTTATTCACACAGTTGTTCAGACATACATGTCAAGTCTTTTACTCTATGTTTTTCTCATGTCTATTGTTTACTGATTTTCATTCCTTACATACTGGGTACATTATTTGTACTGACATCCCTTTTACCTGGGGATGCTGCGTTTCATACCCGCAGGTCCCGATAGACAGGTTGAGAGTCCTCCAAGTAGGCTATCAGCTCAGCGGAAGATGTTGGTGCGCTCCATTTGCTCCGGAGTTGCTATTAGTCAGTATGATTAGGCATGTATTGATTGGTATGGCAGGGCTCTGTCTCGACCTTTATGACATTTATGTATCCTTAGAGGCTTGTAGACATATGTCGTGTACGTGAAAGATTGTACGGCCTTGTCAGCCTATGTTTTAAGTATATAGTGGATCACATTGGTCTTATAGGCCCGTGTGTCTTAGGTATAAGTTGGTATTTCATGTTGTATTCTACTTATCTCACAGCAGCTTCTTCGGCTCAGTTATCTATGATAGTATGATAAAAAAAGATATGTTATGCTGGTACTCAGTTGAGTAAGGAACCGGGTACCCATCGTGGCCCATCGGTTTGGATCGTGACAAAAGTAGTATCATAGCAGTTCTGTCCTAGGGAGTCTATAAGTCATGTCTAGTAGAGTCTTGTTTATGGGTGTGTTGTGCACTGCACTTATAAGCAGGAGGCTACAAGGCATTTAGGACCGTCACTCTTTCTTCTTACTCTAGATCATGTGGTAAAGCTCTGTTGTAGGAACTCAATTTCCTAAACTCTATCTTATTCAGAATACGATGATGTTTACATCTAGAAAGATGGTTGGTAAGAGATTGAATGTGGCTATGGAAGAGTTGAGTCAGAGGAACTCAATTTTTGCATCATGCTTATGATCGATAAATATGAGGTATTCAGTAGAACGTGTGTGTACTAAGACGTGTAAGCCTCTTGATAAGGAGCCTTAAGGCAAGAATATCTATCCACCCCTATAGTGAAAGGCAAAGAGAGATTTAGAAGATAGATACAAATTTCAACAAGTAAAAGAAGCGAGATGAAGAAGGGTACGAGGCACCCAGTTAGTGAAGAATATCATTATTTACCTTTCAGGAAGAGATATATAAGCATTATGAGTTACCTTCAACGGTAACAGAGGTATGTACAATTGGCCACACCGATCTAAGTTATGCCCTATGGGAGTTAACAAATATGGTTTAAGAGAAGGACGGAATATCAGGATCCGGCTGGGATTATAGTAACCCAAAATGGTGGATGGATTATTTGCGTTAGTTGACATTTCCGAAGGATATTGCAAATATGCTAATAGATCTCCTTGTGAGACACCTAGAGGGTGCATTCTAAAATAGTACAGCTAGATATGAATACTATAAAGATAGGCATTGGAAGCCTTGAAGGAATAAATATTACCTTAGTGTAGCTCCCGTCCCTAGTGGAGAAAGAATGTTAGGCAACCCAAAGAGCCAGTAGATGGAGCAAGGGGAGCTAAAAGCAAAAGAATGTCTTGTTCGAGTTTTCAGAATAAAGTGATAGACATAAATGTTAGCAGGAAATAAGAAGAGAGTTAATGAAGTTTTATGAGTAAGATGTGAAACGTAGATAACAATGGTAGATCAAAAAGATGACAGTATTACGGAGTCTATAGACAAGGGAAGGAAAATATGAGAGGTGACAGGCCTTGAGACAACAAAAGAGTATAGATCGTAAAGTCATATCCTCATTTTGAGAAATAAGTTCGTGACTCCAATGCGACTACCAGAAGGAAAAGTTAGACCCCAGAGTAACAGAAATCAGTATGGACTGGTGAACAAGATAAACTAAATATGAATTAGGGACTGAGTGAATTGATAATAGTCGGCATCGTGAGAAATTCAGAGATTGTGTTCCGGTGATAATAGAATGGACAACAGAAGAAGATTCATGAGAAATTCAGAGAATGGTCATTCAGGAAGACGCTTCCCTAAAGCAAGCAATGTGAGTAAAGTTAAGCTTAAGTGACTGTATGTGCCAGTTACACTAGGTGTCTCCCTCGTGAGTAAGGAATTTTGTTATCCCTGGTACAGAAGGATTACCGCAAGGAGAGTGAGGGTCATCGATGATGTGAAAAGACGTCAAAGATGAAGAGGTAAAACATCTATAGGTAGATCGTCGTAGCACTAAACCTTAGTACTCACCAAAAGGGGGGAATATGGTGTGATGTGGCATTAAGTCAGAATTAAGTGGTTATTGTAAAGGAAGAATGCCATAAAAATGAGAAAGGAATGAGATTGAACTTATCCAAATCCTACATATATGCTATGATTCTAGAACATTATCCAAACACAACGTCAAGGAGAGAAAGTAAGGGTTCCTGCCCGAGATGATATTGATAGAGAAGAAGCCTGTACTAGACGTAAGTTAAGACAAAGGAAATAACCCAAGATAGATTACGAGGAATAATGATAAAAGAATGGGCCAACGAGTAGTTAGTAGTTGATCCAGGAAGATCCTAGTTATGGCTAGATAAGAGGATACAGATCGTGCAAGATAAACATAGTGAACCCCAACATGGAAATTCAGCCTCGCGGATATGACATCGTGACCCTTGAGAAATATTCAGATAGGAGTTGGGGTAGTTAAAGGTACCGTAAGAGTATTAGGAAAATAAAAGAGAGTGCCACTGGGAAGACAGTTAAAATATCAGTTCAGAAGCAACCCTACAAGCATATGTGCATGGAAATAAGTCACTACGGATAATTATAGGCGGGGAAGAACATCAAAAATTCCATCAAGTATACGATGTGATAAGCTTGTAACTTTACAAGAGCCAGAAGGTCTCCCTAAATATTACAACAAAACACTAGCTGAGGAAATAAGGAAGAAGGCTTCAACCTAAGCACATTGACCAAAAGAGGAAATGGTCTTGTAACAACAGTCTCACAATAACATTGTATGCACTCCATAAGGAAGTGGCACCTAGCGTGGCTAATGAGCGGGAAATGAAACCAAAAGTAATATTCGAGACCATATGAATTGCACCAAATTACGACATGCATGGGAACTAAGATAAGCTAAGTATGCATGCACAAGGGGGCAGAAAGATTAGGAAAAGTAATTGCTTACGTTTAAAGAAAACTGAGAAGGAACGAAAAGAATTATTCGATCAATGATCTAGAGTTAGTTACATTATGAATGCATTTAAGATTTTGAAGTACTATCCACGCAGCATATATGTTCATAATCAAACAGCCGTAGAAGACTCATGTATGAGTTAAAAGAAATAATTGAGTCCAAGTCATAGACAAAGGAATAAATTGTTAGAAGATTGTATCTTGGATATTCCATATCGTCTATGAAGGGCTAAAGTAATAACTAATATCAGGAACCACAGATCGGAAGATAGCTTAAGCTTATATAAAGACTGATCAGAAGGAGGAGTAAACTAAAGAGTTACATCAATAAAGTAAATCAAGAGTCTAATTATTGGACCCAAAAAATTATAGAAATCGTGATTGAGGACATTGCAGAATCACTCTTAATATTTGAGGTACAAGAGAGATAGTACAGTAGTCATTCTATAACGACTCTACGATAAAGCCAGTCAGAAAAGTACCAGCCTTATAAGAAGTCAGTATGAAGCTCTCACCGGATTGTGTATGCACCAGAGGTGCAAGTATTATAATAGGGCTTCAAGGTATTAATGTGAATTATATATGTGTGAAAAAGAGGTCATAAAAGAGATAGAAGATGTGATGCAAGATTTTAAGGTAAGTAAGGTAAATGTGAACAATGTACGAGATACTCAGATGCAGAAGGTTGCGAATAATCCATACATCATATAGAGGACTAGAAGCGTTAGGATTAAGTATCCGGGAATGATAGCGGTGTCATTGGTGGCATACCTCCCATCCTATGTTTTCTAAGTATCGAGAGGTCTAGTTAAAAGAGTAAAGAAGAGTTTGAGATGATGTGATGTCTCACTTGATGTTCCCAAATAACAAAAGGAAATTTGTGGTACAAGCAAGTTGAAGGAAGGTTGTGAGTAGTATAAATGAATATGTGTAGGTCGCAAGCTAAAGTATGGTAAAGATATAAGGTTTTAGGAAGACAGGAGTAAGGATAAGAAAGGGTGAGTGAGAAGGTGATGAGAATGGATAAGTCCTTAGGATTAAGCCCATGAAAATAAGAGATCTGATGGTTTCTCTAAGTTATAGAAGGCTCAGTATAGCCTGAATGAACTCAAAGGAGTCTAAGACTAATAACATTTAAAAGAGATGGAATGCTGCCCTGGTAGTAGAATAAGGGTGTAATTATGATAAATGAAGGATGACGTTTGGGCCTTCGATTGAGTGATGATTTGAAGGGATTTCATGAATTGTACAGGATTAAAATTCCCACGTAATGTGAATCACATTAGGATGCTATGAACTACGGTTATTGAAGTATTGTATCGCCCCTAGGTGGATTGGGCAAGTCACTTCAGATATCCCCCGATGAGACGTAAGCCCTAGTGGCAATGTATTACGTAAGAAGTTTCAAGATATCAGTGGAAGATTATAAATCAACATTGAGGTAAATCAAAAATGGATGGATAAAAGTTACAAAATACGAGATGAGATTAGGCCCTCAGTCTTAAGATGAACAATAATGAAGGAACGTTAAAGGACTTAGACATATAGGATAAGCAACGAGAGTAACCTGAAATTTGGTAGAAGACCTCAGTGACGGTAAAGATAAATTGAAGTAAGAGCTATGGTATAGTATGACCTACCTAGATACAGTAAAGTCATACGGATAGATAACCGTGTCTACGAAACAAGATATAGCAATATTCGTAAGTTCAACAAAATACCAAGCGTACCAAAGTTATATAGATCCCGGGGAGTTAAACATTCGAGGATGAATGTTTCTAAGGGGGGAAGGATGTTACATCTCTCATTTTCGTACGTTAAAGTTTCGTCTTCAGTTAATCAACGTAGACTCGGGGATGAGATTATCTTGAGGTTAACGTATTTATGCTATTTATAACAAGCGATAAGTAAGTGCCATAAAGGGTAAAGGGTACATAAATTAAAGGAAATGTGTTTCGATTGAAGATTGTCGATTTGGGATATAATACGGTGCGAGCTATAATACCCGGTATTTATGGACTCGTACCATACAAGGTATCATATGACCGTGATAGTATGATGTATAAAGTATATTAAAAATGAGTAGTATTTTAAGTAATTTTAGATAATTCTTAATTATGTGGGTGATTGGTTAATTATCGGGTAATGGAATATTACCAAATTAATTAATAAATTAGTGGATAAAGATTAAAATCCCCATCCCATCCCCACGTGGCAGCAAGCCACTTCCTAAAGACATGACTCATAGTCATTGTAAATTAGGTGGGAAAAAATGTGTTAGTTACAAAGACACTTCATCTCTAACATCTTCATTACAAAATACCTTACAATCAGATGCTAACTTCATTCTATCATTTTGAATATAAAGACACTACAATCAAATGCTAATTTCATTTCTAATAATTTGAATACAAAGACTACAATCAGACGTTATCAATTCCTACAGCTTTTTAACAAAACTTCTTGTGACCAAACAATTCAACAAGAATTATTAGCACCTTAGCAACATAAAATTTTGGAGTTCTAAAGAAGTACGGTGCAACCTTTTCCAAGAACATCATACGGATTTTTCCCTACTCTAGGTATGTTAAGGCCATCCCTTCTTTCTTTTTGGCATGATCCAAATGATGATACAAAAAGAAACGAGCAAACGTACAGTTTTCATAAATGACTCTATTCATAGAAATACTAGGGGTCTCTATGTTCTTGATTCCCCATGTGACATATTATTATATCTTCTGTTCATGGGTCTCAGAATGATACGCAGTTGATAAAGTTTATCCGAAAGAAATATTGATATTATTAACATATTTTCATGCATTTCATTCATTTATACATGTACATTGACCCATGACCACATGGTGTTATAAACACGCATTTATAAGTATACATATGTATACGGGATATGGGAAAAGGTTACGGCGTTATACACACCACCACCTGATCAGTTGGCATATGTTGATGATATTGCCCACAGTGGCCGAGATGATATGATGGGATGCCCTCAGAGGCTTGATGATGTTATGTATACCTATACCCATGCATGACACGATATTTGTACGCACGTGCATGACATTATAAATGTTTCAGGATTTACAAGTTATTTAGACTTACATGCGGAATTCTTTATTCCGTGTTTCATCTATGTCTTCTATGTACTAATTTTCATGCCTTACATACTCAGTACATTTTTTGTACTGACATCCTATGTCACGGGGGCTGCGTTTCATGCCCGCAGGTGCAAGTAGGCAAGCTGACAGTCCCCCTTCTTAGGATCCTTGATAAGCGAGAGTTGGCGTGCTCCACTTGATTCGGAGCTGCTTTTGATTTTGGTACGATATGCTTGTATACATGTATTGGTATGACATGGCCCAATCCCGTCCTTGTACAGTTGTATATTCTATTAGAGGTCTATAGATAGTATGTATAGTTGGATAGTATGTGGCCTTGCCGGCTTCCAGTTTTGGATATGTAGTTGTCTATAGCAGCCTTGTTGGCCCGTCCCACGTGTTCCGCACGTATATGTACATATGCCTTTTGGGCAGGTTTCCTTCATATATGTTATTCTCGTAATTCAGAAGATGTTATTCAGGTTTATATCTTAGACGAATGCTTAGGGGTGTTCGACAGGTAGGACTCGGGCACCCGTCACAGCCCATCGGTTTGGGTCATGATAAAAGTGGTATCAGAGCAGTTCTGTCCTAGAGTTGTCTACAGACCGTGTCTAGTAGAGTCTTATTTATGGTGTGTTGTGCACCACACTTATAGACTGGAGGCTACAGGACATATAGGATGTTATCCTCTCTTTTTATCTTTAGATCATGTGATATAAGAATTCATGTTCCTAACGATATGTTACGTTTTCAGCGATGCCTCCGAAGACTGCAGCCACCCAGAAGGGAAAGTCTGTGGTTGATGAGACTACTAGTCAAGCGCCACGAGTTACCAGGGCTCGGGGAGAGTCTTATAGTGAGATTCCATCTCAGACTTCACATACCCTGCCCTTTGTAGAAGGTCTCCGAGGAACACCAGCTCCAGCGGCCGCCCCTATACATTCAGCCCCTCAGCCAGATGCACCAGGTCAGGAGATGAGAGGTGCTATTTAGCTGTTAACTCGATTAGTAGTCGCACAGGCTCAGCGTCAGGAAGTAGGTATTGGTCATGCAGATAGGTCCGTCAGTGCGAGGGTTTGTGATTTCATTAATTTGGACCCTCCGGTATTCACTGGGGCAGATCCAAATGAAGACCCTCAGGTATTTATCGATAGAATGCAGAGGACTTTGAGGGTAATGAAAGATACTGCGACCGAGTCGGTTGAGCTACCTTCCTATAGACTCCAAGACATTGCAGTTAATTGGTACGAGTCTTGGAAATTGTCTAGATGTGAGGATGCCCCTCCAACGATATGGCAGGAGTTTACAGAAGCTTTTTCTTCGTCATTATCTGCCACCAGAGCTTAGACGGACCAGAGTTGATAGGTTCTTGACCCTTCGGCAGGGTAACAAGAGTGTTTGAGAGTACAGTCTTCAGTTTGATTTGTTGGCTAGGTATTGTCCCACTATTGTATATAAGATAGATGATCGGGTTCACCGATTCGTGATGGGGTTAGAGCCGCACTTGCTTAACGATTGTATGTCGGTCTCACTTCAGGCAGACATGGATATTTCTCGTATTCAGGCATACGCTCAAGGTGTAGAGGAGCGTAAGCAGAAGCAGAGGGCCGATCGTGAGCATGATAGGGCCTAGAATAAGAGAGTGAGCTCTTCGGGTCCTTCTGGTGAGTTTGGAGGTGGTCAGAGACAACAATACTCGAGGTATCCAACCGAGACATCGGCTAGCACACCCCCTCAGTTTGGAAGGTAAGAGATTTTATCGTTCCACATATTCAGGGCCTGGTCAGAATTTCAGGACCTCAGGTTCTCAGTATAGGGGTGAGTTAAGTCAGATGAGGCCGCCCTTGCCACGATGTTCTCAGTGTGGTAAGCAGCATACCGGGCAGTTCCGTATGGGATTGGGTGTTTGTTATACTTGTGGTTATCCGGGCCACATTATGAGGGATTGTCCGACGAGAGGTGATGCAAGCATAGCTCAGCTAGCAGGATCTGTAGCTGGTTTGTCATCATCAGTACGCCCCCCTGGGCAAGGATCACAAGCACCAATAAGTCGTGGTAGAGGTAGAGGTGGAGCATTTAGCTCGAGTGGTCCTCATAACCGCATTTATGCGTTGGTAGGACGGCAGGATCAGGAGTCATCGCCTTATGTTGTTACAGGTATATTATCAGTCTTCTCATATGATGTATATGCACTAATTGACCCAGGTTCCACCTTATCATATGTTACTCTATTGGTTGCTAGTAAGTTTGGAATAAAACTTGAATATATTAAACCTTTTGAGGTGTCTACACATGTTGGGGACTCAATAATAGCTAAGCGAGTATATAAAGGTTGTATAATAGTAGCTCATAGTCGATCTACCGTAGCGGACCTAATCGAGTTAGATATGGTAGAATTTGATGTTATAATGGGTATGGATTGGTTGGCTTCTTGTCATGCCAACGTTGATTGTAGATCGAAGATAGTCCGATTTCAATTTCTAAGGGAGCCTGTTTTGGAAAGGAAAGGTAACACGGCATCGCCGATAGGTAAATTTATTTCCTATCTCAAGGCAAGGAAGTTGATCAGAAAGGGCTATATTTATCACTTAGTTCGGGTTAAGGATGTGAAAGTAAAGTCACCAACCATTCAGTCCATCCCTGTGGTTAATTAGTTTCCCGATGTTTTCCCAATGAGCTTTCGGGTCTTCTGCCAGAGCGAGAAATTGAGTTTGCCATTGACCTACTACCACATACTCATCCAATATCTATTCCCCCCTATAGAATGGCCCCCGCAGAGCTGAAAGAGTTGAAGGAACAACTAAAGGACTTACTTGAGAAAGGCTTTATCAGACCTAGTACAGCACCATGGAGATCACCTGTGTTATTTGTGAAGAAGAAAGATGGTTTCTTACGGATGTGTATTTATTATAGACAGTTGAATAAGGTGACGGTCAAGAATAAGTACCCGCTCCTGAGGATTGATGATTTATTTGATCAGTTGCAAGGTGCCAAGTGTTTCTCAAATATAGACATGAGGTCCGGTACCATCAGGTAAGGGTTAAGGGGAAAGATATTCCGAAGACAACATTCAGGATCAGATATGGGCACTTTGAGTTTCGTGTTATGTCATTCGGTTTGACCAATACCCTAACAGTATTCATGGATTTGATGAACCGTGTGTTCAGACCCTTTTTAGATCTGTTCGTAATTATATTTATTGACAATATATTGATTTATTCTCGTTCAGAGGCTGAGCATGCAGATCATTTGCGTACTATGCTCAGAGTTCTACAAAAAGGGAAGTTGTATGCAAAATTCTCTAAATGTGAATTCCGGTTGAACTCTATAGCCTTCCTTAAGCATGTCATTTCGAGTGAAGGTATTCGGGTTGATACACAAAAGATTGAGGCAGTAAAGACTTGTCCTAGACCCGCGACACCGACGGAGGTTCGTACTTTTCTCGGTTTGGCAGGTTATTACAAGAGATTTGTAGAGGGATTTTCTTCCCTTTCAGCACCTTTGAAAAAGTTCAATCAGAAGGGAGCAAAGTTTCAATGGACTGATGCTTGCGAACGGAGTTTCCAGGAATTGAAGGACAGATTGATTTTTGTACCGGTTCTAATGCTCCCAGAAGGGACCGATGGTTATGTTATTTATTGTGACGCTTCGAGCGTTGGATTGGGTTATGTACTGATGCAGCATGGTAAGGTTGTAGCTTTTGCTTCTAGACAACTAAGAAAGCATGAGAAGAACTACCCGACCCACGATTTAGTGTTAGCCGCGGTGATTCATGCACTAAAGATGTGGAGGCACTACTTGTATGGCATTCATGTTGATATCTATACGGATCATAAGAGCCTACATCATATCTTCAAGCAAAAGGAATTGAATTTATGTCAAAGGAGATTGTTGGAGCTATTTAAACATTATGACGTTTATATTTTATACCATCCGGGGAAGGCTAACGTGGTAGCCGATGCCCTCAGCCTTAGATCTATGGGTAGCCTGTCATATTTACAGCCAGAAAAGAGGGGAATAGTCCATGAGCTTCATCAGCTAGCTAGTCTTGGAGTTCGGTTACTGGACTCAAGTGATATTGGAATTACTATTCAGGATACGGCAACATCCTCATTAGTAACTGAAGTGAAGGAACGCCAGTACGAGGATCCAGTGTTAGTTCATTATAGGGATAGCACCCTTCAGAAGGAGAAGACACCGTTTGAGATTACAGAAGATGGGGTCCTCAGATATCGAGGACGATTATGTGTCCCTATTGTTGCAGGGCTGCATCGGCAGGTTATGGGAGAAACTCACTATTCTCGTTATTCTATCCATCTCAAAGCAACCAAAATGTATCATGATATTACGGAAGTATATTGGTGGGACAGAATGAAAAAGGATATAGCGGAATTTGTTTCTCAGTGCCCTAACTGTCAGCAGGTCAAGATTGAGCATCAAAAACCTGGTGGATTACTGCAGGCTATAGAGATTCCGACTTGGAAGTGGGAAGTAATCAATATGGATTTCATCGTAGGCCTACCTCGTACCCAGTGTAAGTTCAATTTTATATGGGTGATTGTTGATAGGCTTACAAAAGCAGCCTATTTTCTGCCCGTTAGGACTACATATTCTGCAGAGGATTATGCAAGGCTTCATATTAAGGAGATTGTTCGACTGCATGGTATCCCTGTATCTATTATCTTGGATAGAGGAGCTCAATTTACAGCTAACTTTTGGAGGTCCTTCCAAAAAGGATTGGGGACTCAGGTAAGTCTTAGTACATCATTTCATCCCCAGACAGGCTGACAGGCTGAGCGTACTATTCAAACACTTGAGGATATGTTACGAGCTTGTGTGATAGACTTCAAAGGTAGTTGGGATGATCATCTGCCGCTTATTGAGTTTGCATATAATAATAGCTACCATTCCAGTATTTAGATGGCTCCGTACGAAGCTCTTTACGGAAGGAAGTGTAGGTCGCCTATAGGGTGATTCGATGTTGGGGAAACTACATTAGTAGGACCAGAATTGGTACAACATGCAATCAAGAAAATTAAGCTTATACAGAAAAGGCTATTAGCAGCTCAAAGCCGTCAGAAGTCTTATGCGGATAATCGACGGCGAGACTTGGAGTTTCAGGTTGACTACTGGGTATTCCTAAAGGTATCACCGATGAAAGGTGTTATGAGGTTTGGTAAGAAAGGAAAACTTAGCCCTCGGTACATTGGACCATATAAGATCATACGCAAGATAGGCTAGGTAGCATATGAGTTAAACTTGCCTTCAAACTTGGAGTCTGTACATCCTGTCTTTCATGTGTCTATGATCCGTAAATGTATCAGAGATCCTTCCAGAATCGTGTCAGTTTATGACGTTCAGGTCACAGAGCAGCTATCATATGAAGAAACTCCCAATGCTATATTAGACAGACAGGATCGGAGATTGAGAAAAAAAGAAGTAGCTTCGGTGAAAGTACTTTGGAGAAACAACAATGTGGAAGAAATGACTTGGGAGGCCGAGAAAGACATGAAGTCTAGATATCCCAACTTATTTCCTAATCCAGAGAAGGGTCCGACTGAGACATCACAACCTAATAGAATCCTAGGAAGCTCAAATCTATTCAAGGACAAGAATGAAGCTTTGGAATCTCAAAGAGGGCCTTTAACAAAATGTCAAGCTAAAGAGTTGCAAAACAAGTTCATTAGACTTCAAGTGCAAATAAAGAAGTTGTTAATTGGGATGGAGAGCTCAAGGATAAAGGATATGAGTTGTCTAGGTATTATGATTATTTTATAGTCTAAATTCATGTCCAAAAAAAGGTGGATTAGATCCCAAGAGACATCCTCTGAAGAAGGTCCAAATCAGGCCATTATTGGACATATTTGGCACCTAAAAATGTGTCCAAACTTGCATCCAAATAAGTCCTACATGAAGCCAAGTTTTTATAACATAAAAAGGACTTACTTGCTGCCCAAGAAAGGTTCAATAGGCGTGATAGAAGTTGGGTACAAGTTGGTGCCAAGTTGCTTGCAAGTTGCCTCCAAGATTTTCAAGATCCTATCCATGATTGGTTTGCGACTTTCAAGATTCTATCCAAGATTGGTTTTAACTTATTTTCATATATTTTGGTACTAGATTTATTTATTTCCTAGGTAGTTAAGATTATGTTTTCCTTTTCCTAAGATTGTTGGAGTTACTTTCCAAGATTGACTTGGTTTTTGTTTCCTAGTGTTTTTCCTTTTCCTAAGGTATTTGGACCTGTTGTCCAAAGTATTTTACGACTTTATTTCCTTGTTTTTAGGTAGGAATTTCGTGACCCCCTCTCTATATAAAAGGGTGTCTTCTTTGTTTTTAGATTTTAGATGATTATAGACAATATCAATAAAAATTGTGAGATTTTTCTTGCACTCTTGTGTGTGGCTACTCTTGAATTTATTCTTCAACCTTCAAGACTCAACTTAAGGTAGTAAGATTAAACTCTTTCGAAATCTTTGATCACTTCTAGGTATCCAAGAAATGTGATAAGTTTAGGCTTATTGTTGTTCTTGTTATTCTAAACGGTCGGGTTTCACAATCGATCTCTTGTTTTTAGTTCTCTACCAAAGGCGATTAGTTCTTTGTTAGCTAATTGTTGTTGTTAGGATTCAACTTCAAGAATAGACTTCTTGAATTCAATCAATCTTTAATTTTCCGTTGTTTTTTTTTGTTTCTTTATTTTCTTTTAGCTTCTACAAGTTTCTTGATTTTCTTTAGTAATTCTTGGACCCCTATCGTGTTGCTATCAAGTGGTATCGGAGCATAGGCTAATCAAGATTTCAATCTTGATAATTTTGGAAGGTTCTTGAGCAAAACAAAACCAAAAAAAAAAACAAAAAAAAACAAAAATCAGCCAAAAGAAAAGCATTATAGCTCAGTATTATTTGTAGAATTCAAGTGTTATTTGGTTTTCAAGTCAAGAAAGGAAACAAGAAGATGGGATCCTAGTTCTTGAAGATTAAGGTAACTTCTTTTCTTATTCTTGTGGGTTTTGGGTTTCCTAAATTCTTTCCTTATTTTTTCTACATAACCAATTCCTATTCTTCCAAGGTTTGGTCCTTCCCTTTCTTTTTCTTTTTCTAACTCCACATTCTTCTCACTAAGGGTTGTGACTAGTAAGGTTTATTAATACATCTAAAGTTTAACGACCAAGAGTTGCTTTGAGTGGAAAAAAGGCAAGAGGCGAGAACATTAGAGGAAAAAGCCAAAATTTAAGAGATACATAATTCTTCTAATCTTTGTTCAAGATGTTTCAAACAGGTAGTTATAGTGAAAGAAGGTGAGCTATGTGACTCAAAAACTTAAAAAGTCAAACTTACAGTATACCGAATGGAAGGTAGACAATGGTAAAATTATTTTTCAAACAAGAGTTAAAGTGATGTCTGTGATTTGTGCCCTTAGAATTGACAAAGAGTTTGGCTATAACTCAATTAGCACTTATATGGTTGAAAAATTAAACTTGCCTTATGTTGAGCATATTGAACCCTACATGTTGAGAGGAGTAAAGGTAGATAAAAGAGTGTTATTACTATTCTATATTGGAAGGTATAAGGATGTGATCTGGTGTGATGTGATTCCCATAAATAATTATCATATCTTGTTGGGAAAGCCATGGTATACCTATAGAAGAGCTTCATATAACATGGAAAAAAATAGATACTCTTTTGAGGTTAACGGGGAGAAACTTATTCTTGGACCTTTGACTCCCTCATAAATTTATGAAGATGAAAAGACTGTTAAAGAGAATATGGAAAAATATGAGAGAGAAAAGAATGAGAGGAGTAAGGGAGTGCATGTTGACATCCCAAAAGAGGAAAAAGGAGAGGTTGTATTGAGTGAAGAGAATGGGATGTCAATTGAGAAAAAGAGTGTACTTGAGGGAAAAGAAAAGAGACAAGGCAATGAGATAAGAAAAGTCTTTGAGGTAGAGAGAGAAAAACAAGAGGGTTTGAGTAAAGAAGAAGTAAAAAACTTTAGTGAGAGAAAAGAGTCTAAGGATGAGGGAAACGTTAGTTTTGTGATAAAAGCCAAAGAAAGTGTAAGCAAGAATAAAATTTCTTTACTTCCTAACCCATTAACTTATTCTTGTTTTAGTTCTTGTGATTTTGTGTAGCCACGTGTTGAAAGACCTTTTGAAAGGAGAGGTGAGGCGCGAGAAATGGTGGTAAAGGATCCAATTGGATTCCAACATGAATTAGGCGAAATTAATTCTTGTTTGATGGTGGAAGATAAAAGCTTGGTTAAATTCTTTGTTATTGAACCTTTTGACTATTTTAATTCTTATTTACAGGTTTATGACATGGAGTTTCCTAAAGCCATTGCTAAGCTGGAATCATTGCATAAAAGAATACAAGGTGATGTTGTTCCATTAGTAAATAAGTCCAAGTATGATATGTATAATTGGTTCATTCACATTCTTGGCCTTCCTAGAACACCTAAGGTATTTTTGGAGGTAATGAACTATACTCTTATTTCTTATGTTGGTGACTTTATAATTTTTGTGGATAATGACATGTGTATGCATATCAAGTCATTAACTGTAATATCTAAGTTAAAGTGCAAGAGTAATTTGCTTCCTTTTGAAATTGAGTATGACATAGATGATTATGCATTCCAACTTGGTGGAAAGAGGCATAAAATTTATGAGAAGAGGCTTGCTAATGAGTTAAATGATCTTTCTTCTCTTATTCAAGTGTCTAATGAGTTTTCATGTGATAAATTGCTAGAATGTGAGTTTTGTTGTTTGATGGGAAGTCATTCCTCTAGGCATGTTGATTGTGAGCCTGTAAAAGTGTTTGCTACTATTAAAGAGGATATGCATAATTATTGTGACGTTAGTGATCAAATACTCTTTCATGAACCTATCTATGACTCTTTCTGTGATAGTTTGAGCAATTATGTAGAATCCATTGATGTTGCGAATATTATTGGGGAAAGTTATAATCATGAGCTTGAATGCAATGAAATTTGTATTTTGGAATTTATGGGTTCTTCTCTCCTTTCTGAGAATTTATGTGCTTGTTTGAATAACTTACATGTAGAAGAATCCATGGGATTTATAATTGATACTTGGCTATATCATAAGAGTGTCTTATTTGATACATGTGGCAGAGATACTTGTGTTAAATGGATGCATGACCAATATTTTGTAATTTCTTTGGCATGCACGTGTTTGGACTACCTTATTGATAAGATCGCATTGCAAATTTCATTACATAGTGCATCTAAGAGAGGTTTTTATTGGACAACTCTAAGTAGGCATAAATTTTATTGGGATGATGATGTCCATATGCTTTATAAAGGAGTATTTACACCTATTAGGCTTAATTGGGTTAAGTGGACACATGATCACTATCTTGTTTTATTCCTACCATTTTTTCAGATTAGTGGATGCCATTTACTAGTACGTGACTTTTTTTCTTGCAAGGTCGAAATTCGAGGACGAATTTTCTTCAAGAAGAGGGGAATGATAGCATCCTAGGAAGCTCAAATCTATTTAAGGACAAGAATGAAGCTTTGAAATCTCAAAGAGGGACTTTAACAAAATGTCAAGCTAAAGAGTTGCAAAACAAGGTCGTTAGACTTCAATTGCAAATAAAGAAGTTGTTAATTGGGATGGAGAGCTCAAGGATAAAGGATATGAGTTGTCTAGGTATTATAATTATTTTATGGTCCAAATTCATGTCCAAGAAAAGGTGGATTAGATCCCAAGAGACATCCTCTGAAGAAGGTCCAAATCAGGCCATTATTGGACCTATTTGGCACCTAAAAATGTGTCCAAACTTGCAGCCCAATAAGTCCTACATGAAGCCAAGTTTTTATAACATAAAAAGGACTTACTTGCTACCCAAGAAAGGTTCAATAGGCGTGATAGAAGTTGGGTACAATTTGGTGCCAAGTTGCTTGCAAGTTGCCTCCAAGATTTTCAAGATCCTATCCATGATTGGTTTGCGACTTTCAAGATTCTATCCAAGATTGGTTTTAACTTATTTTCTTATATTTTTGTATTAGATTTATTGCTTTCCTAGGTAGTTAAGGTTATTTTTTCCTTTTCCTAAGATTGTTGGAGTTACTTTCCAAGATTGACTTTGTTTTTGTTTCCTAGTGTTTTTCATTTTCCTAAGGTATTTGGACTTGTTGTCCAAAGTAGTTTAGGACTTTATTTCCTTATTTTTAGGTAGGAATTTCGTGACTCCCTCTCTATATAAAGGGGTGTCTTCTTTGTTTTTAGATTTTAGATGATTATAGGCAATATCAATAAAAATTGTGAGATTTTTCTTGCACTCTTGTGTGTGGCTACTCTTGGATTTATTCTTCAACCTTCAAGACTCAACTTAAGTTGGTAAGATTAAACTCTTTCGAAATCTTAAATCACTTCTAGGTATTCAAGAAAGGTGATAAGTTTAGGCTTATTGTTGTTCTTGTTATTCTAAAGGGTCGGGTTTCATAATCTATCTCTTGTTTTTAATTCTCTACCAAAGGCGATTAGTTCTTTGTTAGCTAATTGTTGTTGTTAGGATTCAACTTCAAGAATAGACTTCTTGAATTCAAGAAACTCTTTCTTGAATTCAATCTATTTTTAATTTTCTGATTTTTTTTGTTTCTTTATTTTCTTTTAGCTTCCGCACGTTTCTTGATTTTCTTTAGTAATTCTTGGACCCCTATCGTGTTGTTATCACAACCTTAAGGTACGTGTATGGATCCTTGTGTTAGTTATTGATGGTTGTGGTCCTATGTGGCATTGAATCATTGAGTTTCTACAGGAAGAGTTGGTAGTAGTATTGTTACAAAGGCGACTCTGCCAAAGTTATATAGATCTCGGGGAGTTAAACATTCAAGGATGAATGTTTTTAAAGGGAGAAGGATGTTACTTAATGTGTTAGTTACAAAGACACTTCATCTCTAACATCTTCAATACAAGATACCTTACAATCCGGTGCTAACTTCATTCTAACATTTTGAATACAAAGACACTACAATCAGATGCTAATTTCATTTCTAATATTTTGAATACAAAGACTACAATCTGACGTTATCAATTCCTACAAGTTTTCAACAAAACTTCTTGCGACTAAACAATTCCAATGGGAATTATTAGCACCTTAGCAACATAAACTTTTGCGGTTCTAAAGAAGTACGGTGCAACCTTTTCCAAGAACATCATACGGATTTTTTCCTACTCCAGGTATGTTAAGGTCATCCCTTCTTTCTTTTTGGCATGATCCAAATAAGACAAAAAGAAACAAGCAAACGCACAGTTTTCATAAACGACTCTATTCATATAAATACTAGGGGTCTCTATGTTCTTGATTCCCCACGTGACATATTATTATATTTTCTGTTCATGGGTCTCAGAATGATACGCAGTTGATAAAGTTTATCCGAAAAGAATATTGAGATTATTAACATATTTTCATGCATTTCATTCATTTATACATGTGCATTGACTCATGACCAGATGGCATTATATACGTGTATTTATAAATATACATATATATATCATATATGGGAAAAGGTTACGGTGTTATATGCACCTCCACCTGATTAGTTGGCATATGTTGATGATTTTGCCCACAGTGGCCGAGATGATATGATGGGATGCCCTCAGAGGCTTGATGATGTTATGTATACCTACACCCGTGCATGACACGACATTTGTACGCATGTGCATGACATTATAAATGTTTCAGGATTTACAAGTTATTTAAACTTACAGGCAGAATTCTTTATTCTGTGTTTCATCTATGTCTTCTATGTACTGATTTTCATGCCTTACATATTCAGTACATTATTCGTACTGACGCCCTATTTCCCGGGGCCTGTGTTTCATGCCTGCAGGTGCAGGTAGGCAAGCAGACGGTCCCCCTTCTTAGGATCCTTGATCAACAAGAGTTGGCGTGCTCCACTTGATCCGGAGCTGCTTTTGATTTTGGTACGATATGCTTGTATACATGTATGGGTATGACGTGGCCCAATCCCATCCGTGTACAGTTGTATATTCTAATAGAGGTCTGTAGACAGTATGTATAGTTGGATAGTATGTGGCCTTGCCGGCTTCCAGTTTTGGATATGTAGTTGTCTATAGCAGCCTTGTCGGCTCACCCCACGTATTCTGCACGTATATGTACATATGCCTTTTGGGCAGGTTTCCTTCATGTATGTTATTCTCGTAATTCAGCAGATGTTATTCAGGTTTATATCTTAGACGAATGCTTAGGGGTGTTCGACAGGTAGGACTCGGGCACGCGTCGCGGCCCATCGGTTTGGTCGTGACAAAATGCTAGAGGAAAAAGGAGAGAAGAGTCGCATAAGTACATTTACATGGTCAGAGTTGTACAGGCTGCATGATAGAAGTTAGCAACAGTTACGAGATTGGAAGGATTCCAACCACAAGTCATGGTGTGAGAAAGAGTCCTAAAGGGGGGGAATGCCCTGGCCTTTAGATTTATTCAAAGAGCAGTTGCCTAAATAGCAAGAAGAGTATTAAAGTATTCGCAAGAGCTATGGGTTATGAGAATGATAAGTGCATCAGTCAACATTCGAGGACGAATGTTTCAAAGGGGGGATGATATTACACCCCATGTTTTCGTACGTAAAAGTACGCCATGAGTAAATTGATGAAAGCTCGGAAATAAGATATTACATCCCGTATTTTTGTACATTAAAGTTTCGTCGTAAGTTAATCATTGTATGTTCGGGAATGAGATTATTTTGAGATTATGTAGTATGCTATTTCAAACAAGTGATGAGTAAATTCGTGAAGATGAGAGGGTAAGCAAATCGAAGAAAATGAATTTCGTCAAAGTTTGACATTTTGGGATAAAATACGGCCCAAGCTAAAATACCTATTACTTATGGACTAGTACCATACAAGGTACCATATGACCATGATAGTAAGGTGCATAAAGTGTGTTAAAAGTAAATAGTATTTTAAGTAATTTGAGATAATTCTTAATTATGTGGGCAAGTGGTTAATTATTGGATTAGTGAGGGGATTAATGAGTTAATTAAGGAAAAGGTGAATTATTTGGATAATGTTAAAGGCACCAACGTGGCAGCCCATGAAGTGGATAACAAATCCAATGAGTGATTCACATACTAGGAAACAACGTGTCACATAGTTAAAGCATACAAAGCGATTCACATTCTCTTTAGCCTTCTAATAAAAGTTTGCATAATAATATCCATTTCTCTCAACACATGCAAGCTAATGTTTGCCTATCCCCTTAAGAATAGAAGATGCAAGCATACATTTCCAAAAGATTTCATACGTGATTTGACAATGGTTGGAGCTAGTGAATTGTCAAAATCATATATAATTCCATACAAATTACATACGGGATTTGCTAGAATCAAATCTCTTATAAGACTACTTAATACTTAGCAACGTGAGATTTTGCGATTCTAAGGAAGTACGGTGCAATCTTTCTCAAGAATATCATATGAATTTTTCCCTACTTCGATTCGTCGTTACATGTTTTGCCGTAATTAATGTATGTTAGAGGGATTGTCAAGAAAATCGGCTCAGGTAAGTTAAGGCTATCCCTTCTTTCTTTTTGGCATGATCAATACGACACGAACGAAACGAGCAGATGCACAACTTCCATAAATGACTCTATTCATAGATATACTAGGGGTGTCTATATTCTTGATTCTCCATATGAATTATTATTATATATTCTATTCATGGGTCTCAGAAAAATACGTATTTGATAAAGTTTATCCGGAAGGCATATTGATTTTATGATATTCCAAGAAATCTTATTAACGTAATTCTTATGCATTTCATGCATTTATACATGCACATTGACCCATGACCAGATGCGTTATATATGCGTATATAATATGTATATGGGATATGGGAAAAGGTTACAACGTTATATATGCACCACCGCCTGATCAGCTGGTATACGTTGATGTTTTGCCCACAGTGGTCGAGATAATATGATGGGATGCCCCTAGAGTCTTAATGATGTTATGAACACATATACCCATACATGGTATGACATTTATATGCATATGCATGACATTATAAGTATTATTGATTCACATAGTTGTTCAGACATACATGTCGAGTCTTTTACTCCATGTTTTTCCCATGTCTATTGTTTACTGATTTTCATTCCCTACATACTCGGTACATTATTTGTCCTGACGTCCCTTTTGCCAGGGGACACTGTGTTTCATGCTCGCAGGTCCCGATAGACAGGTCGAGAGTTCTCCGAGTAGGCTATCAGCTCTGCAGAAGATGTTGGTGCGCTCTATTTACTCCGGAGTTGCTATTGGTCAGTATGATTAGGACATGTGTTGATTGGTATGACGGGGCTCTGTCCCAACCTTTATGACATTTATGTATCCTTAGAGGCTTGTAGACATATGTTGTGTACGTGAAAGATTGTACTGCCTTGTCGGCCTATGTTTCAAGTATATAATGGATCACATTGGTCTTACAGCGGGTGTCTTAGGTATAAGTTGGTATTCCATGTTGTATTCTACTTATCTCACGGCAGCCTCTCCGGCTCAGTTATCTATGATAGTATGATACGAAAAGATACGTTATGTTGGTACTCGGTTGAGTAAGGTACCGGGTACCCGTCGCGGCCCATCAGTTTGGGTCATGACACAACTCAACTCGTGTGCCTACCTCACGCTATACAACTCTCCAAAAATGCGATCTGGACTGCGTATCTCGGTCACAGATGATGGATACCGGCATGCCGTGAAGTTGGACAATCTCGCGGATATAGATCTGAGTCAGCTGCTCTGAAGAATAGGTAGTCACTACCAGAATGAAATGAGCCGACTTGGTCAACCTGTCCACAATCACCCATACTGCGTCAAATTTCTTCTGAGTCTGTGGGATCCCAACAATGAAATCCATGGTAACACGCTTCCATTTCCACTCCGAAATATCAAGTCGCTAAAATAAACTACCCGGCAGCTGATGCTCATACTTCACCAGCTGACAATTTAGGCACCGAGCTACATACTCTACTATGTCTTTCTTCATTCTCCTCCACTAATAGTGCTGCCTCAAATCCTGATACATCGTAGCGACACCCGTATGAATGGAGTACCGCAAACTGTAGGGCTCCTGAAGAATCAACTCATGTAACCTATCCACATTGTGCACACATAATCGGCCCTGCATCCACAACACACTATCATTCCCAATAGAAACCTCCTTGGCATCGCCATGCTAAACCGTGTCCTTAAGGGCAAGAAAATGAGGGTCGTCATACTGACGCTCTCTGATACGATTGTATAAAGAAGGCCGAGAAACCACGCAAGCTAGAACTCTACTGGGCTCCAAAATATCCAATCTAACAAATTGGTTGGCTAAGGCCTGAACATCCAATGCTAATGGCCTCTCCGCTGTTAGTAGATATGCTAAACTGTCCAAACTCTCCGCCTTTTGACTCAAGGCATCGGCCACCACATTGGCCTTCCCAGGATGATATAGAATGGTGATATAATAGTCCTTAAGAAACTCTAACCACCTCTACTGCTGCAAGTTAAGATCTTTCTGTCTGAACAAATATTGTAGACTATGGTAGTCGGTAAAGACCTCACAAGGGACACTATACAAATAATGCCGCCAGATCTTCAATGCATGAACAATAGCTGCCAATTCCAAGTCACGGACTTGATAGTTCTTCTCACGGATCTTCAACTGTCGAGATGCATAGGCAATCACCCTACCGTCTTGCATCAACACTGCGTCTAGGCCAACACGTGAGGCATCACAATATACAGTATAAGAACCCAAACTCGTTGGTAACACCAACATTCGGGCTGCAGTCAAAGCAGTCTTGAGCTTTTAAAAGCTCGCCTTATACTCCTCGGACCATCTAAAAGGAGCACCCTTCTGGTTCAATCTGGTCATAGGTGCAATAATAGATTAGAAGCCGTCTATGAAACGGCGATAATCCCCGGCCAAACTAAGGAAAATCTGAATCTCAATAGCTGAGGACGGTCTAGACCAACTCTGAACTGCTTCAATCTTCTTCAGATCTACCTTGATCCCCTCACTCGATACCACATGACCTAAAAACGCCACGGATCAAGCCAGAATTCACACTTTGAAAATTTTGCATACAACTTCTTCTCTCTCAAGGTCTGGAGCACGATCCTCAAGTGTTGCTCATGATCTTCCTGGTTGCGGGAGTACACAAACATGTCATCAATAAAGACAATGACAAATGAATCCAGATACGGTTGGAATATACTATTTATGAAGTGCATAAATGTTGTTGGGTCATTGGTCAGCCTAAATGACATCACAAGGAACTCGTAGTGACCATACCGAGTCCTAAAGGCAGTCTTCAAAATATCCCGGATCCCGAATTATTAGCTGATGATACCTTGACCTCAAATCAATCTATGAGAACACTCTGGCACCCTGTAGCTGATCAAACAATTCATCAACGCGCGACAATGGATACCTGTTCTTCCCTATAAAGGGTTCAACTGTCGATAATCAATACACATGCTCATAGAACCATCCTTCTTCTTCACAAACAAGACCGGAGCACCCCAAGGCGACATAATAGGCCGAATGAAACTCTTATCAAGCAACTCTTGCAACTGCTCCTTTAACTCCTTTAGCTCCGCTGGGGCCATACAATACGGTGGAATAGAAATGGGCTGAGTGCCCCGCATCAAATCAATACTAAAATCAATTCCCTATCAGGCGGAATACCTGAAAGATCCGCTAGAAATACATCTGGGAAGCTGTTACTACCGGATTATCAGCGCTGACATATCTCACAAAGGCTAGATAAGCATCACACCCATTCTCAACCATCCGCCGAGCCTTTAGAAATGACACAACCCTACTAGGAACATAATCCAATGCACCCATCCACTTTAATCATGGCAAACCTAGCATAGCCAATGTCACAGTCCTGGTGTGACAATCTTAGAATAGCATGATAGGACGACAACCATTCCATGGCCAAGATAACATCAAAGTCTATCATACTAAGCAACAATAGATCAACACTGGTCTCAAAACCACCAATAACTACTAAACACGACTGATACACATGGTCCACAATAATAGAATCTCCCACAGGCGTGGACACATAAATATGATAACTCAAAGAATCATGAGATATATCCAAATATGGAGCAAAGTAAGATGGCACGTATGAATAAGTGGATCCCGAATCAAATAAGACTGATGCATCTCTATGGAAAATCGGAAACATACCTATAATGACTGTGTTTGAAGCAACTGCATCTGTCCTACCCAGAAAATATAGAATCTGACCTAGCCTCCCCCTCTAGGGCAACCTCTACCTGCCTGTCCCCCACCCCTTGTTGGTTGTGCGGGTGGAGCGGCAACTAGGGCTGCAACCATGGCCGGAGAAGTCTATGGACCTGATAGAATTCGTGGAGCCTGATTAGTCTGTGGGGGTGCATCTCTCCTGAGTCTGGGGCACTCTCTAACCATGTGGCAGGTATCACCACACTCAAAGCAAGCTCTCAGTGGGCATGGCTACTAGGACTGACGCGGGCCTGGTCGGCTGGACTGACCGCTGAAGGCACCCCATGCAGGAGGTGCACTAGAAAGTAGTTGAGCAAAGTGTGCAACCTGAGATCTTTGAATAACTTGAGCACCACTAGAAGTTGGAAGTGCTGAGTGAATTGGACGGCTCACATATCCTCTACCATGATGGGCTATAGATGCGGCGTGACCACCATTGAATCCTCAAGTACCTCAAGGCCTCTTGGCCTCCCTGTCCTCTCTCTCTCTCTCACGGCCCCGCATACCCTCCATCCTCCGTGCAATCTCTACCACCTACTAATATGGGGTATCTATCTCCAACTATCGAGCCATGCTGTATCTAATACCATAGTTGAGCCTCTCGATAAATCGATGAACTCGCTCTCTAACTGTAGAGACCAAAGCAGGTGCATGTCTGGAAAAATCACTGAATCAGACAACATACTCCAACACTATCATAGTACCCTGGCGCAACTGCTCAAACTCCGCGTGCCATGCATCCTTAAGTATTTGAGGAACAAACTCTCTCAAGAATAACTCTAAAAATTGAATCCATGTAAGTGAAGCAACATCGGCTGGGCTACCCTCCTCGTAAACCCATCACCACTGCTACACTGCTCCTGACAGCTGGAATGGAGTAAAAGCAACCCCATTTGTCTCCACAATACCCATGGTGCGGAGAATACGGTGGTAATCTACTAGAAAACCATGTGCATCCTATAAAGCCAAACCACTGAATGTAGGAGGGTGATACTTCTTGAACCTCTCAAGTCTAAGTTGCTCCTCCTCAGAAGTCTCTGACCTAACCACGGACTGAACCAGAATAACAGGCTGTACCGAAAAAGCTCAAGAACTTGCGAGGGTCTTCTGAAGTGCTGGGGTGGCAACAAGCGCCTCGAGTGCCTGTCCCCTAACTGAAGATACTAGTGGCTCCTCTGTTGCAGCTCGGGTAGGTGCTTTGGCTACACCACGTGCCCCTCCTCGACCTCTACCCTAGCCTCGGCCTCTCGCGGCTCTAGCAAGGGGCGCAGGTGTATGATCATCGGATCCAGTAGTGCGTGTCCTCACCATCTATGAGAGAATAGAAAGTCAAAGATTCAATTTCCGAAGTCAACCAATTCGCACGATAAGGAATCAAAGAAGTGAATTTTATCAAATAGTTCTGCAGCCTCTCGGATATAAGTACAGACGTTTTCGTATCGACCCGCAAGACTCTACTAAACCTGCTTATGACTCGTAATACCTATGAACCAAGAGCTCTAATACCAACTTGTCATGACCCCAATTTACCTCTGTAGGATATTGTAATGGCACCGAGTCTCTATGTCTTGGTAAGCGTGACATGCATAGAGAAACAACGAAAATACTACTAAACTTCAAATAAAAACCTTCAAACTATAGTCTTAAACTCAATAATGCAATAACCAACACTCTCCCCAAAACCTGGTGGAACGGAGTCATAAGCTCTACAAGATGCTACTACAAGTCGCAAACTACAATAGTGTTTGAAACAAGAATGTCTAAATAGAAGAGGATTCTGAGGCCTGCGGACATGGAGCTGGTATGTCATGACCCAAAATCCAGTTAGTCGTGATGGCACCTAACCCAACCCACTAGGCAAGCCAATTTAACTATAATCCAATTTTAAACGAGATTTACTAAGAAAATAACGATGAAATAAGTGAACTTTTATACAAAAACCCAAGGACCTAGTACAAATCATGAGCTTTTAAGATTTAGAGTTTACAAAGCTGACATGAAATAAATACATCATTGTTCGAAATATACATAAACAGATTTATAAATCTAAAGCTTCCAAGAACAAGAGGCAGCTATAAACGGAATGCTGGTACATCTTCAATGCGAGCTCCCGCCATACAGAACAACAAACCTAGTATGAGTACAACCGACCCTATGTACTCAATAAGTAACAAACCTAACCTTAGGCTGAAAGCAATGACAAGCTTGGACAACGGTCAGAGTCAAATACCAATAGCCAAGAATAACTCTTAAAAATATAATAAAAGGAGCACAAGTAATGACTCAAAGATATGATGCTCAGCTCGTTCACAGTTACGGAAAAATAGACATGTTTTTCAGGTATAACAGTAAAACCCAAATCTTTCACCGAAATTACCAAAATATGAGTATATCAGAAAACTATGATTTTTCCCAAAAGCTTTCAACAACAGATAAGATGTTTCATTATCAGAAAGTACACCTCTATGCCTACATGTCAATGTGCATGCGAAGCCATGAATGTCACAATACCATTTAGCATGAGGAAATGCATCTCTATGCCTACACAAGTATGCATGTCAAATGTAATGCATCGCAGTGATGAACTCATGCACTCACACTCTCAGAGTACTCAATCACACTATCTCACCCTCAATCACTCAGTATACTCAATCACTTAGCACTCGGCTCACTGCTGGTATGTCAAACTCCGGAGGGGCGGATCCTGCCCAAGCACTAATATAAGCCAGCATGGGCTGCAGCGTGCAGCCTGATCCCATCATTAATCAACAAAACCTGTTGTGGCATGCAACTCGATCCTATCAATAATAATAAAGCCTATAAGGCCAGCTGCGGAGTGCAGCTCGATCCATATAATAATAATATCACGACCCAAACTGATGGACCATGACGAGTCGAGTCCTACCTGTAGAACACCCCTAAGCATGCGTCTAAGATATAAACATGAATTAAGGGTAGGTCATGAATAATATCTGTTGATAAACTGCTAAATCACGTGAATAAAATACGTGAGGAAAACATGTCCAAAAGACATATATACATATATATGCGGAATATGGTAGGGCGAGCCAACAAGGCTACTATAGACAACTATATATCCAAAACTAGAAGCCGACAAGGCTACATACTACATATGACTATCTACAGACCTCTAATAGAGTGTACAGTTGTATGAAGGACGGGACTAGGCCCCGTCGTACCCATATCTACATATAAAAATAGCATACCAAAACTAATAACAGCTCCGGATCAAGTGGAGCACACCAACTCTCGCTGATCAAGGATCCTAAAAAGGGGGACCGTCAGCCTGTCTACCTGCACCTGCGGGCATAAAACGTAGCGTCCCCATGCAAAAGGGACGTCAGTACGAATAATGTACCAAGTATGTAAGGCATGAAAATCAGTCCATACAAGACATAAAAGAACCATGGAGTAAAGGAATCCACCTGTAAGTCTAAATAGCTCTATGAATCCTGAAACACCTATAATGAAGTAGGAAGATCTCTTAAATTTGTGGGTTATGGGCCCCACTTTTGTGGATTACTTTTGCCCAAAAATCCCCTAAATATGCCACATAGTCACATGAACCAAGAATCACCATTTGGCCTTAGCAATTATAATCCCTTTGCTGCCACGTGGGGTGATGTTTTCACCAAAGATTTATGTCACTAATTTCTAATTAATTTACTAATTTCCCACTAAAATCAATAATTAACCCCTTACCAACATAATTAGGTAATATCCTAATTTACTTAAATTATTAATCACTTTTAACATACTTTATATACCTTTCTATCATGGTCATGTGGTACCTTGTATGGCACTAGTCCATAAATATGGGGTATTATAGCTTGGACCATATTTTATACCCAAATTGACAACCTTCAACGAAACTCATTTTTTTTTATTAGTTTGCCCTCTAACCTTCACTGTACTTACTTATCACCTGTTATAAATAGCATAAATACTTATAACCTCAAAAATAATCTCATTCCCGATCCTACGTCGTTTAACTTACGACGAAACTTTAACGTACGAAAACACAAAATGTAACATTTTTCCCCCCTTAGAAATATTCGTCCTCGAATGTTTAACTCCCCGGGATCTATATAAATTTTGGTCGAGTCTCCTTTGTAATAGTACTACTACCAATCCTTCCTGTAGAAAACTCAATAACTCAGTGCCACATAGGGCCACAATCATTAATAACGACAATGGCCTCACACGACCAATGACAATAACTAACACAAGAATCCATACAGGCACCTTAAAGTTGTGATGTTTCAGTCGGATCCTCCTCTAGAAGAGGAAACAAGTGAGGATACCTAGACTTCATGTCTTCTTCAGCTTCCCAAGTCATTTCTTCCACATTATTGTTTCTCCAATGTACTTTCACCGAAGCTACGTCTTTAGTCCTCAATCTCCGAACCTGTCTGTCTAGTATAGCAATGGCAGTTTCCTCATATGATAGCTGCTCCGTGACATGAACATCGTCAACTGACACGACTCTAGAAGGATCTCTGATACATTTACGAAGCATAGACACATGAAAGATTGGATGTACATACTCTAAGTCAGAAGGCAAGTCTAACTCATATGCTACATGTCCTACATTGCATATGATCTTATATGGTCCAATGTACCGAGGGCTAAGTTTTCCTTTCTTACATAACCTCATAACGCCTTTCATCGGTGATACCTTTAGGAATACCAGTCTTCAACTTGAAACTCCAAGTCTCGTCGTCGATTATCCGCATAAGACTTCTGATGGCTTTGAGCTGCTAATAGCCTTTCCTGTATAAGTTTAATCTTCTCGATTGCCTATTGCACCAACTCTGGTCCTACTAACTTAGTTTCCCCAACATCGAAACATCCTATAGGTGACCTACACTTCCGTCCGTAAAGAGCTTCGTATAGAGCCATCTGAATACTGGAATGATAACTATTATTATACGCGAACTCAATAAGCGACAGATGATTATCCTAGCTACCCTTGAAGTCTATCACACAAGCCCGTAACATATCCTCGAGTGTCTGAATTGTACGCTCAGTATGCCCATCTATTTGGGGATGAAATGTTGTACTAAGACATACCTGAGTCCCTAATCCTTTTTGGAAGGACCTCCAGAAATTAGCCGTAAACTGAGCACCTCTATCCGAGATAATAGATATAGGGACACCATGAAGTCGTACTATCTCATTAATGTAAATCCTTGCATAATCCTCTGCGGAATATGTAGTCCTGACAGGCAGAAATTGGGCTGATTTTGTAAGTCTATCAACAATAACCCATATAGAATCGAACTTACACTGGGTACGAGGTAAGCCTATGATGAAATCCATATTAATTACTTCCCACTTCCAAGTCGGAATCTTTATAGCTTGCAATAATTTGCCGGGTTTTTGATGCTCAATCTTAACCTGCTGACAATTAGGGCACTGAGCAACAAACTTTGCTATATCATTTTTCATTCCGTCCCACCAATATATTTCTTTGATATCGTGATACATATTTGTTGCTCCTGGATGGACATAATAACGAGAATAGTGAGTCTCTCCCATAACCTGCCGGTGCAGCCCTACAACATTAGGGACATATAATCGTCCTCGATATTTGAGGACCCCATCTCCTTTAATCTCAAATGGTGTCTTCTCCTTTTGAGGGGTTGTATCTCTATAATGAGTTAGCACAGGATCTTCGTACTGGCGTTGCTTCACTTCAGTTACTAAAGAGGATGTTGTCGTGTCCTAAATAGTAACTTCGATATAACCCGAGTCTAGTAATCGAACTCCAAGACTGGCTAGCTGATGAATCTCATGGGCTATTACACTCTTCTGTGGTTGTAAATATGACAGTCTACCTATAGATCTACGACTGAGGGAATCGGCTACTACATTCGCCTTCCCCAAATGGTATAAAATATCAATGTCATAGTCTTTCAGTAGCTCCAACCATCTCCTTTGGCGTAAATTCAATTCCTTTTGCTTGAAGATATACTAGAGGCTCTTATGATCCGTATAGATATCAACATGAATGCCATACAATTAGTGCCTCCATATCTTTAGTGCATGAATCACCACGGTTAACTCTAAATCATGGGTCGGGTAATTCTTCTCATGCTTTCTTAGTTGTCTAGAAGCATAAGCTACAACCTTACCATGCTGCATCAGTACACAAGCCAACCCAACACCTGAAGCATCACAATAGATAGCATAACCATCGGTTCCCTCTGGGAGTGTTAGAACCGGTGCTGAAGTTAATATGTCCTTCAATGCTTGGAAGCTCCATTCGAAAGCATCAGTCCATTGAAACTTAGCTCCCTTCTGAGTCAACTTTGTCAATGGTGCTGAAAGAGAAGAAAATCCCTCTACGAATCTCCTGTAATAACCTGCCAAACCGAGGAAGCTACGAACCTCCGTCGGTGTCGTGGGTCTAGGCCAAGTCTTCACGGCTTCAATCTTTTGGGTATCAACCCGGATAGCCTCACCTGAAATAATATGCACAAGGAAAGGTACAAAATTTAACCAGAATTCACATTTAGAGAGTTTTTGCGTACAACTTCTCTTTTTTAGAACTCTGAGCACCGTACACAAATGATATGCATACTCAGCCTCTTAACGGGAATAAACCAATATATCATCGATAAAAACAATCACGAACATATTTAGAAAGGGTCTGAACACACGGTTCATCAAGTCCATGAATACTAGTGGGGCATTGGTCAAACCGAATAACATAACACGAAACTCAAAGTGCCCGTATTTGGTCCTGATGGTACCCGGACCTCAAGTCTATCTTCGAGAAACACTTGGCGCCTTGCAACTGATCAAATAGATCATCAATCCTTGGGAGCGGATACTTATTCTTAATTGTCACCATATTCAACTCTCTATAATCAATACACATACGCAAGGAACCATCTTTCTTCCTCACAAATAACACAGGTGCTCCCCACGGTGATGTACTAGGTCTGATAAAGCCTTTTTCAAGCAAGTCCCTTAGTTGTTCCTTCAACTCTCTCAGCTCTGCAGGTGCCATTCTATAGGGAGGAATAGATATTGGTTGAGTATCTGGTAATATGTTAATACCAAACTCAATTTCTCGCTCTGGCGAAAGACCTGGAAGCTCATCGAGAAAAACATCAAGAAATTAATTAACCATAGGGATAGATTGAACGATTGGTGACTCTACTTTCATATCCTATACCCGAACTAAGTGATAAATATAGCCTTTTCTGATCATCTTCCTTGCCTTGAGATAGGAAATAAACCTACCTCTCGGCGATGCCGTATTACCTTTTCGGTCCAAAGCAGGCTCCTCTGGGAACTGGAATCGAACCATCTTTGATCTACAATCAACGTTGGCATAACAAGAAGCCAACCAGTCCATACCCATTATAACATCAAATTCTACCATGTCTAACTCAATTAGGCCTGCTACTGCAGATCGACTATGAACTACTACTTTACAATCTCTATATACCTGTCTAACTATCACTGGATCCCCAACAGGTGTGGACACCTCAAAAGGTTTAACCAACTCAGGTTCTATCCCAAACTTACTAGCAACCAATGGAGTGACATATGATAAGGTTAAACCTGGATCAATCAACGTATATACATCATATAAGGAGACTGATAATATACCTGTAACAACATCAGGTGACGACTCCTGATCTTGTCGACCTGCTAATGCATAAATACGGTTCTGAGGACCGCTCGAGCTAGATGCTCCACCTCTACCTCTACCACGACCGATTGGTGCTTGTGAACCTTGCCCAGGGGGCGTACTGATGATGACGAACTAGCTACAGATCCCGCTGGCTGAACTATACCTGCACCACCTCTCGTCGGACAATCTCTCATAACGTGGCCTGGATAACCACAAGTATAACAAACACCCAACCTTACAAGGCATGCTGCTTGCCATACTGAGCACATTATGGCAAGGGCGGCCTCATCTGACTTGACTCACCCCTATACTGAGAACTTGAGGCCCTAGAATTCTGACTAGGCCCTGAATATGTGGAACGATCAAATCTCCTACCGGCAAACTGAGGGGGTACGCCTGGATACCTCAGGTATTCTTGTCTCTGACCACCTCGAAACTCACCATAAGGACCCGAAGATCTCGCTCTCTTACTCTGGCCCCTATCATGCCCACGATCGGCCCTTTGCTTCTGCTTACACTCCTCTACACCCTGAGCGTATGCTTGAATACGAGAAATATCCATGCCTGGCTGAAGTGAGACCGATGTACAGTCGTTAAGAATGTGCGGATCCAACCCCATCACGAACCGGTGAACCCGATCCTCTATCCTATCTACAATAGTGGGAGCATACCTAGCCAAAGAATCAAACTGAAGGCTGTACTCCCAAACACTCATATTACCCTGCTGAAGGGTCAAGAACCTATCAACTCTGGCCTATCTAAGTTCTGGTGGCAGATAATGACGAAGAAAAGCATATGTAAACTCCTGCCATACCGCTGGAGGGGCATCCTTACCACTGGACAACTCCCAACACTCGTACTAATTAACTACGACATCCTGAAGTCTATAAGAAGCTAGCTCAACTGACTCTGTCGCAGTGGCCTTCATTACCCCCAAAGTCCTCTACATCCTATCGATAAATACCTGAGGGTCCTCGTTTGGATTTTCTCTAGTGAATACCAGAGGGTCCAAATTAATGAAATCACAAACCCTCACACTGATGGCCTTATCTGCATGATCAATACCTACATCCTGACGGTGAAATTGTGCGGCTACAAATCGAGTCAATAGCTGAATAGCATCTCTCCTCTCCTGACGTGGTGTATCTGGCTGAGGAGCTGGGTGTACATGGGCAGGCGCTGGAGCTGGTGCCCCTCGGAGCTCCTCTGGAGAGGGCAGGGTATGTGAAGTATGAGATGGAATCTCACTATGAGACTCTACTCGAGCCTTGGTAACTTGTGGCGCTAGACTAGTAGTCTCATCAGCCACGGACTTGCCCTTCTGGGGGGCTGTAGCCTTTGGAGGCTTCACTGAAAATATAACATATCGTTAGAAAAATGAATCTTTATATTGCACGATCTAAGATAAGAAGGGAGGATAATATCCTATATGTCCTGTAGCATCCTATTTATAAATGTGGTGCACAACACACTCATAAGCAAGACTCTACTAGACACGGTCTGGAGACAACCCTAGGATAGAACTGCTCTGATACCACTTTTGTCAAGACCCGAACCGATATGCCATGACGAGTGCCCGAGTCCTACCTGTCGAATACCCCTAAGCATGTATCTAAGATATAAACATGAATTAAGGGTAGGTCATGAATAACATCTGTCAATAAACTGCTGAATCATGTGAATAACATACGTGAGGAAAACATGTCCAAAAGACATATATACATATACATGCGGAATACGGTAGGGCGAGCCGACAAGGCTGCTATAGACAACTATATATCCAAAACTAGAAGCCGACAAGGCCATATACTATCCAACTATACATGACTGTCTAATAAGAGTGTACAACCGTATGAAGGACGGGATTGCGCCCCATCGTACCCATATCTACATACAAAAATAGCGTACCAAAATCAATAATAGCTCCGGATCAAGTGGAGCACACCAACTCTCACTGATCAAGGATCCTAAAAAGGGGGACCGTCAGCCTGTCTACCTGCACGTGCGGGCATGAAACGCAGGCCCCAGGAAATAGGGGATCAATACGAATAATGTACCGAGTATGTAAGGCATGAAAATTAGTACATACAAGACATAAAAGAACCATAGAGTAAAGGAATCCACCTGTAAGTCTAAATAGCTCTGTGAATCCTGAAACATCTATAATGTCATGCATGTGAGTATAAATGTCATATCATGCCTAGGTATGTACATAACGTCATCAAGCCTCTAAGTGCATCCCATCATATTATCTTGGCCTCAGTGGGTGAAATTATCAACGTATACCAACTAATCAGGTGGTGATGACGCTGTAACCTTTCCTCATACCCTATATATGTGTGTGTGTGTGTGTGTGTATGTGTGTTTGTCTGTGTATAACGCCATCTGGTCATGGGTCAATGTACATGTATAAATGAATGCAATGAAAAGTAAGTCAATAAGATCTCTCGAGGAGCGCGACCGACGAATAGGAGATATAATAATAAGACACATGGGGAATCAAGAACTGTCACGCCCCAAAACCGAGGAGCGCGACCGACGCTCAACCGAGTGAACCCGACCGAGCAAGATTGTTAGATTTCATCCTACCCAAACTCATCCATGAATAGAGATAATACATATTATCATTAATTAGATGAAAATGTGTTCATGTCTACAATACCAATTCATTTCCAATAGTTTCATCATTTTAAAAATCTCAAATGGACAAGTAATACATCCACAACATAACATAGTTTGTCTTTCCCCAGCACCAATACACAACCCACACTATATCTACGGAGCCTCTATAGATAAAGAAGAGTACAATGATAATGCCGGCAACAAGGCCCCGGCTATACCTCAAACAAAATACACAAAGTACAAAAGATTTATGACCCCAGAATGAAGTGGGGCTTACCAAGTCAGCTGGGAAGAAGGTGCACTAGTATCACTGACCAATATCTCTTGCTGTGGAACCACCTGCATCCATTGAAAGATGCAGTGCCCCCGGCAAAAGGGACGTTAGTACTGTCGATTAGCACTAGTATGTATAACTAAACACCTTCTCAATAGAATGACAAATAATACAAATAAGATTATCATAATATCAATGAAATCCTTAATTAACATCAAACCTCAATTTAGGATCAAGACAGTGTTCAAATTAATTTCCATATCTCACATTAAGAGATTTTTAGTATCGATATACCATTGTCCACGATACCATTATTCACAATACTGGTACCACCGTACTCTTAGCATGGAGTCCGATCTTGACCCGATCGACTAGGCCATCTCATTAGAGACATCAACCACAATTTCTCTCAATATCAATACCACCGTATTTAACACAGAGTTCGATCACGACCCGATCGGCTAGGCTATCCATTAGGGACATCATCCACAATTACCATTTCAATTATAATTTCCAGCACAATCACCACCATGTGTGCAGCATAGTGTCCGATCACGACCCGACCGGCTAGGCTGTCTTATTTGAGACATCAACCGTTTTATATCAATCATCACATTTCATATTACTTTCACATCTTTTTATTTCATTGGCACTAATGGCCATAATTATAATATCATTCTTGGAACGCTGGCCATATTCAGTATTTCATGTTCACCTTATCAATCTCAAATATCATTATCATCATCAACAATAAATACAATTCAAATCAAGGTGTGTAGTACACATGTGAGCAATTTAGAGTCTAAGGCACATAGAGATATTTCACAAAATTTGGCATAATAGCCTTCATTTGAACTTGACTTAAAGTCGAAACATTATTAATGCACAGCCCGTATTTTAACACATCCTCAATTGGTAACATAACATGAATAAAGCATTTAGGATGCTTGTTGAATATATATCTTTCAACCCAATCTTGCTCGGAATGGCCAGTCTCATAATGAATCACTCGGGACTTACATAATTTACATGAATATCGTGGGATTCAATTCTAAGAGAAGAGTTTAGCCAACATACCTCACTTGAGCTTCCTTACACTCTAAATGTTTCGGAATTCTTAGCAACTTCAATCTATTGTAGAAATATAACAAATTGAATCAAAATTAGGAAGATGATCATGGTTGTAGCTCATTTGAGCATTTTATCAAACAGTAAGTGTGCATTAAGGTTCCAAGGTCCTTTTATGGAGAATTCCATCATCCTACAACCCAATCTTTACCATTTTTAGCTCAACAATCTTCCTACACCTTTTGAAAACACATGCATGTAAAACAAATAACTCTCATGCCCAAAAATTATCTTGCTAGTTACCCATTTTCAGAAAATTTCGAAATTAGGGTTTATGGTGTAGAATCTTACCTCTAGGATGAAGACCCGGTGAGCTTCCCTTCTTAATCTTCTAAAACTTGGGCAAGAATTGAAGGACAAATATTGGAGAACACCTTCTCACTCTAGGGCACCCTCTCTCACTCTAAAATATCAGATAATAGATCAAAAATGACCCAAAGAGTGTATTTAACGAAATAGGGTCGAGTTTTAAAAATCCAAAAATAGAGCTCCGGAACAAGGTATGTGATCGCATATGTGATCGCATAACCGATATGCGGACTGCATATCGGTCGCATAATTGGTTACAAAATAGCCAAAAGAACTGTCTGTGTATGCGGTCACTATGCGGTACGCATAATTGCTATGCGGTCGCATAATGCACCGCATAACAGTTATGCGATCGCATAGTCGACCGCATAGTTGCTTCCAACTGACCCAATTAACTGCCTCACTCTGCGGCCATTATGCGGTCCGCAGAGTGGTTATGCGGTCTCATAATGGATTGCAGAAATGCACTGTTTCGCCAAAAAACATTTTTTACTTTCCGGTGCATTGTTGAACGTAAGCCTAGTTCGGTACCATAAAATATTATTTTCTTTGCAAATTTTACCGAGCTTTACACTTAAGTACTTTGAAATTTTTCGGGGTGTTATAAGAACATAGCCACCCCTAGTGTTTTTATGACTAGAGGCATTTATGAAAGTTGTGTGTTTGCTCATTTCATTTGTATCATAGGGATCATGCCAAAAGGTCAGAAGGGATAGCCTTAACATACCTGAGCCGATTCTCTTGACAACCCCTTTAACACAAGTCAATCGCGACAAAATACGTAACGACGAGATCAAAGTAAAAAAAAATCCGTATGATATTCTTGAGAAAGATAGTACCGTACTCCCTTAGAATCGCAATCTCACGCTGCTATAGTATTATGCAGTTTCATATGAATTCCTTTTTGAGACTTCATCCATTACTTAGCAAACATACACATCCCACTTAATGAAGTAGGAGGATCTCTTAAAATTGTGGGTTGTGGGCCCCACTTTTGTGGATTACTTTTGCCCAAAAATCCCCTAAATATGCCACCTAGTCACATGAACCAAGAATCACCATTTGGTCTTAGCAATTATAATCCCCTTGCTGCCACGTGGGGTGATGTTTTCACCAAAGATTTATGTCACTTATTTCTAATTAATTTACTAATTTCCCATTAAAATCAATAATTAACCCCTTACCAACATAATTAGGTAATATCCTAATTTACTTAAAATACTAATCACTTTTAACATACTTTATATACCTTACTATCATGGTCATTTGGTATCTTATATGGCACTAGTCCATAAATACGTGGTATTATAGCTTGGACCGTACTCAAATTGACAACCTTCAACGAAACTCATTTCCTTTGATTTGTTTACCCTCTAACCTTCACGATACTTACTTATCATCTGTTATAAATAGCATAAATACTTATAACCTCAAAAATAATCTCATTCCGAGCCTACGTCGATTAACTTACGACTAATTTTCAATGTACGAAAAAGTGATAACATGAAATGATAACATGATGTGACAATAAAGGATAACAGAGATTGAGATATGATATGCGAATGAATGAACAAATAACTCAACAGCAGAGATGACCTCAATGGGTCCCAACAGAAAAAGCATATAGCCTAAACATGATTTCAAACATGATTCACAACTCAATTTCTCTAACACGTAGAAATTTCATGGATAGAAAAAAGATTAGGTAACTACACAGTATCACCGAATCATCCGAGTCATAATTCATACGGTGCACGCCCACACGCCCGTCACCTAGCATGTGCGTCACCTCAACCTCAAACACATAACATGTATGTTCAGGGATTCATACCGTCAGCACCAAGTTTAGAAGTGTTACGTACCTCAAACAAGCGGAATCCAATACCGAGCAAGCCAAACAATACTCTAGAAATGCCATCCCACGCGTACCAACCTCCGAACTGCTCAGAATTAGCCAAAAGCAACTCAAGAACATCAAATAATTCCAATGGAAACAAAACCACTCGATAAAAGGTCGAATCTTTAATCAAAAGCCTAAAGTCAACCAAAAAGTCAACAAAAGTTAACATCGGGCTTGCCTTGGATTCCCGAATCCAAGCTTAACCGAGCGAGGCCCGAACCAATACAAACTCACACGAATGAAAACCGCTCAATCGGAGTCGGATAGCTCATTTAATTCACCAAAACATCGCTTTGGGTGTTCATAACTCAAAAGTCCAACCCACACTAGTTGGGTCCCATATTTCCTGAATTACTCCTCCAAAACTCGCCAAATTTGAGTATGTTATTATCCTAATATAGGATAACAAAACCCCAAAAGGAATCGAGAAATAACCGCCTCTAACTCATTTTCAAATTTAAAATTTTTGGACATAACCCTAGGTCTTGATTTAAAGAATTAAATGGGTTTTCAATTAAAATCATGGATTAAAGCTTAAACAAAGGGAGTGAATCAAAGGTAAATGCTTAAGTTATGGTTTAGACCTTACCCCATGGAAGAAACTTGAAAACATCCTTGAATTCTCTCAATCCCAAACTTTCAAGATGAGAAAAACTCCATCAATATTAATAGCCAAAAATACCCAGCTATTCTGCCTAGTATCTTATGACAAACGATCCTAAAACTCACTTGTGATGCCTTTAATGAATTCCGCGTGAAATTTCATTCAAGTTAGGCTTTTGAATCACTCCATTTAACCTTATAATGAAGGAGATATGTTGGTTTAAATATTTGAAAATAAAGCAGATTTTTAAATACGAATGCAGTGGCAATTTCGTAATTAATCTGACAAATCTGGCAAACCCAATTCTTAGTAAAATGACCATAAAACCCTCATACGATGTAGAAACTTGATGATTTCAGTTGCTATAGTTCCAAAATTATGATACGGATATAATTATTTAGTCGAACTACGAATCAAAGGCCGTTTGCTCAATATGGTAACCTTTATGCTCAAATCGACGTCGAAAACGAAAACAATCACCACACAATCCAAACTTATCCAAAACTCATCAGAATTTAACCAAACTTTGTGGACATGTCCAAAATAATCATATAAACTTATTGGAATAATTAAAACCCGATTCCGAGTCCGTTTACCCAAAAGTCAACCCCTGGTCAACTCTACCAACTTTAAACTTCTAAAACGAGAATCATTCTTCCAAATCAATCCCGAACCGCTCGAAAACCGAAACCAACCATACACGCAAGTCATAATACATAATATGAAGCTACTCAAAGTCTCAAACCACCGAATGGAATGCTAAAGCTCAAAACGACTGGTCGGGTCGTTACATTCTCCCCCACTTAAACATACGTTCGTCCTCGAACGTGCCAAGAGTCGTTCCAAAGCCATCAAATCATCATATACCCTCACCATACACATAACCATGGATGATCCCACATCACCCCAATCTTTATAAGTCTGACAACACAACCTAACAGAGGATCCTTACTTCAACCTTAGTCCAAAAACCTTTAAACCCAAATCCCCAACATCCGGAACTCATTATATGACCTGATTCTTGCATCTATGCACCGTAAAACTCTGAACAAGCTATATCAATCCATAACCATATCTCAAAACATAATCACATGATCTACCACATAAATAAAATACTCATAGCAATAACTTCCGACCGCAATAGCTGCTCGATAACCAACCTGACACCGGTAACAAACCTCATATCAACTAAAATCTTGTTCTTAACCTTCGTACACTGCCAATGATGAAAGAAACATACAGAAACTCATAACCACCCATCGGATTAACAAGTCGTGGAGCTCTCTTGCCCGATAAGAACCGTAGCCAAAATCTAAGCCGACTAGTGAAACAATTCTTGCAAACATACCTCAATAAAATCGGATGGCACTCATTTCATGCCCAATAACCTCACCTCATCCAGTACAAGCTACTCGACCGACCTGTCACACAAATCTTACTTAGAGCCATATACCATGCAATCTGTGCACCAACGAACAATAACTCAAATATACCCAATGATGGAAAGAGAGTGGAAATAAAGATACCATCCCACCAGCTCAACAAATACCACCACGAAGCGCAATGCTAACAATCTACCTTACAAGGGGAAACAAAACAGATGAAATAAGCACAAAGGATCATATCCTAGTATAACGTCGTTGCGATGCATGACCCAATCTGAACACCGGTTCATATGAAATACCTCAAGCCACAATGCTCAAAATCAACAACCACACGAAATTCGACATCAAGTAAACTAAGTGCACGACCATAACCATGGAGAAGCGAATAACACAATATACCACAGCCCAAAAAGACCATAACCAAGGCACAATCAACCATTCAACACCCCAATAACCATTTTGCTCGAATTCCGCTGCAAGGCCCAAACAGAACCGCATCCGGTGTGCATATAACCAACAAATCACAACCCCTCATAGCATATAAGAGTAACACATAGAACATATCACAACACGAAAAGCTCAACTCTAACCAAATGACACACCTTTCAGTAATAACGGTGATGAGTCAACAAATCCGACCCGGTGTAGAATACACATCCTCATTAGGCCTACCAATGGGCCCCCAAATCAACTCCGGTCATCCCCAAATGGATAAATGGCCCTCCAAAAGTCCACAATGACCTCACCATAGCACGTACTACCATCTAGCTACTTTGGCCACATCTTCACACTCCGCAACGCCGAAATAATCTGCTTCTGAGAACTCCCAGTCTCCAAATCAATAGAACACATGAATCACCATAGCCGATCTCAACTCCACCACTCGATCATCCCCATGAGAAATACTTCTATAATTCTTCCATGCCACATAGCACATCTGAACATCACTAGTCGATCAACAAGGCGAGTACCGCTATACCAATGAAGCATATGTAAGTCAAAACATAGTGCTCCTTCTGAAATGTGCACCCTTCTCAGGCAATACCAAGTAGTAATAACATTCATATTTCATCTACTCATCTGAAACCATCCATGTTGTCTAAGAATTCATAACCTTCCCTTCAAAACTGAACCGTGACCTTCCACATGCAAATCTCAATCCCACAAAACACACCGCATCTACCATGCCATCATATGAAAAGCACGAGAATCCCATAATCAACTCTGAGTCACCAGCAAAATACATACCCAATCAGTCAGAAACCTTCCATTTGATCATGTCTAGGAGAAAATCATAATACGTAACATGCTCCTCACGCCGAGAGGAAATATCTATCTTAAACCGTGGTAGAAACCATCGAGAACTCTTTGAAACCCATTTGCTCATAACAAAGCCATCAGAACTGAATCTCTCTAACTCAACAAAGCCACGCAGGTCGCCAAACATAATAGTATTGCCACAAAAACACTTGTAGAGACTCACCACATCATAAGTGCCCAAAGAACCGATCATATCCATTACCGTGCTGATCCAACCTACTACCAAGTTATCTTATTTCTCCGAGTTCCTTTCGAACTACCCTGAAGTTGACACTTCTCCTTGCCAGAACACCACGATCCTTACCCAAAAGCTCACCACAAGAGAACCTAGCATAAAATCACACCGCCCTAAGGCCCATAAGCCATTGTATTCCCTCTTAAGAACCCCAAAAGTACCACAACCGAGACACTCACTCTGAAAAAGACCTTCTGTGAATCTAAAGTCGTTTCCTTCACCCTCCTGATACTGAAATGTAGAATCCCTAATGATATAGAAATATCGCGAGTCTCGACACTATCCAATGTAAATCTTAGATGCTAGCCATATACAAATCCGAAAAATTCTCATTTGCTAATAAAAATCTTGAATCCATTAGAACCTTCTCGAGAGTCATCCATTCTGCTCAAATCTCAATTGTACCACCCAAACGGGCCGAATGACCTATGCCCCATTAGCACGACAACACCCAAAGAAGTAACCCTGCCTTAACGCAGTCGAGCATATTCCTACTCCTTATGTGCCCTACATCCTTCACGAATAACAACTTAATCATTCCATGATTCCCACATACCTATAAAGTGTAATACACCATGCATCAAGAAATGTCCTTGCTTAAGTCATCCTCAAAACCAACCTCTGCAAGTCATAACCGATCCACAAGTATGCCGTAGACCGAAACCACTACAACATGTAACCATGCAATCAAATCGTCGATAGCAGACTCTCCCACTTGGCTCAAAGCCATAGATCAAAACACTTGATAACTCACAATGCCCATACTCTATTACTGCCATAATACTGCAGTGGGATTCAACTAAATCCTTCATAAGCTCATGTAACACAAACTATATAATACCTCAAATCATCTGCTAAGCTTGCATTCATCCTCGTGACCGTCAGGTCAACTTTCTCAACCAATCCAAACTCAAATCGCAACAGCTATACCCACTGGTAGAAAAGAATGCCTCAACACAACATCATAAGGATCACATATCCATAGATTATCCCGCAGGTGATAACCCACCTGCTTAGCCTCAAACTGACATCTCTCTATACCCTTTCACAGCCATAACTACTACGCCATCACTTATTCTTCCTGAGTCTGAACTCATCAAGAAGACATGAAAATCTACTTCGTTCCACAAATGAAATAACACGAAAGAATCTCTCAAAAATCATCATAACTCAAGACTATATGACACATCCACAGTTATTGAGTATCCAATAGTCCTTTTTCACATCTCAATCAAACTCTTCCTATCACATTCGAACCATCCTACTTATCATATAGCCATCCAACCACTCACCGAGCCACCAATCCCACTCATAGGGACACCACTGGACATAGAAATCCAAAAGCACATGCTCACACAACTGAAACTACCGAGCCTAAGTTGCGGTCCAAACCGGGCCTCAAGTCCTCCAGACTGGCCCATCACGAAAACACAGAAAACACATCTCGCACCTCATCCAGGAAATCCACAAGCCGTCGATGCAAAACTGATACCGAGCGCTCACAAGCGCATACGAGTGAGTGGAAGGAATTCAAAGAGATACGCTTCAAGCTGAATCAATGTTGCACGATAAGGAAAGAAAGATGGAAAGTTTATCCTAAATGCCTTGTAGCCTCTCGAAGATAGGTATGGACGTCATCATACCGATCTGCAAGACTCTACTAGACACTTGTTCATGACTCGTAGAACCTATAAACCTACAGCTCTGATACCATCTTGTCACGACCCAAAATTCAACTAGTCATGATGGCACCTAACCAAACCTGCTAGGTGCTCAATTAACAATAAATCACTATATAATGTTAATTATAAGAGTCAAAAATAAAATAACTGAATTTTATAAAATTTCCCAAGGACTGGTAGTACAAATCATGAGCTTCTAAGTTTACAAAGCTCGTATGAAATAAATACATCATCTGTTCGAAACGTACATAAATAGATTTATAAATCTAAAGCTACCAAGAACAAGAGGCAGCAATAACCAGAACCCAGGTACATCTTCAATGCCAGCTCTCGCCACTCGTAGCAACATCAGCTCCAAAATCTCCAAGCAAGGTGCAGAAGTGTAATATGAGTACAACTGACCCCATGTACGCAATAAGTAACAAACATAACCATAGGTTGAAAGCAGTGATGAGATTGGACAACCGTCAGAGTCCAACACCAATACGACCGAGTAAGTAACTGCAATTTAAGCAAATAACTCAATAACAAAGATGACCTCAGTGGGTCCCAACAGAAAAAACATATTGCCTAAAGAGGATTTCTAACATGATTCACAACTCAATTTCTCTAACACGTAGAAATTTCATGCATAGAAACAAGATTAGGTAACTACACAGTATCACATAATCAGCCGAGTCATAATTCACACGGTGCACGCCCACACGCCCGTCACCTAGCATGTGCGTCACCTCAACACCAAACACATAACATGTATGTTCAGGGATTCATACCGTCAGCACCAAGTTTAGAAGTGTTACGTACCTTGAACAAGCGGAATCCAATACCGAGCAAGCCAAACAATACTCTAGAAACGCCATCCCACACGTACCAACCTCCGAACTACTCAAAATTAGCCACAAGCAACTCAAGAACATCAAATAATGCTAATGAAAACAAACCCAATTGATAAAAGGTCGAATCTTTAATCAAAAGCCTAAAGTCAACCAAAACGTCAACAAAAGTCAACACCGGGCTTGCCTTGGATTCCGAATCCAAGCTTAACCGAGCGAGGCCTGAACCAATACAAACTCACACGAATGAAAACCGCTCAATCGGAGTCGGATCGCTCATTTAATTCGCCAAAACATCGCTTTCGATGTTCATAACTCAAAAGTCCAACCCATACTAGTTGGGTCCCATATCTCCCGAATTACTCCTCCAAAACTCGCCAAATTCGAGTATGTTGTTATCCTAATATAGGAGAACAAAACCCCAAAAGGAATCGAGAAATAACCGCCTCTAACTCGTTTTCATATTTAAAAATTTTGGACATAACCCTAGGTCTTGATTTAAAGAATTAAATGGGTTTTCAATTAAAATCATGGATTAAAGCTTAAACAAAGGGAGTGAATCAAAGGTAAATGCTTAAGTTATGGTTTAGACCTTACCCCATGGAAGAAACTTGAAAACATCCTTGAATTCTCCCAATCCCAAACTTTCAATATGAGAAAAACTCCAACAGCATTAATAGCAAAAAATTCCTAACTGTTCTGCCTCGTTTCTTATGCCAAACGATCCTGAAACTCGCTTTTGATGCCTCCAATGGTATCCAGTCAAGTTAGGCTTTTGAATTACTCCATTTGACCTTATAATGAAGGGGATATGTTGGCTTCAATATTTGAAAATAATACAGATTTTTAAATACTAATTCAGTGGCAATTTCGTAATTATTCTGAAAAATCTAGTAACCCAATTCTTAGTAAAATGACCATAAATTCCTCATATGATGTCAAAACTTGATGATTTCAGTTGCTATGGTTCCAAAATTATGATACAGATATAATGATTTAGTCAAAATATGAATCAAATGTTGTTTCATTTATGCTCATATCGATTTCGAAACCGAAAACAATCACCATACAACCCAAACTTATCCAAAACTCATCGGAATTTAACCAAACTTTGTAGACATGTCAAAAATAATCATACAAACTTATTGGAATAATTAAAACTTGATTCTGAGTCTGTTTATCCAAAAGTTAAACCTTGATCAACTCTTCCAACTTAAAGCTTCTTAAACGAGAATTATTCTTCCAAATTAATCCCGAACTGCTTGAAAACCGAAACCAACCATACACGCAGGTCATAATACATAATATGAAGCTACTCAAAGTCTCAAACCACCGAATGAAATGCTAAATCTCAAAACAGCCGGTCGGGTCGTTAGATGATTCAACTTTCACAACTTCAACACCAATAACTCAATAATGAGAAAGGCAATATATAACCACGAACTAAATTCAATAACTCACAATGGAAGAGATAACATGACCTAAAAGGAGAATAATAGCAACGAAAGAGATACTTGTAACAATGACTTCAAATAATGATAATAAACAATGAAAGAGATACCTATAGAAGAGCTTCATATAACATGGAAAAAAATAGATACTCTTTTGAGGCTAACGGGAAGAAACTTATTCTTGGACCTTTGACTCCCTCACAAATTTATGAAGATGAAAAGACTGTTAAAGAGAATATGGAAAAATATGAGAGAGAAAAGAATGAGAGGAGTAAGGGAGTGCATGTTGACATCCCAAGAGAGGAAAAAGGAGAGGTTGTATTGAGTGAAGAGAATGGGATGTCAATTGAGAAAAAGAGTGAGCTTGAGGGAAAAGAAAAGAGAGAAGGCAATGAGATAAGAAAAGTCTTTGAGGTGAGAGAGAAAAACAAGAGGGTTTGAGTAAAGAAGAAGAAAAAAACTTTAGTGAGAGAAAAAAGGCTAAGGGTAAGGGAAATGTTAATCTTGTAATAAAAGCCAAAGAGAGTGTAAGCAAGAAAATATTTTCTTTACTTCCTAACCTATTAAGTCTTTCTTGTTTTAGTTCTTGTGATTTTGTGCAGCCATATATAGAAAGACCTTTTGAAAGGGGAGGTGAGTCACAAGAGATGGTAGCAAAGGATCCAATCGGATTCCAACATAAATTTAGCGAAATAGATTCTTGTTGGATGGTGGAAGATAAAAGCTTGGTTAATTTCTTTGTTGTTGAACCTTTTGACTATTTTGATCCTTATTTACAGGTTTATAACATGGAGTTCCCTAAAGGCATAGCTAAGTTAGAGCCATTGCATAAGAGAATAAAAGGTGATGTTGTTCCATTAGTAAATAAGTTCAAGTATGGCATGTATAATTAGTTCATTCACATTCTTGGCCTTTCTAGAACACCTAAGGTATGTTTGGAGGTAATGAACTCTTATTTCTTATGTTGGTGACTTTATAATTTTTGTGGATGATGATATTTTGATGCATTAAGTCATTAACTGTAATATCTAAGTTAAAGTGCAAGAGTAATTTGCTTCCTTTCGAAATTGAGTATGACATAGACGATTATTCATTCCAACTTGGTGGAAAGAGGCATGAAATTTATGAGAAGAGGCTTGCTAATGAGTTAAATGTTCTTTCTTCTCTTATTCAAGTGTCTAATGAGTTTTCATGTAAATTGCTAGAATGTGAGTTTTGTTGTTTGATGGGAAGTCATTCCTCTAGTCATGTTGATTGTGAGCCTATAAAAGTGTTTGCTACTAGTAAAGAGGATATGCATGATTATTGTGACGTTAGTGATCAAATACTCTTTCATGAACCTATCTATGACTCTTTCTGTGACAGTTTGAGCAATCATGTAGAATCCATTGATGTTGCGAATATTATTGGGGAAAGTTATAATCATGAGCTTGAATGTATTGAAATTTATATTTTGGAATTTATGGGTTCTTCTGACCTTTCTGAGAATTTATGTGCTTCTTTGAATAACTTACATGTAGAAGAATCCATGGGATTTATAATTGATACTTGGCTATATCATAAGAGTGTCTTATTTGATACATGTGGCAGAGATACTTGTGTTAAATGGATGCATGACCAATATTTTGTAATTTCTTTGGCATGCACATCTTTGGACTACCTTATTGACAAGATCGCATTGCAAATTTCATTACATAGTGCATCTAAGAGAGGTTTTTATTAGACAAACTCTAAGTAGGCATAAATTTTATTGGGATGATGATGCCCATATGCTTTATAAAGGAGTATTTACACCTATTAGGCTTAATTGGGTTAAGTGGACACATGGTCACTATCTTGTTTTATTCCTACCATTTTTTTCAGATTAGTAGATGCCATTTACTAGTGCGTGTCTTTTTTTTCTTGCAAGGTCGAAATTCGAGGACGAATTTTCTTCAAGAAGAGGGGAATGATAGAATCCTAGGAAGCTTAAATCTATTCAAGGACAAGAATGAAGCTTTGGAATCTCAAAGAGGGCCTTTAACCAGATGTCAAGCTAAAGAGTTGCAAAACAAGGTCATTAGACTTCAAGTGCAAATAAAGAAGTTGTTAATTGGGATGGAGAGCTCAAGGACAAAGGATATGTGTTTTCTAGGTATTATAATTATTTTATGGTCCAAATTCATGTCCAAGAAAAGGTGGATTAGATCCCAAGAGACATCCTCTGAAGAAGGTCCAAATCAGGCCACTATTGGACCTATTTGGCACCTAAAAATGTGTCCAAACTTGCAGCCCAATAAGTCCTACATGAAGCCATGTTTTTATAACATAAAAAGGACTTACTTACTGCCCAAGAAAGGTTCAATAGGCGTGATAGAAGTTGGGTACAAGTTGGTGCCAAGTTGCTTGCAAGTTGCCTTCAAGATTTCCAAGATCCTATCCATGATTGGTTTGCGACTTTCAAGATTCTATCCAAGATTGGTTTTAACTTATTTCCATATATTTTGGTACTATATTTATTGCTTTCCTAGGTAGTTAAGGTTATGTTTTCCTTTTCCTAAGATTGTTGGAGTTACTTTCCAAAATTGACTTGGCTTTTGTTTCCTAGTGTTTTTCCTTTTCCTAAGGTATTTGGACTTGTTGTCCAAAGTAGTTTAGGACTTTATTTTCTTGTTTTTAGGTAGGAATTTCGTGACCCCCTATCTATATAAAGGGGTATCTTCTTTGCTTTTATATTTTAGATTATTATAGACAATATCAATAAAAATTGTGAGATTTTTCTTGCACTCTTGTGTGTGGCTACTCTTGGATTTATTCTTCAACCTTCGAGACTCAACTTAAGGTGGTAAGATTAAACTCTTTCGAAATCTTAGATCACCTCTAGGTATTATAGAAAGGTGATAAGTTTAGGCTTATTGTTGTTCTTGTTATTCTAAAGGGTCGGGTTTCACAATCTATCTCTTATTTTTAATTCTCTACCAAAGGCGATTAGTTCTTTGTTAGCTAATTGTTGTTGTTAGGATTCAACTTCAAGAATAGACTTCTTGAATTCAAGAAACTCTTTCTTGAATTCAATCTATCTTTAATTTTCCGTTGTTTTTTTGTTTCTTTATTTTCTTTTAGCTTCCGCACGTTTCTTGATTTTCTTTAGTAATTCTTGGACCCCTATCGTGTTGTTATCAAGTGGTATCAGAGCATAGGCTAATGAAGATTTCAATCTTGATAAATCTTGGGAGGTTCTTGGGCAAAAAAGAAAAAAAAAGCCAAAAAAAAATGAAAATCAACCAAAAGAAAAGCATTATGGCTCATTATTATTTGTAAAATTCAAGTGTTATTTGGTTTCCAAGTCAAGAAAGGAAACAAGAAGAGGGGATCCTAGTTCTTGAAGATTAAGGTAAGTTCTTTCTTTATTCTTGTGGGTTTTGGGTTTCCTAAATTCTTTCCTTATTTTTCTACATAACCAATTCCTATTCTTCCAAGGTTTGGTCCTTCACTTTTTTATTCTTTTTCTAACTCCACATTCTTATCACTAAGGGTTGTGACTAGTAAGGTTTATTAATAAATCTAAAGATTAACGACCAAGAGTTGCTTTGAGTGGAAAAAGGCAAGAGAGGCGAGAACATTAGAGGGAAAAGTCAAATTTGAGAGATATATAATTCTTCTAATTTTTGTTCAAGATGTTTCAAACAGGTAGTTATAGTGAAAGGAGGCGAGCTATGACTCAACAACTTGAAAAGTCGAACTTACAATATACCGAATAGAAGGAAGACAATGGTAAAATTATTTTTCAAATAAGAGCTAAAGTGATGTCTGCGATTTGTGCTCTTAGAATTGACAAAGAGTTTGGCTATAACTCAATTAGCACTTATATGGTTGAAAAATTGAACTTGCCTTGTGTTGAGTTGAACCCTACATGTTAAGAGGAGTAAAGGTAGATAAAAGAGTGTTATTACTATTCTCTATTAGAAGGTATGAGGATGCAATCTGGTGTGATGTGATTCCCATGAATAATTATCATATCTTGTTGGGAAACCCATGTTATACCTATAGAAGAGCTTCATATAACATGGAAAAAAATAGATACTCTTTTGATATTAACAGGAAGAAACTTATTCTTGGACCTTTGACTCCCTCACAAATTTATGAAGATGAAAAGACTGTTAAAGAGAATATGGAAAAATATGAGAGAGAAAAGAATGAGAGGAGTAAATGGAGTGCATGTTGACATCCCAAGAGAGGAAAAAGGAGAGGTTGTATTGAGTGAAGAGAATGGGATGTCAATTGAGAAAAAGAGTGAGCTTGAGGGAAAAGAAAAGAGAGAAGGCAATGAGATAAGAAAAGTCTTTGAGGTAGAGAGAGAAAAACAAGAGGGTTGAGTAAAGAAGAAGAAAAAAACTATAGTGAGAGAAAAAAGGCTAAGGGTGAGGGAAAAGTTAGTATTGTAATAAAAGCCAAAGAGAGTGTAAGCAAGAAAATATTTTCTTTACTTCCTAACCTATTAAATCTTTCTTGTTTTAGTTCTTGTGATTTTGTGCAGACATATGTAGAAAGACCTTTTGAAAGGGGAGGTGAGTCACAAGAGATGGTAGCAAAGGATCCAATCGTATTCCAACATACATTTAGCGAAATAGATTCTTGTTGGATGGTGGAAGATAAAAGCTTGGTTAATTTCTTTGTTGTTGAACCTTTTGACTATTTTGATCCTTATTTACAGGTTTATAACATGGAGTTCCCTAAAGGCATTGCTAAGTTAGAGCCATTGCATAAGAGAATAAAAGGTGATGTTGTTCCATTAGTAAATAAGTTCAAGTATGGTATGTATAATTAGTTCATTCACATTCTTGGCCTTTCTAGAACACCTAAGGTATGTTTGGAGGTAATGAACTCTTATTTCTTATGTTGGTGACTTTATAATTTTTGTGGATGATGATATTTTGATGCATTAAGTCATTAACTGTAATATCTAAGTTAAAGTGCAAGAGTAATTTGCTTCCTTTTGAAATTGAGTATGACATAGACGATTATTCATTCCAACTTGGTGGAAAGAGGCATGAAATTTATGAGAAGAGGCTTGCTAATGAGTTAAATGTTCTTTCTTCTCTTATTCAAGTGTCTAATGAGTTTTCATGTAAATTGCTAGAATGTGAGTTTTGTTGTTTGATGGGAAGTCATTCCTCTAGTCATGTTGATTGTGAGCCTATAAAAGTGTTTGCTACTAGTAAAGAGGATATGCATGATTATTATGACGTTAGTGATCAAATACTCTTTCATGAACCTATCTATGACTCTTTCTGTGACAGTTTGAGCAATCATGTAGAATTCATTGATATTGCAAATATTATTGGGGAAAGTTATAATCATGAGCTTGAATGTATTGAAATTTATATTTTGGAATTTATGGGTTCTTCTGACCTTTCTGAGAATTTATGTGCTTCTTTGAATAACTTACATGTAGAAGAATCCATGGGATTTATAATTGATACTTGGCTATGTCATAAGAGTGTTTTATTTGATACATGTGGCAGAGATACTTGTGTTAAATGGATGCATGACCAATATTTTGTAATTTCTTTGGCATGCACATCTTTGGACTACCTTATTGACAAGACCGCATTGCAAATTTCATTACATAGTGCATCTAAGAGAGGTTTTTATTGGACAACTCTAAGTAGGCATAACTTTTATTGGGATGATGATGTCCATATGCTTTATAAAGGAGTATTTACACCTATTAGGCTTAATTGGGTTAAGTGGACACATGATCACTATCTTGTTTTATTCCTACCATTTTTTCAGATTAGTGGATGCCATTTACTAGTACGTGTCTTTTTTTTCTTGCAAGGTCGAAATTCGAGGATGAATTTTCTTCAAGAAGAGGCTAATGATAGCATCCTAGGAAGCTTAAATCTATTCAAGGATAAGAATGAAGCTTTGGAATCTCAAAGAGGGCCTTTAACAAGATGTCAAGCTAAAGAGTTGCAAAACAAGGTCATTAGACAGTGCAAATAAAGAAGTTGTTAATTGGGATGGAGAGCTCAAGGATAAAGGATATGAGTTGTCGAGGTATTATAATTATTTTATGGTCCAAATTCATGTCCAAGAAAAGGTGGATTAGATCCCAAGAGACATCCTCTGAAGAAGGTCCAAATCAGGCCACTATTGGACCTATTTGGCACCTAAAAATGTGTCCAAACTTGCAGCCCAATAAGTCCTACATGAAGCCACGCTTTTATAACATAAAAAGGACTTACTTGCTGCCCAAGAAAGGTTCAATAGGCATGATAGAAGTTGGGTACAAGTTGGTGCCAAGTTGCTTGCAAGTTGCCTTCAAGATTTCCAAGATCATATCCATGATTGGTTTGCGACTTTCAAGATTCTATCCAAGATTGGTTTTAACTAATTCCATATATTTTGGTACTAGATTTATTGCTTTCCTAGGTAGTTAAGGTTATGTTTTCCTTTTCCTATGATTGTTGGAGTTACTTTCCAAGATTGACTTGGATTTGTTTCCTAGTGTTTTTCCTTTTCCTAAGGTATTTGAACTTGTTGTCCAAAGTAGTTTAGGACTTTATTTTCTTGTTTTTAGGTAGGAATTTCGTGACTCCCTATCTATATAAAGGGGTATCTTCTTGGTTTTTAGATTTTAGATTATTATAGACAATATCAATAAAATTTGTGAGATTTTTCTTGCACTCTTGTATGTGGCTACTCTTGGATTTATTCTTCAACATTCGAGACTCAACTTAAGGTGGTAGTATTAAACTCTTTCGAAATCTTAGATCACTTCTAGGTATTCAAGAAAGGTAATAAGTTTAGGCCTATTGTTGTTCTTGTTATTCTAAAGGGTCGGGTTTCACAATCTATCTCTTGTTTTTAATTCTCTACCAAAGGCGATTAGTTCTTTGTTAGCTAATTGTTGTTTTTAGGATTCAACTTCAAGAATAGACTTCTTGAATTCAAGAAACTCTTTCTTGAATTCAATCTATCTTTAATTTTCCGTTATTTTTTTGTTTCTTTATTTTCTTTTAGCTTCCGCACGTTTCTTGATTTTCTTTAGTAATTCTTGGACCCTATCATGTTGTTATCAGAAGGAACAAAAGGAATTATTCGAATAATGATCCAGAGTTAGTTATGTTATGAACGCACTTAAGATTTCGGAGTATTATCCATGCAGTATATATGTTGACAATCATACAGCCGTAGAAGACTCTGGTATAAGTTAAAAGAAAGAAATGAGTCCAGGTCATAGAAAAAGGATTGAATTGTTAGAAGATTGTATCATGGATGTTCCATAGCGTCCATGAAAGGCTAAAGTAATAACTAATACCATGAGCCGCGGATCGGAAGATAGTTAAGCCTACATAAAGGCTGATCAGAAGGAAGAGGAAACTAAAGAGTTACATCAACCAAGTAAATCAGGAGTCTGATTATTGGACCCAGAAAATTATAAAAATTGTGATTGAGAACATTGCAGGATCACTCTTAATATCAGAGGCACAAGAGAGATAGTACAACAACCATATTCTATAATGGCTCTACGAGAAAGCCAGTTAGAAGAGTATCAGCCTCATAAGAAGTCAGTATGAAGCTCCCACCGGATTGTGTACGCACCAGAGGTGCAAGTATTATAATAGAGATTCAAGTTGTGGATGTGAATTATACCAATGTGGAAGAGAGGTCATGAAAGAGATAGAAGATGCGATGCAAGATTGTAAGGTAAGTAAGGTAAAGATGAACAAAGTATGAGATACTTACATACGGAAGGTTGTGTATAGTCGATACTTCGGATAGAAGGCTCGAAGCGTGGGGATTCAGTATTCAGGAATGATAACGGCGTCTTAGTGGCATATCTTCCAACCTATGGTTTCTAGGTATCGAGAGGTCTAGTTAAGAGAGTAAAGAAGAGTTAGAGACGATGTGATGTCTCGCTTGATGTTCCAGAATGATATAAGGAAATCTATGGTGCAAGCAAGTTAAAGGAAGGTTGCGAGTAGTATAAATAGATATGTGTAGGTCGCAAGCTAAAGTATGGTAAAGCGACAAGGTTTTAAGAAGACAAGAGTAAGGATAAGAAAGGGCGAGTGAGAAGGTTAGGAAGATATGAGTAAGAATGAGAAAAGGTGAGTGAGAAGGTAACCAGAATGGATAAATCCTCGGGATTAAGCTCATGAAAATAAGAGAGGGAGTCTAAGACTAGTAGCATTTAGAAAAGATGGAATGCTGCCCTGGTAGTAGAATAAGGGTGTAATTGTGATAGATAAAGGATGACGTTTGGGCCTTCGATTGAGTAATGATTTGAAGAAAATAAAAAAGGGATTTCATGAATTGTACAGGATTAAAATACCCACGTAAGGTGAATCACATTGGTATTCTATGAAATACTATTATGGAAGTATGGTATCGCCCCCAGGTGGATCGGGAAAATCACTTAAAATGTTCCTCGATGCAACGTGAGCCCTAGTGATTACGTAAAAGGTTTCAAGTTATCAGTGGTAGATTTTAGATCAATATTGAGGTGAATCAACAATGGATGGATAGAAGTTACAAAGTATGATATGAGATTAGGTCGTCATTCTTAAGATGAATACTAATGAGGAAGCATTAAAGGACTTAGATTTATACATATGGGATAAGCAACGAGAGTAACCTGGAGTTTGGTAAAAGACCTCAGTAACCTGGAGTTTGGTAGTAAACCGAAGTAAGAGTTATGGTATAGTATGTCCTACTTAGATATAGTAAAGCCATAAACGCCCAGTGGTACAACTTGTCATAATTCTATATATTTTCATAAAGTGAGGCCTAGAGATTAGCTAAAGACTGGATGAAAAATGAGAGAAGGGTCACACAGGCGCACATACAAGGACAGTCATACAGACTGCATGATAGAAGGTAGCAATAGTTACGAGATTGAAAGAATTCCGACCACAAGTCATGGTATAAGAAAGAGGCCTAAAGGGGGGAATGCCCTGACTTTTGGATTTATTCACAAAACAGTTGCCTAGATGGCAAGGAGAGTACTAAAGTATTCACACGAGCTATATGTTATGATAATGATAAGCGCATCAGTCAACATTTGAGGACGAATGTTCCAAAGGAGGGAATGATGTTACACCCCATGTTTTCTTACGTGAAAGTACGCCATAAGTAAATTGATGAAAGCTCAGAAATGAGACGTTACATCCCGCATTTTCGTATGTTAAAGTTTCGTTGTAAGTTAATTGACGTAAGTTCGGGAATGAGATTATTTTGAGATTATAAGTATTATGCTATTTCAAACAAGTGATAAGTAAATTCGTGAAGGTGAGAGTATAAACGAGTCGAAGAAAATGAGTTTCATCGAAGTTTTACATTTTGAGATAAAATACGGTCCAAGCTATAATATCCAGTATTTATGGACTAGTACCATACAAGGTACCACATGACCATGATATTAAGGTGTATAAAGTAAGTTAAAAGTGGGTAGTATTTAAGTAATTTGAGATAATTCTTAATTATGTAGGTAATTGGTTAATTATTAGTTTAATGGGAGATTAACCATGTAATTAGGAAATTATGGATAATTAGTAGGTGGGGACAAAGTTCCCAACGTGGCAGCAAGTGACATTCATAATCAAGCAAAATGGTGACTCTTGGTTTAGGTAATTAGGTGGCTTATTTTGGGGATTTTTGGACAAAAGTAATCCATAAAGTGGGACCCACACCTATGATAAAGACACCTACATATTCATATATCATTAGGGAAATGTTTATAGCTTACCAAACGTTCTTATGACCCACAAGTATAAGAGATTTTCCTTACATTGTTAAGTGAGATGCTTATGTTGCTAAGCAACACGTGAAATCTCAAACAAAGAGTTTATACGAAACTGCATAATACTATAGCAACGTGAGATTTGCGATTCTAAGGAAGTACGGTGCAATCTTTCTCAAGAATATCATACGGATTTTTCCTACTTTGATCTTGCCGTCACATGTTTTGTCGCGATTGTTGTGTGTTAGAGGAATTGTCAAGAGAACCGACTCAGGTATGTTAAGGCTATCCCTTCTTTCTTTTTGGCATGATTCAAACGATACAAACGAAATGAGGAAACGCACAACTTTCATAAATGATTCTATTCATAGAAGTACTAGGTGTGTCTATATTCTTGATTCCCCATGTGTCTTATTATTATATCTTATGTTCATGGGTCTTAGAAAAATACGTAGTTGATAAAGTTTATCCGAAAGGCATATTGATCTTGTAACATTCCGAGAAATCTTATTAACGCACTTCTTATGCATTTCATGCATTTATATATGTACATTGACCCATGACTAGATGGCGTTATATATGCGTATATTATATGTATATGTGATATGGAAAAAGGTTATGCCATTATATACGCACCACCACCTGATCAGCTGGTATACGTTAATGATTTGCCCATAGTGATCGAGATGATATGATGGGATGCCCTCAGAGGCTTGATGATGTTATGTACGCATAAACCTATGCATGGTATGGCATTTATACGCATATGCATGACATTATAAATATGAAATGATTCACAGAGCTATTCAGACTTACATGTTGAGTCTTTTACTCCATGTTTCTCTCTTGTTTTTTATTTACTGATTTTTCATTCATTACATACTCGTCACATTATTTGTACTGACATCCCATTTGCCTAGGGATGTTGCGTTTCATGCCCGCAGGTCCCGATAGACAGGTTGAGAGTCCTCAAGTAGGCTATCAGCTCAGCGGAAGGTGTTGGTGCGCTCCATTTGCTTATTTGGTCAGTATGATTTGGACATATATTGATTAGTATGGCGGGACCCTGTCCCGACCTTTATGGTATTTATCTACTCTTAGAGGCTTGTAGACATATGTCATGTACGTGAAAGATTATATGGCCTTGTCGGCCTATGTTCAGTATACGAGTGATCATTTTGGTCTTATAGGCCCGTATGTCATATGTATAAGTTTGTATTACATGTTGGGTCATCAAACGTTGAGTATTCCCTCATGTTTTATTCTATTTATATCACGAAAGCCTTTCTATCTCGTTTATCTATAATAGTATGATATGAAAAGATACGTTATGTTGGTACTCGGTTGAGTAAGGTACCGGGTGCCCGTCGCGGCCCATCGGTGTGGGTCGTGACAAAACAAGTGATTAATGCAAGGCAAAGGATGCTTGTTCTTGATAGTAACCTTGTTCAACTGTCTATAACCAATACACTGTAAGGCCCCGTAAAATTTCATAAACGAATTTAAGGTTTCGTGGTGCCGAAGTAGGCTTACGTGTTTTAGACTTTTTGGGTTGAACAATGCGCTGGGGAGTAAAGAAAAAAAATTTGGCAGAAAAAGACATTTCTGCCGCCCACTATGTGGCTGCAGAATCACTCTGCTAACCGCAGAATGGTCTCAGAGTGAAGCAGTGGTGGGGCAAGTTTGGGAGGAAGGTCTGCGGTGAATTATGCGATCGCATACCAGGTCTACGGTGCATTATGCGACCGCAGAACAGGTCTGCTGGCCACAGAACCACCGCAGACCCAACCCGTATTTTCCAGTTCAGGGGCACCAAATTGTGCGGCTGGTTTGCGGACCACATACCCATTCTGCGGTCACTCTGCGATCGCAGATTGTGTTTCGGAGCTTCATTTTTCTGATTTTTGCAACCCAACTCCATTTTGATAAATAGCCTTTGGGGGTCATTTTTAAGGGTTTCATCTGATATGTTTAGAGAGAGGTGAGAGTATCTTAGAGAGAGAAAGAGAGGACCTAGTCATTTGTTCATCAATTCTTGCTCAAGGCTTGAAGATTTCACAAGGATCTTGCTAGGGCTTCAAAGAGGTAAGATTTTCTTCCCCCAATTCTTCAATTTCGAGTTTGAGGTAAAAGATGGGTGACTGGGAGTATGATTCTTGGGTGTAAGAGTATTAATTATACATGCACCAATAAGGTTTGTGGGAAGATTGTTGAGCTCAAATAAGCAAAGATTGGGTTGTGGAATGAAGAAAATCTTGTAGAAGAACCTTGTAGCCAAATTTGCACACCTATTGTTGGATAAAAATGCTCTAATGAGCTGAAACCATGAATATCTTCCTAATTTGTGTTCAATTTTGTTATGTCTCAAAATAGATTGGGATTGCTAGGATTTTCGGAATGTTAAAGTAATTTAAGGAAAGCTCAAATCGAGGTATGTTGGCTAAACTCCTCTTTTAGAACTGAATCCCACGGTATTCACGTAATTTATGTAAGTCCCGAGTTGTTCATTTTAAAATTGGCTAATCCGAATAAGCTTGTGTTGAAAGATATATGTTCAATGTGTATCTAAAATGCTTTTATCATGTTATGTTATCATTTGAGAATGTATTCAAAGTATGGGATGTGCATTAAAAATATTTTGACATGCCAAGAATGATTTTATAATTGTTGCCACAAGTGCCAATGAAATGAAAAGATGTGAAACAAGTATGAAACGAAATGATTGGTAGGAAAGGATGATGTCGATCCATACATCATTGTGGTGAGACGGCCTAGCCGATTGGGTCGTGATCGGATGCCATGCCGCATACATGGTGGTGATTGTGTTGGAAATTGTAATTGAAATTGTGATTGTGGTTGATGTCTCGGATGACATGACCTAGTCGATCGGGTCGTGATCGGACTCCGTGCTAAAAGTACGATGGTATTGGTATTGTGAACGGTGGCATATTGGTACTAAAAATCTCCCAACTTAGGATATGGAAATTTATTTGAACACTGTCTTGATCCTAATTTGAGGTTTGATGTTGTTTGTGGCTTCCACTGATATTATGATTGTCCTTGCTCGTATTATTAATCATTCTATTGAGGGGGTGTTTTGTCATTCATACTTGTAAGGCCCCGTAAAAAGTTTCCTAAAAACTCGAATTCCCGTGATGCCAAAGTAGACGTAGAGGTTAATAATAGTAAAAAATGTTGAACAGTGCGTTGGGAGTTGAAGGAAAATGTTGGGCAGAAGTACGCATTTCTGCGGACCGCTGACTGGTCGCAGAGTGGGGCAGATTTCTGGGGCATTTTTTATGCCCAATTTTACGGCCACTATGCGACCACATAACCGTTTCGCGAGCCGCATTCTTGTCGCATATCCCGCCTTGGGATTTTTCGGAGGGAGGTTCTGCGGTGCACTATGCGACCGCAGAACAGTTCTGCGGTGCATTATGCGACCACAGAACAGGTCTGTTGGCCGCATAGTGACCGCAGACCAGGTTAGTTTTTTTCCAGTTCTGGCATCCATTTTCGCGGTCGTTTCACGGACCGCTAACCACTATGCGGTCACATATGCGACAGCAGAACCCGTTCCGGAGCTTCAATTTTGGGGTTTTTAAACCCGACCCTATTTCGTTAAAACACATCGCATGGACCGTTTTGATCATATTTTTTGATGTTTTTAGAGTGAGAGAGAGGGTCCTAGAGGGAGAAGTGATCTTCATCACATTTCTCTTCAATTCTCATTTAAAATCTTAAAGATTATCAAGAGAGGCACCTAGGTCTTCTTCCTAAGAGGTAAGATTCTATCACCCAAACTTTTAATTTCAAAATGTAACTAGAATGTGCCATTAGTAGGGTAATTCATGAGGATGGGAGTGCTTACCTTGCATGCATGTATCCTTGTAGTATGTAGGAAGATTGTGAGCTAAAGATGATAGAGAATGGGTTGGGGAATGATGGAATCTTCCACAAAAAGTGCCTTAAAACATTGATGCACACCTAGTGTTTGATAATATGCTCAAATGAGCTAAAACCATGTTCATCTTCCTAATTTTGGTTTAACTTAACTATTTCTAAAATAGATTGAAGTTGTTAAGAATTCCAGATCATTTTAGAGTTTGAGAAGCTCAATTGAGGTATGTTGGCTAAACCCTCTTCTTCTTAGAATCGGACCCCACGGTGTTTATGTAATTGTAGTAAGCCCTTGATCATTATAGGATTGGCGATTTCTAATGTGTTTGTGTTGAAGGATATAAGTTCAATATTTATTCTAAATGCTTCATCATGTTATCTAATTATTTGAGGATGCATTCCAAATGTGGAATATGTGCTAGCAAGGTTAAGACTTCTTGTCAAGATCGAAATAAAGGTTGTTATGCCAAATTGTATGAAAAGCCTCTATGTGTCTAAGACTCCCAAATTGCTCATATGTGAATTTAACGTCTTGAATGGAAGCCTTATTGTTGTTGATAATAATAATGTTGGAATGTGGAAAAGAACTTGAATTATGAAATACGGCCTAGCACCAAGAATAACTTTATAATTGGGGCCACTCGTGCCATTGTATTGAAAGTATGGGAAAGAAACATGAATTGAGATGACAGATTGAATATGGGTGATGTCTCAAATGAGATGGCCTAGCCGATCGGGCCGAGATCGGACTCCGTATAAGAACACGGTGGTATTGTGGATGAAATTATGAAAAGGGTTGATGTCTCAAATGAGATAGCCTAGCCGATCGGGTCGTGATCGGACGCCATGCCGCACACATGGTGGCACTGTGCTGGAAATTATAATGAAATTGAGGTAATGTCTCAAATGAGATGGCCTAGCCGATCGGGCCGAGATCGGACTCCGTATAAGAATACGGAGGTAATGTGAATTGTGGAATATGGAAATTGTCTTGAAAACATATATGTTCCTTAACTTGTTGTTTTACTATTATTTGAAGCCCTTATTGAGTTTTTGACTGTTCCTCTTGTACTATTATTCATTCTATTGAGTTGGTGTTTAGCTTTACATACTAGTACTATTCGACGGTACTAACATCCCTTTTGCTGGGGGCGCTACATCTTTAAATGGATGCAGGTGGTTACATAGCAGACAGTGTTGATCACAGATAGTGCTGCATCCTCTTCTCAGCGGACTCGGTGAGCCCCATTTCATTCTGGGGTCATGTATTGTACCTTCGCTTATATTATGATCACTTTTTGAGGTATAACCGGGGTCTTGTTGCCTGCACCATCTTTACTCTCTTTTGTATCTTTAGAGGCTCTGTGGACACTATGTGGGTTGTATATGAGTGGTGGGAATGTTAAACAAGTATATGTTGTGTTTGATCACTTGTTCCTCTCAAACTATAAGAATCGGTGTATTTTGAGACTTAAAGGCGAAATAGCTAATGAAACGGATTAATGTTGTACGTATGAACTTCCTTCTGTCTAATTAATGAAATCACGTCTTTTCTTGATCATGGGTTAATTGGGTAGATAGTATCTAATAGGCTTGCTCGGCCGGGTTCACTCGGTTGAGCATCGGTCACGCTTCCCGAGGTTGGGGCGTGACAATACTAGTACTATTACATATGTACTAATATCCCTTTTGCTAGGGGCGCTGCATCTTCAGTTGATGCAGGTGGTTCCATAGTAGGAGACATTGATCAGTGATAGCGGTACACCCTCTTCCCAGCTGACTTGGTAAGCCCAACTTCATTTCGGGGTCATGTATCTTTTGTTTCTAGTGTATTGTGTTTGAGGTATAGCTGGGGCTTTGTTGCCGGCATTATCATAGTACTCTTTTGTATCTATTAGAGGCTCCATAGACAAAGTGTGGGTACTGGGGAAGTCAAACAATGTTAGGTTGTGTTTGAATTACTTGTTCCACTTCAAACTATGAAAGTGTGTGTAATTTGAGACTTTAAAATGAAGTAGCTATTGGTAATGAATTGGTATTGTATACATGATCTCTTTATGGTCTAATTAACCAAAATATGTATTATCTTTATTCATAAGTGTGTTTGGATAGAAAGTATCTAACATGCTTGCTTGACCGGGTTCACTCGGTTGAGCGCCGGTCGCGCTCCCCGAGTTTGGGGCGTGACATAGACATGTTCATGGAACCATCCTTGGCGCACCCTAAGGAGAAACACTCGGCCTGATGAACCCCTTATCAAGCAACTGATAACAACACGGATAACGGAAGATTTTAAACTAGAATATTAAAAGGGGGAAGGTTTGATTCTTGAAGAGAAGTACAAGAAAACTCAAGTGTTTGAAACTTGAAACCTTGTTTATTAGTAGAAGGTATACATAATCAATTATAGAAGAAGAAGAACAAGAAGAATAGGAGGGAGGGAATTCAGACAAGGAACCTTAAAATTATAGAAATCCAAGTTGTGGTTGAAGGTAGAACAAAAAGGGCAAACCCTTAAGAGAACCTTACAAGGTCTCTACGAAGCCAAAGGCTACTTATATTAAAATTGTTCTTCAAATCTAAGTTACAATGAAGAAGAAAACACTCCTTTATATAGGAGTAAATGGTGGCTGCCACCATAAAGAAAAAATCATAAAAGAACATTCTAGGCTTCAAAGGTCGTCAAAATAAATTAAATAAGTTGAATGCGTTATATTCTCCTCCTCTTAAAGAAGATTCATCGTCGAATCTTGACATTGACCTACAGCCATCATGGTAATCACAATAAGTAGGAAAACACAATAAGCATTTGGCAAAAATAACACAGAGTAGAGGCCATGCAGCCATTTAACCTAGTTAATTCTTTTATGCACAAACACTTCTTTCAGATATCTATGCATAACATCAACCAAGAGGAAAATGTACTTACCAACACAAGCACTAAAAACACAGTTCATAAGCTCGCTAAACATTAGAGGATGTGTAGCTAAATCAAAAGCATATGAGTACCAAGAAAAAATACCATATTTGCTCTTTCTAACATAACCTCACTATTTGATATACAATAATCAAGGTCTTCGCCAATCGTTTCCCTTAATAGGTTGTTTTACACCTTAAAACCTTTGCCAATGTGGTTTTCATCTTCATTTGAGGTGTCATCATCCTTTTTCCAAGGGTCTTCGTCAATTTTCTGCATGAAAGGAGAAACAACACTAGAATAAGAAAGAGTGAGTGTCACGGCCCAAAATCTCACATGTCGTGATAGCGCCTATCGCAGTACTAGGCAAGCCGACAATCACCAATAACTATGTATTTTGAATTAAAAACATAGTGAAAGAAATTTAAAAGTGAAAAACCTCATACATAACCGATAAGAAATACCGCGACTCAATACAAAATCCCCCAAAATCTGGGTGTCATTGAGTACATGAGCTACTAAATCCCAACATAGTCAAAACTTCTAATACAACTATCTAGAAAGTTAGAGCAGTGCTAAATAAAAGGAAAAGAAGGAGAGTCGAGGTCTGCAGACGCCAAAGCAGCTACCTCAAAATTCTCCAAGTAGGAAGTACTCCAAGTCTAGCTACCACCGTGCCCAGAAGTACCTGTATCTGCACACGAAGTGCAGAGTGTAGTATGAGTTCAACCGACCCAATGTACTGAATAAGTAACAGGACTAACCTTAGGTTAAAAGCAGTGACGAACTCAGATAGGTACAATACAGATTATAACAGTACAAATATGAAAGTAATAACTCAGAGAATCTCATAATTAGTTTGTACACAGTACATAAATATAGACATGCTTTCAAATTTAACATTTTAAGTTCGACACGGATAAATTATGCCAAGTGTGACTGAAATAAGGAGTGTTATATCTCTATATCTACAATTCAAATGTGCGTGTCACATGTAATTCATCACAATGATAACCTCGGTACTCACACTCTCAGAGTACTCAATCTGACTATCTCTACTACCACTAATTATACCCAATCACTCAGCACTGTAAAGTACCTGCGCTCACTACTGGTAAGTCAGACTCCGGAGGGGCAGATCCTACCCAAGCGCTAATATAAAGCCAATATGGCCTGTTGCAGCGTGCAGCCCAATCCCATAGTAATAGATAAAGCCTATAAGGCCTACTGCGGCATGAAACTTGATCGATAATAATAATATATATAAAACCAAGAAGGCCTGCTGCGGCGTGCATCCCGATCCACACCTCACTCGCAACACGACTCTCAGTCGAGTCATCTATCTCTCCAGTCTCTTGGGATCACCAATCTCATGGTAAACAGCCCAAACAATGATCATGATACAACAATAAATAGCAACTGAGACTGAGATATGATATGCAAATGATGGATGTGACTGGGTACATAATTATCATTTAAGCAAATAAACAAATAGCAGAAATGACCTAGTGGGTCCCAACAGAACAAGCATATAGCCTAAACATGACTTCTAACATGGATTGTAGCTTAATTACTTTAACCCCTATGAATCATATGGATAGCAACAAGGTCTGATAACTACACAGTACCACAGAAATTAACTGGGTCACAATTACCACGGTGCACGCCCACACGCCCCTCAGCTAGCATGTGCGTCACCTCAACACCAACAACATAACATGTATTTCAGGGGTTCATACCCTCAAAACCAAATTTAGAAGTGTTACTTACCTCAAACCGCGCAAATCTCTACTCTAACAAGCCCTTGCTTCGCGAATCGGCCTACGAACGACTCGAATCTAGCCATAAACAACTTAATACAATCAACAAAAGCTATAGGAATCATCTCCATATGATAAAGCTAGGTTTTTTAACAAAAGTCAACCCCGGGCCCACGTCTCGGAATCCAACAAAATTAACAAAATCTGAACACCCATTCAATAACTGGTGCGGAAGATTCATGTCTATGAGGTTTCATAACTCGATTCCGATCTCAACTCGACCTTCAAATCCTCAAATTATGGTCTATGAGGTTTCATAAATTTTCCCCAATTTTTCCAACCCAAAACACTAATTAAATATTAAAAACAATGATAGATTCATGTATAACAACCAAATCCAAGTTAGAATCACTTATCTCAATTAACTCCTTGAAAATCCTTTCAAGAATCGCCCAAATCCGAGGTCTCTAGCTCAAAATATAAGAAATGGGTCCAAACCCTTGATTATGATATTTAACACTGCTGCCCCATGATTCCTCTTCGCGATCGCGGAAAGTCCATCGCGATTGTAAAGAACAAAAGAGTGCTGCCCCCAAAAATGACCTTTGCAAACGCGGAACTTTAGCCGCGAACACGATGCGCAGGAACTCAAAGCTACGCGATCGTGCACCTCGTCGCGCGATCGCGATGAACAAACGTGTGTCTTCCAGGCCACCCCTCCTTCCTTCTTTGCGAATGTGGTACAACCCTCGCGTTCGTGTAGTGCCACTGACCAAAGCTATGCGATTGTGGATGAACTCCCACGAACGCGTAGAACACTTCCCCCAGTCGCCCAAACAAGCCTTTGCGATCGCGAAGCTTCTCACGCGATCATGGATAAGGAAACCAGACCCGGAACATCAACAATAACACAAGTCCAAAATTCACTCCGATTCCAATTCGAATCACACTCGAGGCCCTCGGGACCCCATCCAAACAACATCAAAAACACGAATCACATCCCAATTCAAGCCTAATGAAACTAATGGATTTCCAACTTCTACAATCGATGCCGAAACCTATCAAGCCAATTTCGATTGACCTCAAATTTTGCACACAAGTCATAAATAACTCAACGGACCTATTCCAACTTTCGGAACAAAAATTCGAGCCCAGTAACTACAAGGTCAACTCTCGGTCAAACCTCTCAACTCTCCAAACTTCAATTTTTCCAACGTTCACCAATTCAAGCCGAAATCATCTACGGACTTCCAAATCAATATCCGGACACACTCCTATGTTCAAAACCACGATACGGAGCTATCTGGACCATCAAAACTCCACTTCGGAGTCATTTACATATAAGTCAAGGGCTTCCAACCTTGGGACTATGTGTCCCAACTCATTTTGAAACATCCCCAGGACTAAACCAACCACCCCAGAAAGTTACATAACAACAAGTGAGCATATAATAAGCAATAAATAGGGGAACGGGGCTACAATACTCAAAATGACCGGTCGGGTCGTTACATTTAGCTGATTGGCATAAGAACAAGATTCATCCTCTCTCAAGTTTCCTTTAATTAGTTCACTCAACTTTTCTTGTTCCTCACTTTCATCACTTTGTGGTCGATTGGTCACATGAAAAGATAAATCAATAAACCCATGTTCACTCCCAATTTCAGTTATATCTCCACAACTCTTAAGCTTACCAAATTGTGGTACAAGTTCAATGATTTTCATGTAGAAATAGATCATCAACAAGGCCATATCACATGAGATCATGAAGATCACACTTGTCTTTAACTTGTATTTGCTTCATGGATTATTGGTCGTTGCACCATTGAAATATTGCTCTGATACCACTTGATAACGACGAGATTAGGGAGATACCAAATTTATAATTAAAATATAAGAAGTGCGGCATCGCGTCCGCGTCAGTAAGATCATGATCGCATAGAGAGAGTTGAGGAGCTGGGAGCTGGAGGAAATGTCTTTGCATTCGCAAAGTAATAGACACGTTCACGAAGGTCTGAATCTACTGTGCATCGCGTTCATGAGGTCTATGCCGCATTCGCGTAGAGTCTTTTTATGGCGGTGAGTTTTTGTTCATCAGGAACACGAGGGTCCTTCCGCGCTCGTGAAAAACACCTAGAGCAGACCTTTAAGTACTCTATTTCGAAGGTTTCAGACATTTTATCATATTGTGAGCTATAGAGCTCGAATTTGGGCGATTTTGGAGGCGATTTTCACCATATGGATTAGGGTAAGTATTTTTTTACTCACTTTTGATTATATTCAGCAATTCCATCTTTTTTTGGCATTTGATTGACGATTTCAAAAGAGAAATTGAGGGTTTTTGTCTAAATATTTCTAAAGTGAATATTTGAGATTTGAACATCAATTAGAGTCGTATTTGAGTGAAATTAGTATGATTGGACACTCAATTGAATGTTTTATCGGAAATTGTGGGTTTTATCGGGTTTTGAGGTGCAGGCCCGGGTTTGACTTTTTGGTTTACTTTGGCCTTTTGATTAAAGATTCAACCTTTATCAATTGGGTTTGTTTGCTTTATCATTATTTGATATTTTTGAGTTGCTTTTGGCTAGTTTTGAGCCATTTGGAGATTGATTTGCACGGGATGATTGTCACAACCCCAATTTCCCTCCGTAGGATGTCGTGATGGCACCTAGTCTCTACGACTAGTTAAGCCTAACAGTTAATAATAACTTGACGAAAATAATTAACAGAATACTAAAACAAGGCTGAATAACTGATATAAACTTCCGAAAACATAATCAACAACAATACACTTCCCAAAATGGTGGAACTGAATCATTGGCTCTACATAGTCATACTACAGTGTCTACTACATCACTATCTGAAAGGAAAATACAACAGTAGTAAAAGTAAAGGAAGGTGGCCCCGAGACCTGCGGACGCCGAGCAGGCATACCTTGAAGTCTCCGTAAAGCAGCTAGCAGATAATCACTAATGACCGACACGAGTAGACTTACCTGGATCTGCACAAAAATTTACAGAAGCGTAGTATGAGTACACCACAACGATAACCAATAAGTATCAAGCTTAACCTCAGTAGAGTAGTGACGAGGCCAGGTCAAGACACCTAATAGGATATAAATAAATAGTATGAAAATGTAATAAGGATAAATAATGGAAAGTGGATAAATAACTGATACAGAACAGTTAACAGCATGAACTAATACCAAAATTGTAAGCACGGAAATAACATAAAGAAATCAGTTAAAGAGAATCACAATGATCATATACAGACAATCAACTGACAAAAACAAAGGAGAATAAAACAACAAGAATCACAATGAGGTACCACCTCGTATACAATAAGAATCACCACCGAGGTACTGCCTCGTATATATACATCAAGGATCACAACCGAGGTACCGCCTCGTATTCACAATTTACAATCTCAATCACAATCTTTCCTTATACCGCCGTGTGAGCCTTACATTTGAAATAGGTTTTGAAAATAGTTTTTCCGAAATAGCTACACGCACTTTAGCCTACCTTATAACGCCGCGTGGCTTCACGTAATTCCCCTACAAGAAACACGCACATAAGTCCCACCTTATACCGCCGCATGCACATTAACCCCAAGCCTTATGCCGCCGCATGCGCGACAATATCACATCACAATAACAATTCGCACCACAAGTGCCATATATCATAACTTGCCAACAACAACAATATCAATGTTTCCACAACAATAGCCCATGGCTCCACCACAACGTATATAAGAATATCAACAACAACAATGAATGTAAAATGCTCAACAAGATAAATGACTCAACAATAAACAATTTCGCCTCAACGTGTTAACGACTTTTACAACTTCAACACTAAATAATTCAACAATGTGAGAGATAACAATTAGGATAACAATTATGGATAAGACTAACCCATAATAAATGAGATAACGTATAACAATGATTTCAAATAATGAAAATCAATAATGAAAGAGATAACATGAACAATAACTTCAAATAATGATAATCAACATTGAAAGAGATAACATAAATAATGACACCAAATAATGATAATCAACAATGAAGAGATAGTATGTAACAAAAAAAGAGGCAACAAGTTCAACTAAGGCATGAAGCAATTTATCAATTAGGATGTAAAACAAGTGTTAACGAAATCTTTTAAGGAATGTAAGGATAAACTAACAAAAGTAAGGGTAGATTGACAATGAGAACTTTGAACATGATATGACAATTAAATTACGGCATGGAAGGAGTATAAGTAGCCTAGACCGGTAAAATACCACGTACAACCTGTGTACCCATTTGCGTACACGGCTTTCACATAGCAGAAATGAATAAATCAATACCAATCTCTAAGGGGTAGTTTCCCTACACAAAGTTAGGCAATATACTTACCTCAAATATGACAATTCAACACTTGGAAATAGCTTTTCCCCTTCGAATTTGCCTCCACGCGGCTCAAATCTAACCAAAATCGACTTAGTATCATCAAACAATGCTAGGAAAACCAATTACAATAGATAAAGATAAGATATTTACACTTTTCCCAAAAAGTCAACAAAAGTCAATCCGGGGCGCTCCCGGTCAAAACCCGGGTCCAATGGTAGATTCCGACTACCCATGACCCCATGAGTCCATATATGTGATAAGTTTCAAAATCCGAGACCAAATCGACTCTCAAAACTCAATTTCTTATTTTTCAAAAACTTGACAAAGTTTCACAAATTTTCACTTTGATTCACATGATTTTGATGTTAAAATCCAAGATATATTGATGGAATATGATTAGAAATAGATTATAATCACTTACCCAAAGTTTGTAGGTAAAAATTCCCTCTCCAAATCGCCTCCTACCAAGTCTAGGGTTTTACAATGAGAGAATGTTTTCAAAAATCCCGTCTCCAGCCCTTTTACCAGCTGTAGATGTCGCATGTGCGACACACGGTTAATATTTGCGAACACTCGCAATTGCACACCGGGCTCACATTTGCGAACCCTAACAACCTCATGCATCCTCGCAATTGCGAAAAAAGGCTTAGCAATTGCGAACTGGCCACCATCGCAAAAGTGAATATATGTTCGCAAATGTGAACCAAGTTAAAATCTTGCCGCCATCGCAAATGCAAAGGGAGAGTCGCAATTGTGATATATGCCCCCCCCCCCCTACTGTCACCTTTGCAATTGCGATGCTGGTGCTCGCAATTGCTATAACTGAGCACCAGTACACCAGCAGTTCATTTTATGTTCAAAACTATTCTGATACATGTCTGGAACTCATCCGAGCCCTTGGGGATCCAAATCAAATATCCACACAAGTCTTAAACATCATTATACGAACTCACTCGCGCGATCAAAACACAAAAATGACATCTAAAACTATGAATCGAACACTAAAATGCATGAATTTCAAAGTAAAGTTCAAGAAACCATGAAGAAACATATTTTTGGTCTGAAAAAATACGTGAGAGCTCTGGCGATCAGGCGACTACGATGACTGCCCTCAAAGCTTTTGCGAGCCTTTCATGGCCTCTCCGCCACTGGCCAGCCTCCTCTTGAGGCTGATCAGTCGTCCTCATCACTCTCACTGCCCCAAACAACAAATACTTTCCCTAATCCAATCCAAAACTATGTGAAATTACTACAACCTACTTCATTAAATGCGCCCATGCAAACCCTAGCCAAAATACCTATTAAACCAGTCGAGTTTCTTCATAGTGAGCCCATAATCAAGTGGAAGAAAGAAGAAGTGAAACAATCAATCGTGCTACAAGGCCTTCAACTTTCAGATCTTGGAAAATTCTCTTATGGGAAGCCTGTTATTAGTAAATTACGTTAAGTTATTCCCATTCAGTGTGAGATTAAATGTAATACCCCGAAAAATTTTAAAGTACTTAAGTGTAAGGCCTGGTAAATTTTGCAAAGAAAATAATGTTTCATAGTGCCGGACTAGGCTGACGTGTTTGAAGATTATAGCTGGGATGATTATTTACCACTTATAGAATTTGCATACAACAATAGCTATCATGCTAGCATTCAAATGGCACCGTTCGAGGCTTTATATGGTAGGAGATGTAGATCTCCCATTGGGTGGTCCGAAATTGGTGAAGCAGATTTGATAGGGCCAGACCTTGTGAATCAGGCTATGGAAAAAGTTAAAATCATTAAGGAGCGGTTGAAGACTGCTCAGGGTCGTCATAAATCCTCTTCGGATGTTCGTCGTAGGGATTTGGAGTTCAAAGAAGATGATTGGGTATTCTTAAAAGTAACCCCATGAAAGGGGTAATGCGATTTGGTAAGAAAGGAAAATTGAGTCCGAGGTATGTCGGACCGTACAAAATCATTCAGAGGATAGGTGAGGTAGCATACAAGCTTGAGCTACCACTTGAGATGTCATTAGTACACCCGGTATTTTATGTGTCTATGTTAAAGAAAGTAGTTGGAGATCCGACATTCATTGTTCCGGTTGAGACTATTGAGGTAAATGAGAAATTGACTTATGAAGAAATTCCAGTTGCCATTCTTGATAGGCAAGTCCGAAAGTTGAGAAATAAAGAAATTACATCCGTAAAAGTGCTATTGCAAAACCAACAGGTTGAAAAGTCTACTTGGGAGGCCGAGGAAGAAATGAAGAAAAAGTATCCTTATTTGTTTGAATGACCATGTATTTATAAAGCTGTGATCAATGAAAAAAAATAAAAATTCTAAGAGTTACTTTCTATGAATTATGTATGATTTACATTTGATGTTAAGGGTGTTCCATCCTGGTAATATAATTGCCTGTGAGGCCATAGTTGGTGTTGTTTTGTATTATGTAGCATCGTTGGCATATGTATATGTTGTTAGGATATGTTTCTGGGGCTCTCTTACTGGTGGATAGGCCTAGTTACAAAGGAAACTCTGGCGAAATTTTTGAAAATTTAGGGAGTTAGTCAAATTTAGGGTTGCTGGTATGTGGTATGAAAAAGAAAAAAAAACTGAGTTACATAAGATGCTAATAACAGAAATTGACCTCATTCGAGGACGAATGATCCTAAGCGGGGGAGAATGTAACACCCCGAAAAATTTCAAAGTACTTAAGTGTAAGGCCTGGTAAATTTTGCAAAGAAAATAATATTTCATGGTGCCGGACTAGGCTAGTGTTTAAGGATTATAGCTGGGATGATTATTTACCACTTATAGAATTTGCGTACAACAATAGCTATCATGCTAGCATTCAGATGGCACCGTTCGAGGCTTTATATGGTAGGAGATGTAGATCTCCCATTGGGTGGTTCAAAATTGGGGAAGAAGATTTGATAGGGCCAGACCTTGTGCATCAGGCTATGAAAGAAGTTAAAATCATTAAGGAGCGGTTGAAGACTGCTCAGGGTCGTCAGAAATCCTATTCGGATGTTCGTCGTAAGGATTTAGAGTTCAAAGAAGATGATTGGGTATTCTTAAAAGTTTCCCCCATGAAAGGGGTAATGCGATTTGGTAAGAAAGGGAAATTGAGTCCGAGGTATGTCGGACCGTGCAAAATCATTTAGAGGATCGGTGAGGTAGCATACAAGCTTGAGCTACCACCTGAGATGTCATTAGTACACTCGGTGTTTCATGTGTCTATGTTAAAGAAAGTAGTTGGAGATCTGACACTCATTGTTCCGGTTGAGACTATTGAGGTAAATGAGAAATTGACTTATGAAGAAATTCCAGTTGCCATTCTTGATAGGCAAGTCCGAAAGTTGAGAAATAAAGAAATTACATCCGTAAAAGTGCTATGGCGAAACCAACAGGTTGAAGAGGCTACTTGGGAGGCCGAGGAAGAAATGAATAAAAAGTATCCTTATTTGTTTAAATGACCATGTATTTATAAAGTTGTGATTAATGAAAAAAAAAATTCTAAGAGTTACTTTCTTTGAATTATGTATGATTTACATTTGATGTTAAGGGTGTTCCGTCCTGGTAATATAATTGATTGTGAGGCCACAGTTGGTATTGTTTTGTATTATGTTACGTCGTTGGCATACGTATATGTTGTTAGGATATGTTTCTGGGGCTCTCTGATAGGTGGATAGGCCTAGTTACAAAGGAAACTCTGGCGAAATTTTTTAAAATTTAGGAAGTTAGTCAAATTTGGGGTTGCTGGTATGTGGTATGAAAAAGAAAAAAAAACTGAGTTGCATAAGATGCTAATAACAAAATTTGACATCATTCGAGGACGAATGATCCTAAGCGGGGGAGAATGTAACACCTCGGAAAATTTCAAAGTACTTAAGTGTAAGGCTCGGTAAATTTTGCAAAGAAAATAATGTTTCATGGTGCCGGACTAGGCTTACGTGTTTGAGGATTATAGAAATTCTTCACGGCGAGATTGCGAGCCGCGGCTTGGACTTTTTGGGTTGAACAATGCACAGGAAAGTAAAGGAAAATTTTTGCCGAAAAAGTGTGTTTATGCGGTCCGCAGAAGTGAGCAGGAGAGGGCTATTCTAGAAGCAGCTATGCGGTCGACTATGCGACCCATAAATGTTATGCGGTGCATTATGCGACCGCATAACAGTTATGCGGACCGCATATTGACCGCATACACAGGCAATTCATTTGGCTATTTTGTAACCAATTATGCGACTGATATGCGGTCCGCATAACCATTATGCGGTCGCATATGCGACCGCAGAACCTGTTCTAGAGCTTCAGTTTTGGGTTTTTAAAACCCGACCCTATTTCGTTAAATACACTCTTTGGGTCATTTTTGAGTTATTATCTGACATTTTAGAGAGAGAGAGAGAGAGGGTGCCCTAGAGTGAGAAGGTGTTCTCCAATAATTGTTCTTTAATTCTGGCCCAAGTTTTGGAAGATTGAGAAGGGAAACTCACTAGGTCTTCATCCTAGAGGTAAGATTCTACACCCTAACCCTCAATTTCGAATTTTGTGTAGGAATGGATAATAAGCAAGATAATTTCTGGGCAAGAGGGTTGGTTATTTTACATGCATGTGTTATCAAGGGGTGTAGAAAGATTGTTGAGTTAAAAATGGTAAAGGTTGGGTTGTGGGATGATAGAATCCTCCGTAAAAGGATCTTGAAACCTTAATGCACATCTAGTGTTTGATAAAATGCTCAAATGAGCTTCAACCATGATCATCTCCCTAATTTTTATTTAATTTGTTATATTTCTAAAATAGATTGAAGTTGCTAAGAATTTCGGAACATTTAGAGTGTAAGGAAGCTCAAGTGAGGTATGTTGGCCAAACTCTTCTTTAAGAGTTGGAATTCTCATTATCCTTGTGAGTTCCGAGATGTTGATTATAAATCGAGTATTCCGATAAGTTTTGTGATGAATATATATGTTCAATTCGTATTTCAAATGCTCTTATCATATTGCATTATAAATTGAGGATGTGTCCTAAACTATGGATTACGTATCCACATGTTATAATTTCTAGTCGTGATTTATGTGAAAGGTATTATGCCAAGTTGTGTAGAGATTGTGATCGTGATACACCTCCACCCGCATACATTGGGGTGAGGCGGCATGACCTCTTTGTGTGGGGATTATGTATAGAGATTGTGATTGTGATACACCTCCACCCATATATATATTGGGGTGAGGCGGAATGACCGCTTTGTGTAGGGATTATTATATTGTGGGACTGCACCTCCACCCGCATGTATATTGGGGTGAGGCGGCATGACCACTTTGTGTAGGGATTATGATATTGTGGGACTGCACCTCCACCCGCTTACATTGGGTGAGGCCATACGACCGCTTTGTGTATAGTTTTGGTATTGTTGTGGCACCACCACCCGCATACATTGGGATGAGGCGGCATAGCCACTTTGTGTAAGTTCCTTGTACTGTGGTTATATATCCACCTGCATACATTGGGGTGAGGCGGCAGGGCTGCTTGATTAGAGTTGTGGTATTGTACGTACACCTCCACCTACATACATCGGGTGAGGCGACGGGGCCGCTTTGTGTGAAGATGGTTACATAGGATCTCATCTTAAATCCTACAAATACTGTTGATAGCTTTTAATGAGCTTGCTATGGTTGAGAAAATTATCTATACTATTCTATTGCCGCACTGGTTCATCATAATTATCTTGTATTTCTAAATTCTTAAATTGGTGTTTAGTTTTCATACTAGTACTATTCGACGGTACTAACGTCCCTTTTGCCGGGGGCGCTGCATCTTTAAATGGATGCAGGTGGTTCCACAGCAGGAGACATTGATCAGTGATAGCAGTACACCTTCTTCTTAGCTGACTTGGTGAGCCCCACTTCATTCCGGGGTTAAGAATCATTTGTACTTTGTGTATTCTGTTTGAGGTATAGTCGGGGCCTTGTTGCCGGCATTATCATTGTACTCTTCTTTATCTATAGAGGCTCCGTAGACATGGTATGGGTTGTGTGTTGGTGCTGGGGAAAGGCAAACTATGTTATGTTGTGGGTGTATTACTTGTCCATTTGAGACTTTAAAAATGATGAAAAAATTGTAAGTGAATTGGTAATTGCAGACATGACCACTTTGTTGTTTAATTAAGGAAAACATATATTCTCTTTCTTCATGAATGAGTTTGGGTAGAAGGAATCTAACAGGCTTGCTTGGTCGGGTTCACTCGGTTGAGTGCCGGTCGCGCTCCTCGGTTTTGGGGTGTGACATTAAAGGAGCATGTTCAATAGGTTTAATTAAATATAATCATGTGTTGATAAGGTTGTCTTTAATGGAGGATTATGTTCATCTTCTTTCTAAGGCTGCATTCTATTTGAAAGTTCAAGGTGAGATGTGACAATGAGGTGCACGAAGTGGAATCCATGGTGGAAGCCTGAGGAAGAAACACCAATTGATGTAGCTTTGATCAGTTTACCAGAATTACCACCTAATTTCTTTGGTAAGGAGTTTGTTTTTTCATTAGCTAGTGCAGTAGGTAATCCTTTGCATATTGATCTTGCAACTCAAAATCGTACCAGCCCTAGTTGTGCAAAGGTCAAGGCTGAGGTTAATTTGCTATCTAAGTTCCCCCAAAGAATTAAAATTATAGAGGAGGAAGATGAGTATGGGCCTGAGGAGTTTAAGTGGATCAAGATTAAGTATGACTACATGCCAAAGTATTGTAAGACTTGTAAGAAGCACAATGAGATTGATTGCTGGGTGATTCATCCTGAGCTACATAAGAGATATGATGAAGTTGTAGAGGATCAAGGTACTGGGAAGGAGGTAGTTGGCACAACAGCTACCTCATCTAAGGTTCTCTAGAGTGGTAAGGTACTAGGCAAGCTAATTTCAAATCCTGCCAAACAGGAGTGGATACAAAGAAGAAAGAACAAGTACCAACGAGATAATAGAAGCCATATTATTGAAACAACAAAGGAGTAGGAAGTTGACAATGTGAAGGGGAAGAACAAGGCTGAGGCACTAGCTACAAAGAACAAATTTGATGCACTTGAAGTTGAGGAAATTGATCCACCAGTTCTACAAATTACGAGTGGCAAAGAATATGGTACAGTTAAGGAGAAGGAGAAGCAACAGAAATTAAATGAATCCAACAAGGAGAAGGAGAAGAAGAAACTGGAGAATGCACAAAAGCCCAGTCCAAATCCTAAATGAAATAGGAGTTCTACTGTAGAGGCAAGAGAGTGTAACCCTAATTCTAATGCTACTAGGATTTGGGTGGATACATAAAAGAAGAAAACTATAGATTAGGTGCAAAGAAGGCTTGGAGCTCCCAAAAAGACAATTAATATGACAACATTCATGTCAAGAAGTGCATTCACTAACGATGGGAGGTTACTTAAAGGAAATTGAAACAACTGGAACAACAAACGACAGTAAGGCACTATGGAGTGATGAAATCGAGCAAATGGAGGAGAATCTAAAGATAACCAAGATTACAATTCCAACAATCAAAGGGAGGGTGAGCAGGAAAAGCTGGCAGGTTCAAGTCATGAAGATGCTACAATAAACCCCAACATAAAAACTAGGGTTGAAGGTGATCATGTTTCTAACGAATAACAGGCTAAAGTACTAGCTAAATTAGATAAAGGAACATCAAAGGAAGCTAAAAAAACTGGGGGGAAAGGTGCATCAGCCTCAGCTAAGAAGCAAGGCAATGGAACAATAAACCCTAGGGCATCTGGGAAGGATTTTTCTATTGTTGAAGGTGTTCCGGCCGCTGTTTTAGCCGGGGAGCAAGGTGGTGATGTTGATGTAGAGGTATTACATGATACAGTGAGTCCATACCATCAGACAGTTGGTGGCAAGCCTCTTGATCCCAATGGAACAGTAACTTTTGCAGAAACAACTACAGTAAACCCTAGCTTGGAATCTATATAGGCTTTGCAATTTAAGATGATGCAGGATTATTTGGGAGCTAGAAAACAAAATGCTATGGTGATGAAGGAGACAAATGGATAACAACCTCAGCATGCCATTGTACCACAAGCAGCAGGTGCTATTGAGCCAAGTCCTATGGCATGTGCTTCTAGAATTGGCCAACCAATGCAACTTCAGCTTAATGTACCTTTGAAGACATTACATGGTCTTGTCACACATAATGTTACACCAGTGGAGATTCAGCAGGCCATGATTGAACAAGAGCAATTTGAGGAAGAAGGTGATGATGAATCAACAGTTCAAAATTTCAAAGCAGTAGCAAGGAAAGCTAATTTATCACCTAGGGCTGGTGATAAGAGTGTAAGAAGGGAAAGAAGCAAGGTCAAAACAAAGAGATTCCTCAACCTAAAAGAATTTTGCCTAGAAGGGAAGTTTCACAAACTAAATGATGATCAAAACACTGATTTGGAACATATTGTCACGCCCAACCTCGAGGAGCGTGACCGACGCTCAACAGGGTTACCCTAGTCAAGCAAGCATGCACAGTGTCATCTACCCAACTCACCCATGAATAAAGAGAAGAATACATTTCATTAATAAGTCAGTAAGAAGTCATGTGAACTACACCGATCCTTTTTCTATTAGTCACGTCATTAATAAGTCTAAAAAAATAGTACATTGTACAATCATAGCTAAAGTGGAACAGGTGATACGATTACAACATTTTTAGTTTAATCTTCCCAAAAATAGATACATCCCACACTATGTCTACGGAGCCTCTAACAGGAGCACAAGAGTGCTATGACAATGCCGGAAATAAGGCCCCGGCTATACCTTAAAATGCTATGTACAAAGGATTAAAAAATACATAGGACCCCGAGATGAAGTGGGGCTCACCAAATCAGCAGAGGAGAGGGTATGCTGCTATCACTGGTCAATGCTACCTGCTATGGAACCACCTGCATCCATTAAAGATGTAGCGCCTCCGGAAAAAGGGACGTTAGTACATATGAAATAGTACTAGTATGTAAAACTAAACACCCTCTCAATAGAACGAGCAATAGTAAACGGAGAATAAAACATGAAATCAATAAGAGACTCAAGCAGTATCAAGGTCTCATGTCAAGGGAAAGGTAAATTTCAAATAGAATTCGGTAATATAAGTTGGGTGATCTTTAGCACCGATACACCACCGTGTCTTAGCACGAAGTCCGATCTTAGCCCGACCGGCTAAGCCGTCTCACCCCGAGACGTACACTTACAATACCACCATGTGCATGGCATGGCGTCCGATCTCAACCCGATCGGCTAAGACATCTCACCACAATGCTGTGTGGGTTAACATCACATCACATCTCGCTAGCAATAATCTCATCCCATTTAAGGGGAAACAATCTCATAATATTAACACGAGGATTTGCCCCACAATCACTCCTACACCGGCACGTGTAGTTTCGGATTTATGTTATTCCGACCTACCCTTCTTTGGTGGCTAAACGATACTCCCAAAGAATTTATTATTAAAAGTACTTACCACTCAATTCGTATTTGTTTACATGTCATTCATTTAATTGGGATCATTGGCCATAACAAAATATCATTCTTGGCACGTTGGCCGTATTTCATAATTCATGCTCACTATTTCACTTCCAATCATTATCATGGATAATCAACAACAAGGCCTTGCAAATTAAGACTTTACACACATACTTGAGCAATTTTAGGGTCTTAGGCACCTGTGACTTCTTACACAATTGACATGATAACTTTCATAAAAAATCACGCTTTTAAATCATTACATAGTAACACACAACCCATATTTAAACCACGTTCTCAAGCATTAACTCAACATAACAAGAATCTTTGGAATACATATTGAACGCATAATTATTTTGACACAAGGGTTATTTGACAAAAATTCAATTTATAAAGAGCATCACGAGACTTACAAGGACATCGCGGGGTTCAATTCTAAGAGAAGAGTTTAGCCAACATACCTTGCCTCGAGCTTTTTAATTTACTACAATGTTCCGAAAATCCTAGCCAGTTCGATCTATTTAATGATATAGCAAAATTGAACACAAATTAGGAAGGAGTTCATAGTTCCAGCTCACTTGAGCATTTTTATCAAATACTAGGTGTGCATTAAGGTTTCAAGGTCCTCCTATGGTGGATTCTTTCACCCCACTACCTAAAGTTCACCCAAAAGAGCCGAATAATCCTCCCACTAACCCTAGATGGTACATTCATGTAATATAAATGACTCCCACACCCAAGAATTGCTTTACTAATTGCCTATTTTTAGTTAAATTTCAAAATTAAGGGTTAGGATGTAGAATCTTACCTTTGGGTTGAAGACCTTGTGAGTTACCCTAGAGAAATCTTCAAGGTTTGAACAAAGATTGATGAATAAATGACTTAGAACTCCTCTTCTCACTCTAGACCACCTTCCTCTCTCTCTAAAATGTAAGTTTGAACGTTCTAAAATGACCCTTAACAGTGTTTTATAAGAATGGGGTCGTGTTTATAAAACTATAAAAATGAAGCTCCGAAACACAATCTGCGGTCGCATATGCACCGCAAAACCTGCCTCCGAAAAATTTTCAAGCTGGTTCCGCGATCGATGTGCGGCCCGCGAAATAGTTTTGCGGTCGCATAGTTGACCGCAAAATATCAGCCAAACTTGCCCAGTTACCTGCTTCACTCTGCGGCCATTCTGCAGCCGCATAGTGGGCCGCAGAAATATCTTTTTCTGCCAAAAAATTTTTTTTACTCCCCAGCGCACTGTTCAACCCAAAAAGTCTGAAGTCTACTTCGGCACCACGAAACCCCAGGTTTTTAGGCAAAATTTTACGGGGCCTTACACATAAGGTCTGTGAACACATAACTGGCCTTTCCTAGGGTGATTAACATGCAAAGAGAGCATAGTTTCTTTCTCATTGAATTGATGGAACCATTTCAGAATCAAAGGCACATACAAAGGTATAGAAGAAGGTTGGATATGGAGGCTGCCTTTGCAAATAGTAATGGGAAGATCTGGCTGTTGTTTTTACGCTAATGTGGAATGGGAGTTGGTCATGGAAACTGCACAGCAGGTGACTGTTAAGGTGTTTTATCATGACATTGGACAACATGTTATGATGACCTTTGTGTATGCAAAATGCTCGGCTCTTGAGAGGCTGGAATTGTGGGATAACTTGTTAGTCTTGCAAGTGATATGGAGATGCCATGGATGGTTAGTGGAGACATCAATGTGATACTTAATAAAGATGAAAAGATTGGTAGTCGTCCAGTGTATCCTCCAGAATATGAAGACTTTGCCTTTTGTGTTAATTCCAGTGGATTATTTGATTTAGGTCACAAAGGGATTCCTTTTACTTGGTGGAATGGAAGACCTAATGCTGAGTGTATCTTAAAGAGACTGGAAATAATTTTTGTGAATCTTCCTTTCCAGAATCTGTTTCCTACTATTGAGGTTGAACATTAGATAAAAACTGGCTATGATCATGCTCCATTGTTCATGAGTTGTAGAGAACAGGCTGCAAACAATGTGAAAACATTTAGATTCCTCAACTTTTGGACCAAACATGAGACTTTTAAAGAAGTGGTGAGACAGAATTGGCAAGAAGACTTCGTTGGGGACCCTTTCCAGTTCAAGCACAAATTGAAGAATGTAAAAGTTGCACTGTCCAAATGGAGTAAATCCACTTATGGTGACATGTTCAAGCAGTTGGCAATCTTGGAAGATATTGTAAAGGTGAAAGAGATATTGTTTGAGGAAGAGCCAACAATTACTAATAGGATTGTGCTACAACAGGCCCAGGCAGAACTGAAGAAGTACTTGAGTATTGAGGAGCAGTATTGGAAGCACAAAGCTGGGATAACTTGGTGATAGCATCCTAGAAATATCAAATCTATTCAAGGATAAGAATGAAGATTTGGAATCTCAAGGAGGGCCTTTAACAAGATGTCAAGCTAAAGAGTTGTAAAACAAGGTCATTAGACTTCAAGTGCAAATAAAGAAGTTGTTAATTAGGATGGAGAGATCAAGGATAAATGATATGAATTGTCTAGGTGTTATAATTATTTTATGGTCCAAATTCATGTCCAAGAAGAGGTGGATTTGATCCCAAGAGACATCCTCTGAAGAAGGTCCGAATCAGGCAACTATTAGACCTATTTAGCACCTAAAAATGTGTCCAAACTTGCAGCCCAATAAGTCCTACATGAAGCCACGTTTTTATAACATAAAAAGAACTTACTTGCTACCCAGAAAGGTTCAATAGGCGTGATAGAAGTTGGGTACGAGTTGGTGCCAAGTTGCCTTCAAAATTTCCAAGATTTCCAAGATCCTATCCATGATTGGTTTGGGTCTTTCAAGATTCTATCCTAGATTAGTTTTAACTTATTTCCATATATTTTGGTACTAGATTTATTGCTTTCTGTTACACCCCATGTTTTCATACGTGGAAGTACGCCATAAGTAAATTGATATAAGCTCATAAATGAGATGTTACATTCCATACTTTCGTACATTAAAGTTTCGTTGTAAGCTAATCGACGTAAGTTCGGGAATGAGATTATTTTACGATTATAAGCATTATGTTATTTCAAAGAAAATCATTGAAGGTTGTTGGTTTGGGATAAAATACGGTACGAGCCAAAATACCCGGTATTTATGGACTAGTGCCATACAAGATACTACATGACCATGATAGTAGGTGTATAAGGTATGTTAAAAGTGAGTAGTATTTTAAGTAAGTTGAGATAATTCTTAATTATGTGGATAATTGGGTTACTTAATGATTTTGTTGGTAAGATTAACTTAAAGTCTTTGGATAAAGATTAAGGCATTAATGTGCCAGCCTTACCTTATGGGAATGGTGACTCTTAAAGTTCATAAATAGGCGGCAAAGTTAAATGAATATTGTTGGCTAAGTCACCCAAAAGTGGGGGCCCACAAATCTAAAAAAATGAGAGATTGTTACATATCTTTTAAGAGGAAAATCATGGGCTACAACTAACGCATATCTTTTTCAAAAGAATTCTTATGAACTCTTATAAGAGAGCTAAGGCTTTCTTATCTCATAGAAATATTAGGGGTGTCTATATTCTTGAGTCCCTGTGTATCTTATTATTCTATCATCTGTTCATGGGTCTCAGAAAAATATGTATTTGATAAAATTTATCCGAAAGACATGTTGATTTTATGATATTTCGAGAAATTTTATTAACATAATTCTTATGCATTTCATGCATTTATACATGCACATTGACCCATGACCAGATGGCGTTATATACGCATATATATGCATTATATGTATATGGGATATGGGAAAAGGTTATGGCGTTATATACGCACCACCACCTGATCAGTTGGTATACGTTGATGATTTGCCCACAGTGGCCGAAATGATATGATGGGATGCCCTCAGAGGCTTGATGATATTATGAACACATATACCTATGCATGATATGACATTTATACGCATATGCATGACGTTATAAAAAGTGAAATGATTCACAGATCTATGCAGACGTACATGTCGAGTCTTTTACTCCATGTTTCTCTCATGTCTATGTACTGATTTTCATTCCTTACATACTCGGTACATTATTTGTAGTAACGTCCCTTTTGCCTGGGGACACAGCGTTTCATGCCCGCAGGTCTCGATAGACAGGTCGAGAGTCCTCCAAGTAGGCGATCAGCTCAGCGGAAGATGTTGGTGCACTCCATTTGCTCCGGAGTTGCTTGTTTCGTCAGTATGATTTAGATGTATATTATTTGGTATAGCGGTGCTCTGTCCCGATCTTTATAACAATTATGTATTCTTAGAGGCTTGTAGACAGACGCCATGTACGTAGAAGATTGTATGGCCTTGTCGGCCTATGTTCAGTGTACGAGTGGTTATTTTGGTCTTATAGGCCATATGTCTTATGTCTAAGTTGGTATTTCATGTTGTATTCTACTTATCTCACATCTGCCTCTCCAGCTCAGTTATCTATGATAGTATGATACGAAAAGATATGTTATGTTGGTACTCGGTTGTAGTAAGGTACCGAATGCCCATCGCGGCCCATCGGTTTGGGTCGTGACAAAAGTGGTATTAGAGCAGTTCTGTCCTAGGGAGTCTACAAGTCGTGTCTAGTAGAGTCTTGTTTATAGGTGTATCGTGCACCACACTAATAAGCAGGAGGCTACAGGGCATTTAGGATTGTCACTCTTTCTTATTACTCTAGATCGTGTGGTAGAGCTCAGTTGTAAGAACTCAACTTCCTAAATTTTATCTTATTCATAATATGATGATGCTTACATCCAGAAAGACGGTTGGTAAGAGATATAGTCGTGGAAGAGTTGAGTCAGAGGAACTCGATTTTGCATCATGCTTATGACTGAATATGAGGTATTCAGCAGATCATGTGTATACTAAGATGTGTAAGCTTCTTGATAAGGATCCCTAAGGCAAGAATGCCTATCCTCTCTTACGGTAAAAAGGAATAAGAGAATCGGAAGGTAGACACAAGTTTCAGCAAGTAAAAGAAGCAAGGTGAAGAAGGGTATGAGGGTACCTAGCTAATGAAGATTAACAGTATTTACAATTCAAGCAGAGAAATATAAGCATTTTGAGTTACCTTCAATTGTAACATAGGTATGTATAATTGGCCACACCCATCTCATTTATGCCCTATGGAAGCTAACAGAGGCAGTATAAGAGAAGGACGGATATCAGGATCCGGCTGGGGTTAGAGTGACCCAAAATGGTGGATGGATTGTTTGTGTTAGTTGGCATTTTCGAAGGATATTGCAAATGTGCTAATAGATCTCCTTGTGAGACACCCAAATGGTGCACTCTAAAATAGTACAACTAGATATGAGTACTACAAAGATAGGCACTGGAAGCTTGGAAGGGATAAATATTACCTTAGTGTGGCTCCCGTCCCTAGTAGAGAAAGAATGTTAGGCAACCCGAAGAGCCAGTGGATGGAGCAAAGGGGAGGTAAAAGCAAAAGAATGTCTTGTTGAAGTTTTCAGAATAAGGTGTCAGACAGAAATGTTAGCAGGGAAATAGGAAGACAATTAATGAAGCATTATGAGTAAGATGTGATACATGGATGACAAAAAAAATGATGATAGTATTACAGAGTCTATAGCCAAGTGAAGGAAAAGACGAGAGGTGACAGGCCTTGAGACAACAAAAGTGTATAGGCCATAAAGTCATATCCTCATTTCGAGAAATAAGTTCTTGACTCTAACGTGATTACCAGAAGGAAATATTAGACCTCGGAGTAATAGAAATCAGTATGGACTGGTGAGCAAGATAAACTAAACCTGAATTGGGGGCAGAGTAATAGTTAGCATCATGAGAATTTCAGATTTGCGTTCCGGCAATAATAGAATGGATGACAGAAGAATAACCTTTAAAGGTCATTCAGGAGGACGCTTCCCTAAAGCAAGTGAGCAAAGTTAAGTTTAAGGGACTGTATGTGCCAGTTACACGTGTCACCCTCGCGAGTAAGGAAATTTTGTTATCCTTGGTATAGAAGGATTACCACAAGGCGAGTAAGGATCATCGATAATGTGAAAAGACGAAAAAGATAAAGATGTAAAACATCTATAGGTAGATCATCGTAGCTCTAAATCTTAGTACTCCCCTAAAGGGGGGGAATATGGAGTGATGTGACATTAAGTCACAATTAAGTGGTTCTAGAAGCTATGGAATGGTAAAGGAAGAATGCAATAAAAATAAGAAAGGGATGAGATTGCACTTATTCAAATCCTACAGATAGGCTACGATCCCAGAACATTATGCAAACACGACGTCAAGGAGAGGAAGTGAGGGGTTCTTGCCCGGGATGTTATGGATAAATAAGGAGCTAGTGCGAGAGGTAAGTTAAGACAAAGAAAATGACCAAAGAAAGATTACGTGAAATATAGATATGAGAATGGGCCAACAAGTAGTTAGTAGTTGATTCAGGAAGGGACTAGTTATGGCTAGACAAGAAGATACAGACAAATCAACAGATCGTGCAAAATAAACATAGTAAACCCCAACATGGGGAATTCAGTCTTGCAGTTATGACATCGTGACCCTTGTGAAATATTCAGCTAGGAGTTGGGGTAGTTAAAGGTACCGTGTGAGTATTACAAAAATAAAAGAGAATGCCACTGAGAAAATAGTCAAAATATCAGTTCAGAAGCAACCCTACAAGCACAAGGGCGTGGAAGTAAATAACTACGGATAATTATAGGCAAGGAAAGAGTACCAAAAATTTTGTCGAGTATACAATGTAATAAGCTCATAGCTTTACAAGAGTCAGAGGGTCCTCCCTAAGTAATATAATGAAAGACTAGCTGAGGAAGTAAGGAAGAAAGTTTCAACCTAAGCTCAGTGACCCAAAGAGGGAATGGTCTTATAATAACAGTCTCACAATAACATAGCATGCACTCCATAAGAAAGTGGCACCTATCGTGGCTAATGAGCGGGAAAGGAAACCAAAAGTAATATTTGAGACCACATGAGTTGCACAAAATTCCGGCATGCATGAGAACTAAGATAATCTAAGTATGCACGTAACAAGTGGCAGAACGACCAAGAGAAGTAATAGCTTACGCTTAAAGAAAACTGAGAAGGAACAAAAGGAATTATTCGATCAATGATCCTAAGATTTTAGAGTACTACTATCCATGCAGCATATATGTTGACAATCATACAGCCGTAGAAGATTCCGGTATAAGTAAAAAGAAAAAAAGAATTGAGCCCAGGTCAGAGACAAATGATTAAATTGTTAGAAGATTGTATCATGGATATTCCATAGCATCCATGTAAGGCTAAAGTAATGACTAATGCCGTGAGCCACAGATCAGAAGATAACTTAAGCCTACATAAAGGCTGATCAGAAGGAAGAGGAAACTAAAGAGTTACAACAACGAAGTAAATCAGGAGTCTGATTATTGGACCTAGAAAATTATAGAAATCATGATTGAGAATATTGCAGGATCGCTCTTAATATCAGAGGTACAAGAGAGATAGTACAGTAGCCATATTCTATAATGGTCTACGATAAAGTCAGTTAGAAGAGTACCAGCCTCATAAGAAATCAGTATGAAGCTCCCACCGATTTGTGTATGCACCAGAGGTGCAAGTATTATAATAGAGCTTCAAGTTATGGACGTGAATTATACCTATGTGGAAGGGAGGTCATGAAAGAGATTGAAGATACGATGCAAGAATTTAAGGCAAGTAAGGTAAAGGTGAATAACATACGAGATAATCAGGTGCAGAAGATTGTGAATAATCCATACTTCAGATAGAGGGCTAGAAGCGTTGGGATTCATTATCCAGGGAGGATAGCGGTGTCATTAGTGGCATATCTTCTAGCCTATGGTTTCTCGGCACCGAGAGATCTAGCTAAGAGAGTAAAGACGAGTTAGAGACGATGTGATGTCTCGCTTGATGTTCCAAAATAACATAAGGGAATCTATGGTGCAAGCAAGCTGAAGGAAGGTTGTGAATAGTATAAATAGATACGTATAGGTCGCAAGCTAAAGTATAGTAAAACGATGAGGTTTTATGACAGGAGTAAGGATGAGAAAGGATAAGTGAGAAGGTGACAAGAATGGATAAGTCTTAGAGATTAAGGTCATGAAAACAAGAGAGCTGATGGTTTCTCTAAATTGTAGAAAGTTCAGTATAGCCGAATGAACTCAAAAGAGTCTAAGACTAGTAGCATTTAGAAGAGAGGGAATGCTGCCCTGGTAATAGAATGAGGGTGTAATTGTGACAAATAAAGGATGACGTTTGGGCCTTCGATTGAGTAAGGATGTGAAGAAAAAAATAATAATAAAGGGATTTCAAGAATTGTACAGGATTAAAATACCCACGTAAGTGAATCACATTGGGATGCTATGAAATACGGTTATGGAAGTATGGTATCGTCCCTAGGTGTATCAGTCTAATTACTCCAGATGACCCCGATAAGACATGGGCCCTAGCGGCAATGTTACATAAAAGGTCAAGTTATCAGTGGTAGATTATAGATCAACGTTAAGGTGAATCGACAATAGATGGATAAAGCTCCAATGTATAAGAGGAGATAAGGATTCCATCCTTTAGATGAACAATAATAAGGAAGCATTAAAGGACTTGGATTTATACATCTATGATAAGAAGCGAGAGAGCAACCTAGAATTGGGTAGCAGACCTCGATAATAATAAAACCAAGGTAAGAGTTATGGTATATTATGACCTACTTAGATGCAGTAAAGTTATGCGGATAGATAACCGGGCCTATGAAATAAGATATAGCAATATTCGTAAGTTCAAAAAAAGTACCGAGCAAAGAACTTCAAGTATACCTATAGATGCCTAGAGGGACATCTTGTCAAGCTCTGTATATGTTTACAAAGTGAGGCCTAGAGATTGGGTAAAAGCTGGAGGAAAAAGGAGAGAAAAGTCACATAGGCGCACTCACAAGATCAGAGTCGTACATGCTGCATGATAAAAGGTAGCAACAGTTACGAGATTGGAAGGATTCCGACTACAAGTCGTGGTATGAGAAGGAGGCCTAAGGGGGGGAATTCCCTGGACTTTGGATTCATTCATAGAATAGTTGCCTAGATGGCAACAAGAGTACTAAAGTATTCGCAAGAGCTATGGGTTATGAGAATGATAAGTGCATCAGTCAACATTCGAGGACGAATGTTCCAAAGGGGGGAATGATGTTACACCCCATATTTTCGTAGGTGAAAGTACGCCATAAGTAAATTGATGGAAGCTCGAAAATGAGAGGTTACATCCCGCATTTTCATATGTTAAAGTTTTGTCCTAAGTTAATCGACGTAAGTTCGGGAATAAGATTATTTTGAGATTATAAGCATTATGCTATTTCTAACAAGTGATGAGTAAATTCGTGAAGGTGAGAGGGTAAGCAAATTGAAGAAAATGAATTTCATCGAAGTTTGACATTTTGGGATAAAAATATGGCCCGAGCTAAAATACCTGGTATTTATGGACTAGTCCCATGCAAAGTACCACATGGCCATGATAGTAAGGTGTATAAGGTGTGTTTAAAGTGAGTAGTATTATAAGTAATTTGAGATAATTCTTAATTATGTGAATAATCGGATAATTATTGATTTTAGTCAGAGATTAACAATTAATTAAGATGATTGGTGTTTAATTATTGGATAAGGATATCATCCTTAACGTGGCAGCAAGCCACCCAAATATATATATGACTCTTAAGTCATTATTGAGTAGGTGGCAAGACTAAAGGTAAAGGAATGTGGTTAAGCCACCATTCCATATTTAAAACATCTCCCAACTTAAGAATCTGAAAGCAACATAAGTCATTAACTTAGGAATCATGAAAGAAATGTAAGTCATTATCTTGAGAATCATGAAAGCAACGTATTAGTCATTATCTTAAGAATCATTCAAGCAACGTATTAGTTTTAATCTCCATGGACCAGCAACGTTGGATGCTAAGTTTGCTAACGTATTTTTTCCTACTTCGATCCACCGTTACGTGTTTTCGCAAAAGATGTATGTTAGAGGAAATGTCAAGAGAATCGGTTCAGGTATGTTAAGGCTATCCCTTCTTTCCTTTTGGCGTGGTCCAAATGATACAAATGAAACGAGAAAATTACACAACTTTCATAAATGACTCTATTCATAGAAATATTAGGAGTGTCTATATTCTTGATTCCCCATGTGTCTTATTATTCTATTATCTGTTCATGGGTCTCAGAAAAATACGTATTTGATAAAGTTTATCTGAAAGACATGTTGATTTTATGATATTATGAGAAATCCTATTAACATAATTCTTATGCATTTCATGCATTTATACATGCACATTGACCCATGACCAGATGGCGTTATATACATATGTATATTATATGTATAAGGGATATGAAAAAAGGTTGTGGCGTTATATACGCACCACCACTTGATCAGCTGGTATAAGTTGATGATTTGCCCACAATGGCCGAAATGATATGATTGGATGCCCTCATAGGCTTGATGATGTTATGAATGCATATACCTAAGCATGGTATGACATTTCTATGCATATGCATGACATTATAAAAATGAAATGATTCACAGAGTTATGCAGACGTACATGTCGAGTCTTTTCTCCATGTTTCTCTCATGTCTATGTACTGATTTTTTATTCCTTACATACTCGGTACATTATTTGTATTGATATCCCTTTTGCCTGGGGACGCTGCGTTTCATGCCCGCAGGTCTCGATAAACAGGTCGAGAGTCCTCCAAGTAGGCGATCATCTCAGCGGAAGATGTTGGTGCACTCCATTTGCTCCGGAGTTGCTTGTTTGGTCTGTATGATTTAGATGTGTATTGTTTGGTATGGCGGGTCTCTGTCCCAACCTTTATGACAATTATGTATTCTTAGTGGCTTGTAGACAGACGTCATGTACGTAAAAGATTGTATGGCCTTGTCGGCCTATGTTCAGTGTATGAGTGGTTATTTTGGTCTTATAGGTCGTATGTCTTATGTATAAGTTGGTATTTCATGTTGTATTCTACTTATCTCACGTCTGCCTCTCCGGCCCAGTTATCTATGATAGTATGATACGAAAAGATATGTTATGTTGGTACTCGGTTGAGTAAGGTACCGGGTGCCCGTCACGGCCGATAGGTTTGGGTTGTGCCACTAAGACTCTTAGTTGCTCATAGGTGTACTAAAAGTCGTGATTAGAGATTCTTTATTGTCGATAATCTATAAAGATGCTTGAAAGTAAAAGAAGTGAGTTGGGGATATAAAGTGTAGACACCGCACCAATGATGAAAGTTATGATTGTGGCCAATAGCGCCAATTAAATAAAATGATGTGTGAAATATTATGAAATGAGCCTTGATTCAATTATTCCAAATTGACTCCGAAAATAGAATTATCCAAAAGCTTATGTACTCAAGTCATGTACAAATGTGGTTGTTCTAACTAATGCTACGCTTCGTAAGTATTCCAATGTGTTTTAAGCCTTTACATATTTATGAGTTGAAATTATGTATTGCCCTTTTGGGGAAAGGTACTTTAAGAATATTCTCTATGTTGATGTTTATGATGATGAGCCTTGAAAGTAATAAAATGAAAGTATGTAATATGAGATACGGCCACCGTGCCATGAATGAAGAATAATATGTATGGAAAAAAAAAGGAGCCAATAAAATAATGATGTTGTAAGTAATTGAAAGTACTAATGGAGTGATAGTATGAACATGAAATGTAGTTGTTTGCCTAAATGAGAATTACGAGGTGTTGTATGTCCCAATGGTTTCAAATGTAGTTGTATGCTTCCAAAATAATGTATGTAAATGACTTCGATGTTAAGTCCTCAAGAATCATGAACTTAGCTAATGACCTCAAGATGTCAAGTGAGTGAATAACGAGATGAAAGGGAGATGTCCTATGCTAAAATGATGATGAACCTTAAGAAAAGAAATTGGGCTCATGTGCCATTGAAATTGACTTATTGATTCACCATGCATGAGCTAATGTAATGAGCTATGTTTCTCCATGATGAGCATGAACATGAAGTGTTCCAATGATCCGGGAACTTATGACCTTAATGTAATGTTAATCATGTCGCTTTGAGTTTATATATGGTTATGTGCATAATGATGTGTATGAACCCTATGGACGGGCTATGAAACGCATAGGTGTATAATATGTGAATCCTGTGAACGGTCTACGAAACGCACAAGTGTATTGTGTAAGTAAACACTGTGAACGGTCTATGAAATGCACAGGTGTATTGTGTAAGTAAACACTATGAACGGTCTATGAAACGCACATGTGTATTGTGTAAGTAAACACTGTGAACGGTCTATGAAACGCACAGGTGTATTGTGTAAGTAAACACTGTGAATGGTCTATGAAACGCACATGTGTATTGTATGGTATATGTGAATCCTATGAACGATCTATGAAACACATAGGTGTATTGTCTATGGAATCCTATGAATAGTCTATGAAACACGTAAGTGTTTTAATATGATATGTGAAAACTAAGGACGGTTTATGAAATGTATACGTAAGATAAGAGAGGGATATGGACGGTCTAGTGAGACGCATTGTTAACGCAGACATTACGTGCCATTTTCATTGGTCTTGTTTGTACATGTTGTTTCAATTATTTTATATTATGTATACCACGCATAGTCCAAAATGGCCCAGTTAATCCTAAACGAAGTTTAAAATGATGTAAGCATAACGAGACTTGAAATGTGAATCTATGGGATATTTTGTAGTTCTTGATGTACTTCATATGACTCTTATTTGAATTACCATTTCATATGTTGTTCTGTTTGTTACATGCGAGTACTATTCCACATGTACTCACATCCCTTTTACTTGGGACACTGCATCTTTTAATGGATGCAGGTATACATCTACAGGATGATATAGATCTTTGATAGGGATCTTCTTCACTACTCAGCTTATGGTGAGCACGCTACAATTCTAGTGGGTGTTTGGGTCTAGTTCATTTTATGTATATAGGTATCCATTGTCATAGAAGCTCCATATACATTGTGGGTCATGTAATTAAAGATTTGAGTTTTGTCATGTATTTATGTTCACAGTATTTACAGTTATTTATAGAGTTGTGTAACCACCACGAGAAAGAAAATATGGGCCGTTGAGCCAAGTGTATTTAATATGGAAGTCAGGATCTTATTATGTCATGGTAAATCATGCATGAGTGATGATGAGAGGTTAATGTAAATTAGGCTTGCTCGAATGGGTTTACTCGGTTGAGCGCCGGTTACGCTCCTTGATTTCTGGGCATGACACTCTATTAGAGGTATGTAGACAGTCATGTATAGTTGGATAGTATGTGGTCTTGTCGGCTTCCAGTTTTGGATATATAGTTGTCTATAGCAAACTTGTCGGCTCGCTCTACCGTATTCCGTATGTATATGTATATATGTCTTTTGGACATGTTTTTCTCACGTATGTTATTCACGTAATTCAGCAGTTTAATGACAGATGCTATTCATGACCTACCCTTAATTCATGTTTATATCTTTGACGCATGCTTAGGGGTGTTCGACAGGTAGGACTCGGGCACTCGTCATGGCCCATCGGTTTGGGTCGTGTGTTACTCCCCATATTGTCGTACGTGAAAGTACGCCATAAATAAATTGATAAAAGCTCGGAAATGAGATGTTACATCCCGCATTTTTGTACGTTAAAATTTTCGTCGTAAGTTAATCGACGTAAGTTCGGGAATGAGATTTTTTTGGGATTATAATTATTTTGCTACTTCAAACAAGTGATGAGTAAATTCGTGAAGGTGAGAGGGTAAGCAAATCGAAGAAAATGAATTTCGTCAAAGTTTGACAATTTGGGATAAAATAAGGTCCGAGCTATAATACCCGATATTTATGGACTAGTGCCATCATACAAGGTACCACATGATCATGATGGTATGATGTATAAAGTGTGTTAAAAATGAGTAATATTTTAAGTAATTTGAGATAATTCTTAATTATGTGGGTAATTGATTAATTATTGGATCAATGGGAGATTAACCATGTAATTAAGGATTTGTGGATAATTAATAGGTGGGGACAAAGCCATCCCCCCCCCCCCCCCCCCACGTGGCAGCAAGTGGAGAAAGAGCTAATGACTCTTGACTTTAGACAATTAAATAAGAAGGACACATGGACAATACATTCATTGCAAACACATAGAAGGGAAGTGTACATTAGTCATCTTTTATTTATCTTCAATTGAGATAAAAATTCATTTGGAGAGGGATAGTGGCGGTGGCAGTATGTAAAAGCAAAGAAATATAAGAGTTATTTCCTTTCCTCACATTCACTTTTTGGAGGATATACTTATAACATATATATCAAGCAACATTGTTAGCAAGAGTAATATATTTGTTGCTTCTTCTCAACAATATTAGAAATGGCCCTTGTGAAATTTGAGCTACAAAGGTAGATATATCTCTTTACACTAAAGCAAAAAGTGAAGAAGACTAGTTTTGGCATACAAGATTGAGGAGATTGTTCACATATACAAGTAGGAAGTTGGCATTAAACGTATGTTAAGGCTATCCCTTCTTTCTTTTTGGCATGATCCATACGATACAAATGAAACGAGTAAACACACAATTTTCATAAATGACTCTATTAATAGAATTATTAGGGTTATCTATGTTATTGATTCCCTATATAAATTATTATTATATCTTCTGTTCATGGGTCTCAGAAAAATACGTATTTGATAAAGTTTATCCGAAAGGCATATTGATTTTATGACAATCCAAGAAATCTTATTAACATAATTCTTATGCATTTCATGCATTTATACATGTACATTGACCCATGACCAGATGGATATACGCGTATATTATATGTATATGGGATATGAAAAAAGGTTATCGTGTTATATACGCACCACCACCTGATCAGCTGGTATACGTTGATGAGTTGCCCACAGTGGCCGAGATGATATGATGGGATGCCCTCAGAGGCTTGATGATATTATGAATGCATATACCTAAGCATGGTATGATATTTCTACGTCATATGCATGACATTGTAAATATTAATGATTCACAAAGTTATTCAGTCATACATGTCGAGTCTTTTACTCCATGTTTTTCTCATGTCTATTGTTTACTGATTTTCATTCCTTATATACTTGGTACATTATTTGTACTGATGTTCCTTTACCTGGAGACGCTGTGTTTCATGCTTGCAGGCCCCGATAAACAGGTCGAGAGTCCTCTAAGTAGGCTATCAGCTCAGTAGAAGATGCTGGTGCGCTCTATTTGCTCCAGAATTGCTTGTTTGGTCAGTATGATTTAGACGTGTATTGTTTGTATGGCGGGGCTCTGTCTCGACCTTTATGACAATTATGTATTCTTAGAGGCTTGTAGACAGATGTCATGTACGTAAAAGATTGTATGGCCTTGTCAGCCTATGTTCAGTGTACGAGTGGTTATTTTGGTCTTATAGGCCCGTATGTCTTATGTATAAGTTGATATTTCATGTTGTATTCTATTTATCTCACGACAGCCTCTCCGGCTCAGTTATCCATGATAGTATGATACGAAAAGATATGTTATGTTGGTACTCGATTGAGTAAGGTACCGGGTGCCCGTCGCAGCCCATCGGTTTGGGTCGTGACATCGTGACACTGTGATGGGGAGTCATTGTTCAAGTCATGTTCATTGTGAGCTTGTAAAAGTGTTTGCTACTAGTAAATAGGATATGCTTGATTGTTGTGACGCTTGTGATCAAGTACTATTTCATGTAGAGGAATCCATGAGATTTGTAATTGATCCTTGGCTATATCATAAAAGTATCTTATTTGATACATGTAGTAGAGATACTTATTTTAAATAGATGTGTGATGAATCTTTTGTAATTTCTTTGTCATGCATATTTTTGGACTACTTTAAGAGAGGTTTTTATTGGACAAATCTAAGTAAGCATAAATTTTATTGGGATGATGATGTCCATATGCTTTATAAGGGAGTATATCCTATTAGGCTTAATTGGGTTAAGTGGACACATGGTCACTATTTTGTTTTATTCCTACCATTTTTTCAGATTGGTGGATGCCATGTACTAGTGCATGTCTTCTTTTTCTTGCAAGGTCAAAATTTGAGGACGGATTTTCTTCAAGAAGTGGGGAATGATAACATCCTAAAAAGCTCAACTATATTCAAGGACAATAATGAAGCTTTGGAATCTCAAAGAGGGCCTTCAACAAGATGTCAAGCTAAAGAGTTGCAAAACAAGGTTATTATACTTCAAGTGCAAATAAAGAAGTTGTTAATTAGGAGGAAGAGCTCAAGGATAAAGGATGTGAATTAGCTAGGTGATACAATTGTTTTATGGCCCAAATTTATGTCCAAGAAGAGGAGTATTAGATCCCAAGAGATATCCTTTGAAGAAGGTCCTAATCAGTCCACTTTTGGACCATTTTGGCACCTAAAATGTGTCCAAACCTGTAGCCAAATAAGTCCTACATGAAGACACGTTTTTATAACATAAAGGGACTTACTTGATATCAAAGAAGGGTGCAATAGTCGTGCTAGAAGTTGAGTGCAAGTTGGTGCCAAGTTGCTTGCAAATTTCCTTCAAAATTTCCAAGATTCTATCCAAGATTGTGTTTGGACTTTCAAGATCCTATCCTAAGGTACTTGGACTTTTTGTCCAAAGTAGTTAGGACTTTCTTTCTTTTCCAAGATTTCCAAGATTCGTTTTGGACTTTCAAGATCCTATCCTAAGGTAGTTGGACTTTTTGTTCAAAGTAGTTAGGACTTTCTTTCTTTTCCAAGATGTCTAAGATTTCCAAGATTGGTTTTGGACTTTCAAGATCCTATCCTAAGGTAGTTGGACTTTTGTCCAAAGTAGTTAGGACTTTCTTTCTTTGTTTTTGTGGTAGAATTTCGTGACTCCCTCTCTATATAAAGGGGTGTCTTCTTTGTTTTTAGGGAGATTATGATTGACAATATGAACAAAAATTATGAGATTTTTCTTGCACTCTTGTGTATGGCTACTCTTGGATTTATTCTTCAACCTTCAAGAATCAACTTAAGGTGGTAAGATTAAACCCTTTTCGAAATCTTAGATCACTTCTAGGTATTCAAGAAAGGTGATAAGTTTAGGCCTATTGTTGTTCTTGTTATTCTAAAGGGTCGGGTTTCACAATCTATCTCTTGTTTTTAATTCTCTACCAAAGGCGATTAGTTTTTTGTTAGCTAATTGTTATTGCTAGGATTCAACTTCAAGAGTAGAATTCATGAATTCAAGAAACTCTTTCTTGAATTCAATCTATTTTTAATTTTTGTCTTTTTTTCGTTTCCCTATTTTCTTTTAGCATCCGAACGTTTCTTGATTTTTTTGTTTTTCTTTAGAAAATTCTTGAATCCCCTATCGTATTGTTATCAGTACCTATATACCACTATGATTTTAGTACGGAGTCCGATCTTAGCCCGATCGGCTAAGCCATCTCACCCCGAGACATCCAATCACAACACCACCATGTGCGCAGCATGGCGTCCGATCTCAGCCCGATCGGCTAAGCCATCTCACCACAATGCCGTATGGGTCGATATCACATCACATCCTGCTAGCAATAATCTTATCTCATTTAAGGGGAAATATCTCAACACATCAATCTCATCCCATATGAGGGGAAACAATCTCGTCACATCAACACGGGGATTTACCCCTCAATCACTCCTACACCGGCATGTGTAATTTTGAAGTTAGGTTATTTCGACCTGCCTTTCCTCGGTGACTAAACGATACTCCCAAAGCATTTATTATTCAAAGGATTTAAAACTCATTTCATAATCTTTCACACATCTTTCCATTTTATTGGCACTAGTGGCCACAATTGTAATATCATTATCGGCACGTCGGCCGTATTTCATATTTCATACTCACTCCTAAAACTTTCAGGCGTTACCAAGGATTATCATCAATAAGAGAATTCCAAATCAAGACTTTAAGTACACATATGAGCAAACAAGAGTCTTAAGCACATTGAGTTTCACTACCACGATTAGGCATACTAGCTTGCAATTGAAACATAGTTTTTAAATCATAACACCAAATACATTGATCATTCTAGATTACATTCTCGAAAGGAATCATAATATGAAAGAAACATCTGGAACACATTTTTGGTACATACATCTTTCAACATAACACTTATTTTATGATAATCAACTCTATTAGGAAGGACTTGGAACATGAGACATAATAAATTAAGCCAAACATAATTGCAACTTACGAGGACATCAAGGAAATCGATTCTACAAGAGGAGTTTAGCCAACATACCTCGCTTGAGCTTCCCTAAATTACTACAATATTTCGGAAATCCTAACGACTTCAATCTATTAGAAACATGACAAAATTGAACCATAATTAGGAAGATACTCATTTGAGCATTTTATTAAGCACTAGGTGTGCATTAAGGTTTCAATGTCCTCCCATGGTGGATTCCTTTACCCCATAATCAATCCCCAATTCAATAGGCCACCCACAAATACTCCACAACCTTCCTACCACCTTTATTAGTACATGCATACATAAATAACAACTCTTATTCTCAAACCTTCTTCCCATTACCTATTCCCAATCCAAATTTCGAAATCGAAGGCTAGGGCTAGAGTCTTACCTTTTGGATGAAGGCCTTGTGAGTTATCCTTGTGAATTCTTCCAGACTTGAGCAAAGATTGATGAACAAATAGCTTAGGAATTCTTCTTCTCATTCTAGACTGCTTTCCTCTCACTAAAATATCAGTTTGAACCTTCTAAAATGACCCCTAAGGTTATTTTATAAAAATGGGGTCGGGTTTTAAAACCAGAAAATGGTCCCTCTGAACTCAACTCTGCGGTTGTAGAGTGTACCGCATATCAGGTCTGCGGCCCGCAAAATGGTCTGCAGAAACGGTCCCAAAAAACTGGATTGGTCTGGTCCAATCTGCGGCCGGGTCTGCGGCCCGCATATCAATTGTACGGCCGCAGAATCTCCCTCCAAAAATCTTCATGCTGGTTCTGCGACGGATGTGCGCCCCGCAAAACGATTATGTAGTCGCATAGTTGACCGCAAAACAACCCCCAAAATTGGCCCATTTCTCTGCTTCACTCTGCGGCGGATCTGCAGTCCGCAGATCAATTCTGTGATCGCACAATGGATTGCAGAAATGTCCTGTTCTGCAACAATATTTCTTCAAATCCACAACGCTCTGCTCAACCCAAAAAGTCCGTACCACGGCGAGCAAGCTCGCCGCAAAGATTTTCTACAACCCTCAAATACATTAGCCTATCTCGGCACCACGAAAACCCGAATCTTAGGTAAAATTTTATGGGGCCTTACATCCTCCCCCACTTAGGATCATTCATTCTCGAATGAGGGTCAAGATCCGCCATTAGCATCCAATGTGACCCAACTGTTACTTCACACACCAGCAGTTCCAAATTTTAACTAACTCCCTAAATTTTCAAAAATTTCTCTAGAATCTCCCCTGTAATTGGGCGTATCCACCTGCCAGAGAATCCCAAAACCAGTCCTAATAGCATAACCATAACACAACGATGTAAAACAACATAGAAATAACACCGGCCACAATGCCATAAATATTACATTACCAAGAAGGAGTATCCCTAACATAAACTATACAGGGGAAACATAATTTGTAGTAAGTTAGCTTTTAACATCATGGACTTAACTACATAGCTATTCAAATGAGGATACTTCTTCTTCATCTCTTCCTCGGCTTCCCAGGTCGCCTCTTCGACCTGTTGGTTTCGTCATAATACTTTCACGGAAGCAATTTTTTTATTTCTCAGCTTTCGAACTTGCCTATCAAGAATAGCAACTGGAATCTCTTCATAAGTCAATTCCTCATTAACCTCTATAGTCTCAACCGGAACAATAAAAGACGGATCTCTAACCACCTTCTTCAACATGGATACATGAAATGCCGGGTGCACTAAAGACATCTCTGGACCAATCCTCTGAATAATTTTGTATTGTCCGACATACCTCGGACTCAATTTTCCTTTCTTACCAAACCGCATTATACCTTCATAGGGAAAACCTTCAAGAATATCCAATCATCCTCTTGGAACTCCAAATCCTTACGGCGTACATCTGAATAGGACTTCTGACGACTGTGGGAAGTTTTCAACAGTTCCTTAATGATCTTAACCTTCTCCATAGCTTGGTACACGAGGTCTGGCCCTATCATCTCCGCTTCTGCAATCTCGAACTACCCAATGGGAGATCTACATCTCCTGCCATATAGAGCCTCGAACGGTGCCATCTGAATGCTAGAATGATAACTGTTATTGTAGGAAAATTCTATGAGTGAAAAGTGATCATCCCAGCTACCCTTGAAGTCAAGAACACAAGCGCATAACATATCCTCATGCTTCTGAATGGTCCGCTTTTCTTGCCCGTCGGTCTGTGGATGAAAAGTTGTACTAAGATTCACCTGGGTACCCAATGCTTGCCAAAATTTCTTCCAAAAATTTGCTGTGAACTGTGCCCCTCGATCGAAGATAATAGAAACTAGAGTGCCATGCAACCTGACTATTACGACCCAAACCGATGGGCCGCGACGGGCACCCGGTGCCCTTACTCAATCGAGTACCAACATAACGTATCTTTCGTATTATTTTATCATAGGTAAATGAACCAGAGTAAAGCATGAGGAAATGCAAACTTATACATAAGATATACTGGCCTATAAGACCAAAATTACACTGAACATAGGCCGACAAGGCCGTATAATCTTTCACGTACACGACATATGTCTACAAGCCTCTAAGAATACATAATTGTCATAAAGGTCGGGACAGAGCCCCGCCATACCAATCAATACATGACCAAATCGTACTAACCAAATAAGCAACTCCGGAGCAAATGGAGCGCACCAACACCTTTCGCTGAGCTGATAGCCTACTTGGAGGACTCACAACCTGTCTATCAGGACCTGCGGGCATGAAACGCATCGTCCCCAGGCAAAAGAGACGTCAGTACAAATAATGTACCGAGTATGTAAGGAATAAAAATCGGTAAATAATAGACATGAGAGAAACATGGAGTAAAAGACTCGACATATAAGTGTGAATAGCTCTGTGAATCATTTAATACTTATAATGTCATGCATATGCGTATAAATGTCATACCATGCATGGGTATATGCGTTCATAACATTATCAAGCCTCTAAGGGCATCTCATCATATCATCTCAGCCACTGTGGGCAAATCATCAATGTATACCAACTGATCAGGTGGTGGTGCATATATAACGCTGTAACCTTTTCCCATATCCCATATACATATAAATATCCCATATACATATATATATACATATATACACGTATATAACGCCATCTGGTCATGGGTTAATGTACATGTATAAATGAATGCAATGCATGAGAAGTACGTCAATAAAATTTCTCGGAATGTCATAAGACCATTATACATTTGAATAATGTCATAAAATAAACTTATCAACTTACGTATTTTCTGAGACCTATGATGGAATAATAAGACACATGGGGAATCAAGAATATAGACACCCCTAGTATTTCTATGAATAAAGTCATTTATGAAAGTTGCGTATTTTGCTCGTTTCATTTATATCATTTGGATCATGCCAAAAGAAAGAAGGGATAGCCTTAACATACCTGAACCGATTCTCTTGACAATCCCTTTTACACCCGCTGATTGCGACAACACGTAACGGCGGATCAAAGTAGAAAAATATCCGTATGATATTCTTGAGAAAGATTGTACCGAACTCTCTTAGAATTGCAATTCCTGTTGCTGTAGCGTTTCTCTATTTGGTATTTTCTTTCTTCATTATAGCAATTCATCACCCTATTAATGCTTATTATCGTCCGTTTTACTCCATCTATATTTATTATTTTTATTTTTTTTACTGGATATGGATTCTAAAAAAATAAAAGAAGTTTTTGAAACATAAGTTACATATGAAAAAAAAATTCCGAATGTACTTTTCTTATGCACATAAAAGATATATTAAAAAAATTTCCAATGAACTCCACAAAGAAATCATGTCAACTCTTACAAGTGCATCTCATTAAAATAAAATAAAAACGTTAGTATTAAGAGTTTCTAGTTTTTAAAGGGCTCAACGAAAGGGACGAACAAAGAAACAAGAAAGAATGTCAAATAAATAACGACGAAAAGAGTACACTCTCTGGGTCTTTATCTGTGCTTTAGCTAAAATATTTTGATATAATTGTAACATGAGAAAAATAAGAAGGTATTGAATACTTTATTCAACCTCCCCCCACCCCAATTATACAAGAACAAGAATATATGATACTTAAGTACTCATTTAAGGAAGAGATGGGGATAGGGGTTATAAGAATTTCCCTTTGAGAACTCATGCGTTAGCAAGTCTAGGTATTTGTCCTTAATGAATTAGGGGGCATTTTATCATAGGGAGTGGGCCCCTACTTAAGGTGATTACTAAGCTAAAAATTTCTCAAATTTTACCACATAGCCTCATACTTACTTAGTCATCCTTAGGCTTGATTAGGACTCCATACATGCTGCCACGTTGGGGGAGGGCTCCTTAATCTTATCAAAATATCTTAATTAATTGTTAATCACCCACTAAAATTAATAATTACTCGATTATCTACATAATTAAGAATTATCTCAAATTACTTAAAATGCTACTCATTTTTAACACACCTTATACACCTTACTATAATGGTCATGTGGTACTTTGTATGATACTAATCCATAAATACGGGGTACTGTTGTTTGGACCGTATTTTATCTCAAAATAATCTCATTCCCGAACTTACGTCGATTAACTTACGACGAAACTTTAACGTACGAAAATGCGGGATGTAATATCTCATTTCCGAGCTTTCATCAATTTACTTATGGCATACTTTTACATACAAAAACATGGGGTGTAACACTGACTATTTCCTTGATATACAATTGAGCATACTGTTCCGCCGTGTCGGTCCCTCCGAACTCAACTCTGCGGTCGTAGAGTGCACCACAGATCAAGTCTACGGACCGCAAAATGGTCCGCATAAATGGTCCCAAAAACCTGGGCTGGTCTGGTCCAGTTTGCGGCCCGCATATCAATTATGCGGCCGCAGAATGGACCGCAGAATCTCCCTCTGAAAAGCTTCATGCTGGTTCTGCGATGGATGTGCGGCCCGCGAAATGATTATGCGGTAGCATAGTTGACCGCAAAACAACCCCCAAAATTGGCCTATTTCTCTGCTTCACTCTGCGGCGGATCTGCGGTCTGCAGATCAGTTATGCGGTCACATAATGGACCGCAGAAACGCCTATTCTGCAATAATTTTTCTTCAACTCCCCAACGCTCTGCTCAACCCAAAAAGTCCGTACTCCAGACTAATTTTTCTACAACCCTCAAATACATTAGCCTACCTTGGCATCACAAAACCTCAAATTTTATATGAAATTTTACGGGGCCTTACACACGTACTCCAGACCACTATTGCGCTAAGTGGTAGTGACTAGGGGGCGACGCGTGCACCAGGTCACATGATTGGGCTATGTGATATTGATTGTTGACTTTATATTCGATTAGCACTTAGGCAAGAATCCGCCCCTCAGAGTATGGTATTCACATTGAGCATAGGCACAAGATCATATATATGCTTTGGTGAGGGGCATTTATGCCAGGCACCTGTACAGTGTAAGTGTGGTTGTGTGTGTTATGGTGAGGGGCACTCGTGACAGGCACCATGAGTATGCTGAGTGTGTGTATACTTGACGACTTCACTTTGATGTATTGACTTGACATGTAGGCATAAAGATATATTTTTCTCATGCTAGATGGTAAATGAAATATCTTATATTATTAAAAGTTTGGAAAAATCATTGTTTCCTTGATAAACTTATATTTTAGTAATTTCGGTGGAAGGTTGGGCTGTGATTGTTATACTTGGAAAGCATGTCTAATTTTCAGTATTTGTGAACTAGTTGAACATGATATCTTTTGAGTTATTTACTTTTACTCTCTTCATTTTATCATGTGTTGTTATTGATTATTGGTGTTGAACGCTGACTTTCTCCCGAGCTCGTCACTCATTTCAGCCCGAGATTAGGTTTGTTACTTATTGAGTACATGGGCTCGGTTGTACTCATACTATACTCTGTTGTTTATGTGCAGATCTAGGTACTTTCAGGCACGATGATTGCTAGAGTTCGCACCCGTTTCAGCTTGTGGAGACTACGAGGTAGCTGCAATATCGTTCGCAGACCTTTAAGTTCTCTTTTGTTTATTTTCGTTATCACTGTTCTATCATTCCGACATTTTTGTATTGAGGATTGACTTTGTATTTTGAGATTCTATAGTACTCATGTACTCGTTGACACCAGATCATGGGATGGTTGTAGCAACGTTATTGTTGTTATTTCAGATGTTTTATGATTATCCTAATGTTGAGATTTCTTTAGTTCCATTATTGTAATTATTGCTATTGTTTAATTGTTGGCTTGCCTATCAAGCGGTGTTAGGTGCCGTGATGGCTCCGGTGGGAGTTTGGTTGTGACAATTCTGCTGTGCAAATAAATCTTAACCAACTTTTTTCCCAAGTAAATTAGTTACATTGGTGCTGTTACTCTTACAACTATTTCTATACAATTATCATCTCAAATTAGTGTCTGTATCTATGAGACTAAAATTTAAAAATCATAAGAAAAATGAATGAAGGAAATGGAGGTGTACTAGTTCTTGGATGCAACCATAGTAAACTTTCAAAGACAATTACCAAAATGGTATACAGTTCTTGCCAAGCTTATCTCCTTTTTTAACAAAATAAGCTCCATCTTGCAGCTTGAAGCCTCTCCGCTAGATTCAGAATAAAGGGACTGAAAACTGATGGTATTTCTTTCTAAGTGTCCTCTGTAAAAACTTTGAATATGTAATCCCGAAAACGCCTTGAGTATGCCTTTGGATCGACAGCTGAGATAGAGTTGGGGTCACATTGGATAGATTTGTATGCATGCTCAAGCTTTTTGGTAATGTCATAATCCTGAAGTATGTCTATGATTCCAAAAAATAATATCACATCATAGAACTCCCCTGTTGGTTCTCCTACTAACTGAAAGTCTAAGTCATTTTTCCTCTCTGTCCTTTCAACTCGTGCGGGCATGTTTATACCCAAACTTATGCTAGCCCACCTGCAGCATTCACTCATAAAATCAAAAAGGAGAAGAAACTGGCATCAATTGTAGTAGGCCAATTACTCTGAAGAGGTCATGAATAATGCATTCAATTGAGTTAGTTTATGATTAATACCACGAAACCAACCTTATTAGTAATGCATCCTAGCTCTAGATCATAAAAGAAATAAGGTTATATGTGTAGAAGGAATAAGCCATCCGAACTCTTTTAGCGATAATATAGAACAACCCTTATGAACACTATATCAAGGCATTCTAAGTGGAAAGTTGAGTACTACCGAAATGGAAAGTTGATTACTACCGAAATTCTAACATTTAAAATAGTGTTACATTTTAGCTTGTTTTCAAATAGTTTAAGTCAATTCGTTGAGAAAATTATGATCAAATGGAAGATAAAAATTGTACCCTGCAGGATTAAAAAGCAATTGATCCCTATCTGATCGAGAAAGATGAGGAACTGATCCATCTTCCAATCCTTCATTATCTGCAAGCAATGGAAAATGTCCTTGATTGTTCTATAAATGATCAATTACAAAGTTGGAGGAAACATGACAGTTAAAGGATTAAAAGCCCTGAAATTTTCCAAATGACTAATGTTTCATGATGAAAAGCTTAAACTAATATTCGCTAAGATTGAAATAAGCGGAAAAGCTATGCTACAAACCAGTAGGTGTTCTACAACCAGGAGGAGTTTGGTCTCCGGTGATACTTGCTTCCCTAAAATGAAGACCAACTAAAAGGCTGTAGTCCATCACTCTCTCTTGTTCCAGTAGCTCACAGTCCCTATCAACTTGTCTGAAAGTTGAAAAAAATCTTACTGTTCTTTCTTGCAATGCAAAAAGAATTAAAATATTAATGTTGAATCAGAGGTAAAGAATGAACTAGGATCCTACCTGCGGAATTCTTGAAACCATGTCTTTGGTAACATGAATATAAAGTTGAGGTCAAGGTCTTTCAGAGTTGTGGTTGCATCGATCTCTGATTCTGGCTTATCTGTCATCCGGCCAAATGTTGATCCTTTCAAGTCGAATCGTCTATGAATTGTATAGTCAGTGCAGAAGAGATTCCCCATGATAACAAATCGTACCTAAATAATTAAACATATAAGAAGTTCTCATATTGATATAGTATGACTAACTTATTTTTTGTGGTGCCTCATGTCACTACCTTCTTCTGTGCTGGTCCGATTAGCTTAACACAATGCAGGCCGAAATACTTAGTCATAAGGGTATTTTCAAAAGCACGAACATGATTGAAATATGCATGCAACATCCTTAGAAGCACCTAAGAACCATCCATTGACAAGAAAAGTGAAAAGGGATTACTTTTTGGAGAGAAAAGCCATGCTAACCATATACATATATAGCGGCAGGATTTAGAAATCTCACTTTCACTTCTGCCTTCTTCATTGTCTTAATCATGTATCTATCATCGTTTGTCAAGTAGAAGAAGCTTCCGCTTTTTCCTGGGGAGCATAGCTCCCGAAGGGCATCATTTCCACAAATAGACAGCATATAATCAGCTGCATCCACTTTGAATAACATCCTTAAAGCCCTAGTAAATGTAGTCATCCATGAAGACTATAGAGGTATCCAATCTGGAACAAAAGAATGTCATGAACCACGAACTTACCTAAAAACTTTTGGGCAATAGTCTTTCCATCTGAATTCACAAGATGGATGAGGAGGTGTGCTTTTGGATCCTTCAGGTGGGAATCTTGTCCAGTACTTCTCTTTGGGATCAAATTCTGAAGACTTGAGATCAAGTGATGGAGCAGGTCCTGGCCTTCCTACTGAATGCCTGTGATATATTGAGCTTTCAAAATTGATGAGAACATACACAAGGAAACATCTAGATTTTTTATATAGAAAAAAAATGAGATAATTTTCTCATGTTGCAGATTATGCCATGAAAATACTGGTTCACATATAATGAATATTAATTTCTTTTAGTTATTATGGGTTTTCCCTGTAAAAGACATACAAGAATTGACAATGTACGAGAAATTAGCACAAATCACAAATTAAAACTAAGTACCTGATTCCCAACTGCAAATTGAGCATAAGCTCATAATTTTTATGCCCTTTGGAAATAGTCTCTCCTTGCCTTTTTGCTGACTTAGGAAGTCTAATGGGGCTCCCTCTAATATACCCATCATATTCTTGTGCACCAGCCATGGCATCATCTAAATAAGAAATATTCGAAGGTGTTCCTGCACAATCTGATAAGCGCGTTCGCCCAAATTCCCTATCTATAGGCGCTGCATCTATTCGACCATCTACGGACATCCTCCTCGGCCGAACGTTGTTTTCTGTCGCCTTAACAGACCTCCAAACTGCCAGCTTTTTCTGAGAAGGCAATATTGAAACCCTCTCATTTGGACAAATGGTACATTCCATCAAATCAGTATAATAAACCTGTTGGGGATCCCAATAAAGGTTTCCTCCTTCTAACAATGATCCGGATGGATAAAATGTCCCACTATGTTCATTTGGTTCTTTACTCCAATTCCCAATATACAGGCTCCCATCAGCCCATTTAAATGTCCCATTTCCCTTAGGCACTCCATCTTCCCAATTCCCTTCATATACATTCTCATTTGTCCAACACATCTTACCTTTCCCACATATAACACCATTCTTCCATTCACCAACATAACAATTCCCATTCTTCCATGTATACTTACCATGTCCTTCTTGCAATCCGCGACTCCATTCCCCATCATAACAATCTCCGTTCGCGTATTCCTTAACACCATGGTGATGTTTCAAATTCATCACCCAAGAACCTCTAAATGAGTCCCCATTAGGCGCCATATACGTGCCTTCGCCATCCATATATCCACTCTTGAAATTCCCCTCATACATAGCTCCAGAGGGCCAACTAAATGTGCCTTTTCCCATCTTTTTGCCTCGAAACCAATCACCTACATACATGCACCCATCAGTCCACCAATATTTGCCGTGTCCATGGGGGAAATTATCGACCCAATAGCCACTATAGTAATCTCCATTAGGAAGGAACCTCTCCGAATGGTAAATTTGTCCGCTAGCGTGCCCCTCATTGTCATTTTCTGGATCTAGTTGATCAATAATTTCTTCCTCAGCCTGAGATGGTCCATAGGTACCAAATATTGTGTTGGCTCGTTTCCTGGCTACTGCTTGTGTTTTCTTCACGGTTGCCTCCCAAGCCTTCATGATAAGATAAAATCCTTTCTTCTAGTAATTTTTTCTTTATCTCGAAATGTATTTATGGTTTTAATCCGATAATAGCTAAAATAGGTTGATAGATTTTCATAATATTCATTCTGGATGAGGAAATGCATCAAACCAACTATTGTTGATCAGCCATGCAAAGACATGCAGATGATGAGATAGAGAATCACTCTCTTCTCTTTCATTCTCTCTCTCTCTCTCCCTCTCCTCTATCAGCTCCGGCTTGCTCGCTTTCTCTCTCTCTCTCTCCTCTCCTAACGTGTGATGGAATGACGAAGAAAACCAACACAAACCAAGAACAATCACTTTCTTTGTCCATTTTTTGTCTCTTTTTATATATATATATATATATATATATATATATATAAATTTTGATAGTTTAAAATATTTTCAGTGGTACTCTACTAAAGTAACGAGTACAAGGACGCAATTAATGTGAGTTGGTCCAAATTGGGACCTTGCAAGTCTAATGAATAAATGAATTTCCAACATAATGCGGAAGAGAATATTCAACTCACATTTCTATTCAACTTGACTTGCTCCAAATGGTTAAGAATACATGGCTATTTATAAGAGAAATCTTTCATGTATCTAGCCTATACTATATGTAAACATAATAAGTAAGTCCACACCTCACATCTTTCAAGGTACATGGATGACACTACTAGACATTGCACCTTTCAATGTACATCAATGTGTTCATACTCTACATGTACTAAATTAATATTCTAGTTCATGAACAAATGTAAACAAATAGAAACAAGTTTCTATTGTTCACATTTCAACATCCCCTTAAACTTGTTTCGTCATTCCAAGAGCCTTCCTTAACTTTTGAAAAATCTGAATCTTCAACGGCTTGATGAAAATATCCGCAATTTGGTCTTGTGATTTCACATGATCAAGCTCCATAACCTTATTTTCTTGTCCTTCAACCTTTTAGCCCAAAGGTTGATCGATGTAAACCTCTTCCTTCAAAACACTATTCAAGAAAGCCGACTTCACATCCATTTGATGAATTTCCCATTGATTTTGAGCTACCAAGAAAATAATAAAACGAATTGTTTCCAAATGAATAACTGGTGCAAATACCTCATCATAGTCAATATCGGCCTTTTACTTGTATCTCTTGCAGCTTATCTTGCTTTGTACCTTTCCACCTTACCCTTAGAATTTTTCTTCAACTTGTACACCCATTTGTGGTGTTTTTGCCTTTTGGAAGTATGACTAGTTCCCAAGTATCATTCTTCTTGATTGCCTTGATTTCTTCATCCATGACATCTCTCCATTTGTCATTTTGGGCAGCATCTTCATAAGTTAAAGATTCACTATCTATCAACAAATAAATGTGAGTCAAATCATATAATTTTTTCTTACCACTTCCGTATTTTCATACAACTCACGAAAACTTTTAGTTTTCTAAGGCACTTCACTTGAAGAACTTGAACTTAACTCATCTTCTTCTTGAACTTGTGCTGGAGGTGTTGAAGGTGGTGTGATAGGCTGCTCCACAACTTCTTCGTCATCGTCTTCATCAAAGAACGGACTAAAAGAATAATTCTTTAGTTTTCCATTCTAAAACATTATCTTCATCAAACTCAACATCTCTGCTTATGGTGACCTTGCCATTTCTTGGGTTATATAATTTATAACCTATAGAACTTTAATCATAGCCAATGAAAACATACCTCACTTTTATCATCAAGCTTGGACCTCTTCTCATCCGGCACATATACATAGGCAATGCTCCCAAAAACTCGCAAATGGGCAACTTTTGGCTTGAAACAACTCCAAGCCTCTTGAGATGTTTTGTTACGAATACTCTTGGTGTGACACCAATTTGACAAATACACTGCACAAGTACCTGCTTCGGCCCAATACTCCTTTGGCATATTTTTTCTTTTCAACATACTCTGTGCCATGTTGAAAATAGTCTCGTTCATTCTTTTCACGACGCCATTTTGTTGTGGTGATTTTGGAACAGTAAAAAAAATGACGAATTCCACTATTTTCACAAAAAACCATGAATTCATTTGAAGTGAATTCTCCACCATTATCGGACCGCAATGACTTAACTTGATAGCCACTTTATTTCTCCACCATCCTCTTGAATTTTTTTAAAGTATCAAACACCTCCGATTTCACCTTCAAAAAATACACCCAAGTTTTTCTAGAAAAATCATCAATGAAAAGTAAAAAATAATTACTTTTACCAAGTGAAGATGGCTTGATTGGTCTGCACACATCCATATGAATCGACTCCAATGGCCGTCGGGCTCTAGTCAAATACACTTTAGGAAAGCTTTTTCTTGCTTGCTTTCCAAAGAGACATCCTTCGCAAAGTTGACTCGGATGATCAATAGTTGGCAATCGATTCACCATACTTTCTTTCTTCATTAACCTTAGACTATCCAAATTCACATGACCAAATCTCATATGCCAAAGCCATGATGAATCTTTGGTACATGAAAGCAAACACCTTGGAACATCACATTGAAGGTTCAAAACAAATATTTTATTATTAGCATAGGAACTTTGGCTAACAATCTCCTATTTTCATCTCTCAAGAACAATTTTTTATCTTTCAAATGAATATCATATTTTTTCTCCAAAAGCTGTCCCAAACTTAAAATATTACTTTTCATCTCCGATATATACAAAATACTAGAAATTAATTGGTGACTACCATCTTTCAAGCGAATTAAAATCGTACCTTTTCCTTTGATTTTAACCCGCGAAGAGTCTCCAAAAGTGATGTTGCCATCATTCAATTCTTCAAGATCCACAAATAAATTTTTCTTTCCACAATTATGTTTGCACCGGAGTCAAGGTACCATTGATTTCTCTCTACACATAAAAGCTCTTTTGCAAGCGAGAACTAAAATACCATCTCCATCTTCATTTTTGCTCTCTATAAAATTATTTTTTCCTCCACATTATTTTTACATTCCTAGGAAAAATGACCAAATTTATGACAAGTATAACATTCAATATTAGACTTATCATACCTTCCTTGATTATACCTCCATCCTATACCTCTTCCACGACCTCTTCCTTGATTAGAGTCTTGGCTCCTATTTTCTATGGTGGTTGGCTACCATCTTTTCCTTTTCCACCACGACCTTGTCCACGTCCACGATCTCTTTGTTGCGAGCCACGCCTTTCATCTTTCTCCTTGAAAGAAAGTTTTGCTTGCAACGCTTGTTCAACCGATTCTTCTTTCGGTTTCTTCAACTTTTCTTCACGTGCTTGCAAAGAACCCGTGAGTTCTTTAGTGGTCACGATATCCAAATCTTTGGACTCTTTAATAGCCACAATAATATAATTAAATTTTGAATCAAGGGATCGTAGTATTTTTGGAATGACACTATCATCACTCAAGTCTTCACATATCTCTTCATTTGATTAATAATAGCCAAAACTCTTGAAATGTAATCCGAAACGGATTCAGATTCTTTCATATGCAATGATTCAAACTCTCCTCTTAAGGTTTGGAGACGAACTCTTTTTACTTTATCCAAACCTTTAAAGAAAGTTTGAAGAATCTCTCATGTTTGCTTTGAGGTGGTTTCATTTGCAACCTTCTCAAACATCTTGTCATCCAAACTTTGATGGATGAGAGTGAGCGCCTTTTGATATTTCTTTTTAAAGGCAACATCATCTTCCGCTCCATCACCTTCGAATTCCACCGGTTCCCAAACATCATAGGCACCAAGCAAGGCCTTCATCCGGATACACCAATTTCCATAGTTCTCTATTGTGAGCATAGGAACTTGAAATGGAGTTCCATTACTATTTGTCATTTTCTCTCTAAGTTTGGTTGTCTCTCAAACAAATCGGCTCTGATACCACAATGTTAGAAAATTTGGGAGAGCAAGACAACATAAAAGAGCACTCAAAACTCACAAATAAGAAAGTGGAGGAAAGGATGATTTCTATTCAACTTGACTTACTCCAAATGGCTAGGAATACATGGCTTTATAGGAGAAATCCTACATGTATCTAGCCTACACTACATGTAAACATAATAACTAAGTCCACACCTCATATCTTTCAAAGTACATGGATGACACTACTAGACATTGTACCTTTCAATGTACATCAATGTGTTCATACTCTAATACATGTACTAACTTAATATTCTAGTTCATGAATTGTAAAAAAATATAAAAAAATGAAAATAAGTTTATATTATTAACATTTCAACATGAATTACCAACATAATGTGAAAAAGAATAGAAAATATTAAGTAACTAGAAGGAAACAACTAAGTGGTAGATCCATTTTTTTCCAAAGTGGACTTGTTCATGTTCTATTACCGCTAGAATGGCTATTAAATTTAAGGCTTCGTTATACTAGGAAGGATAAGCGTATTTAGGTGTTTACCCGAAAAAACGGATAACAATTAAATTTGTTAGTGATTTTAAGGATACGTGGATTAATTCAATACGAACGGTAAATATTGCTAGATTGAACAGATAAAAGATGTAATAAATTGTCAAACTACTTGAAAATAAGGGGAAAAGGATGATTCTGGACTCGACGACAGCTGCAATGAGATATCCGTCCTCGATCCCAGAATTATAGTAATGGAACACTGATCAACAAGTGTAAGGACTTGAATAACAGAAAAATAATAGTATATTGCCTTGGTATACGTGTTACAATGTGTTTAATGAACAATTAGACCCTCCCTTTATATAGTAAGGGAGTCCTACTCTAGGTACAATTCTATAAAAGACAAAAAATCTTCCATTTAACTAATCACCGGATTTCAGCCGGTACATGCCGAGATCTACGCCGTGATACTCAGCCGATCACGGATATCATGGCCCTCTGTTAATCGTGTTCGGTTGCCTAATAATGATCTCTGAAGTCTTTCGGAATTTGGACCAATCCCGGGGTCATAGCCCCGATATTCCCGAAGGCGGGCGCCTTGCCCCCGGACCCTATCTCGATGAGACCTTTGCCTCGATTTCGGCTCTTTATCATCACGTCTCTTGCTCGATTCACCTTATCGGAAATCAGGGTGTCCCATAGGCCCAGTTTCACCTGTATACAAATAGTCCCCTCATTTCTCGGAGAGTAAGTTTTACGAAAACGACATGAGTTCTTCGATCCCTTCTTCAGCACGCCGTGACATAAAATGATAAAGAAACTGAAACGTCCTGTCAGTCGCGTCATACTGACCCCAAACGTGTTTCAGCCATCGGCAAGTCATTCGTGGATACGAAATGGCACACATCCTCTTTAAATACTCCTTTCTTCGTTCATTTTTCACTTTTGACCAAGCTCCTACCTTCGATCCTTCAAGATATCACTGCCTCCCTTCATTTTTCAACATTCTAACCTCCGTTCCTCAAATTGCAATCTTTCTTTTACCCTTCACTTAAGCCAGTGTGCTTGATTTTCTCAGCAAGTTTTTACACTTCATCTCCTCACCTTCCCTTTCACTTTCAAACCTTTTACCCAGATAAAAATGGCTAAGACTTCCAAAACTGTTCCCCAGAAAGGTGCTTCTTCTGCCTCGCAGCCGACCACTGAGGTCGAGGAGACTGCCCCTGATGTGGTCCTCCTCGAGAGGTCTTCTCCGGGCACAGCTACTGATGAACCGGCGGTCGAACCCCTCTTGAAAATGTTCGTCCCCGAGGGGTGTTCGATTAATGATGACTTCAAGGTCGAAAAGCCCTCTTCGGTCCAAGGCCGAGGTGAGGTGGTGTCATGGTACATCTGATCCATTACTGAGGTCGTTCTTCCTGTGGTTAGAAAGGACTATGGCTGGACGGATAAGGACGTAGTGATTCCCGGGTCTGATGATGACCTTACTACCCATGTTGAGGGATATTTGAGTGTTTACACTTATCCCTTTACATTGGGCCCGGTGGACCCAGCCATCTTGGACTTATGTAGGAGGTATGAAGTATGCCTTGGCCAGATCTACCCGTCGCTGTGGAGGATCGTGATTCTCTTCCGTTTTTTGTGAACAAAATTGATTCTTGCACGTTCACCAAAGATCATCTACTCCACTTATACAGTCCCTGAATCTTTTAGGGGGACTGATAAAGCTTGTACGCCGAGCCAACAAAGCTCCATTTTCAAGTACTGACGAGGACAGGGATCAAGGCTGGCAGGGATGCTTTGTCCGGGTGAGGACCGCAGACTTGATCCCTACCGAGTGGAGGCCATTCCCCGAGAAGTGGTGATAATGACAAGGTCGGGAATCTAAACTAGAGTAAGAATTTGAAAAGTAAATGCGGAAGCAATAACAATAAGGAATTGAGCAACTAGAACTAAAGGGCAGAAAATAAAGGATCTAGGAAAATTCAAGGAAAGAATTCCAAGAACTTCCAAGAACTCAAGTTCTATAGCCTTGACAAGATCAAAGCAACAACGTCTTGATTTATTGAAGAAATCAAACGCCTTTACTTAAAAGCAAATCAAAACAATAGATTCGGATCTTGACCGCTTTACGAGTAACTTGAGACAATAATTAATAACTAGTATTAATCGCCTTCTAAGAATACCACAAAGGAATCAAAGATATCACAATAGAGAAGTAATCTTACTACCTTGAACTATGAACTAGTAAAGGTTGAAAGATAAATCTCAAAGCACAAGTAACAAAGGTTCAAAAGAACTCTCAAAGTATGATATACTTAATCAATAATGAAGTGTCTCAATGAATTAGAAGAACTCCTTATTTATAGGATTACTAAGGCACAAAAAGTCCTTAAAATTAGGTAGGGTGGTTGCTAAGGCATAAAAAGTCATTACAATTAGGTAGGGTGATTGCTAAGGAGTAAGAAAAGTCATTACAATTAGGTGGGAGGCGACCAAATCCCTTTGGGGAAGATTTGGACCTTAAAACTACTAGTTTGGGCCATTGATTTAGACTCCAATTCGGCTCCCTTTGAAACACCCCCTTTTGGACCTCTTTTAAGCTCATTTTGAGCCCCTTTGGTGTACTTCAAGGGCTGATTTGGTGGCCCAATCTTCCTTCTCTTGGACTTCAATTTGGATCACCAAATAATTGTAAAACTTGAATAATTCATCTACTTTGGGCTTGAGCTCTTCCTCTACAATTAAAAGCTTCTTTATTTGCCATTGAAGTCCAGCAACCTTAGAGTGCAACTCTTTAGCTTGAGATCTTGTAAATGCCTTGGAGCTTCCAAAACTCTATCCTTGTCCTTGATGCTATCATTCCCCTCTTCTTGAAAATAATTCGTCCCCGAATTCGATCCTACATCAAACAAAGACAAGTCAGCAACATTGAATGTAGCACTTACTTGGAACTCACCAGATAGATCCAGCTTGTAAGCATTGTCTCCAATCCTTTCAAGGACTTGAAATGGGCCATCTCCTCTAGGATGCAATTTTGACTTCCTTTTGGAGGGAAATCTCTCCTTTCTAAAGTGAACCCAAACTAAATCTCCATGTTTTAAAATTACTTGTTTTCGACCCTTATTCTTTCTCAAGGCAGTTTGCTCATTTTTCTTTTCAATTGCAAGCCTTGTTTGTTCATGAATTATTTTCATCATCTCAGCCTTTGTCCTACCATCAAGATTAACAATATCATTAGTAGGTAATGGTAATAAATCAAGGGGAGTGAAGGGATTAAAACCATAAACAACCTCAAAAGAAGACATACCTGTAGAAGAATGGATTGTTCTATTGTAAGCAAATTCAATTATAGGTAAGTGAGCCTCCCAAGAAGTTAATTTACCTTTCAAAACAGCCCTCAACATGTTTCCTAAGGATCTATTAACTACTTCAGTTTGTCCATCAGTTTGTGGGTGACAAGAAGTAGAAAACAACAATTTAGTGCCTAACTTCCCCCAAAATACACGCCAAAAGTGGCTCAAAAACTTAGCATCCCTATCACTAACAATAGTTCTAGGTATACCATGCAATTTGACAACTTCTTTTACAAAAAGATCAGCAACATGTGAAGCATCATTAGTCTTTAAACAAGGAATAAAACGAGCCATTTTGGAGAACCTATCTACCACAACATATATACTATCCTTACCATACCTTGTTCTAGGCAAACCTAACACAAAATCCATAGAAATATCAATCCAAGGTGAAGTAGGAACAGGTAGTGGCGTGTAAAGACCATGTGGTAACACTTTAGATTTAGCTTGTTTACATTCCAAACACTGTGCACACATTCTTTCAACATCTTTTCTCATTCCAGGCCAAAAGAAATTTTCAGCAAGTATGTCTAGCGTCTTTGGGACTCCAAAGTGACCCATAAGCCCTCCACAATGTGCTTCCCTTACAAATACTTCACGTAAAGAGCAATTAGGGATACACAACTTATTTTCCTTAAAGAGAAACCCATCTTGGAGGTTAAACCTCTCAAAAGGACCCAACTTACAATCTGCAAAAATCTTGCCAAAATCAACATCACTAGCATAAAGTCCCTTGATTTGATCAAAACCCATCAATTTAGAAGTCAAGGTAGAAACTAAGACATACCTTCTTGAAAGTGCATCCGCAACAGCATTCTCTTTCCCTTGTTTGTAAGAAATTACATAAGGAAAAGATTCAATGAATTCAACTCACTTAGCATGACTTCTAATAAGCTTACCTTGACTCTTCAAGTATTTCAAGGATTCATGGTCAGTTTTAATGACAAACTCTCTTGGCCACAAGTAATGTTGCCGTATGGCTAAAGCCCTTACCAAAGCATATAGGTCTTTGTCATAAGTGGAATAGTTCAATGTGGCTCCACTCAACGTCTCACTAAAGTAGGCAATAGGTTTAGAATCTTGCATCAAAACAGCACCTATTCCTTTGCCAGAAGCATCACATTTAATTTCAAAAGATTTAGAAAAATCAGGCAATTGTAACATTGGAGCAGAACATAACTTTTCTTTCAACAAGTTAAAAGCATCATCTTGTTCTTTTCCCCATGTAAAAATCTTATCCTTTTTAATAACTTCAGTTAAAAGAGAAGCAATGGTGCTAAAGTCTCTCACAAACCTCCTATAAAAACTAGCAAGTCCATGAAAACTCCTAACTTCAGTTACACTCTTAGGTTTTGGCCATTCTTTTATTGATTTAATTTTCTCTTCATCGACCTCAACTCCTTTAGAACTAACCAAAAAACCCAAGAAAATCACACGATCCACACAAAAAGTACTCTTTTTAAGATTAGCAAATAAGAGTTGCTTTCTAAGAACTTCAAAAACTTATTTTAGGTGTTCTACATGCTCTTCTAAAGTGTCAGAAAAGATCAAGATATCATCGAAGTACACCACAACAAATTTTTCATGAAAATCCTTAAAGATATGATTCATTAATCTCATGAAAGTGCTAGGTGCATTAGTCAAGCCAAAAGGCATAACTAACCACTCATAAAGTCCATATTTGGTCTTAAAAGCAGTTTTCCATTCATCTGCAGGATTCATTCGAATCTGATGGTAACCACTTTTTAGATCAATGTTAGAAAAGATTTTGGATCCATGTAATTGATCCAACATGTCATCAAGACGAGGAATAGGATGGCGATACTTTACCGTTATCTTGTTGATTGCTCTACAATCTACGCACATCCTCCAAGTTCCATCCTTTTTGGGTACCAATAGGACAGGAACAGAGCAAGGGCTCATGCTCTCTCTCTCACAAAGCCTTTCTCGAGTAGCTCCTCAACTTGCCTTTGAAGCTCTTTTGTCTCTTCTGGATTACTCCTATAAGCAGGCCTCATATAGTATTGAAAAAAATAGATACTCTTTTGAGATTAATGGGAAGAAACTCATTCTTGGGCCTTTGAATTCCTCACAAATTTGTGAAGATAAAAAGATTATTAAAGAGAATATGAAAAAATATGAGAGAGAAAAGAATGAGAGGAGTAAGGGAGTGCATGTTGACATTCCAAGAGAGGAAAAAGGAGAGGTTGTCTTGAGTGAAAAGAGTGGGATGTCAAGTGAGGTAAAGAGTGATATTGAAAGAAAAGAAAAGAGAGAAGGTAATGAGATGAACAAAGTCTGTGAGGTAGAGAGAGAAAAGCAAGAGGGATTGAGTGAAAGCAAAGAAAAACTCTTTAGTGAGAGAAAAGAGGCTAAGGGTGAGGAAAACGTTAGTCTTGTGATAAAAGCCAAAGAGAGTGTAAGCAAGAAAAACGTTTCTTTACTTCCTAACCCATTAACTCTTTCTTGCTTTAGTTCTTGTGATTTTGTGCAATCACGTGTTGAAATACCTTTTGAAAGGGGTGGTGAGGCCCAGGAGATGGTGGCAAAAGATCCGATTGGATTCCAACATGAATTTGGCGATATCTATTCTTGTTGGATGGTGGGATTGAGTGAAAGCAAAGAAAAGCTCTTTAGTGAGAGAAAAGAGGCTAAGGGTGAGGAAAACGTTAGTCTTGTGATAAAAGCCAAAGAGAGTGTAAGCAAGGAAAAAGTTTCTTTACTTCCTAACCCATTAACTCTTTCTTGTTTTAGTTCTTGTGATTTTGTGCAATCACATGTTGAAATACCTTTTGAAAGGGGTGGTGAGGCGCAGGAGATGGTGGCAAAAGATCCAATTGGATTCTAACATGAATTTGGCGATATCTATTCTTGTTGGATGGTGGAAGATAAAAGCTTGGTTAAATTTTTTGTTATTGAACCTTTTGACTATTTTCATTCTTATTTACAGTATTATGACATGGAGTTTCCTAAAAGCATTGCTAAGTTGGAGCCATTGCATAAAAGAATACAAGGTGATGATGTTCCATTGGTAAATAAGTCCAAGTATGGTATGTATAATTGGTTTATTTGCATTCTTGGTCTTTCTAGAACACCTAAGGTATTTTTGGAGGTATGAATTATACTCTTATTTCTTATGTTGGTGACATTATAATTTTTGTAGATGATGATATTTTGATGCACATCAAGTCATTAACTATAATATCTAAGTTAAAGTGCAAGAGTAATTTGCTTCCTTTTGAAATTTTGTATGACATAGATGATTATGTATTCCAACTTGGTGGAAAGAGGCATAAAATTTATGAGAAGAGGCTTGTGAATGAGTTAAATATTTCTTCTTCTCTTATTCAAGTGGCTAATGAGTTTTCATGTGATAAATTGCTAGAATGTGATTTTTGTTGTGTGATGGGGAGTCATTCTTCAAGTCATGTTCATTGTGAGCTTGTAAAAGTATTTGTTACTAGTAAAGATGATATGCATGATTGTTGTAACACTTGTGATCAAATACTCTTTCATGTAGAGGAATCCATGAGATTTGTAATTGTAGATAGTTGGCTATATCATGAAAGTATCTTCTTTGATACATGTGGTAGAGATACTTATATTAAATGGATGTGTGGTCAATCTTTTATAATTTCTTTATCATGTATCCCTATGGACTACCTTACCGACAAGATCGAATTGCAAGTTCCATTGCATGGCGCATCTACAAGAGGGTTTTATTGTATTGATCTAGGTTGGCATAAATTTTGTTGGGATGATGATATCCATATGCTTTATTTTGCCTATTAGGATTAATTGGGTTAAATGGACACATGGTCACTATCTTATTTTATTCCTACTAGTTTTTCAGATTAGTGGATGCTATTTACAAGGGCGTATTTTCTTTTTCTTGCAAGGTCGAAATTCGAGGACGAATTTTCTTCAAGAAGAGGGGAATCATAGCATCCTAGGAATCTCAACTCTATTCAAGGACAAGGATGAAGCTTTGGAATCTCAAAGATGGCCTTTAACAATATGTCAAGCTAAAGAGTTGCAAAATAAGGCCATTAGACTTCAAGTGCAAATAAAGAAGCTTTTAATTGTGGAGGACGAGCTCAAGACCAAAGGAGATAAATTATACAAGTTTTACAATTATTTGGTGGCCCAAATTGAAGTCCAAGAGGAGGAAGATTGAGTCCCGAACTCGGCCCTTGAAATCTAGCAAAAGGGCACCCAGAAGAGCCCAAAATGAGCTTAAAAGAGGTCCAAATGGCGGTGTTTGAAATGGAGCCCAATTGGAGTCCAAACCAATGACCCAAACTAGTAGTTTTAAGGCCCAAATCTGCCCCAAAGGGATTTGGCCGCCCCTACCTAATTTTGTGACTTTTCTTATTTCTTAACAACCACCCTACCTAATTTTGATGACTTTGTTACCCCTTAGCAGCCCCCTACCTAGTTGTAATGACTTTTTATGCCTTAGTACTCCTATAATAAAGGAGTTCTTCTCATTAATTGAGACATTTCATTATTGATTAAGTATATCAGACTTTGAGAGTTCTTTTGAACCTTTGTTACTTGTGCTTTGAGATTTATCTTTCAACCTTTATTAGTTCATAGTTCAAGGTAATAAGATTACTTCTCTATTGTGATATCTTTGATTTCTTTGTGGTATTCTTAGAAGGCGATTAATACTAGTTATTAATTATTATCTCAAGTTACTCGTAAAGCGGTCAAGATCCGAATCTATTATTTTGATTTGCTTTTAAGTAAAGGCATTTGATTTCTTCAATAAATCAAGACGTTATTGCTTTGATCTTGTCAAGGCTATAGAACTTGCGTTCTTAGAAGTTTTAGGAATTCTTTCCTTGAATTTTCCCATATCCTTTATTTTCTGCCCTTTAGTTCTAGTTGTTCAATTCCTTATTGTTATTGCTTCCGCATTTACTTTTCAAATTCTTACTCTAGTTTGGATTTCCGACCTTGTCGTTATCAAGTGGTATCAGAGCGGTTCTATCAAGGTTTCGTTCTTGATTCAAGTTGTGGATTTGAATTATACATGTGTTAAAGCGAGGTCATGAAAGAGATAAAAGACGTGATGCGAGATTTTAAGGTAAGTAAGGTAAAGGTGAACAACGTACGAGATACTTAAATGTAGAAAGTTGCGAATAATCCATACTACAGATAGAAGGTTAGAAGCACTGGGATTCAGTATCCAGGAATGGTAGCGGCATCGCCAGTGGCATATCTTCCAACCTATGGTTTCTAAGTATCGAGAGGTCTAATTAAGAAAGTAAAGAAGAGTTAGAGATGATATGATGTCTCGCTTGATGTTCCAGGATGACATAAGGAAACCTATGATGCAAGCAAGTTAAAGGAAGGTTGCGAGTAGTATAAATAGATATGTTTAGGTCGCAAGCTAAAGTAAAGTAAAGCGACAAGGGTTTAAGAAGACAGGAGTAAGGATAAGAAAGGGCGAGTGAGAAGGTGACGAGAATGGATAAGTCCTCGGGATTAAGCCCATGAAAACAAGAAGAGCTGATGGTTTCTCTAAGTTATACAAAGCTCAGTGCAGCCTGAATGAACTCAAAGGAGTCTAAGAATAATGGCATTTAGAAGAGATGGAATGCTGCCCTGATAGTACAATGAGGGTGTAATTGTGATAGATAAAGGATGACGATTGGGCCTTCAATTGAGTAATGATTTGAAGAGGATTTCATGAATTGTACGGGATTAAAATACCCACATAAGTGAATCACATTGGGATACTATAAAATACGGTTATTGAAGTACAATATCACCGCTAAGTGGATCAGGAAAATTACTTCAAATATTCATCGATGCAACGTAAGCCCTAGTGGCAAGGTATTACGTAAGAAGTTTCAAGTTATCAGTGGTATATTGTAGATCAATATTGAGATGAATCAACAATGGATGGATAAATGTCACAAAGTATGAGATGAGATTAGGCCATCATTCTTAAGATGAACAGTAATGAGGAAGCATTAAAGGACTTAGATTTATACATATGGGATAAGCAATGAAAGTAACCTGAAGTTTGGCAGCAGACCTGAATAACGATAAATCGAAGTAAGAGTTATGGTATAGTATGACCTACCTAGATGTAGTAAAGTCATACAAATGAATAACTGGTTCTATGAAATAAGATTTAGCAATATTCGTAAGTTCAACAAAGTACCGAGCAAAGAACTTCAAGTATACCTATAGATGCCCAGAGGGACATCTTGTCAAGCTTTATATATGTTTACAAATTGAGGCCTAGATATTGGCTAAAAGCTGGAGGGAAAAAGGAGAGAAGAGTCGCATAGGCGCACTTACAAGATCGGAGTCATACAGACTGCAGGGCAGAAGGTAGCAAGAGTTACGAGATTGGAAGAATTCTGACCATAGACCGTGGTATGAGAAAGAGGCCTAAAGGGGGGAATGACCTGACCTTTGGATTTATTCAAAGAACAGTTGCCTAAATGGCAAGAAGAGTATTAAAGTATTCTCAAGAGCTATGGGTTATGAGAATGATAAGTGCATTAGTCAACATTCGAGGACGAATGTTCCAAAGGGGGGAATGATGTTACACCCCATGTTTTCGTACGTAAAAGTACGCCATAAGTAAATTGATGAAAACTCGAAAATGAGATATTACATCTCGCATTTTCGTACATTAAAGTTTCATCATAGGTTAATCGATGTAAGTTCGGGAATGGGATTATTTTGAGATTATAAGCATTTTGCTATTTCAAATAAGTGATGAGTAAATTCGTGAAGGAGAGAAGGTAAGAAAATCGAAGAAAATGAATTTCATCAAAGATTGACATTTTGGGATAAAATACGGCCCGAGCTAAAATACCCCGTATTTATGGACTAATACCATACAAGGTACTACATGACCATGATAGTAAGATGTATAAGGTGTGTTAAAAGTGAGTAGTATTATAAGTAATTTGAGATAATTCTTAATTATATGGATAATCGGATAATTATTAATTTTAATTGGAGATTAGCAATTCATTAAGATGATTGGTGGTTAATTGTTGGGAATGGATAAGGCTCAACGTGGTAGCAAGGGACTATATGTTCATGACTCTTGATTTATCAAGATTAGGTGGCACATTTAAGAAGTCTTTGGGCAAGACTAAGCCATAAGTGGGGCCCACACCCACTAATACAAAAGGCATCTTAAAAATCACATTATGGAGACGCTTATACGGATGGAGCTCTCAATTTTTAAAAGAAAACTCTTTACTTCATTAAGGTTTGAGGCATATCTTGCTAAGTAACGGATCTCCTTCAACAATTTTATACAAAGTTATACTGCTTAATAGCAACAGGATTTGCAATTCTAAGAGAGCACGGTACAATCTTTCTCAAGAACATCAAACAGATGTTTTCCCCTACTTTGATCCGCCGTTACATGTTGTCGCAATTGACGTGTTTTGGAAAGATTGTCAAGAGAATCGGCTCAGGTATGTTAAGGCTATCCATTTTTTTTGCATGATCCATACGATACAAACGAAACGAGAAAATGCACAACTTCCATAAATAACTCTATTCATAGAAGTACTAGAGATGCTTATGTTCTTGATTCCCCACGTATCTTATTATTCTATCGTCTGTTCATGGGTCTCAGAAAATACGTAAGTTGAAAAAGTTTATTTCATGATATTAATCAAAGGCATAATGGTCTTATGACACTCCGAAAGATTTTATTGACGTAGTTCTCATGCATTGCATTCATTTACATTGACTCATGACTAGATGACGTTATATACGCGTATATATGTATATGGGATATGGAAAAAGGTTACGGCGTTATATACGCACCACCACCTGATCAGCTGGTATACATTGATGATTTGCCCATAGTGGCCGAAATGATATGATGGGATGCCCTCAGAGGCTTGACGATGTTATGACTGCATATACCTATGCATGGTATGCCATTTCTATGCATATGCATGACATTATAAAAATGAAATGATTCACAGAGCTATGTAGATGTACATGTCCGGTCTTTTACTCCATGTTTCTCTCATGACTATTATTTACTGATTTTCATTTCTTACATACTCGGTACATTATTTGTACTAACATCCCTTTTGCCTGGGGACGCTGTGTTTCATTCCCGCAGGTCTCGATAGACAGGTCGAGAGTCCTCCAAGTAGGCGATCAGCTCAGTGGAAAATGTTGGTGCACTCCATTTGCTCCGGAGTTGCGTTTTTGGTCAGTATGATTTAGATGTGTATTGTTTGGTATGGCGGGGCTCTGTCCTGACCGTTATGACAATTATGTATTCTTATAGGCTTGTAGACAGATGTCATGTACGTAAAAGATTGTATGGCCTTGGTAGCCTATGTTTAGTGTACGAGTGGTCATTTTGGTCTTATATACCCATATGTCTTATGTATAAGTTGGTATTACATGTTGTATTCTACCTATCTCACGACAGCCTCTCCAGCTTAGTTATCTATGATAGTATGATATGAAAAGACACATTATGTTGGTACTCGGTTGAGTAAGGTACCGGGTCCCCGTCGCGGCCCATCGGTTTGGGTCGTGACACAAATGAAACGAGCAAAATACGCAATTTTCATAAATGACTCTATTCATAGAAATACTAGGGGTGCCTATGTTCTTGATTCCCCATGTGTCTTATTATTATATCTTCTGTTCACGGGTCTCAGAAAAATACGTAGTTGATAAAGTTTATCCGAAGACATATTGATCTTATGACATTCCAAGAAATCTTATTAACGTACTTCTTATGCATTTCATTCATTTATACATGTACATTGACCCATGACCAGATAGCGTTATATACGCGTATATTACATGTATATGGGATATGGGAAAAGGTTACGGCTTTATATACGCACCACCACTTGATCAGCTAGTATGCGTTGATGATTTTGCCCACAGTGTCCGAGATGATATGATGGGATGCCCTCAGAGGCTTGATGATGTTATGAACGTATATACCTATGAAGGGTATGACATGTATACGCATATGCATGGCATTATAATATTATATGATTCACAAAGCTATTCAGACATACATGTTGAGTCTTTTACTCCATGTTTTTGTCTATTATTTACTGATTTTCATTGCTTACATACTCGGTACATTATTTGTGCTGACGTCCCTTTTGCCTGGGGACGATGCGTTTCATGCTTGCAGGTCCCGATAGATAGGTCGAGAAACCTCCAAATAGGTTATCAGCTCAGCGAAAGGTGTTGGTGCGCTCCATTTGCTCCGGAGTTTCTATTTGGCCAGTATGATTAAGTTATGTATTGATTGGTATGGTGGGGCTCTGTCCCGACCTTTATGACAATTATGTAGTCTTAGTGGCTTGTAGATAGATGTCATGTATATGAAAAATTATATGGCCTTATCGGCCTATGTTCAGTGTACGAGTAATCATTTTGGCCTTATATGTCACATGTATAAGTTTTTATATCAGATTGGATCGTATTATATTGAGTATTCCCTTATGTTTATTTTGGTTAGTCCATGACGGCCCGTTTGACCCATTTGCCAATGATAGTACGATAAGAAAGATATGTAATGTTGGTACTCGGTTGAGTAAGGCACCGGGTGTCCATCGTGGCCTATCGGTTTGGGTCGTGACAAAAGTGGTATCAAAGCAGTTCTGTCCTAGGGAGTCTACAAGCCGTGTCTAGTAGAGTCTTGTTTATGGGTGTGTTGTGCACCACACTTATAAGCAGGAGGCTACAGGGCATTTAGGACTGTCACTCTTTCTTCTTACTCTAGATCATGTGGTAGAGCTCAGTTGTAAGAACTCAATTTCCTAAACTCTATCTTATTCATAATACGACGATGCCTACATCTAGAAAGACGGTTGGTAAGAGATTGCATGTGGCTGTGAAAGAGTTAAGTGAGAGGGACTCGATTTTGCATAATGCTTATGATGAGTAAATGTAAGGTCTTCAGTAGATCATGTGTGTACTAAGACGTGTAAGCCTTTTGATGAGGAGCCTTAAGGTAGAAATATCTATCCACCCCTATGGTGAAAGGTAATGAGAGATTCAGAAGCTAGATTCCAGTTTCAACAAGTAAAAGAAGCAAGGTGAAGAAGGGTATGAGATGCCCAGTTAATGAAGATTATCAGTATTTACAATTCAAGCAGAGAAATATATAGTCGGTATAATAATAAGGCACATAGAGAATCAAGAACATAGGCACCCCTATAACTTCTATGAATAGAGGCATTTATGAAAGTTGTGCGTTTGCTCGTTTCGTTTGTATCGTATGGATCATGCCAAAAGGAAAGAAGGGATAGCCTTAACATACCTTTAATGCTAACTTCTTACTTGACAATCCCTCTAACACACGTCAATCGCGACGAAACACGTAACGGCGAGATCATAGTAGGGAAAAATATGTATGATATTCTTGAGAAAGATTGTACCGTACTCCCTTAGAATCACAAGTCATGTTGCTATTTCATAATGTAATCTCGTATGGTTTTTGCTGTAGCTTCATCCGCACTTTGTAGTTATAAGAATTTCCATTTTATGGATTAGAGAGGCCTTCTTAATAGCATTCTTCCACAAAAATGAGATAAGGTGCACATATACTTAAATGTTGCCACCACCTCCTTAAGCATATGAGTAGATGGCAATTTGCTGCCACATTTCCATAATCCCACGTGGATTGTTGCCCCTCCTAATAATTATCCAAAATCTCACTTAACTAATTATCCACAAACTTCTAATTAATTTGCTAACTCCCACTAGAAATCAATAATTAACCAATTACCAACATAATTAGGTAATATCTTAACTTACTTAAAATGCTAATCACTTTTAACATACTTTATACACATCACTATTATGGTCGTGTGGTACCTTGTATGACACTAGTCCATAAATAACGGGTATTATAGCTTGGACCGTATTTTATCCCAAATTGACAACCTTCAACGAAACTCATTCTCTTCGATTCGCTTACCCTCTTACCTTCACGAATTTACTTATCACTTGTTTGAAATAGCATAATACTCATAATCTCAAGATAATCTTGTCCTTGAGCCGATGTCAATTATCTTACGACAAATCCAGCGTACAATACTACGGAGTGTAACATCGTTGTAATACTGTGGAGTGTAACATCATTCCCCCTTCCCCTTTGGAACATTCGTCCTCGAATGCTGACTGATGCACTTATCTGTCTTATAACCGGATAGCTCTTACGAATGGTTTTAATGTTGTCCTTATCATCTAGGCAACTGTTTTGTGAATAAATCCAAAGGCCAGGGCATTCCCCTCTTTAGGCCTCTTTCTTACACCACGACTTGTGGTCAGAATTCTTCCAATCTCGTAACTATTGCTACCTTCTATCATATAGTCTGTACGACTTTGTCCTTGTATGTGCGCTTATGCGACTCTTCTCTCCTTTTTCCTCCAGCCTTTAGCCAATCTCTAGGCCTCACTTTGTGAACATATATGGAATTATGATAAGCTGTCCCTCTAGGCGTCTATGGCTTTACTGCATCTAAATAGGTCATACTATACCATAACTTTTACTTCAGTTTATTGTTACTGAGGTCTGCTACCAAACTCCAGGTTACTCTTGTTGCTTACCCTATATGTATAAATCTAAGTCCTTTAATGCTTTTGCATTACTGTTCATCTTAAGAATGACGGCCTAATCTTATCTCATACTTTGTAACTTTTATCCATGTATTATTGATTCACGTCAATGTTGATCTATCTACCACTGATAACTTGACCTCTTATGTAACACTGCCACTAGGGCTCACGCCTAGGGGTATTCTAATCCCGTGCAGTCCTTGATGTTACACCCCATGTTTTCATACGTAAAAGTACGCCATAAGTAAATTGATGAAAGCTCGGAAATAAGACATTACATCCCACATTTTTCGTACGTTAAAGATTCGTCGTAAGTTAATCGACGTAAGTTCGTGAATGAGATTATTCTAAGATTATAAGCATTATGCTAATTGAAACAAGTGATGAGTAAATTAGTGAAGGTGATAGGGTAAGCAAATCGAAGAAAATAATTTTCGTCGAAGTTTGACATTTTGGGATAAAATACGGCCCGAGCTAAAATACCTGGTATTTACGGACTAATACCATACAAGGTACCATATGGCCATGATTGTAAGGTGTATAAGGTTATTAAAAGTGAGTAGTATATTAAGTAAGTTGAGATAATTCTTAATTATGTGGGTAATTGGTTAATTATTGGGTAACATATTACCTAAATTATTGGATAAAGGTTAAAATTCCCCAACGTGGCAGCCCACCCTTCAAACTAATGACTCTTAACTCAAATTGAAAGGTGAAAAATTAATGTTATGTGGCTAAGCCACCACATGAAGTAGGCCCACACCTATTCAAACACATTTCTTCATTACATGTTGCAACATACTTAGAAATTGTGACCATTTTGCTTCATTTTGTCTTTTAGATTTTCAAGTGATCCAAATATAGTGCTCTTTCCATTACAAAGACACATTAGAATATATCAAAAGAACACATAACATCTTCCTACTACAATACCAAATTACACACGATGGAGCACTTGGTAGGCATCTGGTTTGTGCTATTGTTGTGATTGAATTTGGTCGTTCCCTATTTCAATCTCGTCGTTACGTGTTTCATCGCAAAAGACGGTGTTAAAGGGATTGTCAAGAGAATCGGTTCAGGTATGTTAAGGCTATCCCTTCTTTCTTTTGGCATGATCCAAATTATACTGAAGAAACGAGCAAACGCATAGTTTCCACAAATTACTCTATTCATAGAAATACTAGGGATGTCTATATTCTTGATTCCCCATGTGAATTATTATTATATCTTCTGTTCATGGGTCTCAGAAAAATACGTATTTGATAAAGTTTATCCGAAAGGCATATTGATTTTTATGACATTACAAGAAGTCTTATTAACGTAATTCTTATGCATTTCATGCATTTATACATCATTGACCCATGATCAGATGGCGTTATATACGCGTATATTATATGTATATGAGATATGGGAAAAGGTTATGGCGTTATATACGCACCACCACCTGATCAGCTGGTATACGTTGATGATTTGCCCACAGTGGCCGAAATGATATGATGGGATGTCCTCAGAGGCTTGATGATGTTATGAACGCATATACCTATGCATGGTATGACATTTATAGGCATATGCATGACATTATTAAAATAAAATGATTCACAGAGCTATGCAGACGTACATGTCAAGTCTTTTACTTCATGTTTCTCTCATGTCTATAATTTACTGATTTTCATTCCTTACATACTCGGTACATTATTTGTACTGACGTCCCTTTTGCCTGGGGACGCTGCGTTTCATGCCCGCAGGTCTCGATAGATAGGTCGAGAGAGTCCTCCAAGTAGGCGATCAACTCAGTTGAAGATGTTAGTGCACTCCATTTGCTCCGGAGTTGCTTGTTTTGTCAGTATGATTTAGATGTGTATTGTTTGGTATGGCGGGGCTCTATCCCGACCTCTATGACAATTATGTATTCTTAGAGGCTTGTAAACAGATGTCATGTACGTAAAAGATTGTATGGCCTTGTCGGCCTATGTTCAGTGTACGAGTGATCATTTTGGTCTTATAGGCCAGTATGTCATATGTATAAGTTTATTCCCTCATGCTTTACTCCGGTTCATTTACCTATGATGGAATGATATGAAAGATACATTATGTTGGTACTCAGTTGAGTAACGTACTGGGTGCCCGTCGCGGCCCATCGGTTTGGGTCGTGACAAAAGTGGTATCAGAGCAGTTCTGTCTTAGGGAGTCTACAAGCCGTGTCTAGTAGAGTCTTGTTTATGGGTGTGTTGTGCACCTCACTTATAAGCATGAGGCTACAGGGCATTTAGGACTGTCACTCTTTCTTCTTACTCTAGATCGTGTGGTAGAGCTCAGTCGTAGAAATTCAAATTCCTAAATTCTATTATATTCGTAATACAATGATACCGACATTTAGAAAGACGGTTGGTAAGGGATTGAATATGGATGTGGAAGAATTGAGTCAGAGGAACTCAATTTTGCATCATGCTTATGATGAGTAAATGTAAGGTCTCCAACAGAATATGTGGATACTAAGATGTGCAAGCTTCTTGATAAGGAGCCTTAAGGCAAGAATATCTATCCACCCCTATGGTGAAAGGAAATGAGAGATTTAGAAGATAGATATAAATTTAACAAGTAAAAGAAGCAAGGTGAAGAAGGGTACGAGGTACCCAGTTAGTGAAGATGATCATTATTTACAATTCAGGAAGAGAAATATAAGCCTTTTTAGTACCTTCAACAATAACAAAGATATATACAATTGATCACACCCATCTCAATTATGCCCTACGGGAGCTAACATGTGTAGTTTAAGAGAAGGACAGATATCAGGATCCGGCTGGGGTAAGAGTAACCCAAAATGGTGAATGGATTATTTGTGTTAGTTGACATTTCCGAATGATATTGCAAATGTGATAATATACCCAAATGGTGCACTCTCGAATAGTACAACTAGATATGAATACTAGAATGTTCAAAGACAGGCACTGGAATCCTGGAAGGAATAAATATTACCTTAGTATGGCTCCCGTCCCTAGTAGAGTGAGAATGTTAAGCAACCCGAAGAGCCACTGGATGGAGCAAAAAGTAAAAGATTGTCTTATTCGAGTTTTCAGAATAAAGTGATAGACATAAATGTTAGCGGGAAATAAGAAGAGAGTTAATGAAGCATTATGAGTAAGATGTGATACATGGATAACAACGGTAGATCAAAAAGATGACAGTATTACAGAATCTATAGTCAAGTGAAGGAAAAGACGAGAGGTGACAGGCCTTGAAACAACAAAAGAATATAGGCCATAAAGTCATATCCTCATTTCGAGAAATAAGTTCGTGACTCCAATGCGACTACCAGAAGGAAAAGTTAGACCCCACAGTAATAGAAATCAGTACGGGCTGGTGAACAAGATAAACTAAACATGAATTAGGGACTGAATGATTTGATAATGGTCGACATCATGAGATTTCAGATTGCATTTTGGTGATAATAGAATGAACAACAGATGAAGATTCATGAGAAATTCAGAGAATGGTCATTCAGGAAGACGCCTCCCTAAAGCAAGATATATGAGCAAAGCTTAAGGGACTGTATGTGCCAGTTGCACTAAGTGTCTCCATCGCCAGTAAGGAATTTTTTTTATCCTTGGTATAGAAGGATTACCGCAAGGCGAGTAAGGGTCACCGATGATATGAAAGGACGCCAAAGATGAAGAGGTATAATATCTATAGGTAGGTCGTTGTAGCTCAAACTCTTAGTACTCCCATAAAGGGCTCATATGGAGTGATGTGGCATTAAGTCAAAATTAAGTGGTTTTAGTAACTACAGAATGGTAAAGGGAGAATGCGATAAAAATGAGAAAGGGATGAGATTGCACTCATTCAAATCCTACAGACATGCAACGATTATAGGACATTATACAAATACGGCGTCAAGGAGAGGAAGTAAGGATTCCTGCCTGAGATGTTATTAATAGATAAGGAGCCAGTGCGAGACGTAAGTTAAGACAAAGGAAATAACCTAAGAAAGATTAAGCAGAATATTGATATGAGAATGGGCCAACGAATAGTTAGTCGTTGATTCAGGAAGAGCCTAGTTATGGCTAGACAAGAGGATACAGACAAATCAACAGATCATGCAAGATAAATATAGTGAACCCCAACATGGGGAATGACATTGTGATCCTTGAGAAATATTCAAATAGGAGTTGGGGTAGTTAAAGGTACCGTACGAGCGTTACGGAAATAAAAGGGAGTGATACTAGGAAGACAGTTAAAATTTCAGTTCAGAAGCAACCCTACGAGCACAAAGATGCAAAGATAAGTAACTACGGATAATTATAGGCGAGGAAGAACATCAAAATTCCGACGAGTATACGATGTAATAAGCTCACAGATTTACAAGAGTCAGAAGGTCCTCCCTAAGTACTACAATGAATGATTAGCTGAGGAAATAAGGAAAAAGGCTTCAACCTAAACATGGTAACTCGAAGGAGAAATGGTCATGTAAAAACAGTCTCACTACAACATTGTATGCACTCCACAAGAAAGTGGCACCTACCGTGGCTAATGAACGGGATGTAAAATCAAAAGTAATATTCGAGAACATATGAGTTGCACGAAAACTCCGGCATACGTGGAAACTAAGATAAGCTAAGTATGCACGCAACAAGGGGGCAGAAAGACCAAGAAAAATAATGGCTTACGTTTAAAGAAAGCAGAGAATGGACGAAAAAGAATTATTCGATTAATGATCCAGAGTTAGTTACGTTATGAACGCACTTAAGATTTCAGAGTATTATCCATGCAACATATGTTGGTAATCATACAACCGTAGAAGATTCCGGTATAAGTTAAAAGAAAGAATTAAGCCGCAGATCGGGAGATAGCTTAAGCCTACATAAAGGCTGATCAGAAGGAGGAGGAAACTAAAGAGTTACATCAACGAAGTCAATTAGAAATCTGATTATTGAACCCAGAAAATTATAGACCTCGTGATTGAGAACATTGCAGGATTAATCTTAGATATCAGAGGTACAAGAGAGATAGTACAGTAGCCATATTCTATAATGGCTCTACGATAAAGCCAGTTAGAAGAAGTACCAGCCTCATAAGAAGTCAGTATGAAGCTCCCACCGGATTGTGTATGCACCAGAGGCGCAAATATTATAATAGAGATTCAAATTGTGGATGTGAATTATACCTATGTGGAAGGAAGGTTATGAAAGAGACAGAAAAAAGTGAGGCAATATATTAAGATAAGTAAGGTAAAGGTGGACAACGTACGAGATACTCAGATGCAGAAGGTTGTGAATAGTCCTTACTTCGGATAGAAAGCTAGAAGTGCGAGGATTCAATATCCAGGAATGATACCAGCGTCGTAAGTGGCATATCTTCCAGTCTATGGTTTCTAGGTACCGAGAGGTCTAGTTAAGAGAGTAAAGAAGAGTTAGAGATGATGTGCTGTCTCGCTTGATGTTCCAAAATCACATAAGGAAATCTATGGTGCAAGCAAGTTGAAGGAAGGTTGCGCGTAGTATAATTGAATATGTGTAGGTCGCAAGCTAAAGTATGGTAAAGCGATAAGGTTTTAGGAAGACAAGAGTAAGGATAAGAAAGGGCGAGTGAGAAGGTAATGAGAATGGATAAAGTCCTTAGGATTAAGCCCATGAAAACAAGAGAGCTGATGGTTTCTCTAAATTATACAAAGCTCAGTATAGCCTGAATGAACTCAAATGAGTCTAAGACTAATGGCATTTAGAAGAGGTGGAATGCTGCCCTGATAGTACAATGAGGGTATAATTGTGATAGATAAAGGATGACGTTTGGGCCTTCTATTGAGTAATGATTTGAAGAGGAGTTCATGAACTGTACGGGATTAAAATACCCACATAAGTGAATCACACTGGGATGCGATAAATACGGCTATTGAAGTACAGTATCGCCGCTAAGTGGATCAGGAAAAACACTTCAAATATTTCTCGATGCACGTAAGCCCTAGTGGCAAGGTATAACGTAAAAAGTTTCAAGTTATCAGTGGTATATTATAGATCAATATTGAGGTGAATCAACAATAGATGGACAAAAGTCGCAAGGTATGAAATGAGATTAGGCCATCATTCTTAAGATGAACAATAATGAGGAAGCGTTAAAAGACTTAGCTTTATGCATATAGGATAAGCAACGAGAGTAACCTGGATTTGGTAGCAGACCTCAGTAACGATAAATCGAAGTAAGAATTATGGTATAGTATGGCCTACTTAGATAAGTAAAGCTAATGACGCCCAGACGGACAACTTAGCATAATTTTATATATGTTCACAAAGTGAAGCCTAGAGATTGGCTAAAAACTAGAGGAAAAAGGAGAGAAGAGTCGCATAGGCGCACATACAAGGAAAATGCCGTACAGGCTGTATGACAGAAGGTAGCAAGAGTTATGAGATTGGAAGAATTCTGACCACAAGTCATGGTGTGAGAAAGAGGCCTAAAGGGGGGAATGCCCTGGCCTTTGGATTTATTCACAGAACAGTTACCTAGATGGCAAGGACAATATTAAAACCATTCGTAAGAGCTATCCGGTTATAAGACAGATAAGTGCATCAGTCAGCATTCGAGGACGAATGTTTCAAAGGGGGGGAATGATGTTACACTCCGCAGTATTACAACGATGTTACACCCCGTAGTGTTGTACGTTGTATTTGTAGTAAGATAATTGACATCGGCTCAAGGACAAGATTATCTTGAGATTATGAGTATTATGCTATTTCAAACAAGTGAAAAGTAAATTCGTGAAGGTAAGAGGGTAAGCGAATCAAAGAGAATGGTCATTCAGGAAAACGCTTCCGTAAAGCAAGCAATGTGAGCAAATTTAAGACTAAGGGACTGTATGTGCCAGTTTCACTAAGTGTCACCCTCGCGAGTAAGGAAATTTGTTATCCTTGGTACAGAAGGATTACCGCAAGGCAAGTAAGGGTCATCGATGATGTGAAAAGATGCCAAAGATGAAGAGGTAAAACATCTATAGGTAGATCGTCGTAGCGCTAAATCTTAGTACTCCCCTAAAGAGGGGAATATGGAGTGATGTGGCATTAAGTTAGAATTAAGTGATTTTAGTAACTATGGAATGGTAAAGGGTGAATGTGATAAAAATGAGAAAGAGATGAGATTGCACTCAATCTTACAGATATGCAACGATTCCAGAACATTATACAAGCACGATGTCAAGGAAAGAAAGTAAGGGTTCCTACTAGAGATGTTATTGATAAATAAGGAGCCAGTGCGAGACATAAGTTAAGACAAAGGGAATAACCCAAGAGGGATTACGCGAAATACAGATATGAGAATGGACCAACGAATAGTTAGCAGTTGATTCAGGAAGATCCTAGTTATGGCTAGATAAGAGGATACAGACAAATCAACAGATCATGCAAGAAAAACATAGTGAACCCCAACATGGGGAATTCAGTCTCGCAGGTATAATATCTTGATCCTTGAAGATATATTCAGATAGGAGTTGGGGTAGTTATGTTACACCCCATATTTTTGTACGTGGAAGTACGCCATAAGTAAATTAATGCAAGCTTGGAAATGAGATGTTACATTCTGCATTTTCGTACGTTAAAGCTTCGTCGTAAGTTAATCGACGTAAGTTCGGGAATGAGATTATTTTGGGATTATAAGGATTATGCTATTTCATACAAGTGATAAGTAAATTCGTGAAGGTGAGAGGGTAAGCAAATCGAAGAAAATAAATTTTATCTAAGTTTAATATTTTGGGATAAAATACGGCCCGAGCTAAAATACCCGGTATTTATAGACTAGTGTCATACAAGATACCACATGGCCATGATAGTAAGGTGTATAAAGTATGCTAAAAGTGAGTAGTATTTTAAGTAATTTGAGATAATTCCTAATTATATGGATTATTGGTTAGTGGGAGATTAACAAGTTAATTAAGGATTTGTGGATAAGCTTAATTAAGTTATTGGATAATCTTTATAAAGCCAAAAATGTGGCAGCCCACAAAGCCATGGATTGTGACTCTTAAGTCCATAAAATAGGTGGCACATTTGGAGGATTTTGTGGCTTAAACATCACAAAAGGGTGGGGCCCACAAATCTCAAAGATAAGAGATTAATATACATAAGTTAAGAGGGAAATACATAAGCTTGCAGCTTACGGATGAAAAAGCTTCAAGCAAAGATCATATTCTTCAAAACGTGAGCCACATATCTATTTTTTAAGAAAGAGTCACTCACATATCCACACTCTGAAAGATTTTATTGACGTACTTCTCATGCATTGCATTCATTTACATTGACCCACGACCAGATGGCATTATATACGCATATATATATATATATATATATATATATTATATGTATATGGGATATGGAAAAAGGTAACGGCGTTATATACGCACCACCACCTGATCAGCTGGTATACGTTGATGATTTGCCCACAGTGGTCGAAATGATATGATGGGATGCCCTCAGAGGCTTGATGATGTTATGAACGCATATACCCATGCTTGGTATGACATTTATACGCATATGTATGACATTGTAAATATTAATGATTATTCACAGAATTATTCAGACATACATGTCGAGTCTTTTACTCTATGTTTTTCTCATGCCTATCGTTTACTGTTTTTCATTCCTTACATACTCGGTACATTATTTGTACTGGCGTCCCTTTTGTCCGGGGACGCTGCGGTTCATGCCTGCAGATCCCAATAGACAGGTCGAGAGTACTCCAAGTAAGCTATCAGCTCAGCGGAAGATGCTGGTGTGCTCCATTTGCTCCAGAGTTGCTATTTGGTCAGTATATGATAGCATCCTAGGAAGCTCAAATCTATTCAAGAATAAGAATGAAGCTTTGAAATCTCAAAGAGGTCCTTTAACAAAATGTCAAGCTAAAGAGTTGCAAAACAAGGTCATTAGACTTCAAGTGCAAATAAAGAAGTTGTTAATTGGGATGGAGAGCTCAAGGATAAAGGATATGAGTTGTCTAGGTATTATAATTATTTTATGGTCCAAATTCATGTCCAAGAAAAAGTGGATTAGATCCCAATAGACATCCTTTGAAGAAGGTCCAAATTAGGCTATTATTGGACCTATTTGGCACCTAAAAATGTGTCCAAACTTGCAGCCCAATAAGTCCAACATGAAGCCAAGTTTTTATAACATAAAAAGGACTTACTTGCTGCCCAAGAAAGGTTCAATAGGCGTGATAGAAGTTGGGTACAAGTTGGTGCCAAGTTGCCTCCAAGATTTCCAAGATCCTATCCATGATTGGTTTGCGACTTTCAAGATTATATCCAAGATTGGTTTTAACTTATTTATATATATTTTGGTACTAGATTTATTGCTTTCCTAGGTAGTTAAGGTTATGTTTTCCTTTTCCTAAGATTGTTGGAGTTACTTTCCAAGATTGACTTGGTTTTTGTTTCCTAGTGTTTTTCCTTTTCCTAAGGTATTTGGACTTGTTGTCCAAAGTAGTTTAGGACTTTATTTCCTTGTTTTTAGGTAGGAATTTCGTGACCCCCTCTCTATATAAAGGGGTATCTTCTTTGTTTTTAGATTTTAGATTATTATAGACAATATCAATAAAGATTGTGAGATTTTTCTTGCACTCTTGTGTGTGGCTACTCTTGGATTTATTCTTCAACCTTCAAGACTCAACTTAAGGTGCTAAGATTAAACTCTTTCGAAATCTTAGATCACTTCTAGGTATTCAAGAAAGGTGATAAGTTTAGGCTTATTGTTGTTCTTGTTATTCTAAAGGGTCGGGTTCCACAATCTATCTCTTGTTTTTAATTCTCTACCAAAGGCGATTAGTTCTTTGTTAGCTAATTGTTGTTGTTAGGATTCAACTTCAAGAATAGACTTCTTGAATTCAAGAAAGTCTTTCTTGAATTCAATTTATCTTTAATTTTTCGTTGTTTATTTTGTTTCTTTATTTTCTTTTAGCTTCCGCACATTTTTTGATTTTCTTTAGTAATTCTTGGACCCCGATTGTGTTTTTATCAAGTGGTATCAGAGCATAGACTAATTAAGATTTTAATAATGATAATCTTGCGAGGTTCTTGAGCAAAATAAAACCAAAAAAAAGCACAAAAAAAATGAAAATCAGCCAAAAGAAAAGCATTATGGCTCATTATTATTTGTAGAATTCAAGTGTTATTTGGTTTCCAAGTCAAGAAAGGAACCAAGAATAGGGGATCCTAGTTCTTGAAGATTAAGGTAACTTCTTTCCTTATTCTTGTAGTTTTTGGATTTCCTAAATTCTTTCCTTATTTTTTCTACATAACCAATTCCTATTCTTCCAAGGTTTGGTCCTTCACTTTCTTTTTCCTTTTCTAACTCCACATTCTTATCACTAAGGGTTGTGACTAGTAAGGTTTATTAATAAATCTAAAGTTTAACGACCAAGAGTTGCTTTGAGTAGAAAAAAGGCAAGAGAGGCGAGAACATTAGAGGAAAAAGGCAAAATTTGAGAGATACATAATTCTTCTAATCTTTGTTCAAGATGTTTCAAACAGGTAGTTATACTGAAAGGAGGTGAGCTATGACTCAACAACTTGAAAAGTCGAACTTACAGTATACCGAATAGAAGGAAGACAATGGTAAAATTATTTTTCAAACAAGAGCTAAAGTGATGTCTGCGATTTGTGCCCTTAGAATTGACAAAGAGTTTGGCTATAACTCAATTAACACTTATATGGTTGAAAAATTAAACTTGCCTTGTGTTAAGCATATTGAACCCTACATGTTGAGAGGAGTAAATGTAGATAAAAGAGTGTTATTACTATTCTCTATTGGAAGGTATGAGGATGCGATCTGGTGTGATGTGATTCCCATGAATAATTATCATATCTTGTTGGGAAAGCCATGGTATACCTATAGAAGAGCTTCATATAACATGAAAAAAAATAGATACTCTTTTGAGGTTAACGGGAAGAAACTTATTCTTGGACCTTTGACTCCCTCATAAATTTATGAAGATGAAAAGACTGTTAAAGAGAATATGGAAAAATATGAGAGGAGTAAGGGAGTGGATGCCATTTACTAGTACGTGACTTCTTTTTCTTGCAAGTTCAAAATTCGTGGACGAATTTTCTTCAAGAAGAGGGGAATGATAGCATCCTAGAAAGCTCAAATTTATTCAAGGACAATAATGAAGCTTTGGAATCTCAAATAGAGCCTTTAACAAAATGTCAAGCTAAAGAGTTGCAAAACAAGGTCATTAGACTTCAAGTGCAAATAAAGAAGTTGTTAATTGGGATAGAGAGCTCAAGGAATAAAGGATATGAGTTGTCCAGGTATTATAATTATTTTATGGTCCAAATTCATGTCCAAGAAAAGGTGGATTAGATCCCAAGAGACATCCTCTGAAGAGGGTCCAAATCAGGCCATTATTGGACCTATTTGGCACCTAAAAATGTGTCCAAGCTTGCAGCCCAATAAGTCCAACATGAAGCCAAGTTTTTATAACATAAAAAGGACTTACTTTCTGCCCAAGAAAGGTTCAATAGGCGTGATAGAAGTTGGGTACAAGTTGGTGCCAAGTTGCCTCCAAGATTTCCAAGATCCTATCCATAATTGGTTTGCGACTTTCAAGATTCTATCCAAGATTGGTTTTAACTTATTTCTATATATTTTGGTACTAGATTAATTTCTTTCCTAGGTAGTTAAGGTTATGTTTTCCTTTTCCTAAGATTATTGGAGTTACTTTCCAAGATTGACTTGGTTTTTGTTTCCTAGTGTTTATCCTTTTCCTAAGGTATTTGGACTTGTTGTTCAAAGTAGTTTAGGACTTTATTTCCTTGTTTTTAGGTAGGAATTTCGTGACCCCCTCTCTATATAAAGGGGACAATCTTTTTTTTTTAGATTTTAGATTATTATAGACAATATCAATAAAAATTGTGAGATTTTTCTTGCACTCTTGTGTGTGGCTACTCTTGGATTTATTCTTCAACCTTCAAGACTCAACTTAAGGTGGTAAGATTAAACTCTTTCGAAATCTTAGATCACTTCTAGGTATTCAAGAAATGTGATAAGTTTAGGCTTATTATTGTTCTTGTTATTCTAAAGGGTCAGGTTTCACAATCTATCTCTTGTTTTTAATTCTCTACCAAAGGCGATTAGTTCTTTGTTAGCTAATTGTTGTTGTTAGGATTCAACTTCAAGAATAGACTTCTTGAATTCAAGAAAGTCTTTCTTGAATTCAATCTATCTTTAATTTTCCGTTGTTTTTTTTGTTTCTTTATTTTATTTTAGCTTCCGCACGTTTCTTGATTTTCTTTAGTAAATCTTGGACCCCTATCATGTTGTTATTAGTATGATTAGGACATGTATTGATTGGTATGGTGGGGCTCTGTCCCGACCTTTATGATATTTATGTACTCTTAGAGGCTTGTAAACAGATGTCATGTATACGGATATTTGTACGGCCTTGTCAGCCTATGTTTTAAGTATATAATGGATCACATTGGTCTTATAGGCTTGTATGTCTTATGTATAAGTTGGTATTTCATGTTGTATTCTACTTATCTCACGGCAGCCTCTCCGGCTCAGTTATCTATAATAGTATGATACAATGAGATATGTTATGTTGGTACTCGGTTGAGTAAGGTACCGGGTGTCCGTCACGGCCCATCGGTTTGGGTCGTGACAAAAGTGGTATCAGAGCAGTTCTGTCCTAGGGAGTCTACAAGCCGTGTCTAGTAGAGTCTTGTTTATGGGTGTGTTGTGCACCACACTTATAAGCAGGAGGCTGCAGGGCATTTACGTCTGTCATTCTTTCTTCTTACTCTAGATCGGGTGGTAGAGCTCAGTTGTAAGAACTCAATTTTCTAAACTCTATCTTATTCATAATATGACGATGCCTACATCTAGAAAGACGGTTGGTAAGAGATTGCATGTGGCTGTGAAAGAGTTGAGTCAGAGGGACTCGATTTTGCATGAGGCTTATGATGAGTAAATGTAAGATCTTCAGTAGATCATGTGTGTACTTAAGACGTGTAAGCCTTTTGATAAGGATCCCTAAGGCAAGAATGCCTATCCACTCTTACGGTAAAAAGGAATAAAAGAATCGGAAAGTAGACACAAGTTTCTGCAAGTAAATGAAGCAAGGTTAAGAAGGGTACGAGGTACACAGTTAATGAAGATTAACAGTATTTACAATTCAAGTAGAGAAATATAAGAATTATGAGTTACCTCCAACAGTAACAGAGGTATGTACAATTGGCCACACCGATCTAAGTTATGCCCTATGGGAGCTAACAAATATGGTTTAAGAGAAGGACAGGATCCGGCTGGGGTTAGAGTAACCCAAAATGATGGATGGATTGTTTGTGTTAGTTGACATTTCCGAAGGATATTGCAAATGTGGTACTAGATCTCCTTGTGAGACACCGAGATGGTGCACTCTAAAATAGTACATCTAGATATGAGTACTACAAAGATAGGCACTGGAAGCCTTGAAGGGATAAATATTACCTTAGTGTGGATCCCGTCCCTAGTAGAGAAAGAATGCTAGGCAAACCGAAAAAAAGTATATGGAGCAAGGGGAGCTAAAAGCAAAAGAATGTCTTGTTCGCGTTTTCAGAATAAAGTGATAGACATAAATGTTAGCGGGAAATAAGAAGAGAGTTAATGAAGCATTATGAGTAAGATGTCATACATGGATGACAACGGTAGGTCAAAAAGATGATAGTATTACAGAGCCTATAGTCAAGTGAAGGAAAAGACGAGAGGTGACATGCCTTGAGGCAACAAAAGAATATAGGCCATAAAGTCATATCCTCATTTCGAGAAATAAGTTTGTGACTCCAACGCGACTACCAGAAGGAAAGGTTAGACCTCAAAGTAATAGAAATAAGTATGGACTGGTGAACAAGGTAAACTAAACATGAATTAGGAACTGAATGATTTGATAATGGCCGGCATCATAAGAATTTCAGATTGCGTTCCGGCGATAATAGAATGGATAACAGAAGAAGATTCACGGGAAATTCAAAGAATGGTCATTCAGGAAGACGCTTCCCTAGAGCAAGCAAGGCGAGCAAAGTTAAGCTTAAGGGATTGTATTTGCCAGTTACACTAAGTGTCACCCTCGCGAGTAAGGAATTTCGCTATCCTTGGTAAGAAGGATTACCGCGAGGTGAGTAAGGATCATCGGTGATGTGGAAAGACGCCAAAGATGAAGAGGTAAAAACATCTATACGTAGATGATCGTAGCACTAAATCTTAAAGGGGGGAATATGGAGTGATGTGGTATTAAGTCAGAATTAAGCGGTTATAGTAACTATGGAATGGTAAAGGAAGAATGCGATAAAAATGAGAAAAGGGATGTGATTGCACTTATTCAAATCCTACATTTATTCTACGATTCTAGAATATTATGCAAACACGATGTCAAGGAAAGGAAGTAAGAGTTCCTACCCGAGATGTTATTGATAAATAAGGAGCCAGTGCGAGACATAAGTTAAGACAAAGGGAATAACCCAAGAGGGATTATGCGGAATACAGATATAAGAATGGACCAACGAGTAGTTAGTAGTTGATTCAGGAAGAGTCTAGTTATGGCTAGACAAGAGGTTACAGACAAATCAACAGATCGTTCAAGATAAACATGTGAACCCCAACATGGGAATTCAGTCTCGTAGATACGACATCGTGACCCTTGAGAAATATTTAGATAAAAGTTGAGGTAGTTAAAGGTACCGTATGAATGTTATGGAAATTAAAGATAGTCTCACTAGGAAGACAGTCAAAACTTCAGTTCAGGAGCTACCCTACAAGCACAAGGGCGTGGAAATAAGTATCTACGGATAATTATAGGCGAGGAAGAACATCAAAAAAAATTCCTTCAAGTATACGATGTAATAAGCTCGCAGCTTTACAAGAGTCAGAAGGTCTTCACTAAGTACTACAACGAAAGACTAGCTGAGGAAATAAGGAAGAAGGCTTCAACCTAAGCACAGTGACCTAAAGAAGAAATAATGGTCATGTAAAAACAGTCTCACTACAACATTGTATGCACTCCATGAGAAAGTGGCACCTACCGTGGCTAAGGAACGGGAAGAAAAATCAAAAGTAATATTCGAGATCATATGAGTTGCACGAAACTTTCGGCATGCATGGGAACTAAGATAAGCTAAGTATGTATGCAACAAGTGGCAAAACGACCAGGAAAAGTAATTGCTTACATTTAAAGAAAGTTGAGAAGGAACGAAAGGAATTATTCGATCAGTGATCCAGAGTGAGTTACGTTATGAAAGCACTTAAGATTTTGGAGTATTATCCATGCAGCATATATGTTGGCAATCATATAGTTGTAGAAGACTCTGGTATAAGTTAAAAGAAATAATTGAGTCCAGGTCATAGATAAGGGATTGAATTGTTAGATGATGGTATCACGAATATTCCATAGTATCTATGAAAGGCTAAAGTAATAACTAATACTAAGAGCCACAGATCAGAAGATAGCTTAAGCCTACATAAAGGCTGATCAGAAGGAAGAGGAAACTAAAGAGTTATATCAATGAAGTAAATCAGGAGTCTAATTATTGGACCTACAAAATTATAGAAATCATGATTGAGAACATTGCAGGATCACTCTTAAATATTAGAGGTACAAGAGAGATAGTACAATAGCCATATTCTATAACAGCTCTACGATAAAGCCAGTCAGAAGAGTATCAGCCTCATAAGAAGTCAGTATGAAGCTCTCACCAGATTGTGTATGCACCAGAGGTGCAAGTATTATAATAGAGCTTCAAGTTGTAGATGTGAATTATACATGTGTTAAAGCGAGGTTATGAAAGAGATAGAAGACGTGATGCGAAATTTTAAGGTAAGTAAAGTAAAGGTGAACAATGTATGAGATACTCAAATGCAGAAGGTTGTGAACAGTTCACGCTTCGGATAGAAGGCTAGAAGCGCGGGGATTCAGTATCCAGGAATGAGCGGCATCGTCAGTGGCATATCTTCCAGCCTATGGTTTCTAGGTACAAAGAGGCCTAGTTAAGAGAATAAAGAAGAGTTTGAGATGATGTGATGTATCGCTTGATGTTCCAGAATAACATAAGGAAATATATGGTGCAAGCAAGTTGAAGGAAGGCTACGAGTAGCATTAAAAGATATGTGTAGGTCGCAAGCTAAAGTATGGTAGAGCAACAAGGTTTTAGGAAGACGGAGTAAGGATAAGAAAAGGCAAGTGAGAAGGTGACAAAAATGACTAAGTCCTCGGGATTAAGCCCATGAAAATAAGAGAGCTGATGATCTCTCTAAGTTATAGAAAGCTCAGTATAGCCTGAATGAACTCAGAGGAGTCTAAGACTAGTAGCATTTAAAAGAGATGGAATGGTGGCATGGTAGTAGAATGAAGGTGTAATTGCGATAAAAGAAGGATGACGTTTAGGCCTGCGATTGAGTAATGATTTCATGAATTGTACAGGATTAAAATACCCACGTAAGGTGAATCACATTGGGATGCTATGAAATACGGTTACGGAAGAATGGTATCGTCTCTAGGTGGATCAGTCTAATCACTTCAGATGTTCCCCAATAAGACGTGAGCCCATCATTCTTAAGGTAGATTATAGATCAATATTGAGGTGAATCAATAATAGATGGATAAAAGTTACAAAGTATGAGACAAGATTAGACCATCATTCTTAAGATGAACAGTAATGAAAAAGCATTAAAGGACTTAGATTTATGCATATAAGATAAGCAACGAGAGTAACCTGGAGTTTGGTAGCAGACCTCAGTAACGATAAATCAAAGTAAGAGTTATGGCAGTAAAGTCGTACAGATGGATAAACGGATCTATGAAATAAGGTATAACAATATTCGTGAGTTCAACAAAGTACCGAGCGAAGAACTTCAGTATACCCATAGATGCCCAGAGGGACATCTTATCAAGCTATGCATATGTTTACAATGTGAGGCCTAGAGATTGGTTAAAAGCCGAAGAAAAAAGGAGAGAAGAGTCGCATAGGCGCACTTATAAGGTCAGAGTCGTACATGCTACATGACAGAAGATAGCAACAATTGCGAGATTGGAAGGATTCCGACCACAAGTCGTAGTGTGCGAAAGAGGCCTAAAGGAGGGAATGCCCTGGCCTTTGGATTTATTCATAGAACAGTTGCCTAGATGGCAAGGAGAGAACTAAAGTATTCGCAAGAGCTATTGGTTATGATAATGATAAGTGCATCAGTCAACATTCGAGGATGAATATTCCAAAGGGAGGAATGATGTTACATCTCATGTTTTCGTACGTGGAAGTACGCCATAGGTAAATTAATATAAGTTTGGAAATGAGATGTTACATTCCGCATTTTCGTACGTTAAAGCTTTGTCGTAAGTTAATCAACATAAGTTTGGGAATGAGATTATTTTGGGATTATAAGGATTATGTTATTTCAAACAAGTGATAAGTAAATTCGTGAAGGTGAGAGGGTAAGAAAATTGAAGAAAATGAATTTCATCGAAATTTGATATTTTGGGATAAAATACGGCCTTAGCTATAATACCTGGTATTTATGGACTAGTGTCATACAAGGTACCACATGGCCATGATAGTAAAGGTGTATAAAGTATGCTAAAAGTGAGTAGTATTTTAAGTAATTTGAGATAATTCCTAATTATGTGGATTATTGGTTAGTGGGAGATTAACAAGTTAGTTAAAGATTTGTGGATAAGCTTAATTATGTTATTGGATAATCTTTATAAAGCCAAAAACATGGCAGCCCACAAAGCCATGGATTGTGACTCTTAAGTCCATAAAATAGGTGGCACATTTGGAGGATTTTGTGGCTTAAACATCACAAAAGGGTGGGGCCCACAAATCTCAAAGATAAGAGATTAAAATACATAAGTTAAGAGGGAAATACATAAGCTTGAAGCTTACAGATGAAAAAGCTTCAAGCAAAGATCATATTCTTCAAAACGTGAGCCACATATCTATTTTTTAAGAAAGAGTCACTCATATATCCACTCTTAAAGAAAAGTCTTGTATCAGAATGTTAGGCAACGGATATTCACACAAGAATTCAAGAATTCAAGAATATCATACGGATTTTTTCCTACTTCGATCTGTCATTACGTGTTGTCGCAAGACGTGTGTTAGAGGAATTATCAAGAGAATCGGTCCAGGTATGATAAGGTTATCCCTTCTTTCTTTTTGGCATGATCCATACGATACAAACGAAACGAGCAAATGCACATCTTTCATAAATGACTCTATTCATAGAAGTACTAGAAGTGCCTACGTTCTTGATTCCCGATGTGTCCTATTATTCAATCATTTGTTCATGGGTCTCAGAAAATACGTAAGTTGATAAAGTTTACTTCATGATATTAATCAAAGGTATAATGGTCTTATGACACTCTGAAAGATTTTATTGACGTACTTCTCATGCATTGCATTCATTTACATTGACCCATGACCAGATGGTGTTATATACGCGTATATATGTATATTATATGTATATGGGATATGGAAAAAGGTTATGGCGTTATATACACACCACCACCTGATCAGCTGGTATGCGTTGATGATTTGCCCATAGTGGCCGAAATGATATGATGGGATGCCCTCAGAGGTTTGATGATGTTATGAACGTATATACCCACGCTTGGTATGACATTTATAAGAATATGCATGACATTGTAAATATTAATTCACAGAGTTATTCACACATACACGTCGAGTTTTTTACTCCAAGTTTTTCTCATGCCTATGGTTTACTGATTTTCATTCCTTACATACTCGGTACATTATTTGTACGGGCATCCCTTTTGCCTGGGGACGCTGCGTTTCATGCCCACAGGTCCCGATAGATACGTCGAGAGTCCTCCAATAAGGCTATCAGCTCCACAGAAGATGCTGGTGTGCTCCATTTGCTCCGAAGTTGCTATTTGGTCAGTATGATTAGGACATGTGTTGATTGGTATGGCGGGGTTCTGTCCCGACCTTTATGATATTTATGTACTCTTAGAGACTTGTAGACAGATGTCATGTATACGGATACTTGTACGACCTTGTCGACCTATGTTTTAAGTATATAATGGATCACATTGGTCTTATAAGCTCGTATGTTATATGTATAAGTTGATATTTCAATTTGTATTCTACTTATCTCATGCAGTCTCTCCAGCTCAGTTATCTATGATAGTATGATACGAAGAGATACCTTATGTTGGTACTCAGTTGAGTAAGATACCGGGTGCCCGTCGCGGCCCATCGGTTTGGGAAGAAAGTCAAAATATCAGTTCAGAAGTAACCCTACAAGCACAAGGGCATGGAGGTAAGCAACTACGGATAATTATAGGCTAGGAAGAACATCAAAAGGTCCGTAATAAGCTTACAGCTTTACAAGAGTCAAGGGTTCTCCCTAAGTACTACAACGAAAGACTTGCTGAGGAAATAAGGAAGAAGGCTTCAACCTAAGTACAACAACCTAAAAAGGAAATGGTCGTGTAACAACATTGTAAGCACTCCAAAGGAAAATGGCACCTACCGTGGCTAATGAACGAGAAGTAAAATTAAAAGTAATATTCGAGATTATATGAGTTGCACGAAAACTCTGGCACGCGTGAGAACTAATATAAGCTAAGTATACATGGAAAAGAGGGCAGAAAGATCAGGAAAAGTAATAGCTTATGTTAAAGAAAGCTAAGAAGGAACGAAAGGAATTATTCGATCAATGATCCCGAGTTGGTGACGTTATGAACGCACTTAAGAGTTTGGAGTTTTATACCTGAAGCATATACAACCGTAAAAGATTCTGGTATACGTTAAAAGAAAGAATTGAGCCTAGGTCATAGACGAAGGATTGAATTGTTAGAGGATTGTATCGTGGATATCCCTCAGTGCCCATGAAAGGCTAAAGTAATAACTAATACCAGGAGCCGTAGATCGGAAGATAGCTTAAGCCTACATAAAGGCTGATTAGAAAGAAGAGGAAACTAAAGAGTTACATCGACTAAGTATAACAGGAGTGGACCAAGAGAATTATAGACCTCAGGATCACTCTTAAATAGCAGAGGTATAAAAGAGATGGTACAGTAGCCATATTTTATAACGGCTCTACGATGGAGCCAACTGAAGAGTACCAGCCTCATAAGAAGTCAGTATGAAGCTCCCACTAGATTGTGTATGCACCAAAGGTGCAAGTATTATAATAGAGCTTCAGGTTGTGGAGGTAAATTATACCTATGTGGAAGGGAGGTTATGAAAGAGATAGAAGAATGTAAGGCAATATTTTAAGGTAGGTAAGGAAAAGGTGAACAACGTACAAGATACTCAATTGCAGAAGGTTATGAATAGTCCATACTGCGGATAAGAGGCTAGAAGCGCGGGGATTTTAGTATCCAGGAATGATAGCAGCGTCGTCAGTAGCATACCTTCCAGCCTATGGTTTCTAAGAATTGAAAGGTGTAATTAGAGAGTAAAAGAAGAGTTAGAGACGATGTGATGTCTCGATGTTCAGAAAAAGCATAAGGAAATCGGTCGCAAGCTAAAGTATGATAGAACGACAAGGTTTTAGAAAGACAGGAGTAAGGATAAGAAAAAGGCAAGTGAAAAGGTGACGAAGATGGATAAGTCCTCGGGATTAAGCCCGTGAAAACAAGGGAGCTGATGGTTCCTCTAAGTTATAGAAAGCTCAGTATAGCCTGAATGAACTCAAAGGAGTCTAAGACTAGTAGCATTTAGAAGAGATGGAATGCTGCCCCGGTAGTAGAATGAGTGTGTGATTGTGATAGATAAAGGATGACGTTTGGGCCTTCGATTGAGTACTTAAAGAGGATTTCATGAATTGTAAAGGACTAAAATACCCATATAAGGTGAGTCACATTGGGATGCTATAAAGTATGGTTATGGAAGTATAGTATCACCCCCTAGGTGGATCAATCTAATTACTCCAGATACCCCTATGAGACGCGAGGCCTAGCAGTGGTGTTACATAAGAGATCAAGTTATCAGTGGTAGATGATGGATCAATATTAAGGTGAATCGACAATAGATGGATAAAAGTTTTACAGTATGAGATGAGATTAGACCATCAGTCTTAAGGATAAGCAACGAGAGTAACCTGGAGTTGATTGCAGACCTCAATAACGATAAATCGAAGTAAGAGTTATGGTATAGTATGACCAACACAGATATAGTAAAGTCATACAAATGGATAACCAGGTCTATAAAATAAGATATAACAATATTTGCAAGTTCTACAAAGTACCGAGCGAAGAACTTCAGTATACCTATAGATGCCCAGAGAGACATCTTATTAATCTTTGTATATGTTTACAAAGTAAGGCCTAGAGATTGGCTAAAAGCTAGAAGAAAAAGGAGAGAAAAGTCGCAAAGGCACACTTACAAGGTCAGTATTGTAGAGGCTGCATGATAGAAGGTAGCAACAGTTATGAGATTGGAAGGATTTCGATCACAAGTCATGGTGTGGGAAAGAGGCCTAAAGGGGGGAATGCCCTGGCCTTTGGACTTATCCATAGAACAGTTGCCTAGATGGCAAGAGGAGCACTAAAGTATTCGTAAGAGCTATGGGTTATGAGAATAATAAGAGCATCAGTCAGTATTCGAGGACGAATGTTCCAAAGGGGGGAATGATGTTATATCCCGCATTTTCGTATGTTAAAGTTTTGTCGTAAGTTAATCGACGTAAGTTCAGGGATGAGATTATTTTGAGATTATAAGCATTATGCTATTTCAAACAAGTGATGAGTAAATTCGTGAAGGTGAGAGGGGAAGCAAGTCAAAGAAAATAAATTTTCGTCCAAGTTTGACATGTTGGGATAAAATACGGCCCGAGCTAAAATACTCGGTATTTATGGACTAGTGCCATACAAGGTACCACATGACCATAATAGTAAGGTGTATAAGGTATGTGAAAAGTGAGTAGTATTTTAAGTAGGTGGAAATAATTCTTAGTTATGTGGATAATTGATTAATTATTGGGTAATGGGACATTACCTAGTTAATTAATAATTGGTGGTTGATTGATCGAAGTGTTTGGATAAAGACTAAAGCAAACAAAATATGGCAGCCCTTTGAAATACATTAAGTGACTCATAACATGGAAGGCAAGGTGGCCATTTAAGTGTCGTGTGTATGACACTTCCGTAGGATATCTAAAGTTTGACCTTGGAACTTCAAGTTAATCTCAAATCCAAACAATTCCAATAAAGTTTGGAATTCCGTAAGCATACCCATGATCCCTTTGATTATTTCAAGTTAATCTCAAATCCAAACAATTCCAATAAAGTTTGAAATTCCATAAGCATACACTCTATTCATAGAAATATTAGGGGTGTCTATATTCTTGATTCCCCATATGAATTATTATTATATCTTCTGTTCATGGGTCTCAGAAAAATACGTATTTGATAAAATTTATCTGACAGGCATATTATTTTTATGACATTCCGAGAAAATCTTATTAACGTATTTCTTAAGGCATACTATTTTTATGACATTCCGAGAAAATATTATTAACGTATTTCTTATGCATTTCATGCATTTATGTACATTGAAACATGACCAGGTGGCGTTATATATGCGTATATATGTATATTATATGTATATGGAATATGAAAAAAGGTTATGGCATTATATACACACCACCACCTGATCAGCTGGTATACGTTGACGATTTGCCCATAGTGCCTGAAATGATATGATGGGATGCCCTCAGAGGCTTGATAATGCTATAAACACATATACCTATGTATGGTATGATATTTATACGCATATGCATGACATTAAAAAAAATAAAATGACTCACAGAGCTATGCACATGTACATGTCGAGTCTTTTACTCCATGTTTCTCTCATGTCTATTATTTATTGATTTTCATTCCTTACTTACTCGGTACATTATTTGTACCGACATCCCTTTTGCCTAGGGATGCTGCGTTTCATGCCTGCAGGTCTCGATAGACAGGTCGAGAGTATTCCAAGTAGGCAATCAGCTCAGCAGAAGATATTAGTGCACTCCATTTGCTCCGAAGTTGCTTGTGTGGTCTGTATGATTTAGATGTGTATGGTTTGGTATGGCGGGGCTCTGTCCGGACCTTTATGATAATTATGTACTCTTAGAGGCTTGTAGACATATGTCGTGTACGTGAAAGATTGTACGACCTTGTCAGCCTATGTTTTGAATTTATAAATGATGATGTTGGCCTATTAGGGACGTATATCATATGTATATTATGATGTAATAAGAAAGATACATTACGTTGGTACTCGGCTGAGTAAGGTATCGGGCGCCCATCGCGGCCCACCGGTTTGGGTCGTGACAGAAGTGGTATCAGAGCAGTTATGTCCTAGGGAGTCTACAAGCCGTGTCTAGTATAGTCTTGTTTATGGATGTGTCGTGCACCGCACTTATAAGCAGGAGGCTACAAGGTATTTAGGATTGTCACTCTTTCTTCTTACTCTAGATCGTGTGGTAAAGATCAGTTGTAGGAACTCAACTTTCTAAACTCTATCTTATTCATAATACGATGATGCCTACACCCAGAAAGACGGTTGGTAAGAGATATGGCTATGGAAGTGTTGAGTCAGAGGAACTCGACTTTGTATCATGCTTATGATAAGTAAATGTGAGGTATTCATCAGACCATGTGAATACTAAGATGTGTAAGCTTCTTGATAAGGATCCCTAAGACAAGAATGCCTATCCACTTTTATGATAAAAAGAAAAAAGAGAATCAAAAAGTAGACATAAGTTTCAGCAAGTAACAGAAGCAAGGGGAAAAAGGGTACGAGGTACCCAGTTAATGAAGATTTTCGGTATTTTCAGCTCAGGTAGAGCAATAAGCATTTTGAGTTACCTTCAATAGTAATAGAGGTATGCATAATTGGTCGCACCCATCTCATTTATGCCCTATGAGGGCTAATAAAAGAAGTATAAGAAAATGATGGGATATCAGAATCCGGCTAGGGTTAGAGTAACCCAAAATAGTGAATTGATTGTTTGCGTTAGTTGACATTTCCGAAGTATATTGCAAATATGCTAACAGATCTCCTTGTGAGACACCCAGATGGTGCACTCTAGGATAGTATAGCTATATATGAATACTAGAATGTCCAAGGACATGCACTGGAATCCTGGAAGGAATAAATATTATCTTAGTATGGCTCCCATCCCTAGTAGAGAGATAATGCTAGGCAACCCGAAGAGCCAGTGGATGGAGCAAAGGGAGCTAAAAGCAAAAGAATGTCTTGTTGAAGTTTTCTGAATAAAGTGATAGACATAAATATAAGCGGGAAATAAGAAGAGAGTTAATGAAGCATTATGAGTAGGATATGATACATGGATGACAACGGTAGATCAAAAGATAATAGTATTACAGAATCTATAGTCGAGTGAAGGAAGAGACGAGAGGTGATAGGCCTTAAGACAATAAAAGAGTATAGCCATAAAGTCATATCCTCACTTCGAGATATAAGTTCATGATTCCAACGCAACTACCAGAAGGAAAAGTTAGACCCCAGAATAATAGGAATCAGTATGGGCTGGTGAACAAGATAGACTAAACATGAATTAGGGACTGAGTGATTGGATAATAGTCGGCATCATGAGAGTTTCGAATTTTGTTCCGGTGATAATAGAATGGACAACAGAAGAAGATCCATGATGAATTTAGTGGTCACTCAGGTAGACGCTTCCCTAAAGCAAGCAATGTGAGCAAAGTTAAGCTTAAGGGACTGTATGTACCAGTTACACTAAGTGTCACCATCGCGAGTGAGGAATTTTGTTATCCTTGTTAACAGAAGGATTACCGCAAGGCGAGCAAGGGTCATTGATGATGTGAGAGGACACCAAAAATGAAGAGGAAAAACATCTATAGGCAGGTCGTCATAGCTCCATTTATTAGTACTCCCCTAAAGGGGGGAGTATGGAATGGTGTGGCATTAAGTCAGAATTAAGTGGATATAGTAACTATGGAATGATAAAGGAAGAATGCGATAAAAATGAGAAAATGATGAAATTGTACTTATTCAAATGTTACAGATATGCTATGATTCCAGAACATTATGTAAGCACGATGCCAAGAAAAGGAAGTAAAGGTTCCTGCCCGAGATGTTTTTGATAAATAAGGAGCTAGTGCGAGAGGTAAGTTAAGACAAAGGAAATAACCCAAGAAAGATTACGCGGAATATGGATATGAGGATGGGCCAACGAGTAGTTAGATTCAGGAAGAGCCGAGTCAGGACTAGATAAGAGGTTACAGACAAATCAACAGATCATGCAAGATAAATATAGTGAACCCCAACATGGAGAATTCAGCCTTGCAGTAATGTCATTATAATACTTGAGATATATTCAGATAGGAGTCGGGGTAGTAAAGGGTACTGTATGAATGTTACGGGAATAAAAGAGAATGCCATTGGGAAGACAGTCAAAATATCAATCCAGAAGCAACCCTACAAGCACAAGGGCATAGAGGTAAGCAACTACGGATAATTATAGGCAAGGAAGGACATCAAAAGGTCCGTAATAAGCTCACAGCCTTACAAGAGTCAAGGGTTCTCCCTAAATACTACAATGAAAGACTAGCTGAGGAAATAAGGAAAAAGGCTTCAACCTAAGTACAACGACCTAAAAAGGAAATGGTCGTGTAACAACAGTCTCATAAAAACATTGTAAGCACTCCAAAGGAAAATGGCACCTACAGTGGCTAATGAACTGGAAGTAAAATTAAAAGTAATATTCGAGATCATATGAGTTGCAAAAAAACCCTAGCATGCGTGGGAACTAAGATAAGCTAAGTATGCATGCAAAAGAGGGCAGAAAGGCCAGGAAAAGTAATAGCTTAAGTTAAAGAAAGCTAAGAAGGAACGAAAGGAATTATTCGATCAATGATCCCGAGTTGGTGACGTTATGAACGCACTTAAGAGTTTGGAGTTTTATACCTGCAGCATATACAACCGTAGAAGATTCTGGTATACATTAAAAGAAAGAATTGAGCCCAGGTCATAGACGAAGGATTGAATTGTTAGAGGATTGTATCATGGATATCCCTCAGCGCCCATGAAAGTCTAAAGTAATAACTAATACCAGGAGCCGCAGATCGGAAGATAGCTCAAGCCTACATAAAGGCTGATTAGAAAGAAGAGGAAACTAAAGAGTTACATCGACAAAGTAAAATAGGAGTGGACCAAGAGAATTATAGACCTCAAGATCACTCATAAATAGCAGAGGTATAAGAGAGATGGTACAGTAGCCATATTTTATAAAGGCTCTACGATGGAACCAACTGAAGAGTACCAGCCTCATAAGAAGTCAGTATGAAGCTCCCACTAGATTGTGTATGCACTAAAGGTGCAAGTATTATAATAGAGCTTCAGGTTATGGAGGTAAATTATACCTATGTGGAAGGGAGGTTATGAAAGAGATAGAAGAATATGAGGCAATATTTTAAGGTAAGTAAGGAAAAGGTGAACAACGTACAAGATACTCAAATGCAGAAGGTTATGAATAGACTATACTGCGGATAAGAGGCTAGAAGCGCGGGGATTCAATATCCAGGAATGATAACAGCGTCGTCAGTAGCATACCTTCCAGCCTATGGTTTCTAAGTACCGAAAGGTCTAATTAGAGAGTAAAAGAAGAGTTAGAGACGATGTGATGTCTCGATGTTCAGAAAAAGCATAAGGAAATTGGTCGCAAGCTAAAGTATGATAGAACGACAAGGTTTTAGAAAGACATGAGTAAGGATAAGAAAAGGGCAAGTGAAAAGGTTATGAAAATGGCTAAGTCCTCGGGATTAAGCCCATGAAAACAAGGGAGCTGATGGTTCCTCTAAGTTATAGAAAGCTCAGTATAGCCTGAATGAACTCAAAGGAGTCTAAGACTAGTAGCATTTAGAAGAGATGGAATGCTGCCCTGGTAGTAGAATGAGGGTGTGATTGTGATCGATAAAGGATGACGTTTGGGCCTTCGATTGAGTAATGACTTGAAGAGGATTTCATGAATTGTAAAGGACTCAAATACCCATATAAGGTGAGTCACATTAGGATGCTATAAAGTATGGTTATGGAAGTATAGTATCACCCCCTAGGTGGATCAATCTAATTACTCCTGATGCCCCAATGAGAGCGAGCCTTAGCGGCGGTATTACATAAGAGATCAAGTTATCAGTGGTAGATGATGGATCAACATAAAGGTGAATCAACAATAGATGGATAAAAGTTTAACAGTATGAGATGAGACTAGACCATCAGTCTTAAGGATAACCAACGAGAGTAACCTGGAGTTGGTTGCAGACCTCAATAACGATAAATCGAAGTAAGAGTTATGGTATAGTATGACCAACACAGATGTAGTAAAGTCATACGAATGGATAACAAGGTCTATAAAATAAGATATAACAATATTTGCAAGTTCTACAAAGTACCGAGCGAAGAACTTCAGTATACCTATAGATGCCCAGAGAGACATCTTATTAATCTTTGTATATGTTTACAAAGTAAGGCCTAGAGATTGGCTAAAAGCTAGAAGAAAAAGGAGAGAAGAATCGCATAGGCACACTTACAAGGTCAGTATCGTAGAGGCTGCATGATAGAAGGTAGCAACAGTTACAAGATTGGAAGGATTTGGATCACAAGTCATGGTGTGGGAAAGAGTCCTAAAGGGGGGACTGCCCTGGCCTTTGGACTTATCCACAGAACAGTTGCCTAGATGGTAAGAGGAGCACTAAAGTATTCGTAAGAGCTATGGGTTATGAGAATTATAAGTGCATCAGTCAACATTCGAGAACGAATGTTCCAGGGGGGAATGATGTTACATCCCGCATTTTCGTATGTTAAAGTGTTGTCGTAAGTTAATCGACGTAAGTTCGGGAATAAGATTATTTTGAGATTATAAGCATTATGCGATTTCAAACAAGTGAGGAATAAATTTGTGAAGGTTAGAGGGGAAGAAAGTCAAAGAAAAGGAATTTCTAGGATAAAATACGGCCCGAACTAAAATACTCAGTATTTATGGACTAGTGCCAAATAAGGTACCACATGACCATAATAGTAATGTGTATAGGGTATGTGAAAAGTGAGTAGTATTTTAAGTAGGTGAAAATAATTCTTAATTATGTGGGTAATAGGTTAATTATTGGGTAATGGGACGTTACCTAATTAATTAATAATTGGTGGTGGATTGATTGAAGTCTTTGGATAAAGACTAAAGGAAAAAAAATGTGACAGCCCTTTGAAATACATTAAGTGATCATAACTTGGAAGGCAAGGTGGCCATTTAAGTGTCATGTGTATGACACTTCCGTAGGATATCTAAAGTTTGGCCTTGGAACTTCAAGTTAATCTCAAATCCAAACAATTCCAATAAAGTTTGGAATTCCGTAAGCATACCCATGATCCCTTTGATTATTTCAAGTTAATCTCAAATCCAAACAATTCCAATAAAGTTTGGAATTCCGTAAGCATAAACATGATCCCTTTGATTATTTCAAGTTAATCTCAAATCCAACAAGAACAATTCCAACGAGATTTCTTAGCACCGTAGCAACGTGAGATTTTGCGATTCTAAAGGAGTACGGTGCAACCTTTTCCAAGAATATCCTACGGATTTTTCCCTACTCCAGATATGTTAAGGCTATCCCTTCTTTCCTTTTGACATGATCTATACGACACGAACGAAATGAACAAATGCACAATTTCCATAAATGGCTCTATTCATAGAAATATTAGGGGTGTCTATATTCTTGATTCCCCATGTGAATTATTATTATATATTTTGTTCATGAGTCTCAGAAAAATACGTATTTGATAAAATTTATCCGACAGGCATATTATTTTTATGACATTCCGAGAAAATCTTATTAACGTATTTCTTAAGGCATACTATTTTTATGACATTTCGAGAAAATTTTATTAACGTATTTCTTATGCATTTCATGCATTTATACATATACATTGACCCATGACCAGATGGCATTATATACGCGTATATATGTATTTTATATGTATATGGAATATGAGAAAAGGTTATGGCGTTATATACGCACCACCACCTGATCAGCAGGTATACATTGACGATCTGCCCACAGTGGCTGAAATGATATGATGGGATGCCCTCAGAGGCTTGATGATGCTATGAACGCATATACCTATACATGGTATGATATTTATACGCATATGCATGACATTATAAAAAATGAAATGACTCACAGAGCTATGCACACGTACATGTCGAGTCTTTTACTCCATGTTTCTCTCATGTCTATTATATACTGATTTTTATTCCTTACATACTCGGTACATTATTTGTACTGACGTCCCTTTTGCTTGGGGATGCTGCGTTTCATGCCCACAGGTCTCGATAGACAGGCCGAGAGTCCTACAAGTAGGCGATCAGCGCAGCAGAAGATATTGGTGCACTCCATTTGCTCCGGAGTTGCTTGTTTGGTCAGTATAATTTAGATGTGTATGGTTTGGTATGGCGGGGCTCTGTCCCGACCTTTATGATAATTATATACTCTTAGAGGCTTGTAGACATATGTCCTGTATGTGAAAGATTGTACGGCCTTGTCGGCCTATGTTTTGAGTTTATAAATGATGATGTTGGCCTATTAGGCTCGTATGTCACGTGTATATGATGATGTAATAAGAAAGATACGTTACGTTTGTACTCGGTTGAGTAAGGTACCGGGTGCCCGTCGTGGCCCATCGGTTTGGGTCGTTACACGCAACATGTTTCCTCACACCAATAGGAAGTATTCACCCCAAACAGTGATAGAAATCATCGAGAGCCCCTGGAAATCCATTGGCACATACCCAAGCTATCAGAACCGAATTCCTCTAACTCAACCAAGCCACGCAGTTGCCCAAAACCCATGAGCATTGCCACGAAATACCTGTGGAGACCCACCACATCATAAATACCTAAGGAACCGATCACATCATTACCGTGTTGATCCAATTTACTATCAAACCGCCACGTTTCCTCTGAGTTCCTTCTAGATTAACCTCAAGTTGATACCTCTCCTTGCGAGAACACCATGATCCTTACCCCAAAGCTCACCATAAGAGGTTCTAGCATAAAAACTGCACCGTCCTAAGGACCATAAGCCGTTGCATTCCCTCTTAGCACCCCCAAAGTACCACAACCAAGGCACCCACTCTGAAGGGACCTTCTGTGAATATAAACCCGTTTCCTCCACCACTTAGTCTTCCTGTTAATGAAATGCATAATCCACAGTGATATGGAAATACCGTGAGCCTCGACACCATCCACTCTAAATCTTAAACCCTAGCCACGACCACTATGCCATCACTTAAGCTTCCTGAGTCTGAACTCATCAATAAGTCATGAGAGTCAAATCCGTTTCATAATTAAACAACATGAAAGCCTTTCAATACACTCATAACTCGAGACTATACACCACATCAAGATAGAAACCAACGCCCATTACCCCTTTTTACACCTCAAGCAGACTTCTTTCGTCACATTCAATCACCCGAATATAGTCTGTAGCCACATCCTACTCGTCATTTAGTCACCCAACCACTCGCCTGCCACATCTCCACTCATAGGGGCACTACCGGATGTATAAGTGGAAAAGCACATGCTCACATAACTGAGATCCCCGTGCTCAAACCACAGTCACAACCTGACCTCATGTACTCTAGACTGACCCATCATCAGCACACAGGAATTATATCTCGCATCTCATCCAGGGACTCACAAGCCGTCGATGCTCCACCGATACCGAGCAGTCGCATGCGCAAACGAATACGTGGAAGGAATTCAAAAAGTTACGCTCCAAGCGGAATCAATGTCGCAAGATAAGGAAAGAAGGATGGGAAGTTTATCCTAAATGCCCTGCAGCCTCTCGAAGATAGGTATGGACGTCATCATACCGATCCGCAAGACTCTACTAGACACCTAACCCAGAATTCACTAGTCGTGATGGCACCTAACCCAACCCGCTAGGTAAGCCAATTAACGATTTCCCATTTTCAATTAATTTAATAACACAATTTAACAAATGAGATATCTAAGTCTTATACATCCCCAAGAATTGCTAGTACAAATCATGAGCTTCTAAGAATAGAATTTACAAGCTGATATGAAGTAAATACATCTTATGTTTGAAAAGTACATAAACAGAGTTTTTTATAAATCTAGGGCTACCATGAACAAGAGGCAGCTACAATAGGAACGCAAGTACATATTTAATCCCGGCAACCATAGAACACAGCAATAACAACAACCAATATCTGCACGCAATGTGCAGAAGAGTAGTATCAGTACAACCGATCCCATGTACTGAGTAAGTATCTTGTCTAACCTCGTCGAAGTAGTCACGAGGATTTGGTTAAAAGATGCTCATTGATAAAACATGTAATGTAACTAACAATAAAACTATACTACAGTACAACAGAGTAGAGCACACGAAACGATTATACAAAGCAATAGCGGAGTACTAAAAGAAAACACAATTCAACAGGTATCAAAATCTCTCCCAATCCTTTCCTGAGAGTGAAAGCCAATAAATCACAACAATCACATCAAAACTTTCATATGTGAGAAATATACCCAAGACATCAAATTCAACGGCACGGCAACACCCTTCGTGATGTAATGACCCGATAGGTCATTTTGAGAATCTGCACTTCGCTCGGAGTTTTTAGAGCTCGAGCATCTCCGCATGATGTTTTATGACTTGTGTAAATCATCGGTGTTGGTTTTCAAGTTATCTGAAATCGATTTGGAAGGATGAACTTCAAGATTCAAGCTCTAAGTTGGAATAATTGACTAAGGTTGGATTTTTGGGTAAACGAACTCGGAATCGGGATTTTAAGATTCCAACAGGTTCGTATGATCATTTCGTACTTGGGCGTATGTTCGAATTGGATTTTGGATAACCCGAGAGCATTTTGGCGCCTATTGTGGAAGTTAGCATTTTGGAAGAAATTCATCATATATGGGCTGAAGTGCATTTCAATGTTATCGATGTCCGTTTGGGATTCCGAGTCTGAGAATAGCTCCGTATGGTGATTCTGGTATTGGGAGCGCATCCGAAAATGGATTTGGAGGTCCGTAGGTTATTTTGGAGTCGTTTGGCAAAAGTTAGAAATTTGAAGGTTTTTGAGAAGTTTGACCGGAAGTGGACTTTTTGATATCGGAGTCGGAATCTGATTTCGTAAGTTGGAGCAGGTCTGTAATGTCAAATGTGACTTGTGTGCAAAATTTAAGGTCAATCGGACGTGATTTGATAGGTTTCGGCATCAGTTGTGGAAGTTTGAAGTTTCAAGTTCATTGAATTAGAATTGAGGTGTGATTCGTCGTTAAGATATTGTTTTGTGTGTTTTGAGGCCTCGAGTAGGTCCGTGTTATGTTATGGGACTTGTTGGTATGTTTAGACGGGGTCCCGGGGGCCTCGGGTGTGTTCCGGTAGGCTACGAGATATTTTCGTCCTATTTTGAACTGCTAAATCTGTCATCTGGTTTTCCTATATCGCGTTCGCGTCCTTGCACTCGCGTTCGCATAGTGTTATTTTGGAGGGTGGAATATTTCCTCTTCGCGTTCGCAGCTACCCTCTCGCGTTCGCAAAGTTCTGCCACCTCCTTCTTTGCGTTCGCATTCCATATGTCGCGTTCGCGAAGTGCAAACCAGGCCCCGAGCACTGGTGATAATTTTCCTCTTCGCGTTCACGTGTCTCTTTCGCGTTCGCGTAAGTCCTGTCCCTTGTTCATCACGTTCGCATCCCGTTTCTCACGTTCGCGAAGGATATTCTAGGCAGCTTTTGTTTTCTTCTTCGCGAACGCAATAGTTCTTCCGTGTTCGCGATGCATAAAAGACTTGGGCAGTGTTTTTTTTAAAATCGTGATTTTGACTTCATTTTAACATTTCCAAGCCCGGATTAAGGCGATTCTTGGAGCAATTTTCATCTTGTGGACTAGGGTAAGCATTCTCTACTCATTTTTGATCTTATATCACGAATCTACCCTAGTTTTTGGTCATTGGATTATGAATTTTATAGAGGAAATTGGAGGTTTTGGCCTAAAGTTCATAATATGAATTTTTGAGTTTTGAACATCGAATTGGAGCCGGATTTGAGTGAAACTAGTATGGTTGGACTCGTACTTGAATGGGTGGCCGTATTTTGTGAAATTTATCGGGTTCCGAGGTGCGGGCCCGGGGGTCGACTTTTGGGTCGATTTTTAGACTTTGTTAAAGGCTGAGACTTTATGATCCGGAATAGTCTCTTATGAGTTTTATTTATGCTTTGAAGTTATTTTGATTAGATTTGAGCCGCCCGGAGGTCATATCACCTGAGGAGTTCATTTTGAGTATCGGTTTGCCTTCTTTGAGGTAAGTGTTTTACCTAACTTTGTTGAGGGAATTTTTTTTACTATTTGATATTGTTTGCTACATGCGAGGGTGATACATATATGAGGTGACGATCATATATGCATGTGCCAGGGTAACCATGCTCGGGGGTAAAATATGTTATAAACTGTGTCTTGTAGAATCACGTGATCTTCTTGCCTCATGCCTTACTTGGCTCCTAGATGCTAAGAACATAGTATTAAATGTTAGAAACTAAGACTTAGCTTATTATAACTTGATCAAAATTGATGGAAATTCTGAAAATACATTGGTGTGTTTAATTCGGTCATCAATATGCATAATCATTAATACATTGCTACGACTGATATTCTTGAGATACTAGATTCTATACTTGTGTAGATCATTTGTGAAATTTGTTGGAATACTTGAATAAAAAGGTTCTTGTGGGTTTATTGAACTATTGTTGGCTTGGAAAGTTGTGATTGGGATTCATTTGAAATATTCGTTTAAACACTCCCCTTGATGTTATTTATGCTTCCTGCCTTGTTTATCATTGATATACATATTCTTGGTAAGAAAGAGTGTAAAGCACGAAGGGTGATGCCGTGCCTTTGTTTATGCATTATCATGTGAGGGAGAGTGTAAAGCACGAAGGATGATGTCGTGCCATATTATTTGAGAGTTAAAGCACAAAGGGTGATGACGTGCCATATTATTGAGAGTAAAAGCATAAAGGGTGATGTCGTACCATATTATTGAGAGAAAGTATGAAGGGTGATGCCGTGCCATATTATTGAGAGTAAAAGCACGAAGGGTGATACCGTGCCATATCATTATGAGTAAAAGCACGAAGGGTGATGTCGTGCCATGTTATGTGAGTAAAAGCACGAAGGATGATGCCGTGCCATTGTATTTATATTATTACGCTTTCATATTATGGTGAGTTCATGGCACGAAGGGTGTTTCCGTGCAAGTGAGAATGAGAGACATGCATTATGTTGTGATATTTCTTTCTTGCAGATACCTTCATGTCTTTACCTGGAGTTGTTATTGTCGTGTTCATGGTTCTTATGTGATATGTCGTTACTGTTCTGTCTTGATCCTCTATCACCTTGTTGTCATGCTATCATGCCTTCTATTTTGCTTAAACTTGCTAATATCATGCATATTTCCTGCTGTTAGGATTTCATCCATGCCATCTGTTTTGTTGCACTTAAGTGTAGGTCTTCTTCCATACTAGTCGTTCTTGTCCCTACTTGCTAACTTATAAAGATCATGTGTCCGCTTCCTTATTTGTCATATTTGTTTTCATGCCTTCACCTTGCTAGTTATTCGAAATTACATTCCTTTTTCCTAATCATTATCATTACCTATATGCTTTCTGTTCAGTCTATTACTGATGTTCTCATGTACACTCTCGTTCTCCATAATTATTTGCGTATTTCCCACTCTGTCATTTCTGTTATCGGCATTTCTGTCATTTGGCTGGTATTGCTTTATGCATAATTGGTGAGGATGAGATAAATGCACGAAGGGTATTGCCGTGCCGTTGAATTTGATGTCTTGGGTATATTTCTCACACTATGAAAGTTTTGATGTGATTGTTGTGATTTATTGGCTTTCGCTCTCAGGAAAGGATTGGGTGAGATATTGATACCTGCTGAATTGTGTTTTCTTTTAGTACTCCGTTATTGCTTTGTATAATCATTTCGTGTGCTCTACTCTGCTGTACTGTAGTATAGTTTTAATGTTAGTTATATTACAGGTTTTATCAATGAGCATCTTTTAACCAAAGCCTCGTCACTACTTCGACGAGGTTAGACAAGATACTTACTCAGTACATGGGGTCGGTTGTACTGATACTACACTTCTGCACATTACGTGTAGATATTGGTTGTTGTTGTTGTTGTGTTCTTTGGTTGCCGGGATTGAAGATGTACCTGCGTTCCTGTTGTAGCTGCCTCTTGTTCATGGTAGCCCTAGATTTATAAAAACTTTGTTTATGTACTTTTCAAACATAAGATGTATTTACTTCATATCAGCTTGTAAATTCTATTCTTAGAAGCTCATGATTTGTACTACCAGTCCTTAGGGATGTATAAGACTTAGATAACTCCTTTGTTAAATTGTCTTATTAAATTAATTGAAAATGGGAAATCGTTAATTGACTTACCTAGCGGGTTGGGTTAGGTGCCATCACGACTAGTGAATTCCGGGTCGTGACACCTCAGGATGCTGTGTTTCATGCCCGCAGGTCCCGATAGACAGGTCGAGAATCCTCCAAGTAGGCTATCAGCTCAGCGGAAGATGTTGGTATGCTCCATTTGCTTCGGAGTTGCTATTGGTCAGTATGATTAGGACATGTGTTGATTGGTATGGCGGGGCTCTGTCCCGATATTTATGATATTTATGTACTCTTAGAGGCTTGTAGACAGATGTCATGTATACGAATAATTGTATGGCCTTCTCGGCCTATGTTTTAAGTATATAATGGATCGCATTGGCCTTATAGGCCCGTATGTCACGTGTACGAGTTTTTATATCCGGTTGGGTCGTTCTATGTCGGTTATTCCCTCATGTTTACTCTGTTTATCTCATGATGCCCCTTCTGGCCCACTTACCTATAATGATGTAATAAGAAAGATACGTTTTGTTGGTACTCGATTGAGTAAGGTACCGGGTGCCAGTCGCGGCCCATCAGTTTGGGTCGTGACAAACGCAATCTCGTTCCTTTCTTATTTTTTTATCGCATTCTTCCTTTACCATTCCATAGTTACTAGAACCACTTAATTCTGACTTAATGCTCATCACTCCATATTCCCCCTTTAGGGAAGTACTAAGATTTAGTGCTACGATGATTTACGTATAGATGTTTTACCTCTTCATCTTTGGCGTCTTTTCACATCATCGATGACCTTTACTTGCCTTGCGGAAATCCTTCTGTACCAAGGATAACGAAATTCCTTACTCACGAGGGTGACACCTAGTATAACTGGCACACATAGTCCCTTAAGCTTAACTTTGCTCACATTACTTGCTTTAGGGAAGCGTCTTCCTGAATGACCTTTAAAGGTTATTCTTCTGTCGTCTATTCTATTATTGCCGGAACGCAATCTCTGAAATTCTCTTGATGCCGAATATAATCAAATCATTCAATCCCTAATTCATGTTTAGTTTATCTTGTTCACCAGCCCATACTGATTTCTATTATTCTGGGGTCTAACTTTTCCTTCTGGTAGTCGCATTGGAGTCACAAACTTATTTCTCGAAATGAGGATATGACTGTATGGCCTCTACTCTTTTGTGGTCTCAAGGCCTGTCACCTTTCTTTTTTTCCTTCACTTGTCTATAGACTCTGTAATATTATAATTTTTTTTCGATCTACCATTGTCATCCATGTATCACATCTTACTCATAATGCTTTATTATCTCTCTTCTTATTTCCCTGCTAATATTTCTGTCTATCACTTTATTCTAAAAACTTCAACAAGACATTCTTTTGCTTTTAGCTCCCCTTGCTCCATCCACTGGCTCTTCGGGTTGCCTAACATTCTCTCTCTACTAGGGACGGGAGCCACACTAAGGTAATATTTATTCCTTCCAGCCTTCCAGTGCATGTCTTTGTAATAATTAATTTTTTTGAACATTCTAGTATTCATATCTAGTTGTACTATTCTAGAGTGCACCATCTGGGTGTCTCACAAGGTGATATATTAGCATATTTGCAATATTCTTCGGAAATGTCAACTAACGCAAACAATTCATCCACCATTTTTAGTTACTCTAACCCCAACTAGATCCTGATATTTCGTCCTTCTCTTAAACTATATCTGTTAGCTCCCATAGGGTATAACTGAGATGGGTGTGGCCCCGATTGTACATACATCTATTATTGTTGAAGGTAACTCAAAATGCTTATATTTCTCTGTCTGAATGGTAAATACTAATAATCTTCATTAATTAGGCGCCTCGTTCCCTTCTTCACCTTGCTTCTTTTACTTGTTGAAACTTGTATCTACCTTCTGAACCTCTCATTGATTTTCACAATATGGGTGGGTAGATATTCTTGCCTTAAGGCTCCTTATCAAGAAGCTTACACGTCTTAGTACACACATGTTCTGCTGAAGACCTCACATTTAGTCATCATAAGCATCATGCAAAATCGAGTTCCTCTGACTCAACTCTTCCACATCCACATGCAATCTCTTACCAACTATTTTTCTAGATGTAGGTATCGTTCTATTACGAATAAAATAGAGTTTAAAAGTTTGAATTCTTATAACTGAGCTCTATCACACGATCTAGAGTAAGAAGAAAGAGTGACAGTCCTAAATGCCCTATAGTCTCCTGCTTATAAGTGTGGTGCACAACACACCCATAAACAAGACTCTACTAGACACGGCTTGTAGACTCCCTAGGACAGAACTGCTCTGATACCACTTTTGTCACGACCCAAACCAATGGGCTGCGACGGGCACCCGGTACCTTACTCAACCGAGTACCAACATAACGTATCTTTCATATTATACGATAATAGGTAAATGAGCCAGAGAGGCTGTCGTGAGATAAATAGAACAAAACACGGGGAAATACTCAACATTGGACGACCCTACATATAATACAAACTTATACATATGACATACGGGCCTATAAGACCAAAATGATCACTCGTACACTGAACATAGGCCGACAAGGCCATACAATCTTTCACGTATAATACATATGTCTACAAGCCTCTAAGAGTTGATAAATTCCATAAAGGTCGGGACAGGGACCCGCCATACTAATCAATACATGTCCAAATCATACTGATCAAATAAGCAACTCCGGAGCAAATGGAGCGCACCAACACCTTCCGCTGAGCTGATAGCCTACTTGGAGGACTCTCAACCTGTCTATCGGGACCTGTGGGCATGAAACGCAGCGTCCCCAGGCAAAAGGGACGTCAGCACAAATAATGTAACGAGTATGTAAGGAATGAAAATCAGTAAATAAAAGACATAGAGAAACATGGAGTAAAAGACTCAACAAGTAAGTCTGAATAGCTTTGTGAATCATTCCATATTTATAATGTCATGCATATGCGTATAAATATCGTACCATGCATAGGTATATGCGTACATAATATCATCAAGCCTCTTAGGGCATCCCATCATATCACTCGGCCACTGTGGGCAAATCATCAAAGCATACCAGCTGATCAGGTGGTGGTGCGTATATAACGCCATAACCTTTTCCCATATCCCATATATATATAATATACGTGTATATAATGACATCTGGTCATGGGTCAATGTACATGTATAAATGAAGGAAATACATAAGAAATACGTTAATAAGATTTCTCGGAATGTCATAAGATCAATATGCCTTTCGAATAACTTTATAAACTACGTATTTTTCTGAGACTCATGAACAGAAGATATAATAATAATTCACATGGGGAATCAAGAACATAAGCACCCCTGGTACTTCTATGAATATAGTCATTTATGAAAGCTGTGTGTTTACTCGTTTCGTTATCGTATGAATCATGACAAAAGGAAAGAAGGGATAGCCTTAACATACCTGACCCGATTCTCTTGACAATCCCTCTAACACGCGTCAATCGTGACGAAACACGTAACAACATGATATTCTTGAGAAAGATTGTACCGTACTCCGTTAGAATCGCAAGTCATGTTGCTATTACATAATGTAATCTCGTATGGATTTTGTTGTAGCTTCATCCGCACTTTGTAGTTATAAGCATTTCTATTTTATGGATTAGAGAGGCCTTCTTAATAGCATTCTTCCACAAAAATGAGATAAGGTGCACATATCCTTAAATGTTGCCACCACCTCCTTTAGCCCGTTAGTACTTCAATCTACAACAAACAATAAGGGACCATTGTTAAGCTTACGGAAGCTAGAACTCAACACAAATGAGCGACTAGCTCATCTACGAAATTTTGGACAGCACCTCCCCTTATTCTTTTCATTTTCCTCAAATCCACAAACAAGACCAACATGTCTAGAATGTCAACAAACATATATATAATAATATCTAACCTCATATTCATTACAATACATCACCAAAATAATCCACACCATCTCACCTAACAACCAAGTTTTAACTTGCACTTTCCAAGCCTTCTCTTCTTCCAAACACATCAACCACAACAGCAATAGTATTCTTAAGTTATTTCTACTGATTTCCAGCCATAAAACATCAAGAATTCAACTCCAAAATAGTCCAGCAACTAAAACACTTCAACATGAAGTTTAACTTACTTCACAAGTTTCCTTTATCAAATCAACTAGATATACATAGATGATCTTAAATACATATAGGAGAAGTTAAACCTTACCTTGGCAGCAAGAATACTCATCCAACTAAGCTTTACTTCAAGCTCAAATAAGCTCTTTACCCCCAAACAACAAAGTAGAGAGATAACTAGGTGATCTTGATCTTCCAAGAGAGAAATCACCTTACCAACTTGTGGATTTGGGCTTGAACCCTAGGATAACTTTAAAAAAGATCTTGGGCTGATATTTTGGAGATCCTTCACATTGCAATAGAGAGAGGGGGATTATGAATTATTTTCTAAGTGAAATTGAGATATATCTATGTTTATATGGCCCCAATAATGGGCTTGGGCTGCCTCAAGACATGCCCATCTCTATACATTTCCATTCCCTTTTAATTTGATCCACAAGCTCTAAGTAGGTGATGCACCTACTTGTCACCTACTTAATCAAGTAGGTAATTTATGTTGGTCCTTTTTCCATTTTGAAACATGTGTCTCATCCTCATTAAATAATTTAGACATGAATCGAGTAGCTCAATCAAGTAGGACGAAAAGTAAGTTGGTGAAGCAGGCACGTCGGGTAAGCAAGCAACTAGTTTTTATTTGTCCAAAATCTCCTTTCTCACGTTTAAGTGCATTCGCCCTCAACCTAGTCGTTTCTATGTTGAATGGAAATACGGGATGTAATATCATTAGATCACTTTATATACTTTCAAAGAGAATCTCATTTCCGAGCTTACATCAATTGACTTATGGCGTACTTTCACGTACAAAAACATGGGGTGTAAAAGTTTCTGCGAGCATTCTCCCGGGATAGTTTGGGCTCGACTCTGCTAGGGGCGCGACTCTGGTTCTGCAACCGGGCTATCGCTGCTTATTGAGCCTGCAACATTTGGAAGATTACTCACAAGTTTATTCCATCACCTTCACCTTCGTGCGTATTTTTGGCTACTAAACGAACTCCCCCGCGGATGTTGTTCTCAGGATCGGTAGGCAAATTCGCATTGACGGCCATATGTAAGTTAGCATCGATCGGGTCCGCGGCTGGAACTCTGTTGGGGTCAACAAGGGGTACCTCATTAACGAGTGTCATATTGTGGTTCCCGCCATGGTGGCCAGACGCATCATCCATGTTCAGAGGAGCAGATTGGGAGTTCAACATTTTAAACTTCGACTAGAAATTAAAAACACTTAAAAGAACAAGTGTAAAATAGGGTGTGTTATGGAGATTCGTGTCAAATTGCCACTATTATCCTTAGCCCCGCGGTGGGCGTCAAACTGTTTACCCTGAAAAATGGATAACAATTAAATTTGTTAGTGGTTTTAAGGATACATGGATTAATTCAATACGAACGATAAATATTGCTAGATAGAACAGATAAAAGATGTACTAAATTGTCAAACCATTCGAAAATAAGGGGAAAATGATGATTCTGGACTCGATGGCAGCTGCAATGAGATATCCGTCCTTGATCCCAGAATTATAGTAATGGAACACTAATCAACAAGTGTAAGAACTTTGAATAACAGAAAAATTATAGTATATTGCCTTGGTATACATGTTACAATGTGTTTAATGATCAATCAGACCCCCCTTTATATAGTAGGGGAGTCCTACTCTAGGTACAATTTCATAAAAGATAAAAAAAATTTGTTTAACTAATCACCGGATTTTCGCCGGTACATGCCGAGATCTGCGCCGTGATACCCGACCGGTCACAGATATCGCGACCCTCTGCTAATCGTGTTCAGTTGCCCGATAATGCTCTCTCAAGTCTTTTGGGATTTGGACCGATCCCCGGGGTCATGACCCCGATATTTTCATAGGCGGGCATTGTGCCCCCGGACCCTGTCTCGATGAGACCCTTGCCTCGATTCCGGCTCCTTATCATCACGTCTTTTGCTCGATTCACCTTATCGAAAATCGGGGCGTCCCATAGGCCTGGTTTTACCCATATACATTAGGGTTATCTAATTTTCCGTATTTAGAGATAGATTCATTTCAAAGAAACCTAGGGACATTCTTTCATTTTTAAAATAAGAAAATTGTTATGTGGATGGGCTGGGCGAGAAATATCTTAAAGAATCACCAAAGAAGGAATGTCACATTGTTCTTATAAAGGATGGTTTTGGTAGAGTGTGGGAGGCAGCTGCTTTGAGATTTATCACATATCATGAAAATATTCCTGGTATATTACTGTTAAGAAAGTCTATTGTAGTGCCCAAAAGATGTACACAGCACGAATACTGATAGCATCCTAGGAAGCTCAAATCTATTCAAGGACAAGAATGAAGTTTGGAATCTCAAAGAGGTCCTTTAACAAGATGTCAACCTAAAGAGTTGCAAAACAAAGTCATTAGACTTCACGTGTAAATAAAGAAGGTGTTAATTGGGATGGAGAGCTCAAGGATAAAAGGATATGATTTGTCTAGGTATTATAATTATTTTATGGTCCAAATTCATATCCAAGAAAAGGTGGATTAGATCCCAAAAGACATCCTCTGAAGAAGGTCCAAATCAGGCCACTATTGGACCTATTTGGCACCTAAAAATGTGTCCAAACTTGCAACCCAATAAGTCCTACATGAAGCCATATTTTTATAACATAAAAAGGATTTACTTGCTGCCCAAGAAAGGTTCAATAGGCGTGATAGAAGTTGGGTACAAGTTGGTGCCAAGTTGCTTGCAAGTTGCCTTCAAGATTTCCAAGATCATATCCATGATTGGTTTGAGACTTTCAAGATTCTATCCAAGATTTTTTGAATTCAATCTATCTTTAATTTTTTATTTTTTTTGTTTCTTTATTTTCTTTTAGCTTTCGCACGTTTCTTGATTTTCTTTAGTAATTCTTGGACCCCTATCGTGTTGTTATCAAGTGGTATCAGAGCATAGGCTAATCAAGATTTCAATCTTGATAAATCTTGGGAGGTTCTTGGGCAAAAAAAAAAAAGAAAAATAAAGGGAAAACCAAAAAAAAAAAAAATCAGCCAAAAGAAAAACATTATGGCTCATTATTATTTGTAGAATTCAAGTGTTATTTGGTTTCCAAGTCAAGAAAGGAAACAAGAAGAGGGGATCCTAGTTCTTGAAGATTAAGGTAAGTTCTTTCCTTATTCTTGTGGGTTTTGGGTTTCCTAAATTCTTTCCTTATTTTTTCTACATAACCAATTCCTACTCTTCCAAGGTTTGGTCCTTCACTTTTTTATTCTTTTTCTAACTCCACATTCTTATTACTAAGGTTTGTGACTAGTAAGGTTTATTAATAAATCTAAAGATTAACGACCAAGAGTTGCTTTGAGTGGAAAAAGGCAAGAGAGGCGAGAACATTAGAGGAAAATGCCAAATTTGAGAGATACATAATTCTTCTAATCTTTGTTCAAGATGTTTCAAACAGGAAGTTATAGTGAAAGGAGACGAGCTATGACTCAACAACTTGAAAAGTCGAACTTACAATATACCGAATGGAAGGAAGACAATGGTAAAATTATTTTTCAAACAAGAGCTAAAGTGATGTCTGCGATTTGTACTCTTAGAATTGACAAAGAGTTTGGCTATAACTCAATTAGCACTTATAGGGTTGAAAAATCGAACTTACCTTGTGTTGAGCATATTGAACCGTACATGTTGAGGCCACTATTGGACCTATTTGGTACCTAAATATGTGTCCAAACTTGCAGCCCAATAAGTCCTACATGAAGCCACATTTTTATAACATAAAAATAACTTACTTGCTGCCCAAGAAAGGTTCAATAGGCGTGATAGAAGTTGGGTGCAAATTGGTGCCAAGTTGCTTGCAAGTTGCCTTCAAGATTTTCAAGATCATATCCATGATTGGTTTGGGACTTTCAAGATTCTATCCAAGATTGGTTTTAACTTATTTCCATATATTTTGGTACTAGATTTATTGCTTTCCTAGGTAGTTAAGGTTATGTTTTCCTTTTCCTATGATTGTTGGAGTTACTTTTCAAGATTGACTTGGTTTTTATTTCCTAGTATTTTTTCTTTTCCTAAGGTATTTGGACTTGTTGTCCAAAGTAGTTTAGGACTTTATTTTCTTATTTTTAGGTAGGAATTTCGTGACCCCCTCTCTATATAAAGGGATGTCTTCTTTGTTTTTAGATTTTAGATTATTATAGACTATTATCAATAAAAATTGTGAGATTTTTCTTGCACTCTTGTGTGTGGCTACTTTTGAATTTATTCTTCAACCTTCAAGACTCAACTTAAGGTGGTAAGATTAAACTCTTTCGAAATCTTAGATCACTTCTAGGTATTCAAGAAAGGTAATAAGTTTAGGCTTATTGTTGTTCTTGTTATTCTAAAGGGTCGGGTTTCACAATCTATCTCTTATTTTTAATTCTCTACCAAAGGCGATTAGTTCTTTGTTAGCTAATTATTGTTGCTAGGATTCAACTTCAAGAATAGACTTCTTGAATTCAAGAAACTCTTTTTTGAATTCAGTCTATCTTTAATTTTCCGTTATTTTTTTTGTTTCTTTATTTTCTTTTAGCTTTCGCACGTTTCTTGATTTTCTTTAGTAATTCTTGGACCCCTATCGTGTTGTTATCAAATACTTCCATTTGGGCATCAAATACAATTTCCTTATTTTTAATATTAAACTTCAATAAATACTAATAGTAGTTTTATCATTAGTATTTGTAAATATTTAGCATCAATATTTGCATATACTGGGTTGGGAAGCACTTTAAGGAAATGAATATTCTCACTCACAAGTTTTTCATATCAGTCGAAATATAATTTCAACTTTCAAATACTTTCTCCTTTCAACTTTAGCTTCAATTGCTTGTCCAAACACCAATTTTTTCACAAAAAAGAGAAAGCACAAGAAGTAAAAGAAAAAGAGGGACTCCAAAAATTCAATCTATGTTCACATTATCCCATCTTTATTTGGAAGTAGGGAGAAGAAGAGAAAGGACCGAAAGGAAGAAGTTAGGGAAAAAGATGCAAAACGTGGAATGATTTTAGGGATGTACAAAAGTCAAGTATACACAAAAATTCGATTCGAAAAAGGTTAATCGATTAATAGTGTCGATAGTCATCTCAAGCAAATTTCTCCTCCATTCTCTCTTTTGTCTCATTTCATATACCAAACTCAGTGAGTTTTTCATTCGTCCTTGATTCCTCTCTCTATTTATCTCTCTGATTCGGTTCCGGATTTGTACCAATCGTCATCTCAGCATCTCTCGGCTCAGGTAGCAATTGTTCTGCGCGAAAATTCAGAAATTATATGACCGTCACTCGGCTATCCAAATCCCCCGAGCGAACGTTATTCACTCTAGGCAATCCTTACCATCATACAATAATTATGTCAAAAGTTATAACACATAGTTGCACATAAGCCTCATATCAACATGATATGTAAGCCAGATCTCGGAGACATCAATATACATATAAGTATCCAAAAGAATAACCCACTAGTCTAGTCATCAGCCACTCGATACACAGGAATACCTAAATCTCATTAAGAAATATTCCTATAAAAATTAAGAAATAACAACTGGCCACCACCAAAGTACTAGTGGAATTCACCACTGCAGCTAAGGAAAGTCATGAAATCTAGTTGGACTCTCCTCCGTGTGAGATATCTGTTGCAAAAATAGAAAGAGCACACGTGGTCGAGGCCTGAGTACAATCGCATTCAATAAGTATCAATGAGAAGCCCCGCTAAATGCTAGGATAAGTATTTAAATCATGACATGCATATATATTTATTTTTATTTTTCTATATAGAAGAGAGAAGTGAAGGTCGACCAAGAGTAGAATAGTAACTTCATCACTAGATTTTCTTACTTCTTTTTTTTTCGATTTTCTCATTCGTTGCTTATTTTTCTCCGACTTTTTACCCTCTGTATCTTCTCTGATTTTCTCCTTCATTGCTTATTGTTGGACTATTTATCGTCTTTGCATCTTTGAGTGCTTTATGTAAGTATTCTTTGGGATTTTAATGAAAGTTTTGAAAGAGTGTAATCAAACTCTAATATGATAGATGGACAGGATGACTGAAAGTTTGAAGCCTAGACATAAATATTGATGATTTAATAAAAAACTTCTTACCGAATGAGATCAGATCCTGATATAATTATCGGTAGGTACAATATCTTATCAATTCTTCAAATTTATGGGACTACTGATAAAAGTAACCCGTTCACTATGCTTCTTTGACGCTCGTTAGCCTTGATTTTCTTTTTCTTTTTCTTTATATTCAGACCTTCAATTGTTCTTTTATTTTGATTTTGATTCGGCTATAAATTCTGGTATTGATTTGAGCTTTACTATCAGATTGTGAGTTCGATGAAACGATGAGGATATATTTTGTTTCATTCTTCTTGATCTGCATGCATGTAATTTTTTGTTGATTCAAGTACACCTAGTGATCCAGAAGAAGATTTTTAAGGATGATAGATGAAAGCATCTCGGGGTGATGATTTGTTTCTTTTCTAAAAGGGCCATTTCAGGCATGCCTGCTCATTAATTTCTTTCTTTCATGGTTGATGTAAAAGAAGAATCTATGTTAAATTTTATTAATTTTGGCCAAGCGATGAAGTTACTATTCTACCCTTGGTCGACCTTCACTTCTCTCTTCTATATAGAAATATAGAAATGCCGAAGTTTGATGATGATCCGTTGGAGCATCCCATATATGAGCTTAACTTTTCACCTAATAGAGATGCTCAACATAATATTGATTTGATTATTGATTCTATCCTTCCAAACGAGGCAACATATTGCATTAATCCAAAAGTCCACTAAATTTTGCAAACACAAGAAGGAAAGGGTCTTGGCTTCTTGAAATCAATCTTGGGCTTCTTGGACTTCTTGAAAATAAGTTCATATATTTGAACTTGAGCTCTATTTACTTCTTTTTTTTCGATTTTCTCATTCGTTGCTTATTTTTCTCCGATTTTTTACCCTCTATATCTTCTCTGATTTTCTCCTTCATTGCTTATTGTTGGACTATTTATCGTCTTTGCATCTTTGAGTGCTTTATGTAAGTATTCTTTGGGATTTTAATGAAAGTTTTGAAAGAGTGTAATCAAACTCTAATATGATAGATGGACAGGATGACTGAAAGTTTGAAGCCTAGACATAAATATTGACGATTTAATACAAAACTTCTTACCGAATGAGATCAGATCCTGATATAATTATCGGTAGGTACAATATCTTATCAATTCTTCAAATTTATGGGACTACTGATAAAAATAACCCGTTCACTATGCTTCTTTGACGCTCGTTAGCCTTGATTTTCTTTTTCTTTTTCTTTATATTCAGACCTTCAATTGTTCTTTTATTTTGATTTTGATTCGGCTATAAATTCTGGTATTGATTTGAGCTTTACTATCAGATTGTGAGTTCGATGAAACGATGAGGATATATTTTGTTTCATTCTTCTTGATCTGCATGCATGTAATTTTTTGTTGATTCAAGTACACCTAGTGATCCAGAAGAAGATTTTTAAGGATGATAGATGAAAGCATCTCGGGGTGATGATTTGTTTCTTTTCTAAAAGGGCCATTTCAGGTATGCCTGCTCATTAATTTCTTTCTTTCATGGTTGATGTAAAAGAAGAATCTATGTTAAATTTTATTAATTTTGGCCAAGATCATATTTTAGAGCTCAAGTTCAAATATATGAACTTATTTTCAAGAAGTCCAAGAAGCCCAAGATTGATTTCAAGAAGCCAAGACCCTTTTCTTCTTGTGTTTGCAAAATTTAGTGGACTTTTGGATTAATGCAATATGTTGCCTCATTTGGAAGGATAGAATCAATAATCAAATCAATATTATGTTGAGCATCTCTATTAGGTGAAAAGTTAAGCTCACATATGGGATGCTCCAATGGATCATCATCAAACTTCGGAGGTAAATCCTCAACTTGTGGATCTAGTGCATGCTCCTCTTCCTTGTGCTCTTCCATAGTAATACCAACATTCAAAGACTTTTCTCTAATATTGGACCAATTATTTGTAATTTGTTCAGAAAAGAATCATCATTGAGCTTTAGATTTTTAGCAATTTCTTCTGAATTCAGTGGTACTAAAATAATCTTATGTCCATCCTCTGTAAAAGAATAGGTATTAAGGTCTTCATCATATTTAGTACACCTATCATACACCCATGGTCTTCCAAGTAATAAGTGACAAGCATCCATATTCACTACGTCACACCAAATCTTATCTTTATAGATCTTACCAATAGAAAAAGATACTAGGCATTGACGAGTTACCTCTAAACCATCATCATCTTCAACTTCAATGCTGTAAAGATATGGTTGAAGTTTGGTTGACAAGCTGAGTTTAGAAACCATCTCTTCATAAACGATATTTATGTGACTCCCACGATCAATAATCAACGAACAAACTTTTCCATGGGAGGTACATCTAGTGTGGAAAAGAGATTCACGTTGTCTCGTTTCTTCATCTTCTTGAACCCAACGACATTTTCTTGCTTGCATATTAGGTTCACCACCTGCTGCTCTGATGCCAAATTGATGTGATTCTTCGAGTTAACAAAAAATCAACCGACTAGGATTAAGTTCTTGAAACAAAAATGTGGTTTGTGGGTCGATTTCAAGAAATAATGTATCTCAAGTTTTAGGACTCGGAATCTGATGATTCAAAAACTAGGTGAAAGATGACGATTTGAACTATAAGAAAGATTATTTACTTGTTCAAAACAAATAAATATTGATGCTGCACCAGTTCAATAAAAGTTATGATTCTATGATATCAAAAGAACGAATTTAGATCAAGAAACGTGTTCTTGAATGATCAAGAACTCAAACAATTCCAAAATTCACCACTTGAAATCAATTTACGTGATAAAGAAACACCACACGCAATTGAAAACAAGATAAAGACTACCACCACCTTGCTTGGAACTAAAAATAAGGATAAAGAAGACAAAATAGAGAAAAGCACTCTATTACAAATTAGGGTAAAGCTCAAAAACGTGAATTTTTTTTTTCAGCCTCAAAAACGTGAATTTTCTTCTACAAGGCAAGAGAACCCTTTATATAGGCCTAGAGTCTCTTCTTTGATGACTACAATTCCTATTCTAATAAGAAAAATAAAATCCATATTCTACAAGGAAAAAAAACTAGAATCCTACTAAAAGGAAAATCTTTATTCTAAAAGGAATAAACTAAATCCTATTTTAAGAAGGAAAGGGTCTTGGCTTCTTGAAATCAATCTTGGGCTTCTTGGACTTCTTGAAAATAAGTCTATATATTTGAACTTGAGATCTAAAACATGATCTTGGCCAAAATTAATAAAATTTAACATAGATTCTTCTTTTACATCATTCTCCCCTGGTTGAAAAAGACTCGTCCTCGAGTCTAAAGGCTCCACAAATGGCACAAGCTTGGCAACTTCCATGCTTTAGTTGAACTCATATTCACCAGGCTCTAAGTTGCATTTTTCTAACTTGTTAAAAAGCTTTATGGTGTTGTAACAAAGCTTAACATGGGGCCGAACTAAATCTCACTCTCTCAATAGTAACTTTGTACCAATATTGCTGTAATGAATCCTCTTGAATCGATTTTTAAACCCTAATTCATAATCATAAGTTATATTCTTTTGATCTTCAGAAATCTTGAACTTCTCCATGTTAACGTGGTGCTTATGGGATATGCCAAGAAAATTCAATTTAGCACCACGAAAACACATGGAAGAATCAAATTCAAGTACCTTCGGATCAAGCTTGGAGATCGAAGTATATCTTATTGAGAATTCATCAGCAGCAATGCTCTCATATTTAACTAGATCATAACCATTGATGGAATTTGTGTTATGATTCTCTGTTCCTACATATGCTTGAAATTATGCATTCTTTGGAGGCACTAAAAAAGTTGGAACAAAATCTGAACTCAAATCCTCCATTATAGACTCCTTTTTAAGCAACCCTTCCTCTTGTGTAAAAGAAAAATCTATGTTAAATTTTATTAATTTTGGCCAAGATCATGTTTTAGATCTCAAGTTCAAATATATGGACTTATTTTCAAGAAGTCCAAGAAGCCCAAGATTGATTTCAAGAAGCCAAGACCCTTTCCTTCTTAAAATAGGATTTAGTTTATTCCTTTAGAATAAGGATTTTTCTTTTAGTAGGATTCTAGTTTCTTTTTCTTGTAGAATATGGATTTTACTTTTCTTGTCTTTAGTTATTTTATTTCCTTATTAGAATAGGAATTGTAGTCATCAAAGAAGAGACTCTAGGCCTATATAAAGGGTTCTCTTGCCTTGTAGAAGAAAATTCACGTTTTTGAGGCTAAAAAACAAATACACGTTTTTGAGCTTTACCCTAATTTGCAATAGAGTGTTTTTCTCTTTTTTGTCTTCTTTATCCTTATTTTTGGTTCCAAACAAGATAGTGATAGTCTTTATCTTTTTTTCAATTGTGTGTGGTATTTTTTTTATCACGTTAATTGATTCCAAGTGGTGACTTTAGGAATTATTTGAGTTCTTGATCATTCAAGAACACGTTTCCTGATCTAAATTTGTTCTTTTGATATCATAGAATCATAACTTTTATTGAACTGGTGCAACATCAATATTTACTTGTTTTGAAAGAGTAAATAGTCTTTCTTATAGTTCAAATCGTTATCTTTCATCTTGTTTTTGAATCATCAGATTCTGAGTCCTAAAACTTGAGATACGTTATTTCTTGAAATCGACCCACAAACCACGTTTTTGTTTCAAGAACTTAATCCTGGTCGGTTGGTTCTTTGTTAACTCGAAGAATCACATCAATGGTCTACGAAGAGAGCTAACATTTTCTTTCCTCAAAATTGTTTGTAGAGGGATCCCCTTATATCCTTGTTGATCAAGGATTACATGGTCATACTAGCTGCCACAATCTGTGGTCGTCTACGTACAAGTATATTACTGTGTACGTAAGTGTGATGTATCTCTAGTTTAGAGATGGACCAAACGATTGAAAATTTGAAGCCCAAACATGAATATTTCACGATCCAAATCCCTCCAAGTCGTGATGGCACCTAACCCAACCCACTAGGCAAGCCAAACAATAAATAACACAACTCAAATTAAGATTATCAATAATCAATAAATAAAATGAGCTGGACACCATACTATATCCAGACGACTGGTAGTACAAGTCATGAGCTACTAATATTAAGAATACTATTACACCCCATATTTTCGTACGTGAAAGTACGCCATAAGTAAATTGATGAAAGCTCGAAAATGAGATATTACATCCCGCATTTTCGTATGTTATAGTTTCGTCGTAAGTTCGAGAATGAGATTATTTTGAGATTATAAGCATTATGCTATTTCAAACAAGTGATAAGTAAAGCCGTGAAGGTCAGAGGGTAAACGAGTAGAAGAAAATGAGTTTCGTCGAAGGTTGTCAATTTGGGATAAAATATGGTCCGCGCTATAATACCCGATATTTATTGACTAGTGCCATACAAGGTACCACATGACTATTATAGTAAGATGTATAAAGTATGTTAAAAGGGAGTAGTATTTTAAGTAATTTGAGATAATTCTTAATTATGTGAGAAATTGGTTAATTATTGATTAATGAGAGATTAACTAGTTAATTAAGAATTAGTGGATGATTATTTAAGAACCTTGGATAAGACCAAGGGATTCCTTAACGTGGCAGCCAACAAAGCCAAAAAATTTGACTTTCAAAGTTCATATATAGGTGGCATATTTAGAGGAGTATGTGGCTTAGTCATCTAACATGTGGGCTGTCACGACCCAAACCGATGGGCCGAGACGGGCACCCGGTACCTTACTCAACAGAGTACCAACATAACGTATCTTTTCGTATCATACTATCATAGATAACTGAGCTAGAGTGGCTGCCGTGAGATAAGTAGAATACAACATGAAATACAAACTTATACTTGAGACATACGGTCCTATAAGGCCCAAATAACCACTCATACACTGAACATAGGCCGACAAGGCCATACAATCTTTTACGTATATGATATCTGTCTACAAGCCTCTAAGAAAATATATTATTTTAAAGGTCGGGACAGAGCCCCTCTATACTAATCAACACATGTCCTAATCATACTGACCGATAGCAACTCTGGAGCAAACGGAGCGCACCAACATCTTCCGCTGAGCTGATAGCCTACTTGGAGGACTCTCGACCTATCTATCGGGACCTGCGGGCATGAAACGCAGCTTCCTCAAGCAAAAGGGACGTCAGTACAAATAATGTACCGAGTATGTAAGGAATGAAAATCAGTAAATAATAGACATGAGAGAAACATGGAATAAAAGACTCGACATGTATGTCTGAACAACTCTGTGAATCAATAATACTTATAATGTCATGCATATGCGTATAAATGATGGAATCCTTATTTCTTCTCATACGTTGGAACTTTATCCATCTATTTTTGATTCACCTTAATATTGATCTACAATCTACTTACTAATAACTTGAAACCTCTTACATAATCACTAGGGCTCACGTTGCATCGTGGAACAGTTGAAGTGATTATCCCGATCTACTTGGGGCGATATGATACTATACTTCCATGATCGTATTTCATAGCATCCCAACGTGATTCATCTTATGGGGGGGTATTCTAATCCCGTGTCATCCGTGAAATCTTTTCTTCTTCTCTTTTTTTTTCAAATCATTACTTAATCGAAGGTCCAAACGTCATCCATTATCTATCACAATTACACCCTCATTCTACTACCAGGGCAGCATTCCATCTCTTCTAAATGCTATTAGCCTTAGACTCCTTTGAGTTCATTCAGGCTATACCTAGCTTTGTATAACTTAGAGAAACCATCGGCTCTTCTTGTTTTCATGGGTTTAATCCTGAGAACTTATCCATTCTCGTCACCTTCTCACTTGCCCTTTCTTATCCTTACTCGTGTCTTCCTAAAACCTTGTCGCTTTACCATACTTTAGCTTGTGACCTACGCATATCTATTTATATTACTCATAACGTTCCTTCAACTTCCTTGCACCATAGATTTTCTTATGTTATTCTGGAACATCAAGCGAGACATTACATCGTCTCTAACTCTTCTTTACTCTCTTGACTAGGCCTCTCGATACCTAGAAATCATAGGTTGGAAGATATGCCACCAATGATATCTCTATCATTCCTGGATACTGAATCCCAGTGCTTCTAGCCCTCTATCTGACGTATAGATTATTCACAACCTTATGTATTTGAGTATCTCGTACGTTGTTCACATTTACCTTACTTACCTTAAAATCTCACATCACATCTTCTATCTCTTTCATGACCTCTCTTCCACATAGGTATAATTCACTTCCACGACTTGAAGCTCTATTATAATACTTGCACCTCTGGTGCATACACAATCCGGTGGGAGCTTTATACTAACTTCTTATGAGGCTGGTACTTCTTCTAACTAGCTTTATCGTAGAGCCATTTTAGGATATGGCTACTGTACTCTCTCTCTCTCTCTCTTGTACCTCTGATATCTAAGAGTAATCCTGCAATATTCTCATTCAGGAGGTCTATAATTTTCTAGGTCCAATAATCAGATTCCTGATTTACTTCGTTGATGTAACTCTTTAGTTTCCTCCTCCTTCTGATCAGCCTTTATGTAGGCTTAAGCTATCTCCCGATCTGCGGCTCATGGTATTAGTTATTACTTTTGCCTTTCATGGACGCTATGGAATATCCATGATACAATCTTCTGATAATTCAATCCTTTGTCTATGCCCTAGGCTTAATTCTTTCTTTTAACTTATACCAGAGTCTTCTACGGCTGTATGAATATCAATATATATGTTGCATGGATAATACTCCGAAATTTTAAGTGTGTTTATAACGTAACTAACTCTGCATCATTGATCGAATAATTCCTTTCGTTCCATCTCAGCTTTCTTTAAACGTAAGCAATTACTTTTTCTGGTCTTTATGCCCCCTTGTTGCGTGCATACTTAGCTTATCTTAGTACCCATGCATGTCAGAATTATGTGCAATTCATATGATCTCGAATATTACTTTTGGTTTTATTTCCCGATCATTAGCCACGCTAGGTGCCACTTTCTTATGGAGTGCATACAATGTTGTTGTGAGACTGTTGTTACAAGACCATTTCCTCTTTAGGTCACGGTGCTTAGGTTGAAGCCTTCTTCCTTATTTCCTTAGCTAGTCAATCGTTGTAGTACTTAGGGAGACCTTCTGACTCTTGTAAAGTTACAAGGTTATTACATCGTATACTTGACGGAATTTTTGATGTACTTCCCCGCCTATAATTATTCGTAGTTACTTATTTCCACGCCCTTATGCTTGTAGGATTGCTTCTAAACTAATATTTTGACTGTCTTCCCTGTGGCACCCTCTTTTATCTCCGTATTACTCATACGGTACCTTTAACTACCCCAGCTCCTATCTGAATATTTCTCAAGGATCACGATATCATTATCTGCTAGACTGGGTTCGCTATGTTGTGGTTCACTATGTTTATCTTGCACGATCTGCTGATTTGTCTGTATCCTCTTGTCTTGCCATAACTAGGCTCTTCCTGAATCAACTACTAACTACCTATTGGCCCATTCTCATATCAATATTCTGCGTAATCTATCTTGGGTTATTTCCTTTATCTTAACTTACGTCTCGCACTGGCTCCTTGTTTATCAATAACATCTCGGGCATAAACCCTTACTTCCTCTCCCTTGACGTCGTGCTTGCATAATGTTCTTGAATCGTAGCATATCTGAAGGATTTGGGTAAGTGCAAGCTCATTCCTTTCTCATTTTTTATCGCATTCTTCCTTTACCATTCCATAATTACTAGAACCATTTAATTCTAACTTAATACCACATCACTCCATATTCCCCCCTTTAGGGGAGTATTAAGAGTTGGAGCTATGATGACCTACCTATAGATATTTTACCTCTTCATCTTTGGCGTCCTTTCACATCATTGATGACCCTTACTTGCCTTGCGGTAATCCTTCTGTACCAAGGATAACAAAATTCCTTACTCGCGATGGTGATACTTAGTGCAACTAGCACATACAGTCCCTTAACCTTAACTTTGCTCACATTGCTTGCTTTAGGGATGCGTCTTCCTGAATGACCATTCTTTGAATTTCTCATGAATCTTCTTATGTTGTCCATTCTATTATCGCCAGAACGTAATATGAAATTCTCATGATGTCGACCATTATCAAATCATTCAGTCCCTAATTCATGTTTAGGTTATCTTGTTCACCATCCCATACCGATTTCTATTACTCTAGGGTCTAACTTTTCCTTCTGGTAGTCGTGTTGGAGTCACAAACTTATTTCTCGAAATGAGGATATGACTTTATTGCCTATACTCTTTTGTTGTCTCAAGGCCTGTCACCTCTCGTTTTTCCTTCACTTGACTATAGACTCTATAATACTGCCATCTTTTGATCTACCGTTGTCATCCATGTATCATATCTTACTCATATTGCTTCATTAACTCTTTTCTTATTTTCCGCTAACATTTATGTCTATCACTTTATTCAAAAAACTCGAACAAGACATTCTTTTGCTTTTAGCTCTCCTTTGGTCCATCCAGTGGCTCTTCGGGTTGCTTAACGTTGTCTCTCTACTAGGGACGCGAGCCACACTAAGGTAATATTTATCCCTTGCAGGCTTTCAGTGCCTATCTTCTAAATTTTTTTATCATGCTAGTATTCACATCTAATTGTAATATTCTAGAGTGCACCATCTGGGTGCCTCGTACCCTTCTTCATCTTGCTTCTTTTACTTGTTGAAACTTGTATCTACCTCCTGAATCTCTCATTGCTTTTCACTATATGGGTAGTTATTCTTGCCTTAAGGTTCCTTATCAAGAATCTTACACATTTTAGTATACACATGATCTGCTGAAAATCTCACATTTACTCATCATAAGCATGATGCAAAATCGAGTTCCTGTGACTCAACTCTTCCACAACATCTCTTACCAACCGTCTTTCTGGATGTAGGTATCGTTGTATTATGAATAAGATAGAGTTTAGGAAACTGAGTTCTTATAACTGAGCTCTACCACACGATCTAGAGTAAGAAGAAAGAGTGACAGTCCCAAATGCCCTGTAGCCTCCTGCTTATAAGTGTGGTGCACAACACATCCATAAACAAGACTCTACTAGACACGGCTTGTAGACTCCCTAGGATAGAACTGCTCTGATACCACTTTTGTCACGACCCAAACCGATAGGCCGCGATGGGCACCTGGTACCTTACTCAACAGAGTACCAACATAACGTATCTTTTTGTATCATACTATCATAGATAACTAAGCCGGAGAGGCTGCTGTGAGATAAGTAGAATACAACATGTAATACCAACTTATAAATAAGACATTAAGACCAAAATAACTACTCGTACACTGAACATAGGCCAACAAGGCCATACAATCTTTTACGTACGTGATATCTATCTACAAGCCTCTAAGAATACATAATTGTCATAAAGGTCGGGACAGAGCCCCGCCATACCAAACAATACACGTCTAAATCATACTGACCAAACAAGTAACTCTGGAGCAAATGGAGCACACCAACATCTTCCGCTGAGCTAATTGCCTACTTGGAGGACTCCCGACCTGTCTATCGGGACCCGCGGGCATGAAATGCAGCGTCCCCATGCAAAAAGGATGTCAGTACAAATAATGTACCAAGTATGTAAGGAATGAAAATCAGTAAATAATAGTCGTGAGAGAAACATGGAGTAAAAGACTCAATATGTAAGTCTGAACAACTCTATGAATCATTAATATTTACAATGTCATGCATATGCGTATAAATGTCATACCATGCTTAGGTATATGTCATAACATCATCAAGCCTCTGAGGGCATCCCATCATATCATCTCGGCCACTGTGAGTAAATCATCAACGTATACCAGCTGATCAGGTGGTGATGCGTATATAACGCCGTAACCTTTTCCCATATCCCATATACATATATTTACATATATACGCATATATAACATCATGAAATGCATAAGAGTTACGTTAATAAGATTTCTCGAAATGTCATAAAACTAATATGTCTTTCGGATAAATTTTATCAAATACGTATTTTTCTAAGACCCATGAACAATAGATATAATAATAATTCACATGGGGAATCAAGAATATAGACACCCCTAGTACTTCTATGAATAGAGTCAGCTATGGAAATTGTGCATTTGCTCGTTTTGTTTGTATCGTATTGATCATGCCAAAAAGAGAGAAGGGATAGCCTTAACATACCTGAGCCGATTCTCTTGACAATCCCTCTAACATACGTCAATTGCGACATCACGTAACGGCGGATCGAAGTAGGGGAAAATCCGTATGATATTCTTGAGAAAGATTGTATTGTACTCTTTTAGAATCATAAAATTCTGTTGCCATAATATTACGTAGTCTCGTATGATTTTTGTAGCAAAATTCACATTGCTAACATTTTTGAATGAGTTGTTATAGTATTAAATGGCCTTCGTATGGAATGTTTGGAGCAATTACGTTGCTATTGCAAACCATTAGCTTTGTTGAAGCTTTCCTTCTTCATTTAGTAGATGAAAGCAAATGATTTTGTGAATTTGAAGGGTTACCTTTAACCCTTTAGGTGTGGGCCCCACTAGGATGACTAATGTCACATAATCTACTCAATTATGCCACCTTTCAATTATAATATAACAGTCATAATGTTGGATTGGTGGGTTGCCACGCTAAGGTTATGGGCTTATCCAAAAGATTTATCCACCAATTCTTTAATTAACTCATTAATCTCCCATTAACCAATAATACCCAATTATTCATATAATTAAGAATTATCTTAAATTATTTAAAATATTGCTCATTTTTAGCATACCTTATATACCTCACTATCATGGTCATGTGGTACCTTGTATGGCACTAGTCCATCATTTCCGGGTATTATAGCTTAGACCGTATTTTGTCCCAAAATATCAAATTTTGACGAAATTCATTTTCTTCAATTTGTTTACCCTCTCACCTTCACGAATTTACTCATCACTTGTTTGAAATAGCATAATTCTTATAATCTCAAAATAATCGCATTCCCGAACTTACGTCGATTAACTTACGATGAAACTTTAACATACGAAAATGCGGGATGTAACATCTCATTTTCGAGCTTTTATTAATTTACTTATAGCGTACTTTCACGTACGAAAACATGGGGTGTAACACTAAAGTATGGTAAAGTGACAAGGTTTTAGGAAGACAGGAGTGAGGACAAGAAAGGGCAAGTGAGAAAGTGACGAGAATGGATAAGTCCTCAGGATTTAAGCCCATGAAAACAAGAGAGCTGATGGTTTCTCTAAGTTATAGAAAGTTCAGTATAGCCTGAATGAACTCAAAGGAGTATAAGACTAATAGCATTTAGAAGAGATGGAATGCTGCCCTGGTAGTAGAATAAGGGTGTAATTGTGATAGATAAAGGATGACGTTTGGGCCTTCGATTGAGTAATGATTTGAAGAAAAAAAAAGAGGGGGATTTCATGAATTTTACAAGATGAAAATACCCACATAAGGTGAATCACATTGGGATGCTATGAAACACGGTTATGGAAGTATGGTATCGCCCCCAGGTGGATCAATAATAGATGGATAAAAGTTCAACAGTACGAGATGAGATCAGGCTGTCATTCTTAAGATGAACAATAATGAAGAAGCATTAAAGGACTTAGATTTATACATATATGATAAGCAACGAAAGAGTAACCTAGAGTTTGGTAGCAGACCTCAGTAACGATAAAACGAAGTAAGAGTTATGGTATAGTATGACCTACCTAGATGCAGTAAAGTCATACGAATGGATAACCGGGTCTATGAAGTAAGATATAGCAATATTCGTAAGTTCAACAAAGTACCAAGCGAAGAACTTCAGTATACCTATAGATGCCCAGAGCGACATCTTGTCATAGTTATGCATATATTCACAAAGTGAGGCCTAGAGATTGGCCAAAAGCTGGAGGGAAGAGTCGCATAGGCACACATGCAAGGAAAAAAAAGTCGTACAGGCTGCATGACGGAAGGTAGCAACAGTTACGAGATTGGAAAGATTCCGACCACAAGTCGTGGTATGAGACAGAGGCCTAAAGGGGGGAATGCCTTAGCCTTTGGATTTATTCACAGAATAGTTGCCTAAATGGCAAGGAGAGAATTAAAGTATTCGGAAGACATAGGTTATGAAAATAATAAGTGCATCAGTCAACATTCGAGGATGAATGTTCCAAAGGGGGGAATGATGTTACACCCCATGTTTTCGTACGTGAAAGTACGCCATAAGTAAATTGATATAAGCTCGGAAATGAGATGTTACATCCCGCATTTTCGTACGTTAAAGTTTCATCGTAAGTTAGTCGACGTAAGCTTGGGAACAAGATTATTTTGAGATTATATGTATTATGCTATTTCAAACAAGTGATAAGTAAATTCGTGAAGGTAAGCGAATCGAAGAAAATGAGTTTCGTCGAAGTTTGACATTTTGAGATAAAATATAGTCCAAGCTATAATACCCCGTATTTATGGACTAGTGCCATACAAGGTACCACATTATCATGATAGTAAGGTATATAAAGTATGTTAAAAGTGAGTAGTATTTTAAGTAGTTTGAGATAATTCTTAATTATGTGGATAATTGGGTAATTATGGATTTTTAAGTGGGAGATTAACTTGTAAATTGAATTTTGTGGATAATTATTTAAGTGAGATTTGGATAATTAGTAGAGGGGACAACAATCCACATGGGATTATGAAAATATGGCAGCAAATTGCCAACTATCCTTATGCTTAAGGAGGTGGTGGCACTATTTAGATCCATGTACACCTTATCTCATTTTTGGTTGAAAGATGTGATTAAGAATGCCTCTCTAAACTCACAAAATGAAAAGGCTTATGACTATTATGTAACGGGTGAAGCTTCAGCAAGAAAGTTTCATCCAAGATATGATAGTAACGTGAGTTACTTCAACAAAAAAAAAACTCATACGAGACTTCTTAGCATAATAACAACGGGATTTTGTGATTCTAAGGGAGTATGGTGCAATCTTTCTTAAGAATATCATACAGATTTTTCCTACTTCGATATGTCGTTACGTGATTTGCCGCAATTGACGTGTGTTAGAAGGATTGTCAAGAGAATCGGCTCAGGTATGTCAAGGCTATCCCTTCTTTCCTTTTGGCATGATCCATACGATACAAACGAAACGAGCAAATGCACAACTTTCATAAATGACTTCCTAGAAATACTAGAGGTTCCTATGTTCTTGATTCCCCATATGTCTTATTATTCTATCGTTTGTTCATGGGTCTCAGAAAATACGTAAGTTGATAAAGTTTATTTCATGATATTAATCAGAGGCATAATGGTCTTATGACGTCCAGAGAGGTTTTATTGATGTATTTCATATGCATTTCATTCATTTATACATGTACATTGACCCATGACCAGATGGCGTTATATATGCGTATATTATATATATATATGGGATATGGGAAAAAGTTACGATGTTATATACGCACCACCACCTGATCAGCTAGTATACGTTGATGATTTGCCCACAGTGGCCGAGATGATATGATGTGATGCCCTCAGAGGCTTGATGATGTTATGAACGCATATACCTAAGCATGGTATGACATTTATACGCATATGCATTACATTGTAAATATTAATGATTCATAGAGTTATTCGGACTTACATGTTGAGTCTTTTACTCCATGTTTCTCTGAGTCTATTATTTACTGATTTTCATTCCTTACATACTCGGTACATTATTTATACTGACGTCCCTTTTGCCTGGGGACGCTGCGTTTCATGCCCGCAGGACCCGATAGACATGTCGAGAGTCCTCCAATAGGCTATAAGCTCAACGGAAGATGTTGGTGCGCTCCATTTGCTCCGGAGTTGCTTATTTGGTCAGTATGATTTGGACGTGTATTGTTTAGTATGGCGGGGCCATGTCCCGACCTTTATAGTATTTATCTACTCTTAGAGGCTTGTAGACATACGTCATGTACGTAAAAGATTGTATGGCCTTGTCGGCCTATGTTCAGTGTACGAGTAATCATTTTGGTCTTATAGGCCCGTATGTCTTATGTATAAGTTGGTATTATATATTTTATTCTAGTTATCCCACGACAGTCTTTCCGTCTCATTTACCTATGATAGCATAATACGAAAAGATACGTTATGTTGGTACTCGGTTGAGTAAGGTATCGGGTGCCCGTCGCGGCCCATCGGTTTGGGTCGTGACAAACGGTCCTGGTACGGCAATCAAGCTTAGCAAAACATGAACAAAGCCAGACCATCCCCATTATTACATCAAAATCAACCATCCCAGATTCAATGAGATCGGCCATGGTGTTTCGACCACGCACCGTGACAACACAATCCCTATAAACCCGTGCGGCCATAATAGACTCACCAACCGGAGTATATACCGAGAACGACTCATGAATCTGTTCCGGTTCTATCCCAAATTCCATAGCAACATATGACGAGGTGGAACCAGGATCAATAAGAGCATATACATCATGAGATTGGATAGTCAATATACCTGTGACAACATCTAGAGAAGCCTCTGAACTCTGGCAACCCTTCACAGCATAGAAATGGCTGGGTCCCCGGCAAAAGGGACGTTAGTACATATGGAATAGTACTAGTATGTAAAACTAAACACCCTCTCAATAGAACGAGTAACAGTAAACGGAGAAGGAAACATGAAGTCAATAAGAGACTCAAACATTATCAAGGTGTCAAGTTAGGGGAAAGGTAAATTTCAAGTAATTTCCAATCTTTTTAAATTGGGAGATTTTTAGCACCGATACACCACCATGTTTTTAGCATGAGATCTGATCTCAGCCCGATCGTCTAAGCCGTATTACCCCGAGAACCTGTCTTACGAAGAGGTTCTAGTTGCTATTTTACATTAGCTTGTCCACAAGTTGGGGACTAAGAAAGTAACTTCCGTAAAGATATCACGGAGGAATAGGAACGTCGAAGGTAAGAAGTGGGAAGCCATAGAAGAGACAAGTTTAAGTACCATCAATTGTTTCAGATAGAAAATTCTTGACGACTGTAGCTCGATCGTGTATTTTCTTATCCCATGTTATGTGATTCTGATCAACACTCATTTTATGATTAAATAATATTCAGAATTAAGCGTTACAGCATTATCAAGAGCAGAATTATTTAGAAACAAGGTATGATATAGTCCTGTTTGTAGAGGAGACACTATCGAAATTTCCATAAAATTCGTAAGAGCTAGTTTCTCCTCTAAGACACCTTTACATTCGAAGACAAATGTTCCAAAGAGGGAAGGGTGTTACACCCCGTACTTTCAAGTTAGAATTCATCTTAAGTAAATCAATATGAGTCGGAGAATTGAAGGACCTTTACAAAGATAATGATGGGTTAAAACAAGTTTTAAGGAGTATCGTGAGGGTTGGAAGGTTAAGAAGCTAATCGAATCGAAGAAAATAAGTTTTGTCGAAAGTCGGCCAGTTGGGAATGGTATAACCCATAGTTGTGTGGTGAGACTACGGTGCTTAAGATGATAAGAAGGTAATGTTATGAGTTATTTTAGTCGTGTGTTAAGTTTTGAAGCCAAGCGAGTAATGAAACAAAAGTGGACAAAAGTTGTCGCAAGTTATGTTCATTATTTTACTGAACATTTAGGTCTAATATTACTGAACTTTTCTCTCAATATACTTGTATTTATGGGGTGATCTACCAATCCATTAAACCGTTTGTCAATATGACGTTGGAGTAGAGAGATATTCGCATTTTTGCGAGACTGCGCAAGCAGCTCCTCTTGGGACCCACTTGAGACGGCCACCGACCTTACTTCTTTTAAAAGATGTTTCAGCCTCATTTCGGGTCATTTATCACCCCAAAACTTGTCCAAAGGCTCTCCAAAAACCTCTATAACATACCCCAAGATCCCAAGAACCAAACTGAAGGAAAATTAACTCAAATCATCATCAAAAGTGTTAAAGACAACAAGAGAATGCTTCTATGATGTTGTGGTGTGATTGAGGGCTATTGTGAGCTAAGTTGAGATGGGGTTTCGAGTTGTAGCTGCTGCCAAGGTATGTATATCATCTTCTCGATTGTTCCTAAGGTTAATCTTGTGGTGGTTGTGTTGTTTGAGTAAAAAACCATAAGATAGCACTTGACAGAACATGAGACATGGTTATCTTTTTGGTTGGACTATTTTTTGGCTACATATATGGTTTGTGGTGGCTGGAAATTATTTGATAATGTTGTGGCTGCTGTTGTTAAGCTTTTTTTAGGTGTTAAGTAAGTTTATTGAAGAAGAAAACACGAAACACAAGTGATTGACGATACAATTTAGGGTGCTAGGCGTATGGGACTATTTTTGAAAGTCATTTTATGGATGTTTTAAACTAGGAATCATATAGTACATGTAAGTATGATGTTCTGAAGGTTGTTAACCACTTTATGGAATAAGAGTTGGATTCAATTTATGTTTTGTTATTAGTAAAAATGAGCTTGCCGCTCAATACGACTGTTAAGATAATCGGATAAGCTCATATTGGATTATATTATTGTTGCTATTGTTGGTTATTGTTGTTGTTGTTGTTTTTGGGCTGTTAATGACCCTTAGTGGTCGTTGGGATGTAGTTAAAATAGAGGAGTTACTGCCCAATTTTCCGTAAGCTATACGACTAGCCAAATATGATGGTACGACATTATATGTTGACAACAATATCATTTCACTTATTATAGGTGCAAGAAGTTGTGTTGAGCTTGGTTGAGGAATAAGGAAGAGATCATACAGGTATGTTAAGTCAATTCCTTCTTTCTTTTGGCATGATCTAAAGTGAAATGAACGTAAACGATATGCTATTTCATAATGGATCTATTCCTAGAAACCAAGGTTGTCCATGTTGTTCTTTCCTTATAAACTTATTCTAAGCATGTATGTATGATCCTTGAATCCTATTGAGGTCGTATTGATGGTATGGATGTCCATAACGTTAATCGAAGGTGCAACGACCCTACATCACTCCTAGAGGTTTAGAACGTGATTCCATGAGTCCAGCATGCATTATATATATGTATCTATTTTACTGTACCGAGCCATGCTATAGTCGGCCGGGTACGACACCTACTGTGCAACCACTGATCAGTTGGGTTTTATCGAGCTCCACATGACCGGGTACGATTCTACCGAGCCTTATGATGGCCGGGTACGTTTTTATCAACCCTATTACGACCGGGTACGATATGATGATAATGATGCCCACATAGGCGAATGTTTTTAAAAGCTTATGTATATATTAGGATCATGCATTTTATGTCAGTAGCCCTCACAGGTACTCAGATGTTATAGTATGTATATTCTCTATCTCTTTTTACATTACTGTTCTTATTTATGTTTTCCTTCCTTACATACTCGGTACTTTATTCGTACTGACGTCCCTTTTGCCTGGGGACACTGCGTTTCATGCCTGCAGGTATGGTCCTCCTAGTAGGCTATCAGCTCGGCGGAAGGTGTTGGTGCACTCCACTTGCTCCGGAGTTGCCTATTTGGTCATGTATTGATTGGTATGGCCTTGGACATGTATTGACATCCCTTATGCCTTGGACATGTATTGATTGGTATGGCAGGGTCCTGTCCAGACCTTTATGATATTTATGTACTCTTAGAGGCTTGTTGTCACGACCCAAACTAATAGGCCGCGACGGATGCCCGAGTCCTACCTGTCGAACAACCTTAAGCATGCGTCTAAGATATAAACATAATTAGTGTACGTGAGGGAAACCTGTCTAAAAGATATATATACATAAACATGCGGAATACAGTGGGGCGAGCCGGCAAGGTTACTATAGACAACTATATATCTAAAACTGGAAGCCGGCGAGGCCATATACTATCCAACTATACATACTGTCTACAGACCTCTAATAGAATATACAACTGTACAAGGACGGGATTTGGCCACGTCATACCCATACATGTATACAAGCATATCATACCAAAATCAAAAGCAGCTCCGGATCAAATGGAGCACGCCAACTGTCGCTGATCAAGGATCCTAAGAAGGGGGACCGTCGGCTTATCTACCTGCACCTGCGGGCATGAAACGCAGGCCCCGGGAAATAAGGCGTCAGTACGAATAATGTACTGAGTATGTAAGGCATAAAAATCGGTACATAAAAGACATAGATGAAATATGGAATAAAGAATTCCACCCGTAAGTCTAAATAACTTTGTAAATCCTGAAATATTTATAATGTCATGCATGTGCGTATAAATGACGTGTCATGCATAGGTATAGGTGTACATAATATCATCAAGCCTCTGAGGGCATCCCATCATATCATCTCGGTCACTGTGGGCAAAATCATTAACATATACCAACTGATCAGGTGGTGGTGCATATATAACGTTGTAACCTTTTTCCATATCCCATATACATATAATATACACGTATATACGCGTATATAACGCCATCTGGTCATGGGTCAATGTAAATAAATGCAATGCATGATAAGTACGTCAATAAAATCTTTCGGAGTGTCATAAGACCATTATGCCTCTGATTAATATCATAAAATAGACTTTATCAACTTACGTATTTTCTGAGACCCATGAACAGATGATAGAATAATAAAACTTATGGGAAAACAATAATATATGCATCTCTAGCATTTCTACGAATAGAGTAATTTATGGAAGCTGTGCATTTGCTCATTTCGTTTGTGTCGTATAGATCATGCCAAAAAGAAAGAAGGGATAGCCTTAACATACTGGAGTAGGGAAAATTCGTATGATATTCTTGAAAAAGGTTGCACCGTACTCCTTTAGAATCGCAAAATCTCACGTTGCTAAAGTGTTAAGAATTACCGTTGGAATTTTTTTGTTTCAAGAAATTGTGTTAAATCTCGTTGGATTGAGGTTAACATCTGTTTTGCAAGGTTTGAATAAGGAAGAAAGTTATAAGATTTCTTACTTGGTTATTTTAAGGCCAAATGAAGCCAAACTTCTAAATGTCTTTACGTAAGTGTCATGTGTATATTACTTAAGATGGCCACCTTTCAATCAAGATGGTGAGTCACTTAATTTGAATGGGGGGCTGCCACATCATGCCATTTAATCCTTATCCAATATATACCCCTAATTAATTAGGTAATATCCCATTACCCAATAATTAACCAATTACCTACATAATTAAGAATTATCTCAACTCACTTAAAATATTACTCACTTTTAACATACCTTGTACACCTTACTATTATGGTCATGCAGTATCTTGTATAGCACTAGTCCATAAATACCAGACATTATCGCTCGGATCATATTTTATCTCAAATCAACAACCTTCAATGAAACTCATTTTCTTTCATTCGTTTACCCTTTAACTTTCACGGCACTTACTTATCGCTTGTTATAAGAAGCATAAATGATTATAACCTCAAGATAATCTCATCCTCGAGTCTACGTCGATTAACTTACGACGAAACTTTTACGTACGAAAATACGAGATGTAATATCCTTCGCCCCTAGAAACATTTGTCCTCGAATGTTTAACTCCCTGAGATCTATATAAACTTTGGCAGAGTCGCCTTTGTAGCAGTACTACTGTCAACTCTTTCTGTAGAAAACTCAATAATTCAATGCCACATAGGACCGCAATTGTCACTCATGACAATGGCCTCACACGTCCAATGATAATAACTAATACAAGAATCCATACACGTACCTTAAGGCTATGATGTCTCAGTCGGATCCTTCTCTGGGAGAGGAAATAAGTGAGGATATCTAGACTTCATGTCTTCTTCGGCTTCCCAAGTCATTTCTTCCACATTATTGTTTTTCCAAAGTACTTTCACCGAAGCTACGTCTTTAGTCCTCAATCTCCGAACCTGTCTATCTAGTATAGCAATGGGAGTTTCCTCATACAATAGTTGTTCTGTGACCTGAACTTCGTCAACTGACACAACTCTAGAAGGATCCCCGATACATTTACGGAGCATAGACACATGAAAGACTGGGTGAACGGATTCCAAGTCAGGATGCAAGTCTAACTCATATGTTACCGGCCTATCTTGCGTATGATCTTATATGGTCCAATGTACCGAGGGCTAAGTTTTCCTTTCTTTGCGAACTTCATAACGCCTTTAATCGGTGATATCTTTAGGAATACCCAATAGTCAACTTGAAATTCCAAGTCTCGTCGTCGATTATCCGCATAAGACTTCTGACGGCTTTGAGCTGCTAATAGCCTTTCCTATATAAGCTTTATCTTCTCGATTGCCTCTTGTACCAATTCTAGTCTTACTAACTTAGTTTCTTCAACATCGAACCATCCTATAGGCGACCTACACTTTCGTCCGTAAAGAGCTTCGTATGGAGCCATTTGAATACTGGAATGATAGCTATTATTATACACGAACTCAATAAGCGACAGATGATCATCCCAGCTACCCTTGAAGTCTATCACATAAGTCCGTAACATATCCTCACGTGTCTGAATAGTACGCTCAGCATGACCGTCTGTCTGGGGATGACATGTTGTACTAAGACTTACTTGAGTCCCCAATCCTTTTTGGAAGGACCTCCAGAAGTTAGCTATAAATTGAGCTCTTCTATCCGAGATAATAGGTACAGGGACACCATGCAGTCGTACTACCTCCTTAATGTAAAGCCTTGCATAATCCTCTGCGGAATATGTGGTCCTAACAGGCAGAAAATGGGCTGATTTTGTAAGCCTATCAACAATCACCCATATAGAATCGAACTTACATTGGGTACGAGGTAAGCCTACGATGAAATCCATATTGATTACTTCCCATTTCCAAGTCGGAATCTCTATAGCCTGCAATAATCCACCGGGTTTTTGATGCTCAATCTTGACATGCTGACAGTTAGGGCACTGAGCAACAAACTCCGCTATATTCCTTTTCATTCCATCCCACCAATATACTTTCCTGATATCATGATACATTTTGGTTGCTCCTGGATGGATAGAATAATGAGAATAGTGAGTTTCTCCGATAACCTGCCGACGCAGCCTTGCAACATTAGGGACACATAATCGTCCTCGATATCTGAGGACCCCATCTTCTGTAATCTCAAACGGTGTCTTCTCCTTCTGAGGGGTGGTATCCCTATAATGAACTAACACAGGATCCTCGTACTGGAGTTCCTTCACTTCAGTTACTAACGAGGATGTTGCCGTATCCTGAATAGTAATTCCAATATCACCTGAGTCCAGTAACCAAACACCAAGACTAGCTAGCTGATGTAGCTCATGGGCTATTCCCCCTTCTTTGGCTGTAAATATGACATGCTACCCATAGATCTACGGCTGAGGGCGTCGGCTACCACGTTCGCCTTCCCCGGATGGTATAAAATATCAACGTCATAATTTTTAAGTAGCTCCAATCATCTCATTTGACGTAAATTCAATTCCTTTTGCTTGAAGATATACTGGAGGCTCATATGATTTGTATAGATATCAACATGAATGCCATACAAGTAGTGCCTCCACATCTTTAGTGCATGAATCACTGTGGCTAACTCTAAATCGTGGGTTGGGTAATTCTTCTCGTACTTTCTTAGTTGTCTAGAAGCATAAGCTAAAACCTTACCATGCTGCATCAGTACACAACCCAATCCAATGCCCGAGGCATCATAGTAGATAACATAACCATCCTAGGAAGTCTACAAGTCGTGTCTAGTATAGTCTTGTTTATGGGTGTGTTGTTGTTACACCCCGTAAGTTTAACAACATTGATACCGTTAGATATTATGTTAATGTGGTATTTTCTTTTAAGTGGAGTATTTTAGTAAAACTTTTATAAGTATAATTTTGGATAGTTACCATTATTACTATTTTTGAATATGATAAATTATACACATAATATGAGAAAAATTATGAGATTTTCTTTATTGTAAAGATAGAAATTATTTTCTCACAAGAAAAGAAGGTTATCTTTTTACCATTTTAAGAATTAAGCGTACGAAAATTTGTACTCTTTATATGAGATTAGAAAAATTAGAAGTGAAAAAAATATATGTATTTTTACATGGATGTTTTAATGCAATAATAGTGTATGTATTGATTTTATATGGTACCATGATTTATTAATATTATAATATTTTAATAATAGTATTTTAAGTGATTTGATATAATTCTTAATTATGTGAATAATTAGATAATTAATGAATTTTAGTGGAAGATTAATTAAAAATCTTTGGATAAGGTTAGATAACCTCACGTGGCAACTTTTGGCTTAGAAAAAGTGTGACTCATACATTCATTAATATAGGTGGCATGAATCAAAATGTTTCTTGGAGAAGGGATATGGACGGTGGCAGTAAGTAAAGCAATGAAATATAAAATTTATTGCCTTTCCTTCCATTCACTTTTGAGGATATACTTATAACATATAATATTTATACATCTTTGGGTGATAATCGACTTACCAAAAAAATACGAACAATGTGATTATGATGTAGAGGACTCTTCACATATTCGAACATGTCCAAAGTCTAACCAGATATGGAATTGCTTATTTTCACAAAAAAATCCAGTATGATTCTTCATCTAGGACCTTCTGGAGCTCTTAGGAGCAATTAAGGTATGTTAAGGCTAAACCTTTCTTCATTTTGGCAGGATCTCGTAACTACATGAGTTTGATAATGAAGCACAAAGAGAAGTTTGTATTCCTGAATTTATTCACATTATCCTAGTCTCAGAAGTTAGAGTATTCTCCCTTATCGGGACTTCATATTCAGTTTAGTATTGGCTTATTTCAGCCAATAGAGCATAGAGTGTATATATATACAGTGTTACAGTATTTTTACCACCATCGAGCTATAATCGGTGGGCAGGCCCCTATTGGGCAACCTCTGATCAGATGGTAAGTTATATACAGAGCCTACTGTGGCCGAGCGCCTATGAGCGAGCCCAGAATGGCCGAGATACAGAGCCTAGTATGGCCGAGCGCCTATGAGCGAGCCTACTACGGCAGGGCAGTTACACATACCGAGCCTTATAGGGCCGGACAACTATTTTACATACTATATGGAGAGAGTTGAGTCAGTATCAACAGGTAAGCATATCTTCATATTATTTTTGACTCCCAGTTACATTCAGTTATTATATCATCAGTTCAGTTTTAGCTTTCAGTTATTCTGTTGCCTTACATACTCAGTACATTATTTGTACTGACGTCCCTTTGCTGGGGACGCTGCATTTCATGCCTGCAGGTCCTGATAGACAGCTGGATAGACCTTCCCAGTAGACAGAGCTAAATGACAGCTTGGTTGGTAAGCTCCACTTCCCCGGAGTTACCAGGTCTAGACCTTGGAGTCTGTTTTATATATACAGGTTTGATGGGTAGGTCGAGGCCCTGTCCCGACCATGATACAGTTCAACTATCTCTAGAGGCTTGTAGACAAGTCCTGTATAGTTTGTATATCAGTAGATATTCATGGCGGCCTCGTCAGCCTGCACATTTATATATAGATATATATATTTAAATATATATGAGTTTTTGGGTATGTTTACCCCTCAGATGAGAGAGACGATATTTTCAGATGATTCAGAATATGGCCTCATCGACCTAGGTTGAGGGTTACCCCTCTAGAGTTCATAGTTACAGAGTGGTACGCTCGGGTCGAGTATGGTACCGGGTGCCGGCCACGTCTCTTCAGGTTTGGGGCATGACAAACTTGGTATCAGAGCAGTTCTATCCTAGGGAGTCTACAAGCTGTGTCTAGTAGAGTCTTGTTTATCGGTGTGTTGTGCACCACACTTATAAGCAGGAGGCTACAAGGCATTTAGGAGTCTGTTACCCTTCATTCAAATCCAAATCGTGCTATAGAGCTGAGTTATAAGAGTTCGAGCCAAAGCTTATATTTGCTAATGATATAGCGATGCTTTCAATTAGAATAATTATAGCTAGCTAAAGGTCTAATACAACAACAGGTAAAAGCATTAGTAGAGAGAGAATTCTTGACTACGTGGCCCTGTTTGAGACCCTATTAGATTGTGCTTACCATATGTGCGAATTTCCCATTTACCCTAAGACAGGAATATCTAACATACCCCGTGAATAGCAGGCCATGGGAGTATCATAAGGTAAAACTATAAGTTTCAACATGTAACAGAAGCATAGTGAAGAAGGGTACGAGGTACCTAGTTAATTAAGACTGTCCGAATTTCCACGTCAGGCAGAGAAATAAAAGAATTCTAAGTTACCTTCAACAGAAATAGAGGTATGTGCAATTGGCCACACACATCTCAGTTATGCCCTATGGGAGCTAACATATATAGTTTAAGAGAAGGATGGGATATCAAGATCCAGCTTGGGTTAGAGTAACCCGAAATGGTGGATTGAGCCAGGGGAGCTAAAAGTGAAACAATGTTTTGTTGAAGTTTTCAGAATAATGCGATAAACAGAAGTATTGGCAATAGAATAAGAAGAGAGAAATAGAGTATTATGAGTAAGATGTGATAAATGGGTAATAATGGTAAATCAAAATATGATATGATGACAGATTCTATATTCAAGTGAAAAAAAAAACAAGAGGTGACAGGAGGTCTTGAGACAATAAAAGAGTATAGGCCAAAAGTCATATTCTAATTTCGAGAAATGAGTTGGTGCGTCCAACGTGATTACCAAGACAAAACAATTTAGACCCCCGGAGTAATAGAAATTAGCATGGGCTAGTGAACAAGATAAACTGAATATCAATTAGGGATCGAATGAGGTGATGATAGTCGACATCAAGTGAATTTCAAAGATCGCATTCCGGCAATAATACAATAGACAACAGAAGAATAACCTTTAAAGGTCACTCAGGAAGACGCTTCCCTAAAGCAAGAACTTTGAGCAAAGTTAATCTTAAGGGACTAAGTGTTTCAGTTATACTAGGTATCTTATACCGTCGTGTGTAAGATATTTAATTATCCTTGTTACATAAGGGTTACTGCAAGGCAAGTAAGAGTCAATAAAGACGTGAAAAGATGTCGAAGATGAAGAGGTAAAATATTTATAAGTAAGTTTTCATAGCATTACATGTTAATACTCCCCTAAAGGGGTTAAGATGGTGTAATATGGTATTAAGTCAGAGTTAAGTGGTTCAGGTAACTATGGAATAGTAAAGGAAGAATGCAGTAAATGGTGAAAGGAATGATATTGCATTTATTCAGATCCTACAGACATGATACGAGTCCAGAACATTATGCAAGCACGACACCGAGGGGAGGCAGTAAGGGTTCCCACACTAGATGTTATTGATAAATAAGAGCGAATGAACACTTGATGCATTAGGAGCTAGTGCAAAAGTTAAGTTAAGGTAGAAGACATAACCCAAGAGTGGTTACCCAGAAGGTAAATATGAGCATGGACTGACGAGTAGTTAGTAGTTCATTCAGGAATTCAGGAAGAGCCTAGTTATGGCTAGACAAGAGGTTCAGATAAATCACTAGATTATGCAAGATAAATGAAGTGAAACCCAGCATAGGAAATTCGATGTCGTATCTACAAAGCCAGATTAAAAAAAAAAAGTACCAGTCTCATAAGGAGTAAGTATGAAGCTCCCACCAGATTGTGTACGCACTAGAGCTGCAAGTTTATAGTAGAGCTTCAAGTTGTGGATGTGAATTCTACCTATGTGGAAGAGAGGTTATGAAAGAGACAGAAGATACAATGCGAGATTAAAAGGTAAGTAAGGTAAAGGTAAAGAAGATACGAGATACTCAAGTACAAAAGGTTGTGAATAGTTGCGACTTCAGATATAGTTTGGGGTTTAGTTTAAGTTACAAAGGAGACCCTAGTGAAAATTTTATAAATCTGTAATAGTTAACATTCAAGGACGAATGTTCTAGAGGGGGAAAAGATGTTACACCCCGTAAGTTTAACAATATTGATACCGTTAGATATTATGTTAATGTGGTATTTTCTTTTAAGTGGAATATTTTAGTAAAAGTTTTATAAGTATAATTTTGGATAGTTACCATTATTACTATTTTTGAATATGATAAATTATACACATAATATGAGAAAGTTTATGAGATTTTCTTTATTGTAAAGATAGAAATTATTTTCTCACAAGAAAAGAAGGTTATCTTTTTACCATTTTAAGAATTAAGCGGACGAAAATTTATACTCTTTATATGAGATTAGAAAAATTAGAAGTGAAAAAAATATATGTATTTTTACATGGATGTTTTAATGAAATAATAGTGTATGTATTGATTTTATATGGTACCATGATTTATTAATATTATAATATTTTAATAATAGTATTTTAAGTGATTTGATATAATTCTTAATTATGTGAATAATTTGATAATTAATGAATTTTAGTGGAAGATTAATTAAAAATCTTTGGATAAGGTTAGATAACCTCACGTGGCAACTTTTGGCTTAGAAAAAGTGTGACTCATACATTCATTAATATTGGTGGCATGAATCAAAATTTTTCTTGGAGAAGGGATATGGACGGTGGCAGTAGGTAAAGCAATGAAATATAAAATTTATTGCCTTTACTTCCATTCACTTTTGAGGATATACTTATAACATATAATATTTATAATTCTTTGGGTGATAATCGACTTACCAAAAAAATGCGAACAATGTGATTATGATGTAGAGGACTCTTCACATATTCGAACATGTCCAAAGTCTAACCAGATATGGAATTGCTTATTTTCACAAAAAAATCCAGTATGATTCTTCATCTACGACCTTCTGGAGCTCTTATGAGCAATTAAGGTATGTTAAGGCTAAACCTTTCTTCATTTTGGCATGATCTCGTAACTACATGAGTTTGATAACGTAGCACAAAGAGAAGTTTGTATTCCTGAATTTATTCACATTATCCTAGTCTCAGAAGTTATAGTATTCTCCCTTATCGGGACTTCATATTCAGTTTAGTATTGGCTTATTTCAGCCAATAGAGCATAGAGTGTATATATATACAGTGTTATAGTATTTTTACCACCATCGAGCTATAATCGGTGGGCAGGCCCCTATTGGGCAACCTCTGATCAGATGGTAAGTTATATACAGAGCCTACTGTGGCCGAGCGCCTATGAGCGAGCCCAGAATGGCCGAGATACAGAGCCTAGTATGGCCGAGCGCCTATGAGCGAGCCTACTACGGCAGGGCAGTTACACATACCGAGCCTTATAGGGCCGGACAACTATTTTACATACTATATGGAGAGAGTTGAGTCAGTATCAACAGGTAAGCATATCTTCATATTATTTTTGACTCCCAGTTACATTCAGTTATTATATCATCAGTTCAGTTTTAGCTTTCAGTTATTCTGTTGCCTTACATACTCAGTACATTATTTGTACTGACGTCCCTTTGCTGGGGATGCTGCATTTCATGCCTGCAGGTCCTGATAGACAGCTGGATAGACCTTCCCAGTAGACAGAGCTAAATGATAGCTTGGTTGGTAAGCTCCACTTCCCCGGAGTTACCAAGTCTAGACCTTGGAGTCTGTTTTATATATATAGGTTTGATGGGTAGGTCGAGGCCCTGTCCCGACCATGATACAGTTCAACTATCTCTAGAGGCTTGTAGACAAGTCCTGTATAGTTTGTATATCAGTAGATATTCATGGCGGCCTCGTCAGCCTGCACATTTATATATAGATATATATATTTAAATATATATGAGTTTTTGGGTATGTTTACCCCTCAGATGAGAGAGACGATATTTTCAGATGATTCAGAATATGGCCTCATCGACCTAGGTTGAGGGTTACCCCTCTAGAGTTCATAGTTACAGAGTGGTACGCTCGGGTCGAGTATGGTACCGGGTGCCGGCCACGTCTCTTCAGGTTTGGGACGTGACAGTTGTGCACCACACTTATAAGCAGGAGGCTACAGGGCATTTAGGACTGTCACTCTTTCTTCTTACTCTTGATCGTGTGGTAGAGCTCAGTTGTAAGAATTCAAACTCCTAAATTTTATTTTATTCATAATACGACAATGCCTACATCTAGAAAGACGGTTGGTAAGAGATATAGCTGTGGAAGAGTTGAGTAAGAGGAACTCGATTTTTGCATCACTCTTATGATGGATAAATATAAGGTATTCAGCAGATACGTGTAAGCTTCTTGATAAGGATCCCTAAGGCAAGAATGCCATTCTTACATAAGAGAATCAGAATTTAGACACAAGTTTCAGTAAGTAAAAGAAGCAAGGTGAAGAAGGGTACGAGATACCCAGTTAATGAAGATCATCGGTATTTTCAACTAGGGCAGAAAAATATAAGAATTGACAGTTACCTTCAACAGTAACAGAGGTACATCTCAGCTATGCCCTATGGGAGCCAACATATATAGTTTAAGAGAAGGACGGGATATCAGGATCTAACTGGGGTTAAAGTAACCCAAAATGTTGGATGGATTATTAGCGTTAGCTGACATTATGAAGGATATTGCGAATGTGCTAATAGATCTCCTTGTGAGATACCCAAATGGTGCACTCTAAAGTAGTACAGCTAGATATGAGTACTGTAAAGACATGCACTAGAAGCCTTGAAGGGATAGATATTACCTTGATGTGGCTCCCGTCCCTAGTAGAGAGAGAATGTTAGGCAACCTGAAGAGCTAGTGGATGGAGCAAGGGGAGCTAAAAGCAAAAGAATATCTTGATGAAGTTTTCAAAATAAAGTGATAGACAGAAATGTTAGCAGGGAAATAAGCAGAGGGTTAATGAAGCATTATGAGTAAGATGTGATACATGGATAACAATGGTAGATCAAGAAAATGACAGTATTATAGGGTCTATAGTCAAGTGAAGGAAAAGACGAGAGGTGACATGCCTTGAGACAACAAAAGAGTATCGGCCATAAAGTCAAATCCTCATTTCGAGAAATAAGTTCGTGACTCCAGCGCGACTAACAGAAGGAAAAGTTAGACCCCAAAGTAATAGAAATCAGTATGGGCTGGTGAACAAGATAAACTAAACATAAACTAAACATAAACTAGGGACTGAGTAATTGTCGGCATCATGAGAATTTCAGAGATTGTGTCCCGACGATAATAGAATGGACGACAGAATAATACTCTTTAAAGATCATTCAGGAAGGCGCTTCCCTAAAGCAAGCAAGGTGAGTAAAGTTAAGCTTAAGGGGCTGTATGTGCCAGTTACACTAAGTGTCACCCTCGCGAGTGAGGAATTTCGTTATCCTTGGTACAAAAGGATTACCGCGAAGCGAGTAAGGATCATTGATGATGTGATAAGATGCCAAAGATGAGAAGGTAAAACATCTATACGTAGATCATCATAGCACTAAATCTTAGTAATCCCCTAAAGGGGGGAAATATGGTGTGATGTGGCATTAAGTCAGAATTAAGTAATTCTAGTAACTATGGAAAGGTAAAGGAAGAGTGCGACAAAAATGAAAAGGGCATGAGATTGCACTTATTCAAATCCTACAGATGTGCTACGATTCCAGAATATTATGCAAGCACGACGTCAAGGAGAGGAAGTAAGGGTTTCTGCCCGAGATGTTATTAATAAATAAGGAGCCAGTGCGAGAGATAAGTTAAGACAAAGGAAATAACCCAAGAAAGATTACGCGGAATATTGATATGAGAATGGGCCAAGGAGTAGTTAGTAGTTGATTTAGGAAGAGCCTAGTTATGGCTAGATAAGAGGATAGATCAATAGATCGTGCAAGATAAACATAGCGAACCCTAACATGGGGAATTCAGTCTCGCAGATATGATATTGTGAACCTTGAGAAATATTCAGATAGGAGTTGGGGTAGATAAAGATAACATATGAGTGTTACGAAAATAAAAGAGAGTACCTCTGGGAAGTCAGTCGAAATATTAGTTCAGAAGCAACCCTACAAGAACAAGGGCGTGGAGATAAGTAACTACGGATAATTATAGGCGAAGAAGAACATCAAAAATTCTGCCAAGCATACGATCTGATAAGCTCACAGCTTTACAAGAGTCAGAGGATCCTCCCTAAGTACTTCAATGAAAGAATAGCTGAGAAAATAAGGAAGAAGGCTTCAACCTAAACATGGTAACTTGAAGGAGAAATGGTCATGTAAAAACAGTCTCACTACAAAATTGTATGCGCTCTATAAGAAAATTGCACCTATCATAGCTAATGAGCGGAAAATGAAACCAAAGGTAATATTTGAGACCATGTGAGTTGCATAAAAATTCAGGCATGCGTGGGAACTAAGATAAGCTAAGTATGTACACAACAAGGGGGCAGAAAGACCAGGAAAAGTAATTGCTTACGTTTAAAGAAAGCTGAGATGGAATGAAAGGAATTATTCGATCAATGATCCAGAGTTAGTTACGTTATGAATGCACTTAAGATTTCGGAGTATTATTATCCATGCAGCGTATATGATGATAATCATACAGCCGTAGAAGACTCTGGTATAAGTTAAAAGAAATAATTGAGTCCAGGTCATAGACAAAGGATTGAATTATTAGAAGATTGTATCATGGATATTCCATAGCGCCCTTGACGGGCTAAAGTAATAAATAATACCATGAGCCGCAGATCGGAAGATAGCTTAAGCCTACATAAAGGTTGATCAGAGGGAAGAGGAAACTAAAGAGTTACATCAACGAAGTAAATCAGGAGTCTGATTATTGGACCGAGAAAATTATAGACATCGTGATTGAGAACATAGCGAAATCACTCTTAATATCAGAGGTACAAGACAGATAGTACAATAGCCATATTCTATAATGGCTCTACGATAAAGCGAGTTAGAAGAGTACCAACCTCATAAGTGATACCATCCTAGGAAGCTCAAATCTATTCAAGGACAAGAATGAAGCTTTGGAATCTCAAAGAGAGCCTTTAACAAGATGTCAAGCTAAAGAGTTGCAAAACAAGGTCATTAGACTTCAAGTGCAAATAAAAAAGTTGTTAATTGGGATGGAGAGCTCAAGGATAAAGGATATAATTCTGTCTAGGTATTATAATTATTTTATGGTCCAAATTCATGTCCAAGAAAAGGTAGATTAGATCCCAAGAGACATCCTCTGAAGAAGGTCCAAATCAGGCCACCATTGGACCTATTTGGCACCTAAAAATGTGTCCAAACTTGCAGCTCAATAAGTCCTATATGAAGCCACATTTTTATAACATAAAAGGACTTACTTGCTTCCCAAGAAAGGTTCAATAAGGGTGATAGAAGTTGGGTACAAGTTGGTTCCAAGTTGCTTGCAAGTTGCCTCCAAGATTTCCAAGTCCATGATTGGTTTGCGACTTTCAAGATTCTATCCAAGATTGGTTTTAACTTATTTCCATATATTTTGGTACTAGATTTATTTCTTTCCTAGGTAGTTAAGGTTATATTTTCCTTTTCCTAAGATTGTTGTAGTTACTTTCCAAGATTAACTTAGTTTTTGTTTCCTAGTGTTTTTCCTTTTCCTAAGGTGTTTGGACTTGTTGTCTAACGTAATTTACGACTTTATTTCCTTGTTTTTAGGTAGGAATTTCGTGACCCCCTCTCTATATAAAGGGGTATCTTCTTTATTTTTAGATTTTAAATTATTATAGACTATTATCAATAAAAATTGTGAGATTTTTCTTGCACTCTTGTGTGTGGCTACTCTTGGATTTATTCTTCAACCTTCAAGACTCAACTTAAGGTGGTAAGATTAAACTCTTTCGAAATCTTAGATCACTTCTAGGTATTCAAGAAAGGTGATAAGTTTAGGCTTATTGTTGTTCTTGTTATTCTAAAGGGTCGGGTTTCACAATCTATCTCTTATTTTAATTCTCTACCAAAGGCGATTAGTTCTTTGTTAGCATTATGTTGTTGTTAGGATTCAACTTCAAGAATAAACTTCTTGAATTCAAGAAACTCTTTCTTGAATTCAATCTATCTTTAATTTTCCGTTGTTTTTTTGTTTCTTTATTTTCTTTTAGCTTCCGCATGTTTCTTGATTTTCTTTAGTAATTCTTGGACCCCTATCGTGTTGTTATCAAGTGGTATCAGAGTATAGGCTAATCAAGATTTCAATCTTGATAATCATATGGGTCCAAGAATTACTAAAGAAAATAAAGAAACATACGGAAGCTAAAAGAAAATAAAGAAATAAAAAAACAACGAAAAATTAAAGATAGATTGAATTCAAGAAAGAGTTTCTTGAATTCAAGAAGTCTATTCTTGAAGTTGAATCCTAACAACAATAATTAGATAACAAAGAACTAATAGTCTTGAAGGTTAAAGATTAAATCCAAGAGTAGCCACACACAAGAGTGCAAGAAAAATCTCACAATTTTTATTGATAATAGTCTATAATAATCTAAAATCTAAAAACAAAGAAGATACCCCTTTATATAGAGAGGGGGTCACGAAATTCCTACCTAAAAACAAGGAAATAAAGTCCTAAATTACTTTGGACAACAAGTCCAGATACCTTACGAAAAGGAAAAACACTAGGAAATAAAAACCAAGTCAATCTTGGAAAGTAACTCCAATAATCTTAAGAAAAGGAAAACATAACCTTAACTACCTAGGAAAGCAATAAATCTAGTACCAAAATATATGGAAATAAGTTAAAACCAATCTTGGATAGAATCTTGAAAGTCGCAAACCAATCATGGATAGGATCTTGGAAATCTTGGAGGCAACTTGCAAGCAACTTGGCACCAACTTGTACCCAACTTCTATCACGCCTATTGAACCTTTCTTGGGCAGCAAGTAAGTCCTTTTTATGTTATAAAAACGTGGCTTCATGGAGGACTTATTGAGCTGCAAGTTTGGACACATTTTTAGGTGCCAAATAGGTCCAATGGTGGCCTGATTTGGACCTTCTTCAGAGGATGTCTCTTGGGATCTAATCCACCTTTCTTGGACATGAATTTGGACCATAAAATAATTATAACACCTAGACAACTCATATCCTTTATCCTTGTGCTCTCCATCCCAATTAACAACTTCTTTATTTGCACTTGAAGTCTAATGACCTTGTTTTGCAACTCTTTAGCTTGACATCTTGTTAAAGGCCCTCTTTGAGTTTCCAAAGCTTCATTCTTGTCCTTGAATAGATTTGAGCGTCCTAGGATGCTATCAATAAGAAGTCAGCATGAAGCTCTCACCGAATTGTGTATGCACCAGAGGTGCAAGTATTATAATAGAGTTTTAAGTTGTGGATGTGAATTATACCTGTGTTAAAGCGAGGTCATGAAAGAGATAGAAGACGTGATGCGAGATTTTAAGGTAAGCAAGGTAAAGGTGAACAACGTACGAGATATTGAAATGCAGAAGATTGCGAATAATCCATACTACAGATAGAAGGTTAGAAGAGCTAGGATTCCGTATCCAGGAATGGTAGCGGCGTCGTTAGTGGCATATCTCCCAACCTATGATTTCTAAGTATCGAGAGGTCTAATTAAGAGAGTAAAGAAGAGTTAGAGACGATGTGATATCTCGCTTGACATTCCAAGATGACATAAGGAAATCTATGGTGCAAGCAAGTTGAAGGAAGGTTGCGAGTAGTATAAATAGATACTTATATATCGCAAGCTAAAGTATAGTAAAGCGACAAGGTTTTATGACAGGAATAAGGATAAGAAAGGGTGAGTGAGAAGGTGACGAGAATGGATAAGTCCTCAGGATTAAGCCCATGAAAACAAGAGAGCTGATGATTTCTCTATGTTATAGAAAGCTCAGTATATCCTGAATGAACTCAAAGAAGTCTAAGACTAATGGCATTTAGAAGAGATGGAATGCCGCCCTGATAGTACAATGAGAGTGTAATTATGATAGATAAAGGATGACGATTAGGCCTTTGATTGAGTAATGATTTGATGAATGGTACAGGATTAAAATACCCACATAAGGAGAATCACATTGGAATGCTATGAAATACGATTATGGAAGTGTAGTACCGTATCACCCACGGGTGGATTAGGAAACTCACTTCAAATGTTCTACGATGCAACGTGAGCCCTAGTGATTACGTAAGAGGTTTCAAGTTATCAGTGGTAGATTGTAGATCAATATTGAGGTGAATCAACAATGGATGGACAAAAGTCACAGAGTATGAGATGAGATTAGGCTGTCATATTTTAAGATGAATAGTAATGAGGAAGCATAAAAGGACTTAGATTTATACATATAGGATAAGCAACAGTTACGAGATTAGAAGGATTCCGACCACAAGTCGTGGTGTGAAAAGAGGCCTAAATGGGGGAATGCCCCGGCCTTTGGATTTATACACAACATTTGCCTAGATGTCAAGAAGAGTACTAAAGTATTCGGAAGAACTATAGGTTATAATAATGATAAGTGCATCAGTCAACATTCGAGGACGAATATTCCAAAGGGGGGAATGATGTTACATCCCAAAATTTCGTACGTTAAAGTTTCGTCGCAAGTTAATCGACGTAAGTTCTGGAATGAGATTACTTTGGGATTACAAGTATTACGCTATTTCAAACAAGTGATAAGTAAATTTGTGAAGGTGAGGGGGTAAGCAAATCGAAGAAAATGAGTTTTGTCGAAGTTTGGCAATTTGGGGATAAAATACGGTCCAAGCTATAATACCCCGTAATTATGGACTAGTTCCATATAAGGTACCACATGACCATGATAATAAGGTGTATAAAGTGTGTTAAAAGTGAGTAGTATTTTGAGTAACTTGAGATAATTCTTGATTATATGGGTAATGTTAATTATTAGTTTAGTGAGAGATTAACCAAATTAATTAAAGGTTGTGGATACTTATTTATGTGAGATTTGGATAATTATTAGGGGGGACAACAGTTCACGTGGGATTATGAAGATATGGCACCAAATTGCCAACTAATCTTATAATTAAGGAGGAGGTGGCACTATCCATGCGCACCTTATCTCATTTTTGGGTTGAAAGATTCTATTAAGGCTTCTCTAAATTCACAAAGTGAAAGGCTTATGAGTTTGTAAAATTACTACAACAATACGGATGAAGATTATGACAAAGTGGGAAGTATTAGTTCATTTTGGGGGAAAGTTAAACAAGGTCTCTATTAATAAGTTACTATAGCATTGTTTGCTAAAGGAGCAGCAACGTAATGTTACAATGGCAAAATGAACAACATGACATTAAGGGTAGAAACGTTTTGCTATTTAAGGTAAGAAAAGATTAAGCTTTCTCTACTTGATTCTCCCGTTGATTTTACGATTCTAATATCGATTCCCTATGGTTGTTAGCGGATCGAAGTTATTTTGTAGTAATGTAAAGTGGAAGGAAGTTTAAAAGAGGGAAACAAAAGTACACTCCATCATCAACGACCTTCTACAAGCTTGCAGCCAATCCATTGTTGTTGCGTTATTATCTTCTCTCGTAGATTAACGTGTGTTGGAAGGGCTATCGTTGTGGTTACTAAATAAAGCCAACAAAGTTATCTTAAGGCAATCCCTTCTTTCTTTTGGCATGATCTATACGATACAAACGAAACGAGCAAATGCACAATTTCCATAAATGACTCTATTCATAGAAACACTAGAGATGCTTATATTCTTGATTACCCCTGTGTCATATTATTCTATTATCTGTTCATAGGTCTCAGAAAATACATAAGTTGATAAAGTTTGTTTCATGATATTACACAAAGGCATAATGGTCTTATGACATTCCAAGAGATTTTATTGACATACTTCTCATGCATTGCATTCATTTATACATGTACATTGACCCATGACTAGTATGACACCCCATATTTTCGTACGTAAATGTACGCCCTAAGTAAATTGATGAAAGCTCGAAAATAAGACATTACATCTCGCATTTTTCGTACGTTAAAGTTTCGTCGTAAGTTAATCGATGTAAGTTCGGGAATGAGATTATTTTAAGATTATAAGCATTATGCTAATTGAAATAAGTGATGAGTGAATTCGTGAAGGTGAGAGGGTAAGCAAATCGAAGAAAATAAATTTCGTCGAAGTTTGATATTTTGGGATAAAATACGGCCCGAACTAAAATACCTGGTATTTATGGACTAGTGCCATACAACGTACCACGCGACCACGATAGTAAGGTGTATAAGGTATGTTAAAAGCGGTTGGTATTTTAAGTAATTTGAGATAATTCTTAATTATGTGGGTAATCTGTTAATTATTGAATTAGTGGGAGATTAATAAATTGATTAGGGAAAGGGGTGAATTTTTGGATAAGTGTAACACCCCCCAACGTGGCAGCCCAAATAGGCATTAATAATGACTCTTAATTCTCAATTCAATGTGTCATTTTAAGAGAATATATGTGGCTTAGTCATTATGCAAATGGGTCCCACAAATCTTAAATGTAAAGGACTTTCATATAGCTTTGAGTAAGACACTTACGGATGGAGATCAAGATTTCCTAATAAATCCTTTACAATGCTTAGGCAACGTTATTAGCTTCAAAGACATATCTATTCTTCATAGCAAGATATAGTGCTTCAGCGAACTTGTGATGGAACGTGATTTTTGCTTCAACAAGAATTTATCCGAAGTTATACTACGAGGCTTTTAAGAAAAAAATAATGGGATTTTGCGATTCTAAGAGAGCACGGTACAATCTTTCTCAAGAATATCACACGAATTTTTCCCTACTTCGACCCGCCGTTACATGTTGTCGTAATTGACGTGCGTTGGAAGAATTATCAAGAGAATCGGTTCAGGTATGTTAAGGCTATCCCTTCTTTCTTTTTGGCATGATCTATACGACATGAACGAAACGAGCAAATGCACAACTTTCATAAATGACTCTATTCATAGAAGTATTAGAGATGCCTATGTTCTTGAATTCCCATGTCTTATTATTCTATCGTCTGTTCATGGATCTCAGAAAAATACGTAAGTTGAAAAAGTTTACTTCATGATATTAATTAGAGGCATAATGGTCTTTTGTTAATGATTCACAGAGTTATTCAGACATGCATGTCGAGTCTTTTACTCCATGTTTTCTCATGTCTATTGTTTACTGATTTTCATTCCTTACATACTCCGTACATTATTTGTAATGACGTCCCTTTTGCCTGGGGACGCTGCGTTTCATGCCCGCAGGTCCCGATAGACAGTCAAGAGTCCTCCAAGTAGGCTATCATCTCAGCATAAGGTGTTGGTACGCTCCATTTGTTACGGAGTTTCTTTTTTGGTCAATACGAGTAGTTATTTTGGTCTTATAGTCCCGTATGTCTTATGTATAAGTTGGTATTACATGTTGTATTCTACTTATCTCACGGCAGCCTCTCCGGCTCAGTTATCTATGATAGTATGATACAAAAAGATATGTTATGTTGGTACTCGGTTGAGTAAGGTACCGGGTGTCCGTCGCGGCCCATCGGTTTGGGTCGTGACAAAAGTGGTATCAGAGCAGTTCTGTCCTAGGGAGTCTACAAGTCGTGTCTAGTAGAGTCTTGTTTATGGGTGTGTTGTACACCACACTTATAAGCAGGAGGCTACAGGGCATTTAAGACTGTCACTCTTTCTTTTTACTCTAGATAGTGTGGTAGAACTCACTTGTAAGAACTCAATTTTCTAAACTCTATCTTATTCATAATACAACATGCCTACATCCAGAAAGACAGTTGGTAAGAGATTTCATGTGGATGTGGAAGAGCAAGTCAGAGGAACTCGATTTTGTATGATGCTTATGATGAGCAAATATAAGGTCTTCAACAGAACTTGTGTGTACTAAGACGTGTAAGCCTCTCGATAAGGATCCCAAAGGCAAAAATATCTATCCACTCTTATGGTAGAAAGGAATAAGAGAATCGGAAGGTAGATACAAGTTTTAGCAAGTAAAAGGAGCAAGATGAGAAGGGTACGAGGTACCAGTTAATGAAGATTATCGGTATTTCATCTCAGGTAGAAAAATATAAGCATTGTGAGTTATCCTCAACAGTAACAACGGTATGTATAATTGGCCACACCCATATCAGTTATACCCTATTGGGGGCTAACAGGCGTAGTTTAAGAAAAAGGACGGGATATCAAGATTTGGCTGGGGTTAGAATAACCCAAAATGGTGAATGGATTGTTTGTGTTAGTTGACATTTTGGAAGGATATTACAAAGGTGCTAATAGATCTCTTTGTGAGGCACCCGGATGGTGCACTCTAGAATATTATAATTAGATGTGAATACTAGCATGATCAAAAAAATTCAAAAGATAGGCACGGAAAGCCTGGAAGGGATAAATATTACCTTAGTGTGGCTAGCGTCCCTAGTAGAGCGAGAACGTGAAGCAACCCGAAGAGCAAATGGATGGAGCAAGGGGGAGCTAAAAGCAAAAGAATGTCTCGTTGGAATTTTCAGAATAAAGTGATAGACATAAATGTTAGCGGGAAATAAGAAGAGAGTTAATGAAGCATGAGTAAGATATGATACATGGATGACAACGGTAGATTAAAAAGATAATATTATTACAGAGTTTATAGTCAAGTAAAGGAAAAGACGAGAGGTGACAGGCCTTGAGAAAACAAAGGAGTATAGGCCATAAAGTCATATTCTCATTTCGAGAAGTAAGTTTGTGACTCCAACGCGACTACCAGAAGGAAAAGTTAAACCCCAGAGTAATGGAAATCAGTATGGGCTGGTGAACAAGATAAACTAAACATGAATTAGGGACTGAGTGATTTGATATTGGTCGACATCATGAGAATTTCAGATTTCGTTCCGGCAATAATAGAATGGATAATAGAAGGAGATTCATGAGAAATTCAGAGAATGGTCATTTAGGAAGACGCTTCCCTAAAAGCAAGCAATGTGAGCAAAGTTAAGCTTAAGGGACTGTATGTGCCAGTTATACTAAGTGTCACCCTCGCGAGTAAGGAAATTTGTTATCCTTGGTACGGAAGGATTACCGCGAGGTGAGTAAGGATCATCGATATTGTGAAAAGACGCCAAAGATGAAGAGGTAAAACATCTATACGTAGATCATTAAAGCACTAAATCTTAGTACTCCCCTAAAGGGGGGAATATGGAGTGATGTGGCATTAAGTCAGAAATAAATGGTTCTAGTAACTATGAAATGATAAAGGAAGAATGCGATAAGAATGAAAAAAGGATAAGATTGCACTTATTCAAAGCCTACAGGTATGCTACGATTCCAGAACATTAGGCAAGCACGACGTCAAGGAGAGGAAGTAAGGGTTCCGGCCCAGGATGTTATTGATAAATAAGGAGCCAGAGCAAGACGTAAGTTAAGACAAAAGAAATAACCCAAGAAAGATTACGCGGAACATTGATATGAGAATGGGCCAACGAGTAGTTGGTAGTTGATTCAGGAAGAGCCTGGTTATGGCTAGACAGGAGGTTACAAACGAGTCAGCAGATCGTGCTAGATAAACAGAATAAAACTCAATATGGTGAATTCAGCCTCGCAGTAATGTCATTGTAATACTTGAGAAATATTCAGATAGGTGTTGGGGTAGTTAAAGGTACTGAATGAGTGTTACGGAGATAAAAGAGAGTGCCACTGGAAAGACAATCAAAATATCAGCTCAGAAGCAACCCTACAAGTACAAGGGCATGGAGGTAAGTAACTACGGATAATTATAGGCGAGGAAGGACATCAAAAATTTTGTCGAGTATATGATGTAATAGGCTCACAGCTTTACAAGAGTCAGAAGGTCCTCCCTAAGTACTACAATGAAAGACTAGCGGAGGAAATAAGGAAGAAGGCTTCAACCTAAGCACAGTGACCTAAAGAGGAAATGGTCTTTAAAAAAAAATAGTCTCACTACAACATTGTATGCATTCCATAGGGAAGTGGCACCTACCGTTGCTAATGAACGGGAAGTAAAATCAAAAGCAATATTCGAGAACATATGAGTTGCACGAAAACTCCGGCATGCGTGGGAACTAAGATAAGCTAAGTATGCACGTAAAAAGGGGGCAGAAAGACCTGGAAAAATAATGGCTTACGTTTAAAGAAAGCTGAGAATGGACGAAAAAGAATTACTCGATTAATGATCCAGAGTTAGTTACATTATGAACGCACTTAAGATTCAGAGTATTATCCATGCAGCATATGTTGGCAATCATATGGCCGTAGAAGATTCTGGTATAAGTTAAAAGAAAGAATTAAGCCACAGATCGGGAGATAGCTTAAGCCTACATAAAGGTTGATCAGAAGGAGGAGGAAACTAAAGAGTTACATCAACGAAGTAAATCAGAAATCTGATTATTGGACCCAGAAAATTATAGACCTCGTGATTGAGAACATTGCAGGATTACTCTTAGATATCAAAGATACAAGAGAGATAGTACAGTAGCCGTATTCTATAATGGCTCTACGATAAAGCCAGTTAAAAGAAGTACCAGACTCATAAGAAGTCAGTATGAAGCTCCCACCGGATTGTGTGTACACTAGAGGTGCAAATATTATAATAGAGCTTCAAATTGTGAATGTGAATTATACCTATGTGGAAAGAAGGTTATGAAAGAGACAGAAGAATGTGAGGCAATAAATTAAGATAAGTAAGGTAAAGGTGGACAACGTACGAGATACTAAAATGCAGAACGTTGTGAATAGTCCTTACTTCAGATAGAAGGATAGAAGTGCGGGGATTCAATATCCAGGAATAATACCGGCGTCGTAAGTGGCATATCTTCTAGCCTATGGATTCTAGGTGCCTAGAGGTCTAGTTAAAAGAGTAAAGAAGAGTTAGAGATGATGTGCTGTCTCGCTTAATATTCCAAAATCACATAAGAAAATCTGTGGTGCAAGCAAGTTGAAGGAAGGGTGCGAGTAGTATAATTGAATATGTGTAGGTCGCAAGCTAAAGTACGGTAAAGCGACAAGGATTTAGGAAAACAGGAGTAAGGATAAGAAAGGGCGACTGAGAAGGTAATGAGAATGGATAAAGTCCTTAGGATTAAGCCCATGAAAACAAGAGAGCTGATAGTTTCTCTAAATTATACAAAGCTCAGTATAGCCTGAATGAACTCAAACGAGTCTAAGACTAATGGCATTTAGAAGAGATGGAATGCTGCCCAGATAGTACAATGAGGGTGTAATTGTGATAGATAAAGGATGACGTTTGGGCCTTCGATTGAGTAATGATTTGAAGAGGATTTCATGATTTGTACGGGACTAAAATACCCACATAAGTGAATCAGATTGGGATGCTATAAAATACGGTTATTGAAGTACAGTATCACCGCTAAGTGAATCAGGAAAAACACTTCAAATATTCCTCGATGCACGTAAGCCCTAGTGGCAAGGTATTACGTAAAAAGTTTCAAGTTATCAGTGGTATATTATAGATCAATGTTGAGGTGAATAAACAATGGATGGACAAAAGTCACAAGATATGAAATGAGATTAGGTCATCATTCTTAAGATGAACAATAATGAGGAAGCGTTAAAAGACTTAGCTTTATGCATATAGGATAAGCAACGAGAGTAACCTGGAGTTTGGTAGCAAACCTCAGCAACGATAAATCGAAGTAAGAATTATAGTATAGTATGACCTACCTAGACGGAGTAAAGTCATACGAATGGATAACAAGGTCTATGAAATAAGATATAGCAATATTCGTAAGTTCAACAAAGTATCGACCAAAGAACTTCAGTATACCTATAGATGCCTAGAGAGACATCTTATCAAGCTCTGTATATGCTTACAAAGTGAGGCCTAGAGATTGGCTAAAAGCTGGAGGAAAAAGGAGAGAAGAGTCGCATAGGCGCACTTACAAGGTCAGAATCGTACAGGTTGCATGATAAAAGATAGCAACAGTTACGAGATTGGAAGAATTCCGACCACAAGTCGTGACGTGAGAAAGAGGCCTGAAAGGGGGAATGTCCTGGCCTTTGGAATTATTCAAAGAATAATTGCCTAAATGGCAAGAAGAGTATTAAATTATTCGCAAGAGCTACATGTTATGAGAATGATAAGTGTATCAGTCAACATTCGATGACGAATGTTCCAAAGGGGGGAATGATGTTACACCCCATGTTTTCGAACATAAAAGTACGCCATAAGTAAATTGATGAAAGCTCGGAAATAAGACATTACATCACGCACTTTTCGTACGTTAAAGTTTCGTCGTAAGTTAATCGACATAAGTTCGGGAATGAGATTATTTTAAGATTATAAACATTATGCTAATTGAAACAAGTGATGGGTGAATCCATGAAGGTGAGAGGGTAAGCAAATCGAAGAAAATGAATTTCGTTGAAGTTTGATATTTTGGGATAAAATACGGTTCGAGCTAAAATACCTGGTATTTATGAACTAGTGTCATACAAGGTACTACGTGACCATGATAGTAAAGTATATAAGGTATGTTAAAAGTGGGTGGTATTTTAAGTAATTTGAGATAATTCTTAATTATGTAAATAATTGGTTAATTATTGAATTAGTGAGAGATTAATAAGTTGATTAGGAAAAGGGGTGAATTTTTGGATAAGTGTAACACCCCCTAACGTGGCAGCCCAAAGAGGCATTAATAATGACTCTTAATTCTCAATTCAAGGTGTCATTTTAAGAGAATATATGTGGCTTAGTCATTATGTAAATGGGCCCCACAAATCTTAAATGTAAAGGACTTTCATATAGCTTTAAGTAAGACATTTATGGATGGAGATCAAGATTTCCTAATAAATCCTTTACAATGCTTAGGCAACGTTATAAGCTTCAAAGACATATCTATTCTTCATAGCAAGATATAGTGCTTCAGCGAATTCACACAAGTGATGGAACGTGATTTTTGCTTCAACACGAATTTATCCGAAGTTATACTACGAGGCTTCTTAAAAAAAAAAAATAACGGGATTTTACGATTCTAAGAGAGCACGGTAAGTACAATCTTTCTCAAGAATATCACACGGATTTTTTCCTACTTCGATCCGCCATTACATATTATCGCAATTGACGTGTGTTGGGAGGATTGTCAAGAGAATCGGTTCAGGTATATTAAGGCTATCCCTTCTTTCTTTTTGGCATGATCTATACGACACGAACGAAATGAGCAAATGTACAACTTCCATAAATGACTCTATTCATAGAAGTATTAGAGATGCCTATGTTCTTGAATTCTCATATGTCTTATTATTCTATAATCTGTTCATGGGTCTCAAAAAAATACGTAAGTTGAAAAAGTTCACTTCATGATATTAATCAGAGGCATAATAGTATTTTGACATTCCGAGAGATTTTATTGACGTATTTCTCATGCATTGCATTCATTTATACATGTCCATTGACCCATGACCAGATGGCGCTATATACGCATATATGTATATGGGATATGGAAAAAGGTTACGGCGTTATATATATACCACCACCTGATCAGCTGGTATACGTTGATGAATGGACCATAGTGGCTGAGATGATATGATGATATGCCCTTAGAGGCTTGATGATGTTATGTACGCATATACCTATGCATGGTATGATATTTTATACGCATATGCACGACATTGTAAATATTAATGATTCACAGAGTTATTCAGACATACATGTCGAGTCTTTTACTCCATATTTTCTCATGTCTATTGTTTACTGATTTTCATTCCTTACATACTCGGTACATTATTTGTACTGACGTCCCTTTTGCCTGGGGACGCTGCGTTTCATGCCCACAGGTCCCGATAGACAGGTCGAGAGTCCTCCAAGCAGGCTATCAGCTCAGTAGAAGGTGTTGGTGCGCTCCATTTGCTCCGGAGTTACTTTTTTTGTCAGTATGATTTAGACGTGTATTGTTTGGTATGGCGGGACTCTGTCCTGACCTTTATGAAAATTATGTATTCTTAGAGGCTTGTAGACCGATGTCATGTACGTAAAAGATTGTATGGCCTTTTCGGCCTATGTTCAGTGTACGGGTGGTTATTTTGGTCTTATAGGCCCGTATGTCTTATGTATAAGTTGGTATTACATGTTGTATTCTACTTATCTCACGGCAGCCTCGCCGGCTCAGTTATCTATGATAGTATGATACGAAATGATATGTTATTGTTACACCCCATATTTCCATACGTGAAAGTACGCTATAAGTAAATTGATGAAAGCTCAGATATGAGATATTATATCCCGTATTTTTGTACATTAAAGTTTCGTCGTAAGTTAATCGACGTAAGTTTGGGAATGGGATTATTTTGAGATTATAAGGATTATGCTATTTCAAATAAGTGACGAGTAAATTCGTGAAGATGGAGGGTAAGCAAATTGAAGAAAATGAATTTCGTCGAAGTTTGATATTTTGGGACAAGATACGACCCGACATAAAATACCTGGTATTTATGGACTAGTACCATACAAAGTACCACATGGGCATGATAGTAAGGTGTATAAAGTGTATTAAAAGTGAGTAGTATTTTAAGTAAATCGAGATAATTTTTAATTATGCGGATAATCGAGTAATTATTAATTTTAGTGAGAGATTAACACTTAATTAAGAATATTGGTGGTTAATTATTGAATAATTTTGATTGAGCTCCCAAACATGGCAGCCCACTATGCCATATAATGACTCTTGAATTAAGTGGAAAGGTGGCACATTTTAAAGAAGATATGCGACACCAAGTCTTGAAAGGTGGGGCCCTCACCACCAAGACTTAAAATCCATCTCTAAATTCAAACTAAAGATGTATTATATCTATGTGAAAGGCTTCAGCAAGGTGAACTCATTAGCAATATGAGTGCTTATATTAAAAATAGGCAACTTAGTAACATTCTGCTTCAACAAGAATTCAAGCAAGAATTCCTTAAGCATCTTGGCAACGTAATTCACTTCAAAAAAGGTCATGAAAAAATTTGATCAAATTCATTTGAGAAAGATATCATACGGATCTGGTATGGCAAATTGCTTCAACAAAATTCATACGAGGCTACGTAATGTAATAGCAACGGGATTTGTAATTCTAAGAGAGTACGATATAATTTTTCTCAAAAACATCATACGAATTTTTTTCTACTTCGATCCGTCGTTACGTATTTTTGCAAAAGACATGTGTTAAAGGGATCGTCAAGAGGATCGGTCCAGGTATGTTAAGGCTATCCCTTCTTTCTTTTTGGCATGATCCAAATAATACAAATGAAACGAGCAAAATACGCAACTTTCATAAATGACTCTATTCATAGAAATACTAGGGGTGTCTATATTCTTGATTCTCCATGTGTCTTATTATTCCATCATCTGTTCATGGGTCTCAGAAAATACGTTAATTGATAAATTTTATTTCATGACTTTAATCAAAGGCATAATGGTCCTATTACGTTCCGAGAGATTTTATTAGCGTATTTCATATGCATTTCATTCATTTATACATGTACATTGACCCATGACCAGATGGCATTGCATACGCGTATATATGTATATTATATGTATATAGGATATGGGAAAAGGTTACGGCGTTATATACTCACCACCACCTGATCAGCTGGTATACGTTGATGATTTGCCCACAATGGCTGAGATGATATGATGGGATGCCCTCAGAGGCTTGATGATGTATGTACACAAATACCTATGCATGGTATGATATTTTATATGCATATGCACGGCATTATAAATATTAATGATTCACAGAGTTATTCAGACATACATGTCGAGTCTTTTACTCCATGTTTTCTCGTATCTATTATTTACTGATTTTCATTCCTTATATACTAAGTATATTATTTGTACTGACGTCTCTTTTGCCTGGGGACACTGCATTTCATGCCCGTAGATTTCGATAGACGGGTCGAGAGTCCTCCAAGTAGGCGATCAGCTCAGCGGAAGATGTTGGTGCATTCCATTTGCTCGGGAGTTGCTTGTTTGGTCAGTATGATTTAGATGTGTATTGTTTGGTATGGCGGGGCTCTGTCCCGACCTTTATGACAATTATGTATTCTTAGAGGCTTGTAGATATATGTCATGTATATGAAAGGTTGTATGGCCTTGTCGGCCTATGTTCAGTGTACGAGTGATCGTTTTGGGTCTTATAGGCCAGTATGTCATATGTATAAGTTTATTCCCTTATGCTTTACTCCGGTTCATTTACCTATGATGGAATGATACGAAAGATACATTATATTGGTACTCGGTTGAGTAAGGTATTGGGTGCCCGTCGCGGCCCATCGGTTTGGGTCGTGACAAAAGTTGTATCAGAGCAATTCTGCCCTAGGGAGTTTACAAGTCGTGTCTAGTAGAGTCTTGTTTATGGGTGTGTTGTGCACCATACTTATAAGTAGGAGGCTACAGGGCATTTAGGACTGTCACTCTTTCTTCTTACTCTAGATCATATGGTCTGCCCAGTCGTAGAAATTCAAATTCCTAAATTCTATTATATTCGTAATATAATGATACCGACATCTAGAAAGACGGTTGGTAAGGGATTGAATATGGCTGTGGAAGAATTGAGTCAGAGAAACTCGATTTTGCATCATGCTTATAATGAGTAAATGTAAGGTCTCCAACAGAATATGTGGATACTAAGACGTGCAAGCTTCTTGATAAGGAGCCTTAAGTCAAGAATATCTATCCACCCCTATGGTGAAAGGCAATGAGAGATTTAAAAGATAGATACAAATTTCAACAAGTAAAAGAAGCAAGGTGAAGAAGGGTAAGAGGTACCTAGTCAGTAAAGATGAACATTATCTACAATTCAGGAAGAGAGATATAAGCATTTTGAGTTACCTTCAACAGTAACAGAGGTATGTATAATTGGCCACACCCATCTCATTTATGCCTTATGAGGGCTAACAAAAGTAGTATAAGAGAAGGACGGATATCAGGATCTGGCTGGGGTAAGAGTAACCCAAAATGGTGAATGGAATTTTTGTGTTAGTTGATATTTTCGAAGGATATAGCAAATGTGTTAATAGATCTCCTTGTGAGATACCCATATGGTGCACTCTAGAATAGTACAGCTAGACATGAATACTAGAATGTTCAAAGACAGGCACTGGGATCCTGGAAGGAATAAATATTATCTTAGTATGGCTCCCATCCCTAGTAGAGTGAGAATGTTAAGCAACCCTAAGAGCCACTGGATGGAGCAAAGCAAAGGGGAGATAAAAGCAAAAGAATGTCTCGTTCGAGTTTTCAAAATAAAGTGATAGACATAAATGTTAGCGGGAAATAAGAAGAGAGTTAATGAAGCATTATGAGAAAGATGTGATACATGGATGACAACGGTAGATCAAAAGGATGATAGTATTACAGAGTCTATAGTCAAGTGAAGGAAAAGACGAGAGGTGACAGGCCTTGAGATGACAATAGGGTATAGGCCATAAGGTCGTATCCTCATTTCGAGAAATAAGTTCGTGACTCTAACGCGACTACCAAAAGGAAAAGTTAGACCCTAGAGTAATAGCAATCAGTATGGGCTGGTGAACAAGATAAACTAAACATGAATTAGGGAGTGAATGATTTGATAATGGTCGACATCATGAGAATTTCAGATTGCATTCTGGCGATAATAGAATGGACAACAGATTCATGAGAAATTCAGAGAATGGTCATTTAGGAAGACGCCTCCCTAAAGCAAGCAATGTGAGCAAAGTTAAGCTTAAGGGACTATGTGTGCCATTTATACTAGGTGTCACCCTCGTGAGTAAGGAATTTTGTTATCCTTGGTACAGAAGGATTACCGCAAGGCGGGTAAGGGTCATCGATGATGTGAAAGGGCGCCAAAGATGAAGAGGTAAAACATCTATAGGCGCCGTAGCTCTAAATATTAGTACTCCCCTAAAAGGGGGGAATATGGAGTGATGTGGCATTAAGTCAGAATTAAGTCATTTTAGTAACTACAGAATGGTAAAGGGAGAATGCGATAAAAATGAGAAAGGGATGAGATTGCACTCATTCAAATCCTACAAACATGCAACGATTACAGGACATTATGCAAACACGACGTCAAGGAGAGGAAGTAAGGATTCCCACCTAAGATGTTATTAATAGATAAGGAGCCAGTGCGAGACGTAAGTTAAGATAAAGGAAATAACCCAAGAAAGATTACGCGAAATATTGATATGAGAATGGGCCAACGAATAGTTAGTAGTTGATTCAGGAAGAGCCTAGTTATGGCTAGACAAGAGGATACAGACAAATCAATAGATCGTGCAATATAAACATAGTGAACCCCAAAATGGGGAATTCAGTCTCGTAGGTATGACATTGTGATCCTTGAGAAGTATTCAGATAGGAGTTGGTATAGTAAAGGTACCGTATGAGTGTTACGGAAATAAAAGAGAGTGCCACTGGGAAGACAGTCAAAATATTAGTTAAGAAGCAACCCTACAAGCACAAGGGCGTGAAGGTAAGTAACTACGGATAATTAGGCAACAAAAAAAAATCCGTCGATTATACTATGTAATAAGATCACAGCTTTACAAGAGTCATAGGGTCCTCCCAAAGTACTACAATGAAAGACTAGCTGAGGAAATAAGGAAGAAGGCTCCAACCTAAGCACAGGGACCTAAAGAGGAAATGATCTTGTAACAACAGTCTCACAACTACATTATATGCACTCCATAAGAAAGTGGCACCTATCGTGGCTAATGAGCGGGAAATGAAACCAAAAGTAATATTCGAGACCATATGAATTGCACAAAATTCCGACATGCATGGGAACAAAGATAAGCTAAGTATGCATGCAACAAGGGGCAGAAGGTTATGAATAGTCTATACTTCAGATAAAGGGTTAGAAGTGTTGGGATTCAGTATCCAGGAATGATAGCAGCGTCGTTAGTGGCATATCTTCCGGCCTATGGTTTCTAGGTATCGAGAAGTCTAGTTAAAATAGTAAAGAAGAGTTAGAGATGATACGATGTCTCGCTTGATGTTCCAGAATAACGCAAGGAAATCTATGATGCAAGCAAGCTGAAGAAAGGTTGCGAGTAGTATAAATAGACATGTATGGGTCGCAAGCTAAAGTATGGTAAAGCGACAAGGTTTTAGGAAGACATGAGTAAGGACAAGAAAGGGTGAGTAAGAAGGAGACAAAAAATGGATAAGTCCTCGGGATTCAGCCTTTGAAAACAAGAGAGCTATTGGTTTCTCTAAGTCATAGAAAACTCAACATAACCTGAACAAATTCAAAGGAGTCTAAGACTAATAGCATTTAGGAGAGATGGAATACTGCCTTAGTAGTAGAATGAGGGCGTAATTACGATAAATAAAGGATGACATTTGGTTCTTCGATTGAGTAATGATTTGATGAATTCTACAGGATTAAAATACCCACGTAAGTGGATCACATTGGGATGCTATAAAATACGATTATTGAAGTACAGTATCACCGCTAAGTGGATCAGGAAAATCACTTCAAATATTCCTCTATACAACGCAAGCCCTAGCGGCAAGTTATTACGTAAGAAGTTTCAAGTTATCAGTGGTATATTGTAGATCAATATTGAGGTGAATCAACAATGGATGGACAAAAGTCACAAAGTATGAGATGAGATTAGGCCGTCATTCTTAGGATGAATAGTAATTAGGAAGCATTAAAGGAATTAGATTTATACATATGGGATAAGCAACGAAAGTAACCAGGAGTTCGGTAGCAGACCTCAGTAACGATAAATCGAAGTAAGAATTATGGTATAGTATGACCTACCTAGATGCAGTAAAGTCATACGAATAGATAACTGGGTCTATGAAATAAGATATAGCAATATTCGTAAGTTCAACAAAGAATCGAGCAAAGAACTTCAGTATACCTATAGATGCCCAGAGAGACATCTTATCAAGCTCTGTATATGCTTACAAAGTGAGGCCTAGAGATTGACTAAAAACTAGAGGAAAAAGGAGAGAAGAGTCGTATAGGCACACATACAAGGAAAAAGTCGTACAGGCTGCATGACAAAAGGTAGCAAGAGTTACGAGATTGGAAGAAATCCGACCACAGACTGTGGTATGAGAAATAGGCCTAAAGGGGGGAATGCCCTGGCCTTTGTATTTATTCGTTTACCCTTTAACCTTCACGGCACTTACTTATCGCTTTTTAGGAATAGCATAAATAACCTCAAAATAATCTCATCCCCGAGTCTATATCGATTAACTGAAGAAACTTTAACGTACCAAATCGCGAGATGTAACATCCTTCCCCCCTTAGAAACATTCGTCCTCGAATGTTTAACTTCTCGGGATCCATATAAATTTTGGCAGAGTCACCTTTGTAATAGTACTACTATCAATCCTTCATGTAGAGAACTCAATAATTCAATGCCACATATTGCCACAATTATCACTCACGACAATGGCCTCACACGACCAATGATAATAACTAATACAAGAATCCATACACGTACCTTAAGGCTGTGATATCTCAGTCGGACCCTTATCTGGAAGAGGAAATAAGTGAGGATATCTAGACTTCATATCTTCTTCGGCCTCCCAAGTCATTTCTTCCACTTTGTTGTTTCTCCAAAGTACTTTCACCAAAGCTACGTCTTTAGTCCTCAATCTCCGAACCTGTCTATCTAGTATAGCAATGGGAGTTTCCTCATATGATAGTTGTTCTGTGACCTGAACATCGTCAACTGATAAAACTCTTGAAGGATCTCCAATACATTTACGGAGCATAGACACATGAAAGACTGGATGTACAGATTCCAAGTGAGAAGGCAAGTCTAATTCATACACTACCTGATCTACCTTGCATATGATCTTATATGGTCCAATGTACTGAGGGCTAAGTTTTCCTTTCTTTCTGAACCTCATAACGTCTTTCATCGGTGATACCTTTAGGAATACCCAATCATCAACCTGAAATTCCAAGTCTCGTCGTCGATTATCCGCATAAGACTTCTAACGGCATTGAGCTGCTAATAGCCTTTCCTGTATAAGCTTAATCTTCTCGATTGCCTCTTGTACCAATTCTGGTCCTACTAACTTAGTTTCTTCAACATCGAACCATCCTATAGGCGACCTACACTTCCGTCCGTAAAGAGCTTCGTATGGAGCCATTTGAATAATGTAATGATAGTTATTATTATACGCAAACTCAATAAGCGGCAGATGATCATCCCAGCTACCTTTGAAGTCTATCACACAAGTCTGTAACATATCCTCAAGTGTCTGAATAGTACGCTCAGTACACTCAGCCTGACCGTCTGTCTGGGGATGAAATATTGTACTAAGACTTACCTGAGTCCCCAATCCTTTTTGGAAGGACCTCGAGAAGTTAGCTGTAAATTGAGCTCCTCTATCCGAGATAATAGATACAGGGACACCATGCAGTCGTACTACCTCCTTAATTTAGCCTTGCATAATCCTCTGCGGAATATGTGGTCCTAACAGGCAGAAAATGGGCTGATTTTGTAAGCCTATCAACAATCACCCATATAGAATCGAACTTACGCTGGGTACGAGGTAAGCCTACGATGAAATCTATATTGATTACTTCCCATTTCCAAGTCGGAATCTCCATAGCCTGCAATAATCCACCGGGTTTTTGATGCTCAATCTTGACTTGCTGACAGTTAGGGCACTGAGCAACAAACTCCGCTATATCCTTTTTCATTCTGTTCCACCAATATACTTCCCTAATATCATGATACATCTTTGTTGCTTCTGGATGGATAGAATAACGAGAATAGTGAGTTTCTCCCATAACCTGCCGACGTAGCCTTGCAACATTAGGGACACATAATCGTCCTCGATATCTGAGGACCCCATCTTCTGTAATCTCAAACGGTGTCTTCTCCTTCTGAGGGGTGGTATCCTTATGATGAACTAACACAGGATCCTCGTACTGGCGTTCCTTCACTTCAGTCACTAAAGAGGATATTGACGTATCCTGAATAGTAATTCCAATATCACCTGAGTCTAGTAACTGAACTCCAAGACTAGCTAGCTGATGAATCTCATAGGCTATTCCCCTCTTTTCTGGTTGTAAATATGACAGGCTACCCATAGATCTACGGCTGAGGGCGTCGGCTACCACGTTCGCCTTCCCCGGATGGTATAAAATATCAATATCATAATCTTTAAGTAGCTCCAACCATCTCCTTTGACGTAAATTCAATTCCTTTTGCTTGAATATATACTGGAGGCTCTTATGATCCGTATAGATATCAACATGAATGCCATACAAGTAGTGCCTCCACATCTTTAGTGCATGAATTACTGCGGCTAATTCTAAATCGTGGGTCAGGTAATTCTTCTCATGCCTTCTTAGTTGTCTAGAAGCATAAGATATAACCTTACCATGCTGCATCAGTACACAACCCATTCCAACGCCCGAAGTGTCACAATAGATAACATAACCATCGGTCCCTTTTGAGAGCGTTAGAACCGATGCTGAAGTTAATCTGTCCTTTAATGCCTGAAAACTCCGTTCTCAAGCATTAGTCCATTGAAACTTTGCTCCCTTCTGAGTCAACTTTGTCAAAGGTGCTGAAAGGGAAGAAAATCCCTCTACAAATCTCCTGTAATAACCTGCCAAACCGAGAAAGCTACGAACCTCCCTCGGTTTCGTGGGTCTAGGCCAAGTCTTTACTGCCTCAATCTTTTGTGTATCAACCCGAATACCTTCACCCGAAATGATATGCCCAAGGAAAGCTACAGAGTTCAAGCAGAATTCACATTTAGAGAATTTTGCATACAACTTCCCTTTTTTTAGAACTCTGAGCACAGTACGCAAATGATCTGCATGCTCAGTCTCTGAATGATAATACACCAATATATCATCAATAAATACGATTACGAACATATCTAGAAAGGGTCTGAAGATACGGTTCATCAAATCCATGAATACTGCTGGGGCATTAGTCAAACCGAATGACATGACACGAAACTCAAAGTGCCCGTATCTGGTCCTGAATACTGTTTTCGGAATATCCTTCTCTTTAACCCTTACTACCCGGACCTCAAGTCTATTTTTGAGAAACACTTGGCACCTTGCAACTGATCAAATAAATCATCAATCCCCAGGAGCGGGTACTTATTCTTGATCGTCACCTTATTCAACTGTCTATAATCAATGCACATCCGTAAGGAACCATCTTTCTTCCTCACAAATAACACAGGTGCTTCCCACGGTGATGTACTAGGTCTGATAAAGCCTTTTTCAAGCAAGTACTTTAGTTGTTCCTTCAACTCTTTTAGCTCTGAGGGGGCCATTCTATATGGAGGAATAGATATTGGTTGAGTATCTGGTAGTAGGTCAATAGCAAACTCAATCTGGAGGAAGACCCGGAAGCTCATCGGGAAAAACATCGGGAAACTCATTAACCACAGGGATAGATTGAATGGTTGGTGACTCTACTTTCACATCCTGAACCCGAACTAAGTGATAAATATAGCCCTTTCTGATCATCTTCCTTGCCTTGAGATAGGAAATAAATTTACCTCTCGGCGATGCCGTATTACCTTTCTATTCTAAAACAGGCTCCCTTGGAAATTGAAATCGGACCATCTTTGATCTACAATCAACGTTGGCATGACAAGAAGCCAACCAATCCATACCCATTATAACATCAAATTCTACCATATCTAACTCGATTAGGTCCGCTACGGTAGATCGACTATGAAATACTATTATACAACCTCTATATACTCGCTTAGCTATCACTGAGTCCCCAACAGGTGTAGATACCTTTAACCAATTCGAGTTTTATTCCAAGCTTACTAGCAACCAACGGATTAACATATGATAAGGTGAAACCTGGGTCAATCAGTGCATATATATCATATGAGGAGACTGATAATATAGTAACAACATCGGGTGATGTTTCTTGATCCTGTCATCCTGCTAACGCGTAAATGTGGTTCTGAGGACCTCGAGCTAGATGTTATGCCTCTGCCTCTACCACGACCCATTGGTGCCTGTGAACCTTGCCTAGGGGGGCATACTAATGATGACGAACCAGCTACAGATCCCGCTGGCTGAGCTATGCTTGCATCACCTCTCGTCGAACAATCCCCCATAGCGTGGCCTGGATAACCACAAGTATAACTGTCATGACCCAAACCGATGGGCCGCGACGGGCACCCGGTACCTTACTCAACCGAGATAATGTATCTTTTCGTTATCATACTATCATAGATAATTGAGCTGGAGAGGCAGACGTGAGATAAGTAGAATACAACATGAAATACCAACTTATACATAAGACATACGGCCTATAAGACCAAAATAACCGCTCATACACTGAACATAGGCCGACAAGGCTATACAATCTTTTACGTACATGACGTCTATCTACAAGCCTCTAAGAATACATAATTATCAAAAAGGTCAGGACACCCCGCCATACCAAACAATACACATCTAAATCATACTGACCAAACAAGCAACTCCGGAGCAAATGGAGTGCACCAACATCTTCCGCTGGGCTGATCACCTACTTGGAGGACTCTCGACCTGTCTATCGAGACCTGCGGGCATGAAACGCAGCGTCCCCAGGCAAAAGGGACGTCAGTACAAATAATGTACCGAGTACGTCTGCATAACTCTGTGAATCATTTCATTTTTATAATGTCATACATATGCGTATAAATGTCATATCATGCATAGATATATGCGTTCATAATATTATCAAGCCTCTGAGGGCATCCCATCTGTCACGCCCCAAACTCGGGGAGCGCGACCGGCGCTCAACCGAGAGAGCCCGGCCGAGCAAGCCTGCTAGATTTCATTCTACCCAAACTCATCCATGAATAAAGAGGAGATGTACTCCATTAATAAAACACTGAAAAGATTTTATTAACAACTTTCTTTTTATTCCCATTAGCAACTTCATTCATAATTTCCAAAATATTATGAGTTTATAGAATTAATGAAAAACATGATTTCCAAATAACAACATTTCTAGTTCAATTCCCCAACATCAACCACAACTCACAACCTGTCTACGGAGCCTCTAATACAATAGAAGAGTAATATGGAAATGCCGGCAACAAGGCTCCGGCTATACCTCAAAATACAGTACATGAGAAACAAAAGATATATGACCCCGAAATGAAGTGGGGCTCACCAAATCAACTGAAAAGAGTGTACTGCTATCACTGATCAATGCCTCCTGCTGTAGAACCACCTGCATCCATTAAAGATGCAGCGCCCCTGGCAAAAGGGACGTTAGTACTGTCGAATAGCACTAGTATGCATAGCTAAAAGTCCTCTTTCAAAATAAAATGCCCATATAAGAAAAGGCAACACATAGAAACAGCAAGTCACAATCAACAATATCCAAACGTCCTGTTAAAACATAATAATTTTCAAAATATGAACTTCATATATAATTTTAGTTGGGATATCATTAGCACATATACCACCGTCTTTGTTAGCACGGAGTCCGATCACGCCCCGATCGGCTAGGCCATCTCCCCACGGACAATGTGGTTTGACAGGTGATGCGAAAGAAAGTTGTTACCAAGAGTAGTACCACCATGTGCGTAACATGGCGTCTGATCTCCACCCGATCAGCTAGGCCCCCTTCCCACATATGTCATGTGGGTTGACTTATCCAATCCACAAAGGTTCCAGTGTTATCCCAATTGATAGCATCAAGGACAAGGATAGAGTTTTGGAAGCTCCAAGGCCATTTACAAGATCTCAAGCTAAAGAGTTGCACTCTAAGGTTGCTGGACTTCAATGGAAAATAAAGAAGCTTTTAATTGTAGAGGAAGAGCTCAAGCCCAAAGTAGATGAATTATCCATGTTTTACAATTATTTGATGATCCAAATTGAAGTCCAAGAGGAGGAAGATTGGGCCACCAAATCAGCCCTTGAAGTCCACCAAAGGGGCTCAAAATGAGCTTAAAAGAGGTCCAAAATGGGGTGTTTCAAAGGGAGCCCAATTGGAGTCCAAATCAATGGCCCAAACTAGTAGTTTTAAGGTCCAAATCTGCCCCAAAGGGATTTGGCCGCCCCCACCTAATTGTAATGACTTTTCTTACTCCTTAGCAATCACCCTACCTAATTGTAATGACTTTTTATGCCTTAGCAACCACCCTACCTAATTTTAAGGACTTTTTGTGCCTTAGTACTCCTATAAATAAGGAGTTCTTCTCATTCATTGAGACACTTCATTATTGATTAAGTATATCATACTTTGAGAGTTCTTTTGAACCTTTGTTACTTGTGCTTTGAGATTTATCTTTCAGCCTTTACTAGTTCATAGTTCAAGGTAGTAAGATTACTTCTCTATTGTGATATCTTTGATTCCTTTGTGGTATTCTTAAAAAGCGATTAATACTAGTTATTAATTATTGTCTCAAGTTACTCGTAAAGTGGTCAAGATCCGAATCTATTATTTTGATTTGCTGTTAAGTAAAGGCGTTTGATTTCTTCAATAAATCAAGACGTTGTTGCTTTGATCTTGTCAAGGCTATAGAACTTGCGTTCTTGGAAGTTCTTGGAATTCTTTCCTTGAATTTTCCCATATCCTTTATTTTCTGCCCTTTAGTTCTAGTTGCTCAATTCCTTATTGTTATTGCTTCCGCATTTACTTTTCAAATTCTTACTCTAGTTTGGATTTCCGACCTTGTCGTTATCAGCAATTAAGGGGAATAATATCACAATCCACCCCTACACCGGCACGTGTAGTTTCAGGTGTGGGCCTTATGACCCACCCTTTCTCGGTTTTGCTAATGATGCTCCCAAAAATATATTTTTTGATTTGCTTTGCAAACAGAAATATCATAAATACAATTGTACTCACCTCAACATCTTTCACATTGTATAAATTCTCATTAGTATTTCCAGTCATTCACAACGACGATATTTCCTTGGCTCATTAGGCCATTCACAAGATTCTTTATTCCTGGCACGATGGCCGTATTTCATATTCCACACTTTCACCTCTTTCAATTTCAAAGATCACCATAAAATATCAACATATAGAAAATTTCAGAAATCATATACTTGCAATCCATTTGAAATGGGAACTTTAAACACAAATGGTTTCTTCCCAAAGAATGAGGCATACCAACCAACAATAGAAACACATATGAAAAATCATAAACAGTCAATACACCATTTACTCTTGCAACACTCTTCCCCAGAAATGACAATGTACAATTTCAACACATGAGTATATAGAACTCGAATCACACTAGATATATTTATAAAGCAAAGCATTAGTTAAAGCAACCATTAATGGGCATGAATTGAGTACAAAAGCTTTTAGGCAATTCTATCTTTGAAGTCATTTGTTTAAAGAATTGAGTCGAGGCTCATTTCATATTCATTATCGCATCTTCTCAAATCATTTGCACTACTAGCCACAATCATAACTTAAATTCTTTTCAAGTTGGCCACACTCTATATCCCCAATTAACATATTTCACTTCCAACCATCTTTATAGATTATCAACAATAAGACATTTCCAAATCAAGACTTTAGGTACACGTATGAGCAATTAAGAGTCTTAAGAATATTGAGATTTTCTCACACAATTTGGCATACTATCTTTCATTGAAACACGACACAAAGCCATAACCTTTTAATACGTAACCCATACTTTAAAACTTATGGAAACATTATGGAATTCAATTCCAAGAGAGAAAGTTTAGCCAACATACCTTGCTTTGAGCTTTCCTTAAATTACTACAATGTTCCGAAAATTCTAGCAATCCCAATCTATTTTGAGACATAATAAAAATTGAACCATTATTAGGAAGATATTCATGATCTCAGCTCATTTGAGTATTTTATCAAACACTAGGTGTGCAAATCTAACTACACGGTTCTTTTACAAGATTTCCTTTACTCCACAACCCAATCTTTACTTATTTAAAGTCAACAATCTTCCCACAAACTTTATTAGTACAAGCATGTATAAATAATGCTCTTATACACAAGAATCATACTCCAAATCAACCAACTTTTACCCAAATTCGAAATTGGAAACTAGGGTCTGGAACCTTACCTCTTAGATGAAGATCATGTGATTAGCTTCCTTGATTTTTAAAGATTGATGCAAGATTGGATGATTATAATATTTGGTTCCCTCCTTCTCTCTCTAAAATGCTCTTACCTCTCTCTAAAACCCTCAGAAAAATACCCCAAAATAAACCCCAAAGCCTATTTATCAAAATAGGGTCGGGTTACGAAAAGAGGAAAATTAACCCTCCGAATTCAACTATGCGGTCGCACAATGGACCGCACAATTTGTGTGCGAGTCGCACAATGGTCGCACAATTCGGTGCCCAGAACTGGGCTGTTCTAGTCCATTCTGTGACCAATTTGCGATCGTATAACCATTTTGCGATCGCATAATGGTCGCACAATTGCATTCCGGCAGCCTTTGGTAATTTGGTCATAACTTCTTGTAGAAATGTCCAAATGACAAACGGTTTGAAGCGTTGGAAACTAGACTCAAAGGATTTAATTTGATAGGTAATACACCATATAACTCTTCCTATCAAGATAGGTATGATCATTTGAAATTAGGTCTTGTGCGAACTCACTTGAAACTTTATTCCATCATAAATATTTCAACTTGACTTAGCCATGGGGCTCTTCTTAGACCATAAACCATTCTTAATTCACCTCATACATATATTATCATGATCAATTTATATCATTCATATAATAATCCTTGTCTACACACAAAATAATATAAGTAGCACACATCGACTTTCTTAATAGCGCTTAAGTACTTCGAAATTTTCTGGGTTGTTACACCATCATATCATTTCGGCCATTGTGGGCAAATCATCAACGTATACCAGCTGATCAGGTGGTGGTGTATATATAATTCCATAACCTTATCCCATATCCCCTATACATATAATATACATATATACGCATATATAACGCCATCTGGTTATGGGTCAATGTGCATGTATAAATGCATGAAATGCATAAGAATTACGTTAATAAGATTTCTCGGAATATCATAAAATCAACATGTCTTTCGGATAAACTTTATCAAATACGTATTTATCTGAGACCCATGAACAAATGATAGAATAATAAGATACATGGGGAATCAAGAATATAGGCACCCCTAATATTTCTATGAATAGAGTCATTTATGAAAGTTGTGTAATTTGCTCGTTTCATTTGTATCATTTGGACCACGCTAAAAGGAAAGAAGGAATAGCCTTAACATACCTGAACTGATTCTCTTGACATTTTTTCTAACATACGTCTTTGCAAAAACACGTAACTTTCATGATTCTTAAGATTAGCAAGCTTAGCATCCAACGTTCCTGGTCCATGGAGATTAAAACTAATACGTTGCTTTCATGATTCTTAAGATAATGACTAATACGTTGCTTTCATGATTCTCAAGATAATGACTTACATTGCTTTCATGATTCCTAAGTTAATGACTTATGTTGCTTTCAGATTCTTAAGTTGGAGATGTTTTAAATATGGAATGGTGGCTTAACCACATTCCTTTACCTTTAGTCTTGTCACCTACTCAATAATGACTTAAGAGTCATATATATATAAATTTGGGTGGCTTGCTGCCACATTAAGGATGATATCCTTATCCAATAATTAAACACCAATCATCTTAATTAATTGTTAATCTTCCACTAAAATCAATAATTACCTGATTATCCACAAAATTAAGAATTATCTCAAATTACATATAATACTACTCAATTTAAAAACACCTTATACACATTACTATCATGGCCATGTGGTACCTTGTATGGTACTAGTCCATAAATACCGAGCATTTTTGCTCGGGCCGTATTTTTATCCCAAAATGTCAAACTTCGACGAAATTTATTTTCTTCAATTTGCTTATCCTCTCACCTTCACGAATTTACTTATCACTTGTTTGAAATAGCATAATGCTTATAATCTCAAAATAATCTTATTCCCGAACTTACGTCGATTAACTTACGACGATACTTTAACATACGAAAATGCGTCATGTAACCTCTCATTTCCGATCTTCCATCAATTTAATTATGGCGTACTTTCACGTACGAAAATATGGGGTGTAATATTATTCCCCCCTTTGGAACATTTGACCTCGAATGTTGACTGATGCACTTATCATTCTCATAACCCATAGCTCTTGCGAATACTTTAGTACTCCTCTTGCCATCTAGACAACTGTTCTGTGAATGAATCCAAAGTCCAAGGCATTCTCCCCTTAGGCATCCTTCTCATACCACGACTTGTAGTCGGAATCCTTCCAATCTCGTAACTGTTGCTACCTTTTATCATGCAGCATGTACGACTCTGACCTTGTGAGTGCGCCTATGCGACTCTTCTCTCCTTTTTCCTCCAGCTTTTAGCCAATCTCTAGGCTTCACTTTGTAAACATATACAGAGCTTGACAAGATGTCCCTCTGTGATAGCATCCTAGGAAGCTCAAATCTATTCAAGGACAAGAATGAAGCTTTGGAATCTCAAAGAGGGCCTTTAATAAGATCTCAAGCTAAAGAGTTACAAAACAAGGTCATTAGACTTCAAGTGCAAATAAAGAAGTTATTAATTGGGATGGAGAGCTCAAGGATAAATGATATGAGTTATCTAGGTATTATAATTATTTTATGGTCCAAATTCATGTCCAAGAAAAGGTGGATTAGATCCCAAGAGACATCCTCTGAAGAAGGTCCAAATCAGGCCACTATTGGACCTATTTGGCACCTAAAAATGTGTCCAAACTTAAAGCCCAATAAGTCCTACATGAAGCCACGTTTTTATAACATAAAAAGGACTTACTTGCTGACCAAGAAAGATTCAATAGGCGTGATAGAAGTTGGGTACAAGTTGGTGCCAAGTTGCTTGCAAGTTGCCTTCAAGATTTCCAAGATCCTATTTATGATTGGTTTGGGACTTTCAAGATTCTATCCAAGATTGGTTTTAACTTATTTCCATATATTTTAGTACTAAATTTATTGCTTTCCTAGGTAGTTAAGGTTATGTTTTCCTTTTCCTAAGATTGTTGGAGTTACTTTCCAAGATTGACTTGGTTTTTGTTTCCTAGTGTTTTTCCTTTTCCTAAGGTATTTGGACTTATTGTCCAAAGTAGTTTAGGACTTTATTTCCTTATATTTAGGTAGAAATTTCGTGACCCTCTCTCTATATAAAGGGGTGTCATCTTTGTTTTTAGATTTTAGATTATTATAGACAATATCAATAAAAATTGTGAGATTTTTCTTGCACTCTTGTGTGTGGCTACTCTTGGATTTATTCTTCAACCTTCAAGACTCAACTTAAGGTGGTAAGATTAAACTATTTTGAAATCTTAGATCACTTCTAGGTATTCAAGAAAGGTGATAAGTTTAGGCTTATTGTTGTTCTTGTTATTCTAAAGGGTCGGGTTTCACAATCTATCACTTGTTTTTAATTCTCTACCAAAGGCGATTAGTTCTTTGTTAGCTAATTGTTGTTGTTAGGATTCAACTTCAAGAATAGACTTTTTGAATTCAAGAAACTCTTTCTTGAATTCAATCTATCTTTAATTTTCCATTGTTTTTTTTTGTTTCTTTATTTTCTTTTAGCTTCCGCACGTTTCTTGATTTTCTTTAGTAATTCTTGGACCCATATCGTGTTGTTATCACTCTGGGCATCTATAGGTATACTTGAAGTTCTTTGCTCGGTACTTTTTTTGAACTTACGAATATTGTTATATCTTATTTCATAGGCCTGGTTATCTATCCGCATGACTTTACTGCATCTAAGTAGGTCATAATATACCATAACTCTTACCATGGTTTTATTATTATCGAGGTCTACTACCCAATTCCAGGTTACTCTCTCGCTTCTTATCATAGATGTATAAATCCAAGTCCTTCAATGCTTCCTTAATAGTTCATCTAAAGGATGGAATCCTTATCTCCTCTCATACGTTGGAGCTTTATCCATCTATTGTCGATTCACCTTAACGTTGATCCATAATCTACCACTGATAACTTGACCTCTAATGTAACACTGCTGCTAGGGCCCACGTCTTATCGGGGTCGTCTGGAGTAATTAGACTGATCCACCTAGGGACGATACTATACTTCCATAACTGTATTTCATAGCATCCCAATGTGATTCACTTATGTGGGTATTTTAATCCTGTACAATTCTTGAAATCCCTTTATTATTATTATTTTTTTCTTCACATCCTTACTCAATCGAAGGCCCAAATGTCATCCTTTATTTGACACAATTACACCCTCATTCTATTACCAGGGCAGCATTCCCTCTCTTCTAAATGCTACTAGTCTTAGACTCCTTTGAGTTCATTCGGCTATACTGAGCTTTCTAGAATTTAGAGAAACCATTATCTCTCTTGTTTTTATGAGCTTAATCTCAAGGACTTATCCATTCTCGTCACCTTCTCACTAGCCCTTTCTCATCCTTACTCCTGTCATAAAACCTCGTCGTTTTACTATACTTTAACTTGCGACCTATACATATCTATTTATACTATTCACAACCTTCCTTCAGCTTGCTTGCACCATCTATTCCTTTATGTTATTTTGGAACATCAAGAGAGACATCACATCGTCTCTAACTCGTCTTTACTCTCTTTGCTAGATCTCTCGGTACCTAGAAACCATAGGCTAGAAGATATGCCACTAATGACACCGCTATCCACCCTGGATACTGAATCCCAACGCTTCTAGCCCTCTATCTGAAGTATGGAGTATTCACAATCTTCTGCACCTGATTATCTCGTATGTTGTTCACCTTTACCTTACTTGCCTTAAAATCTCGCATCACATCTTCTATTTCTTTCATGACCTCCCTTCCATATAGGTATGATTCACATCCAGAACTTGAAGCTCTATTATAATATTTGCACCTTTGTGCGTACACAATCCGGTGGGAGCTCCATACTGACTTCTTATGAGGTTGGTACTTCTTCTAACTGGCTTTTTCGTAGGGTATTTATAGAATATGGCTACTGTACTGCCTCTCTTGTACCTCTGATATTAAGAGTGGTCATGCAATATTCTCAATCATTATGTCCATAATTTTTTGGGTTTAATAATCCAACTCCTGATTTACTTGGTTGGTGTAACTCTTTAGTTTCCTCCTTCCTCAGATCAACCTTTATGTAGGCTTAAGCTATCTCCCGATCTGCAGCTCATGGTATTAGTTATTATTTTAGCTTTCCATGGGTGCTATAGAATATCCATGATACAATCTTCTAACAATTCAATCTGTTGTTTATACCCTGGGCTCAATTCTTTCTTTTAACTTATACCGGAGTCTTCTAGGGCTGTATGAGTGTCAGTGTTTATGCTGCATGGGTAATATTCTGAAATCATAAGTGTGTTCATGACGTAACTAACTCTGGATCACTGATCGAATAATTCCTTTCGTTCCTTCTCATCTTTCTTTAAACGTAGGCAATTACTTTTCCTGGTCTTTCTGCCCCCTTGTTGCGTGCACACTTAACTTATCTTAGTGCCCATACATATTGGAATTCCATACCACTCATATGATCTTGAATATCACTTTTGATTTTTTACTTCCTGTCAGTTAGCCATGGTAGGTGCCACTTTCTTATGAGTGCATACAACGTTGTTGTGATACTGTTGTTATAAGATCACTTCCTCTTTAGGTCACTGAGCTTAGGTAGAAGCCATCTTCCTTACTTCCCCAGCTAGTCTTTCATTGTAGTACATAGGGAGAACCCTCTGATTCTTGCAAGGCTGCGAGCTTATTACATCGTTTACCCGGCGGAAGTTTTGATGCTCTTTCTTACTTGTAATTATCCTTACTTACTTACCTCCATGCCCTTGTGCTCGTAGGGTTGCTTCTGAGCTGATATTTTGATTGTCTTCCCAGTGGCACTCTCTTTTTCCTCCATAACACTCATACGGTACCTTTAACTACTCCAACTCCTATCTTATTATTTCTCAAGGTTACGATGTCATATCTGCAAGACAGAATTCACTATATTGGGTTTTACTCTGTTTATCTTGCACAATCTGCTGATTCATTTGTATCCACCTGTCTAGCCATAACTAGGCTCTTCCTGAGTCAACTGCTAACTACTCTTTGGCCCATTCTCATATCAATATTCCACGTAATCTTTCTTGGGTTATTCCTTTTGTCTTAACTTACCTCTCGCACTGGCTCCTTATTTATCAAAAACATCTCGGGCAGGAACCCTTACCTCCTTTCTTTGACATCGTATTTGCATAATGTTCTGGAATCGTAGCATATCTGTTGGATTTGAATAAGTGCAGTCTCATCCCTTTCTCATTTTTTTATCGCATTCTTCCTTTATTAATCCATAGTTACTAGAACGACTTAATTCTGACTTAATGCCACATCACTCCATATTTCCCCCTTTCCCATTTGGGGAAGTACTAAGATTTAGAGCTACGACGATCCACCTATAGATGTTTTACCTCTTCATCTTTGGCGTCTTTTAACATCATCGATGACCCTTACTCACCTTGCGGTAATCCTTCTGCACCAAGGATAATGAAATTCCTTACTTACGAGGGTGACACCTAGAATAACTGGCACATACAGTCCCTTAAGATGAACTTTGCTCACATTGCTTGCTTTAGGGAAGCGTCTTCCTGAATGACCATTCTCTGAATTTCTCATGAATCTTCTTCTGTTGTCTATTCTATTATCGCCGAAACGAAATCTAAAATTCCTCGACCATTATCAAATCATTCAGTCCGTAATTCATGTTTAGTTTATCTTGTTCATCAGTCCATGCTGATTTCTTATTAGTCTGGGGTCTAATTTTTTTTTCTTTTGGTAATCACATTAGAGTCACGAACATATTTCTCGAAATGAGGATATGACTTTATGGCCTATACTCTTTTGTTGTCTCAAGGCCTGTCACCTCTCGTCTTTTACTTCACTTGACTATAGACTCTGTAATACTGTTATCTTTTCGATCTACCATTATTATCCATGTATCATATCTTACTCATAATGCTTCATTAACTTTCTTCTTATTTTCCGCTAACATTTATGTCTAACGCTTTATTCTGAAAACTTCAATAAGTCATTCTCTACTGGCTCTTTGGGTTGCCTAACATTCTTTCCCTACTAGGGACGGGAACTACACTAAGGTAATATTTATCCCTTCCAGGCTTTTAGTGCGCATCTTTGTAGTACTCAGTGCACCATCTGGGTATCTCATACGGAGATCTATTAGCACATGCAATATCCTTCGAAAATGTCAACTAGCGCTAACAATCCATCCACCATTTTGGGTTAACCTAACCCCAGCTAGATCCTGATATCCTGCCTTCTCTTATACTACTTCTATTAGCCCCCATAGGGCATAAATGAGATGGGTGTGGCCAACTGTACATACCTCTATTATTGTTGAAGGTAACTCAAAAGGCTTATATTCCTCTACGATAATCTTCATTAGCTGGGTAGCTCATACCCTTTTTCGTCTTGCTTCTTTTACTTGCTGAAACTTGTGTCTACCTTCCGATTCTCTTATTCCTTTTTACCGTAAGAGTGGATAGACATTCTTGCCTTAGGGATCCTTATCAAGAAGTTTACACATCTTAGTACACACATGATCTGCTGAATACATTATATTTATCCATCATAAGCATGATGTAAAAAATTGAGTTCCTCTGACTCAACTCTTCCACAGCTATATCTCTTACCAACCGTCTTTCTAGATGTAGGCATCATCGTATTATGAATAAGATAGAGTTTAGGAAATTGAATTCTTACAACTGAGCTCTACCACACGATCTAGAGTAAGAAGAACGAGTGACAGTCCAAAATGCCATGTAGCCTCCTGCTTATAAGTGTGGTGCACAACACACCCATAAACAAGACTCTACTAGACACGGCTTGTAGACTCCCTAGGATAGAACCGCTCTGATACCACTTTTGTCATGACCCAAACCGATGGGCCGCGACGGGCACCCGGTACCTTACTCAACCGAGTACCAACATAATGTATTTTTTCTTACCATACTATCATAGATAACTGAGCCGGAGAGGCAAACGTGAGATAAGTAGAATATAACATGAAATACCGACTTATACATAAGACATAAGACCTATAAGACCAAAATAACCACTCATACACTAAACATAGGCCGACAAGGCCATACAATCTTTTTACGTACATGACGTCTGTCTACAAGCCTCTAAGAATACATAATTGTCATAAAGGTCAGGACAGAGCCCCGCCATACCAAACAATACACATCTAAATCATACTGACCAAACAAGCAACTCCGGAGCAAATGGAGTGTACCAACATCATCCGCTAGGCTGATCGCCTACTTTGAGAACTCTCGACCTGTCTATCGAGACCTGCGGGCATGAAACGCAGCGTCCCCAGGCAAAAGAAATGTCAGCATAAATAATGTACCGAGTATGTAAGGAATGAAAATCAATACATAGACATGAGAGAAACATGGAGAAAAGACTCGACATCTACGTCTGCATAACTTTGTGAATCATTTTATTTTTATAATATCATGCATATGCGTGTAAATGTCATATCATGCATAGATATATGCGTTCATAACATCATCAAGACTCTGAGGGCATCCCATCATATCATTTCGGCTACTGTGGGCAAATCATCAACGTATACCAGCTGATCAGGTGGTGGTGCGTATATAACGCCATAACCTTATCACATATCCCCTATACATATAATATACATATATACGCGTATATAACACCATCTGATCATGGGTCAATGTGCATGTATAAATGCATGAAATGCATAAGAATTACATAAATAAGATTTCTCGGAATATCATAAAATCAACATGTCTTTCGGATAAACTTTATCAAATACGTATTTTTCTGAGACCCGTGAACAGATGATAGAATAATAAGACACATGGGGAATTAAGAAAATAGACACCCCTAATATTTCTATGAATAGAGTAATTTATGAAAGTTACGTAATTTGCTCATTTTATTTGTATCATTTGGACCATGCCAAAAGAAAAGAAGGGATAGCCTTAACATACCTGAACCGATTCTCTTGACATTTCCTCTAACATACGTCTTTTGCGAAAACACGTAGCGGCGGATCGAAGTAGGAAAAATTTTATAAGCAAGCTTAGCATCCAATGTTGCTGGTCCATGGAGATTAAAACTAATACGTTGCTTTCATGATTCTTAAGATAATGACTAATATGTTGCTTTCATGATTCTCAAGATAATGACTTACATTGCTTTCATGATTCCTAAGTTAATGACTTATGTTGCTTTCAGATTCTTAAGTTGGAGATGTTTTAAATATGGAATGGTGGCTTAACCACATTCCTTTACCTTTAGTCTTGCCACCTACTCAATAATGACTTAAGAGTCATATATATATTTGGGTGGCTTGCTGCCGCGTTAAGGCCTCTTAGGCTTATCCAAATCCAAGATCCTAATTAAGTATTCACTAATTATTAATCTCCCACTAAAATTAATAATTATCCGATTATTCACATAATTAAGAATTATCTCAAATTACTTATAATACTACTCACTTTAAACACACCTTATACACCTTACTATCATGGCCATGTGGTACCTTGTATGGTACTAGTCCATAAATACCGGGCATTTTAGCTCGGGCCGTATTTTTATCCCAAAATGTCAAATTTCGACGAAATTCATTTTCTCCGATTTGCTTACCCTCTCACCTTCATGAATTTACTCATCACTTATTTGAAATAGCATAATGCTTATAATCTCAAAATAATCTTATTCCCAAACTTACGTCGATTAACTTACGACGAAACTTTAACATACGAAAATGCGGGATGTAACCTCTTATTTCCGATCTTCCATCAATTTACTTATGGCGTACTTTCATGTACGAATATATGGGTTGTAACAATAACAAACACCCTGCCCCATACGGCATTGCCCGGCATGCTACTTACCATATTGAGCACATCGCGGCAAGGGTGGCCTTATTTGACTTGACTCACCCCTATACTGAGAACTTGAGGCCCTAGAATTCTGACCAGGCCCTGAATATGTGGAACGATCAAATCTCTTACCTCCTAACTGAGGGGGGCGCTAGCCGATGGCTGGGCTGAATACCTCGGGTATTGTGGTCTCTGACCACCTGGAAACTCACCAGAAGAACCCGAAGACCTCGCTCTCTTATTCTGGGCCCTATCATGCTCACGGTCGGCCCTCTGCTTCTGCTTACGCTCCTCTACACCCTGAGCGTATACCTGAATACGAGAAATATCCATGTCTGCCTGAAGTGAGACTGACATACAATCGTTAAGCAAGTGCGGCTCTAACCCCATCACGAATCAGAAAACCCGATCCTCCATTTTATATACAATAGTGGGAGCATACCTAGCCAACGATTCAAACTGAAGACTGTACTCCCGAACACTCATGTTACCCTGTCGAAGGGTCAAGAACTTCTCAACTCTGGCCCGTTTGAACTCTAGTGGCAGATAATGATGAAGAAAAGACTTTGTAAACTCCTGCCATACTGCTGGAGGGGCATCCTCACCTATGGACAACTCCCAAGACTCGTACCATCTAACTGCAGCATCCTGAAGTCTATAGGAAGCTAGCTCAACTGACTCAGTCGCAGTGGCCTTCATTACCCTCAAAGTCCTCTACATTCTATCGATAAATACCTGAGGGTCTTCGTTTGGATCTACCCCAGTGAACATCAGAGAGTCCAAATTAATGAAATCACGAACCCTTGCACTGACAGACCTATCTGTATAACCAATACCTACTTCCTGACACTAAGCCTGTGCGGCTACTAATCGAGTTGATAGCTGAATAGCATCACTCATCTCCTGACCCAGCGTATCTGGCTGAAGATCTGGACTGTCACGCCTCAAAATCGAGGAGCGGGACCGGCGCTCAACTGAGTGAACCTGGCCAAGCAAGCATGTTAGATTCCTTCTACCCAAACTCATTCATGAATAAAGAGAATATATGTTTTCCTTAATTAAACAATAAAGTGGTCATGTCTGCAATTACCAATTTCTTACCATAAGTTTCACCATTTTTAAAGTCTCAAATGGACAAGTAATACAACCACAATATAGCATAGTTTATCTTTTCCAGCACCAATATACAACCCACACTATGTCTACGGAGCCACTATAGATAAAGAAGAGTACAATTATAATGTCGATAACAAGGCCCCGGCTATACCTCAAATAGAATACACAAAGTACAAAAGATTCATGACCCCGGAATGAAGTGGGGCTCACCAAGTCAGCTGAGAAGAAGGTGCACTGCTATCACTGACCAATATCTCCTACTGTGGAACCACTTGTATCCATTGAAAGATGCAGCACCCCCAGCAAAAGGGATGTTAGTACTGTCGAACAACACTAGTATGTATAACTAAACACCCTTTCAATAGAATGACAAATAATACAAAGAAGATTATCATAATATCAATGAAAGCCTTAATTAACATCAAACCTCAATTTAGTATCAAGACAGTGTTCAAATTAATTTCCATATCTCACATTGGGAGATTTATGGTATCGATATACCATTGTCCACAATACAAGTACCACCGTATTCTCAGTACGGGGTCCGATCACGACCCGATCGGCTAGGTTATCTCATTAGAGATATCAACCACAATTACTCTCAATATCAATACCACCGTCTTTAACACGGAGTCTGATCACGACCCGATCGGCTAGGCTATCCATTAGGGACATCGACCACAATCACAATTTCAATTACAATTTCCAGCACAATCACCACCATGTGTGCGGCATGGTGTCCGATCACGACCCAATCGGCTAGGCTGTCTTATTTGAGACATCAACCTTGTTATATCAATCATCGCATTTCATAATACTTTCACATCTTTTCATTTCATTGGCACTAGTGGCCATAATTAAAAGATCATTCTTGGCATGTTGGCCATATTCAATATTTCATGCTCATCTTATCAATTTCAAATATCATCCTCATCATCAACAACAAACACAATTCAAATCAAAGTGCGTAGTACACATGTGAGCAATTTAGAGTCTAATGCATATAGATATATTTCACAAAATTTGGCATAATAGCCTTCATTTGAACTTGACTTAAAGTCAAAATATTATTAATGCACAGCCCATATTTTAACACATCCTCAATTGGTAACATAACACGAATAGAGCATTTGTGATGCTTGTTGAACATATATCTTTCAACCCAATCTTACTCGAAATAGCCAATTTCATAATGAATCATTCGGGACTTACATAATTTACATGAATATTGTGGGATTCAATTCTAAGAGAAGAGTTTAGCACACATACCTCAATTGAGCTTCCTTAAACTCTAAAACGTTCCGGAATTCTTAGCAAATTCAATCTATTTTAGAAATATAACAATTGAATCAAAATTAGGAAGATGATCATGATTCTAGCTCATTTGAGCATTTTATCAAACACTAGGTGTGCACAAGGTTTCAAGGTCCTTTTATGGAGGATTCCGTCATCCCACAACCCAATATTTACCATGCTTAGTTCAACAATCTTCCTACACACCTTGATATCACATGCATGTAAAATAATCAACTCTCATGCCCAAAACTTATCTTTCTAATTACCTATTTTTTCAGATGATTTCGAAATTAGGGTTTAGGGTGTAGAATCTTACCTCTAGGATGAAGACCTAGTGAGCTTGCCTTCTTAATCTTCCGAAACTTAAGCAAGAATTGAAGAATAATCATTGAAGAATACCTTCTCACTCTAGGGCACTCTCTCTCACTCTAAAATGTCAGATTATATCTCAAAAATGGTCCAAAATATGTATTTAACGAAGTAGGGTCGAGTTTTAAAAATCCAAAAATGAAGCTCCAAAACAGGTTTTGCGGTCGCATATGCGACCGCATAATGGTTATGCGGACTGCATATCCGTCGCATAATTGGTTTCCAAAATGACCAAAAATCTGCCTGAGTCTGCAGTCAATATGCGGTCGACATAACTGTTTTGCGGTCGCATAGTACACCACATAACAGTTATGCGGTCGCATAGTCGACCGCATAATTGCTTCCAACTGACCCAATTAACTGCCTCACTCTGCAGCCATTATGCGGTTCGTAGAGTGATTCTGCGGTCGCATAATGGACCGCAGAAATGCACTTTTTTGCCAAAAATTTTCCTTTATTTTTCTATAATACTCAACACGTAAAACCAATTCGGCACCACAAAACATTATTTTCTTTTGCAAAATTTTACGGGGCCTTACATGGACGTACAGGGGCGGGCGCTGGAGCTGGTGCCCCTCGGAGCTCTTTTGGAGAGGGCGGGGTATGTGAAGTCTGAGATGGAATTTCACTATGAGACTCTCCCCAAGCCCTGGTAACTCGTGGCGCTCGACTAGTAATCTCACCCGTTACGGATTTGCCCTTGTGGGCGGCTGTAGTCTTCGGAGGCATTGCTGAAAACGTAATATATAGTTAGGAACATGAATTCTTATATCACACGATCTAACATAAGAAGGGAGGATAACATCCTATATGTCCTGTAGCCTCCTGTCTATAAATGTGGTGCACAACACACCCATAAACAAGACTCTACTAGACACGGTCTGTAGACAACCCTAGGACAGAACTGCTCTGATACCACTTTTGTCACGACCCAAACCGATGGGCCGCGACGGATGCCCGAGTCATACCTATCGAACACCCTTAAGCATGCATCTAAAATATAAACATGAATACCATCTGCTGAACTACGAGAATAGCATACGTGAGGAAACCTGTTCAAAAGACATATATATACATACGCGTGTGAAATACGTAAGGCACACACACACACACACACACACACACACACACACGTGTCAAATACATAGGGCGAGCCGACAAGGCCGCTTTAGACAACTACATATCCGAAACTGGAAGCCGACAAGGCCACATACTACCCAACTATACATGACTGTCTACAGACCTTTAATAGTATACAACTATACAAGGACGGGACTGGGCCCCGTCATACCCATATATGTATACAAGCATATCGTACCAAAATCAAAAGCAGCTCCGGATCAAGTGGAGCACGCCAACTCTTGCTGATCAAGGATCCTAAGAAGGGGGACCGTCAGCTAGTCTACCTGCACCTGCGGGCATGAAACGCAAGCCCCAGGAAATAGGGCATCAGTACGAATAATGTACTGAGTATGTAAGGCATAAAAATCAGTACATAATAGACATAGATGAAACATGGAATAAGGAATTCCGCCTGTAAGTCTAAATCACTTGGTAAATCCTGAAACATTTACAATGTCATGCATGTATGTATAAATGTTGTGTCATGCATGGGTATAGGTGTACATAACATCATCAAGCTCTGAGGGCATCCCATCATATCATCTCGGCCACTGTGGCCGAGATCATCAACATATACCAGCTGATCAGGTGGTGGTGCGTATATAACATCGTAACCTTTTTCCATATCCCATATACATATATATACGCGTATATAACGCCATCTGGTCATGGGTCAATGTACATGTATAAATGTATGAAATGCATAAGAAATACGTTAATAAGATTTCTCGGAATTTCATAAAAATAATATGCCTGTCGGATAAACTTTATCAAATACGTATTTTTCTGAGACCCATGAATAGAAGATATAATAATAATTCACATGGGGAATCAAGAATTAGACACCCCTAGTATTTCTATGAATAGGGTCATTTATGGAAGTTGTGCATTTGCTCGTTTCATTCGTGTCGTATAGATCATGCCAAAAAGAAAGAAGGGATAGCTTTAACATACCTGAACCGATTCTCTTAGAATTTGCAATTCATGCTTTACAAAATCAATCAAACAACGTTATCAATTTTTGGTACGGATTTATTTTGCTCTTCAAAGAACTCACGATCAGCCACTCTCTATAAGAGATTCAGTTGGATTCTTGATCTTATAATCTTTTGTTACTAAGGAATGAGCACCTCACTAGTTGTAGGAAACCTTTAGTGGGTGTGGCCCACTTAGTGGATGACTAAGCCACTTTAGATCCTCCAAAGTGTGACATTTATGCAAGACTTAAGAGTCATTTTAAATGTGATGGGGTGCTGCTACGTTTTTGGCCTCTTAGGCTTTATCTCAAATTCTTAATTACCCACTAATGACTTATTAACTTGTTAATTCCCCTATTAACCAATAATCCACATAATTAAAAATTATCTCAAATTACTTAAAATATTACTCACTTTTAATACACTTTACGTACTCTACTATCGTGATCATGGGGTACCTTGTATGGTATTAGTCCATAAATGCCGGGTATTGTAGCTCGGATCGTATTTTATCTCAAATCGACCACCTTCAACGAAACTCACTTTCTTTGATTCGTTTACCCTTTAAACTTCATGGCACTTACTTATCGCTTGTTAGGAATAGCATAAATAACCTCAAAATAATTTCATCCCCGAGTCTACGTCGATTAACTGAAGACGAAACTTTAACGTACCAAATCGCGAGATGTAACAGTATCATACTATCATACAAAAATGAGACGGAAAGGTTGCCGTTAGATAACTAGAATAAAATATATAATACCAACTTATACATAAGACATACTGCCTATAAGACCAAAGTGATCACTCGTACACTGAACATAGGCCGATAAGGCCATACAATCTTTCATATACATGACATCTATCTACAAGCCTCTAAGAATACATAATTGTCATAAAGGTCAGGATAAAGCCCCGCCACACCAATCAATACATATCTTAATCATACTGACCAAATATCAACTCCGGAGTAATTGGAGTGCACCAACACCTTCCGCTGAGCTGATAGCCTACTTGGAGGACTCACGACCAGTCTATCAGGACCTGCGGGCATGAAACGCAGCGTCCCCGGGCAAAAGGGACGTCAGTACAAATAATGTACCGAGTATGTAAAGAATGAAAATAAGTAAATAATAGACATGAGAGAAACATAGAGTAAAAGACTCGACATGTAAGTCCGAATAACTCTATGAATCATAAATATTTACAACGTCATGCATATGCATATAAATGTCATACCATACTTAGGTATATGCGTTCATAACATCATCAAGCCTTTGAGGGCATCCCATCATATCATCTCGGCCACTGTGGGCAAATCATCAACGTATACCAACTGATCAGGTGGTGGTGCGTATATAATGTCGTAACCTTTCCCATATCCCATATACATATATATATATATATATATATATATATATATATATGCGTATATAACACCATCTGGTCATGGGTCAATGTGCATGTATAAATGTATGAAATGCATATGAAATACGTTAATAAAATCTCTCGGTACATCATAAGACCATTATGCCTCTGATTAATATCATGAAATAAACTTTAGCAACTTACGTATTTTTTGAGACCGATGAACAGATGATAGAATAATAGGACACATGGAAATCATGAACATAAGCATCTCTAGCATTTCTATGAATAGAGTCATATATGGAAGTTGCGTGTTTTGCTCGTTTCGTTTGTATCATTTGGATCATGCCAAAAAGAAAGTAGGGATATATCACGACCCAAACCGATGGGCCGCGACGGGTGCCCGAGTCCTACCTGTCGAACACCCTTAAGCATGCGACTAAGATATAAACATGAATAACATCCGCTGAATTACGAGAATAACATGTGTGAGGAAAACCTGTCCAAAAGACATATGTACATATACATGCGAATACATAGAGCGAGCCGACAAGGCTGCTATAGATAACTACATATCCAAAAATGGAAGCCGGCAAGGCCACATACTATCCAACTATACATATTGTCTACAGACCTCTAATAGAATATACAACTGTACAAGGACGGGACTGAGCCCCATCATACCCATATATGTATACAAGCATATCGTACCAAAATCAAAAGCAACTCCGGATCAAGTGGAGCACGCCAACTCTTGCTGATCAAGGATCCTAAGAAGGGGGGTCGTCAGCTCGTCTACCTGCACCTGTGAGCATGAAACGCAGGCCCTGGAAAATAGGGCGTCAGTACGAATAATGTACTGAGTATGTAAGGCATAAAAATCCGTACATTACAAACACATATATGAAACATGGAATAAAGAATTCCGCCTGTAAGTCTAATCACTTTGTAAATCCTGAAACATTTATAATGTTATGCACGTATGTATAAATGTCGTGTCATGCATAGGTATAGGTGTACGTAACATCATCAAGACTCTGAGGGCATCCCATCATATCATCTCGGCCACTGTGGGCAAAATCATCAACATGTACCAGCTGATCAGGTGGTGGTGCGTATATAACGTCGTAACCTTTTTCCATCTCCCATATACATATAATATACGCGTATATAACGCCATCTAGTCATGGGTCAATGTGCATGTATAAATGGATGAAATGCATAAAAAATATGTTAATAAGATCAATATACCTTTTGGATAAACTTTATCAACTACGTATTTTTCTGAGACCCATTAACAGAAGATATAATAATATGTCACGTGGGGAATCAAGAACATAGATACCCCTAGTACTTCTATGAATAGAGTCATTTATGAAAGTTGTGTGTTTGCTCGTTTCATTTGTATCATTTGGTTCATGCCAAAAAGAAAGAAGGGATAGCCTTAACATACTTGAGCCGGTTCTCTAGACAATCCTTCTAACACACGACAATTGCGACAAAGCTCGTGATAGCGGGATCTAAATAGGGAACAATTCGTATGATATTCTTGAGAAATATTGCACCGTACTCTCTTAGAATCCCAAATCTCACGCTGCTATAATATTAAGAAATTTTGTTTGAATAAAAGGTTGAAGTAGCGTTGTTAATGAAATTCTCAACTTTCGCGGAAGCCTTTCCATAATTTAGACGTAACGTACATCTTCATTTGTGAGTAAAGATGGGATTTTAGGTCTTGGTGGTGTGGGTCCCACCTTCCGAGGCTTGGTGCCACATCCCCCCCCCCCCCCAATTTTTGCCACCTTGAAGTGTGGCTTAAGAGTCACTAATTTGAAAATGGTGGGCTGCCACTTTGGGCATTTTAGGCCTTATCCCAAAATCTTAATTATCCACTAATTCCTTATTTAACTAATTAATCTCCCATTAACCAATAATCAATCAATTACCCATATAATTAAGAATTATCTCGAATTACTTAAAATACTACTCACTTTAAACACACTTTATGTACTCTATTATCGTGGTTATGGGGTACCTTTTATGGCACTAGTCCATAAATACCGAGTATTATAGCTCGGATCGTATTTTATCCCAAATCGACAACCTTCAACGAAACTCATTTTCTTTGATTCGTTTCCCCTTTAACCTTCACGGAACTTACTTATCGCTTGTTATAAATAGCATAAATGCTTATAACCTCAAGATAATCTCATCCTCGAGTCTACGTCGATTAACTTACGACGAAAAGTTTACGTACGAAATGCGGGATATAACAGGATAGCCTTAACCTACATCAATTCCATCTTTTGATGACTATGACTAGTAAATCCTTTTGATAAACATCTAACCTCGAATATTCATACGAACTCGTCAGCTACTAGCTCTGTCATCACGAATAGTATCTCAATACTTTATGGCATAATCTTCACGTCTCTATGAAATATTAGTGTATATTGTAACTTTATAAAATGTCATGACTTATTAGTAATTGAATATTTCCAAAGTTCTATGTTAGGATGTAGACGAAATGATTAGTACATTCTTTAACCTTTCCAGGTGGGTTCATGTGGACTTGCTCCCATAAAAGATATATATGACATAGTATATTATTAAATTATTAGATAGAGAAGATTAAGTTTTTTTCTTTATTTAATCACACACCGCCTATTTCAATGTGCTATCTTTGTATATGTATTATATACTTAAAGGGGAAGTGGCCACAAAAGAGTTTTTACATCTATTATATCTTTTTGGATGAAGTTACTTCATGATAAAGATAGCTTCATGTTTGTATATATATGCTAAGCAACTTTATGTCTTTCTCGATCTTTTCTTTGTACCAAAGAAATATAGCATCACTTTTAGCTAGGAGTTCATTCTTTTATCTGGGAAAATTCATACTTTGATCTAGTTCATTCTTTTATCTGGGAAAATTCATACTTTGATCTTGAGAATAAGTTACTTTGGTATAAGGAAGCGTTGGTAGCAACGTTCTCACTTTGAGGATAATTCTTTATCTAAGTTTGATTCTTCATCTACGACCTTCTACGAGCTCGTATGACAAATTAAAGTATGTTAAGGCTATCCCTTCTTTCCTTTTGGCATGATCCATATGATGCAACGAAACGAGCAAGCACACAACTTTCACAAATAATTCTATTCTTAGAAGTACTATGGGTGCCTATGTTCGTGATTCCCCATGTTTCCTATTATTTTATCATCTTTTCACGGGTCTCAGAAAATATGTAAGTTAATAAAGTTTATTTCATGATATTAACCTAAGGCATATTGATCTCATGACATTCCGAGAGATCTTATTGACTTACTTCATTATGCATTGCATTCATTTATACATGTATATTGACCCATGACCAGATGACGTTATATACGCGTATAGTATATGTATATGGGGTATGGGAAAAGGTTATGGCGTTATATATGCACCACAACTTGATCAGCTGGTCTACGTTGATGATTTCGCCCATAGAGGCCCAGATGATATGACGGGATGCCCTCATAGACTTGATGATGTTATGTACGCATATACCTATGCATGATGTGACATTTATACGCATATGTATGATATTATAAATATTTCATGATTCACAAAGCTATTCAGACTTACAAGTTGAGTTATTTACTCCATGTTTCTTTCATGTCTTTTATATACTGCTTTTGATAGCATCCTAGGAAGCTCAAATCTATTCAAGGACAAGAATGAAGCTTTGAAATCTCAAAGAGGGCCTTTAACAAGATGTCAAGCTAAAGAGTTGTAAAACAAGGTCATTAGACTTCAAGTGAAAATAAAGAAGTTGTTAATTGGGATGGAGAGCTCAAGGATAAAGGATATGAGTTGTCTAGGTGTTATAATTATTTTATGGTCCAAATTCATGTCCAAGAAAAGGTGGATTAGATCCCAAAAGACATCCTCTAAAGAAGGTCCAAATTAGGCCACTATTGGACCTATTTAGAACCTAAAAATGTGTCCAAACTTGCAGCCCAATAAGTCCTACACGAAGCCATATTTTTATAACATAAAAAGGACTTACTTGCTGCCCAAGAAAGGCTCAATAGGCGTGATAGAAGTTGGGTACAAGTTGGTGCCAAGTTGCTTGCAAGTTGCCTTCAAGATTTCCAAGATCCTATACATAATTGGTTTGGGACTTTCAAGATTCTATCCAAGGTTAGTTTTAACTTATTTCCATATATTTTGGTACTAGATTTATTGCTTTCCTAGGTAGTTAAGGTTATGTTTTCCTTTTCCTAAGATTGTTGGAGTTACTTTCCAAGATTGACTTGGTTTTTGTTTCCTAGTGTTTTTCCTTTTCCTAAGGTATTTGGACTTGTTGTCCAAAGTAGTTTAGGACTTTATTTCCTTGTTTTTAGATAGAAATTTCGTGACCCCCTCTCTATATAAAGGGGTATCTTCTTTGTTTTTAGATTTTAGATTATGATAGACTATTATCAATAAAAATTGTGAGATTTTTCTTGCAATCTTGTGTGTGGCTACTCTTGGATTTATTCTTCAACCTTTAAGACTCAACTTAAGGTGGTAAGATTAAACTCTTTCGAAATCTTAGATCACTTCTAGGTATTCAAGAAAGGTGATAAGTTTAGGCTTATTGTTGTTCTTGTTATTCTCAAGGGTCGGGTTTCACAATCTATCTCTTGTTTTTAATTCTCTACCAAAGGCGATTAGTTCTTTGTTAGCTAGTTGTTAGGATTCAACTTCAAGAATAGACTTCTTGAATGAGTTTCTTGAATTCAATCTTTCTTTAATTTTCCGTTATTTGTTTTGTTTCTTTATTTTCTTTTAGCTTCTGCACGTTTCTTGATTTTTTTCTTTAGTAATTCTTGGACCCTATCGTATAGTTATCAAGTGGTATCAGAGCCAGGTTAATCAAGATTTCAATCTTGATAATCTTGGGAGGTTCTTGAGCAAAACAAAACAAAAAAAAACCACCAAAAAAAACGAAAATCAACCAAAACAAAAAGCATTATAGCTCATTATTATTTGTAGAATTCAAGTGTTATTTGGTTTCCAAGTCAAGAAAGGAAACAAGAAGAGGGGATCCTAGTTCTTGAAGATTAAGGTAACTTCTTTCCTTATTCTTGTGGGTTTTGGGTTTCCTAAATTCTTTCCTTATTTTTTCTACATAACCCATTCCTATTCTTCCAAGGTTTGGTCCTTCACTTTCTTTTTCTTTTTCTAACTCCACATTCTTATCACTAAGAGTTATGACTAGTAAGGTTTATTAATAAATCTAAAGTTTAACAACCAAGAGTTGCTTTGAGTGGAAAAAAGGCAAGAGAGGCGAGAACATTAGAGGAAAAAGCTAAAATTTGAGAGATACATAATTCTTCTAATCCTTGTTCAAGATGTTTCAAACAGGTAGTTATAGTGAAAGAAGGCGAGCTATGACTCAACAACTTGAAAAGTCGAACTTACAGTATACCGAATGGAAGGAAGACAATGGTAAAATTATTTTTCAAACAAGAGCTAAAGTGATGTCTGCGATTTGTGCCCTTAGAATTGACAAAGAGTTTGGCTATAACTCAATTAGCACTTATATGGTTGAAAAATTGAACTTGCCTTGTGTTGAGCATATTGAACCCTACATGTTGAGAGGAGTAAAGGTAGATAAAAGAGTGTTATTACTATTCTCTATTGGAAGGTATGAGGATGCGATCTGGTGTGATGTGATTCCCATGAATAATTATCATATCTTGTTGGGAAAGCCATGGTATGCCTATAGAAGAGCTTCATATAATATGGAAAAAAATAGATACTCTTTTGAGGTTAATGGGAAGAAACTTATTCTTGGACCTTTGACTCCCTCACAAATTTATGAAGATGAAAAAACTGTTAAAGAGAATATAGAAAAATATGAGAGAGAAAAGAATGACAGGAGTAAAGGAGTGCATGTTGACATCCCAAGAGAGGAAAAAGGAGAGGTTGTATTGAGTGAAGAGAATGGGATGTCAATTGAGAAAAAGAGTGAGCTTGAGGGAAAAGAAAAGAGAGAAGGTAATGAGATAAGAAAAATCTTTGAGGTAGAGAGAGAAAAACAAGAGGGTTTGAGTAAAGAAGAAGAAAAAAACTTTAGTGAGAGAAAAGAGGCTAAGGGTGAGGGAAAAGTTAGTTTTGTGATAAAAGCCAAAGAGAGTGTAAGGAAGAATAAAATTTCTTTAATTCCTAACCCATTAACTCATTCTTGTTTTAGTTCTTGTGATTTTGTGCAGCCACGTGTTGAAAGACCTTTTGAAAGGAGAGGTGAGGCGAGAGAAATGGTGGTAAAGGATCCAATTGGATTCCAACATGAATTAGGCGAAATTAATTCTTGTTGGATGGTGGAAGATAAAAACTTGGTTAAATTCTTTGTTATTGAACCTTTTAACTATTTTAATTCTTATTTACAGGTTTATGACGTGGATTTTCCTAAAGCCATTGCTAAGCTGGAATCATTGCATAAAAGAATACAAGGTGATGTTGTTCCATTAGTAAATCAGTCCAAGTATGATATGTATAATTGGTTCATTCACATTCTTAGCCTTTCTAGAACACCTAAGGTATGTTTGGAGGTAATGAACTATACTCTTATTTCTTATGTTGGTGATTTTATAATTTTTGTGGATGATGATATTTTGATGCATATCAAGTCATTAACTGTAATATCTAAGTTAAAGTGCAAGAGTAATTTGCTTCCTTTTGAAATTGAGTATGACATAGATGATTATGCATTCTAACTTGGTGGAAAGAGGCATGAAATTTATGAGAAGAGGCTTGCTAATGAGTTAAATGTTCTTTCTTCTCTTATTCAAGTGTCTAATGAGTTTTCATGTAAATTGCTAGAATGTGAGTTTTGTTGTTTGATGAGAAGTCACTCCTCTAGTCATGTTGATTGTGAGCCTATAAAAGTATTTGCTACTAGTAAAGAGGATATGCATGATTATTGTGACGTTATTGATCAAATACTCTTTCATGAACCTATCTATGACTCTTTCTGTGACAGCTTGAGCAATCATACAGAATCCATTGATGTTGCGAATATTATTGGAGAAAGTTATAATCATGAGCTTGAATGTATTGAAATTTATATTTTGGAATTTATGGGTTCTTCTGACCTTTCTGAGAATTTATGTGCTTCTTTGAATAACTTACATGTAGAAGAATCCATGGGATTTATAATTGATACTTGGCTATATCATAAGAGTGTCTTATTTGATACATGTGGCAGAGATACTTGTGTTAAATGGATACATGACCAATATTTTGTAATTTCTTTGGCATGCACATCTTTGGACTACCTTATTAACAAGATCGCATTACAAATTTCATTACATAGTGCATCTAAGAGAGGTTTTTATTGGACAACTCTAAGTAGGCATAAATATTTTTGGGATGATGATGTCCATATGCTTTATAAAGGAGTATTTACACCTATTAGGCTTAATTGGGTTAAGTGGACACATGGTCACTATCTTATTTTATTCCTACCATTTTTTTAGATTAGTGGATGCCATTTACTAGTGCGTGACTTCTTTTTCTTGCAAGGTCAAAATTCGAGAACGGATTTTCTTCAAGAAGAGGGGAATGATAGCATCCTAGGAAGCTCAAATCTATTCAAGGACAAGAATGAATCCTTGGAATCTCAAAGAGGGCCTTTAACAAGATGTCAAGCTAAAGAGTTGCAAAACAAGGTCATTAGACTTCAAGTGCAAATAAAGAAGTTGTTAATTGGGATGGAGAGCTCAAGGATAAAGGATATGAGTTGTCTAGGTGTTATAATTATTTTATGGTCCAAATTCATGTCCAAGAAAAGGTGGATTAGATCCCAAAAGACATCCTCTGAAGAAGGTCCAAATCAGGCCACTATTGGACCTATTTGGAACCTAAAAATGTGTCCAAACTTGCAGCCCAATAAGTCCTACATGAAGCCACATTTTTATAACATAAAAAGGACTTACTTGCTGCCCAAGAAAGGCTCAATAGGAGTGATAGAAGTTGGGTACAAGTTGGTGCCAAGTTGCTTGCAAGTTGCTTGTAAGTTGCCTTCATGATTTTCAAGATCCTATTCATGATTGGTTTGGGACTTTCAAGATTCTATCCAAGATTGGTTTTAACTTATTTCCATATATTTTAGTACTAGATTTATTGCTTTCCTAGGTAGTTAAGGTTATATTTTCCTTTTCCTAAGATTGTTGGAGTTACTTTCCAAGATTGACTTGGTTTTTATTTCCTAGTGTTTTTCCTTTTCCTAAGGTATTTGGACGTGTTGTCCAAAGTAGTTTAGCACTTTATTTCCTTGTTTTTAGATAGGAATTTCGTGACCCCCTCTCTATATAAAGGGGTATCTTCTTTGTTTTTAGATTTTAGATTATGATAGACTATTATCAATAAGAATTATGAGATTTTTCTTGCACTCTTGTGTGTGGCTACTCTTGGATTTATTTTTCAACCTTCAAGACTCAACTTAAGGTGGTAAGATTAAACTCTTTCGAAATCTTAGATCACTTCTAGGTATTCAAGAAATGTGATAAGTTTAGGCTTATTGTTGTTCTTGTTATTCTAAAGGGTCGGATTTCACAATCTATCTCTTGTTTTTAATTCTCTACCAAAGGCAATAAGTTCTTTGTTAGCTAATTGTTGTTGTTAGGATTCAACTTCAAGAATAGACTTCTTGAATTCAAGAAACTCTTTCTTGAATTCAATCTATCTTTAATTTTTCGTCTTTTTTTGTTTCTTTATTTTCTTTTACCTTCCGCACGTTTCTTGATTTTTTTTTTTAGTAATTCTTGGACCCTATTGTATTGTTATCAGCTTTCATACCTTACATACTCGGTACTTTATTTGTACTGACGTCCCTTTTGCCTAGGGACGTTGTATTTTATGCCCGCAGGTCCCGATAGACAGATTGAGAGTCCTCCTAGTAGGCAATCAGCTCAGCGGAAGGTGTTGGTGCACTCCACTTGCTCCGGAGTTGTCTATTTGGTTAGTATGATTTGGACATGTATTGATTGGCATGGCGGGGCCCTGTCCCTGCCTTTATGATGTTTATGCACTCCTAGAGGCTTGTAGACATATCTCATGTATATGGATACTTGTATGGCCTTTTCGACCTATGTTTTGAGTGTACAAATGATCATGTCGGCCTTATAGGTCCGTATGTCACATATATAAGTTTGTATTCTATGTTGGGTCATCCTATGTCGAGTATTGTCACGCCCCAAAATCGAGGAGCGCGACCGGCGCTAAACCGAGTGAACCCGACCGAGCAAGCCTGTTAGCTTTCATTCTACCCAAACACATCCACGAATGGAGATAATACATATTTTTATTAATTAGACAAAATGGTGTTCACGTCTACAATACCAATTCATTTCCAATAGCTTCATAATTTTTAATGTCTCGAATGGACAATTAATACAACTACAATATAACATATTTTGTCTTTCCCAGCACCAATACACAACCCACACTATGTCTACGGAGCCTCTATGGATAAAGAAGAGTACAATGATAATGCCGGCAACAAGGCCACGGCTATACCTCAAATGGAATACACAAGGTACAAAAGATACATGACCCCGGAATAAAGTGGGGCTCACCAAGTCAGCTGGGAAGAAGGTGCACTGCTATTACTGATCAATGTCTCCTGCTGTGGAACCACCTGCATCCATTGAAAGATGCAGCGCCCCGGCAAAAGGGACGTTAGTACTGTCGAGTAGCACTAGTATGTATAACTAAACACCCTCTCAATAGAATGACAAATAATACAACAAGATTATCATGATATCAAAGGATGTTTTAATCAACATCAAACCTTAATTTATGATCAAGACACTGTTCAAATAGATTTCCATATCTCACATTGGGAGATTTTTAGTATCGATATACCATTGTCCACAATACCATTATTCACAATAGTATTATTCACAATACCATTATTCACAAAACCAGTACCACCGTACTCTCAGCACGGGTCCGATCATGACCCGATCGGCTAGGCCATCTCATTAGAGACATCAACCATAATTTCTCTCAATATCAATACCACCGTCTTTAGCACGGAGTCCGATCACGACCCGATCGGCTAGGCTATCCATTAGGGACATCAACCACAATTACCATCAATACTAATACCATCGTAAATTTGTACGGAGTCTGATCACGACCCGATCGGCTAGGCCATCTCATTAGAGACATCAACCACAATTTCTCTCAATATAAATACCACCGTCTTTAGCACGGAGTCCGATCACGACCCGATCGGCTAAGCCATCTCATTAGAGACATCAACCCTTTTATATCAATCAATCTTATCCCAATTAAGAGGAATAATTTACAAAAATAACACAGGTACAAATGTATTTACTTCATCATCTTCCACATTATATAAATCTCCACTAGTATTTTCAACCAATAATAACAACAATATTTTCTTGGCTCTTTTGGCCATTTACAAGATTCTTTATTCAAGGCACGGTGGCCATATTTGTTATTCCACACTTTTCTTTCTTCTCTTTCATGTATCATCATCATAAATATCAACATACATATAATATTCCGGAAATCACAACTTTAAGGTCATTTGAAATGACCAATTTAAGCACTATAGATTTCTTTCCGAGCAGTGGAGTAAAACGATTGGCAATTGATGTGCAAGTTTAAATCATCAGCAAATAACACACCATTTATTCTTGACACATTTTCCCCCACAAGGGGCAATACACAATTTCCACTCACGAATATGTAAGAATGCAAAACACATTGGAAATACTCACAAAGCATAGTATTTGTTAAAACAGCCACTTATGGCATGACTTGAGTACGAAAGCTTTTAGGCAATTCTATTTTCGAAGTCATTTTAAAACATTTGAGTCGAGACTCATTACATAACCTTTCTCACATCATTTCATTTCATTAGCACTAATGGCCATAATTATAAGATCATTCTTGGCACGTTGGCCATATTCAGTGTTTTATGCTCACCTTATCAATTTCAAATATCATTATCATCATCAACAACAAATACAATTCAAATCATGGTGTGTAGTACACATGTGGGCAATTTAGAGTCTAAGACACATAGAGATATTTCACAAAATTTGGCATATTAGCCTTCATTTGAACTTTACTTAAAGTCGAAACATTATTAATGCAAAACCCATATTTTAACATATCCTCAATTGGTAACATAACATGTATAAAGTATTTGGGATGAATCACTCTGGACTTACATAATTTACATGAATATCGTGGGATTCAATTCTAAGAGAAGAGTTTAGCCAACATACCTTGATGGAGCTCTTTAGTGATATTAAAACCACCAACTACTCTTACAACTTCAATCTACATCAACATAATTCAATTGGACCAATATTAGTAACAAATTCCATAATTTAGACCATTTAGGTATTTTATTAAACACCAAGTAGGCATGGATCTTTACATCTCTTACTCATAGAACTAGTTCATCCAACTACTTCCATTTACCAACAATTTATCCCACCATCATTCTTAAATAATTCATAACTTCCAACATCACATACATGATCATCCATCCACACCCAACCAACAAAATTCCATCAAATAATCACCTTTCAATCTCTACAATGGATATGTATTTAAATTAGGAACTTATGGCTTCCAATCACCATACCATAAGTTTCAATACTTAATTCATACTCATATTCTCATTATATATCCATACATGTAAGTCTAAGGGTGTAGGATTACCTTTTGGAACAAATCTTGCAAAACCCTCCTTTGAGTTCTTGAAGAACTTTCTTGAAGATCTATGTATTTTATGGAGGATTGAGTTAGTTTTAGGGTGGAATTGATGGAATGAAACATAAAATTAGTAGGGATTACTCACTTTGAAGATGGGAGGAACTGGAGGTCTTGAGAGAATGGAGGAAAAACCCAAAGTTCGGCCAAGAAAAATGGGGTAAAATGACCCCCGAATGAGTATATAGCGTTTCGGGCGTCACAGGCAGCGTGGGGCGCTACCTGTGGCCCAATTTCCAGAACCTCAAAAATCCCAGCGGCAGGGCTAGCGCCCCACGCTACCCTGGGCGCTGGCGATGGGAAATCGTTTCTATTTCGCCCGAAAATGGGCATAACTCTCTCATACGATATCCGAATTCGATGATTCTTTTTGCTACGGCTCCGTAATTTCAATACGGATCTAATGATTCAATAAAAACTGAATTTGAAGCTCGTTTGCTAAATGTGATACCACATATACACTAAGCAACGGCGTCATTGAAACACTATTGATGTCAAAATAATGCGGGTCCACCCTATAGGTTTCCTTTGATACTCAAATATGTTATTCCCGAATACCGTTATCGCACTTTAAAATATTAAATCATTAGAAAATTTTTAACGGGGCCTTACAAGTATTCCCTTATATTTTATTCTGGTTATATCATGACGGCCCTTCTGGCCCATTTACCCATGATGGTATGATAAGTGTTACATCCCGCATTTTCGTACGTTAAAGTTTCGACGTAAGTTAATCGACGTAAGTTCGGGAATAAGATTATTTTGAGATTATAAGCGTTATGCTATTTCAAACAAGTGATAAGTAAATTCGTGAAGGTGAGAGGGTAAGCAAATCGAAAAAAATGAATTTTTGTCGAAGTTTGACATTTTTGGGATAAAATACGGCCCGAGCTAAAATACCCCGTATTTATGGACTAGTGCCATACAAGGTACCACATGACCATGATATCAAGATGTATAAAGTGTGTTAAAAGTGAGTAGTATTTTAAGTAATTTGAGATAATTGATTAGTTGTGGAGATAATTATGGTATTAAGTGGATAAGGGTCTTTTTGGGGCTGCCACATGGCATAAGCTAAGCCAAAGTGGCAAAATATGCAAAATGAGTCATAAGACATATGATACCTTGTTTACACGTAAGAATTCTTAGATATGGCATGAAGATATGATGCCTTGATGAATTACCTTTTCTTGGTCTCTTTATTGGTAAGGTATAAGACTTTTCTAAATTAAGCAAATAGCATCCCTACATCATTAAAGGAATGGGAATGCTTGCTAGAGCTTACGGATGGAATTCTCCAAAAAGAATTCATGCGACCCTTTACAATGCTATTGCAACGTGAATCACAAACTCATTCTCATATGCATCTGATAAAAATTCAAACGTGAATGTTTGTGTGTTACAAACGTATGTCACAAACGTAAGTCACATAAGCAAGACAAGATCTTCAACAATTCAAAACAACGTAAGATTTTGCAATTATAAGGGAGTATGGTGCAATCTTTCTCAAAAATATCATACGGATTTTTTCTACTCCGATCTTGCCGTTAAGTGTTGTCGTAATTGACGTGTGTTAGAGGGATTGTCAAGAGAATCGGCTCAGGTATGTTAAGGCTATCCCTTCTTTCTTTTGGCATGATCCATACGATACAAACGAAACGAGTAAACGCACAATTTTCATAAATGACTCTATTCATAGAAGTACTAGGGGTGTCTATATTCTTGATTCTCCATGTGAATTATTATTATATCTTCTGTTCATGGGTCTCAGAAAAATATGTATTTGATAAAGTTTATCCGAAAGGCATATTGATTTTATGATATTCCGAGAAATCTTATTAACACAATTCTTATGCATTTCATGCATTTATACATGTACATTGACCCATGACCAGATGTCGTTATATATGCATATATTATATGTATATGGGATATGGGAAAAGGTTATGGCGTTATATACGCACCACCACCTGATCAGCTGGTATACGTTGACGATTTGCCCACAGTGGCCGAGATGATATGATGGGATACCTTCATAGGCTTGATGATGTTATGAATGTATATACCCAAGCATGGTATGATATTTCTACGCATATGAATGACATTGTAAATATTAATGATTCACAGAGTTATTCAGACATACATGTCGAGTCTTTTACTCCACATTTTTCTCATGTCTATTGTTTACTAATTTTCATTCCTTACATACTCGGCACATTATTTGTACCGATGTCCCTTTTGCCTGGGGACGCTGCGTTTCATGCCCGCAGGTACCGATAGACAGGTCGAGAATCCTCCAAGTAGGTTATCAGCTCAGCGGAAGGTGTTGGTATGCTCCATTTACTCCGGAGTTGCTTGTTTGGTCAGTATGATTTAGATGTGTATTGTTTGGTATGGCGGGGCTCTGTCCCGACTTTTATGACAATTATGTAACCTTAGAGGCTTGTAGACAGATGTCATGTATGCAAAAGATTGTATGGCCTTGTCGGCCTATGTTCAGTGCACGAGTGGTTATTTTTGTCTTATATGCCCGTATTTCTTATGTATAAGTTGGTATTACGTATTTTATTCTAGTTATCCTACGGCAGCCTTTACGTCTCATTTACCTATGATAATATGATACGAAAAGATACGTTATATTGGTACTCGGTTGAGTAAGGTACCGGGTGCCCGTCGCGGCCCATTGGTTTGGGTCGTGACAAAAGTGGTATCAGAGCAGTTCTGTCCTAGGGAGTCTACAAGCCGTGTCTAGTAGAGTCTTGTTTATGGGTGTGTTGTGCACCACACTTATAAGCAGGAGGCTACAGGGTATTTAGGACTGTCACTCTTTCTTCTTACTCTAGATCGTGTGGTAGAGCTCAGTTGTAAGAACTCAATTTCCTAAACTCTATCTTATTCATAATACGACGATGCCTACATCCAGAAAGACGGTTGATAAGAAATATAGCTGTGGAATAGTTGAGTCAGAGGAACTCGATTTTGCATGATTCTTATGATGAGTAAATGTGAGGTCTTCAGCAGATCATGCGTGTACTAAAATGTGTAAGGTTCTTGATAAGGAGCTTTAAGGCAAGAATATTTATCCACTCTTACGGTAAAAAGGAATAAGAGAATCAGAAGGTAGACACAAGTTTCAGCAAGTAAAAGAAGCAAGGTGAAGAAGGGTACGAGGTACCCAGTTAATGAAGATTAACAGTATTTACAATTCAGGTCGAGAAATATAAGCATTCTGAGTTACCTTTAACAGTAACAGAGGTATGTACAATCGGCCACACCTATCTCGGTTATGCCCTATTGGGGGCTAACATGTGTAGTTTAAGAAAAGGACGGGATATTAGGATCCGGCTGGGGTTAGAGTAACCTAAAATGGTAAATGGATTGTTTGTGTTAGTTGACATTTCCGAAGGATATTACAAAGGTGCTAATAGATCTCCTTGTGAGACACCCAAATGGTGCACTCTAGAATATTACAATTAGATGTGAATACTAGCATTATCAAAAAAAATTCAGAAGATAGGCACTGTGTCATGCCTCGAACTCGAGGAGCGCGACCGGCGCTCAACCGAGTGAACCAAGTCGAGCAAGTCTACGTTACATCAACCTCTCATCATAACTCATGCATGATTTATCAAAACATAATTAAATCATGACTTTCATATTTGAATACATTTGGCTCAATGGCCCGTAAATATTTTTTTTTTCTTTTTTTTTTCTCTCTCGTGATGGGTACATAGCTTCATAAATATCTGTGAACATAAATACATGACGAAACTCAAAAACTTAAGTACATGACCCATAGTATACATGGAGCTTCTATGACAATAGATACCTAAGTACATAAAACCAACTAGACTCGAATGCCCACTGGAATTATAGCGGGCTCACCAAATCAGCGAAAAAGAGTGTACTGCTATCACTGATCAATGCCACCTGCTGTAGAACCACCTGCATCCATTAAAGATGCAGCGCCCCCGGCAAAATGGACGTTAGTACTGTCGAATAGCACTAGTATGTATACCTAGAAATCCTCTTTCAAAATAGAATGCCCATATGATTTATACGTGGAACACATAATATAATGTAATTGAAATAACCTGTAAAAACAAGGACAACGAAAGTGACACCTATTGTCTGCAATAATAATGTGTCTTATTAGACCGTCCATATCCCTCTCTTATCTTACACTTATACATTTCATAGACCGTCCTTAATGTTCACATGTCATATTAAACATTTATGCCTTTCATAGACCGTTCATAGGATTCCATAGACAATACATCTATGCGTCTCATGGACCGTTCATAGGATTCACATATACTATACAATACACATGTGCATTTCATAGACCGTTCACAGTATTTACATACACAATACACCTGTACGTTTCATAGACTGTTCAGAGGATTCACATATACCATACAATACACATGTGCGTTTCATAGACCGTTCACAGTATTTACATACACAATACACATGTACGATTCATAGACCGTTCATAGGATTCATATATACCATACAATACACATGTGCATTTCATAGATCGTTCACAGTGTTTACATACATAATACACTTGTACGTTTCATAGACCGTTCATAGGATTTACATATACCATACAATACACATGTGCGTTTCATAGGCCGTTCACATTGTTTACATACACAATATACCTGTGCGTTTCATAGACCGTTCACAGTGTTTACTTACACAATACACCTGTGTGTTTCATAGACCGTTCACAATGTTTACTTACACAATACACCTGTGCGTTTCATAGACCGTTCACAGTATTTCATAACATAATATACCTACGCGTTTCATAGACCGTCCACAGGATTTCATAACACAATATACCTATGCGTTTCATAGATCGTCCATAGGATTTCATAACACAATATACCTATGCGTTTTATAGACCGTCCATAGGATTTCATAACATAATATACCTATGCGTTTCATAGACCGTCTACAGGATTTCATAACATTTAACGTCGTAATTACTCACATCATTGGAATACTTCATGTCCATGCTTATCATGGAGAAACACAACTCATTACATTAGCGCATGCATGGTAAATCAATAAGTCGATTTCAATGTCACATGGGCCCAATTCCTTTTCTTAAGGTTCATCGTCATTTAATAAAGGGCATCTCCCTTCCATCTCATTATTTACTCCCTTGACCTCTTGAGGTCATTATCTAGGTTCATGACTCTTGGGGACTTAACAATCAAAGTCATTTACATATATTATTTCAGAAGCATACAACTATAGTTGAAACCATTGGGACATACAACACCTCATAATTCTCATTTAGGCAAATAACCACATTTCATGTTCATACTATCACTTCATTAGTACTTTCAATTACTTACAACATCATTATTTCTTTGGCTCCCTTTTTGCCTTACATATTCTTCTTCATTCATGGCACGGTGGCCGTATCTTATATTCCATACTTTCATTTCATTACTTTCAAGACTCATCATCATAGTTCACACATCATTTCATTTCATTGCCTCTATTGGCCACAATCATAACCTTCATTATTGGCACGGTGTCTCCACTTTATATTCCTAACTCACTACTTTCACGTTCAAGCATCTTTATAGATTATCGACAACAAAGAATCTCTAATCACGACTTTTAGTACACCTATGAGCAAATAAGAGTCTTATGTACATTGAGACTTCTTACACAATTTGGCATAATAGCCTTCACTTGAAACACTACTTGGAGTCATAACATTTTTATACCCAACTCATGCTTTGAACACATTCCCGAAGGATAACGTCATATGATAAGAGCATCTGAAATACATTTTGAATATATATACCTTTCAACACAAAGCTTATTCGGAATAATTGATTTATAAAGAATAACTCGGGACTTACAAGAGCATCATGGAATTCAATTCTATGAAAGAAGTTTAGACAACATACCTTGATGGAGCTCTTTAATGATACTAAAACCTCCCACTACTCTTACAACTTCAATCTACATCAACATAATTCAATTGGACCAATATTAGTAACAAATTCCATAATTTAGGCCATTTAGGCATTTTATTAAACACCAAGTAGGCATGGATCTTTACATCTCTTACTCATAGAACTAGTTCATCCAACTACTTCCATTTACCAACAATTTATCCCACCATCATTCTTAAATAATTCATAACTTCCAACATCACATACATGACCATCCATCCACACCCAACCAACAAAATTCCATCAAATAATCACCTTTCAATCTCTACAATGGATATGTATTTAAATTAGGAACTTATGGCTTCCAATCACCATACCATAAGTTTCAATACTTAATTCATACTCATATTCTCATTATATATCCATACATGTAAGTCTAAGGGTGTAGGATTACCTTTTGGAACAAATCTTGCAAAACCCTCCTTTGAGTTCTTGAAGAACTTTCTTGAAGATTTATGTATTTTATGGAGGATTGAGTTGGTTTTAGGGTGGAATTGATGGAATGAAATATAAAATTAGTAGGGATTACTCACCTTGAAGATGGTAAAATGAACCCCGAAATGAGTATATAGCGTTTCGAGCGCCACAGATGGCGCCGGGGGCTGCCTGTGGTGCTGGTTCCAGTAGCTGAAAGAAACCCCAGTGCCAGGGATAGCGCCCCACGCTACCCTGGGTGCTGGCGACGGAAATGATTTTTTTATGACATGGGAATGGGCATAACTCTCTCATACGATGTCCGAATTCGACGATTCTTTTTACTATGGCTCCGTAATTTCAATACGGATCTAATGCTTCAATTAAAACTGAATTGGAGATCATTTGCTTAATATGATACCACTTATACTCGAAGAAACGGCATCGTTGAAACACTTTTGATGTAAAAATAATGTGGTTCCACCCCATAGGTCTCCTTTGATACTCGACTACGTTATTCCCGAATACCGTTGTCGCACTTTAAAATCTTAAATCATTAGGAAATTATAACGGGGCCTTACACACTGAAAGCCTGGAAGGGATAAATATTACCTTAGTTTGACTCGTGTCCCTAGTAGAGTGAGAACATTAAGCAACCCGAAGAGCCACTGGATGGAGCAAAGGGGAGCTAAAAGCAAAAGAATGTCTTGTTCGAGTTTTCAGAATAAAGTGATAGACATAAATGTTAGCAGAAAATAAGAAGAAAGTTAATGAAGCATTATGAGTAAGATGTAATACATGGATGACAATGGTTGGTCTATAGTCAATTGAAGAAAAAGACGAGAAGTGATAGGCCTTGAGACAACAAAAGAGTATAGGCCATAAAGTCATATCCTCATTTTAAGAAATAAGTTCGTGACTCCAACGCGACTACCGGAAGGGAAAGTTAGACCCTAGAACAATAGAAATTAGTATGGGCTGGTAAATAAGATAAACTAAACATGAATTAGGGATTGAGTGATTGGATAATAGTCGGCATCATGAGAATTTTAGATTTCGTTTCGACGATAATAGAGTGGACAACAGAAGAAGATTCATGAGAAATTCAGAGAATGGTCATTCAGGAAGACGCTTCCCTAAAGCAAGCAATGTGAGCAAAGTTAAGCTTAAGAGAATGTATGTGCCAGTTATACTAAGTGTCACCCTCGCGAATAAGGAATTTTGTTATCCTTGGTCCAGAAGGATTGCTGAAAGACGAGTAAGGGTCATCGATGATGTGAAAAGATGCCAAAGATGAAGAGGTAAAACATCTATAGGTGGCTCCAACTCTTAGTACTCCCCTAAAGGGGGGGAATATGGAGTGATGTGGCATTAAGTCAGAATTAAGTGATTCTAGTAACTATGGAATAATAAAGGAAGAATGCGATAAGAATGAGAAAGGGATAAGATTACACTTATTCAACTCCTACAGATATGCTACGAATCCAGAACACTATGCAAACACGACGTCAAGGAAAGGAAGTAAGGATTCCTACCCGAGATGTTATTGATATGAGAATGGGCCAACGAGTAGTTAGTAGTTGATTCAAGAAGAGCTTAGTTATGGCTAGACAAGAGGATATAGACAAATCAGCAGGTCGTGCAAGATAAAAATAGTAAAACCCAATATAGTGGATTCAGCCCCGCAGTTATGACATTGTAATACTTGAGAAATATTCAGATAGGAGTCGGGGTAGTTAACGGTACCACATGAGTGTTACGAAAATAAAAGAGAGTGCCACTAGGAAGATAGTAAAAAAATATCAAATTCAGAAGCAACCCTACAAGCACAAGGGCATGGAGGTAAGTAACCACGGATAATTATAGGTGAGGAAGGACATCAAACATTTCGCTGAGTATACGATATACTAAGCTCGCAACTTTACAAGAGTCAGAGGGTCCTCCCTAAGTACGACAACGAAAGACTAGCTGAGGAAATAAGGAAGAAGGCTTCAACCTAAGCATAGTAACTTGAAGAAAAAATGGTTTTGTAATAGCAGTCTTACTATAACATTGTATGCACTCCATAAGAAAGTGGCACCTATCGGAGCTAATGAGCGGGAAATGAAACCAAAAGTAATATTTGAGACCATGTGAGTTGCACAAAAATTTCAGCATGCGCGGGAACTAAGATAAGCTAAGTATACACGCAACAGGGGGGCAGAAAGACCAAGAAAAGTAATAGCTTACGTTTAAAGGAAGCTCAGAAGGAACAAAAGGGATTATGCACTTAGACTTCTGAGTGATATCCATGCAGCATATATGTTGACATTCATACAGCCGTAGAAGACTCAGGTATAAGTTAAAAGAAAGAAACAAAGGATTGAATTGTCAGAAGATTGTATCATGGATGTTCCATAGCGCCCATGAAAGGCTAAAGTAATAACTAATACCAGGAGCCATAAATCAGAATATAGCTTAAGCCTACATAAAGGCTGATCAGAAGGAAAAGGAAACTAAAGAGTTACATCAGCCAAGTAAATCAGGAGTCTGATTATTGGACCCAGAAAATTATAGAAATCGTGATTGAAAACATTGCAGAATTACCCTTAATATCAGAGGTACAAGAGAGATAGTACAACAACCGTATTCCATAACGGCTCTACGAGAAAGCCAGTTAGAAGAGTACCAGCCTCATAAGAAGTCAGTATGAAGCTCCCACCGGATTGTGTATGTGCCAGCGCCGGATTGTGTATACGCTAGAGGTGCAAGTATTATAATAGAGCTTCAAGTTGTGGATGTGAATCATACCTATATGGAAGGGAGGTCATGAAGGAAATAGAAGATGTGATGCGAGATTTTAAGGCAAGTAAGGTAAAGGTGAACAACGTACGAGATACTCAGGTGCAGAAGATTGTGAATAATCTATAACTTCAAGATGAAGGGCTAGAAGCGTTGGGATTCAGTATCCAGGAATGATAGTGGCGTCGTTAGTGGCATATCTTCCAGCCTATGGTTTCTAGGTACCGAGAGGCTTAGTTAAGAAAGTAAAGAAGAGTTTGAGACGATGTGATATCTCTCTTGATATTCTGAAATAACACAAAAAAATCTATGGTGCAAGCAAGTTGAAAGAAGGTTGCTAGTAGTATAACTAGATATGTGTAGGTCACAAGCTAAAGTATGGTAAAGCGACAAGGTTTTAGGAAGATAGGAGTAAGGATAAGAAAGGGCGAATGAGAAGGTAATGAGAATGGATAAGTCCTTAGGATTAAGCCCATGAAAACAAGAGAGCTGATGGTTTCTCTAAGTTATAGAAAGCTTAGTATAGCCTGAATGAACTCAAAGGAGTCTAAGACTAATAGAATTTAAAAGAGATGGAATGCTGCCCTGGTAGTAAAATGAGGGTATACTTGTGATAAATGAAGGATGACATTTGGGCCTTCGATTGAGTGATGATTTGAAGGGATTTCATGTACTGTACAGGATTAAAATACCCACGTAAGTGATTCACATTGTGATGCTATAAAGTATGGTTATTGAAGTACAGTATCGCCGCTAAGTGGATCAGGAAAATCACTTCGAATATTCCTCGATGCAACGTAAGCCCTAGTGGCAATGTTTTATGTAAGAAGTTTCAAGATATCAGTGGTAGATTGTAGATCAACATTGAGGTAAATTAACAATGGATGGATAAAGTTACAAAGTACGAAGTCTCAGGTCAAAGGAATCAAGGAAGAATTTCTTCTGATATTGCGGTTACTCTTTCAGAATCTCATCCTGAGACCTAAGTATGCCATTCTCTTCGTCAAGAAAGATCGAGTAGCATAGAAGCCTTGACTTCAAGCTTAGGTCTTTTTAAAAAAAAAAGGGAACTAAGGCAACTTTTAGGTGCAAGGAAAGAAAAAGGCTAGCGAACCTCTTTCCAGGCGGTACAATACAAAGGGCGAAGCTCGAGTAGGTTACTTTGAGTGACCTGAATGGCGGGTGTTCCGGTGTTAACGAGTTCGGAAAGAAGGTCAAGGATGAACAGTAGACAAAGACAAAGGAAAGAGGAGATGGAGCTGACCTCACTGCTGACCTGGGAGCAGGCTTGCTAACCTTCGGCCATAGTGACTAGTGACGAGAGAAGTTGCTTAGGGACCTACGGAGCTAGTGACCAAAGCGGAGTCAATTCATATTAAAACCAGAAGAGGGAATTCAATGTCAATCGCCATCTCCTTGACTTTGTTCACATTCAGTAGCAGCTTGCTGGTGTCCTTTCAGGTCCCTTGTTATCTCGTGCGGAATTCTTCCTTTGTTGAGGCTTCTGCTGGTCATCTTTACCAGCTCTTCCTGCGACTTCGTCCTCCCCTTTTGCTCATAAGTAAGCTCTTCTCCACGGCGTATTTTGACTCTTACCTTAGCTTATTTCATTCGCTTTCTTGTTTTTGGCTCAAGCAGTAGGTCCTTCGACCCTCAAAGCAATACGGTATGCTCCTTCTATGCTGTCCAGAAAAGACAAATGCAATTCAAAAAGTCAGCCCGAATATTGCCTTTTGTCTTCCTCCTTCACTCTACATCGTAGAGACAATAGGTTAAACTCCTTCATGTACTTTCTCATAGAATTTTTTTAAAAACCTTGTTTCAGATTCTTAAACTTATTTATGAATTCCGCTTCGACATCACCTAGTAGAAATTAATCCTTAAACTTCAGAACTTCTTGTTCTTCGTAGCGCTTCTCCTCCAGCTCCCTCTTCTGTCGTACATGTGCTCACCATAAACCTGCCTTTTTGTTTTCTTCAACTTCGTGGTAATGAAACGTACCCGCTCCGGGTCCGAAATCTCTTTTAGTTCGAAATACTAGTCCATCGTGATTAACCAGTCTAAGACCATGTCACGGAGGGGTCTCGGCTTCCATAAAAAAAAGTTAGTAACTTCTACGCTAGTCTTCACAATTACTCCACTTCCCTAATTATATGTGCTTCTCCTCCTCCTTCCCTTCCTTGCTTCGAGGAGGTTATATAATAGTAATAGAAGGAGACAGGTATAGAATAGAAGTCCGCCCCAGTCACTAAACCTAGCTCACCAAGCCTTAGGAGTGCTCCGTCGTGGGCTTGGCTTGTAGCGACTGAATCTTGTTTCCGATAGAGCACCATTGATTGGTCTATTGGCAAAGGAAACCTGGGAATTCAAGATTTTGTTCTGTCCTCCGGACATTTATTATGTTGTCACTACTGCTTGTCAATTTGAATTGCATCAAAGCTCTCGTTCGAACTTCATATACGAGAATTCTAAACAAGAACTCGAGACTTGAAATGAATCCAAGTGGAGGTTCTTTCTCAGGGCATAAGGAATAGCACGCAAAAGACAGCCTGGAAAGACAAAGACAGGATTTCAACATAAAAAGTGGTGGATGAGCGGTAATGGCTGGGGAAGGGGGCAAGTATATCATTTTGTTCTCAGTTCGTGGGAATTGCTTCCATCACTAACCAGTTCAGCTCGGCTAGTGGGCTTTTGTGTTTGAACCTCGAATCCGGACCTGTTCGACAAGACCATATCCATCAACAAACCTAGGTCCAATATTTGCGTGTACGAGCTAGTCATCAACAGACGGACATCCTTTTACCGCAGTCTTCCCCTATTGGGCATACCCTTTTCTCCGTTAGGCTCCTGTAAGGGCGGGTATGAGAAGGGTCCCCCTCTCCCTTGTCAAAGCTTAGCTACCCGTGAATGAGAACTCGTTTTGCTTGTTGGGTGGTAGCTCCATGGTTGGTTAGCTCGAAAGCTAGTTTTTACTCTTTGATCGTCGAGAAAGAAAGGTGTGATTACCTGAGGTGAGGTTGACCTTCTTTCTGCCTTAGAAGAGGTCTAGTTTAGGTCAGTGCTCTATTTTTCTAAAAAATTAATATTTTTAGGCAATACCTATGAACTTAGCTCGGACTGAATCCGCATCCGCCTCTGTAGCTCTTCTATAAGAGCGGACCTTTTTTCCAGTCCTATTCTTTTCTCTTAAGTTCCTTTTGGAACACCTCATGTTGGGACGTCTGCACCTCTTTCTATTTTGAGATGACCACAAGTTCCACCAATCCTGCTCTATCCAGTTTGAGGTCGTCTGAACCTGATACCCTGCTCCAGATTCCACTCTGCTCCTACATCAAATCCATCCTCCTCCGTAGTTCACGTTCATAGAGGGAGACTTCCCAAACAAAGACTCCAGGTCACTGAAACGAACACAAGGCTTTAGCAAGCCACCCAATGTAGGACAAATTACCTCCCATCCGTTCTAGTTACTCCACACTGGCCTTAAAAGCGCCTACTTTTCTTTCTTTTTTGAGCTCTCACCTTGAGCCGATCTTATTCAATGGATTTTGACTTTCTCACTTGAGCTTTCTATCGAATTTCCATTGATGGACTAGCGGACTCATTGGACTCTTCTATCTAAGCTTGAGCCCGAAGCGAGTGAAACTCGTCCTTCATTTCATACCTCAGTCCGGTGCCTATGGGTTCTAGCCCCATGACCTTTCCGTATTCGATTCAATCCTCTTTTCGTCTTGAATAGTAATAGTAGGGGCTCCAATAGTGAATGGAATGAATAACTTCGATTCGGCAAGGATCTTACCCCCCTTCTACTTCGGAATGATTCAAAGAGAAAGATCTCAAATATCTGGAGTTTCTTTTTGTATATTATATGGATGATCCGATCCGCAAGGACCATGATTGGGAATTGTTTGATCGTCTTTCTCTGAGGAAGAGTCAAAATAGAATCAACTTGAATTCGGGACTGCTATTCGAAATCTTAGTGAAAGACTGGATTTCTTATCTCATGTCTGCTTTTCGTGAAAAAAATACCAATTGAAGTGGAGGGTTTCTTCAAACAACAAGGGGTTGGGTCAACTATTCAATCAAATGATATTGAGCATCTTTCCCATCTCTTCTCGAGAAAGAAGTGGGCTATTTCTTTGCAAAACTGTGCTCAATCTCATATGTGGCAATTCTGCCAAGATCTCTTCATTAGTTGGGGGAAGAATCCGCCCGAATCGGATTTTTTGAGGAACGTATCGAGAGAGAATTGGATTTGGTTAGACAATGTGTGGTTGGTAAACAAGGATCGGTTTTTTTAGCAATATATCGTCAAATATTCAATATGATTCACAAGATCAAGTTTCGTTCAAGTAACGGATTCTAGCCAACTGAAAGGATCTTCTGATCAATCCAGAGATCATTTGGATTCCATTAGTAATGAGGATTCGGAATATCACACATTGATTAATCAAAGAGAGATTCAACAATGAAAAGAAAGATCAGGCGATAAAGAATAAATAAAGAAAGCTATGGGGAAAGATCCCAGACCTGGCTCGCTCCAGGCGGATTCACTTGAATAGGAAGTTGAATCGTGAGCAGGCTATTGGATTTCTTCCTCGCTACCCACCTTCTGTCTTCCTTACTTTCTATCTTTTCTAAGCTTGCTGGATTTTCCTCATCCGATGTATTGAATCAAATCCTCAGTAGCCATACCGAAAATGAACCAATGCCAACAGAGGAGTTACGGGCGAGCAAGAAAACCCTATGGTCCATCAGTACCTTAGGGGAAATCATCTGCGCCAGTATAAAAAAAGAAATTCAAAAGTTTTACAGTAGCGAGGAGAAGGAAAGGAAAAGTATGGATTAGTTGAAAGAGCTACTTCTTCGAGCTGAGTGGGGTCGCGCCCCTTCCTTCTTCTAATAAGAGAGAGCAAAAGACGCTAGGCACACTCTTATTTAAACCTTTCCAATCTCTCTTAGCTCCCGACCCAATGGAAATTCTAGTTCTTATTCACTGGAAATGCTTCCTTTACTTCCGCAGGTAATGGAAATGCTGAAGTTTGAGCTTGTGTTTTCCTGTCTTCTCTGCCTTGCCCACTCCACCTTATTTGCTGGAGGGAGGATACGATTGTCGAAGCTGAAGTCCCATTCAATTCATATAATTTCGCCGACTACTCTCTTACTCGCACGCCTACCAACTAGAATGAGGACAGTCAAACTAACCCCAAAAAAGAACTATCACTCGAGAAAGCGGCCCCCTTTCTGCCTTTCTTGCTTGATTCGTCTTTCATCTCAGTGTCTTATCCGGATTGAATGTATACTATCCCCCTATCGGACTAAGGGTTTTGATCGAATATTCCTCTTTCTACCTGAATTCAATTAGTAAGAAAAGAAATATTACATAAAGAGTGAAATTCCATAAAACATGTTCCACAGGGCACCTGTTCAATAGATCAGGACAAAGCGATTGATCTTGTTGAGAGCGTAGCGTAGGAGACAGGTAAGATGACCGTCAACGGACAAAAGCCTCTCATTATTATTATTTCACTTTTATGCTTCAATCAGGCCTATATTCGCATTTGAATGATACCAATCGAGATGGCTTTTTCAGGGACTGGCCTCTTCCCTGAGGCAATCCCTGGGATTCAAAAGAGAGAGAAGGAACTTTCTGTGTCCTATGCCGTCATCACTAACCATTCCCCTTCTCTTTGCATTTCTTGATCGGTCGCTTCCTTTCGCTTTCATGCGGAAGGTTCCCCCTACCGGCCTGAAAGAAAGAATGGTTTTTAGCTTGATAGACTAACTAATTACTAAACAGAATTGCCAGATCAACCATCAATCGTTCCTTATGATTCTAGGGGTTTAGGATAAGAAGAGGGCTAAGCTCAACTCAAAGATGCTAAATAAGGGCATTCATTAGAATTTCAATGCGCATTGAGCGAGTAGTTAGTTCAGGTCTTTTTGTATGAGAGATCTCGTTCCAACAGTTTTTCTGTGAAGGCTCTCTTTTATTTTCAGGATGGAACCTTTGTTCAGGACCACAGGACGGCCCGATGTTCGGGGATGTTACATTGCGCTTTCTATTTAAAGCAGTGTGCATCCTCGCTTCAGAGGGCTTGTGGCGGAGAATTTAACCATTACTCACTTCGTGTACCCATCTTTCTGACACGCTCCTAGGGTATCATAATCCCCTCTTTTCATCGAAAAACTTATATACATACAAGAGGGATGATTATAGTGATTGTGTTAGTTCAGATCTATCTTTCCTTCGGAACCTTGGCAAAGGTTGTTTGCCTTGCCAAGAAGGATACGTTCTCTAGCATTATCACTCTCGTCTTGGACTTGGATTCTGTGTTGTCTTTGATGTCTAATATTAAGGTAGTCTAATTCCAAACCAACTGCAGTACCTAAGCTATCCTTTAACACATTACCCATTCCATAAATAAGGGGCCCTTACAAGAAGTCCCTAGACTAGGGAGATTAAACATCTCCTCGGGAATAAGACGTAACTCCTGGGGTTTCTTTTATAATAAAAAAAAAACCAAGATCCCCTTCCAATACGGGCTCAAAGGCCGACCTCTTCCGAGCCAAAGCTAAAAAGGAAGTCGGAGCTTGGTCCACATCGAGAAACAACATTTGTAATGAACGGATCTCCGATGGTCGAGCCTGCCAAGGACACGAAACCCATCACCACCTACCCGAGCCAAGGTACTCAACCTTTGGAAAGGGTCTTTAATGTGAATTGCGAACAACCCACAAGGGTGGTATGATTGAAACATAGTTTGAATAGGGGCACAAGTCTAGAGCTGTGGTATGGAAAATAGATGAGAAAAAAAACCTCATCTTAGATATGGCAATATTCGTAAGTTCGACAAAGTACCGACCGAAGAACTTCAATACACCTATAGATGCCCAGAGGGACATCTTGTCAAGTTCTGTATATGTTCCCAAAGTGAGGCCTAAAGATTGGCTAAAAGCTGAAGGGAAGAGTCACATAGGAGCACATACAAGGAAAAAGTCCTACAGGATGCATGACAGAAGGTAGCAACAGTTACGAGATTGGAAGGATTCTGACCACAAGTCGTGGTGTGAGAAAGAGGCCTAAAGGGGAGAATGCCTTGGCCTTTGGGATTCATTCACAGAACAGTTGCTTAGATGGAAAGAGGAGTACTAAAGTATTCGGAAGACATAGGTTATGATAATGATAAGTGCATCAATCAACATTCGAGGACGAATATTCCAAAGGGGGGAATGATGTTACATCCCGCATTTTCGTACATTAAAGTTTCGTCGTAAGTTAATTGACGTAAGTTCGGGAATAAGATTATTTTGAGATTGTAAGCATTATACTATTTCAAACAAGTGATAAGTAAATTCGTGAAGGTGAGAGGGTAGGCAAATCGAAGAAAATGAATTTCCGTCGAAGTTTGGCATTTTGGGATAAAATACGGCCCGAGCTAAAATACCCCGTATTTATGGACTAGTGCCATATACAAAGTACCACATGAACATGATAGCAAGATGTATAAAATATGTTAAAAGTGAGTAGTATTTTAAGTAATTTGAGGTAATTGCTTAATTGTGGAGATAATTATGGTATTAAGTGGATAAGGGTCTTTTGGGGGCTGCCACATGGCATAAGCTAAGACAAAGTGGCAAAATATGCAAAATGAGTCATAAGACATATGATACCTTGTTTACACATAAGAATTCTTGGATATGGCATGAAGATATGATGCCTTGATGAATTACCTTTTCTTGGTCTCTTTATTGGTAAGGTATAAGACTTTCCTAAATTAAGCAAACAACATCCCTACATCATTAAAGGAAGGGAATGCTTGCTAGAGGTTACAGATGGAATTCTCCAAAAAGAATTCATGCGACCCTTTACAATGCTACTGCAACGTGAATCACAAACTCATTCTCATATGCATCTGATAAGAATTCAAACGTGAATGTTTGTGTGTTACAAACGTAAGTCACATAAGCAAGACAAGATCTTCAACAATTCAAAACAACGTGAGATTTTGCAATTATAAGGGAGTACAGTGCAATCTTTCTCAAGAATATCATACGGATTTTTCCCTACCCCGATCTTGCCGTTACATGTTGTCGCAATTGACGTGTGTTAGAGGGATTGTCAAGAGAATCGGCTCAGGTATGTTAAGGCTATCCTTTCTTTCTTTTGGTATGTCCATACGATACAAACGAGTAAACGCAAAATTTTCATAAATGACTCTATTCATAGAAGTACTAGGGGTGTCTATATTCTTGATTCTCCATGTGAATTATTATTATATCTTCTGTTCATGGGTCTCAGAAAAATACATATTTGATAAAGTTTATCCGAAAGGCATATTGATTTTATGATATTCCGAGAAATCTTATTAACGTAATTCTTATGCATTTCATGCATTTATACATGTACATTGATCCATGACCAGATGGCGTTATATACGCGTATATTATATGTATATGGGATATGGGAAAAGGTTATGGCGTTATATACGCACCACCACCTGATCAGCTGGTATACGTTGGCGATTTACCCACAGTGGCCGAGATGATATGACGGGATGCCCTCATAGGCTTGATGATATTATGAAAGCATATACCTAAGCATGGTATGATTTTTCTACGCATATGCATGACATTGTAAATATCAATGATTCACAGAGTTATTCAGACATACATGTCGAGTCTTTTACTCCATATTTTTCTCATGTATATTGTTTACTGATTTTCATTCCTTACATACTCGGTACATTATTTGTACTGACGTCCCTTTTGCCTGGGGACGCTGCGTTTCATGCCCGCAGGTACCGATAGACAGGTCGAGAATCCTCCAAGTAGGTTATCAGCTCAGCGGAAGGTGTTGGTATGCTCCATTTACTCCGGAGTTGCTTGTTTGGTCAGTATGATTTAGATGTGTATTGTTTGGTATGGCGGGGCTCTGTCCCGACCTTTATGACAATTATGTAACCTTAGAGGCTTGTAGACAGATGTCATGTATGCAAAAGATTGTATGGCCTTGTCGGCCTATGTTCAGTGTATGAGTGGTTATTTTGGTCTTATAGGCCCGTATGTCTTATGTATAAGTTGGTATTATGTGTTTTATTCTAGTTATCCTATGGCAACCTTTCCATCTCATTTACCTATGATAGTATAATACGAAAAGATACGTTATGTTGGTACTCGATTGAGTAAGGTACCGGGTGCCCGTCGCGGCCCATCGGTTTGGGTCGTGACAATAAGAAAGATACGTTACGTTGGTGCTCGGTTAGGTAAGGCACCGGGTTCCCGTCGCGGCCTATCGGTTTGGGTCGTGATAATTTTCTTGCAAAACTCTCGAAAAATCGCCACATACCAAGCTCTCTAGGTCCAAAAATGGATAATGAAATCTAACCCTCGAACTTAGCCCTTTTCTGCCCAGCGAAACTGCATCTACGGACCAAGAATCGCTTCTGTGACACTGCACCTACAGCAAAAACCATCGCAGGTATTGAAAACACTCAAGTCCAGGTCTTCCGCTTTTGCGGATAAGGGCCCGTATCTGCAAAACCGCTTCTACGGGAATGGGGTCGCACCTGCGACCACTGGCGCTTCTGCGAACCTGCCATCGCAAAAGCGAAGGTGCTTTTGAGGAACGTTGCCCGCTTCTGCGACCAGTGCCAGGCATGACCAAACGCAGCGCCCAAGAGCTCGCTTTTGCGAGCCCGCACCTACGGTCAAATCCTCCGCAGGCGCAAAAATACCAGAACAACCCAGCATTCAGTAGATTTCACGAGTCTCAAATTGTTCCGGTTTTAATCCGAATCACACCCAGGCCCCTCGGGACCCCGTCCGAATATACCAACAAGTCCTAAAACATCATACGAACTTAGTTGAGCCTTCAAATCACATCAAACAACACTATCGATTCAAGCCTAAAGAACTTTGGAACTTCTAACTTCTACATTCGATGCCGAAACCTATCAAATCACGTCCGATTGACCTCAAATTTTGCACACAAGTCATAATTGACATTACGGATCTCCTCCAACTTCCGGAATAGGGATCCGACCCCGATATCAAAAAGTCCACTCCCGGTCAAACTTCCCAAAAATCATCCAACTTTTTCAACTTTCGCCAATTAACGCCGAAATGACCTACGGACCTCCAAATCAACATACGGACATGCTCCTAGGACCCAAATCACCATACAGAGCTATTGAAATCATCAAAACTCCATTCCATAGTCGTCTTCACAAAATTCAAACTATGGTCAATTTCTAGTACTTAAACATTCAATTTATGGACTATGTGTCCCATTTCACTCCGAAACCAAAAATCAAACCTCCCGACAAGTCACGTAACCACAGAATAAAATAGAGGGAGCAATAATTAGGGGTTCGGGGCTAAAACTCTCAAAACGACCGGCCGGATCGTTACAGTCATCTTGATTATTTTAGGAATACCAGGCAAACCAAGACTTATAGGTAAATGTAACTTTGATCATAAGGTTTACCTGCTTCTCTATTTCAATATTTTGAATCTTAATATTTTGAGACTAATTATTTAATAAGCAAACAACTTTCCTACTTATGTTTTTCCCTAATGAGTTTTCGTTGATTTTAGACTTTGGCAGATTCGAAAATTAAAAATGAAAACAAATTCTCTTTTGAAAATCTTCAAACGGATCACGTAGAACACATGAACCGTTTCAAAACAACAGGGCAATCATATACAACCGGGTTCGAAAGGAATAATACCAACAATTTTGAAAACATAAGGGCTTCTACAAGAGCAGCTTTTCAATAAACAAACAAAAAAAAAAAAAAAATTAGTTCAGGTGTTCAATAGGAACAACTCTTAGTTTATGTGTCTAAATGAAAAAAATGGACAAGTTTAAATGGCTACATATGTATTTAACCTTTTAAAATTTTATTTTATAACTCAATCATATAATTTAATAATACTTATATTATTTAATACTGTATACTTGGTGTATAAATATTTTTGTAGAAAAATAATGTGTTATGCTAAATTAAACTTAAAAGTATGGCTACATATGTGCAATCTTTTATTTAGCCTTTAGATTCCTCACTATACTAGTATACAATGCTAACCAGGGTAAGTTTACTTGCCTTCTGCCGTGTCCTCTGAATACTCTTCAGAAGTGAGAGATCGATCTTATTCGCTGCCGGGAGATCTGATTACTTTACTTGCTTTTAGGTACTCAATTTGCTTTTAATCCATGAATTTGGATTTCCCTTTCTTGATGTCATGTCCAGATAAAGAAATTGCTTATACCTTACTTGCTTAATATTTTACGAATTTCCGATGCGGAATAAGATTGACTAACTACGAATTATCTTTGTGATGCAAGTCGTTAAAAACACATTAACAGTTATAATTGTGTACTTGCACATAGTAGTGAGTATAGAATATTCAGATCTGAATGACTGTCCAATAAACTAATGCAGTTTCTCAATCATGTATCCGGTTAGTTATATTTAGGGAAAGTTAATTTGATACAGGGAAGAAAAACCTTTTGTGCGAGAAAAAAGGAGGACAAGCTTAATAAGTACTGAGTTGTTTTCTAAAATGGCATCATTCAGGTACATTTCAACCAGAATAATGTTATTATAGAGGTTATGGGTGAGGCAGTGATTCTTCTTGAATATGTGTCGATCTCTTTACAGAATTTCAATCTACACTTAAACCACATGACTACAGCTATTATGACACATCTAAATGCCTTGTTCTGCACTCTTTGAATTGTACTAGTTCTGTGATATGCTTTGCTGCAAAATGTTCTTCCCAATTCCTTACCGAGACGAAGGTTGGAGATTCAAATGAGATTCTTATCTGCCTGGACAGGTTCTTTCAATTGTGGAGTTAATACATTAGAAGCTCTTCACAATATTTTGCCACATATTTAGTCTCTTCAAGATAATTATGAAATTTAAGGCATTCCTCTATTTCTTGTTTCTGTTATCTCCAATTATTTCCAGTTCTGACTTCCCTGAATTACTCTAGGAATTTGAGCTTTTGTTAATACCTTTAGCATATAGATTCTTTGCTTCCAAGTTTTGGTAATATTTATTTTTCCCCCGCTATTATCAAGATTGGGGGTCTGCAGTGAGATATTTTAATTGTCAAATGCCTTTATATGCGTTCATACCATCATTGACATGTCCTTTTCAATTGTGTGCTACGTATTGTAAATGCAAAAGGAGTCTGATGTTATTGTGCAATTCAACTATGTCGTCAGTGTCCTTGAGCAGGAAAGATATCGGATCTGACCGTCAAACTAAGTAAAAGATGCAGGATCAGGAAGGGCATGTGGCTGATGCAGGAAAAGAAACATTGACATCTGTTCAAACATCTGAAATTGAAGATTGGACGAAATACAAGGATGATGATATTATGCAACAGCAATCTTCCATCCAGGCTGAACAAGCTGTAAAAACTCAATTTGTTGGTGATAAGGCAAGTGCTATCCTGTTTTCGAAGCATTAACTTATTTCTTTCTTATTGTTTACGTTGTTTATAGTCAAGGTACTAATTGGATTCGAAACCATCTAGCTCTCGGCATCTCAGTTCCCCGGCTTAACATATTAGTGTTCTATAATCAAGTTTGCTTGATTCCTGCATTTTTTATGTGTTGTATATGGATAGAACTTTCATGCATAGGACAGTAGGAACGAGTTAGTATTTTTTTGACTGGATGCTAGGTATTCTGTTAACAAGCTAGAAGGAATTTCTTCTTCTTCTGAAGGTGAGTTAATTATGTGTCTGAGGAAAATTCTTTATCAACGAAAATATGCTTTTGACATATTTTTGAGCTGGTTCTACCCTACTTGTTTCTTTCAATGTCTCTGAGGAAAATTCTTTATCAATGAAAATATGTTTTTGACATAATATTGAGCTGATTCTGCTCTACTTGTTTCTTTCAAGTGGAATATTGTTTTTCTTGATTCTTTCTGGAAACAAAATAAGTCATGGCTTATCAAGATGGGTACGACATATTCCTGAACGGATACATTCTGCTTGATTTTCTGAAAATTCACCTCGGTATTGCAAATGAGCAACTTATGGATAGTTTGAACAATAATAAAATGTTTTCTCACTAGGATTGAACTGAATACCAGATAAAATAGTCGGGAGCACAGTGCTGCCAGCAAGTGTCTTCATGCAATGTAAACCCTTTAAGCTAATTTCAGGACCTTTTTCATCTTTAAATCTTGCTGATGTATCATTCTGCAATTTCTCCTTCCTTTGTTTACCATTTCTTCTCTTTTAAAAGAAGTAACTTGCGTGTATATCTTTTAAAACTTGTGCTTTCTAGAACGCTTGGGATTGTTTAAGATCCATAAAGAAAATGTTGTAAAGAATTAAAAATATGCAAATTGTTGATATGTGTCTCTAATTACTTGAATACATTGATTAACTTGAGTATTTTGCGGGGGTGATAACTGCAGGAACCTTTGTCTTCATTAGAAGCTGAATACCATCTGGGAAATTCAATTTTGCTGAAGAAAATAAAGGTTTGAACATTATATCTTTGTCTTTGGGGTGATTGTTCTGTGTTGCTCAGTAGTTGATGTCACTTCTGCAGGTGCTGAGTGAACAATATGCTGCCCTTAGAAGAACACGTGGAGACGGGAATTGCTTTTTCCGCAGTTTCATGTTTGGTTATCTTGTATGCTTAAATTCTTATACTGCATTATATTTTGTAGAACATATGTGGTCTTCTGCGTGGACTTTGAGTTTTGGCATCTTTAGTTACTAAATGATCATGTATTTCAACTAAAGGAGCTCATTCTGGAATCACAAGATCAAAGTGAAGTTCATCGCATTAAAGCTAGCATTGAGGAATGCAAAAAGACACTTCAAAGTTTGGGTTATGCAGAATTCACATTTGAAGACTTTTTTGCGGTATTCTTGTCTTTCTACCTTGATATGTTTAAGTATTTGTTTTGGCATGTTAGGTGCATTTTGCGTAAAACTATCATGTCTTGATGCTTTAAATATAAGATTTTTTCAATCTACTTTTGTAGTGTATCCGGATATATTTAATCTGTCTAGTTTTTAAATGATGTACGATCGATTGAACACGACATGGAAACTTGTTGGTCAAAAGAATAGTTCACAGTTCCAAACTTGACATATAGTGTAATATAAAAGCTGCTCTCTATTCTCTAATCAATGAATTTTCAAGAGAAACTATTAAAGTATATGATCTTATCATCGTTAATTACCAGAAAATGTTACAAAAGCACAAGCTCCTCCTGATTGTGTTTTTGCTCCCAACTGCATTTTCAACAGTGTGCTAAAATTTTCTTTGACAAGTGTGAGATTTGTTGGCATTAACCAGTATTAGTTCGCATTTGGGTAGATTAGGTTGAACTCCCAGTTTCACTCCATTTCATGAAGAATGAGATTTGATTCTCTTGCATTCGTGAATTTGAACACTATTTCTCTTTCTTTTGGTTCATATCATGTTATTACAGTGCCAATAACTCTTCTTCCTTAGTTTTCCTAGCTTCATCTTTCTTGAAATGTGTTCCTACATCTTTTTATTTTAAGACCCTGAACCTTGATCAGTCCATCCCGCAGATACATATGCCAGGAAACCCTTGCTTGTTGCAGTTCTTCGCGTCATAATTTGGGCAAGGGCTTTTAGTTGATCTTCAAACACATTCCTATCCTGACCTTTCACGCCTTTAATTTATCTTTTCACATGTCTAAATCTTTTTGCTTCAAAATTTGTGGCAGTGCCAGTGATTTGACCAACAATCACTAGTGACTAGCCTGTATTTTCCATAAAGATATATACAATACAGTAAGGGCTCTTGGTTATTATGATCAGTGTTGTCAGAGGCGCGCTTAAGCGAGGCGCAATACATGTTGAGTGCTTCGCCTTGTCATCAAGGCTCTAAGGCATACCTTTTCTTGCCAATGGGCGTAATCTTGAAGAGGCGCAATGATATTCACTTTATTGTAGTTTTTTTTCAATTTCTTTTTTCATATATTTGTTATTCATGCTTATAATTATTAGTCTTGGATTACACATACATACTTTTTCTTCATCTGCGCCTTTCTTCATTGAAGCCCACACTTTATTTGTGCTTTGCGCTTAAAGCCCCAATGGACCTTAGAGCTTTTTGCGCTTTTCGCCTTTGATAATACTGATTATGATCATAGATGGGACGATTGTATTCCTATCCAGTGGTCAGTATCTAATCTTAAAATAAAAACCAGGGAAACTGCATGTCCAGGAGTTACACGCTCTCTTGACTAGATTACGTGTTTGTTTGGGGGTAAGTGAATTGAGAGGGGAAGATCTGATATTGATGGTATGTCGGATGAATGTTTTCGTGTTGTTAGAGCTTATATTGTGCCATGCTTTTGCCAACTATTAACCTTATCATTACTCATATATGTTGTATTCCATATAGCTTGAGTAGTCTTTGGTCGTCACCTTCATCCTTGCATCACCTACCACATTGGGATCTTGCATTTGTTCATTTTCTTTCGTTTGATTATGAAATTCGTCGCCCTGAGGCTCTGTCGTCTTTTTGGACTATCATAGTTATTCCTCGAGCAACTCGATAGTGTTCTTCAAGGTAGCGAAGATTCCATAAGGTTTGAGTTCTAAAATTCTCTTGACTTAGAGTTTCCATTTAGCTGTGCACTATCTTAATGCTTCCACTGGTCAACTGGAATCGGTACTCAAGGAGCAAAATTGGTTATTCATTGCAGTCATGACGAACTCCTACGCAGAAGTCGTGATCCGTCCATTTCTGACTATGGTGAGGGCCATTGGCAACCTTTTGTGAATGTGAGATAACGAAGTGTTGTATTCTTCTCTGTGACCTGATGATATGTGCTGTTTAGTTGTGATGTTCTTCAGATTTGTAACATCTGGTGAAATAAGGAAGCGCTCCGAGTTTTTCGAACCATTTATACTAGGACTAACAAATGCCTCAGTGGAGCAGGTTCGATTTTCAAACTTATTCTTGTACCAATGAACGTATGTTTATAACTGCCTAACTTTAACAATATCGTCCACTAAATACACTGACTTTTACGAGCACCTCTTCCTTACAACCTGTAATTTAAATTGTTGGCTCTTTGGTGTTAACTCGCTTTCTTTTTATTTGAAAATTAACACACAGTTTTGCAAGTCATCAGTGGAACCCATGGGCGAAGAGAGTGATCATGTGCAGATTATAGCCCTATCAGATGCGTTGGGTGTACCAATCCGTGTCGTATATCTTGATAGAAGCTCTTGTGAGAACAACAGCATCAATGTAAATCACCACGACTTTGTTCCTACTAGCGATGACATGGGGAATAGTGGTGATCCATCTATTACCTTGCTGTATCGCCCAGGACATTACGACATTCTGTACCCCAACTGATGTTCTTCATTTAGTTTGTGAAAACAATCTGACAATGAAAACTTGGCTCATACACTTTGGCATGTATGATCAATGAGAATACAAACTTGTGCTAACTTATCAACAATCTGTGTTCGTTGATCAGTGCAGAATTGTAGATAAGCGGAGCTTTCTTTATCCATTAATTTGTCTGTGCAAATTTCTTTAGATTTATGAAATAATCTTTCTCTAGTATCTTGATTATTAAAGACAACCAAAACAAACTGTATACTATTAGTGTATTCAAATATTTTTCAAAAGATCTAGTTGACGCCCTTAGTTTTCAATTGCAATAGTATTTTTATCTTTAATTTCTATATTTTTACATAATGTTTGTAGTAAGTCTTTATCTTTTATAAATATTTGAATACATTTTAATCTCTCAAACAATTAATTTTTTTTTGTTTTTTCATCCTTGTATAAGTTTAATTGTTTATATATTGAAATACATAATATTACTATTAGGACCGTAAAAATCAGGTGTCATACGGAAGTTAGCAAAACAAACCTTGAGCGACGATAAATCATACAACAAAGGAGAAATATACCAAAAGAGACACAAACATTTAACGTGGTTCGGTCAATTGGCTTACGTCCACAATAAAAGCAATTTAGTAAAACATGAACAAGAAATGGAGATAGAGAGAAGGAAGAGATTTTCTTCTTCAATTGTGTGTATTTTCCTATCTATTACAAGGCCTTTATATAGGCATGAAAAGTGAAGAAAAATATGTCATTGAATATGTCATTAAGCATAGAAATATGTCATTGAATATGTCATTAAGCATTTGAGAAGATCATGGAGGAAGGGTATATATCCACCATAATTTGATTTTTCTTATAACACCCCTCCTTGGATGTCCATAGATAATGTGCCTTGTTAAAACCTTATTAGGAAAAAAACCCTATGAGAAAAAAAATCTTTATGAAGGAAAAAAAGTACACATGTTTAGAAATACGCCTTTTGGTTGCCTCGTTAAAAACCTTGCAAGGAAAACACAGTGGAACAAAACCTTGTAAAGGAAAAAGAGTACAACGCGCATTAACTCCCCCTGATGAGAGCATCAATTCATATCCTTGAGCCTTCGCATCCCAATCTTGTACACTAGTTTCTTGAAGGTTGACGTCGGTAGAGATTTGGTGAACAAATCAACCATATTATCACTTGAACGGATCTGTTGCACATTGATATCACCATTCTTTTGAAGATCATATGTGAAAAATAACTATGGTGAAATGTGCTTCCCCTTTTACGAATCCTCCCTTCAATTGGGCTATGCATGCTGCATTGTCTTCATACAAAATTGTGGGTAGTTTGTTATACTTCAAATCACATTTGTCTCGAATAAGGTGTATTATAGATCTCAACCATACACATTCTCGACTTGCTTCATGAATAGCAATTATCTCAGCATGATTAGATGAAGTAGCCACAATTGATTGCTTAGTCGATCGCCAAGATATGGTAGTGCCTCCATATGTCAACGCATAGCCTGTTTGAGATCGAACCTTGTGTGGGTCATATAAATACCCAGCATCGGCATAACCAACAAGATCGGGACTGCAATCATTGCCATAAAATAATCCCATATCGGTAGTCCCTTTTAGATACCGCAATATGTATTTGATTCCATTCCAATGTCTTCTTGTAGGAGCAAAGCTATATCTTGTTAAGACATTAACTGAAAAAGTTATGTCAGTCCTTGTAATATTAGAAAGATACATTAGTGCACCAATTGCACTAAGATATGGTACTTCGGGACCAAGAAGCTCTTCATTATTTTCATGAGGTCGGAATGGATGTGCTTTATCCATATAAAATCGCTTATCATTTTAGTGTATGCCGATTGATGGACAAAAAATCCATCTTTCGTATACTCAATTTGTAGACCAAGATAAAATTTTATCTTTCCAAGATCTTTCATTTCAAATTCTTTCTTTAAATAGTTTACTGCTTTAGGAAGCTCTATTGCTTTAGAAAGCTCCCTAGGAGTTCCAATGATATTTAAATCATCAACAGACACGGTGATTATAACAAATTTAGATCTAGATTTTTTTATAAAGACACAAGGACAAATTGAATCATTCTTGTACCATTCTTTCAACAGGTACTCACTCAGGTGATTATACCACATGCGCCCTGATTGTTTCAATCCGTATAAGGATTTTTGAAGCTTTATTTAATAAATTTTTTTGAAAACCTTAATATGCTTCAGAACAATTTAAATCCTTTAATGATTTCTATTATACACATATCACGTTTTTCTTGTATTGACAGATTAAAACCTGAAATGCCAACATCCACCACATGAGAACATGTATCTATATAATCAATGCCAGGATATTTACAAATCTTCTTGTGATACAGGTCGTCTTTATATCTATCGACTTGACCTTTTTTTTCCGTACAAGAACACATTTATACCTCCACTGGCTTTATACTTTCAGGTGTTGGGACTATCCATCCAATTTCATATTTTTCAGGTGAAATCAATTTTTATTGCGTATTTTTCATTTGGCCAATTATTTATCTGTCCAAATTTCATGACAGATTTGAGCTCAAGATCCTCGTCAATATTAATAATATTGAGCGCTATATTATATTAACAATATCGTCGACGATCATTTTATATCGGTTCTACTATTACCCAATAAAGACATAACTTATTGAGATCTCTTTATCTTATTATTTTCAGGTACTCGAGCCTCTCCCATGAGGTCTTATGAAGTGTTATGTCGTGGTGCTCTTCTAGAGTACTTGCCTCCTTATTATGACCATCTTGAACATTTGCTCCTCTCTTTCTTCAAGGAATTTTATCTTTGGAACCGATTAGTCTATTATGCTTCATGCATGCCATAGACTCTATTCATTATGAACTTTATTTTATTTGGAGTATTAGCAGCTGAATATGACATTTAGCTTTGGATCAGCAAATATGCCTAGCAATATTTTGCAAATGAATTATCAATTGAACTTCAAATTCACATTTTCTCGTACGAGGATCTCGATGTACTCATAATAATTCATTACATGCATTACTTTTTCAACTGCCCATTTTCTCCCCCTATTGTTGGGATCACCAACACATATCCCTAGCCTTATTTGGGGATCCATCTTTGTGCATTGTGGTGGAATAATTAAATCATATAGCACATTCATATTTCTAGATGAAAATTATTTGGTTCCTGACCCTGAACCGATTGTGATAGGGAGAACTTATCATAACTTGGCTAGATGCATACAAGTGCATATTAAATAATACATCCCATACCAAATTTTGTTTTGTCAGTTTTGTTCTCAAAACCAATGGTTTAGATATAATTGGAGGCATACAATTTCTGCTAAACCAATTTGGATTTAAACCAGTATTATCAATATAAATCATCATAATTTATATTCTGGAATTGTGCTCTAATAATTTGAGCAATTAATCTTGCAAAAGCTAAACTGCAAGTTGATAACAAATGCACATGTGACCATAGAATAGATGCATCTATTAAAATTATATAATAGTAAACGGTCCACATGGAAGGTGACTGAGCCCATATATTTATCATCTTTTATTCATTCCAGAAATCAAGGGATTCAATCCTAATCTTAACTGGTATATCATAAGAATAAGCAGCACAAGAGAATTCTTGAAGAATGTTATATTTCTTCAATATATGCCAATGTAATTTTTAATTAATTTTTTCGCATCATAATTGAACCGAGATGGTCAACCGGTCATGCCAACTAATATTTATTTCAGTAAACCTCTAGTTTACTTGTGGCTTGTGATTGCATCATCATGCTTATACTTGTGTAGTACAAATAGAAGAAAAGTCAGGTAACCTTTCATATTTACCCGGTATGATTATAGTAATATAAAAATATTCAACCTTCTTTTCATTTATAGTCTCAATATGCCAACCACTTTGCCTAATATATTTGTAAATCAAAATATTTCTTTTGAGACTTACTACAATATTAATGTCACGAACAATTTCATTCATCCAGGTAGTAACAAATTAGTTCTTTTAGCGCTCTTAACTGCTTTTGTACTACAAGATCTTTTGTCACACCATCCATATAATGAATGTCTCCTTCACAAAGAGCATCATATCATAATAATTGTCATGTTCAAAATCATCATAAGCAAAATAATTTCTTGCTTTAATTTTATTTTTAATAACTTTCATAAGGCATGACAAAATATTTTTGGCGTATCACATGTATGCGACCAGTGATATATTCATGTAACTACACAGTAATATTTATTATCTTTCTTTGTCTCAAACCTCCCTTAGAAGTGAGTTGTAGCATTTATCCAACCATGCACAAGTACATTATTATGCATAATCTTTATCACATATATATTGTCACATTCACTTTCAGGAATGAGTATGCAATATTAATGTTTATCACAAGTCACATTCTCTTCAAAGAATTTTTCCCTTTTATAATTGCCATAGTGATAACTATTATTATTTTGGCCTTTCGCACGACCACATTCATTGGTCAACCATTTGTCTTTATTTAGACTTATCATGCACTGCTATCACATTCACTTCAAGAATGGAGAAAATCAAGTGGGACAAGCTTCATGCTTTTTCATGAAAATTATATTATTTTTTCTTTAGTTATTATTATTATCAATATGGTGCATTAGGACTCAAACCCAATGCCTTACCCATATAAAGGCATGCTAGGCCATAATGCGTTGGAACTTGAATCCAACGTCTTTTCATCAACATAGTGCGTTGGGACTTGAACCCATCGTCTTACCCTCAATCTTTGGCATAATAGGCCAAAATTCACTAGGACTCGCACTCGAGCCTTTAAAATATTATTACTTCATAATTATAGGCATAAGTAAATTAACTTTCAAGAAGATATATATAACTATTTCAATCTTGAAACAGTTCCTCTGCAACAAAAATGCTAGTTAGGATATATGCCAATTTTTTTTTTTTTATAAAAATGATACAATCACTTTTACATTTTAATAAATTAATAAGGGAAAAGGTGCAGATAACCTATAACCACTTATATTTTAAAGACTATAAGAACTTCATAAAAAAATTCAATACGGAGGAATGAGCCTTATGTTTCCAGCAAAAATATTTAAGGATTAATGCATAACCGTGACTATTATAAATTATAACTATAATGAATTTATATTGATTGTATATTCGAATGCCAAATTTGCAAAGTACTGTAAAATCACCTACAAATTTGATAATTTTGCTTTCAATGAAATATATCATGTGATGGTAAAAATATTATTACTAAATTACCTTAATAATTATCTATCATAGTATGTAAAAGGTCAGAACATATATATATACGTTGGGATATTATCTTTGTCCTATAAGAGATGTAGCAAATAAAGACATACCTTTCCAGTTCTTTATTTCATTGGATACAATTGAAAAAAATATTTTAACTAAACACTGCACATAAAGTTAATGCAAAGATATGAAAGTATGAATGTGTTTAGATGGATGTAAAACTTATCTTTGTATTATCATCCAAGACATTTTTTATTGTACTTATCTCATTGTCTGCTTATAAATTACATAGTCTTGACGTAGAAGATCATGAAATGAGTAATTCGTGCTGATAACGTGTTATAAAATAAAAGCAATTTAGCAAAACATGAATAAAACATGTTATAAATTAAAGCAATTTAGTAAAACATGAACAAGAAATGGAGATAGAGAGAAAGAAGAGATTTTCTTCTTCAATTGTGTGTGTTTTTCTATCTATTACAAGGCCTTTATATAGGCATGAAAAGTGAAGAAAAATATGTCATTGAATATGTCATTAAGCATAGAAATATATCATTGAATATGTCATTAAGCATAGAAATATGTCATTGAATATGTCATTAAGCATTTGAGAAGATCATAGAGAAAGAGTAGACATCCATCATAATTTGATTTTTCTTATTACAACATGGGAGTTTTAACGCCACATATTGACAGCTTTTATAGTTCAACTATTTTCATTTACTTCATTTAATACTTGATTTTAACGTGCCTTTCTTATATAGTGTTATTAAAATTATTTCACTCTTTGTTTTATATTTACAAGTCAAGATCTATTAAATGAACCAAATTGGCTGTTGACTGCTTGAGTTGGGAATAGAAAAGAACAAAGAGATTGATTTGAAGTCACTACCTAATTATGATTTGGAGTCATCATCTAGCAACAAAAAGAATTAATTTGAGTAAGTGTGTTGGTATAAGGCCAAATGGTGAAAAATCTATACGAACAATATAAATGCCAAAAGTATTAAAGTCTATTTACATTTATTAATTTACAACTGACCCCATTCCTGGTAAAGAACTTTTGCAAATAAGAAATCATCAAATAAGATAATAATCTCTGTGGCAAGTTTTGGATATTCGTAAAAACATGTATTCATGAATACTGCAAATAAAGTAGAATAATATATAAGTATGTATTAGTGTATACCTTAGAGCCGGAAAAGGAATAAAAATAAAGGAATTTAACTTTTATACATCCACAATCAAAACAAATTTAATACTATCAAGGCACCTAGCAAATAACTATAATTAACTAATCAAAAAATGAACAAAACTAAAGATCGTTATATACACAAAAATATATAAAAAAAAAAGAATAAATAAATGCATTGCAATGAATAAATTAGTTCATCTTATAATGATCACAACTTGAAATCAATATTAAAAATGAAACTCCTCGTACTCAACCAATTGAAGAAAAAGAGATAGCACTATTATGAATACAATCTTTGTAAAATACACAATCTATTTAAAGTAAAAAGAAATTACATACCTTCTTTTCTTTTCGCCTTTAATAATGTAACACCCCATAAATTTGGCTTAGGTATGAATGTGTTAAATGAGTAGTAATATTATATTTTGGACATGTAAAGTTTTGTCGGTATGAGTATGGGTGGAAATAGTTATTTTAGAATCAAGACGGAGAGTGAGGTGTATAAGATTCGATAAAATCGACTAAGTTTACAAAATGCCTGTATTGCAGCAGGATGTAGTGAAAATGTGTAAGGAGTTTGGAAAAACTCAAAACACGAAAGTTGTAGCCCTTTGAAATAACTTTCCAACGATATATTGTGGATCCCTAACGGATCTCTATGCAAAAAGTCATGTACATTTTACACAACAATGCGCAATATGCGCGCCAGGTGCACGTCCGGATGGTCCCGTGCGCGGCCGTGCACTTGTGGCAATGTTACTGCCTTTTTGTGCGTTAGGTGCATGGGAGCGCACCTAGAGGGTCATTTTTAAAGCCCTACTTCGTCCCTACACCCCAAAATACAAAAACTTACTCTAGAAAGGGAAGCTCTCAAGAACCTACCCCCCTCCCCCAAGGTCCCTCCACCATCCAAGGTAAGTTCTAATGGTGATTCTAAGTTGATTTCAATTCTCCAATACCTTATTAATATGGGTAAACCCTTCAAATCATTAGATATTCAATTGGAGCATCATGATTGAGAAAAGAAATCCTAGAACTAGAATTCAAGAGGATTTGAATGTCAAAAAGGTAATATCTTCACCCTCTACTTGATTATAGTATTGGATTAATGACTATAGACTCTAGTTCATGAGATATGAGTTGATGGGTTTGATAAAAAAGCATGAACGGTTATGGATTTGGGTTGTTGATTGTTGATTATTGATTAAGGGTGTTGTTTATCTTATGGGTGAAGAACAATGATAGGGATTATAACAATTTGAGGTTTTAGAATTTATCTAGGAGCAAGAGAATGGGTTGTTGGGTATAGAAATACCATTAATGAGGGCTATGAAGCTTTATACCCACCAAGTGTTTGATAAAATGCCTAAGTGACCAATACATGAGTATTAATGCTAATATGGAATTCCTTTAACTTGTATTGATATAGATTAAAGTTGAAAGGGTTGGCGAATATTGTATTATGCTCAAGAGCAGGAAGTTAAGGTATGTGAGTCTAACTCTCTATGTTTGGAAATGTTAATAATTCTCCCTACACTACGTTTCTTTTATGACGTTACTAATTGCCTCAGAAATATAGTTAAGCCTAGTTCCTTGAATAGTTGCAGAACTTCTATTCTCTAGCTTTGTAACTCGTTCATGACTTTCATTCTGAATGTTGTGAAATCAGTGCGTAATCAATATAGACTTGGATTTGATGCCCATGAGTCTCAGCCTAAATTACTCAGCATGCCATAAACAGTTGAAGTTTTAGTTTTTGTAATGACCCGAAATTTCCATCTTCGGACCGTGATGACGCCTAACATTTCACTTTCTAGGCAAGCCAACGTTAGAATAATATTATCTATTTTTAAAATAATTTTTAAATTTATTAATAACAAAAAAAAATACGGAAGTAAAGTCTGAAATGTAGTGAATAATCCATAAAAACAGCGGTGTCTAAATACCTTCCCAGAATTGGTATCACCAGTGCACGAGCTTCTAGAATAATACAAATAAGGGTCTGAATAAAATAAAGTTGTCTGAAAATAAATAAATAGCTAAAGTAAAGTAGACGGAAATTTCAAAACTGCGGATGCCGTGCAGTTATACCTCAAGTCTCCTCTAAGTAGCTGAAATCCGAGCAAGTCTATGGTACGCCGCTGGGACCAACTCCGAAATCTGCACAAGAAGTGCAGAGTGTAGTATCAGTACAATCGACCCCATGTACTGGTAAGTGCTGAGCCTAACCTCGACGAAGTAGTGACGAGGCTAAGGCGGGTCACTTACATTAACTTGTACGCAATATTAGTAATAACAACAAAATAACATAAATAAATCAGGTAAGTCATTTATAATAATTGAAGCCAATTCAGCAGTCATAACTCATTATTATTTCAACCAATTTCCGTTACAACGTACAACCCGCTCTCACATTATATTCATATTCAATTCTATTGCGGCGTGCAACCCGATCCCCCAATATATATATATATATCGACTTTTAAGCAAGTCTGTTGCGGCGTGCAATCCGATCCCCCAATATTGACTTTTAAATAAGTCTATTGCGGTTTGTAATCCGATCCCCCAATATTGATTTTTAAATAAGTCTATTGCGGCGTGCAATCCGATTCCCCAATATTGACTTTTAAATAAGTCTATTGCCCCAATATTGACTTTTAAATAAGTCTATTGCGGCGTGCAATCCGATCCCCCAATGTATATATTTGCTTTCACTTCCGTTGTGCCGTACAATCCGTTCCACCAATATAATTTTAAACAACTTATAATTGTAATAAAAATTACTCCAATAAATACCACGTTCAATAAGAAACTATTAAGTATCAAGACACACAATAATTACAATTTATTTATGAACAAACAATGGCAATTAGCAATTACTTGTGAAAATCGTGGAGAAAATAGGCAGTTTAATACTTAATATGCTAAATGTCAAATAGCAATTAAGACACATAAGTCAAATAAGCATATATAATTATTACAGGAATTCATAAAATAATATTTGACAAGGAATATGAGTGAAACAATTAATATAATAATTCATTCATGATTTAAAACGATTTGTGTTTTTCAAATAATTATGCAAACAACTAATTTGACGACGTATAGACACTCTTCACCTCGCCTATACGTCGTTCACATGCATTTCACATAACAAATAATTTAAGGGTTCTATTCTCTCAAGTCAAGGTTAACCACGACACTTACCTCGCTTTGCAAATTCTAATAATTTATTGGACCACAGCCTTTCCTTTTGAATTTGTCTCCAAAAGCGTCAAATCTATTCACAAACAATTCGATATACTCAATACGAATCATAGGAATTAATTCCATATGAATTTACTAATTTTCCGGATAAAAATTAAAAATTTATTTAAATAGTCGACAGTGGGACCCACATCTCAAATCTTGGAAAAACTTACGAAATCCGAACACCGGTTCCGATATGAGTTCAACCATACAAAATTTATCAAATTCCGATGTCAAATGGACCTTCAAATCTTAAATTTTCATTTTTGGAAGATTTTATAAAAATCTTATTTTCTCCCAAAATTTCACGGATTCATGATATAAATGAGTATGGAATTGTGATGACCCAAAAGGTCATCTTATGTTTTAGAACTCAAATCTGTGCTCTTAAGCCTTAAAAATCTCCTCGATTTGCGTGCCCAGTCCGAGCAAGTTTTCAGAAAGCTTTTATGTTGAAAATTGATGAAAATAAGAATTTATGCCTTACAAAGTTGATTTTATTTAATTTCGGTCAATATTTTTGGTAAACGGGCCCGGATCTGTATTTTGACGGTCCCGGTGGGACCGTATCGAATTATGGGACCTGGGCGTATGCCCGTAATCGAATTCGGAGGTCCCTAGCTTGAGTTATGAATTTTTGATGAAAATTAAAAGTCTGAAAATTATTTATTTTTAAGAATTGATTGATGTTTGGCATTGTTAGTACCGGGTCCGTATTTTAGTTCCGGAGCTCGGTACAGGTTCATTATGATATTTAAGACTTGTCTGTGAAATTTGGTGAGAAATGGAATTGATTTGACGTGATTCGGACGTCCAGTTGAGAAGATAGGAATTTTAAAGTGTTCTTGAGAATTTCATTTGATTTGGTGCTAAATTCGAAGTTCTAGGTGTTATTTTGGCGATTTGATCGCGCGAGCAAATCCTTATGATGCTTTTAGACTTGTGTGCATGTTTGGTTTGGAGCCCCGAGGGCTTGGGTAAGTTTCGGATAGGCTGCAGGATGTTTTGGATTTGGGAAAAATCTGGTTTTCTGCTGATTCTGGTGTGTGGCATATCCTTCTTCGCATTCGCAAAGGTCCTCTCGCGAACGCGAAGAGTAAACTGGTGAGGCTAAGACTTCTTCTTCGCGAACGCAAAGTGATGGGGGATTTACCCTTCGTGAACGCGACCGGCTCATCGCGAACGCGAAGCACTTGGGGACCTGGGGGAGGGTTGGTCGTTCCTTCATCGCGAACGCGAAGGCCGGGGGGAGTAACCGGGGGGTAACCATAGTAAACGTGAGCAGGGTCTCGCGAACGCAAAGGCTTGGCAGCCAGTACCCTTCGCGAACGCGACAGTGGCCTTGCGAACGCGATGCACACTGTCGCCCACTGCATAAAACAGAATCAAACACGGTTTTAAGCCATTTCTTCAACATATTTCATGAACCAAACGGGTAGAGGCGATTTTCAAGAGTCATTTACTTCACCAAAGTGTTGGTAAGTGATTCTAAATCATTTTCTTTCAATTACCCATTACATTTCTTGAATTATCAACTTAAAATCTAGAGTTTTCATGGTAGAATTAGGGGTTAGGGTAGAAAGCTAGGGATTTCATAAATTTGGGAATTTAGACCTCAATTTGAGGTCGGATTCCAAAACTAATTACATATTCGGGCTCGGGGGTGAATGGATAAATAGATTTTGGTCCGAACCTCGAGTTTTGACCAAGCGGGCCCGGGGTCAATTTTTCGACTTTTTGGAGGAAAATTTGGAAAATTTAATTTATGCAATATAATTGATTTCTTTAGCAATATTTAATATTATTGAGTCATTTTTGAATAGATACGAGTGATTTAGAGGTGAATTCCAAAGAAAAAGCTGCGATTGAGAATTAAGTGGCCTTCGGAGCGAGGTAAGTGTTGTGTCTAACCCTGACTTGAGGGAATTAGGAACCTTAGATTACTTGCTAAGTGAAATTCATGTGAGCAGCGTATATGTGAGGTGACGAGTACTTATGCGCTGCCAATTTACCTGTTTTTTCATGTTTCTCTATTTTTCTTATATTGTCTCTTTCCTATGCCTAATTGCTACATGTTTATACTAGTGTTGTTAAATTGATCGTCATTATCATGGTTACGGCTTTTCTGTTGGTAATCGAGTATTCATTTTAAAGTTGAGCCTTATATTGTGGAACCGAATGTTGAAGTAAGGTTTGTACTTGTTATTCTATCTCCCTATTGTTATTTATGCATTGCATTATGGTAAGGGAGAGTGTTAATGTACGAAGGGTGATGCCGTGCCATATTGTGAAGTTAATGCATGAAGGGTGATGCCGTGTCATATTGTGAGTGTTAGTGCACGAAAGGTGATGTCGTACCATATTGTGAGTGTTAATGCACGGAGGGTGATGCCGTGCATTTTTCCTTACTGTATTCACTATTCCTATTGATTCATGGTATATTGACTGTTGTGGTGATCATTCTGTTGTAGTTCTTTATCTTGTATTCCCCTCAGTATGTTCCCCTCCCGACATTTCCTTTTTAGTTCTTCATTTCTGTTATTTGTCTATACACTGTTAAATTATACATGTTGATTGTAGGTGCCTTTCCTTAGCCTCGTCACTACTTCGTCGAGGTTAGGCTCAACACTTACCAGTACATGGGGTCGGTTGTACTGATACTGCACTCTGCACTTTCTGTGCAGATTTTGATACCGGCTCGGGTTGATCGAGATTTTTCTATTGGTCCGTTCTCCGGAGACTCAAGGTAGATCTGTTAGCATTCACAGACCTTGAAGTCCCCGTCTATCTTTTCTGTTCTACTGTTTCTTTCATTCAGACAGTTGTATTTCTTTCAGACTATTACTTGTAGTAAATTCTAGAATGCTCCTGAATTATGACTCCAGATCCGGGTGGTAGTAATTAATACAGTTTTATGATATTCCGCACTTATTATATTTCATCCTAGTTAATTATTGTTAATTACTAAATGGGAATAAGGAATTGGCTTAATGGTTCTCTAACGTTGGCTTGCCTAGCAAGTGAAACATTAGTGGCCATCACGATCCCGTCGGTGGGAAATTTTGGGTCGTGACAAGTTGTTATCAGAGCACTAGGTTGCCTAGGTCTCCCGATTCACGAGCAAGCTTAGTAGAGTCTGAAGGATTGGTACGGAGACGTCTGTGCTTATCTTCCAAAGGCTATGAAGTTTAGGAACAAGTTTCACTTCTATTCTACTCTGTCGTACGATTTTGCTTTCACAATACTGATTGAACTCTTCTACTCTTATTCTCTAGCAGATGGCGAGAACACGTACTGCTTCCTCAACTGAGCAGCAGCCAGAGCCTCCAGTGGAAGCTCATACGCGGGGCAGAGGTCGAGGCTGAGGCCGTGCCAGAGGCCGAGGCATGGGCAGGGCTCAGCCTAGAGCCCCAGCAGTGGAGCCTCAGATAGAGCTTGACGACGAGGTTCTAGCCCAGACTGTTCCTGCCGGACCAGCTCAGGTTCCGGAGGGGTTCATTGCTATCCCAGTACTTCAGGACGCTTTGGTCCGTTTGGTGGGCCTTATAGAGAGTGTGGCCCAGACTGGCACATTTCCCATGGCACCAACACTCTCTCAGGCTGGAGGAGGAGCCCAGAATCCCACCACTCCCGCTCCGGAGCAGATAGCTCCCCAGTATCAGGCTCCAGTAGCTCAGCAAGTCAAATTAGTTCAGCCGGTTATTACGGCACAGGTCGGAGATGGGCCAGCTATGTCTTCTGAGGCTTTATGGAGATTGGACAGGTTTACCAAGCTCTTTCCCGTTCACTTCAGTGGTGCTCCTTCAGAGGACCCCCAGGAGTATCTTGACAGCTGTCACGAGGTTTTACGAAACATGGGTATAGTGGAGACCAATGGGGTCGATTTTGCTGTATTTCAGATGACTGGTTCCGCCAAGAAGTGGTGGAGAGATTACTGGTTGACCAGACCAGCTGGGTCGCATGCTCTTACTTGGGACCAGTTCTCTCAGCTCTTCATAGAGAAGTTTCTACCTATCACATTGAGAGAGGAGCGTCGCCGTCAGTTTGAGTGTCTCCAGTAGGGCAGTATGACTATTACTCAGTATGAGACGCATTTTGTGGATTTGGCCCGTCATGCTATTCTTCTGCTTCACACCGAGAGAGAGGGTGAGGAGGTTTATTGATGGACTTGCTCAGCCTATCAGATTGCATATGGCTAAGAAGATTGGGAGTGAGATTTCTTTTCAGGCGGCTGCTAATGTCGCCAGATGAGTCGAAATGGTTCTTACTCAGGGAGGTCAGGGGTCTGACAAGAGACCTCGTCATTCCGGTGAGTTCAGCGGTGCCTCATCTAGAGGCAGGAGTACTTTTGGTAGAGGCCATCCTCCCAGGCCATTTCATTCAGCGCTCCAGGCATCCCACGGTGCCTCAGGTGGTCGTGGCCCTCAGATGCATTATTCCGACTAGCTTGCCTATAGTGCACCACCAGCTCCTATTAGTGCACTCCACTCCAGAGTTATCAGGGTGGTTATTCAGGTCGACAGGGTTAGTTTCAGGATCAACAGTCACAACAGCCGAGGTTATGTTATACTTGTGGTGATCTAAGGCACATTGCTAGATTTTTCCCTCGGGCAACAGGCAGCTCACAGCATCATAGTTCTCGTGCCATGGTTCCGGCACCAGTTGCTACACCACCTGCTCAGCCAGCCAGAGGCAGGGGTCAGGCAGCCAGAGGTAGAGGCCAGACTGTTAGAGGTAGAGGTCAGGCCATTAGAGGTGGAGACCAGCCAGTTAGAGGCTGTCCCAGGGATGTAGTTCAGGGTGGTAGGGCCCAGCCCCGGTGTTATGCTTTCCTAGCCAGGCCTGAGGCTGAGTCATCTGACGCTGTTATCACAGGTACTGTTTCAATTTGCAGTAGAGATGCTTCAGTTCTATTTGATCCGGGATCTACTTACTCCTATGTGTCATCCTATTTTGCTTCCTATTTGGTTATGTCCCGTGATTCTTTGAGTGCTCCTGTGTATGTGTCTACACCAGTGGGAGATGCTATTGTTGTAGATCGTGTTTATCGTTCATGTGTGGTCACCATTGGGAGTCTTGAGACTCGTGTAGATCTTCTACTTCTCGACATGGTTGATTTTGATGTCATACTAGGTATGGATTGGCTGTCACCTTATCATGCTATATTAGATTGTCACGCCAAGACGGTGACCTTAGCCTTGCAGGGGTTGCCTCGATTAGAGTGGAAAGGGAATCTTGGCCATTCTGCCAGCAGGGGTTATCTCTTATGTGAAGGCTCGGCATATGGTCGAGAAGGGGTGTCTAGCTTATTTGTCTTATGTCCGCGATTCTAGTGCGGAGGTTCTTTCCATGGATTCGGTACCGGTTGTTCGTGAGTTTCCAGAGGTGTTTCCTGTAGACCTGCTAGGGATGCCACCCAACAGGGATATTGATTTCTGCATTGATTTGGCTCTGGGCATTCAGCCTATTTCCATTCTGCCATATCGCATGGCCCCGTCAGAGTTGAAAGAATTGAAGGACCAGTTGCAAGATTTTCTTGATAAGGGCTTTATTAGACCTAGTGTCTCGCCCTGGGGTGCACCCGTGTTATTTGTGAAGAAGAAAGATGGATCGATGAGGATGTGTATAGATTATCGGCAGTTGAACAAAGTCACCATCAAGAACAAGTATCCATTACCGAGGATTGATGATTTATTTTATCAGCTTCAGGGTGCCAAGGTGTTTTCAAAGATTGATTTGAGATCTGGCTACCATCAGTTGAGGATTAGGGCATCCGATGTTCCTAAGACAGCTTTTCAAACTCGGTATGGGCATTATGAGTTTCTAGTGATGTCATTTGGGCTGACAAATTCCCCAGCAACATTCATGGATTTGATGAACCGGGTGTTCAAACCCTACTTGGATTCCTTTGTGGTTGTGTTTATTGATGATATCTTGATCTACTCCCACAGTCGAGAGGAGCATGAGCAGCACCTTCGGATCATTCTTCAGACTCAGAAAGACAACCAGTTATATGCTAAGTTCTCAAAATACGAGTTTTGGTTGAGTTCAGTTGCTTTCTTGGGTCACATTGTATCAGCAGAGGGTATTCAAGTGGATCCTAAGAAGATTGAGGCAGTTCGGAACTGGCCTAGACTCACATCAGCTGTAGAGATCCGTAGTTTCCTGGGTTTGGTGGGCTGTTACCGTCGATTTGTGGAGGGGTTTTCATCCATAGAAGCCCCATTGACTAGATTGACCGAGAAGGGTGCCCCGTTCAGGTGGTCAGACGAGTGTGAAGCGAGCTTTCAGAAGCTCAATACAGCTTTGACTACGGCACCGGTATTGGTGTTACTCACAGGTTCAGGATCTTATACAGTATATTGTGACGCATCTCGTATTGGTCTGGGTGCGATATTGATGCAGGGTGGCAAGGTTATTGTATATGCTTCACGGCAGCTGAAAGTTCACGAGAAGAATTACCCTGTTCATGATCTAGAGCTGGCAGCCATTGTTCACGCGCTGAAGATTTAGAGGCACTATCTTTTCGACGTTCCATGTGAGGTATTCACCGATCATCGGAGCTTGCAGTATTTGTTCAAGTAGAAGGAACTCAATTTGAGGTAGAAAAAGGTGGTTGGAGCTATTGAAAGACTATGATATCACCATATTGTATCATCCCGGGAAGGCCAATGTGGTGGCCGATGCTTTGAGTAGAAAGTCAGTCAGTATGGGTAGCCTTGCATATATTCTAGTTAGTAAGAGACTGCTTGCCTTGGATGTTCAGGCCTTGGCCAACCAGTTCATGAGGTTAGATGTTTCGGAGCCCAGCCGAGTTCTAGCTTGTACAGTTGCTCGGTCTTCTTTGTTTGAGCGCATCAGAGATCGGCAGGATGACGATCCTCATTTACTTGTCCTTAGAGACACAGTGCGGCACGGTGGTGCCAAGCAGGTTACTGTTGGAGATGACGGAGTTTTGAGGATGCAAGGTCGTATTTGTGTGCCTAATATGGATAGATTTCGTGAGTTGATTCTTGAGGAGGCCCACAGTTCCCGGTATTCTATTTATCCGGGAGCCGCCATGATGTATCAGGACTTGCGGCAGCATTATTGGTGGAGGAGGATGAAGAAAGACATAGTTGCATATGTAGCTCGGTGCCTAAATTGCTAGCAAGTAAAGTGTGAGCATCAGAGACCTGGTGGTTTACTTCAGAGGTTAGATATTCCTGAGTGGAAGTGGGAGCGTATCACTATGGATTTTGTTGTTGGACTCCCACAGACCTAGAGAAAGTTCAATGCAGTTTGGGTCATTGTGGACAGGCTGACTAAGTCAGCGCATTTTATTCCTGTGGCAATTACCTATTCCTCGGAGCGGTTGGCAGAGATTTACATTCGTGAGATCGTCCGTCTTTACGGGGTGCCCGTGTCTATCATTTCTGATTGAGGTACACAGTTCACCTCGCACTTTTGGAGGGCAGTATAGCGTGAGTTGGGTATGCGGGTTGAGTTGAGCACAACATTCCATCCTCAGACGGACGGGCAGTCCGAGCGCACTATTCAGATCTTGGAGGATATGCTCTGCGCATGTGTTATAGACTTTGAAGGATCGTGAGATCAGTTCTTGCCCCTTGCAGAGTTCGCCTAAAACAACAGCTACCAGTCGAGCATTCAGATGACTCCCTATGAGGCATTATATGGTAGGCGGTGTTGGTCGCCAGTTGGGTGGTTCGAGCCGGGAGAGGCTCGGTTGTTGGGCACAGACTTAGTACAGGATGCCTTGGACAAGGTCAAGATTATTCAGGATCGACTTCGCACAGCTCAGTCCAGGTAGAAGAGTTATGCCGACCGTAGAGTTCGTGATGTGACATTCATGGTCGGAGAGAGAGTGTTACTTCGGGTATCACCCATGAAGGGTGTAATGAGGTTCGAAAAGAAGGGCAAGTTGAGCCCTAGGTATATCGGACCTTTTGAGATTCTGGAGAGAGTGGGAGAGGTGGCTTATAGGCTTGCGTTGCCACCTAGTTTAATAGCTGTTCATTCGGTATTCCATGTGTCCATGCTTCAAAACTATCACGGCAATCCGTTCCATATGTTAGATTTCAGCTCTGTCCAGTTGGACTAGGATTTGACTTACGAGGAGGAGCCGGTGGCAATTCTAGCCCGGCATGTTCGTCAGTTGAGATCAAAGAGTTACCCTTCAGTTCGAGTGCAGTGGAGAGGTCAGCCTATTGAGGCAGCTACTTGGGAGTCTGAGTCCGATATGCGGAGTAGATATCCCCACCTTTTCACCAGCCCAGGTACTTTTCTATGTCCGTTCGAGGACGGACGGTTGTTTTAGAGGTGGAGAATGTGATGACCCAAAAGGTTATCTTATGTTTTAGAACTCGAATCTGCGCTCTTAAGCATTAAAAATCTCATTTTTACCCTCCTTGATTTGTGTGCGCAGTCCGGGCAGTTTTCCGGAAAGCTTTTATGTTGAAAATTGATGAAAATAAGAATTTATGCCTTAAAAAGTTGATTTTATTTGACTTCGGTCAATATTTTTGGTAAACGGACCCGAATCCATGTTTTGGCGGTCCCGGTGGGTCCGTATTGAATTATGGGACTTGGGCGTATGCCCGGAATTGAATTCGGAGGTCCCTAGCTTGAGTTATGAATTTTTGATGAAAATTAAAAGTCTAAAAATTATTTATTTTTAAGAATTGATTGATGTTTGACATTGTTAGTACCGGGTTCGTATTTTAGTTCTGGAGCCCGGTACAGGTTCATTATGATATTTAAGACTTGTCTGTGAAACTTGGTGAGCAACAGAGTTGATATGACGTGATTCGGACGTCCAGTTGAGAAGATAGGAATTTTAAAGTGTTCTTGAGAATTTCATTTGATTTGGTGCTAAATTCGGAGTTTTAGGTTTTATTTTGGCAATTTGATCGCGCGAGTAGGTCCATATGATGTTTTTAGACTTGTGTGCATGTTTGGTTTGGAGCCCTGAGGGTTCGGGTGAGTTTCGGATAGGCCACAGGATGTTTTGGACTTGGGAAACATCTGGGTTTTTGCAGATTCTGGTGTCTGGCATACCCTTCTTCGCGTTCGCGAAGGTCCTCTCGCGAACGCGAAGAGTAAACTGGTGAGGCTGAGACTTCTTCTTTGTGAACGCGAAGGCCTGGTCACGAACGCGAAGTGATAGGGGATTTACCCTTCGCGAACGCGACCGGCTCATCGCGAACGCGAAGCACTTGGGGATCCGGGAGAGGGCTGGTCGTTCCTTCATCGCGAACGCGAAGGCCAGGGGGTAACCATCATGAACACGAGCAGGGTCTCGCGAACGCGAAGGCTTGGCAGCCAGTACCCTTCGCGAATGCGATAGTGGCCTCGCGAACGCGATGCACACTGTCGCCCAGTACATAAAACAGAATCATACATGGGTTTAAGCCATTTCTTTAACATTTTCCAAGAACCAAACGGGTAGAGGCGATTTTCAAGAGTCATTTTCTTCCCCAAAGTGTTGGTAAATGATTCTAAACTATTTCCTTTCAATTACCCATTACATTTCTTGAATTATCAACCTAAAATCTAGAGTTTTCATGGTAGAATTAGGGGTTAGGGTAGAAAGCTAGGGATTTCGGAAATTTGGGAATTTAGACCTCAATTTAAGGTCGGATTCCAAAACTAATTACATATTCGGGCTCGGGGGTGAATGGGTAAATGGATTTTGGTACGAACCTTGGGTTTTGACCAAGCGGGCCCGGGGTCGATTTTTTGACTTTTTGGAGGAAAATTTGGGAAATTTAATTTATGCAATATAATTGATTTCTTTAGCAATATTTGATATTATTGAGTCATTTTTGAATAGATACGATTGGTTTGGAGGTGAATTCCAAAGGAAAAGCTGTGATTGAGAATTAAGTGGCCTTCGGAGCGAGGTAAGTGTTGTGTCTAACCCTGACTTGAGGGAATTAGGAACCTTAGATTACTTGCTAAGTGAAATTCATGTGAGCGGCGTATATGGGAGGTGACGAGTACTTATGCGCTGCCAATTTACCTATTTTTCCATGTTTCTCTGTTTTTCTTATATTGTCTCTTTCCTATGCCTAATTGCTACATGTTTATACTAGTGTTGTTAAATTGATCGTCATTATCATGGTTACGGATTTTCTGTTGGTAATCGAGTATTCATTTAAAAGTTGAGATTTATATTGTGGAACCGAATGTTAAAGTAAGGTTTGTACTTGTTATTCTATCTCCCTATTGTTATTTATGCATTGCATTATGGCAAGGGAGAGTGTTAATGCACGAAGGGTGATGCCGTGCCATATTGTGAGTGTTAATGCACGAAGGGTGATGCCATGCCATTTTGTGAGTGTTAATGCACGAAGGGTGATGTCGTGCCATATTGTGAGTGTAAAAGCACGAAGGGTGATGCCGTGCCATGATATGAGAGTTAATGCACGAAGGGTGATATCGTGCTGTTTCTATTAATTTTATGGTGAGATTGAGAGTAAAAGCACGAAGGGTGATGCCGTGCATTTTTTCTTACTGTATTCCCTATTTCTGTTGATTCATGGTATATTGACTGCTCCGATGATCATTCTGTTGTAGTTCTTTATCTTGTATTCCCCTCAGTATGTTCCCCTCCCGACATTTTCTGTTTAGTTCTTCATTTCTGTTATTTGTATATACATTGTTAAATTGTACAGGTTGATTTGTAGGTGCCTTGCCTTAGCCTCGTCACTACTTCATCGAGGTTAGGCTCGACACTTACCAGTACATGGGGTCGGTTGTACTGATACTGCACTCTGCAATTTCTGTGCAGATTTTGATACCGGCTTGGGTTGATCGAGATTTTGCTATTGGTCCACTGTCCGGAGACTCAAGGTAGATTTGTCGGCGTTCACAGACCTTGAAGTCCCCGTCTATCTTTTTTGTTCTACTGTTTCTTTCATTCAGACAGTTGTATTTTTTTCAGACTATTACTTGTAGTAAATTCTAGAATGCTCGTGAATTGTAACTCTAGATCCGGGTGGTAGTAATTAATACAGTTTTATGATATTCCGCACTTATTATATTTTATCTTAGTTAATTATTGTTAATTACTAAATGGGAATAAGGAATTGGTTTAATGATTCTCTAACGTTGGCTTGCCTAGCAAGTGAAATGTTAGGCGCCATCACGGTCCCGTCGGTGGAAAAGTTCGAGTCGTGACAGGAATCATGAAACATAATCAATAGAGGATAAGGAACACTTACCCCAATATTTTTCCGTGAAAATCGCCCAATTATCGCCTTACCCGAGCTTAAATATTGGAAATGGTTGAAAATGGATCGAAACCCCATTTCCAAAACTTATGTTCTGTTTTTCAGATTTTTATTCATCGCGATCGCGGAAATTCATTCGCCATCACGTAGGACAACTTTGCCCAGATTCATTTTACTCTTCGCGATCGCGGGAATTAACAACCGGACGTCCGAATCACGTCAAATCAACTCCGATTCTCACCAAATTCGGCAGACAAGTCATAAATATTATAGTGGACCTATGCCGGGTCCCGAAACCAAAATAAGGACCTGGTGTTAATAAATCCAACATCAGTAACTTCTTAAAAATCATTAAGCTTTCAAACTTTTAATTTTTCATCAAAATTCCATATCTCGGGCTAGGGACCCTGGAATTCGATTCCGGGCATACGCCTAAGTTCCAAATCACGATATGGACCTACCGGAATTGTCAAAATACTGATCCGAGTCCGTTTACTCACAATGTTGACCAAAGTCAACTCAGTTGAGTTTTAAAGCTCCATTTCACATTTTAATCCATTTTTCACATAAATGTTTTTTTGGAAAATTGTACGGACTACGACGCAAGTCGAGGAGTGATAAATAGTGCTTTTGGAGGTCTTAGAACACAAAATTACTTATTAAATTTAACGATGACATTTTGGGTCATCACATTCTCCACCTCTCAAACAAACATTCGTCCTCGAACGGAGTTAGAAAAAGTTACCCGAGCTGATGAATAAGTGTGGATATTTACTCCGCATGTCCGACTCGGACTCCCAGGTAGATGCCTCTACCATCAGACCTCTCCATTGCACTCGAACTGAAGGGTAACTCTTAGACCTCAACTGTCGGACCTGCCGGGCTAGAATAGCCACCTGCTCCTCCTCGTAAGTCAAATTTTTGTCCAATTGGACTGAGCTGAAATCTAACACACAGGACGGATCACCATGATATTTTCGGAGCATAGACACATGGAACACCAGATGAACCGCTGATAAACTAGGTGGTAATGCAAGTCCGATATACCTAGGGCTCAACTTGCCCTTTTTTCCGAACCTGATTACACCTTTCATAGGTGAAACCTAGAGCAATATTCTTTCTCTAACCATGAATGCAATATCACGAACTTTACGATCGGCATAACTCTTTTGCCTAGATTGAGCTGTGCGAAGTCGATCCTGAATAACCTTGACCTTATCCAAGGCATCCTGTACCAAATCGGTACCCAATAATCGAGCCTCTCCCGGTTCAAACCAGCCAACGCGAATCGCATCGCCTTCCGTATAATGCCTCATATGGAGCCATTTGAATGCTTGACTGGTAGCTATTATTATAAGCAAACTCCGCAAGTGGCAAGAACTGATCCCAAGAACCTCCAAAGTCTATAACACAAGTGCGAAGCATATCTTCCAATATCTGAATGGTGCGCTCTGACTGTCCGTCTGTCTGTGGATGAAATGCTGTACTCAACTCAACCCGCGTGCCTAACTCACGCTGTACAGCCCTCCAGATATGTGAAGTAAACTGCGTACCTTGATCTGAAATAATAGACACGGGCACACCGTGAAGGCGGACAATCTCACGAATGTAAATTTCAGCTAACCGCTCTGAAGAATAGGTAACTGCCATTGGAATGAAATGTGCTGACTTGGTCAACATGTCCACAATGACCCAAACTGTGTCAAATTTTCTCTGAGTCCGCGGGAGCCCAACAACAAAATCCATAGTGATACGCTCCCACTTCCACTCAGGAATTTCTAACTTCTGAAGTAAACCGCCATGTCTCTGATGCTCGTACTTAACTTGCTGACAATTCAGACACCGAGCTACATATGCAACTATATCCTTTTTTCATTCTCCTCCACCAATAATGTTGCCGCAAATCTTGATACATTTTGGCGGTACCTAAATGAATTGAATATCTGGAACTGTGTGCCTCTTCAAGGATTAATTCACGAAGCCCGTCAACATTAGGCACACAAAAATGACCCTGCATTCGCAGAACTCCATCTTCCCCCACAGCAACCTGTTTGGCATCACCGTGCCGCACCGTGTCCTTAAGGACAAGTAAATGAGGATCATCATGCTGCCTCTCTCTGATGCGCTCATATAAAGAAGACCGAGCGACTGTGCAAGCTAGAACCCGACTGGGTTCTGAAACATCTAACCTCACGAACTGATTAGCCAAAGTCTGAACATCTGCAGCTAATGGCCTCTCACCAACTGGAATATACGCAAGACTACCCATACTCACAGCCTTTCTACTCAAAGCATCCGCCACCACATTGGCCTTTCCGGGGTGATACAAAATGATGATATCATAGTCTTTCAACAACTCCAACCATCTTCTCTGTCTCAAATTAAGATCTTTTTGTTTGAACAAATACTGAAGGCTACGATGATCAGTAAATACCTCACATGAGACACCGTAGAGGTAATGCCTCCAAATCTTCAGCACATGAACAATGGCTGCCAGTTCTAAGTCATGAACATGATAATTCTTCTCGTGAACTTTCAACTGCCGCGGCACATATGATATCACCTTGCCATCTTGCATTAATACTGCACCAAGCCCAATGTGAAATGTGTCACAATATACCGTATACGATTCTGAACCTGTGGGTAATACCAACACTGGCATCGCAGTCAAAGCAGCCTTGAGCCTCTGAAAGCTCAACTCACACTCATCTGACCATATGAATGGGACACCCTTCTAGGTTAGTCTGGTCAATAGGTTTGCTATAGATGAAAACCCTTCCACGAACTGACGATAATAACCTGCCAAACCCAGAAAACTACGGATCTTTGTAACTGAAGTAGGTCTAGGCCAATTCTGAAAAACCTCAATCTTCTTAGGATCCACCTTTATGCCTTCTGCCGATACCACGTGCCCCAAAAAGGCAACTGAGTCTAACCAAAACTCACATTTTGAAAATTTGGCATATAATTGATTATTCTTTAAAGTATAAAGCACACTCCGAAGATGCTGCTCATGTTCCTCTCAACTGCTGGAGTAAATCAAGATATCATCAATGAATACAACCACAAAAGAATCCAAATAGGGCTTGAACACCGGATTCATCAAATCCATAAATGCTGCTGGGGCATTTGTCAACCCAAATGACATCACTAGGAATTCGTAATGCCTATACTGAGTCCGAAAAGCTATTTTAGGGACATCAGATGCCTTGATCTTCAACTGATGGTAACCAGACCTCAAATCAATCTTCGAAAATACCTTGGCACCCTAAAGCTGATCAAATAAGTCATCAATTCTTGATAATGTATATTTGTTTTTGATAGTGGCCTTGTTCAACTGCCGATAATCTATACACATCCGCATAGAGCCATCTTTCTTCTTTACAAATAATACTGATGCACCCCAGGGCGAGACACCGGGTCTAATGAATCCCTGATCAATCAAGTCTTGTAACTACTCCTTCAATTCTTTCAACTCCGGTGGGACCATACGGTATGGTGGAATAGAAATGGGACTAGTGCCCGGAGCCAAATCAATACAGAAGTTAATATCCCTATCGGGTGGCATCCCCGGCAAATCTGCAGGAAATACTTCTGGAAATTCACGAACAACTGGTACTGAGTCCATAGAAAGAACATCCGTACTAGGATCACGAATATAAGCCAAATAGGCTAGACACCCTTTCTCTACCATACGTTGAGCTTTCATATAAGAAATATCCCTGCTGGAAGAATGACCAGGAGTTCCTTTCCACTCTAACCGAGGTAACCCCGGCATGGCTAGGCTCACTGTCTTGGCATGACAATCCAATATAGCATGATAAGGGGACAGCCAATCCATACCCAAGATGACATCAAAATCTACCATATCAAGAAGTAGAAGATCCACACTAGTCTCAAAATTACCAATAGTAACCACACACGAATGATAGACATGATCTACTACAACAGAGTCTCCCACCGGTGTAGATACACACACAGAAGCACTCAGAGAATCACAAGGCACAACCAAATATGAAGCAAAATAGGAGCACAAATAGGATCAAATAGAACTGAAGCATCTCTATGGCAAACTGGAATAATACCTCTGATCATAACATCAGATGACTCGGAGTCAGGCCTAGCTGGAAAAGCATAAAATCGGGGCTGGGCCCCACCACTCTGAACTGTGTCTCTAGGACGGCCTTTAACTGGCTGGCCTCTACCTCTAACGGTCTTACCTCCACCTCTAATGGCCTGACCTCTACCTCTAGCTGGCTGAGCAGGCAATGAAGCAACCGGTGCCGGTATGATGGCACGAGAATCCTGCCGAGATCTGTTACTTGCCAACCTATGGCAATACCTCGTGATGTGACAAATGTTCCCACACTCATAACACCCATCTTGATGCCGTGGCTGCTGAAGATGAAGCTGACCCAAATGGGCCGGATAACCGCTGTAGTAACTCTGGAGTGGTGGTGCACTGATAGGAGCTGAATGTGCACTAAATGCTGGCTGCCCATAGTAAGGCATAATAGGACCGTGACTCCCTGAAGCTTTGTGAGATGCATGAAGTGCTGAATGAAACGGTCTGGGAGGATGACCCCTACCAAAATTACCCCTGCCTCTAGACGAGGCACCACTGAAACCACCGAACTGACGAGGCCTCTTATCATACCTCTGCCCCCCTCTCCTGTGCAAGAACCATCTTGATCCTCCTCGCGACATTAGTAGCCGCCTGAAAAGAAATCTCACTTCTAGTCTCCTTGGCCATCTGAAGCCTGATAGGGTGAGTGAGTCCCTCAATAAACCTCCTCACTCTCTCTCCCTCAGTAGGTAGTAAAAGGAGAGCATGATGGGCCAAATCCACAAAACGGGACTCATACTGAGTAACAGTCATACTACCCTGCTGTAGACGCTCAAATTGCTTGTGGAATTCCTATCTCAGTGTGATAGGAAGGAACTTCTCCAGGAATAGCTGAGAGAACTTCTCCCAGGTAAGTGCAGGCGATCCAACTGGTCTAGTCAATGTATAATCCCTCCACCACCTCCTGGCGGAACCCGTCATCTGAAACACAGCAAAGTCAACCCTATTGGTCTCAACTATACCCATGTTCTGCAGCACCTCATGGCACCGTTCAAGATAATCATGTGTGTCCTCAAAAGGTGTACCACTGAAGTGAACTGGGAAGAGCTTGGTAAGCTTATCCGGTCTTAATAAGGCCTTAAAAGACATGGCGGGCCTATCACCGGTCTGTGCCGCAACAACTGGATAAACTATCCCAACTGGCGGTGCTGCTGGAGCCTGATTCTGGGGAGCCATCTGCTCCGGAGCGGGAGTAGTGGGAGTTTGTGCTCCTCCCCCAGCCTGTGAAATGGCTGGTTCCATTGGAAATGTACCATTCTAGGCCACGCCCTCCATAAGGCTTACCAAACGGACTAGAGCGTCTTGTAGCACTGGAGTAGCTATGAATCCTTCTGGGACCTGAACTGGTCCAACTGGTACATTCTGAACTGGAACCTCCTCCTGAAGGTCCATCTGAGGTTCTACAACAGGTGCAGCTGCTCGAGCTCTGGACTGAGCTCTACCTCGGCCTCTGCCTCTGCCTCTAGCACGACCTCGGCCTCGACCTCTACCCCTGGCCATAGTTGCCACCGGGGGCTATGGTCCCTGTCCATCGGTAGAGGTATTGCGTGTTCTCACCATCTGCGAGAGAATAAGAGTAGAATGGTTCAATTATCGTTGATAGAATAAAACCTCACGACAGAATAAGAAAGTAGTGATATTGTCCCTAAACTTCATAGCCTCTGAGAGATAAGTACAGACGTCTCCGTACCGATCCTTCAAACTCTACTCAGCTTGCTCGTGACTCGTGAGACCTTTGTAACCTAGTGCTCTGATACCAACTATCACGACCCGAAATTCCCACCTTCGGACCGTGATGGCGCCTAAAATTTCACTTGCTAGGCAAGCCAACATTAAAATAATATTATCTATTTTTAAAATAATTTTTAAATTTATTAATAACAAAGAATAAATACGGAAGTAAAGTCTGAAATGTAGTGAATAATCCATAAAAATAGCGGTGTCTAAATACCATCCCATAATTGGTGTCACCAGTACACGAGCTTCTAGAATAATACAAATAAGGGTCTGAATAAAATAAAGTTGTCTGAAAATAAGCACACAGCTAAATTAAAGTAGACAGGGACTTCAGAACTGCGGACGCCGTGCAGCTATATCTCAAGTCTCCTCTGAGTAGCTGAAATCCGAGCAAGTGTATGGTACGCCGCCGGGACCAACTCCAAAATCTGCACAAGAAGTGCAGAGTATAGTATCAATACAACCAACCCATGTACTGGTAAGTGCTAAGCCTAACCTCGACGAAATAGTAACGAGGCTAAGGCGGGTCACTTACATTAACCTGTACGCAATATTAGTAACAACAACAAAACAATAGAAATAAATTAGGTAAGTCATTTATAATAATTGAAGCCAACTCAGCAGTCATAACCCATTATTATTTCAACCGATTCCGTTGCAGCGTACAACCTGCTCTCACGTTATATTCATATTCAATTCTATTGCGGCGTGCAACCCGATCCCCCAATATATATATCGACTTTTAAGCAAGTCTGTTGCGGCGTGCAATCCGATCCCCCAATATTGACTTTTAAATAAGTCTATTGAGGCGTGCAATCCGATCCCCCAATATTGATTTTTAAATAAGTCTATTGCGACGTGCAATCCGATCCCCCAATATTGACTTTTAAATAAGTCTATTGCAGCGTGCAATCCGATCCCCCAAATATTGACTTTTAAATAAGTCTGTTGCGGCGTGCAATCCGATCCCCCAATATATATATATATATATATATATATATATATATATATATATTTGCTTTCATTTCCGTTGCGGCGTGCAACCCGTTCCACCAATATAATTTTAAACAACTCATAATTGTAATAAAAATTACTCCAATAAATACCATGTTCAATGAGAAACTATTAAGCATCAAGACACACAAAAATTATAATTTATTTATGAACAAACAATGGCAATTAGCAATTACTTATGAAAATCATGGAGAAAATCGGCAATTTAATATTTAATATGCTAAATGTCAAATATCAATTAAGACACATAAGTCAAATAAGCATGTACAATTATTACAGGAATTCAAGAAACAATATTTGACAAGGAATATGAGTGAAACAATTAATATAATAATTCATTCATGATTTTAAACAATTTATGATTTTCAAATAATTATGCAAACAATTAATTTGACGACGTATAGACACTCGTCCCTCGCCTATACGTCGTTCACATGCATTTCACATAACAAATAATTTAAGGGTTCTATTCCCTCAAGTCAAGGTTAACCACGACACTTACCTCGCTTTGCAAATTCCAATAATTTATTCGACCACAGCCTTTCCTTTTGAATTTGTCTCCAAAAGCATCAAATCTATTCACAAACAATTCAACATACTCAATACGAATCATAGGAATTAGTTCCATATGAATTTATTAATTTTCCAGATAAAAATCCAAAATTCATTTAAATATTCGACAGTGGGACCCACATCTCAAATCTCAGAAAAACTTACGAAATCTGAACACCCGTTCCGATACGAGTTCAACCATACAAAATTTATCAAATTCCGATGTCATATGAACCTTCAAATCTTAAATTTTTGTTTTTGGAAGATTTTATAAAATTTGATTTTTCTTCCAAATTTTTAAGGATTCATGATATAAATAAGTATGGAATCATGAAATATAAACAATATAGGATAATGAACACTTACCCCAATGTTTTACCGTAAAAATTGCCCAAGAATCGCCTTACCCGAGCTCAAAAATTAGAAATGGTTGAAAATGGGTCGAAACCCCATTTCCAGAACTTAAGTTCTGTTTTTCAGATTTTTATTCATCGCGATCACAGAAATTCGTTCGCGATCGCGTAGAACAACTTTGCCCAGATTCATTTTACTCTTCGCAATCGCGGGAATGGCTTCGCGATCGCGAAGCACATTTTGGCTGCCCAGATTTTTAACTCTACGTGATCGCGTAAATGGTCATGTAATCGCGGAGTACCTTTTCTCAGCCTTACGCGATCACGTACTTACTTGTGCGATCGCGTAGCACAATTGACGTGCCTAGCTTCTGCCTTCCTTCCTTCTACGCAATCACAACTTATCCCTCGCGTTCGCAGTGTACTGGAGTTTACCTTCTGCGATCGCACGAATGGCTTCGCGATCGCGAAGCACAATTCACCAGATGACAGCAGAAGCTAAAAACCAGATTTTTTTCTAAGTTCAAAATCATCTCGTAGCCTATCCGAAACTCACCCGAGCCCTCGGGGCTCCAAACCAAACATGCACATAAAACCTAAAATATCATACGAACTTGCTCGCGCGATCAAATCGCCAAAATAATACCTAGAACTACTAATTGAACCCCAAATCGAATGAAATTTTCAATAAAACTTTAAAACTTATATTTTTCACGACTGGACGTCCAAATCATGTCAAATCAACTCCGATTCTCACCAAATTCGGCAAACAAGTCATAAATATTATAGTGGACCTATACCGGGCTCCAAAACCAAAATACAGACCCGGTGTCAATAAATCCAACATCAGTAACTTCTTAAAAATCATTAAGCTTTCAAACTTATAATTTTTCATCAAAATTCCATATCTCGGGCTAGAGACCTCAGAATTTGATTCCGGGCATACACCCAAGTCCCAAATCACGATACGGACCTACCGGAATTGTCAAAATACTGATCCGAGTCCGTTTGCTCAAAATATTGACCAAAGTCAACTCAGTTGAGTTTTAAAGCTCTATTTCACATTTTAATCTATTTTTCACATAAAAGCTTTTCCGAAAAATTGTACAGACTATGCACGCAAGTCGAGGAGTAATAAATAGTGCTTTTCGAGGTCTTAGAACACAAAATTACTTATTAAATTTAAAGATGACATTTTGGGTCATCACAGTTTTCATAATCAGTTCATGAATACATGTCTCAATCTAGTTATATTCAGCCTTCAAGTATCATGTAACTCAGTATGGTTCAGTATTTCAGTATCATGTATTTCAGTATGATTATCAGTTCCTAATTTTTAATTCCTGAATGTTGGACACCTGTATTTGGGCCCGAGGCTGCAATTTATGCTTTATGCATGTTTGGGCCTGAGGCCGCAGTTTATGCTTTATGCATGTTTGGGCCTGAGGCCGCAGTTAATGCTTTATGCATCTTTGGGCCTGAGGCCGCAGTTATGTATACGTATACTTGGGCCCGAGGCTGCAGTTTGTGCACAGATATATTGGGCATGAGGCCATAGTTTAATATACAGATAAACAAGTTGTTCATCATTCAGAAGAGGGAGTATTCATATCCTTACTTCCTTTGTTCAGTTTAGTTATTAGTTATCATTTTCGTAATCAGTTATCATTTAAGTTATCAGTTATCAGTTATCATTTCAGTTTCAGTTTCAGCAGTTATCATTTCAGTTATCAGTTATCAATTCTCAGTTCTCATTTATCAGCTCAGTTTTAGTTTCAGCATTTACAGTTCTTCCTTTCAGTTGCTTTACATACCAGTGCAATTCAAATGTACTGACGTCCCTTTTTCCCGGGCCCTGCATCTCACGATGCATGTAATGATTTACAGGTTGACGATTCAGAGCGCTAGGATTCTCGTACCAGCTATTTGGTGAGCCCCAGTTCTTTCGGGGCATTATCATTACTTTGCAGTCTTTCAGTATTTATAGATAGTCAGTATTTTCAGTACTTCATTAAAGGCTTCATAGACTAGAGTAAAAGTTAGATAGAGTCACAGCCTTTTATGTTAAGCAATGTTTGCTCCATATATGTTCCAGAATTATATTAGTGTTTTCGCCTTTTGATTTATATCATTCAGACTTTCAGTATATCAACATGTGCTAGTTTATCTTCTGCATTTAGTATGTTATGTATCACATGTTGATTCAGCCAACCAGTTGGTTCGCTCGGTCACATGTAGTCAGGCATCGGGTGCCGTGTTACGTCCAGGCCCAGGTTCGGGGCGTGACAAAGCTTGGTATCAAAGCACTAAGTTCCAGAGTCCTAGGGAGTCTATGAATCCGTGTCCAGTGGAGTTTCCTTTATATATGTGTGCCAGCCACTCATATACACGATTAACTACCAAGACATCCAGGATTGTCTCATTTCTTTCTACTTAGATCGTGCCATGAAGCTTAGAGCAATAGGTAACCTTCTCTTCCTATCGAATTTCGAATGTATCAAATGCCCAAGCGACGGGCAAGAAAAGTCCAAGGTCCTAGAGGATATGATCTCCTATTGGGGTATAATTATGGAGTACATGTTGGTAACAAATGAGACTTGAGAGGATGTTGAAAGTGGGATACAATGGATAATAGTACATATTGGAGCATAACCTTATTAGAAAGTACAAAAGCAGTTATCATATTTTATGGTTATCTGTTTACCTCAGTTACTAGTTATACAGTCTTTCAGTTAGCAGGTTTATGGTAATTCAGTATGCCAGTATTCAGTTACTTAGTTGCCAGATCTCCAATTTTTAGTGTATCCAATTTCTGGTGACTTGTAAGTATACAGATCAATATATGGGTGCTAAAAGAGAATGTAAGTAACAGTGGTTATAACAAATGTTTTGCATGTTTTAGGTCCGGATTAAGACTCAAGACTCGCTGGATGGTGCAAGAAGTGATTTATCAGAGATGTAATTTTCGTACGACTCATGTATATGACTAAGAAGACATGATGTACGAAATGAGAACCAAGAGCAGCTGATATTGAATTTTAGGGAATGATTTTAAGTTGTTCAGATTTATTCATATTAGAACTAGAAAGTACCATATTAGTAAGTTACTATTAGAAGCAACTATTATTGTGAGATAAAAGATATGACAATTCCCCCTTAGGTTATGTGACTAAGTGTTTACCCTAGAAGTTTGTAGTCTGATATGATTTTGAAGTGTATAGAAAGTTTCGGGTTAGATATTCCAATTTTGTTTAAGACAGATGAACTTTCCCTAAGTGTGATCCATGTACATAGTTAAAAAGAAGAAGATAGTATGCGACTGTAGAATAGAGTCAGATGGTGAGGGAGGTTAGGAATAACCTTATGCTTAACTTTAGTTATTCAAAGCAGAACAAGAAAATATGATGCTAGCAGGTGGTTAGTAAAAGAATAGTAAGTAAGTTTTGAGTAGATACAGTGAATTAGCAATTTCAGCAGAGCTAGTAGAGGTAAGATTTGATTCACTTAGCTAGGTTAACTCTAGTGAGTGGATGACAATTTGAAATACTGAACGCATGTTAGAACCCAAAGAGTTTAAGTTACACCCGAAGTTCAGTGACAATGGAAGACAAAAAAAAATCAGCTCAGCAGTAAAAGAGCAAGCTACAGAAGAATACCCTTTAAGAGTTATCGAAAGGAGGTTTCCCCAAGATTGTCAGAGTGAGCAAAGTTAAATCATTAAAATTGTATATGATAGTTGTGAATACATTAACTTTCTATTTATGTAAGTAATCTTGTTTTTCCTAGTAAGGAAGCTTGCTCATAAGTAAGTTAGAAGATGAGTCTTTATTGACATAGTGCAAAGAATTGCAGAAGATAAGAAAAGTTATTCGGATCCTAACAAAAGAGAAGGATCCGCAAGTACAAGACCTTAACCTTTGTTTTAAGGGAGAGATGTGAAAATCGTCAGTAAGTCTGGTTAAAGATTTGAAACACGCATAGTTAGCATGAGATATGAAAATTATGAAATCATGCCAGTTAGGTATCATGAGGGTAGTGCCATTGCTCGAGACTCTAATCTTTGGAGTATTCGTCAAAGACTTAGGTCACAGTAATGCTATAGATGTTTTCAGGAAGTACCTTAAAAATCAATTATGGGAAGTAGCTCATGATTGAGGCAGTCAAGAGAATTATAGTGAGAGAAGTTCACCACTTAACCAAGCTAGGAGTTCAACTTTCGGACTCCGAAGATGGTGGAGTTGTTGTCTAGAACAAGACTTGTTCCTCCTTAGTAGCCGAAGTGAAGGAGAAACAATTTGATGATCCCTACTTATTGCAGGTGAAAGATATGATTCACAAGCATAAGATAATGGCTTTTGTACAAGGGGGAGATGGTACTTTGAGGTACCAAGATGGGCTGTGTAATTCCAGACATAGATAGGCTCAGAGAGCGGATTATGTCTGAAGCCAAGAATTTTAGATATTCTATTTACTCAGGTTCCACAAAGATGTATCATGGTCTTAAGGAGATTTATTAGTGGAACGGCATGAAAAAGAATGTCACAGACTTTGTGGACAAGTGTCCGAATTATCAGCAAGTGAAAGTCGAGCAGTAGGAAGCCTAGTATTTTACCATAGAATGCACATATTCTTGAGTGGAGATGGTAAATATGGAATTTATAACAGGATTAGCTCACTCATTTTGAGAAAGTCAAGTTGATTCAAGAGCGTTTGAAGACGGCTCAGAGTCGCCAAAAGTCCTATTCGGACATGCGGCATAGAGACTTAGAGTTCCAAGTTGATGATTGGGTGTTTCTGAAAGTTTCGCTTATGAAAGGCGTTATGGGATTTAGGAAGAAGGGAAGCTTAGTCCCTGCTATATCGGGCCATATAGAATCCTGTGAAAAGATCGGACAAATAGCTTATGAGTTGGAGTTGCCACCATAATTAGCGATTGTACACCCAGTACTTCACGTGTCATGTTATGACATTCAAGTTTTCAGCACTCAGATACTCATGTCAATTCAGTACTCACATACTCATGTTAGTTCAATACTTAGATACTCATGTCAGTCAAGTACTCAGATATTCATGCTAGCTTAGAACTCAAATATTGATGTCAGTTCAATACTCAAATATTCGTGCCAGTTCAATATTCATATTGTCATGCCCCAAAACCGAGGAGCGCGACCGACGCTCAACCGTGTGAACCCGGCCGAGCAAGCCTATTAGATTTCCTTCTACCCAAACTCATTCATGAATAGAGAGAATATATATGTTTTCGTTAATCAACAAATAAAGTGATCATGTCTGCAATACCAATTTGTTACCACCAGTTACTTTATTTTAAAGTCTCAATTCCAAACACATTATTCATAATCTGAAGTGGAAATAGTAATTCAAGCACAACACACGAGTTTGACTTCCCCAGCACCATTATACAACTCACTACGGAGCCTCTATAGATAAAGATGAGTACAATGATAATGCCGGTAACAAGGCCCCGGCTATACCTCAAACAGAATACACAAAGAACAAAAGATACATGACCCCGGGATAAAGCGGGGCTCACCAAGTCAGCTGGGAAGAAGGTGTGCTACTATCACTGATCAATATCTCCTGCTGTGGAACCACCTGCATCCATTTAAAAGATGCAGCGCCCCCGGCAAAAGGGACGTTAGTACCGTCGAATAGTACTAGTATGAAAACTAAACACTAATTTAAGAATTCAGAAATACAAGATGAATATGATGAACCAGTGCAACAATAGAATAATATAGATAACCGTTTAAACCATAGCAAGCTTATTAAAAGCTATCAATAACCTTTATAGGATTTAAGATGAGATCCTCTGTAACCATCTTCACACAAAGCGGCCTCGCCGCCTCACCCGATGTATGCAGGTGGAAGTGTACGTACAATACCACAACTCTAATCAAGCGGCCCTGCTGCCTCACCCCAATGTATGCGGGTGGATGTATAACCACAGTACCAAGAACCTACACAAAGCGGCTATGCCGTCTCACCCCAATGTATGCGGGTGGAAATGCATCAATGATACCAATACCAAAAACAAAGCGGCTATGCCGCCTCACCCCAATGTATGCGTGTGGTGGTGCCACAACAATACCAAAACTATACACAAAGTGGTCGTTCCGCCTCACCCCAATGTAAGCGGGTGGAGGTGCAGTCCCACAATACCATAATCCCTACACAAAGCGGTCATGCCGCCTCACCCTAATGTAAGCTGGTGGAGGTGCAGTCCCACAATACCATAATCCCTACACAAAGCGCTTATGCCACCTTACCCCAATATATATGTGGGTGGAGGTGTATCACAATCACAATCTCTATACCATAATCCCCACACAAAGCGGTCATGCCGCCTCACCCCAATGTATGCAGGTGGAGGTGTATCACAATCACAATCTCTACACAACTGGGCATAATAACTTTCACATAAATCACGACTAGAAATTATAACATGTGGATACATAATCCATAGTTTGGGACACATCCTCAATTTATAATGCAATATGATAAGAGCATTTAAAACACGAATTGAACATATATCTTCATCACAAAACTTATCGGAATACTCCATTTATAATCAACATCTCGGAACTTACAAGGATATTGGGAATTCCAATTCTTAAAGAAGAGTTTAGCCAACATACCTCACTTAAGCTTCCTTACACTCTAAATGTTCTGGAATTCTTAGCAACTTCAATCTCTAGGATGAAGACCTAGTGAGTTTCCCTTCTTAATCTTCCAAAACTTGGGCAAGAATTGAAGAACAATTATTGAAGAACACCTTCTCACTCTAGGACACTCTCTCTCACTCTAAAATATCAGATTATAGTTCAAAAATGGCCCAAAGAGTGTATTTAACGAAATAGGGCCGGGTTTTAAAAACCCAAAAATGGAGCTCCGGAATGGTTCTGTGGTCGCATATGCGACCGCATAATGGATATGCGGACCTCATATCGGTCGCAAAATTACTGACAAAAACGATGAAAAATCTATCTGTGTATACGGTCACTATGCGGTCTGCATAACTGTTATGCGGTCGCATAGTCGACCGCATAGCTGCTTCCAGAATGGCCCTTTCCTCCTCACTTATGTGGCCATTATGCAGCACGCGGAGTGATTATGCGGTTGCATAAGCATAAACACGCTTTTCCGCCAAAAATTTTCCTTTCCTTTCCGGTGCATTATTCAACCCAAAATTTACCTCAAACACGTAAGTCTAGTCCGGCACCATGAAATATTATTTTCTTTGCAAAATTTACCGGGCTTTACACTTAAGTACTTCAAAATTTTTCCTGGGTGTTACACATATATCCATGTTAGTTCAGTATTCACGTATCCATGGCAGACCAGTATTCAGTTAATGCAGTAGTCATTCAGTTCAGTATCTCAACAGTTCAGTAATCATGTATTCGTTCAGTTTAGTATGCAAATGTTCATGAAAGTTCAGTATTCACATGTCTCAATCAGACCTATTTAAAGTCCAGAGCTAGTCATAGTTACAACCATGACAATCATTCGAGGACGAATGATCACAAGGGGTAGATAATGTAATACCTCATAAATTCAGCTTAGGTATGAATGTGTTAAATGAGTAGTAATATTATATTTTGAACATGTGAAGTTCTATCGGTATGAGTATGGGTGGAAATAGTTATTTTAGAATCAAGACAGAGAGTGAGGTGTATAAGATTCAATAAAATCGACTAAGTTTACAAAAGGTCTGTTTTGTAGTAGGATGTAGTAAAATTATGTAAGGAGTTTGGGAAACCTCAAAACATAAAAGTTGTAGCCCTTTGAAATAGATTTCCAACGATATATTATGGAGCCCTAATGGATATCTGTGCAAAATGTTATGTACATTTTATAGAGCAATGCACAATATGCACGCCGGGTGCGCGCCCGGATGGCCCCGTGTGTGGCCGCGCACTTGTGGCAGTGTTACTGCCTTTCTGCGTGTTAGGTGCGCGGGAGCGCACCCGGGGGGTCATTTTTAAAGCCCTACTTCGTCCCCCACACCCCAAAATACAAAAACTTGCTCTAGAAAGGGAAGCTCTCAAGAACCTACCCTCCCCCAAGGTCCCTCCACCATCCATGGTAAGTTCTAATGATGATTCTAAGTTGATTTTGATTCTCCAATACCTTATTAACAGGTAAACCCTTCAAATCATTAGATATTCGATTGGAACATCATGGTTGAGAAAAGAAACTCTAGAACTCGAATTCAAGAGGATTTGAACGTCAAAAAGGTAATATCTTCACCCTCTACTTGATTATAGTATTGGATTAATGACTATAGACTCTAGTTCATGAGATATGAGTTGATGAGTTTGATAGAAAAGCATGAACGGTTATGGATTTGGGTTGTTGGTTGTTGATTATTGATTAAGGGTGTTGTTTATCTTATGGGTGATGAACAATGATATTGATTATAACAATTTGAGGTTTTAGAATTTATCTAGGAGAAATAGAATGGGTTATTGGGCGTAGAAACACCATTAATGAGGGCTATGAAGCTTTATATCCACCAAGTATTTGATAAAATGCCTAAGTGACCAAAACATGAGTATTATTGCTAATATGGAATCCCTTTGACTTGTATTGATATAGATTAAAGTTGAAAGGGTTGGCGAATGTTGTATTATGCTCGAGAGCAGGAAGTTAAGGTATGTAAGGCTAACTCTCTATGTTTGGGAATGTTAATAATTCTCCCTACATTACGTTTCTTTTACGACGTTACTAATTGCCTTTGAAATACAGTTAAGCCTAGTTTCTTGAATAGTTGTAGAACTTCTATTCTCTAGCTTCGTAACTCGTTCATGACTTTCATTCTGAACGTTGTGAAATCAGTGCAAATCAATATAGACTTGGGTTTGATGCTCATGAGTCTCAGTCTAGATTACTTAGCATGTCATAAACAGTTGAAGTTTCAGTTTTCATAATCAGTTCATGAATACATGTCTCAGTCTAGTTCTATTCAGCCTTCAAGTATCATGTAACTCAGTATGGTTCAGTATTTTAGTATCATGTATTTCAGTATGATTCTCAGTTCCTGATTTTTAATCCCTGAATGTTGAACACCTGTATTTGGGCCCGAGGCCGCATTTCATGCTTTATGCATGTTTGGGCCTGAGGCCGCAGTTAATGCTTTATGCATATTTGGGCTTGGGGCCGCAGTTATGTATACGTATACTTGGGCCCGAGGCTGCAGTTTGTGCAAAAATATATTGGGCTTGAGGCCGCAGTTTAATATACAGATAAGCAGGTTTGTTCATCATTCAGAAGAGGGAGTATTCATATCCTTACTTCCTTTGTTCAGTTCAGTTATTAGTTATCATTTCAGTAATCAGTTATCAATTCTCAGTTATCAGCTTAGTTTTAGTTTCAGCATTTACAGTTCTTCCTTTCAGTTGCTTTACATACCAGTGCAATTCAAATGTACTGACGTCCCTTTTTCCCGGGGCCTGCATCTCACGATGCAGGTAATGATTAACAGGTTGACGATTCATAGCGCTAGGATTCTCGTACCAGCTATTTGGTGAGCCCCAGTTCTTTCGGGGCATTATCATTACTTTGCAGTCTTTCAGTATTTATAGATAGTCAGTATTTTCAGTACTTCATTAGAGGCTTCATAGACTAGAGTAACAGTTAGACAGAGTCACACACTTTTCATGTTAAGCAATGTTGGCTACAAATACGTTTCAGATTTATGTTAGTATTTCCGCACTTGATTTATATCATTCAGACTTTCAGTATATCAGCAGGTGGTAGTTTATCTTCTGCATTCAATATGTTATGATATCACATGTTGATTCAGCCAGCCAGTTGGTTCGCTCGATCACATGTAGTCAGGCACCGGGTGTCGTGTTACGTCCAGGTCCAGGTTCGGGGCGTGACAAATTACAAGAGATTTTTATCTACCTATACTACATATGAAACTTAATTACCCTCTTTAATCAAGTTTTAACTTAATTACATGGTCATATATAATTTATCAATTATATATAAATTAATTTTAAATGAGTATCCCTTAATTATATCCTTTTAATTTAGTAAATCCCTAAATATCATCACAATTCCTTAATTACCCAGACAAACCCCAATCTTTCTAAAAGATTTTCTTCTTTCTCTCTTTAAAATCAACTATCTTTCTACACCGAGTTCTATAAGGTTTTTCTTCTAAAGCTCATAATTTTCTCTAACAATGGTGAAGAAAGGGATTAATTTTTTATCGATTTGAATTTCGCCATGGCTGGAGTTTGGAGCTTTTCCGGGCTTCCCATTTTCTTGTTGGTGTTCCGATGGTGGGCTAGCAGTAGATGTATTAATTAGGTTGTATTGTTCAAATTAAAATTATCAATCAATAAATTTTAAATGTGTCTGACTCTCCACCATTGACAACCATTAAAAAGTTTCGAAACTTTGAATTTGAATTCGGATTTTAAAAAAATATTTTTTGTTTGGATTAGGTGTTATTGCAAACGAGTGAGAATATTCTATGGAGTTTATATCTCGATTTTGAGGGTATTTGGTAAAGATTAGATTTGATTTGGCTGAATTTTTATATTGAAATGCGAAGAAGAAGCAGAAGAACACACCACATACAAAATATATACAAAATACATACAAAAGACATATTGTATAAAAATTGTATTTAAGTTGTATGATATTGTAGTTGTATTTAACTGGGTAAGAATGATGTATGAAAGTTATAGATAAGTTGTAAATAAGTTGTATACTGTATAATTAGTTGTTTGAAATTTATTTTTAGTATGTATGTAGTTGTAGATATATCAAATTTTATATTAAATTTGTATAAAATTTATTTTTATTTTGTATGTTGTTGTACCATACATTATTTTTTTCTTAAAATAGGCAATTATGGCAAAGAGAGAGAAGAGTTGTGCTAATTATTGGCTTAAAATAGGTAATACACAATTGGAAGGAGTCTTATTTAGATGGAAGGACAATTTGAACTTCGTTCCCTTCAGTTACGCCATTTTTCAAGCAAAGAATCCCCTAATTTAAGGCACTAATAATGGATTGTATATAAATTATAAGAAAAACTTATTTAGAGCGGGTAATATACAAAACTTGGATAATTTTAGTAAATAAGTTTCAAATATTATATAGGAAGAAAACAATCCCTAATAACAATTAACTTAGATAAAATTGTACGTTCGTATGAAACTACTATATTCGATATTTACGACTCCACTCCTATAATCACTAAAGAATAGTTACATAGTCTAAGTCGAAGGAATATTAAATGAAAATGGGAAGCCTATTTTCAAATATAGACTTTTAGGTTCATTTTTTCAATGCAAGACACAGGGGCGGCTCGACATAATATGGGGTCTAAGGCGAAAATAAAAAATGAGGTGTTAATTTTTTTTTTTTTTTTTTTTACTTTTATAGTTTATCAAAATCTAAAGAAGTTATAATCAGTTTTAATTATTGCCAATGTCTAACCAATTTGTTTAATCTCTCTTGTGTTATCATGTTGAACTTTAATGATTTAGTTTTGAAAAACTTTTTCAACCGAGGCAACTGATATAAAAATTGTTAACGGTAATTGAATTAACACTTTTTACCTGATTTAGTTTGCCAATTAGAGTATTCTTCTACTTATACAGTTTTTCTTAGCACTTTTAATTCTAAATATAAGTTGAAACAAATAACATTGTAGTAACTACTAGTATGTTTCAAGAGTCATTCAATGCTAAGGATGAATTTTAATAAATACTTATCAAAGTAGCTTGAAATATATCTACAAATCCACTCAAAGAATTAAGAAAAATTATTCTAAACTAACATTGTAAGAAAATCGATTTAAGTTTGGATGAATTAAAGTCAGAAAATAACTAGTAAGAGTATAATTTAAGATGTGTAAAACTTTTACCTATAACTATTTTAACTAAATGATTTAAAAATTCTATCAATAGTGTATTAAATATTGTATACTATATTATTTATAGATTTTGGGCCCCTAAGTATTTTAAGGGCCTAAGGTGGCCTTAGGCTCAAGCCGGCCCTGGCAAGACAATAGAATAAGAATTTCTGCCAATTCCAAGTTGTATATCCTACACTAATTTTATGCCTTTATTATCGCGTATGATATTGAAAATGTATAAATAAAATTGTTACACCCCATACTTTCATAATAAAATGTGTCTTAAGTGAATTAATATAAGCTGGAGAGATTAAGGACCTTTACAAAGATAATAATGGGTTAAAACAAGTGTTAAGGAAGTATCGTGATGGTTGGAGGTTAAACGAATCAAAGATGTTATAACCCATACATTTAGGGTAAACTAGGAGTGCTTATTATTCTAAGGAAGTCATGTTGGGTAATTGAACCATATAATATTCGTATGTTAAGTTTTGAAGTCAAACAAGTTATAAAATAAAAAGTCGGCAAAAGTTATCGTAAATTACATTCATTATTTTACTGAAATTTGGGCCTAATATCACTGAGCATTTCTCTCGATATACTTGGAGTTACGGGGTGATCTACCCACCAAATTGAATAACTACGAGTCTAGTTTCCAACGCATTAAACCGTTCGTCAGTACAACGTCCTAGTAGAGAGATATTCGTGTTTTCGCGAGACCGCGCAGGCAGCCCCTTTGGGACCCACTTGAGGCGGTGGAAACCTTCTGGTCGTATAGAGAGCGATTACACTTTGTTTTAACTTATATTTATTTCCCAAATCAAACCCAAAATACTCCTAAACACTCTCTAAAGGTTCCCCTACCACCCCAACCAAGATCTACGAGTTTATGACATGATTTCACCCCCCGAAAAGTTCGTAGATTGTGTTACTCCTTTCCTCCTCTTTGCTTGTGATTTGGAGGATTCTTCAAGGTGAAGTAAGCTTGGATTCAGGTTGTCCCTGCTATTTTGAGGTAAGAATCTCCTTTTTCATCTTGTGTTGAGTGTATCTATGGCTTGGCTAAGTTATTAAAGCTAGAACATGTGAATCGACGACCGGGAATCATCTATTGAGGTGTTATGTGATGTTGGAGTGTTTTAAGGTGTTCTTGAGATGTTAATATTGCTGGAGATATGAGAATATCTTATATATGATATGTTGATATTGCTGATATGAAGTTTGAAGAAAGGAAGAGTGTAGGGAAGAGTTGTGTTATTTGTTATAAGCCGAGCTTGCCGCTCGGCAAGTTATGTACGAGTTTCCGTTACGGTGTTGTTATATTGTATTATTGGACTATTATGGGATCTTTTTAAGGTTGTGTTATGGCTGAAAATCAGTATAAATAAATGAATACATTGTGGTTAATATTGTTAACAAATTCTGGAAGGAAAAGGGATTTAAAGCTATAGTTTGTTTAATCGTAAACCGTGCTTGTCGCTCATTGTACTATTGCTTGAGTTGTTGGTTTTTGATGGTATAGTGTATATATTTTATTGTTGTTGTTGTTATTGTTGTTGTTGTTTTTGTTGTTCTGGCTGTTATTGATGGCATTTCGAATTGGGAGGAAGTGAAAGTTATAGGGGAGGTGTTCCCTAATTTTCTAGAAATGAGCTACTAGATTAGAAATACGTTTTAAGTTGTTCCGTAGCTTAACCTTAGTTTTTATGTCTTAATGTAGGTTGAAGTTGTCACGCCCCATAACCGAGGAGCGCGACCGGCGCTTAGCCGAGTAAATCCGGCCCAGTAAGCCTGTTAGATTCTTTCTACCCAATTCACCCATAATCAAGAAAAAATATGATTTTATAAATTATACAACAAGAAGTTCATACATACGATGCTAAATCATTTAATTAGCCATTCCGCCTTTAAGTCTCAAAATATAATTTCTTATAGTTCGAATGGAACAAGTGATCAAACACAACATAACTGGTTTAACATTTCCAACTCCCATATACAACCCACATAGTGTCTACGGAGCCTCTAAAGATACAAAAGAGAGTAAGGATGGTGCCGACAACAAGTCTCCGACTATACCTCAAAAAGTGACCACAATATAAACAAAAGGTACAATACATGACCCCGGAATGAAATGGGGCTCACCGAGTCCGCTGAGAAGAGGATGCAACACTATCTGTGATCAACACTGTCTGCTATAGAACCACCTGCATCCATTTAAAGATGCAGTGCCCCCGACAAAAGAGACGTTAGTACCGTCGAATAGTACTAGTATGTAAAGCTAAAACACCATCTCAATAGAATGGCCAATAATACAAGGAAAAAACAGTCATGAGTTCAATAAGAGCTTCAAAACAATACTAAAACATCAAGTAAGGATCACATAAGTTCTCAAGTTAATTTTATTAGGTTGGGTAATCTTTAGTGTCATATGCCACAATCCATAATACCACAGTGTTCTTATACGAAGTCCGATCTCGACCCGATCGGCTAGGTCATCTCATTTGAGATATCACCCATATCCACAATTTCAATTATCATTTCCAGCACAGTTACCACCATGTGTACGACATGGCGTCCGATCACGGTCCGATCGGCTAGGCCATCTTACTTGAGACATCAACTATAACCACAATTTTAATTATCTTATATCATAGTTCTTTCATATTCTTTTGATTCATTGGCACTAGTAATCACGATTACAAAATTATTCTTGGCACTTGGCCGTATTTCATAATTCCAGTCCCCTTTTTCATATTCAAATATCATTATCATAATCGTTATCAACAACAATAAAGCTCTACAAGCCTCTAAGAGTACATACTTATCATAAAGGTCGGGACAGAGCCCCGCTATACCAAACAATACATGTCTAAATTATACTAACCAAACAAGCAACTTCGGAGCAAATGGAGCGCACCAACATCTTCCGCTGAGATGATAGCCTACTTGGAGGACTCTCGACCCGTCTATCGGGACAATGTTAGTACAAATAATGTACCGAGTATGTAAGGAATGAAAATCACTAAATAATAGACATGAGAAAAATATGGAGTAAAAGACTCAACATGTAAGCCTGAACAAATCTATAAATCATTAATATTTACTATGTCATGCATATGCGTATAATGTCATACCATGCTTAGGTATATGCGTTCATAACATCATCAAGCCTCTGAAGGCATTCATTCATATCATCTCGGCCACTATGGGCAAATCATCAATATATACCAGCTGATATACGCGTGGTGGTGGTGCATATATAACGCCGTAACCTTTTCCCATATCCCATATACATATAATATACGCGTATATAATGCCATCTAGTCATAGGTCAATGTACATGTATAAATGCATGAAATGCATAAGAAATACGTTAATAAAATTTCTTGGATTGTCATAAAATCAATATGCCCTGCGGATAAACTTTATCAAATACGTATTTTTCTGAGACCCATGAACAGAAGAAATAATAATAATTCACACGGGGAATCAATAATATAGACACCCCTAATACTTCTATGAATAGAGTCATTTATGAAAATTGTGCGTTTACTCGTTTCGTTTGTATCGTATGGATCATGCCAAAAAGAAAGAAGGGATAGCCTTAACATACCTGAGTCGATTCTCTTGACAATCCCTCTAACACACGTTAATTTCAATAAAACACGTGACGGCAAGATTGAAGTAGGGAAAAATTCGTATGATATTCTTGAGAAAGATTGCACCGTACTCCCTTATAATTGCAAAATCTCACGTTGCTTGGAATTGTTGAAGATCTTACGTTGCTCTGAATTGTTGAAGATCTTACGTTGCTTATGTGCTATATGCAGATGCATATTAGAATGGCTCACATTTGCTTATTCATGACTCTTAAGTTTGAGATGTCTTATATATGGATGTGGGCCCCACTTTATGTGATGGCTTAACCACAAAATCCTTAAATCCTCAATCTTGCCACATAATTCATAAATACTTAAGAGTCATAAAGATTGGGGTGGCTTGCTGCCACGTGGGATTCTTTAATTTATCCAAAGATTTTAATTAATCTCCCACTAAAAATTATTAATTACCCAATTATTCACATAATTAAGAATTAGCTCAACTTACTTAAAATACTACTCACTTTTAACATATCTTATATACCTTACTATCATGGTCATGTAGTACCTTGTATGGTACTAGTCCATAAATATCGGGTATTATAGCTCGGACCGTATTTTATCTTAAAATGTCAAACTTCGACAAAATTTATTTTCTTCGATTTGCTTACCCTCTCACCTTCACGAAATTACTCATCACTTGTTTGAAATAGAATAATGCATATAAATCTCAAAATAATTTTATTCCCGAACTTACGTCGATTAACTTACGACGAAACTATAACATACGAAAATATGGGATGTAACATCATTCCCCCCTTTGGAACATTCGTCCTCGAATGTTGACTGTTGCACTTATCATTATCATAACCAATATTTGTTGCGAATGCGTTAGTACTCTTCTTGCCATCTAGGCAACTGTTCTGTGAATAAATCCAAGGGCCAGGGCATTCCCCCCTTTAGGCCTCTTTCTCACACCACGACTTGTGGTCGGAATCCTTTCAATCTCGTAACTGTTGTTACCTTTTATCATGTAGCCTGTACGATTATGACCTTGTAAATATGCCTATGCAACTTTTCTCTCCTTTTTCCTCCAGCTTTTGGCCAATCTCTAGGCCTAACTTTGTAAACATATACAGAGCTTGATAAGATGTCCCTCTGGGCATCTATAAGTACACTGAAGTTCTTCGCTCGGTACTTTGTCGACCTTACGAATATTGTTATACCTTATTTCATAGATCCGTTTATCCATCCATATGACTTTACTGCCATAACTCTTACTTTGATTTATCGTTACTGAGGTCTGCTACCAAACTTCAGGTTACTCTTGTTGCTTATCCTATATGCATAAATCTAAGTCCTTTAATGCTTCTTCGTTACTGTTCATCTTACGAATGGCAGCCTGATCTCATCTCATGCTGTTGTAACTTTTATCCATCCATTGTTGATTCACCTCAATGTTGATCTATAATCTACCACTGATAACTTAAAACTTCTTACGTAATACTTTGCCACTAGGGCTTACGTTGCATCGAGGAATGTTTGAAGTGATTTTCCTGATCCACTTAGGGGCGATACTGTACTTCAATAACCGTATTTTATGGCATCCCAATGTGATTCACCTTACGTGGGTATTTTAATCCTGTACAATTCATGAAATCAAATCATTACCCAATCGATGGCCCAAATGTCATCCTTTATCTATCATAATTACACCCTCATTCTAATACCCCAACTCTTATTTGAATATTTCTCAAGGATCACGAAATCATTATCTGCGAGACTGGATTCACTATGTTTATCTTGCACGATCTGTTGATTGTCTGTATCCTCTTATCTAGCCATAACTAGGCTCTTTCTGAATCAACTACTAACTACTCGTTGGCCCATTCTCATATCATTATTCTGCGTAATCTTTCTTGGATTATTTCCTTTGTCTTAACTTACGTCTCGCACTAGTTCCTTATCTATCAATAACATCTCGGGCAGGAACCCTTACTTCCTCTTCTTGACGCCGTGTTTGCATAATGTTCTGGAATCGTAGCATATCTGTAGGATTTGAATAAGTGCAATCTCATCCCTTTCTCATTTTTATCGCATTCTTCCTTTACCATTCCATAGTTACTAGAACCACTTAATTCTGACTTAATGCCACATCACACCATATTCCCCCCTTTAGGGGAGCACTAAGATTTAGTGCTACGATGATCTACGTATAGATGTTTTACCTTTTCATCTTTGATGTCTTTTCACATCATCGATGATCCTTACTCGCCTCGCGGTAATCCTTTTGTACCAAAGATAACAAAATTCCTTACTCACGAGGGAGAAACCTAGTGTAACTGGCACATACATCCCCTTAAGCTTAACTTTGCTCACATTGCTTGCTTTAGGGAAGCGTCTTCCTGAATGACCATTCTCTGAATTTCTCATGAATCTTCTTCTGTTGTCCATTCTATTATCGCCGGAACAAAATCTGAAATTTTCATGACATCGACCATTATCAAATCACTCAGTCCCTAATTCATGTTTAGTTTATCTTGTTCACCAGCCCATACCGATTTCTATTACTCTGGGGTCTAACTTTTCCTTCTGATAATCATGTTAGAGTCACGAACTTACTTCTTGAAATGAGGATATGACTTTATGGCCTATATTCTTTTGTTGTCTCAAGGCCTGTCACCTCTCAACTTTTCCTTCCCTTGACTATAGACTCTGTAATATTGTCATTCATTTTTTTTCTACCATTGTCATCCATGTATCACCTCTTAATAATGCTTCATTATCTCTCTTCTTATTTCCCTGCTAATATTTCTGTCTATCACTTTATTCTAAAAAATTTCACAAGACATCCTTTTGATTTTAGCTCCCCTTGCTCCATCCACCGGCTCTTCGGGTTGCCTAACATTCTCTCTCTATCTCTACTAGGGATGAGAGCCACACTAAGGTAATATTTATCATTCTAGGATTCCCGCTGCCTATTTTCTGTATTTTTTTGAACATTCTAATATTCATATCTAGCTGTACTATTCTAGAGTGCACCATCTGGGTGTCTCACAAGGAGATTTATTACCACATTTGCAATATCCTTCGGAAATGTCAACTAACACAAACAATCCATTCACTATTTTGGGTTACTCTATCCCCAGCCGAATTCTGATATCCCATCCTTCTCTTAAACTACACTTGTCAGCCCCCATAGGGCATAACTGAAATGGGTGTGACCAATTGTATATACCTCCGTTACTTTTGAAAGTAACTCAGAATGCTTATATTTCCCTGCTTGAATTGTAAAAACTGTTAACCTTCATTAACTGGGTACCTCATACCCTTCTTCACCTTGCTTCTTTTACTTGCTGAAACTTGTGTCTACCTTCCAATTCTCTTATTCCTTTTTACCGTAAGAGTGGATAGATATTCTTGCCTTAGGGATCCTTATCAAGAAGCTTATACATCTTAGTATACATATGACCTACTGAATAACTCATATTTATCCATCATAAGCATGATGCAAAATCGAGTTCTTCTGACTCAACTCTTCCACAGCTATATCTCTTACCAATCGTCTTTCTGGATGTAGGTATCATCTTTTTACAAATAAAATAGAATTTAGGAATCTGAATTCATACAAGTGAGCTCTACCACACGATCTAGAGTAGGAAGAAAGAGTGACAATCCTAAATGCCTTGTAGCCTCTTTCTTATAAGTGTGGTGCACAACACACCCATAAACAAGACTCTACTAGACACGGCTTGTAGACTCCCTAGGACGGAACTACTCTGATACCACTTTTGTCACAACCCAAATCGATGAGCCGCGACGGGCACCCGGTACCTTACTCAACCGAGTACCAACGTAACATATCTTTCTTATTACATCATCATAGGTAAGTGGGCTAGAAGGGGCGTCATGAGATAACCAGAGTAAACATGAGGGAATATCCGACATAGAACGACCCAACCTGATATAGAAACTCATACCTGTGACATACAGGCCTATAAGGCCAATGTGATCCATTATATACTTAAAATATAGGCCGACAAGGCCATACAAGTATATGTATACATGACATCTGTCTACAAGTATCTAAGAGTACATACTTATCATAAAGGTCGGGACAGGGCCCGTTATACCAAACAATACATGTCTAAATTATACTGACTAAACAAGCAACTCCGGAGCAAATGGAGCACACCAACATCTTCCACTAAGTTGATAGCCTACTTGGAGGACTCTCGACCTATCTATCGGGACCTGCGGGCATGAAACGCAGCGTCCCCAGGCAAAAGGGACGTCAGTACAAATAATGTACCGAGTATGTAAAGAATGAAAATCAGTAAATAATAGATATGAGAGAAATATGGAGTAAAAGACTCAACATGTAAGCCTGAACAAATCTGTAAATCATTAATATTTACAATGCCATGCATATGCGTATAATGTCATACCATGCTTAGGTATATGCGTTCATAACATCATCAAGCCTCTGAAGGCATCCCATCATATCATCTCGGCCACTATGGGCAAATCATCAACGTATACTGGCTGATATACGCGTGGTGGTGGTGCGTATATAACGCCGTAACTTTTTTCCATATCCCATGTACATGTAATATACGCGTATATAACGCCATCTGGTCATAGGTCAATGTACATGTATAAATGCATGAAATGCATAAGAAATACGTTAATAAGATTTCTTGGATTGTCAAAAAATCAATATTCCTTTCGGATAAACTTTATCAAATACGTATTTTTCTGAGACCCATGAACAGAAGAAATAATAATAATTCACATGGGGAATCAATAGTATAGACACCGCTAATACTTGTATGAATAGAGTCATTTATGAAAATTGTGCATTTACTCGTTTCGTTTGTATCGTATGGATCATGCCAAAAAGAAAGAAGAGATAGCCTTAACATACCTGAGTCGATTCTCTTGACAATCCCTCTAACACACGTTAATTTCGACAAAACACGTGACGGCAAGATCGAAGTAGGGAAAAATCCGTATGATATTCTTGAGAAAGATTGCACCGTACTCCCTTATAATTGCAAAATCTCACGTCGCTTGGAATTGTTGAAGATCTTACGTTGCTCTGAATTGTTGAAGATCTTACGTTGCTTATGTGCTATATGCAGATACATATTAGAATGGCTCACGTTTGCTTATTCATGACTCTTAAGTTTGAGATGTCTTATATATGGATGTGGGCCCCACTTTATGTGATGGCTTAACCACAAAATCCTTAAATCCTCAATCTTGCCACATAATTCATAATGACTTAAGAGTTATAAAGCTTGGGGTGGCTTGCTGCCACGTGGGATTCTTTAATTTATGCAAAGATTTTAATTAATCTCCCACTAAAAATCATTAATTACCCAATTATCCACATAATTAAGAATTAGCTCAACTTACTTAAAATACTACTCACTTTTAACATATCTTATATACCTTACTATCATGGTCATGTAGTACCTTGTATGGTACTAGTCCATAAATATCGGGTATTATAGCTCGGACCGTATTTTATCTTAAAATGTCAAACTTCGACAAAATTTATTTTCTTCGATTTGCTTACCCTCTCACCTTCACGAATTTACTCATCACTTGTTTGAAATAGAATAATGCTTATAAATCTCAAAATAATTTCATTCCCGAACTTACGTCGATTAACTTATGACGAAACTTTAACATACGAAAATACGGGATGTAACATCATTCCCCCCTTTGGAACATTCGTCCTCGAATGTTGACTGTTGCACTTATCATTATCATAACCAATATTTCTTGCGAATGCTTTAGTACTCTTTTTGCCATCTAGGCAACTGTTCTGTGAATAAATCCAAGGGCCAGGGCATTCCCCCCTTTAGGCCTCTTTCTCACACCACGACTTGTGGTCGGAATCCTTTCAATCACGTAACTGTTGTTACCTTTTATCATGCAGCCTGTATGATTCTGACCTTGTAAATATGCCTATGCGACTTTTCTCTCCTTTTTCCTCCAGCTTTTGGCCAATCTCTGGGCCTCACTTTGTAAACATATACAGAGCTTGATAAGATGTCCCTCTGGGCATCTATAAGTACACTGAAGTTCTTCTCTCGGTACTTTGTCGAACTTACGAATATTGTTATTCCTTATTTCATAGATCCGTTTATCCATCCATATGACTTTACTGCCATAACTCTTACTTTGATTTATCGTTACTGAGGTCTGCTACCAAACTTCAGGTTACTCTCGTTGCTTATCATATATGCATAAATCTAAGTCCTTTAATGCTTCTTCGTTACTGTTCATCTTAAGAATGGCAGCCTGATCTCATCTCATACTGTTGTAACTTTTATCCATCCATTATTGATTCACCTCAATGTTGATCTATAATCTACCACTGATAACTTGAAACTTCTTACGTAATACTTTGCCACTAGGGCTTATGTTGCATCGAGGAATGTTTGAAGTGATTTTCCTGATCCACTTAGGGGCGATACTATACTTCAATAACCGTATTTTATGGCATCCCAACGTGATTCACCTTACGTGGGTATTTTAATCCTGTACAATTCATGAAATCAAATCATTACTCAATCGATGGACCAAACGTCATCCTTTATCTATCATTATAACACCCTCATTCTACTACCCCAACTCCTATCTGAATATTTCTCAAGGATCACGATATCATTATCTGCGAGACTGGATTCACTATGTTTATTTTGCATGATCTGTTGATTGTCTGTATCATCTTATCTAGCCATAACTAGGCTCTTTCTGAATCAACTACTAACTACTCGTTGGCCCATTCTCATATCATTATTCTGCATAATCTTTCTTGGGTTATTTCCTTTGTCTTAACTTACATCTCGCACTAGTTCCTTATCTATCAATAACATCTCGGGCAGGAACCCTTACTTCCTCTTCTTGACGTCGTGTTTGCATAATGTTCTGGAATCGTAGCATATCTGTAGGATTTGAATAAGTGCAATCTCATCCCTTTCTCATTTTTATCGCATTCTTCCTTTACCATTCCATAGTTACTAGAACCACTTAATTCTGACTTAATGCCACATCACACCATATTCCCCCCTTTTCCTGAATGACCATTCTCTGAATTTCTCATGAATCTTCTTCTGTTGTCCATTCTATTATTGCCAGAACGAAATCTGAAATTTTCATGACATCGACCATTATCAAATCACTCAGTCCCTAATTTATGTTTAGTTTATCTTGTTCACCAGCCCATACCGATTTCTATTACTCTGGGGTCTAACTTTTCCTTCTGATAATCATGTTAGAGTCACGAACTTAATTCTTGAAATGAGGATATGACTTTATGGCCTATATTCTTTTGTTGTCTCAAGGCCTGTCACCTCTCAACTTTTCCTTCCCTTGACTATAGACTCTGTAATATTGTCATTCATTTTTTTTCTACCATTGTCATCCATGTATCACCTCTTACTCATAATGCTTCATTATCTCTCTTCTTATTTCCCTGCTAATATTTCTGTCTATCACTTTATTCTAAAAAATTTCACAAGACATCCTTTTGCTTTTAGCTCCCCTTGCTCCATCCATCGGCTCTTCGGGTTGCCTAACATTCTCTCTCTATCTCTACTAGGGACGGGAGCCACACTAAAGGTAATATTTATCATTCTAGGATTCCCGTTGCTTATTTTCTCAATTTTTCTGAACATTCTAATATTCATATCTAGCTGTACTATTCTAGAGTGCACCATCTGGGTGTTTCACAAGGAGATTTATTACCACATTTGCAATATCCTTCGGAAATATCAACTAACACAAACAATCCATTCACTATTTTGGGTTACTCTAACCCCAGCCGGATTCTGATATCCCGTCCTTCTCTTAAACTACACTTGTCAGCCCCCATAGGGCATAACTAAAATGGGTATGATCAATTGTATATACCTCCGTTACTGTTGAAAGTAACTCATAATGCTTATATTTCCCTGCTTGAATTGTAAATACTGTTAACCTTCATTAACTGGGTACCTCGTACCCTTCTTCACCTTGCTTCTTTTACTTGCTGGAACTTGTGTCTACCTTCCAATTCTCTTATTCCTTTTTACCGTAAGAGTGGATAGATATTCTTGCCTTAGGGATCCTTATCATGAAGCTTATACATCTTAGTATACATATGATCTATTGAATAACTCATATTTATCCATCATAAGCATGATGCAAAATCGAGTTCTTCTGACTCAACTCTTCCACAGCTATATCTCTTACCAATCATCTTTCTGGATGTAGGTATCATCTTATTACAAATAAAATAGAATTTAGGAATCTGAATTCTTACAAGTGAGCTCTACCACACGATCTAGAGTATGAAGAAAGAGTGACAGTCCTAAATGCCTTGTAGCCTCCTGCTTATAAGTGTGCTGCACAACAAACCCATAAACAATACTCTACTAGACACAGCTTGTAGATTCCCTAGGACGGAACTGCTCTTATACCACTTTTGTCACGACCCAAACCGATAAGCCGCGACGGGCACCCGGTACCTTACTCAACCGAGTACCAAAGTAACGTATCTTTCTTATTACATCATCATAGGTAAGTGGGCTAGAAGGGGCGTCATGAGATAACCAAAGTAAACATGAGGGAATATCCGACATAGAACGACCCAACCTGATATAGAAACTCATACCTGTGACATACAGGCCTATAAGGCCAATGTGATCCATTATATACTTAAAATATAGGCCGACAAGGCCATACAAGTATATGTATACATGACATCTGTCTACAAGCCTCTAAGAGTACATACTTATCATAAAGGTCGGGACAGGGCCCGTTATACCAAACAATACACGTCTAAATTATACTGACCAAACAAGCAACTCCGGAGCAAATGGAGCACACCAACATCTTCCACTGAGTTGATAGCCTACTTGGAGGACTCTCGACCTGTCTATCGGGACCTGCGGGCATGAAAAGCAGCGTCCCCAGGCAAAAGGGACGTCAGTACAAATAATGTACCGAGTATGTAAGGAATGAAAATCAGTAAATAATAGATATGAGAGAAATATGGAGTAAAAGACTCAACATGTAAGCCTGAACAAATCTGTAAATCATTAATATTTACAATGCCATGCATATGCGTATAATGTCATACCATGCTTAGGTATATGCGTTCATAACATCATCAAGCCTCTGAAGGCATCCCATCATATCATCTCGGCCACTATGGGCAAATCATCAACGTATACCACCTGATATACGCGTGGTGGTGGTGCGTATATCACGCCGTAACCTTTTCCCATATCCCATATAGATGTAATATACGCGTATATAACGCCATCTGGTCATAGGTCAATGTACATATATAAATGCATGAAATACATAAGAAATACGTTAATAAGATTTCTCAGAATGTCATAAAATCAATATGCCTTTTGGATAAACTTTATCAAATACGTATTTTTCTGAGACCCATGAACAGAAGATATAATAATAATTCACATGGGGAATCAATAATATAGACACCCCTAATACTTCTATGAATAGAGTCATTTATGAAAATTGTGTGTTTACTCGTTTCGTTTGTATCATATGGATCATGCCAAAAAGAAAGAAGGGATAGCCTTAACATACCTGAGTCGATTCTCTTGACAATCCCTCTAACACACGTTCATTTCTACAAAACACGTGACGGCAAGATCGAAGTAGGGAAAAATCCGTATGATATTCTTGAGAAAGATTGCACTGTACTCCCTTATAGTTGCAAAATCTCACGTCGCTTGGAATTGTTGAAGATCTTACGTTGCTCTGAATTGTTGAAGATCTTACGTTGCTTATGTGCTACATGCAGATGCATATTAGAATGGCACATGTTTGCTTATTCATGACTCTTAAGTTTGAGATGTCTTATATATGGATGTGGGCCCCACTTTATGTGATGGCTTAACCACAAAATCCTTAAATCCTCAATCTTGCAACATAATTCATAATGACTTAAGAGTCATAAAGCTTGGGGTGGCTTGCTGCCACATGGGATTCTTTAATTTATCCAAAGATTTTAATTAATCTCCCACTAAAAATCATTAATTACCCAATTATTCACATAATTAAGAATTAGCTCAACTTAAAATACTACTCACTTTTAACATACCTTATATACCTTACTATCATGGTCATGTAGTACCTTGTATAACACTAGTCCATAAATATCGGGTATTATAGCTCGGACCGTATTTTATCTTTAAATGTCAAACTTCGACAAAATTTATTTTCTTCGATTTGCTTACCCTATCACCTTCACGAATTTACTCATCACTTGTTTGAAATAGAATAATGCTTATAAATCTCAAAATAATTTTATTCCCAAACTTACGTTGATTAACTTAAGACGAAACTTTAACATACGAAAATACGGGATGTAACATCATTCCCCCCTTTGGAACATTCATCCTCGAATGTTGATTGTTGCACTTATCATTATCATAACCAATATTTCTTGCGAATGCTTTAGTACTCTTCTTGCCATCTAGGCAACTGTTCTGTGAATAAATCCAAGGGCCAGGGCATTCCCCCCTTTAGGCCTTTTTCTCACACCACGACTTGTAGTCGGAATCCTTTCAATCTCGTAACTGTTGTTACCTTTTATCATGCAGCCTGTACGATTTTGACCTTGTAAATATGCCTATGCGACTTTTCTCTCCTTTTTCCTCTAGCTTTTGGCCAATCTCTAGGCCTCACTTTATAAACATATACAGAGCTTGATAAGATGTCCCTCTGGGCATCTGTAAGTACACTGAAGTTCTTCGCTCGGTACTTTGTCGAACTTACGAATATTGTTATACCTTATTTCATAGATCCGTTTATCCATCCATATGACTTTACTGCCATAACTCTTACTTTGATTTATTGTTACTGAGGTCTGCTACTAAACTTCAGGTTACTCTCGTTGCTTATCCTATATGCATAAATCTAAGTCCTTTAATGCTTCTTCATTACTGTTCATCATAAGAATGGCAGCCTGATCTCATCTCATACTGTTGTAACTTTTATCCATCCATTGTTGATTCACCTCAATGTTGATCTATAATTTACCACTGATAACTTGAAACTTCTTATGTAATACTTTGCTACTAGGGCTTACGTTACATCGAGGAATGTTTGAAGTGATTTTCCTGATCCACTTAGGGGTGATACTGTACTTCAATAACCGTATTTTATGGCATCCCAATGTGATTCACCTTATGTTGGTATTTTAATCCTGTACAATTCATGAAATCAAATCATTACTCAATCGATGGCCCAAACGTCATCCTTTATGTATCATAATTACACCCTCATTCTACTACCCCAACTCCTATCTGAATATTTCTCAAGGATCACGATATCATTATCTACGAGACTGGATTCACTATGTTTATCTTGCACGATCTGTTGATTGTCTGTATCCTCTTGGCTATCCATAACTAGGCAAGACTGGATTCATTATTCTGTGTAATCTTTCTTGGGTTATTTCCTTTTTCTTAACTTACGTCTCGCACTAGTTCCTTATCTATCAATAACATCTCGGGCAGGAACCCTTACTTCATCTTCTTGATGTCGTGTTTGCATAATGTTCTGGAATCGTAGCATATCTGTAGGATTTGAATAAGTGCAATCTCATACCTTTCTCATTTTTATCGCATTCTTCCTTTACCATTCCATAGTTACTAGAACCACTTAATCAAATCATTCCATAGACTCGACATGTAAGTCTGAATAGCTCTATGAATCATTTAATATTATAATGTCATGCATATGCATATAAATGTCATACCATGCATGGGTATATGCGTTCATAACATCATCAAGCCTCTGAGGGCATCCCATCATATCATCTCGGCCACTGTGACTATGGAATGGTAAAGGAAGAATGCGATAAAAATGAGAAAAGGAACGAGATTGCACTGATTCAAATCCTACAAATATGCTACGATTCCAGAACATTATGCAAACGCGATGTCAAGGAAAGTAAGTAAGGGTTCCTACCCGAGATATTACTGATAAATAAGGAGCCGGTGCAAGTCATAAGTTAAGACAAAGGGAATAACCCAAGAGGGATTACGCGGAATACAGATATGAAAATGGACCAACAAGCAGTTAGTAGTTGATTCGGGAAGAGTCTAGTTATGGCTAGATAAGAGGTTACAGACAAATCAACAGATCGTGCAAGATAAACATAGTGAACCCCGACATAGGAATTCAATCTCGCAGATATGACATCGTGATCCTTGAGATAAGTTCAGATAGGAGTTGGGGTATTTAAAGGTAAATAAAAGAGAGTCTCACTGGGAAGACAGTCAAAACTACACTTTAGGAGTAACCGTACGAGCACAAGGGCCTGAAAGTAAGTAAGTAAGGATAATTACAAGTAAGAAAGAACATCAAAAATTCCTCCGGGTAAATGATGTAATAAGCTCGCAGCTTTGCAAGAATAAGAGGGTCCTCCCTAACTACTACAATGAAAGACTATCTGAGGAAGTAAGGAAGAAGGCTTCGACCTAAGCTCTGTGACCTAAAGAGGAAGTGATCTTATAACAACAGTCTCACAACAACATCGTATGCACTCCATAAGAAAGTGGTAACTATCGTAGGTAATGAATGTGAAGAAGAAGAAAAATCAAATCAATCAAAAGGTGATATTCAAGATCATATGGGTTGTATGGAATTCCAATGTGTGTGGGCACTTAGGTAAGCCAAGTATTTATGCAACAAGTGGCAGAACGACCAGGAAAAGCAATTTCTTACATTTAGAGAAAGCTGAGAAGGAACGAAAGAAATTATTTGATCAATGATCCAGAGTTGGTTAAGTTATGAACGTACTTAAGATTTCAGAGTATTATCCATGCAGCATATATGTTGACAATCATACATCCATAGAAGATTTCGGTATAAGTTAAAAGAAAGAATTGAGCCCAGGTCATAGACAAATGATTGAATTGTTAGAAGATTGAATCATGGTTATTCCATAGCGTACTTGAAGGCCTAAAGTAATAACTAACACTATGAGCCACAGATCGGAAGATAGCTTAAGCCTACATAAAGGTTGATCAGAGGGAAGAGGAAACTAAAGAGTTACACCAACTAAGTAAATCAGGAGTCTGATTATTGGACCCAGAAAATAATAGACCTCGCGATTGAGAACATTGCAGGATCACTCTTAAATATTAGAGGTACAAGAGAGATAGTACAATAGCCATATTCTATAACGGCTCTATGATAAAGCCAGTCAGAAGAGTCCTAGCCTTATAAGAAGTCAGTATGAAGCTCCCACCGGATTGTGTATGCACCAGAGGTGCAAGTTTTATAATAGAGCTTCAAGTTGTGAATGTGAATTATACCTATGTTAAAGCGAGGTCATGAAAGAGATAGAAGATGTGATGCGAGCTTTTAAGATAAATAAGGTAAAGGTGAACGACGTACGAGATACTCAAATGCAGAATGTTGTGAATAATCCATACTACAGATAGAAGGTTAGAAGCGCTGGGATTCAGTATCCAGGAATGGTAGCGGCATCGTCAGTGGCATATCTTCCAACCTATGGTTTCTAGGTATCAAAAGATCTAGTCAAGAGAGTAAAGAAGAGTTAGAGACGATGTGATGTCTCGCTTGATGTTCTAGGATGACATAAGGAAATCTATGATGCAAGAAAGCTGAAGAAAGTTTGCGAGTAGTATAAATAGACATGTATAGGTCGCAAGCTAAAGTATGGTAAAGAGACAAGGTTTTAATAAGACATGAGTAAGGACAAGAAAGGGCGAGTGAGAAGGTGACGAGAAATGGATAAGTCCTCGGGATTCAGCCCATAAGAACAAGAGAGCTAATGGTTTCTCTAAGTCAAAGAAAACTCAGCATAGCCTGAACGAACTCAAAGGAGTCTAAGACTAATAGCATTTATGAGAGATGGAATACTGCTTTGGTAGTAGAATGAGGGTGTAATTGCGATAAGTAAAGGATGACATTTGGTCCTTCGATTGAGTAATGATTTGATGAATTCTACAGGATTAAAATACCCACGTAAGTGAATCACATTGGGATGCTATTAAATATAGTTATTGAAGTACAATATCACCGCTAAGTAGATCAGGAAAATCACTTCAAATATTCCTCGATACAACGCTAGCCCTACTGGCAAGGTATTACATAAGAAGTTTCAAGTTATCGGTGGTATATTGTAGATCAATATTGAGGTGAATCAACAATGGATGGACAAAAGTCACAAAGTATGAGATGAGATTAGGCCGTCATTCTTAAGATGAACAGTAATGAGGAAGCATTAAAGGACTTAGATTTATACATATGGCATAAGCAACAAAAGTAACCAGGAGTTCGGTAGCAGACCTCAGTAACGATAAATCGAAGTAAGAATTATGGTATAGTATGACCTACCTAGATGCAGTAAAGTCATACGAATAGATAACTGGGTCTATGAAATAAGATATAGCAATATTCGTAAGTTCAACAAAGTACCGAGCAGAGAACTTCAGTGTACTTATAGATACCCAGAGGGATATCTTATCAAGCTCTGTATATGCTTACAAAGTAAGGCCTAGAGATTGGCTAAAAACTGGAGGAAAAAAGAGAGAAGAATCGCATAGGCGCACTTACAAGGTTAGAGTCGTACAGGCTGCATGATAAAAGGTAGCATCAATTACAAGATTGAAAGGATTCCAACCACAAGTCGTGGTATGAGAAAGAGGCCTAAAGGGGGGAATGCCCTGGCCTTTGGATTTATTCACAGAACAGTTGCCTAAATGGCAAGAAGAGTATTAAAATATTCGCAAGAGCTATGGGTTATGAGAATGATAAGTGCAGCAGTCAACATTCGAGGATGAATGTTCCAAAGAGGGGAATGATGTTACACCCCATATATTCGTACGTAAAAGTACGCCATAAGTAAATTGATGAAAGCTCGGAAATGAGATGTTACATACTGCATTTTCGTACGTTAAAGTTTCGTCATAAGTTAATCGATTTAAGTTCGGGAATGGGATTATTTTGAGATTATAAGCATTTTGCTATTTCAAACAAGTGACGAGTAAATTCATGAAGGCGAGAGGGTAAGCGAATTAAAGAAAATAAGTTTCGTCGAAATTTGACAATTTGGGATAAAATACGGTCCAAGCTATAATATCCGATATTTATGGACTAGTGCCATACAAGGTACCACATGACCATGATAGTAAGGTGTATAAGGTGTGTTAAAAGTAAGTAGTATTTTAAGTCATTTGAGATAATTCTTAATTATGTGGGTAATTGGTTAATTATTGGACTAGTGGAGGATTACCAAGTTAATTAAAAGTTGATGGAGGATTAATTAAAATCTTTTGGATTAGCCTTGAAACCCTACGTGGCAGCAAGATATAGTCAATCAAATGACTCTTTATTCACAAAGCAAGGTGGCAAAGTTAGATGAATTAGTGGCCAAGTCTTACTAAGTGGGGCCCACACTCAAATATTAAAAGAGACATTTCTAATTCATTTTGTGTCTCTACAAAGGAATGAAAAGCTTCAACAACAAAGTTTCATCCAAGATCATACATGATAATAACGTAAGTTACTTCAGTTCATGTGAGACTTCTTAGCATCACATCAACGGGATTTCGCAATTCTAAGGGAGTACGGTGCAATCTTTCTCAAGAATATCATACGGATATTTCCCTACTTCGATAAGACGTTACGCGTCGTCGCAATCAACAGTGTTAAAGGGCGTCAAGAGAATCGGTTCAGGTATGTTAAGGCTATCCCTTCTTTATTTTTGGCATGATCCAAATGATACAAACGAAACGAGCAAAATATGCAATTTTCAGAAATGACTCTATTCATAAAAGTATTAGGGGTGTCTATGTTATTGATTCCCCATGTGAATTATTATTATATCTCTTGTTCATAGGTCTTAGAAAAATATATATTTGATAAAATTTATCCGAAAGGCACATTGATTTTATGACAATTCAAGAAATCTTATTAACGTGTTTCATATGCATTTCATGCATTTATACATGCACATTGACCCATGATCAGATGGCGTTAACTTTCCCCAATAATATTCGCAACATCAATGGGTTCTACATAATTGCTCAAACTGTCACAGAAAGAGTCATAGATAGGTTCATGAAAGAGTATTTGATCACTAACGTCACAATAATCATGCATATCCTCTTTAATAGTAGCAAACACTTTTACAGGCTCACAATCAACATGCCTAGGAATGACTTCTCATCAAACAACAAAACTCACATTCTAGCAATTTATCACTTGAAAACTCATTAGACACTTGAATAAGAGAAGAAAGAACATTTAACTCATTAGCAAGCCTCTTCTCATAAATTTCATGCCTCTTTCCACCAAGTTGGAATGCATAATCATCTATGTCATACTCAATTTCAAAAGGAAGCAAATTACTCTTGCACTTTAACTTAGATATTACAGTTAATGACTTGATATGCATCAAAATATTATCATCCACAAAAATTATAAAGTCACCAACATAAGATATAAGAGTATAGTTCATTACCTCCAAAAATACCTTAGGTGTTCTAGAAAGGCCAAGAATGTGAATGAACCAATTATACATATCATACTTGGACTTATTTACTAATGGAACAACATCACCTTGTATTCTTTTATGCAATGATTCCAGCTTAGCAATGGCTTTAGAAAACTCCATGTCATAAACCTGTAAATAAGAATTAAAATAGTCAAAAGGTTCAATAACAAAGAATTTAACCAAGCTTTTTATCTTCCACCATCCAACAAGAATTAATTTCGCCTAATTCATGTTGGAATCCAATTGGATCCTTTACCACCATTTTTCGCGCCTCACCTCTTCTTTCAAAAGGTCTTTCAGTACGTGGCTGTACAAAATCACAAGAAATAAAGCAAGAATGAGTTAATGGGTTAGGAAGTAAAGAAATTTTATTCTTGCTTACACTCTCTTTGGCTTTTATCACAAAACTAACTTTTCCCTCACCCTTAGCCTCTTTTCTCTCACTAAAGTTTTTTTCTTCTTCTTTACTCAAACCCTCTTATTTTTCTCTCTCTACCTCAAAGACTTTTCTTATCTCATTGCCTTCTCTCTTTTCTTTTCCCTCAAGCTCACTCTTTTTATCAATTGACATCCCATTCTCTTCACTCAATACAACCTTTCATTTTTCCTCTTTTGGGATGTCAACATGCACTCCCTTACTCCTCTCATTCTTTTCTCTCTCATATTTTTCCATATTCTCTTTAACAGTCTTTTCATCTTCATAAATTTGTGAGGGAGTTAAAGGTCCAAGAATAAGTTTCTTCCCGTTAACCTCAAAAGAGTATCTATTCTTTTCCACGTTATAAGAAGCTCTTCTATAGGTATACCATGGCTTTCCCAACAAGATATGATAATTATTCATGGGAATCACATCACACCAGATCGCATCCTCATACCTTCCAATAGAGAATAGTAATAATACTCTTTTATCTACCTTTACTCCTCTCAACATGTAGGGTTCAATATGCTCAACACAAGGCAAGTTTAATTTTTCAACCATATAAGTGCTAATTGAGTTGTAGCCAAACTCTTTGTCAATTCTAAGGGCACAAATCGCAGACATCACTTTAGCTCTTGTTTGAAAAATAATTTTACCATTGTCTTCCTTCCATTCAGTATACTTTAAGTTCGACTTTTCAAGTTGTTGAGTCATAGCTCGCCTTCTTTCACTATAACTACCTGTTTGAAACATCTTGAACAAATATTAGAAGAATTATGTATCTCTTAAATTTTGGCTTTTTCCTCTAATGTTCTCGCCTCTCTTGCCTTTTTCCACTCAAAGCAACTCTTGCTCGTTAAGCTTTAGATTTATTAATAAACCTTACTAGTCACAACTCTTAGTGATAAGAATGTGGAGTTAGAAAAAGAAAAGGAAAGTGAAGGACCAAACCTTGGAAGAATAGGAACTGGTTATGTAGAAAAAATAAGGAAAGAAGTTACCTTAATCTTCAAGAACTAGGATCCCCTCTTCTTGTTTCCTTTCTTGACTTGGAAACCAAATAACACTGGAATTCTACAAATAATAATGAGCCATAATGCTTTTCTTTTGGCTGATTTTCATTTTTTTTTGGTGACTTTTTTTTTTTGGTTTTGTTTTGCTCAAGAACCTCCCAAGATTATCAAGATTGAAATCTTGATTAGCCTATACTTTGATACCACTTGATAACAACACGATAGGGGTCCAAGAATTACTAAAGAAAATCAAGAAACATGCGAAAGCTAAAAGAAAATAAAGAAACAAAAAAACAACGGAAAATTAAAGATAGATTAAATTCAAGAATGAGTTTCTTGAATTCAAGAAGTCTATTCTTGAAGTTAAATCCTAACAACAACAATTAGCTAACAAAGAACTAATCGCCTTTGGTAGAGAATTAAAAATAAGAGATAGATTGTGAAACCCGACCCTTTAGAATAACAAGAACAACAATAAGCCTAAACTTATCACCTTTCTTGAATACCTAGAAGCGATCTAAGATTTTGAAAGAGTTTAATCTTACCACCTTAAGTTGAGTCTTGAAGGTTGAAGAATAAATCCAAGAGCAGCCACACACAAGAGTGCAAGAAAAATCTCACAATTTTTATTGATAAATAGTCTATAATAATCTAAAATGTAAAAACAAAGAGGACACCCCTTTATATAGAGAGTGGGTCACGAAATTTCTACCTAAAAACAAGGAAATAAAGTCCTAAACTACTTTGGACAACAAGTCCAAATACATTAGAAAAAGGAAAAACACTAGGAAACAAAAACCAAGTCAATCTTGGAAAGTAACTCCAACAATCATAGAAAAAGGAAAACATAACCTTAACTACCTAGGAAAGCAATAAATCTAGTACCAAAATATATGGAAATAAGTTAAAACCAATCTTGGATAGAATCTTGAAAGTCGCAAACCAAACATGGATAGGCTCTTGGAAATCATGAAGGCAGCTTGCAAGCAACTTGGCACCAACTTGTGCCCAAATTCTATCACGCCTATTGAACCTTTCTTGGGAAGCAAGTAAGTCCTTTTTATGATATAAAAACGTGGCTTCATGTAGGACTTATTGGGCTGCAAGTTTGGACATATTTTTAGGTGCCAAATAGGTCCAATAGTGGCCTGATTTGGACCTTCTTCCGAGGATGTCTCTTGGGATCTAATCCACCTTTTCTTGGACATGAATTTGGACCATAAAATAATTATAATACCTAGATAACTCATATCCCTTATCCTTTAGCTCTCCATCCCAATTAACAACTTCTTTATTTGCACTTGAAGTCTAATGACCTTGTTTTGCAACTCTTTAGATTGACATCTTGTTAAAGGCCCTCTTTGAGATTCCAAAGCTTCATTCTTGTCCTTGAATAGATTTGAGCTTCCTAGGATGCTATCAGACTGGGATGGCTCTGATGACCCTCCCCTAAAGGCTGATCTCCCACAACCAAATGAATCCCCATGGTTGCCCGCGGATCGAGCCCTACTTGTCATGCCCTAACCTCGGGAAGAACGACCGGCGCTCAATCGAGTGAACCCGACCAAGCAAACTTGTTAGATACTTTCTACCCAATTAACCCATGATCCAGAAAAGATGCGATTTCATTAATTATACAGTAGGGCTCTCATTCATACAATCCTAAATTGTTTCATTAGTCATTGCGCCTTTAAGTCTCAAAATACACATTTCTTAAAGTCTGAGAGGACCAAGTGATCAACACAACATATACTTGTTTAACATTCCCAACACCCATACACAACCCACATAGTGTCTACGGAGCCTCTAAAGATATAAAATAGAGTAAAGATGGTGCCGGTAATAAGACCGCGGCTATACCTCAAAAGTGACCATAATATAAATAAAAGGTACAATACATGACCCTGGAATGAAATGGGGCTCACCGAGTCCGCTGAGAAGAGGATGCGACACTATCTATGATCAGCACTGTCTGCTATGTAACCACATGCATCCATTCAAAAATGCAGCGCCCCCAGCAAAAGAGACGTTAGTACCGTCGAATAGCACTAGTATGTAAAGCTAAATACCAACTCAATAGAATGAATAATAATACAAGAGGAAAAGTCAAGAATTCAATAAGGGCTTCAAATTATAGTAAAACAACAAGTTAAGAATCATATACGTTTTCAAGACGATTTCCATATTATTAGGTTGGGTGACCTTTAGTACCGATATTCCACAATTCACAATACCTCTGTATTCTTACACAGAGTTCGATCTCGGCCTGATCGGCTAGGCCATATCATTTGAGACATTACCACAATTTTATTATAATTTCCAACACATTACCACCATGTGTATGGCATGGCATCCGATCACGGCCCGATCGGCTAGGCCATCTCATTTGAGACACCAACCATTTTCTCAATTTCATCCACCATACCACCGTGTTCTTACACGGAGTCCGATCTCGGCCCGATCGACTAGGCCATCTCATTTGAGACATCATCCGTATTCCATCAGTCATCACAATGGCACGACTGGCCCCAATTATAAAGTTATTCTTGGCTCTAGGCCGTATTTCATAATTCAAGTTCTTTTTCCACATTCCAACATTATTAGTATCAACAACAATAAGGCTTCCCATTCAAGACGTTAAATTCACATATGAACAATTTGGGAGTCTTAGGCACATAGAGGCTTTTCATACATTTTGGCATAACAACCTTTATTTTGATCTTGACATGAAGTCTTAACATTGCTAGCGCATATTTCACATTTTGAACACATTCTCAAATAACAAAATAACATGATGAAGCATTTAGAATAAGGATTGAACTTACATCTTTCAACACAAACACATTAGAAATCACCAATTTTATAATGATCAAGAGCTTACTCCAATTACATGAACACCGTGGGGTTTGATTCTAAGGAGAAGGGGGTTTAGCCAACATACCTTAATTGAGCTTCTCAAACTCTAAAATGATCCGAAATACTTAGCAACTTCAATCTAATTTAGAAATATAACAAGTTAGACCAAGATTAGGAAGATGAACATGGTTTTAGCTCATTTGAGCATATTAACAAACACTATGTGTGCATCAATGTTTTAAGCCCCCCTTTTTGTGGAAGATTCCATCTTTCCCCAACCCATTCTCTATTATTTTTAGCTCACAATATTCCCATATACCTTAGGAACACATGCATGCAAAGTAAGTACTTCCATCCCCATGAATTACCTTACTGATGGCCCATTCCAGTTACATTTTGAAATTAAGAGTTTGGGTGATAGAATCTTACCTCTTAGGAAGAAGACCTAGGTGCCTCTCTTGATAATCTTCAAGATTTTAAGTGAGAATGAAAGAGCAATGTGATGAAGATCACTTCTCCCTTTAGGGCCCTCTCTCTCACTCTAAAAATATCATAAATATGATCAAAATAGTCCATGGGATGTGTTTTAACGAAATAGGGTCGGGTTTAAAAACCCCAAAAATGAAGCTCCGGAACAAGGTCTGCGATAGCATAATCGAAATGCGGACCGCATATCGGTCGCATAATCGGTGACCAAAATAGCCAAGAACCTGTCCGTGTCTGTGCTCACTATGCGGCCCGCAGACCTGTTCTGCGGTTGCATAATGAACCGTAGAACAGTTATGCGGTCGCATAGTCGATAGTAAAATTTCATCCAAACTGGCCCTATCCTGCCTCATTTCTGCTGCCATTATGCAGCCCGCAGAGTGATTCTACGGTCGCATAATGGATCGCAGAAACGCATTTTTCTACGCCTACTTTGGCATCATGGAACCCGAGTTTTTTTAGGAAAACATTTTTACGGGGCCTTACACTACAGCTACCCTCTCGCTTCATCCTGTTCTTTAACTTCCGGGCCTCTGTAGCTTGAGCAAACGCCACCATCTTACCATAGTTCATATCAGAATTTAAGGCAGCTGTGGCAGCCTCATTAATAATCAAAAGGCTAAGGCCCTACACAAATCGACACACTCTGGCCTCCATGGTGGGCATCATGTGAATAACATATTTCGGCAGGCGCGCGAACTCCATGTGATACTCCCACACATTCTTACTCCCTTGCTTAAGATTCTCAAACTTTGCGGCACGGGCTGCCCTAGTCTCTGTAGGCAAGAAATGGTCTATAAAGGCTTCAGCAAACTAACTGCACCTCGCTGGAGGGCTCCCCTCCTCCCGATAGTCCTCCCACAGCTCAAACCAAGAATATGCCACCCCTTTTAGGCAGTAGGTGGCCAACTCCACTCCCTCTGTCTTAGTAGAGCGCATAACCCGGAGAGTCTTATGCATCTCATCAATGAAGTCCTGTGGGTCCTCCTCAAGATTAGTGTAAGGCCCCGGAAAATTTTACAAAAGAAAATAATGTTTCGTAGTGCCGAATTGGTTTTACGTGTTGAGTATTACAGGAAAAATAAAGGAAAATGTTTGGCGGAAAAATGCATTTCTGCGGTCCATTATGCGACCGCAGAATCACTCTGCAGACCGCATAATGGCCGCAGAGTGAGGCAGTTAATTGGATTAGTTGGAAGCAATTATGCGGTCGACTATGCGACCGTATAACTGTTATGCGGTGCAATATGCGACCGTAGAACAGTTATGCGGACCGCATAGTGACCGCAGACTCAGGCAGATATTTGGTCATTTTGGACACCAATTATGCGACCGATATGCGGCATGCATAACCATTATGCAGTCGCATATGCGACCGCAGAACCTGTTCCAGAGTTTCATTTTTGGATTTTTAAAACCCGACCCTACTTCGTTAAATACACGTTTTGGGCCATTTTTGAGATATAATATGACATTTTAGAGTGAGAGAGAGTGCCCTAGAGTGAGAAGGTGTTCTTCAATAATTGTTCTTCAATTCTTGCTCAAGTTTTGGAAGATTAAGAAGGCAAGCTCACTAGGTCTTCATCCTAGAGGTAAGATTCTACACTCTAAACCTTATTTTCGAAATCATCTGAAAATGGGTAATTAGCAAGATAATTTTTGGGCATGAGAGTTGATTATTTTACATGCATGTGATATCAAGGGGTGTTGGAAGATTGTTGAACTAAGCATGGTAAAGATTGGGTTGTGGGATGATAGAATTCTCCATAAAAGGACCTTGAAACATTGTGCACGCCTAGTGTTTGATAAAATGCTCAAATGAGATAGAACCATGATCATCATCCTAATTTTGATTCAATTGTTATATTTCTAAAATAGATTGAAGTTGCTAAGAATTCCGGAACATTTTAGAGTTTAACGAAGCTCAATTGAAGTATGTTGGCTAAACTCTTCTCTGAGAATTGAATCCCACGATATTCATGTAAATTATGTAAGTCCCGAGTGATTCATTATGAAATTGGCTATTCCGAGTAAGATTGGCTTGAAAGATATATGTTCCACAAGCATCCCAAATGCTCTATTCGTGTTATGTTCAACAAGTCAAGTTCAAATGAAGGATATTATGCCAAATTTTGTGAAATATATCTATGTGCATTAGACTCTAAATTGCTCACATGTGTACTACACACTTTGATTTGAATTGTGTTTGTTGTTGATGATGAGGATGATATTTGAAATTGATAAGATAAGCATGAAATACTGAATATGGTTAACGTGCCAAGAATGATCTTATAATTATGGCCACTAGTGCTAATGAAATGAAAAGATGTGAAAGTATTATGAAATGTGATGATTGATATAAAAAGGTTGATGTCTCAAATAAGACAGCCTAGCCGAGCGGGACGTGATCGGACACCATGCCGCACATATAGTGGTGATTGTGCTGGAAATTGTAATTGAAATTGTGATTGTGGTCGATGTCCCTAATGGATAGCCTAGCCGATCGGGTCGTAATCGGACTCCGTGTTAAAGACGGTGGTATTGATATTGAGATTAATTGTGGTTGATGTCTCTAATGAGATAACCTAGCCGATCGGGTCGTGATCGGACTCCGTACTGAGAATATGGTGGTACTGGTATTGTGGACAATGGTATATCGATACTAAAAATCTCCCAATGTGAGATATGGAAATTAATTTGAACACTATCTTGATCCTAAATTGAGGTTTGATGTTAATTAAGGCTTTCATTGATATTATGATAATCTTGTTTGTATTATTTGTCATTCTATTAAGAGGGTGTTTAGTTATACATACTAGTGCTATTCGACAGTACTAACGTCCCTTTTGCCGGGGGCGCTGCATCTTTCAATGGATGCAGGTGGTTCCACAGCAGGAGATATTGGTCAGTGATAGCAGTGCACCTTCTTCCCAGCTGACTTGGTGAGCCCCACTTCATTCCGGGGTCATGAATCTTTTGTACTTTGTGTATTCTGTTTGAGGTATAGCCGGGGCCTTGTTGCCGGCATTATCATTGTACTCTTCTTTATCTATAGAGGCTCCGTAGACATAGTGTGGGTTGTGTATTGGTGCTGGAAAAGACAAATTATGCTATGTTGTGGTTGTATTACTGGTCCATTTGAAACTTTAAAAATGGTGAAATTTATGGTAAGAAATTGGTAATTGCAGACATGACCACTTTATTGTTTAATTAAGAAAAACATATATTCTCTTTATTCATGAATGAGTTTGGGTAGAAGGAATCTAACAGGCTTGCTCGGTCGGGTTCACTTGGTTGAGCGTCGGTCGCTCTCCTCGGTTTTGGGGCGTGACAAACTTGGTATCAGAGCCTAAGGTTTTAAAGTTTCCTAGGATGTCTCGGAGCTGTGTCTAGTAGAGTCCTTATTATCGGTGTGTTGTCGACCACATCTATAATTAGGATGCTACATGGACATTTAGGAATAATACCCTTCTTTCATGAACATTGTCTCCTTTAACTCCTGAGTTGCTCTCATTTTAAGTACATGGCACCTAAGAAGAAGGCAAGAACTGGCCAAAGAGACAATGTCACCCTAGGAGTGACAGTTGATCCTATATTTGATGATGCGGGTGAGCACCCGAGGGGTGAGGATATTCCCCTAGTTACTACACTACCTGACTATACTACAGCTGATCAGACTGCACCTGTCCCTACACCTACTAAAGGTGCAACAGTTCCTCTAACTAATATGCCAGTTCCACCTCCAGTTCCAACTTCTGATTTTGGTGTTTCTGATGTTGATATTAGGGGATTCATATAGATGTTGGCTCAAATAGTGGCATCCCAGGCCCAGAGATCAAATCTTGCACCCACTTCTTCCAGTCAGCCAGGGGATTTTACTAGTTCCAGGGTGAACAGGTTTCTCCAGTTGGATCCTCCGGCGTTCACAGGTACTAACTGATAGCATCCTAGGAAGCTCAAATCTATTCAAGGACAAGAATGAAGCTTTGGAATCTCAAAGAGGGCCTTTAACAAGATGTCACGCTAAAGAGTTTCAATACAAGGTCATTAGACTTCAAGTGCAAATAAAAAAGTTGTTAACTGGGATGGAGAGCTCAAGGATAAAGGATATGAGTTGTCTAGGTATTATAATTATTTTATGTTCCAAATTCATGTCCAAGAAAAGGTGGATTAGATCCCAAGAGACATCCTCTAAAGAAGGTCCAAATCAGTCCACTATTGGGCCTATTTGGTACCTAAAAAATGTGTCCAAACTTGCAGCCCAATAAGTTCTACATGAAGCCACATTTTTATAACATAAAAAGGACTTACTTGCTGCCCAAGAAAGGTTCAATAGGCGTGATAGAAGTTGGGTACAAGTTGGTGCCAAGTTGCTTGCAAGTTGCCTTCAAGATTTCCAAGATCCTATCCATGATTGGTTTGCGACTTTCAAGATTTTATCCAAGATTGGTTTTTAACTTATTTTCATATATTTTGATACTAGATTTATTGCGTTCCTAGGTAGTTAAGGTTATGTTTTCCTTTTCCTAAGATTGTTGGAATTACTTTCCAAGATTGACTTGGTTTTTATTTCCTAGTGTTTTTCCTTTTCCTAATGTATTTGGACTTATTGTCCAAAGTAGTTTAGGACTTTATTTCCTTGTTTTTAGGTAGGAATTTTGTGACCCCCTCTCTATATAAAGGGGTGTCGTCTTTGTTTTTAGATTTTACATTATAGACTATTATCAATAAAAATTGTGAGATTTTTCTTGCACTCTTGTGTGTGGCTACACTTGGATTTATTCTTCAACCTTCAAGACTCAACTTAAGGTGGTAAGATTAAACTATTTCGAAATCTTAGATCACTTCTAGGTATTCAAGAAAGGTGATAAGTTTAGGCTTATTGTTGTTCTTGTTATTCTAAAGGGCCGGGTTTCACAATCTATCTCTTGTTTTTAATTCTCTACCAAAGGTGATTAGTTCTTTGTTAGCTAATTATTGTTGTTAGGATTCAACTTCAAGAATAGACTTCTTGAATTCAAGAAAGAGTTTCTTGAATTCAATCTATCTTTAATTTTCCGTCGTTTTTTTGTTTCTTTATTTTCTTTTAGCTTCCGCACGTTTTTTGATTTTCTTTAGTAATTCTTGGACCCCTATCGTGTTGTTATCAAGTGGTATCAGAGTATAGGCTAATCAAGATTTCAATCTTGATAAATCTTGGGAGGTTCTTGGGCAAAAAACAAAAAAAAAGAAAAAAAAAGCCCAAAAAAACAAAAATCAGCCAAAAGAAAAGCATTATGGCTCATTATTATTTGTAAAATTCAAGTGTTATTTGGTTTTCAAGTCGAGAAAGGAAACAAGAAGAGGGGATCCTAGTTCTTGAAGATTAAGGTAACTTCTTTCCTTATTCTTGTGGGTTTTGGGTTTCCTAAATTCTTTCCTTATTTTTTCTACATAACCAGTTCCTATTCTTCCAAGGTTTGGTCCTTCACTTTCTTTTTCTTTTTCTAACTTCACATTCTTATCACTAAGGGTTGTGACTAGTAAGGTTTATTAATAAATCTAAAGTTTAACGACCAAGAGTTGCTTTGAGTGGAAAAAGGCAAGAGAGGCGAGAACATTAGAGGAAAAAGCCAAAATTTGAGAGATACATAATTCTTCTAATCTTTATTCAAGATGTTTCAAACAGGTAGTTGTAGTGAAAAGAGGCGAGCTATGACTCAACAACTTGAAAAGTCAAACTTATAGTATACTGAATGGAAGGAAGATAATGGTAAAATTATATTTCAAACAAGAGCCAAAGTGATGTCTGCGATTTGTGCCCTTGGAATTGACAAAGAGTTTGGCTATAACTCAATTAGCACTTATATGGTTGAAAAATTGAACTTGCCTTGTGTTGAGCATATTGAACCCTACATGTTGAGAGGAGTAAAGGTAGATAAAAGAGTGTTATTACTATTCTCTATTGGAAGGTATGAGGATGCGATCTGGTGTGATGTGATTCTCATGAATAATTATCATATCTTGTTGGGAAAGCCATGGTATACCTATAGAAGAGATTCATATAAAATGGAAAAAATAAATACTCTTTTGAGGTTAACGGGAAGAAACTTATTCTTAGACCTTTGACTCCCTCACAAATTTATAAAGATGAAAAGACTGTTAAAGAGAATGTGAAAAAATATGAGAGAGAAAAGAATGAGAGGAGTAAGGGAGTACATGTTGATATCCCAAGAGAGAAAAAAGGAGAGGTTGTACTGAGTGAAGAGAATAGGATGTCAATTGAGAAAAAAAAGTGAGCTTGAGGGAAAAGAAAAGAGAGAAGGTAATGAGATAAGAAAAGTCTTTGAGGTAGAGAGAGAGAGAGAGAAAAACAAGAGGGTTTGAGTAAAGAAGAAGAAAAAAAACTTTAGTGAGAGAAAAGAGGCTAAGGGTGAGGGAAAAGTTCGTTTTGTGATAAAAGCCAAAGAGAGTGTAACCAAGAATAAAATTTCTTTACTTCCTAACCCATTAACTCATTCTTGTTTTAGTTCTTGAGATTTTGTGCAACCACGTGTTGAAAGACCTTTTAAAAGGAGAGGTGAGGCCCGAGAAATGGTGGTAAAGGTTCCAATTGGATTCCAACATGAATTAGGCGAAATTAATTCTTGTTGGATGGTGGAAGATTTGCTTGGTTAAATTCTTTGTTATTGAACCTTTTGACTATTTTAATTCTTATTTACAGGTTTATGACATGGAGTTTCCTAAAGCCATTGCTAAGCTGGAATCATTGCACAAAAGAATACAAGGTGATGTTGTTCCATTAGTAAATAAGTCCAAGTATGATATGTATAATTGGTTCATTCACATTCTTGGCCTTCCTAGAACACCTAAGGTATTTTTGGAGGTAATGAACTATACTCTTATTTCTTATGTTGGTGACTTTATAATTTTTGTGGATGATGATATTTTGATGCATATCAAGTCATTAACTGTAATATCTAAGTTAAAGTGCAAGAGTAATTTGCTTCCTTTTGAAATTGAGTATGACATAGATGATTATGCATTCCAACTTGGTGGAAAGAGGCATGAAATTTATGAGAAGAGGCTTGCTAATGAGTTAAATATTCTTTCTTCTCTTATTCAAGTGTCTAATGAGTTTTCATGTGATAAATTGCTAGAATGTGAGTTTTGTTGTTTGATGGGAAGTCATTCCTCTAGGCATGTTGATTGTGAGCCTGTAAAAGTGTTTGCTACTATTAAAGAGGATATGCATGATTATTGTGACGTTAGTGATCAAATACTCTTTCATGAACCTATCTATGACTCTTTCTGTGACAGTTTGAGCAATTATGTAGAATCCATTGATGTTGCGAATATTATTGGGGAAAGTTATAATCATGAGCTTGAATGTATTGAAATTTGTGTTTTGGAATTTATGGGTTCTTCTGACCTTTCTGAGAATTTATATGCTTCTTTGTATAACTTACATGTAGAAGAATCCATGGGATTTATAATTGATACTTGGCTATATCATAAGAGTGTCTTATTTGATACATGTGGCAGAGATACTTGTGTTAAATGGATGCATGGCCAATATTTTGTAATTTCTTTGGCATGCACATGTTTGGACTACCTTATTGACAAGATCGCATTGCAAATTTCATTACATAGTGCATCAAAGAGAGGTTTTTATTGGACAACTCTAAGTAGGCATAAATTTTATTGGGATGATGATGTCCATATGCTTTATAAAGGAGTATTTACACCTATTAGGCTTAATTGGGTTAAGTGGACACATGGTCACTATCTTGTTTTATTCCTACCATTTTTTCAGATTAGTGGATGCCATTTACTGGTGCGTGACTTCTTTTTCTTGCAAGGTCAAAATTCGAGGACGAATTTTCATCAAGAAGATGGGAATGATATCATCCTAGGAAGCTCAAATCTATTCAAGGGCAAGAATGAAGCTTTGGAATCTCAAAGAGGGCCTTTAACAAGATGTCAAGCTAAAGAGTTGCAAAACAAGGTCATTAGACTTCAAGTGCAAATAAAGAAGTTGTTAATTGGGATGGAGAGCACAAGGATAAAGGATATGAGTTGTCTAGGTATTATAATTATTTTATGGTCCAAATTCATGTCCAATAAAAGGTGGATTAGATCCCAAGAGACATCCTCTGAAGAAGGTCCAAATCAGGCCATTATTGGACCTATTTGGCACCTAAAAATGTGTCCAAACTTGCAGACAATAAGTCCTACATGAAGCCAAGTTTTTATAACATAAAAGGACTTACTTGGTGCCCAAGAAAGGTTCAATAGGCGTGATAGAAGTTGGGTACAAGTTGGTGCCAAGTTGCTTGCAAGTTGCCTCCAAGATTTCCAAGATCCTATCCATGATTGGTTTGCGACTTTCAAGATTCTATCCAAGATTGGTTTTAACTTATTTCCATATATTTTGGTACTAGATTTATTGCTTTCCTAGGTAGTTAAGGTTATGTTTTCCTTTTCCTAAGATTGTTGGAGTTACTTTCCAAGATTGACTTGGTTTTTGTTTCCTAGTATTTTTCCTTTTCCTAATGTATTTGGACTTGTTGTCCAAAGTAGTTTAGGACTTTATTTCCTTGTTTTTAGGTAGGAATTTTGTGACCCCCCTTTCTATATAAAGGGGTGTCGTCTTTGTTTTTAGATTTTAGATTATAGACTATTATCAATAAAAATTGTGAGATTTTTCTTGCACTCTTGTGTGTGGCTACTCTTGGATTTATTCTTCAACCTTCAAGACTCAACTTAAGGTGGTAAGATTAAACTCTTTCGAAATCTTAGATCACTTCTAGGTATTCAAAAAAGGTGATAAGTTTAGGCTTATTGTTGTTCTTGTTATTCTAAAGGGCCGGGTTTCACAATCTATCTCTTATTTTTAATTCTCTACCAAAGGTGATTAGTTCTTTGTTAGCTAATTATTGTTGTTAGGATTCAACTTGAAGAATAGACTTCTTGAATTCAAGAAACTCTTTCTTGAATTCAATCTATCTTTTATTTTCCGTCGTTTTTTTGTTTCTTTATTTTCTTTTAGCTTCCGCATGTTTCTTGATTTTCTTTAGTAATTCTTGGACCCCTATCGTGTTGTTATCACTAACCCAGAGGAAGATCCCCAGGATTTCATTGATGAGATGCATAAGACTCTTCGAGTTATGCGTGCTACTGAGATAGAGGCAGTGGAATTGGCCTCATACCGCCTGAAAGAGGTGGCATATTCTTGGTTTGAACTATGGGGCGAGTTTGCTAATGCCTTCATTGATCATTTCTTGCTTGCAGAGACTAAGGCAGCCCGTGCTGCTGAGTTTGAGAACGTGAGGCAAGGTAGCCTAAGTGTGTGGGATTACCATATGAGATTCGCGTACCTGTCTAAGTATGCTATTTATATGCTGCTCACTATGGAGGCTAGAGTGCGCCGATTTGTACAGGTCCTTAGTCCCTTGGTAATTAATAAGGCTGCTACAGTTGCCTTGAATGCTGATATGAACTGTGGAAAGATGGTGGCATTCGCTCAAGCCACAGAGACCCACAAATTAAGGAACAGAATAGAGCGAGAGGGTAGTAATAAGGCCCGGTCTACGGGTAACTTTGGTGGTTCTTCTGGCGGCGGCAGGTCAGCCTTCAGAGGAGGGTCGTCAGAGCCATCACAGTCCTTTGCTCAGTCTTCGGCTAGTGCACCGCCATCAGGGCCTAGTCAGCAGTAGCAGTGGAGCCGTTTTAGGCCCAGTCAGGGCAACAAGGGCTCACATCAGCAGGGTCGTCATGGTGGTAGATTCCAGCAGCAGAGGGCCCCCATGCCCTAGGTGTGGAAAGATGCACCTAGGAATATGCTACATGGACTTACCCATATGCTACGGATGCGGATTGAGGGGTCAAATTCAGAGGGATTGTCGTTCGTCCCACCAGGGTGCGGGCACGGGCACGGCATAGCCAACATGTTCTGCAGCTACTACATCCGCAACACCTCCTCCAGCTCGAGGCACTCCAACACCCGCAGGACGTGGTTAAGCTAGGGGTGGAGCATAGAGTTCAGGAGGATCCGGCTATTTCTATACTATGAGGGGTCGCCAAAATTCAGAGGCTTCTCCAGATATTGTTACAGGTATATTTCCTGTCCAATCTCATGATGTATATGCTCTTATTGATCCCGGTTCCACTTCGTCATATGTCACACCTTATGTTGCTATGGAATTTGGGATAGAACTAGAACAGCTTTATGAGCCGTTCTCTGTATCTACTCCGGTTGGTGAGTTTTTTTTGGCCACACGGGTTTATAGGGATTGTGTTGTCACGTTGCGTGGTCGGGACACCGTGGCCGATCTTATTGAATTAAGAATGTTCGATTTTGATGTGATAATGGGGATGGATTGGCTTTATTCTTGTTTCGCCAAGCTTGATTGCCGAACCAGAACTGTTAGGTTCGAATTTCCAAATGAGCCAGTTATTGAGTGGAAGGGTAATGATGTAGTGTTGAAGGGTAGGCTTATTTCTTACCTTAAGGCCATGAAAATGATCAACAAGGGATGTATTTACAATTTGGTCAGGGTTACGGACATCGATGCTGAGGCACCTACACTTGAGTCTGTGCCTGTTGTGAATGAATTTCCGGGAGTCTTTCCAGATGAACTCCCTGGGATCCCACCAGATAGGGAGATTGATTTTGGTATTGATGTAATGCCAGACACGCATCCTATATCTATTCCACCCTACAGAATGGCACCGGCAGAATTGAAAGAGCTAAAGGAGCAATTGAGAGATTTGTTAGAAAAGGGTATTATCCGGCCAAGTGTGTCGCCTTGGGGCGCACCGGTCCTTTTTGTAAGAAAGAAAGATGGGTCGCTGAGAATGTGTATTGACTATCAGCAGCTTAATAAGGTCACAATCAAGAATAAGTACCCACTGCCAAGGATAGATGACTTGTTTGATCAATTGCAAGGTGCCAGGTACTTCTCCAAAATTGATTTACAATCCAGGTATCACCAATTGAAGATCATGGAGCGGGATATTCCGAAAACAACTTTCAGAACCCGATATGGGCACTTTGAATTTTTGGTGATGTCTTTTGGGCTAACACATTCCCCAACAACCATCATGGATCTTATGAATCGAGTTTTTAAGACATTCCTCGACTCTTTTGTGATAGTGTTTATTGACGATATTCTTGTATATTCACGAAGTCGAGAAGACCATGTCGATTATCTCAGGGTAGTTCTGCAAACCCTACATCAGCACCAGTTATATGCAAAGTTTTCAAAGTGTGAATTTTGGCTTGAATCAGTCATATTCTTGGGTCATGTAGTTTCTAGTGAAGGAATTAAGGTTGATCCTCAGAAAATTTCAGCTGTGAAGAATTGGCCGAGGCCTACAACTCCAACAGAGATTCGCAGTTTCTTAGGCCTAGCTAGATATTACAGGAAGTTTGTGGAGGGGTTTTCTACTTTTGCCTCTCCATTGACTAAATTGACGCAGAAGGCAATTAAGTTCCAATGGTCAGATGTTTGTGAAAAGAGTTTCCGAGAATTGAAAGCAAGATTTACTACGGCACCAGTGTTGACTCTACCAGAGGATATAGATGGATTTGTGGTATATTGTTATGCTTCAAGAATCGGGCTTGGATGTGTATTAATGCAACATGGAAAGGTGACAACTTATGCTTCTAGGCAACTAAGGAATCATGAAAAGAACTATCCAACACATGATTTAGAACTTGCGGCGGTGGTATTTGAATTGAAAATTTGGTGTCATTATTTATATGGGGTCCATGTGGATATTCACGGACCATAAGAGCCTTCAATATATTTTCAAACAAAAGGAATTGAATCTGAGGCAGAGAAGATGGCTTGAATTACTCAAGGATTATGACATTGATATTTTATACCATCCGGGGAAGGCTAATGTTGTGGCAGATGCTCTTAGCCAAAAATCTATGGGTAGCTTAGCACACTTGGAGGCATATCAAAAGCCATTGGCCAAAGAAGTTCACTGATTGGCTAGTTTGGGAGTTCGTCTTGCGGACTCTAGTGAAGGAGGGATAATTTTGCAAAATAGGGCTGAATCATCGCTTGTTGTGGAAGTCAAAGAAAAACAATACAACGATCCATTGTTGGTGCAATTGAAAGAGGGGATTCATAAACATAAGACCATGGCCTTTTCTCTTGGCATGGATGATGGTACACTAAGGTACCAAGGGCGACTATGTGTTCCAAATGTGGATGGTCTCCGTGAAAGAATTTTGACTGAAGCTCACACTTCTAGGTATTCCGTGCACCCAGGTTCTACAAAAATGTATCATGATCTTAAGGAAGTCTATTGGTGGAATAATATGAAGAGGAATGTGGCGGACTTTGTGGCAAGATGTCCGAATTGTCAGCAAATGAAGGCTGAACACAAAGGCTTGGTGGGTTGGCACAAAACATAGAAATTCCAATGTGGAAGTGGGAAATGACTAATATGGACTTTGTGGTAGGATTACCGCGCACTTCGCGCAAGTTTGACTCAATTTGGGTGATTGTGGATTGACTCACGAAGTCATCGCACTTTTTGCCGGTTAAGTCTATCGTCACAGCGGAGCAGTATGCTCAGTTGTATATCAAAGAAATAGACAGGCTGCATGGCACCCCAGTTTCCATCATTTCTGATCGGGGGGCATAATTCACTGCTAATTTTTGGAAGAAATTTCAGCAAGGTTTGGGTACTCAGGTGAATCTTAGTACATCCTTTCACCCGCAGACTGACGGGCAGGCAGAGCAGACTATTTAGACGCTTGAGGATATGTTGCGTGCTTGCGTTCTAGACTTCAAAGGTAGTTGGGATGATCTTTTACCACTCATAGAATTTGCGTACAACAATAGCTATAACGCTAGCATTCAAATGGCACCGTTCGAGGCTTTATATGGTAGAAGATGTAGATCTCCCATTGGGTGGTTTAAAATTGGGGAAGCAGAGTTGATAATGCCAGACCTCGTTCATCAGGCCATAGAAGAAGTTAAAATCATTAAGGAGCGGTTGAAGACTGCTTAGAGTCGTCAGAAATCCTATTCGGATATTCATCGTAGGGATTTGGAGTTCAAAGAAGATGATTGGGTATTCTTGAAAGTTTCCCCCATAAAAGGGGTAATGCAATTTGGTAAGAAAGGGAAATTGAGTCTGAGGTATGTCGGACCGTACAAAATCATTCAGAGGATCGGTGAGGTGGCGTACAAGGTTGAGCTACCACCTGAGATGTCATTAGTACACCCGGTGTTTCATGTGTCTATGTTGAAGAAAGTAGTTAGAGATCCGACACTCATTATTATGGTTGAGACTATTGAGGTAAATGAAAAATTGACTTATGAAGAGATTCCGGTTTCTATTATTGATCGGCTAGTCCGAAAATTGAGAAATAAAAAAATTGCCTACGTGAAAGTGTTGTGGCGAAACTAACAGGTTGAAGAGGCTACTTGGGAGGCCGAGAAAGAAATGAAGAAAAAGTATCCTTATTTGTTTGAATAACTATGTATTTATAAAGTTATGATCTAGGAAAATTATAAGACTTACTTTCTATGAATTTTGTATCAACTATACAATTGGCGTTAAGAGTGTTCCTTTCTGGAAATACATTGCTTGTGAGGCCACAATTGGTGTTGTTTTGTATTATGTTACATTTTTAGATTACCTATATGTTGTTAGGATGTGTTTCCGAGGCTCTCTAATAGGTAGATAGGCCTAGTTACAAAGGAAACTCTGGCGAAAGTTTTGGAAATTTAGGGAGTTAGTCAAATTTGGGGCTGCTGGTGTGTGGTATGAAAAACTGAGTTGCATAAGATGCTAATAACAGATTTTGACCCTCATCGAGGACGAATGATCCTAAGTGGGGGATAATGTAAGGCCCCGTAAAATTTTGCAAAAGAAAATAATATTTCGTGGTGCCGAATTGGTTTTACGTGTTGAGTATTATAGGAAAATAAAGGAAAACTTTTGGCGGAAAAGTGCATTTCTGCGGCCCATTATGCGACCGCAGAATCACTCTGCGAACCGCATAATGGCCGCAGAGTGAGGTAGTTAATTGGGTCAGTTGGAAGCAATTATGCGGTCGACTATGCGACCACATAACTGTTATGCGGTGCACTATGCGACCGCAGAATAGTTATGTGGACCGCAGACTCAGGCAGATTTTTGGTCATTTTGGACACCAATTATGCGACCGATATGCGGTCCGCATAACCATTATGCGATCGCAGAACCTGTTCCGGAGCTTCATTTTTGGATTTTTAAAACCCGACCCCACTTCATTAAATACACGTTTTGGGCCATATTTGAGATATAATCTGACACTTTTGAGTGAGAGAGAGTACCCTAGAGTGAGAAGGTGTTCTTCAATAATTGCTCTTCAATTCTTGCTCAAGTTTTGGAAGATTAAGAAGGCAAGCTCACTAGGTTTTCATCCTAGAGGTAAGATTCTACACCCTAAACCCTAATTTCGAAATCATCTAAAAATGGGTAATTAGCAAGATAATTTTTGGATATGAGAGTTGATTATTTTACATGCATGTGATATCAAGGGGTGTAGGAAGATTGTTGAACTAAGAATGGTAAAGATTGGGTTGTGGGATGATAGAATCCTCCATAAAAGGACCTAGAAACCTTGTGCACACCTAGTGTTTGATAAAATGCTCAAATGAGCTTGAACCATGATCATCTTCCTAATTTTGATTCAATTGTTATATTTCTAAAATAGATTGAAGTTGCTAAGAATTCCGGAACATTTTAGAGTTTAAAGAAGCTCAATTGAGGTATGTTGGCTAAACTCTTCTCTTAGAATTGAATCCCATGATATTCATGTAAATTATGTAAGTCCCGAGTGATTCATTATGAAATTGGCTATTCCGAGTAAGATTGGGTTGAAAGATATATGTTCAACAAGCATCCCAAATGCTCTATTCGTGTTATGTTACCAATTGAGGATGTGTTAAAATATGGGTTGTGCATTAATAATGTTTCGACTTTAAGTCAAGTTCAAATGAAGGCTATTATGCCTCTTTTATGTGCATTAGACTCTATGTGCATTAGACTCTAAATTGCTCACATGTGTACTACACACTTTGATTTGAATTGTGTTTGTTGTTGATGATGAGGATGATATTTGAAAGTGATAAGATGAGCATGAAATACTGAATATGGTTAACGTGCCAAGAATGATCTTATAATTATGGCTACTAGTGCCAATGAAATGAAAAGATGTGAAAGTATTATGAAATGCGATGGTTGATATAAAAAGGTTGATGTCTCAAATAAGACAACCTAGCCGATCGGGTCGTGATCGGACACCATGCCGTACACATGGTGGTGATTGTGCTGGAAATTGTAATTGAAATTGTGATTGTGGTCGATGTCCCTAATGGATAGCCTAGCCGATCGGGTCGTAATCGGACTCCGTGTTAAAAACGGTGGTATTGATATTGAGAGTAATTGTGGTTGATGTCTCTAATGAGATAACCTAGCCGATCGGGTCGTGATCGGACTCCGTACTGAGAATATGGTGGTACTGGTATTGTGGACAATGGTATATCGATACTAAAAATCTCCTAATGTGAGATATGAAAATTAATTTGAATATTGTCTTGATCCTAAATTGAGGTTTGATGTTAATTAAGGCTTTCATTGATATTATGATAATCTTGTTTGTATTATTTGTCATTCTATTGAGAGGGTGTTTAGTTATACATACTAGTGCTATTCGACAGTACTAACGTCCCTTTTGCCGGGGGCGCTGCATCTTTCAATGGATGCAGGTGGTTCCACAGCAGGAGATATTGGTCAGTGATAGCAGTGCACCTTCTTCGCAGCTGACTTGGTGAGCCCGACTTCATTCCGGGGTCATGAATCTTTTGTACTTTGTGTATTTTGTTTGAGGTATAGCCGGGGCCTTATTGCCAGCATTATCATTGTACTCTTCTTTATCTATAGAGGCTCCGTAGAGGCATTATCATTGTGTACTCTTCTTGTTGTAGGTTGTGTATTGGTGCCGGGAAAGACAAACTATGCTATATTGTGGTTGTATTACTTGTCCATTTGAGACTTTAAAAATGGTGAAACTTATAGTAAGAAATTAGTAATTGCAGACATGACCACTTTATTATTTAATTAAGGAAAACATTTATTCTCTTTATTCATGAATGAGTTTGGGTAGAAGGAATCTAACAGACTTGCTCGGTCGGATTTTCTCGGTTGAGCGCCGGTCGCGCTCCTCAATTTTGGGGCATGACAATTAGCACCCGTGAATATCGGAGGATCCAACTGCAGAAACCTGCTCACCCAAGAACTAATGGAATCCCCTAGTTGGCTAGAAGATGTGGGTGCAACATTCGATCTTTGGGCCTGAGAAGCCACTATCTGAGTCAGCATTTGAATAGCTCCCCTAAGATCCCCATCAGAAATACCAGAACCGGAAGCTGGGGTTGGAGGTAGAACGGGAATATTAGATGGAGGAACCGTCCCACCCTCAGTAGGTGTAGGGACTGGTGTGGCCTGGACAGGTGCAGTGGAATCAGGTAGTGTAGTAGTCCGAGGATTATCCTCACCCCTCAGGTATTCACCCGCCTCACCAAGTAAAGGGTCAACTGCCACTCCTAAGGCGGCATAGGCTCCTTGGCCAGTTCTTGCTCTCTTTTTAGGTGCCATGTACTGAAAGTAAAAGGAATGCACGAGTTAGAGGAGGAACAGTTTCACAATCAGTTTCATCGCACGATCTAGAATATCAAAGAAGGGTATTATTCCTAAATGTCCAAGTAGCCTCGAACTTATAGATGTGGTCGACAACACACCAATAAGAAGGACTCTACTAGACACGGCTCTAAGACATCCTAGGACACTTTAAAACCTTAGGCTATGATACCAAGTTTGTCACGCCCCAACCTTGGGGAGCACGACCGGCGCTCAACCGAGTGAACCCGGTTGAGCAAGCCTATTAAATACTTTCTACCCAACTCGCTTATGATAAGAGAAGGCATGTTTTTATTAGCTAAACAGTAGAAGGACCATATAAGACATTACTAAACCATTTAATTTTTTTGCTACTTCCCTGTTATGTTCCAAAATACATACATTTTGTGATTTAGTGGAACAAAAATCCAAAATATAACATAATCTGTTTAACCTTTCTAGCACCCATATACAACCCACATAGCGTCTACGGAGCCTCTAAAGATACAAAAGAGTGTAAAGAAGGTGCCGGCAACAAGGCCCCGACTATACCTCAAAAAGTACAACAATATAAACAAAAGATATATTACATGACCCCGAAATGAAATGGGGCTCACCGAGTCCGCTGAGAAGAGGATGCAGCACCTATCTGTGATCAACACTGTCTGCTATGGAATCACTTGTATCCATTTAAAGATGCAGCACCCCCGGCAAAAGGGACGTTAGTATTGTCGAATAGTACTAGTGTGAAAACTAAACACCATTTCAATAAAATGAATAATTATACAAGGGGAACAGTCAAGGATACAATACGCGCTTCAAATAACATTAAAACATCAAGTTAAGGATCATATAGATTTTTAAGTCAACTCCCGCATTATTAGGTTGGATGGTTTTTTGTGTCAATATACCACAGTCCACAATACCACAGTGTTCTTACACGGAGTCTGATCTCGGCCCAATCGGCTAAGCCATCTCATTTGAGACATCAACCATATTCACTATTTCACTCACAATACCACAGGGTTTTTTAACCTCTACGCCTATTTGGCATCATGGAACCCGGGTTTTTTTAGGAATTTTTTTTTACGGGGCCTTACATCCTCCCCCACTTAAGATCATTCATTCTCGAATGAGGATCAGAGTCCATTATTAGCACCTTGTGCAACTCAGTTAACATATCCTACACTAGCAACCCCAAATTTAACTAACTCTCTAAATTCTCAAAAATTTTGCCAGAGTTTCGTTTTGTAAATAGGCCTATCCACCTGTCAGAGAGTCCTAGAAACACATCTTACAAACATGTATAGAACCCAATGATGTAACATAACTCATAACAACACCAACTGTGGCCTAATGTAAACAACATATAAACAAAAGGAACACCTTTACATTAACTGAACAAGTGATACAAAATTCTTAGGCGACAGGTTCATAAAAGAAAGGATTACACAACTATTCAAACAAGTGAGGATACTTCTTCTTCATCTCTTCCTCGGTCTCCCACGTGGCCTCTTCAAACTGCCGGTTTCGCCATAACACTTTCACGGAAGCAATTTCTTTATTCCTCAACTTTCGGATTTGCCTACCAAGAATGGCAACTGGAATCTCTTCATATGACAATGTTTCATTAACCTCAATGGTCTCAACTGGCACAATAGCTGACGGATCTCCAACTACCTTCTTCAACATAGACACATGGAATACCGGGTGTACTAATGACATCTCAGGTGGTAGCTCAAGCTTGTACGCCTCCTCACCGATCCTCTAAATGATTTTGTACGGCCCAACATAACTCGGACTCAATTTCCCCTTTTTCCCAAACCGCATAATACCCTTCATGGGGAAACCTTCAAGAACACCCAATCATCTTCTTTGAACTCTAAGTCTCTGCGACGAACATCTGAATAGGTTTTCTGATGACTCTAAGCAGTTTTCAACTGCTCCTTTATGATTTTAACTTTTTCCATAGCCTGATGTACAAGGTCTGGCCCTATCAACTCTGCTTTCCTAATCTCAAACCACTCAATGGGAGATCTATATCTCCTACCATATAATGCCTCAAACGGTGCCATCTGGATACTTGCATGAAAGCTGTTGTTATAAGCAAACTCTATGAGTGGAAAATGATCATCCCAGCTACCCTTGAAATCAAGAACACAAGCACGCAACATATCCTCGAGTGTCTGAATAGTCCGCTCTGCTTGCCCGTCGGTCTGTGGATGGAAAGTTGTACTAAGATTCACCTGAGTACCCAAACCTTGCTGAAATTTCCTCCAAAAATTGGCCGCGAACTAAGCCCGTCGATCGAAAAGGATAGAAACTGGAGTGTCATGTAGCCTGACTATTTCCTTGATATACAACTGAGCATATTGTTCCGCTGTGTCGGTAGATTTAACTAGCAAAAAGTGTGCTGATTTCGTGAGTCAGTCCACGATCACCCAAATTGAGTCAAACTTGCACGGAGTGCGTGGTAATCCTACCACAAAATCCATATTAATCATCTCCCACTTCCATATTGGAATTTCTATGTTCTGTGCCAACCCACCAGGCCGTTGATGTTCGGCCTTCACTTGCTAACAGTTCGGACACCTTGCCACAAAGTCCGCCACATTCCTTTTCATGTCATTCCACCAATAGACTTCCTTGAGGTCGTGATACATCTTCGTAGAACCTGGATGCACGAAATACCTAGAAGCGTGAGCTTCGATCATGATTCTTTCCCGGAGACCATCTACATTCGAAACACATAGTCGCCCTTGGTACCTTAGTGTACTATCATCCATCCTAAGAGCAAAAGCCGTAGTCTTATGTTTTTGAATCCCCTCTTTCAATTGCACCAAAAATGGATCGTTGTATTACTTCTCTTTGACTTCCACAACAAGCGATGATTCGGCCCTATTTTGCACAATTACCCCTCCTTCATTTAGAGTCCGTAAGACGAACTCCCAAACTAGCCAATCGATAGACTTCCTTGGCCAATGGCCTTTGATATACTTTCAAGTGTGCTAAACTACCCATAGATTCCCGGCTAAGAGCATCAGCCACAACATTGGCTTTGCCCGGGTGATATAGAATATCGATGTCGTAATCCTTGAGTAACTCAAGCCATCTTCTCTACCTTAGATTCAGCTCCTTTTATTTGAAAATATATTGAAGAATCTTGTGGTCCGTGAATACATCCATATGGACCCCATACAAATGACACCAAATTTTCAATGAAAAAACCACCGCCACAAGTTCTAAGTCATGTGTTGGATAATTCTTTTCATGATTCTTGAGTTGCCTTGAAGCATATGCTATAACTTTGCCGTGTTGCATTAATACACACCCAAGCCCAATTCTTGAAGCATCGCAATATACCATAAACCCTTCTGTACACTCTGGCAGGATCAACACCGCGCCGTAGTCAATTTCGATTTCAACTCCTGGAAGCTTCTTTTACAAGTATCGGACCATTGGAACTGTCACGACCCAAACCGATGGGCCGCGATGGGCACCCGGTACCTTACTCATCCGAGTACCAACATAACGTATCTTTCTTATTACATCATCATAGGTAAGTGGGCCAGAAGGGGCATCATGAGATAAATAGAGTAAACATGAGGGAATTACCCGATATAGAATGACCCAATCTGATATAAAAACCCATACACATGACATACGGGCCTATAAGGCCAACATGATCATTTATAAACACAGAACATAGGCAGACAAGGCCATACAAATACCCGTACTCATGACATCAGTCTACAAGCCTCTAAGAATACATAATTGTCATAAAGGTCGGGACAGAGCTCCACCATACCAAACAATACACATCTAAATCATACTAACCAAACAAGCAACTCCGGAGCAAATGGAGTGCACCAATATCTTCCGCTGAGCTGATCGCCTACTGGGAGGACTCTCGACCTGCCTATCGAGACCTGCGGGCATGAAACACAACGTCCCCAGACAAAAGAGACGTCAGTACAAATAATGTACCGAGTATGTAAGGAATAAAAATTAGTAAATAATAGACATGAGAGAAACATGGAGTAAAAGACTCGACATGTATGTCTGCATAGCTCTGTGAATCATTTCATTTTTATAACGTCATGCATATGCATATAAATGTCATACCATACATAGGTATATGTGTTCATAACATCATCAAGCCTCTGAGGGCATTCCATCATATCATTTCGGCCACTGTGGGCAAATCATCAACGTATACCAGCTGATCAGGTGGTGGTGCATATATAATGCCATAACCTTTTCCCATATCCCATATACATATAATATATGCGTATATAACGTCATCTGATCATGGGTCAATGTACATGTATAAATGCATGTAATGCATAAGAAATACGTTAATAAGATTTCTCGGAATGTCATAAAATCAATATGTCTTTCGGATAAACTTTATCAAATATGTATTTTTTTGAGACCCATGAACAGAAGATATAATAATAATTCACATGGGGAATCAAGAATATAGACACCCCTAGTATTTCTATGAATAGAGTCATTTATGAAAGTTGTGTATTTTGCTCATTTCATTTGTATCATTTGGACCATGCCAAAAGAAAGAAGGGATAGCCTTAACATACCTGAACCGATTCTCTTAGAATTTGCAATTCAAGCTTTACTGAATCAACAACCAACGTTATCTAATTTTGGTATGGAATTGTTTTGTTCTTTGAAGAACTCACGGCCAGCCACTCTCTAAAGCGTGAATTGCACACATGAAGAACTCATTTGATTTATAATGTACAAATGAATTCATTTTAAGAAACTCGCGTTCTTATGACTTAAAATTGCTCTCTTTCATTAGATGTATACGTAACTCATATGCTTAAGACTTGCCAAATATCACCTCTCTAATCTTGCCACATAACATAATAACTTAAGAGTCACACTTCCTTGGGATGGCTTGTTGCCACGTGGGGGAGGGTCTTATCTTACCCAATTCTTTAATTTATTGTTAATCTCCCACTAAAATTAATAATTACCCGATTATCCACATAATTAAGAACTATCTCAAATTACTTAAAATACTACTCACTTTTAACATAGCTTATACACCTCACTATCATAGTCATATGGTACCTTGTATGGCACTAGTCCATAAATACCGGGTATTTTAGCTCGGGCCGTATTTTATCCCAACAAGTTAAACTTTGACGAAAATTTATTTTCTTTGATTTGCTTACCCTCTCACCTTAACGAATTTACTCATCACTGGTTTGAAATAGTATAATGCTTATAATCTCAAAATAATCTCATTCTTGAACTTACGTCGATTAGCTTATGACGAAATTTTAACATATGAAAATGCGGGATGTACCATCTCATTTCCGAGCTTCTATCAATTTACTTATGGCGTACTTTCACGTACGAAAATATGGGGTGTAACATGAACTTAACTGCTTTATGAGTCAATTTAGTCAACGGAGAGGCAAGAGTAGAGAACCCCTCCACAAACTTTTTGTAATACCCTGCTAAGCCCAAGAAACTGCGAATCTCGGTGGGCGTTGTAGGTCTAGGCCAATTCTTTACTGCTGAAATCTTTTGAGGATCAACCTTGATTCCTTCTCTAGAGACAACATGACCCAAGAATGTGACAGATTTGAGCCAAAATTCACACTTTAAAAATTTCGTATACAATTAGTGCTGATAAAGAGTCTGCAACACTGCCCTGAGATGATCGACATGGTCCTCCCGACCTCGTGAATACACAAGAATGTCGTCAATGAACACTATCACAAAGGAGTCAAGGAAAGGCTTGAAAACCCAATTCATAATATCCATGAAAGCTGCTGGGGCATTTGTTAGCCCAAAAGATATCATCAGAAATTCAAAATGCCCATACCAGGTCCTAAAAACTATTTTCGAAATATCCTGCTCCCTGATCTTCAATTGGTGATACCTGGATCGTAAATCAATTTTGGAGAAGTATTTAGTACCCTGTAATTGATCAAACAAATCATATTTTCTTGGTAGTGGGTATTTTTTTTTGATTGTGACTTTGTTGAGCTGCCGGCAGTCAATGCACATCCTCAATGATCCATATTTCTTCCTCACGAAGAGAACCGGTGCGCCCCATGTCGACACACCCGGTCAGATGAAAACCTTCTCTAACAAATCCTTTAACTGTTCCTTTAGTTCCTTGAATTCTGCTGGTGCCATTCTATAGGGCGGAATAGATATAGGATACGTGTCTGGCATCACATCAATCTCAAAATCAATCTCCATGTCTGGCGGAATCCCAGGGAGCTCATCAGGAAAGACCTCCGGAAATTCTTTCACAATTGGCACTGACACGAGTGTAGGTGCCTCAGCATCGGTGTCTGTAACCCAGACCAAGTGATAGATACATCCTTTGTTAATCATCTTCGTGGCCTTAAGGTAAGAAATAAACCTACCCTTTGGCACCACATTATCCCCCTTCCACTCAACAACTGGCTCACTTGGAAATTCAAGCCTCACAGTTCTAGTTCAGCAGTCGAGTTTAGCAAAACATGAATAAAGCCAATCCATCCCCATAATTACATCAAAATCAACCATCCCCAATTCAATGAGATCGGCCATGATGTCCCGACCATGCACTGTGACAACACAACCCCTATAAACTCGTGCGGCTACAATAGACTCGCCAACCAGAGTAGATACAGAGAACGGCTCAGGAAGTTATTCCGGTTCTATCCCAAATTCCATAGCAACATAAGGGGTAACATAGGATAAGGTAGAACCAGGATCAATAAGAGCATATACATCAAGAGTCTGGACAGTTAATATACCTGTAACAATATCTGGAGAAGCCCCTGCATTCTGGCGACCGCTTATAGCATAGAAATGGCCGGGTCCTCCTGAACTCTGTACACCACCCCTAGATGCACCACGCCCTGCTGGTGCCGGAGGGCCTCAAGCTGGAGGGGGTGCGAAAGATGTAGCAGCTGCAGAACTGGATGGCTGTGCTGTGCCCCTGCCTGCACCCTGGCGGGATGAACGACACTCCCTTTGAATATGACCCCTCAATCCACACCCGTAACATATAGGTAAGTCAATGTAGCAAATCCCCGAGTGCATCTTCCCACACCTGGGGCATGGGAGCCTCCGCTGCTATGGGAATCTCCCTCCTGATCGGCCCTGATGGTGGGGTCCCCTGCTGCCCTGATTGGGCATGAAGCGTGTCACGTCCCAAAATCGAGGAGCGCGACCGGCGCTCAACCGAGTGAACCCGACCGAGAAAGCCTGTTACATTTCCTTCTACCCAAACTCATCCACAAATGAAAATAATACATATATTCATAAGTTAGACAAAAACGTGATCGTGTCTACAATACCAATTCATTACCAATAGTTTTCATCATTTTTAAAGTCTCAAATGGAACAAGTAATACAACCACAACATGACATAGTTTGTCTTTCCTAGCACCAATAGACAACCCACACTATGTCTACGGAGCCTCTATAGATAAAGAAGAGTACAATGATAATGCCGGCAACAAGGCCCCGGCTATATCTCAAACAAAATACACAATGAACAAAAGGTACATGACCCCGGGATGAAGTGGGGCTCACCAAGTCAACTGGGAAGAAGGTGTACTGCTATCACTGATTAATACCTCCTGTTGTGGAACCACCTACATCTATTTAAAGATGCAGCACCCCTGACAAAAGGGGCGTTAGTACCGTCGAATAGTACTAGTATGAAAATCAAACTCCAATTTAAGAATTTAGAAATACAATATGAATATGATGAACCAGGGCGGCAATAGAATAATATAGATAACTGTTTAAACCAGAGCAAGCTTATTAAAAGCTATCAATAACATTATAGGATTTAAGATGAGATCCTCTGTAACCATCTTCACACAAAGCGGCCCTGCTGCCTCACCCGATGTATGCAGGTGGAGGTGTACGTACAATACCACAACTCTACTCAATCGGCCATGCTGCCTCACCCCAATGTATGCGGGTGGATGTATAACCACAGTACCAAGAACCTACACAAAGCGTCTATGCCGCCTCACCCCAATGTATGCGGGTGGAAATACATCAACGATACCAATACCAACACAAAGCGGCTATCCCGCCTCACCCCAATGTATGAGGGTGGAAATGCATCAACGATACCAATACCAATACAAAGTGGCTATGCCACCTCACCCCAATATATGCGGGTGGAAATGCATCAACGATACTAATACCAACACAAAGTGGCTATGCCGCCTCACCCCAATATATATATGCCGCCTCACCCCAATGTATGCGGGTGGAAATGCATCAACGATACCAATACCAACACAAAATGGCTATGCCGCCTCACCCCAATGTATGCGGGTGAAAATGCATCAACGATACCAATACCAACACAAAGCGGCTATGCCGCCTCACCCCAATATATATATGTGGGTGGTGGTGCAACATATATGGGTGGTGGTGTCACAAGAATACCAAAACTATACACAAAGCGGTCGTACCGCCTCACCCCAATATAAGTGGGTGGAGGTGCAGTCCCACAATACCATAATCCCTACACAAAGCGGTCATACCGCCTCACCCCAATGTATGTATGTGGGTGGTGGTGCCACAATAATACCAATACTATACACAAAGCGGTCATACCACCTCACCCCAATGTAAGCGGGTGGAGGTGTATCACAATCACAATCTCTACACATCTTGGCATAAATAACCTTCGCATAAATCATGACTTAAAATTATAACATGTGGATACACAATCCATAGTTTAGAACACATCCCCAATTTATAATGCAATATGATAAGAGCATTTGAAACACAAATTGAACATATATCTTTATCACAAGACTTATCGGAATACTCGATTTGTAATCAACATCTTGGAACTTACAAGGATAATGGGAATTCCAATTCTTAAATAAGAGTTTAGCCAATATACCTCACTTGAGCTTCCTTACACTCTAAATGTTCTGGAATTCTTAGCTACTTCAATCTATTTTAGAAATATAACAAGTTAAACCAAAATTAGGAAGATGATCATGGTTCTAGCTCATTTGAGCATTTTATCAAACACTAGGCGTGCATAAGGTTTCAAGGTCCTTTTATGGAGAATTCCATCATCCCACAATCCAATCTTTACCATGCCTAGTTCAACAATCTTCCTACACCCCTTTATATCACATGCATGTAAAATAAACAACTCTCATGCCCAAATATTATCTTGCTAATTACCCATTTTCAGAAAATCTCAAAATTAGGGGTTAGGGTGTATAATCTTACCTCTAGGATGAAAACCTAGTGAGTTTTCCTTCTTAATCTTCCAAAAGTTGAGCAAGAATTGAAGAACAATTATTGAAGAACACCTTCTCACTCTAGGGCACTCTATCTCACTCTAAAATGTCAGATTTTAGGCCAAAATGACTTAACCCCTCTCTCTACCCGGCCTTGGGGTTATTTAATAAGTTCCTACGTGTGCGGCCGCGCACCTGGGCAAGTACCACGCACCTGAGGCAGAAACTCTCAAATATGCACGGTCGCGCATCCGGGCACGCATATGACACAGGTCCAGTAAAATTATCATAACTTTCTGTATACATATCCAAATGACAAACGGTTTGATGCGTTGGAAATTAGACTCAAAGAGCTTTAATTTGATAGGTTATACACCATATAAAGCTTCATATGTTGAGAGTTATGCTCGTTTGAAGTTAAGTCTTGTGCGAACTCACTTGAAACTTTATCCCATCATATAATTTTCGACTTGACTAAACCATTCTTAATATACCACATACATATATTATCATGATAAATTGATATCATTCAAATTATTAGTCTTGTTCATACTTGAATTAATATAATTAGCACTCGCCAATCTTCTTAATGGTCTTAAAACACTTCAAAACTTTTCGGGGTGTTATAAAATGACTCCCCAGCTACTGACTATGCCCCGCTGGCAGTGCACTCGCTCCATCATATTCTTTAACTTTCGGGCGTCTGTAGCTTGAGCAAATGCCACCATCTTACCATAGTTCATATTAGAATTTAAGGCAGTTGTGGCAGCCTCATTAATAACCAAAAGGTTAAGGCCCTGCACAAATCGATGCATTCTGGCTTCCATCGTGGGTACCATGTGAATAACATATTTCGACAGGCGCGCGAACTCCATTTGATACTCCCACACACTCTTACTCCTTTGCTTAAGATTCTCAAACTCCGCAGCACGGGCTGCCCTAGTCTCGGTAGGCAAGAAATGGTCTATAAAGGCATCAGCAAACTCACTCCACCTCGCTGGAGGGCTCCCCTCCTCCCGATAGTCCTCCCACAGCTCAAACCAAGAATATGCCACCCCTTTCAGGCGGTAGGCGGCCAACTCCACTCCCTCCATCTCAGTAGAGCGCATAACTCGGAGAGTCTTATGCATCTCATCAATGAAGTCCTGTGGGTCCTCCTCAGGATTAGCACCCGTGAACACCGGAGGATCCAACTACAGAAACCTGCTCACCCTAGAACTAGTGGAATCCCCTGGTTGGCTAGAAGATGTGGATGCAACATTCGACCTTTGGGCCTGAGAAGCCACTATCTGAGTCAGCATTTGAATAGCTCCCCTAAGATCCCCATCAAAAATACCAGAACCAGAAGTTGGGGCTGGAGGTGGAACTGGAATATTAGATAGAGGAACCGTCCCACCCTCAGTAGGTGTAGGGACTGGTGTGGCTTGGACAGGTGTAGTGGAATCAAGTAGTCTAGCAGTCCGGGGATTATCCTCATCCCTCGGGTATTCACCCGCCTCACCAAGTAAAGGGTCAACTGCCACTCCTAAGGCGGCATTGGCTCCTTGGCCAGTTCTTGTTCTCTTTTTAGGTGCCATGTACTGAAAGTTAAAGGAATGCACATGTTAGAGGAGGAACAGTTTCACAATCAGTTTCATCACACGATCCAGAATATCAAAGATGGGTATTATTCCTAAATGTCCAAGTAGCCTCCAACTTATAAATGTGGTCGACAACACAGCGATAAAAAGGACTCTACTAGACACGGCTACGAGACATCCTAGGACACTTTAAAACCTTAGGCTCTGATACCAAGTTTTTCATGCCCCAACCTTGGGGAGCGCGACTGGCTCTCAACCGAGGGAACCCAGTCGAGCAAGCCTATTAAATACTTTCTACCCAACTCACTTATGATAAGAGAAGGCATGTTTTTATTAGCTAAACAGTAGAAGGACCATATATCTAGACATTACTAAACCATTTCATTTTTTACTACTTCCCTGTTAAGTTCCAAAATACATACATTTTGTGATTTAGTGGAACAAAAATCCAAAATACAACATAATCCGTTTGACCTTTCTAGCACCCATATACAACCCACATAGTGTCTACGGAGCCTCTAAAGATACAAAAGAGTGTAAAGAAGGTGCCGGCAACAAGGCCCCGTCTATACCTCAAAAAGTACAACAATATTAGCAAAAGATATATTACATGACCCCGGAATGAAATGGGGCTCACCGAGTCCGCTGAGAAGAGGATGCAACACCTATCTGTGCTCAACACTATTTGCTATGGAACCACCTGTATCCACTTAAAGATGCAGCACCCCCAGCAAAAGGGACATTAGTACTGTCGAATAGTACTAGTATGAAAACTAAACACCATTTCAATAAAATGAATAATAATACAAGGGGAACAGTCAAGGATACAATACGAGCTTCAAATAACATTAAAACATCAAGTTAAGGATCACATAAATTTTTAATTAAACTCTCGCATTATTAGGTTGGATGGTTTTTAGTGCCAATATACCACAATCCACAATACCACAGTGTTCTTATACGGAGTCCGATCTCGGCCCGATCGGCTAAGCCATCTTATTTGAGACATCAACCATATTCACTATTTCACTCAAATACCACAGTGTCATTGCACGGAGTCCGATCTTGGCCTGATCGGCTAAGCCATCTCATTCGAGACGTCAACCATTTCAATCGATCATCTTACTTCATGTTTCTTTTCCATCTTTTCCGCACATTGGCACAAGTGGCTTTAATTATAAAGTCGTTCTTGGTACTTGGCCTTATTTCATAATTCAAGTTCTTTTCCACAATCCAACATTATTACTTCATCAATAACAACACGATTTTCATTCATGACTTCTTGATTCCACATGTGAGCAATTTTAGAATTCAAGGCACATAGAGGCTTTTTACACAATTTGGCATAACAGTCTTTAATCGAATTTGACTTGAAGTCTAGGCATATTAGCACATATTCTAAGTCTTGAACATTTCCTCAGATGACGAGATAACATGATGAAAGCATGGGAATACATTTTACACATATATTTGCCAAGCAAGCACATTCGGGATAGCAATTTCTAGGACGTTCAATTGGGACATACGTCGATTGCATGAATACCGTGGGATTCAATTCTAAGAACATGGGGTTTAGCCAACATACCTCAATTGAGCCTCTTAAAACTCTAAGATGTTCCGGAATATTAGCAACTTCAATCTATTTTAGCAATATAGCAAAATTGAACCCAAAATTAGGAAAATGATAATAATACTAGCTCACTTGAGCATTCTATCAAGCACTATGTGTGTATTAAGGTTTCATGCCCTTTTTATGAAAGACTCCACCAACCCACACCCCATTCTCTTCTCTCTTTAACTCATAACCTCCCCACATACCTTAGGAACACATGCATGCAAGGTAAGCACTCCCATCCCATGAATTTCCTTACTAATGGCCCATTCTAGTTACATTTTGAAATTAAGAGTTTGGGTGATAGAATCTTACCTCTTAGGAAGAAGACCTAGGTGCCTCTCTTGATAATCTTCAAGGTTTTAAGTGAGAATTGAAGAGCAATTTGATGAAGATCACTTCCTCCCTCTAGGACCCTCTCTCTCATTCTAAAAATACCAGAAAATAGGTTCAAAATAACCCAAGGTAGGTATTTTAACGGAATATGGTCGGGTTTAAAAACCACAAAAATGAAGCTCCGAAACAGGTTCTACGATCGCATAATTGATATGCGGTCCGCATATCGGCCGCATAATTTGGCCTCCAAAACTGGGCATGTCTGACCCGGTCTGCGTCATTATGCAGCCTGCAAACCTGTTCTGCGGTTGCATAATGCACCGCAGAACGATTCTGCGATTGCATAGTGCATCCCAGAACCTCCCTCCGAAAAATCGCAAAGCAGGATATGCGACAAGAGTGCAACCCGCGAAGTGGTTATGCGGTCGCATAATGGCCGCAAAATTTGAAATCAAAATGACCCAGAAATCTGACCCACTCTGCGACCATTCTGCGGTCCACATAGTGGTTCTACGGTCGCAGAATAGGCCGCAGAAATGCCTACTTCTGCCCAACATTTTCTTCAACTTCCCAATGCATTATTTAATCCAATTTCGGCATTTTGGTCATCACGGCATGTTTCTACTACTATTAACCTCTACGCCTATTTCGGCATTACGGAAAACCCGATTTTTAGGAAAAATTTTACGGGGCCTTACAGAATGTTCCAAAGGGGGGAATGATAGCTCCACGGACAAGGATAAGGCTTTAGAAGCACCAAAAAAGTCATTCACAAGGTCTCAAGCTAAGGAGAAGCAAGACAAAGGTTGTTGGGCTTCAATGGGAGATCAAGAAGGCGCTAATGGTGGAAGAAGAGCTCAAGAATTATGGAGAGGACTTAGCTAAGTGCTACACTCATTTCATGGTCCAAGTCCAAGTCCAAGAGGAGGTAGATTAGGGTCCAAGCACCAGCCAAGGAGGGTCTAAATTAGGCACCTAAATCAACCTACAAAGGAGCTAACTTGGCGCCCAAGTCAGCTCAAGGAGGGGCGGCCAAGACATAGGAGAAGGAGTCAAAGTTCCTTATTTTGTTTTCTAGTTTGTTAGGACATATTTGATGCTTTCCTAGGTAGTTAAGGCTTTGTTTTTATTTTCCTAAGATTATTGGAATTACTTTCCAAGATTGACTTAGTTTTTATTTCCTAGAGTGTTACCTTTTCCTATGATAGTTGGACTTGTTGTCCAAAGTAGTTTAGGACTTTATTTCCTTAATTATTAGGTAGAATTTCGTGACCCCCTCCCTATATAAAGAGGGGTGTCTTCTTTGCTTTTAGACTTAGACTACAATAAAAATTGTGAGATTTTTCTTGCACTCTTATATGTGGCTACTCTTGGATTTATTCTTCAACCTTCAAGACTCAACTTAAGGTGGCAATATTAAACTCTTTTGAAATCTTAGATCACTTCTAGGTATTCAAGAAAGGTGATAAGTTTAGGCTTATTATTGTTCTTGTTATTCTAAAGGGTCGGGTTTCACAATCTATCTCTTGTTTTTAATTCTCTACCAAAGGCGATTAGTTCTTTGTTAGCTAATTGTTGTTGTTAGGATTCAACTTCAAGAATAGACTTCTTGAATTCAAGAAAATCTTTCTTGAATTCAATCTATCTTTAATTTTCCATTGTTTCTTTTGTTTCTTTATTTTCTTTTAGCTTCCGCACGTTTCTTGATTTTCTTTAGTAATTCTTGGACCCCTATCGTGTTGTTATCAAGTGGTATCAGAGCATAGTCTAATCAAGATTTCAATCTTGATAATCTTAGGAGGTTCTTGAGCAAAACAAAAAGGAAAAAAAAACCAAAATCAGCCCCAAAAAAAGTGTTATTACTGATTATTATTTTAGAATTCAATTATTAGTTGGTTTCCAAGTCAAGAAAGGAAACAAGAAGAGGGGATCCTTGTTCTTGAAGATTAAGGAAACTCTTTCCCTTATTCTCTTGGGTTTTGGGGTTTCCTAAAATTCTTTCCTTTTTCATTTCTACTAACCAATTCCTATTCTTCCTAGGTTTGGTCATTCACTTTTCTTTCTTTTTCTAACTCCATATTTTTATCACTAAGGGTTGTGACTAGTAAGGATTAACGACCAAGAGTTGCATTGAGTAGAAAAAGGCAAGAGAGGTGAGAACATCAGAGGGAAAAAGCCAAATTGAGAGATATATATTGCTTTGTTCAGGATGTCTCATACAGGTAGTGATGTACAAAGGGTTCTTCAAGAAGCCGAAATCAAAGGAAGGAATGATTTCACCTTGCAAGCTATGCACCAACAATTTGAAAGGTGGAATTTACAATTCCAACAGATGAGGGACACCATTACTGAGCAAAATATTACAATAGCTGAACTTAGGAGGGGAAATAACGCTAAACCCCAAGCTAGGAGAAATGCACCCCCTACTCCCATTGTAAATCAAGAAAACCCTATCGATGATATTAATGATGATATTGATTTTGATAGGTTAGGAAGAGATAGGAGGGGACAAAGAGGAAGACTAGAAGATGATAATATAAGTAGTATAAAGATGAAGATGCCAACTTTCAAGGGAACAAGGGATCCGGACTTGTACCTTGATTGGGAGAGAAAAGTTGAAGCCATCTTTGACTGCCACAACTATTCTAAGGGTAAGAAAGTTAAACTTGCTGCTGTTGAGTTTTCTGACTATGCAGCAATCTGGTGGAAAAAGCTTTCTAGGGACAGATTGCAAGAAGGACAAGCACTCGTTGCTACGTGGGCTGAGATGAAGAGGGTAATGAGGAAGAGATTTGTGCCATCACACTTTCAAAGAGATCTACAACAATGTCTTCAAACTTTGAGGAAAGGGTCCATGTCTGTAGATGAGTACTTTAAGGCTATGGATATGGCTATGATCCAAGCTAATTGTATGGAGGAAGAGGAGGCTACAATGGCTAGGTTTTTGAATGGTTTAAATAGGGAAATAGCTGATGTAGTTGAATTACAATAATATGTAACTTTAGATGAGTTAGTTGAATTAGCTGCAAAGGTAGAAGGACAAAACAAAAGGAGACAACATTCTAGCTCATGGAAAAGCCGGCCAACTACTATTCCAAAGAAGCAATGGCCGAAATCTGAGGAGACACCTACTCTTAAATTCCATGAAGACAAGGGCAGGAGCAAATTGGAATCCAAGGATGGGGGTAAGCCTTTTACGCCTAAAACTTCTACTCCTATTTCTTCTATTCAATATCTCAAGTGCCAAGGGAGAGGGCATAAGGCTTATGAATGCCCAAGTAGAAGAAACATTCTAATCAAAGAGGATGGGGGATATGAGAGTGAAAAAGGTGAACCAAGTGAAGAACAAGAAGAAAACTTTGTAGAGAGTGAAGAAGGAGAAGAGATGGAGTACATTGATAGTGGGGTGAATTTTGTGGTTAGGAGGCTTATGCACATTAATTTGGGTCACTCTAATGAAGAACAAAGGAAAAACATATTCCATACTCGGTGTGAGATTAAAGATAAAATTTATTCTATGATAATTGATAATGGGAGTTGTGCTAATGTTGTGAGTGCATATTTGGTGAAAAAGTTAGGGTTGGAATGGATGAAGCACCCTAGACCTTATAGGTTACAATGGTTCAATGATAGTGGAGAGGTCAAGGTGAATAAGCAATGCATGGTCTCTTTCAAGATTGAAAGGTACGCTGACGAAGTTCTATGTGATATAGTACCCATGCAAGCTTGTCATATCTTGTTGGGGCACCCGTGGCAGTATGATATGAGTGCTTTTCACGATGGGAGGAAAAATAGATACTCTCTTGAGCATAATGGCAAGAAGTACATTCTTGCACCTTTAACTCCTTCCCAAGTGCACGAAGATAAAAAAAGATGAAAGAATCAATGGGGAAACATGAGGAGGGATCAAAACGAGAGACTGAAAGGAAAGACAAAGAGGGAAAATATGAAGTGAGGTGTGAGGAGAGAGAGGGCAGCAAAGAGAGAAAGGAAAAGGTGGGGAAGAGTGTAAAAAAGAAAGCATTGGTGAGAGGAAAGAGGCTAAGATTGAAAAAAAAAATGAGCCTTGCAAAAGCGAAAGAGTGTTTAATTGCAAAAAACAAGAAGGGTTGCCTATTATCTTGCTCGCTTATAAGGAAGTTCTTCTTAATAATGGTTCGCTAACATCCTCTTTGCCTAGTGTTATTTCTAATCTTTTGCAGGATTTTGAAGATATTTTCCTGAGGACCTTCCTAAAGGTTTACCACCTTTTAGAGGAATAGAGCATCAAATTGATTTTATGTCGGGATCAGTAATTCCAAATAGGCCTGCTTATAGGAGCAATCCCGAAGAAACAAAAGAATTGCAAAGACAAGTAGAGGAGCTGCTTGATAAGGGATTTGTAAGAGAAAGCATGAGTCCTTGTTCTGTGCCCGTGCTTTTGGTGCCAAAGAAGGATGGCACTTGGAGGATGTGCGTGGACTGCCGCGCCATTAATAAAATAATGGTAAAGTATCGCCATCCTATTCCCCGTTTAGATGATATGCTTGACCAATTGCATGGTTCTCAAATATTCGCTAAAATTGATTTGAAGAGTGGATATCACCAAATTAGAATGAATCCTGGAGATGAGTGGAAAACTGCCTTTAAAACTAAATATGGATTATATGAATGGTTAACTAATGCACCTAGTACATTCATGAGGTTAGTGAACCATATCTTTAAGGATTTTCATGGAAAATTTGTAGTCGTTTATTTTGATGATATTCTGATCTTTTCTAAATCTTTAGAAGAGCATGTCGAACATTTGAAACAAGTTTGTAATGTGCTTAGGGAGCAACAATTATATGCAAATTTATCCAAGTGCACTTTTTGTGTAGATAACGTAGTTTTCTTGGGTTTTGTCGTGAGTTCTAGAGGTGTAGAGGTAGATGAAGATAAAATCAAGGCGATTAAATATTGGCTTACACCTAAGAGCATTACTGAAGTTAGAAGTTTTCATGGACTTGCTAGCTTTTATAGGAGATTTGTTAGAGATTTTAGTTCAATTGTTGCACCTTTAACTGAAGTCATTAAGAAGGATAAGGTCTTTAATTGGGGAAAAGAACAAGAGCATGCATTTAATATTTTGAAGGATAAATTATGTTCTGCTCCTTTGTTACAATTGCCTGATTTTAATAAGTCCTTTGAAATTGAATGTGATGCATCTGGTAGAGAGGTATTGGGGCTATTTTAATGCAAGATTCTAAACCAATCGCTTATTTTAGTGAGAAGTTGAATGGGGCTGTATTGAATTATTCTACTTATGATAAAGAATTATATGCCTTGGTAAGGGCTCTTGCTACATGGCAGCATTATTTATGGCCAAAGGAGTTTGTGATAAAAACTGACCATGAGTCTTTAAGATACTTGAAAAGCCAAGGTAAATTGAGTAGAAGACATGACAAATGGGTTGAATTCATTGATACATTTCCTTATGTGATTAGCTACAAGCAAGGTAAAGACAATATACTTGCTGGTGCGCTTTCAAGAAGGTACGCTCTTGTTTCTACTCTTATTTCTAAATTGATGGGATTTGATCATATTAAGGATTTATATGTTGATGATTCTGATTTTGATGTAGCATTTTCGGCATGTTTAAATGGGCCTTTTGAGAAGTATAATCTGAAAGATGGGTTTCTTTTTAAAGAGAATAAGTTTTGTGTCCCTAATTGTTCTTTGCGAGAAGTTTTTGTGAGGGAAGCACATTGTGGGGGGATTATGGGACACTTTGGTGTGCCTAAAACACTTGACATCCTTGCTGAAAATTTCTTTTAGCCTAATATGAGAAAAGATGTAGAAAGATTTTGTGCTCAATGTCTTGAATGCAAACAAGCTAAATCTAAAGTGTTGCCACATGGTTTATACATGCCATTACCTGTGCCTATTTCACCTTGGATTGATATTTCTATGGACTTTGTGTTAGGATTGCCTAGAACAAGGTATGGTAAGGATAGCATCTTTGTTGTGGTAGATAGGTTCTCAAAAATGGCTCGCTTTATTCCTTGTTTAAAGACTAATGATGCTTCTCATGTTGCTGATTTATTTGTTAGAGAAGTTGTTAAATTGCATGGTATACCTCGAACTATTGTTAGTGATAGGGATGCTAAGTTTCTAAGCCACTTTTAGCGTGTGCTTTGGGGAAAATTGGGAACAAAATTATTGTTTTCTACTTCTTGTCATCCACAAACTGATGGGCAAACTGAGGTAGTAAATAGAACCTTAGGAAATATGTTAAGGGTTGTTCTAAAAGGAAAATTAACTTCTTGGGAGGATCACTTGCCTATGGCAGAATTTGCTTACAATCGAACTGTTCATTCATCTACTGGTTATTCTCCTTTTGAAGTTATTTATGGCTTTAACCCCCTTACACCCCTTGATTTATTGCCTTTGCCTACTAATGAGATGGTTAGTCTTGATGGAAAAAAGAAAGCTGATTTGATGAAGATTATTCATGAGCATACGAGACTTGCAATTGAGAGGAAGAATGAGCAAACAGCTTTACAATGAAATAAAGGTCGAAAACCAGTTATCTTTGAGCCTGGTGATTTGGTTTGGGTTCATATGAGGAAGGAGAGATTTCCTTCAAAAAGGAAGACAAAATTGCACCCTAGAGGAGATGGGCCATTTAAAGTACTTGAAAGGATTGGAGATAATGCTTACAAATTGGACCTTCCAGGTGAGTTTCAAGTAAGTGCTACTTTCAATGTTGCTGACTTATCCTTATTTGATGTAGGTTCAAATTTGAGGATGAATTCTTTTCAAGAGGAGGGGAATGATAGCTCCACGGACAAGGATAAAGCTTTAGAAGCACCAAAAAAGCCATTCACAAGGTCTCAAGCTAAGGAGAAGCAAGACAAGGTTGTTGGGCTTCAATGGGAGATCAAGAAGGCGCTAATGGTGGAAGAAGAGCTCAAGAATTATGGAGAGGACTTAGCTAAGTACTACACTCATTTCATGGTCCAAGTCCAAGTCCAATAGGAGGTAGATTGGGGTCCAAGCATGATAGCATCAAAGACAAGGATAGAGTTTTGGAAGCTCCAAGGCCATTTACAAGATCTCAAGCTAAAGAGTTTCACTCTAAGGTTGCTGGACTTTAATGGCAAATAAAGAAGCTTTTAATTGTAGAGGAAGAGATCAAGCCCAAAGTAGATGAATTATCCAAGTTTTACAATTATTTGGTGATCCAAATTGAAGTCCAAGAGGAAGAAGATTGGGCCACCAAATCAGCCCTTGAAGTCCACCAAAGGGGCTCAAAATGAGCTTAAAAAGAGGTCCAAAAGGGGGTGTTTCAAAAGGAGCCCAATTGGAGTCCAAATCAATGGCCCAAACTAGTAGTTTTAAGGTCCAAATCTGCCCTAAAGAGATTTGGCCGCCCCCCACCTAATTTTAATGACTTTTCTTACTCCTTAGCAACCACCCTACCTAATTGTAATGACTTTTTATGCCTTAGCAACCACCCTACATAATTTTAAGGACTTTTTGTGCCTTAGTACTCCTATAAATAAGGAGTTCTTCTCATTCATTGAGACACTTCATTATTGATTAAGTATATCATACTTTGAGAGTTCTTTTGAACCTTTGTTACTTGTGCTTTGAGATTTACCTTTCAACCTTTACTAGTTCATAGTTCAAGGTAGTAAGATTACTTCTCTATTGTGATATCTTTGATTCCTTTATGGTATTCTTAGAAGGCGATTAATACTAGTTATTAATTATTGTCTCAAGTTACTCGTAAAGCGGTCAAGATCCGAATCTATTATTTTGATTTGCTTTTAAGTAAAGGCGTTTGATTTCTTCAATAAATCAAGACGTTGTTGCTTTGATCTTGTCAAGGCTATAGAACTTGCGTTCTTGGAAGTTCTTGGAATTCTTTCCTTGAATTTTTCCATATCCTTTATTTTCTACCCTTTAGTGCTAGTTGTTCAATTCCTTATTGTTATTGCTTCCGCATTTACTTTTCAAATTCTTACTCTAGTTTGGATTCCCGACCTTGTCGTTATCAAGTGGTATCAAAGCGGTTCTATCAAGGTTTTGTTCTTGATAATTCTGGGAATTTCTTGAATACTAAGAGCAAAAAAAAAACAAGTTAAAAAGAAAAACAAAAAAAACAAAAAAAACAAAAATCAATTTTAAAAAAAAATAATTGCTTGCTCTCCAGGAACTTTCTTTTGTATCTAATTTGTTTCCAAAAACTATCAAAGGAAACAAGAAGAGGGGATCCGAGATTTCAAAGATAAGACAAAAATTTAATTTTTCTTACACTTTCTAATCTAAATATATAATCATTTCCTTTTTGTTCGTGTCTTGTTTCAACCGCGCCTAATAGTTCTAGGATTTGGTTCTTCTTTCATTTGTTCCCCAAAAATCTATATTTTACTACTAAGAACTTTATACGAGTTGGGTTTAATTATAAATCTACAAAGTATTTTGTTCAAAGGTTATTTCGAGAGAGAGAAAAAAAAGGCAAAGTGTGTGTCAGAACAATTGAGAAAAAAATTCAATTTGTCTGATACAGTTTAATTATTTAAGATCTCACATACAGGTAGTGATGATGAACGAAGGGTTCTTTAAGAAGCCGAAATCAAAGCAAGAAATGATTTTACCTTGCAAGCTATGCATCAACAATTCGAAAGGTGGAATTTGCAACTCCAAGAGATGAGGGACACAATTGCTGAGCAAAATGATACAATAACTTAACTTAGAAGGGAAAATAATGTTAGGCCCCAAGCTAGGAGAAATGTACCCTTTGCTCCCATTGTAAATCAAGAAAACCCTATAGATGATTTTAATGATATTGATTTTGATCGGGTGGGAAGAGATATGAGGGGACAAAGAGGTAGAGTAGAAGATGATAATATAAGCAGTATAAAGATGAAGATGCCATCTTTCAAGGGAACAAGGGACCTAGAGAAAAGTTGAAGCCATCTTTGACTGTCACAACTACTCTAAGGGTAAGAAGGTTAAACTTGCAATTATTGAGTTTTCTGACTATGCTGCTATTTGGTGGAAAAAGCTTACTAGGGACAGATTACAAGAAGGACAAGCACCAATTGCTACTTGGGCTGAGATGAAGAGGGTGATGAGAAAGAGATTCATACCATCACACTTTCAAAGAGAGCTACAACAACGCCTTCAAACATTGAAGCAAGGGTCCATGTCTGTGGATGAGTACTTTAAGGCTATGGATATGGATATGATCCAAGCTAATTGTATGGAGGAAGAAGAGGCTACAATGGCTAGGTTTTTAAATGGTTTAATTAAGGAAATAGCTGATGTAGTAGAATTACAACAATATGTAACAATAGATGAGTTAGTTGATTTGTCTGTAAATGTAGAAAATCAAAATAAAAGAAAGCAAACTAGCTCATGGAAAGGTCAGTCAAACACCATCTCCAAGAAGCCATGGTCAAATCAAGAGATGAAGAGTTCTTCTAGACCTCAAGAAGACAAGGATAAAGGTAAATTTGAGAACAAAGAGGGAGGTAAAACCTTTAACCCTAAACCTTTTACACCTTCTAGTTCTATTCAGTGTTATAAATGTAAAGGAAGGGGACATATGATGCATGAATGTCCAAGTAGAAGAAACATCATTCTTAGAGAAGATGGAGGATATGAGAGTGAAAAAAGTGAGGGAGAAGAAGAGGGAGATGTGAGTAATGATGATGATATAGAACTACCTAATGATGGCATGATTGGGGTAGTTAGGAGGATTATGACTATCAATTTGGGAAGCAATAGTGAAGAACAAAGGGAGAATATATTCCATACTAGGTGTGGGATAAAGGGGAAAACTTGTTCTATGATCATTGATAGTGGTAGTTGTGCTAATGTGGTGAGTTCATACTTTGTGGAAAAATTGGGACTTGCATGCATGAAACACCCTACTCCCTATAGACTCCAATGGTTAAATGATAGTGGTGAACTAAAGGTAAACAAACAATGCATGATTTCATTCAATGTTGGTAGATATGAGGATGATCTTCTTTGTGACACAGTCCCTATGCAAGCTTGTCATATCTTACCGGTTCGTCCTTGGCAATATGATAGGAATGTTTTTTATGATGGAAGGAAGAATAGATATTCTCTTGAGCTAAATGACAGAAAATTTACTCTTGCACCTTTATCTCCTTCTCAAGTGTTTGAAGATCAAAAGAGATTAAGGGAAACAATGGAAAAACCAAGGGGAGGGATAAAAAGTGAGCTTGTGGAAAAAGAAAAGAAAGAAGGCCAAGAGTTAGAAAAAAGAGAGATGGCCGAGAGAAAGAGAGAGAGGTCAACAATATGAGAGAAGAGATAAAAAGGGGCTTGAATGAAAAAAATAAAAGTCTTGGTGCAGGCTAAGGAAATAAAAAAAAGAGTTTTTATATAAAAGCCAAAGAGTGTTTAAATGCAAGAAAAGAGGGGTTGCCCATAATACTACTTACTTACAAAGAAGCTTTGATTAATTCTGAGTTACTAACTTCTTCTTTGCCAAGTAGTATTTCTTCTCTTTTGCAGGATTTTGAAGATGTCTTTCCTAAAGATATTCCTAATGGATTGCCACCTTTACATGGCATTGAGCATCAAATTGATTTTGTGCCTGGATCACAAATCCCAAATAGGCCTACTTATCGGAGTAATCCAGAAGAGACAAAAGAGCTTCAAAGGCAAGTTGAGGAGCTGCTTGAGAAAGGCTTTGTGAGAGAGAGCATGAGCCCTTGCTCTTTTCTCGTCCTATTGGTACCCCAAAAGGATGAAACTTGGAGGATGTGCGTGGACTGTAGAGCAATCAACAAGATAACGGTAAAGTATCGCCATCCTATTCCTTGTCTTGATGACATGTTGGATCAATTACATAGATCCAAAATCTTTTCTAAAATTGATCTAAAAAGTGGTTACCATCAGATTCGAATGAATCCTAGAGATGAATGGAAAACTGCTTTTAAGAACAAATATGGGCTTTATGAGTGGTTAGTTATGCCTTTTGGCTTGACTAATGCACCTAGCACTTTCATGAGATTAATGAATTATATCTTTAAGGATTTTCATGAAAAATTTGTTGTGGTGTACTTCGATGATATCTTGATCTTTTCTAACACTTTAGAAGAGCATGTAGAACACCTAAAACAAGTTTTTGAAGTTCTTAGAAAGCAACTCTTATTTGCTAATCTTAAAAAGTGTACTTTTTGTGTGGATCGTGTGATTTTCTTGGGTTTTGTGGTTAGTTCTAAATGAGTTGAGGTAGATGAAGAGAAAATTAAAGCAATAAAAGAATAACCAAAACCTACGAGTGTAACTGAAGTTAGGAGTTTTCATGGACTTGCTGGTTTTTATAGGAGGTTTGTGAGAGACTTTAGCACCATTGCTTCTCCTTTAACTGAAGTTATGAAAAAGGATAAGATTTTTACATGGGGAAAAGAACAAGATGATGCTTTTAACTTGTTGAAAGAAAAGTTATGTTCTGCTCCATTGTTACAATTGCCTAATTTTCTAAATCTTTTGAAATTGAATGTGATGCTTCTGGCAAAGGAATAGGTGATGTTTTGATGCAAGATTCTAAACATATTGCCTACTTTAGTGAGAAGTTGAGTGGAGCCACATTGAACTATTCCACTTATGACAAAGAGCTATATGCTTTGGTAAGGGCTTTAGCCATGTGGCAACATCACTTGTGGCCAAGAGAGTTTGTCATTAAAACTGACCATGAATCCTTGAAATACTTGAAGAGTCAAGGTAAGCTTAGTAGAAGGCATGCTAAGTGGGTTGAATTCATTGAAACTTTTCCTTATGTAATTTCTTACAAACAAGGGAAAGAGAATGTTGTTGCGGATGCACTTTCAAGAAGGTATGTCTTAGTTTCTACCCTGACTTCTAAATTGATGGGTTTTGATCAAATCAAGGGACTTTATGCTAATGATGTTGATTTTGGCAAGATTTTTGCAGATTGTAAGTTGGGTCCTTTTGAGAGGTTTAACCTCCAAGATGGGTTTCTCTTTAAGAAAAATAAGTTGTGTATCCCTAATTGCTCTTTACGTGAAGTATTTGTAAGGGAAGCACATTGTGGAGGGCTTATGGGTCACTTTGGAGTTCCAAAGACGCTAGACATACTTGCTGAAAATTTCTTTTGGCCTGGAATGAGAAAAGATTTGAAAGAATGTGTGCACAGTGTTTGGAATGTAAACAAGCTAAATCTAAAGTGTTACCACATGGTCTTTACACGCCATTACCTGTTCCTACCTCACCTTGGATTGATATTTCTATGGATTTTGTGTTAGGTTTGCCTAGAACAAGGTATGGTAAGGATAGTATATATGTTGTGGTAGATAGGTTCTCCAAAATGGCTTGTTTTATTCCTTGTTTAAAGACTAATGATGCTTCACATGTTGCTGATCTTTTTGTAAAAGAAATTGTCAAATTGCATGGTATACCTAGAACTATTATTAGAGGGATGCTAAGTTTTTGAGCCACTTTTGGCGTGTATTTTGGGGTAAGTTAGGCACTAAATTGTTGTTTTCTACTTCTTGTCACCCACAAACTAATGGACAAACTGAAGTAGTTAATAGAACCTTAGAAAACATGTTGAGGGCTGTTTTGAAAGGTAAATTAACTTCTTGGGAGGCTCACTTACCTATGATTGAATTTGCTTACAATAGAACAATCCATTCTTCTATAGGTATGTCTCATTTTGAAGTTGTTTATGGTTTTAATCCCTTCACTCCCCTTGATTTATTACCATTACCTACTAATGATATTGTTAATCTTGATGGTAGGACAAAGGCTGAGATGATGAAAAAATTCATGAACAAACAAGGCTAGCAATTGAGAAGAAAAATGAGCAAACTGCCTTGAGAAAGAATAAGGGTCGAAAACAAGTTATTTTTAAACCTGGAGATTTAGTTTGGGTTCACTTTAGAAAGGAGAGATTTCCCTCCAAAAGGAAGTTAAAGTTGCACCGTAGAGGAGATGGCCCATTTCAAGTCCTTGAAAGGATTGGAGACAATGCTTACAAGCTGGACCTACCTGGTAAGTTCCAAGTAAGTGCTACATTTAATGTTGCTGATTTGTCTTTGTTTGATGTAGGATCGAATTCGGGGACGAATTCTTTTCAAGAAGAGGGGAATGATAGCATCAAGGACAAGGATAGAGTTTTGGAAGCTCCAAGGCCATTTACAAGATCTCAAGCTAAAGAGTTGCACTCTAAGGTTGCTGGACTTCAATGGCAAATAAAGAAGCTTTTAATTGTAGAGGAAGAGCTCAAGCCCAAAGTAGATGAATTATCCACGTTTTACAATTATTTGGTGATCAAAATTGAAGTCCAAGAGGAGGAAGATTGGGCCACCAAATCAGCCCTTGAAGTCCACCAAAGGGGCTCAAAATGATCTTAAAAAGAGGTCCAAAAGGGCGTGTTTCAAAGGGAGCCCAATTGGAGTCCAAATCAATGGCCCAAACTAGTAGTTTTAAGGTCTAAATCTGCCCCAAAGGGATTTGGCCGCCCCCACCTAATTGTAATGACTTTTCTTACTCCTTAGCAACCACCCTACCTAATTGTAATGACTTTTTATGCCTTAGCAACCACCCTACCTAATTTTAAGGACTTTTTGTGCCTTAGTACTCCTATAACTAAGGAGTTCTTCTTATTCATTGAGACACCTCATTATTGATTAAGTATATCATACTTTGAGAGTTCTTTTGAACATTTGTTACTTGTGCTTTGAGATTTATCTTTCAACCTTTACTAGTTCATAGTTCAAGGTAGTAAGATTACCTCTCTATTGTGATATCTTTGATTCCTTTGTGGTATTCTTAGAAGGCGATTAATACTAGTTATTAATTGTTGTCTCAAGTTACTCATAAAGCGGTCAAGATTGGAATCTATTATTTTGATTTGCTTTTAAGTAAAGGCGTTTGATTTCTTCAATAAATCAAGACGTTGTTGCTTTGATCTTGTCAAGGCTATAGAACTTGCGTTCTTGGAATTCTTTCCTTGAATTTTCCCATATCCTTTATTTTCTGCCCTTTAGTTCTAGTTGTTCAATTCCTTATTGTTATTGCTTCCGCATTTACTTTTCAAATTCTTACTCTAGTTTGGATTCCCGACCTTGTCGTTATCAAAGCACCAGCCAAGGAGGTTCTAAATTAGGCACCTAAATCAACCTACAAAGGAGCTAACTTGGCGCCCAAGTCAGCTCAAGGAGGGGCAGCCAAGACATAGGAGAAGGAGTCAAAGTTCCTTATTTTGTTTTCTAGTTTGTTAGGGACATATTTGATGCTTTCCTAGGAAGTTAAGGCTTTGTTTTTATTTTCCTAAGATTATTGGAATTACTTTCCAAGATTGTCTTAGTTTTTATTTCCTAGAGTTTTACCTTTTCTTATGATAGTTGGACTTGTTGTCCAAAGTAGTTTAGGACTTTATTTCCTTAATTTTTAGGTAGAATTTCGTGACCCCCTCCATATATAAAGGGGTGTCTTCTTTGCTTTTAGACTTAGACTATTGTCAATAAAAAATGTGAGATTTTTCTTGCACTCTTGTGTGTGGCTACTCTTGGATTTATTCTTCAACCTTCAAGACTCAACTTAAGGTGGTAAGATTAAACTCTTTTGAAATCTTAGATCACTTCTAGGTATTCAAGAAAGGTAATAAGTTTAGGCTTATTGTTGTTCTTGTTATTCTAAAGGGTCGGGTTTCACAATCTATCTCTTGTTTTTAATTCTCTACCAAAGGCGATTAGTTCTTTGTTAGCTAATTGTTGTTGTTAGGATTCAACTTCAAGAATAGACTTCTTGAATTCAAGAAAATCTTTCTTGAATTCAATCTATCTTTAATTTTTCATTGTTTCTTTTGTTTCTTTATTTTCTTTTAGCTTCCGCACGTTTCTTGATTTTCTTTAGTAATTCTTGGACCCCTATCGTGTTGTTATCAGGGAATGATGTTACACCCCATGTTTTCGTACGTGAAAGTACGCCATAAGTAAATTGATGAGAGCTCGGAAATGAGATGTTACATCCCGCATTTTCGTACGTTAAAGTTTCGTTGTAAGTTAATCGACGTAAATTCGGGAATGAGCTTATTTTGAGATTATAAGTATTATGATATTTCAAACAAGTGATAAGTAAATTCGTGAAGGTGAGAGGGTAAACGAATCGAAGAAAATGAGTTTTATCGAAGTTTGACATTTTGAGATAAAATACGGTCCAAGCTATAATACCCCGTATTTATGGACTAATGCCATACAAGGTACCACATGACCATGATAGTAAGGTGTATAAAGTATGTTAAAAGTGGGTAGTATTTTAAGTAATTTGAGATAATTCTTAATTATGTGGGTAATTGGTTAACTATTGGTTTAATGGGAGATTAACCATGTAATTAGGAAATTGTGGATAATTAGTAGTTGGGGACAAAGCTCCCAGCGTGGCTGCAAGTGACATTCATAATCAAGCAAAATAGTGACTCTTGGTTTAGGTAATTAGGTGGCTTATTTAGGGGATTTTTGGACAAAAATAATCCATAAAGTGGGACCCACACCTATGATAAAGACACCTACATATTCATATATCAGTAGGGAAATGTTTATAGCTTATCAAACGTTCTTATGACCCACAATTATTGTCAAGGCCCAAAGCCGAGGAGCGCGACCGACGCTCAATCGAGTGAACCCGGCCGAGCAAGCCTATTAGATTTTCTTCTACCCAAACTCATTCATGAATAAAGAGAATATATATGTTTTCGTTAATCAACCAATAAAGTGATCATGTTGCAATACCAATTCCTTACCATCAGTTGCTTTATTTTAAAGTCTCAATTCCAAACACATTTTTCATAATCTGAAGTGGAAATAGTAATTCAAGCACAACACATGAGTTTGACCTCCCCAGCACCATTATACAACCCACACTATGTCTACAGAGCCTCTATAGATAAAGATGAGTACAATGATAATGCCGGCAATAAGGCCCCGGCTATACCTCAAATAGAATACACAAAGAACAAAAGATGCATGACCCCGGGATGAAGTGGGGCTCACTAAGTCAGTTGGGAAGAAGGTGTACTGCTATCACTGATCAATATCTCCTGCTGTTGAACCACCTATATCCATTTAAAGATGCAGCGCCCCCGACAAAAGGGACGTTAGTACCGTCGAATAGTACTAGTATGAAAGCTAAAGACCAATTTAAAAATTCAGAAATACAAGATGAATATGATGAACCAGTGCAACAATAGAATAATATAGATAACCGTTTAAACCAGAGCAAGCTTATTAAGAGCTATCAATAACATTTATTGGATTTAAGATGAGATCCTCTGTAACTATCTTCACACAAAGCGGCCTCGCCGCCTCACCCGATGTATGCAGGTGGAGGTGTACGTACAATACCATAACTATAATCAAGCGGTCCTTCCGCCTCACCCCAATATATGCGGGTGGATGTATAACCACAGTACCAAGAACCTACACAAAGCGGCTATGCCGCCTCACCCCAATGTATGCGGGTGGAAATGCATCAACGATACCAATACCAACACAAAGCAGCTATGCCGCCTCACCCCAATGTATGCGGGTGGTGGTGCCACAACAATACCAAAACTATACACAAAGCGGTCGTACCGCCTCACCCCAATGTAAGCGGGTGGAGGTGCAGTCCCACAATACCATAATCCCTACACAAAGCGGTCATGCCGCCTCACCCCAATATATATGCGGGTGGAGGTGTATCACAATCACAATCTCTATACCATAATCCCCACATAAAGCGGCCATGCCGCCTCACCCCAATGTATGCGGGTGGAGGTGTATAACAATCACAATCTCTACACAACTTGGCATAATAACTTTCACATAAATCATGACTATAAATTATAACATGAGGATACATAATCCATAGTTTGGGACACATCCTTAATTTATAATGCAATATGATAAGAGCATTTGAAGCACGAATTGAACATATATCTTCATCACAAAACTTATCGGAATACTCCATTTATTAGCAACATCTCGGAACTTATAAGGATATTGGGAATTCCAATTCTTAAAGAAGAGTTTAGCCAACATACCTCAATTGAGCTTCCTTAAACTCTAAAACGTTCTGGAATTCTTAGCAACTTCAATCTATTTTAGAAATATAACAAATTGAATCAAAATTAGGAAGATGATCATGGTTCTAGCTCATTTGAGCATTTTATCAAACACTAGGTGTGCACAAGGTTTCAAGGTCCTTTTATGGAGGATTCCATCATCCCACCACCCAATCTTTATCATGCTTAGTTCAACAATCTTCCTACACCCCTTGATATCACATGCATGTAAAATAATCAACTCTCATGCCCAAAAATTATCTTGCTAATTACCCATTTTCAGATGATTTTAAAATTAGGGTTTAGGGTGTAGAATCTTACCTCTGGATGAAGACCTAGTGAGCTTACCTTCTTAATCTTCCAAAACTTGAGCAAGAATTGAAGAACAATATTCAACATGTAAAACCAATTCGGCACCACAAAACATTATTTTCTTTTACAAAATTTTACGGGGCCTTATATTGTCTCCCACATAGGATCATTCGTCCTCGAATGAGGGTCAAAATCTGTTATTAGCATCTTATGCAACTCAGTTTTTCATACCACATACCAACAGCCCCAAATTTGACTAACTCCCTAAATTTCCAAAAAATTTGCCAGAGTTTCCTTTGTAATTAGGCCTATCTACCTGTCAGAGGGCCTCAGAAACACATCCTAACAACATATACATATTCCAACGACATAACACAATACAAAACAACACTAATTGTGGCCTCATCAGCAATATATTTCTAGAAAGGAACACCCTTAACGCCAATTGTTCAAATGATACAAAATTCATAAAAAGTAAGTCTTATAATAATTTTTTTCCCTAGATCACAACTTTATAAATACATGGTGATTCAAACAAATAAGGAAACTTTTTCTTCATTTCTTCCTCAGCCTCCCAAGTAGCCTCTTCAACCTGTTGGTTTCGCCACAACACTTTCACGGAGGCAATTTCTTTATTTCTCAATTTCCGGACTTGCCGATCAATAATAGAAACCGGAATCTCTTCGTAAGTCAATTTCTCATTTACCTCAATAGTCTAAACCGGAACAATGAGTGTCGGATCTCCTACTACTTTCTTCAACATAGACACATGAAACACTGGGTGTACTAATGACATCTCAGGTGGTAGTTCAAGCTTGTATGCCACCTCACTGATCCTCTGAATGATTTTGTATGGTCCGACATACCTCGGACTAAATTTCCCTTTCTTACCAAATCGCATTACACCCTTCATGGGGGGAAACTTTCAAGAATACCTAATCATCTTCTTGGAACTCCAAATCTCTACGACGAACATTCGAATAGGATTTCTGATGACTCTGAGCACTCTTCAACCGCTCCTTAATGATTTTAACTTTATCCATAGCCTGATGCACAAGGTCTGGCCCTATCAAATTTGCTTCCCCAATTTCGAACCACCCAATGGGAGATCTACATCTCCTACCATATAAAGCCTCGAACGGTGCCGTTTGAATGCTAGCATGATAGCTATTATTATACACGAATTCTATGAGTGGTAAACGATCATCCCAACTACCTTTGAAGTCTATAACACAAGCGCGCAACATATCCTCAAGCATCTGAATAGTCCGCTCTACCTGCCCGTCAGTCTGCGGGTGAAAGGCTATACTAAGATTCACCTGAGTACCCAAACCTTGCTGAAATTTCTTCCAAAAATTAGCAGTGAATTTTGCCCCCAATCAGAAATGATGGAAACTGGGGTGCCATGCAACCTGACTATTTCTTTGATATACAACTGAGCATACTACTCCACTGTGTCGATAGACTTAACCGGCAAAAAGTGTGCTGATTTCGTGAGGCGATCCACAATCACCCAAATTGAGTCAAACTTGCGCGGAGTGCGCGGTAATCCTGCCACAACGTCCATATTAATCATTTTCCACTTCCACATTGGAATTTCTATGTTTTGTGCCAACCCACTGGGCCTTTGGTGTCTGGCCTTCACTTGCTAACAATTTGGACATCTTGCCACAAAATCCGCCACATTCCTCTTCATATCATTCCACCAATAGACTTCCTTAAGGTAATGATACATTTTCGTAGAACCTGGGTGCACGGAATACCTAGAAGTGTGAGCTTCAGTCAAAATTCTTTCTCGGAGACCATCCAGATTTGGAACACCTCCCTTGGTATCTCAGTGTACTATCATCCATGCCAAGAGAAAAGGCCATGGTCTTATGTTTATGAATTCCCTCTTTCAATTGCACCAACAATGGATCGTTGTATTGCTTCTCTTTGACTTCCACAACAAGCGATGATTCAACCCTATTTTGCACAACTACCCCTCCTTCACTAGAGTACGCAAGAGGAACTCCCAAACTAGCCAATCGATGAACCGCCTTGGCTAATGGCCTTTGATATACCTCCAAGTGAGCCAAACTACCCATAGATTTTTGGCTAAGAGCATCAGCCACAACATTGGCCTTTCCCGGATGATATAGAATATCAATGTCGTAGTCCTTGAGTAACTCAAGCCATCTCCTCTGCCTCAGATTCAATTCCTTCTGCTTGAAAATATATTGAAGGCTCTTATGGTCCGTGAATATATCAACATGGACCCCATATAAATAATGACGCCAAATTTTCAATGCAAATACCATTGCCGCAAGTTCTAAATCATGTGTTGGATAGTTCTTCTCATGATTCTTTAGTTGCCTAGAAGCATAAGCTATCACCTTCCCATGTAGCATTAATACACACCCAAGCCTGATTCTTGAAGCATCACAATATACCACAAATCCATCTATACCCTCTGGTAGAGTCAACACCGGTGCCGTAGTCAATCTTGCTTTCAATTCCTAGAAACTCTTTTCACAAGCATCTGACCATTGGAACTTAATTGCCTTCTTCGTTAATTTAGTCAATGGAGAGGCAAGAGTAGAAAACCTCTCCACAAACTTTCTGTAATATCAAGCTAAGCCTAAGAAACTGCGAATCTCTGTTGGAGTTATAGGCCTCGGCCAATTTTTAACAGCTGCAATTTTCTGAGGATTAACTTTAATTCCTTCATTAGAGATAACATGACCCAAGAATATGACCAACTCGAGCCAAAATTCACATTGTGAAAACTTTGCATATAATTTGTGCTGATGCAGGGTTTGCAGAACTACCCTGAGATGGTCAGCATGGTCCTCCTGACTTCGTGAATATACAAGAATATCGTCAATGAACACTATCACAAAGGAGTTGAGGAATGGCTTAAAAATGCGATTCATAAGATCCATGAAGGCTGCTGGGGCATTTGTTAGCCCAAAAGACATCACCAGAAATTAAAAATGCCCATACCGGGTCCTAAAAGCTGTTTTCGGAATATCCCGCTCCCTGATCTTCAATTGGTGATACCCGGATCTTAAATCAATTTTGGAGAAGTACCTAGAACCTTGCAATTGGTCAAACAAGTCATCTATCCTTGGCAATAGGGTATTTTTGACTGTTACCTTATTAAGCTGCCGATAGTCAATACACATTCTTAGTGACCCATCTTTCTTTCTTAGAAAAAGGACCGGTGCGCCCCAAGGCGACACACTCGGCCGGATGAAACCCTTTTCTAACAAATCTCTTAATTGTTCCTTTAGCTCCTTCAATTCTGCCGGTGCTATTCTGTAGGGTGGAATAGATATAGGATATTTATCTGGCACCACATCAATCCCAAAATCAATCTCCCTGTCTGGTGCGATCCTAGGGAGTTTATCCGGAAATACTCCCAGAAATTCATTCACAATAGGCACAGACTCAAGTGTAGGTGCCTCAGCATCGGTGTCCGTAACACGGACCAAATGGTAAATACATCCCTTGTTGATCATCTTTGTGGCCTTAAGGTAGGAAATAAACCTACCCTTTGGCACCACATCATCACCCTTCCACTCAATAACTGGCTCATTTGGAAATTCGAACCTAACAGTTCTGGTTCGGCAATCAAGCTTGGCAAAATATGAATAAAGCCAATCCATCCCCATAATCACATCAAAATCGACCATTCTCAATTCAATAAGATCGACCATAGTGTCTCGACCATGCAATTTGACAACACAATCCCTATAAACCCACGCGGCCAAAATAGACTCACCAACTGGAGTAAATACAGAGAATGGCTCATAAAGCTGTTCTGGTTCTATCCTAAATTCCATAGCAACATAAGGTGTGACATATGACAAAGTGGAACCGGGATCAATAAGAGCATATACATCATGAGATTGGACAGTCAATATACATGTGACAACATCTGGAGAAGCCTCTGATTCCCGAAGTCTCCACATAGCATAAAATCTGCTGGGTCCTCCCGAATTCTGTGCACCACCCCTAGCTGCACCACGCCCTGCGGGTGCTGGGGTGCCTTGAGCGGGAGGTGCTGTGGATGTAGTAGCTGCAGAATTAGCTGGCTGCACCGCACCTCTGCCCATATTTCGGCAGGACGAGCGGTAATCTCTCTGAATGTGACCCCTCAAACCACACCCATAGCATACTGGTAGGTCCATGAAATAGGACCCAAAGTGCATCCTCCCACACTTAGGGCATGGAAGCCTCCGCTGCTGAAACCTCTTGTCGGGCCAACCCTACTAGTGGGGTCCCCTATTGCCCTGACTGGGTTCAGATGATTGTGCACCCATCGAAGACTGGGCGAATGATTGGGATGGTCCTAATGACGCTCCCCTGAATGCCGACCTACCACCACTACCATCGGAAGAACTACCAAAGTTGCTCGCGGACCGAGCCTTGCTGCTACTCTGACGCTCCATTCTATTCTTCAATTTGCGGGTCTCTGTGGCTTGAAAAAATGCCACCATATTACCATAGTTCATATAGGAATTCAAGGTAGCTCTAGAGGCCTCATTGATAACTAAGGGGCTAAGGCCCTGTACAAACCGGTATACCCTAGCCTCCATAGTGGGCAACATATGAATAGCATACTTGGACAGGAACGCAAACTCCATATGGTACTCCCACACATTCATACTACCCTGCTTCAGGCTTTCAAACTCAGCGGCACGAGCTGCCTTAGTTTCGGTAGGCAAGAAATGATCCATAAAGGCATCTGTGAACTCATCCCACCTTGTCGGAGGGCTTCCCTCCTCATGGGATTCCTCCCACATCTCAAACCAAGAATAGGCCATCCCTTTCAGGCGGTAGGAGGCCAACTTTACTCCCTCCGTCTCTATAGCATGTGTAACCCAGAGAGTTTTGTGCATCTCATCGATAAAGTCCTGGGGGTCCTCCTCGGGATCAGTACCCGTAAACACTGGAGGATCTAACTGAAGAAACTTGTTCACCTTGGAACTAGCAGATTCCCCTGGATGACTGGAAGAAGTAGGCCCAACACTCGATCTCTGGCCCTGAGAAGCCACTATCTGTGTCAACATTTGTATGGCTCCCCTAATATCAATATCAGACATACCAGAATCGGAAGCTGGAGCTGGAGGTGGAACTGAAATATCAGTTAGAGGAACCGTTGCACCTTTTGTAGGTGTAGGGACAGGTGCGGTCTGATCAGTTGTAGTAGAGTCAGGCAGTGTAGTAACTGGAGGAATATTCTCACTCCTCGGGTGCTCACCTGCATCATCAATTATAGGGTCAACTGTCACTCCTGGGGTGACATTGGCTTTTTGGCCAGTTCTTGCCTTCTTCTTAGGTGCCATGTACTGAAAATTAGAGCAACGCCGGAGTTAAAAGAGGAACAATCTTACAACTAGCTTTATCGCACGATAAAGAACATGAAAGAAGGGTATTATTCCTAAATGCCCATGTAGCATCCTAATTATAGATATGGTCGACAACAAACCGATAATAAGGACTCTACTAGACACGGCTCCGAGACATCCTAGGATACCTTAAAAACTTAGGCTATGATACCAAGTTTGTCATGCCCCAAAGTCGAGGAGCACGACCAGCGCTCAACCGAGTGAACCCGACCGAGCAAGCCTATTAGATTTCCTTCTACCCAAACTCATTCATGAATAAAAAGAGTATATATGTTTTTGTTAATCAACCAATAAAGTGATCATGTTACAATACCAATTTCTTACCATCAGTTACTTTATTTTAAAGTCTCAATTCCAAACACATTTTTCATAATCTGAAGTGGAAATAGTAATTCAAGCCCAACACACGAGTTTGACCTCCCCAGCACCAATACACAACCCACACTATGTCTACGGAGCCTCTATAGATAAAGATGAGTACAATGATAATGCCGGTAACAAGGCCCCGGCTATACCTCAAACAGAATACACAAAGAACAAAAGATGCATGACCCGGGGATGAAGTGGGGCTCACCAAGTCAACTGGGAAGAAGTGTACTGCTATCACTGATCAATATCTCCTACTGTTGAACCACCTGCATCCATTTAAAGATGCAGCGCCCCTAGCAAAAGGGACGCTAGTACTGTCGAATAGTACTAGTATGAAAACTAAACACCAATTTAAGAATTCAGAAATACAAGATGAATATGATGAACCAGTGCAGCAATAGAATAATATAGATAACCGTTTAAACCAGAGCAAGCTTATTAAGAGCTATCAATAACATTTATTGGATTTAAGATGAGATACTTTGTAACCATCTTCACACAAAGCAGCCCCGCCGCCTCACCCGATGTATGCCGGTAGAGGTGTACGTACAATACCACAACTCTAATCAAGCAGGTCCTGTCGCGTCACCCCAATGTATGCGGGTGGATGTATAACCACAGTACCAAGAACCTACACAAAGCGGCTATGCTGCCTCACCCCAATGTATACGGGTGGAAATGCATCAACGATACCAATACCAACACAAAGCGGCTATGCCGCCTCACCCCAATGTATGCGGGTGGTGGTGCCACAACAATACCAAAACTATACACAAAGCGGTCGTACCGCCTCACCCCAATGTAAGCGGGTGGAGGTGCAGTCCCACAATACCATAATCCCTACATAAAGCAATCATGCCGCCTCACCCCACAATATATATGTGGGTGGAGGTGTATCACAATCACAATCTCTATACCATAATCCCCACATAAAGCGGCCATGCCGCCTCACCCCAATGTATGCGGGTGGAGGTGTATAACAATCACAATCTCTACACAACTTGGCATAATAACTTTCACATAAATCACGACTAGAAATTATAACATGAGGATACATAATCCATAGTTTGGGACACATCCTTAATTTATAATGCAATATGATAAGAGCATTTGAAGCACGAATTGAACATATATCTTCATCACAAAACGTATCAGAATACTCCATTTATTAGCAACATCTCGGAACTTACAAGGATATTGGAAATTCCAATTCTTAAAGAAGAGTTTAGCCAACATACCTCAATTGAGCTTCCTTAAACTCTAAAACATTCCGGAATTCTTAGCAACTTCAATATATTTTAGAAATATAACAAATTGAATCAAAATTAGGAAGATGATCATGGTTCTAGCTCGTTTGAGCATTTTATCAAACACTAGGTGTGCACAAGGTTTCAAGGTCCTTTTATGGAGGATTCCATCATCCCACAACCCAATCTTTACCATGCTTAGTTCAACAATCTTCCTACACCCCTTGATATCACATGCATGTAAAATAATCAACTCTCATGCCCAAAAATTATCTTGCTAATTATCTATTTTTAGATGATTTCGAAATTAGGGTTGAGGGTGTAGAATCTTCCCTCTAGGATGAAGACCTAGTGAGCTTGCCTTCTTAATCTTCCAAAACTTGAGCAAGAATTGAATAATAATTATTGAAGAACACCTTCTCACTCTAGGGCACTCTCTCTCACTCTAAAATGTCAGATTATATCTCAAAAATGGCCCAAAATGTGTATTTAACGAAGTAGGGTTGGGTTTTAAAAGCCAAAAATAAAGCTCCGGAACAGGATCTGCGGTCGTATATGCGACCGCATAATGGTTATGCGGACCGCATATGTCGCATAATTGGTGTCCAAAATGACCAAAAATCTACCTGAGTCTGCGGTCACCATGCGGTCCGCATAACTGTTCTGCGGTCGCATAGTATACCGCATAACAGTTATGCGGTCGCATAGTCGACCGCATAATTGCTTCCAACTGACCCAATTAACTGCCTCACTCTGCGGCTATTATGCGGTCTACAGAGTGATTTTGCGATCGCATAGTTGACCATAAAAATGCACTTTTCTGCCAAAAAATTTCCTTTACTTTCCAGCGCATTGTTCAACCCAAAAAGTCCGAGCCGCAACCAATTCGGCACCACGAAACATATTCTTTTGCAAAATTTTACAGGGCCTTACAAGTATAAGAGATTTTCCTTACATTGTTAAGTGAGATGCTTATGTTGCTAAGCAATGAGTGAAATCTCAAACAAGAGTTTATACGAAACTGCATAATACTATAGCAACGTGAGATTTGCGATTCAAAGGAAGTACGGTGCAATCTTTCTCAAGAATATCATACGGATTTTTCCCTACTTCGATCTTGCTATCACGTGTTTTGTCGCGATTGTCGTGTGTTAGAGGAATTGTCAAGAGAACCAGCTCAGGTATGTTAAGTTATCCCTTCTTTCTTTTTGGCATGATTCATACGATAGAAATGAAACGAGCAAACACACAGATTTCATAAATGACTCTATTCATAGAAGTACTAGGGGTGTCTATATTCTTGATTCCCCATGTGTCTTATTATTATATCTTCTGTTCATGGGTCTTAGAAAAAGACATAGTTGATAAAGTTTATCCGAAAGGCATATTGATCTTATAATATTCCGAGAAATCTTATTAACGCACTTCTTATGCATTTATACATGTACATTGACCCATGACTAGATGACGTTATATACGTGTATATTATATGTATATGGGATATGGGAAAAGATTATGGCGTTATATACGCACTACCACCTGATCAGCTGGTATACATTGATGATTTACACACAGTGGCTGAGATGATATGATGGGATGCCCTTAGAGGCTTGATAATGTTATGTACGCATACACCTATGCATGGTATGATATTTATACACATATGCATGGCAGTATAAATATGAAATGATTCACAGAGCTATTCAGACTTACATGTTGAGTCTTTTACTCCATGTTTCTCTCATGTCTTTTATTTACTGATTTTTCATTCCTTACATACTCGGTGCATTACTTGTACTGACGTCCCATTTTCCTAGGGATGCTGTGTTTCATGCCCGCAGGTCCCGATAGACAGGTTGAGAGTCCTCCAAGTAGGCTATCAGCTCAGCAGAAGGTGTTGGTGTGCTCCATTTGCTCCGGAGTTGCTTATTTGGTCAGTATGATTTGGACATGTATTGATTAGTATGGCGGGACCCTGTCCCGACCTTTATGGAATTTATCTACTCTTAGAGGCTTGTAGACATATGTCATGTACGTGAAAGATTGTATGACCTTGTCGGCCTATGTTCAGTATACGAGTGATCATTTTGGTCTTATAGGCCCGTATGTCATATGTATAAGTTTGTATTACATGTTGGGTCGTCAAACGTTGAGTATTCCCTCATGTTTTATTCTAATTATCTCACGGAAACCTTTCTATCTCATTTATCTATAATGGTATGATACGAAAAGATACATTACGTTGGTACTCGGTTGAGTAAGGTACCGGGTGCCCGTCGCGGCCGATCGGTTTGGGTCGTGACACATAATGCTTTCACGGACCGCACAATCCATTGCATATCCAGCATGAAGATTTCCAAAGGGGAGTTTTGTAGCACATTATGCTACCGTAGAACTGGACTACGGACCGCAAACCTGCCGCAAACCTCACCCGAATAGCCCAGTTCTTGACATCACTTCTGCGGCCCATTTTGCGGACCGCATATCCGTTTTGCGGTCCACTCTACGACCGCAGAGCTGTGTTCGGAGGGTCCATTTTTTGGTTTTTATAACCCAACCCTACTTCGATATATAGACGTTAAGGACCATTTGTTAAGTAAAAATCTGATATTCTGAGTGTGGAATTGCTCTAGAGTGAGAGGGTGTTCCTAAACTATTGTTCATCAATTCATGCTCAAGGCTTGGAGAATTAACAAGGAAAACTCACTAGGTCTTCATCCTAGAGGTAAGATTCTACTCCCTAGCCCTCAATTTCGGGATTTAACTAAAAATAGGTAATGAAAAAAGCAATTCTTGGGTGTGGGAGTTGTTCATTATGTATGCATATACTATCAAGGTTTGTGGGAAGATTGTTGAGCTCAATTGGGTAGACTTTGGGTAGTGGGATGAAGGAATCCACCACAGGAGGACCTTGAAACCTTAATGCACACCTAGTGCTTGATAAAATGCACAAATGAGCTGGAACCATGAGCTCCTTCCTAATTTATGTTAAATTTTGTTATATTTCTTAATAGATCGAAGTTGCTAAGATTTTTGGAATATTGTAGTGATTTAAGGACGCTCAAGGCGAGGTATGTTGGCTAAATTTCTCTCTTAGAATTGAATCCCACGTTGTTCTTGTAAGCCCCGGGTTGATCATTATAAATGTGACTTTTCCGAATGCTTTTTATCTTATTATGTTATCCTTCGGGAACGTGATCTAAGTATGTGTCGTGTGTTAACATGTTATAACTTCAAGGCGTGATTCTAATGAAAGTTATTATGTCGAATTGTGTAAGAAATCTCATTGTGCCTAAGTCTCTGATTTCCTCACATGTGTACTTAAAGTCTTAAATAGAAATGCCTTGTTTTGAGCACCGGTCGCGCTCTACGAGATCGGGACGTGACATTTTGACCGGGCGGGCCCAGGATTGACTTTTGGGGAATTGTGTAAAGATCTTAGCTTTACTAATCGAAATTGATTTCTCTTGTATTGTTTGATGATATTAAGTCATTTCTGGTTAGATTTGAGTCGTGCAAAGACGAATTTTAAGGGAAAAGCCGTTTTGAGTGTTGATTTGGCCTTGTTGAGAGTATCTTGCCTAACTTTGTGTGAGGGAGCTACCCTTAGGATTAGGTTTAATTGTACTATTTAAATTATGTTGAAGGTGTGTACATGAGGTGACGAGTGTGTGCAGGGCTTATATGTGAAAATTGACCGGTTTAGACTCTTAGGTTACTTATAAGCACTTAACTGAAGTTGTTATTATTTACTCTATCTTTCATTCTCAAGTTTAGTCTTGTATGTTATAATTGAGGTTTTTAATACATGTTCTATATTTCATTGTCGAGGTCACTCTTGTATGCATTTAGGCGTAGTTGTTATTACATGATATCTCTTCCATTGTTGAGCCGTTCTCATGCATTTAGTCGTAGTTGCTATATTACATGCTATCTCTTTTATTGTTGAGTTTATGCTATGCATTTGAATTTAAGTTGCCATTTCATGGAAATATCTTTCAATGCTAAGTTTATCCTTATGCATTTAATTGAAGTTGTAGTGTTTAGAGCTATTAACATATTTGTGGTTGAAGTTGTTGGTTATTGGAATATCTTTTCTTATTGAGTTATTTCGCGTTTCCATTTGTTGCTATTGAGATTCTTGTGTACATTGTAGTTGAGCCATGGGCTATGTGTTGTGGTGATATTGGTATTATTGATTTTGGTAATGTTGTGGAATATGGGCACGTGTGGTGCGAGTTTAGGGTTGTGTTGTGCTATTGATGCGCATGTGGCGATATAAGGATGGTATATTGATACACATACGGTGAGATAAGGTGGGATTTATGCGCGTGTTTCTAGTAAGGGAATTACTCGAAGCCACGCAGCGAGATAAAAGGGCTAAAGCGTATGAAGCTATTTCGGAAAAAATATTTTAAAAATAAAAGCAAGGATCACGCGGCGATATAAGGAAGATTTGTGATTTGTGACTTGTGGATTGTGATTATGAGGTGTGGTACCTCAGGGTGACTCTTGTTGTTATTTTGTGTGGGAATGATTGTGACTTCTTGTGTGAGTCATGTATTTTACGTGATTTCCTGTGTTGCTTTAATGTGATTATCTATGCCACCGTTGTTACTTGGTGAATTGATTGTCTAGATGAATTTACTTGCATAGAGTCATTATCTCATATTCTATTGAGTTGTTGGTAACATAATGGTTTTAAATAAAGACATTGTTAACATGCTTTATTTTATGCAACTCTTAAGGTGTTATCGTTGTCTCACTCGATGCTTTACTATTATCATACTTTATTTTAATTGATTCTCAAATTAAACTCATTACCATATTTGATGCTTTACTTTACTTAAATTGTTATCCCACATTACTTTAACTGATTCTTATATTTAATTCGTTAACTTATTTGATGCTTTACTTTAATTAAATATAATATTTTACTTTACCTTATGTAAGGCCCCATGAATTTCTATAGCTAATTCGAGCAATTTTGAGCTCAGGAATATAATTTAATTTAGACCCAAATTTCATGAGAATTTACTGGAGTGGATAATGTCATTTGGATACTTGGGGATAATTATTTTATTAATCTTTATAATCTTTAAGTGTTGGATCAATGGGACACACTTGGATGTTAATTTCAAAGCCATAAAACTAAAGAAAAGACAGTGAACTATCTCCCCATAGCATAGTTATAGCACAGGAGGGAAGCAGGAATTTTAGCAAACCAATGGGCTAAAGCTCTATAGCACAGCTATAGCACCAATGAAAAAATACTGTACATGGACATATTAATACATGAGCGGGGAGAGAGAAACAAAAGGGATTTTAAGGCTAGGGTTTTTCTCTCCACTACCCATCCGACTAAGGCTTCAAGTACACACATAGGTAAGGCTTTAAGTGTATTTTTATGATAATTTCACTTCTTAATCACTAGTTACAATAGGGTTTTGTCTTGGATTCCATAGGACTTCATCAAAATCTCAAAAACACCCCAAAAGTTGGCTTTCACAATTTAGTCTACAAGAGGTAATTCTTCACTCTTAAACCTACATGCATGGATTGTTAGTGAATATTTGAGCAAGAAATAAGTATTAGCACTTATGAGATGATGATTGGAAGCAATAAGTGCTTAACCTAGATTATTGGGTGTTGTAGAGATTTTATAATGAGTTAATTAGTAAAATTTGGTAGATGTGAGTTCATTGATGATTATAATGGTTCTAAAGAAGGCAGTTAATAGTCAAAGGATGTTGTAGTATCACTTGTTTGTGAGAAGGAGGGGTTGTTGGATAAAGAAACACCATTACTAGAGGTACTAGAATGCTACGCACTCTAGGTGTTTGCTAAAATGCCAAAATAACCTAAAACCTAGAAAATTTTACTAAGAGTTGTTTGATGTAGATTGAAGTTGTAAGAGTTGTGGGAGGTTTTAGTATCACTAAAGAGCTAAATTGAGGTATGTTGGCTAAACTCCTTTTCTAGAATCGGAATCCATGAGTTCCTCGTAAGTTCTAAATGTGGTTTGTTCAAACTCCTATCCCAACTATTTCAAATTGCTTCCGAAGATTGATTTACCTAAATGCTTATGTACTCAAGTCACATTTGAATTACCCCTATCTTATAATGCTTCCCCTTCGTGGGAAATTGTTCAAATATGGTTGTTATAACTAATGCATAAGATTTGAATCCATGTGTCAATTGTAAATCACCATGCTCTCCCTTGTAAGTATTTCCAATGTGTTTGAGTTCTTACACACTGATGAGATGAAGCTATAATACACCTTTTTGGGAAAAGCATTCCAAGAATAAATGGTGTATTAATCGCTTATGATTTTAACTTGTGTTTCGATTGCCAATCATTATGCTCCACTCTTTGAAAGGAATTCAATGTGTATAAGGTATTCATTACTAATGAACTTAAAGCTATGATTTCTAGAATGTTCTATATATTTATGTTTACGATAATGATCCTTGGAAGTAAAAAAATGAAAGTGTGAAATATAAAATGCGGCCATCGTGCCATGAATGAGGAACATTAGGTATGGCCAAGAGAGCCAATGAAATGAAGATGTTGTGAATGGTTAAAAGTTCTAATGAAGCGATAGATGGTATGAAAGGCCATGAGATGAATACATTTATATTTCTATTTCCTTTATATACAAAATATTTTTTGGAGTATCATTAGCGCACCGAGGAAGGGTGGATTGTAAAGGCCCACACCCGAAACTACACGTGCCGGTGTAGGAGACGATTGAGAGACATAAATTTTCTTGTACTATGATGAGATTATTCCCCTTAATTGAGATGATTTTGTTGCTAACACCTATTCATATCACCATGTCGACCCACACGACATTGTGGGGAGACAATTTAGGTGATCGGGTGTTGATCGGACACCATACTGCGTACATGGTGGTTCCTCCTTCTTATCATTATATTTGATTCATATCACCATGTCGATCCATATTCATTCATGGTGAGACAGCTTAGCCGATCGAGCGGAGATCGGATTCCGTTACATGTGCATGGTGGTATTGGGTATCTATGTCCACCCGCCTACATTGGGGTGAGATGGATTAGCCGGTCGAGCAGTGATCAGACTCCATTCCTCGTGCATGATGTGACGATCCGTGGGTAATGATCTCCCAACCAAAAATGTTAACGCTTATTTGAAAATTGGTTATGTTTTAAATTGGCATTTAGATATTATTGGTTTTCCTTGCCGCTTTCATGATTCTCTCCTTCTTATGCTGGCATTCTATTCCATGAGAGGGTATTTGGCATTACATACTAGTACTATTCTATACGTACTAACATTTCTTTCGTCGGAGACGCTGTATCTTTAATGGATGCAGGTGGCTCCGCAGCAGGTATCTCAGGTTCTTAATAGGTGGCCCTCTTCTCAGCTCACTCGGTGAGCCCTACTCTATATCGGGGCCGTATGTTTGTACTGATACTTTTATATTATTTTGATGTATAGCCGGAGCCTTATCACTGGCATCTCCATACTATTCTCATGTCATTTGGAGGCTCCGTAGACATATTGTGGGTCGTGTTTTGAATGGGGGAAAACTATAAACATTGTTCCTGTCAGTTGATCTCACTTACAAACTATGAACTTGTATTATTTTGCCTTCTAGAAATGAATCTAGTTTGTGAAATTGGAAGTGTACATTTTACCCTATGATTTGACTATCTGTTCATATTTATTCGTGAGTTATTTATAGGCAAGGTTGAATGGTAGGCACTAAGTAGGTTTGCTTGAGTGAGGTAACTTGGTTGAGAGCTGGTCCCGCTCCCCAAGGTCGGGGCGTGACACCTTATTTGATTTCTAAACTAAATTCATTATCTCAGAAGGAGGCAATTCTGCGATCCGGACCGCACTTTCGTCATTGATTCAGCATGAGAAATTCTTGAGGGTGATTCTGCGGTCCATTTGGCGGCCGCATAACTGGTCTGCGGATCGTAGACTTGCCGCAGACCTAACCCGACCAGCCTAGTTTTGGAGGATGATTTCGCGGTCCCTTATGCGGACCACATACCTATTCTGCGGTGCATTATGTGACTGTAGAGTTGAATTCGGAGGGTCTATTTTTTGAATTATATAACCCGACCCCATTTTGATTAAAGCCATTGGGGCTCATTTTGAAGGCAAAAACATGTTGTTTTAGAGAGGTGAGAGTACCTTAGAGAGAGAGGAAGAAGCTCCAACAACTTTGCTCATCAATTCTTGTCCAATTTTGAAGATTTAAGGGAAGTCACACACTAGACCATCAATGTAACGACCCGGTCGGTCATTTTGAGAGTTAGAGCCCCGATCCCCTATTAATTGCTTCTCCCGTATCTTTTTCTGCTATTATGACTTGCCGGGAGGCTTCATTTTGGTTTCTGAAAGTGTTTAGGACACTTAGTCCCTAAATGGAGGTTTAAGCCTTAGGATTGGAATCGTGGTCAAAACTGTGTAAAGACGACTCCGGAATAGAATTCCGTCGATTCTGTTAGCTTTGTTGAGTGATTTTGGGCTTAGGGGCATGTCCGGATTGTGTTTTGGAGGTCTGTAGCTCATTTAGGCTTAAAATGGCGAAAGTCGAATTTTTGGAGTTTTGGGCCGGTAGCGGAATTTTTGATATCGGGGTCAAATTCCGATTCCGGAAGTTGAAGCAGATCCGTAATGTTGAATATGACTTGTGTGCAAAGCTTGAGGTCAATCGAACGTGGTTTGGTTGGTTTCGGCATCGGTTATCAAATTTGGAAGTTTCAAGTTTCTTTAAGTAAGAATTGGAGGGTGATTCGTGATTTTAGCATTGTTTGATGTGATTTGAATGGTGTGTTAGGACTTGTTGGTATATTTGTTTGAGGTACCGGGGGCCTCGGGTGTGTTTCGGATGCTCAACGGATCATTTTGAACTTTGGAAAGATAGCAGATTTTTCTGGTTTTTGTTGCAGAAGTTTGTTCTTCACGTTCGCGAAGAAGCGCTCACGTTCGCAAAGGTGTGTCCAGTGGAAGCATCGTGAACGCGAGGAGTAGAACGCATTCGCATAGAGGAAAAATGGAACAGTTGGGACCCCAAGGATTTGTTCTATGCGTTAGCATAGAGGAGAACGCGTTCGCGAAGGGTCTGGCAGGTGAAGCTACGCGTTCGCGAAAGAGGAATTTCGATCAGTGGATTTTTTTTCTATGCGAACGCGAGGAGATGGACGCGTTCGCGAAGAAGGATTACCTGGGCAGTACTTAAACATTTCAAAATCGAGGGTTAGCCATTTTTATCAAAACTTGAGTTTGGGAGGTCGGATTTGGACGAGATTTTAAGGGATATTCAGAGATATCAATTGGGTAATGATTCTTAATTTGATTTTGGTTATAACCCACTAATCTATCATTAATTTTATCATTTAATTTCGTATTTAGGGTGAAAAATTGGGAAAAATTGAGAAGAGTTCTTAGACCAAATTTTGGGGTTTTGATCGAGATTTTGGTATCGGATTTGAGTGAATTTTGTATGGTTAGACTCAGGAGTGAATGAGTGTTTGTATTTTATGACTTTTACCCGATTCCGAGATATGGGCCCGGGGAGGCGTTTTGGGCGATTTTTCCAATTTCTTGCCTTAGCTTTGATTTCAATAGCTAGATTAGTTTCTTGTGGTTATATTTATGCTATGTAATTGGTTTTGGCTAGATTTAGGCCATTCAGAGTTAGATGTTCGTGGAAAGAGCATTGTGACAGATTGAATTGAGCTTGGTTCGAGGTAAGTGGCTTGCCTAACCTTGCGTGAGGGAACTCCCCTTAGGATTTTGTATTGTTTGATATGTGAGCACAGTGTACGTGAGGTGACGAGTACATACACGGGCTATTTATTGTAAAACCCCATTTTTTACTAAGTCGTAACCTCGGAGTCCCCCTCTATCCCCCTATGTTCATTTTTTCCTCTTTCTATAGAAATGATGTATAGAACAGTTAAAACTTCTTAGTAGCTTGTGACTTGCGAGTTTCCAGGTTTTGGGAATTATTTGGTACATTTGAAAGGTGATAATTGTATATGCCGAGTGGCATTCAGTTGCTTATTAGATATTTCTATTGTTAAAGTGGTTTATGTTCATGTTTTTATCTTATTTCTGCAAAGTGTTAGGCTTACCTAGTCGTAGAGACTAGGTGCCGTCACGACAACTCACGGAGGGATAAATTGGGTCGTGACAAGTTGGTATCAGAGCTCTAGGTTCATAGGAGTCATGAGTCACAAGCCGATTTATTAGAGTCTCGCGGATCAGTACGGAGATAATGTACTTATCTTTGGGAGGCTATGGAACTATTTGGAACAAACATACTTCTTTTGATTCCTTATCGTGCGAGTTATTGACATCAAATTCTAAAAATTCTCTATTCTATTCTTTCTGATGACCAGGCACCTGCGCCCCCTGCTAGAGCCGCCAAAGGCCGGGTCCGAGGTATAGTACGACCACGCGGTGCAGCCAGAGCACCGCACGAGCTGCGATAGAAGAGCCCCCAGCAGTTCCAGCTGGAGGGCAGGCACCGAAGGTTCCTATTGCTGCACCAGCCCTCCAGGAGGCTCTAGCCCAGTTCATGAGCATGTTCAGCACCTTAGCTCGGGCTGGATTGATTCTGTTAGCTCCCGCCACATCTCAGGCTGGGGGAGGGGCACAGACTCCTACAACCCGTACTCCTGAGCAGAGGGTCCAGGTTTATCAGGCCCCAGAGTTCATTCCTATGCCGCCGGTAGCTCCGGTTCAGCACGAGACTAGGACAGCCGCTTCTGAGGCGGAGCAGCTTAGACTTGAGAGGTACAAGAAGTACCATCCACCTACCTTCAACGGATTGGCTACAGATGATGCTCAGGGTTTTCTGGAGGAATGTCATCGTATTCTCCATACTATGGGCGTAGCAGAGACGAGTGAGGGTTCTTTTACCACTTTCCAGCTTAGAGGAGCAGTCTATCAGTTGTGGTGTGCTTATGAGTTGAGTAGTCCGGATGAGGCAGCTTCACTTACATAGACTCAGTTCTCGGACATATTTTTGAGAGAGTATGTCCCTCAGAGCCTCAGGGACTTATGGCGCGTGGAGTTTAAGCAGCTGCGCTAGGGTGCTATGACTGTGTCAGAGTGTGCGCTTCAGTGATTTGGCCCGACATGCACCGGCCTTGGTTTCCATAGTTTGAGAGAGGGTTTGACGATTTATTAAGGGACTCCACCCCAGTATCAGGATTAGTATGGTCAGGGAGTTGTAGATGGATATCCCTTACCAGCAAGTTGTGAGTATTGCTAGGAGATTGGAGGGCATACTTGTCCGAGATCGAGAGGAGAGAGAGGCCAAGAGGTCTCGAGAGACTGGTTCTTATTCTGGAGTTCATGCCCCAGCAGCTCGCCATGGTAGGGGTTATGTGAGTCACCCCATTCATTCAGCTTTTCCAGCCACCAGTGGTGTTCCAGCCCCTTCTAGGCCCCAAGAGCCTTATTATGCACCGCCAGTATCTAGTGTGCCTCCTGCTCGAGGTGATTTTAGCGGCCAGTCCAGCAGACCTGGTCGGAGTGAGTTGCAGCAGCCATGCCCTCCGAAGGGTTGCTTTGAGTGTGGAGACACCCGCCATATGGTTAGGGATTGCCCCATACTTAGGAGGGTTGCACCTCCACAGACTTCTCAGCCACCACGTGCTCCACCGGGTCCTCAGGCCATGATTCCAGCACCAGCTATCGCCCCACCTGCTCAGCTAGCTCGAGGTGGAGGTCAGGGAGGTTGAGGTCTCCCTAGAGGGGAGGCCAGGCCAGGTATTATGCTCTTCCGGTTCGTATAGAGGCAGTTGCTTCCGACTCTGTCATTACAGGTATTGTTCTAGTCTGTCATAGAGATGTGTCGATATTATTTGACCCAGGCTCTACATATTCATATGTGTCCTCTTAATCCACGCAGAGTTATTTCATTTCTTAAGGCTCAATGAATGGTTGAGAAGGGGTGCGATGCGTATTTAGCTTATGTGAGAGATGTCAGTATTGATACCCCTACAGTTGAGTCAGTTCCAATAGTGAGGAATTTCCCAGATGTGTTTCCAGCTGATCTTCCGGGAATGCCGCCCGACAGAGATATTGATTTCAGCATTGATTTGTTGCCGGGCACTCAGCCCATCTCTATTCCTCCATACCGTATGGCTCCTCCTGAGTTGAAGGAGTTGAAGGAGCAGTTGCAAGAGTTTCTTGATAAGGGCTTCATTCGGCCCAGTGTGTCACCTTGGGGTGCTCCTGTCTTGTTTATGAAGAAAAAGGATGGTTTTATGCGTATGTGTATTGATTATCGCCAGTTGAACAAAGTCACAGTGAAGAACAGGTATCCCTTGCCTCGTATTGATGACCTATTTGATCAGCTACAGGGTGCCAAAGAATTTTCCAAGATTGACTTGCGTTCAGGTTATCATCAGTTGAAGATTCGGGAGCCAGATATCCCGAAGACTGCTTTCAGGACTCGGTATGGCCATTATGAGTTCCTTGTGATGTCATTTGGGCTGACCAATGCCCCAGCAGCCTCTATGCACTTGATGCACAGTGTGTTCTGCCCCTATATTGATTGTTTCGTCATCGTATTCATTGATGACATTCTAGTGTATTCCCGGACTCAGGAGGATCATGAGCAGCACCTGAGGACAGTGCTTTAGACTTTTAGAGAAAAGAAGTTTGTTACACCCCGTGTTTTAGTACGTGGAAGTACGCCATAAGTAAATTGATATAAGCTCGGAAACGAGATGTTACATTCCGCATTTTCGTACATTAAAGTTTCGTCGTAAATTAATCGACGTAAGTTCGGGAATGGGATTAAATTCAGATTATAAGCATTATGCTATTTCAAACAAGTGATGAGTAAATTCATGAAGGTGAGAGGGTAAGCAAATCGAAGAAAATAAATTTCATCGAAGTTTGACATTTTGGGATAAAATACGGCCCGAGCTAAAATACCCGGTATTTATGGACTAGGACCATACAAGGTACCACATGGCGATGATAGTAAGATGTCTAAAGTGTATTAAAAGTAAGTAATATTTTAAGTAATCTGAGATAATTCTTAATTATGTAAATAATTGGATAATTAATGATTTTAATGGAAGATTAACTAATTAATTAGTTTAGTGGGATAAGGATAATTGGTCTTTCACGTGGCAGCCCCTTTTTTATTTAGTGACTCTTATGTTATAATGGAAAGGTGGCACAATTGAGTAAGATTATAAGGATGTGGGACCCACTCCATTTAAGGCATAAAACCTCTCTAAGTCAAAGAGAGGTCTTATAGCAAAGTGTTAGACAACGTTCAGCAAAGATTCAACCAAATTTCATATCATCTTAGCAACGTGAGTTGCTTCAATATTTCCTTCAAAACGTGAGATTGGCACCTTAAGAACATATATCAATTTAAAGAGAGATTTGGCATGTTAAGAGAGATACATATATCAGTTTCAAACCAGATTTCATGGCATCTTAAGAACGTGAGATTTGGCAAATTCTAAGGGAGTACGGTGCAATCTTTCTCAAGAATATCATACGTATTTTTCCCTACCTCGATCCGCCATTATGTGTTTCGTCGCAAAAGACGTGTGTTAGAGGAATTGTCAAGAGAATCGGTCCAGGTATGTTAAGGCTATCCCTTCTTTCTTTTTGGCATGATCCAAATAATACAAATGAAACGAGCAAAATACGCAACTTCCATAAATGACTCCATTCATAGAAATATTAGGGGTGTCTATATTCTTGATGCCCCATGTGAATTATTATTATATCTTCTGTTCATGGGTCTTAGAAAAATACATATTTGATAAAGTTTATCCGACAGGCATATTATTTTTATGACATTTCGAGAAAATCTTATTAACGTATTTCTTATGCATTTCATGCATTTATACATGTACATTGACCCATGACCAGATGGCGTTATATACGCGTATATATATATTATATTTATATATATATGTATATTATATGTATATGGGATATGGGAAAAGGTTACGACGTTATATACGCACCACCACCTGATCAGCTGGTATACATTGATGATTTGCCCACAGTGGCCGAAATGATATGATGGGATACCCTCAGAGGCTTGATGATGTTATGAATGCATATACCTATGCATGGTATAGCATTTATACACATATGCATGACATTATAAAAAATGAAATGATTCACAGAGCTATGCAGACGTACATGTCGAGTCTTTTACTCCATGTTTCTCTCATATCTATTATTTACTGATTTTCATTCCATACATACTCGGTACATTATTTGTACCGATGTCCCTTTTGCTTGGGGACGCTACGTTTCATGCCCGCAGGTCTCGATAGATAGGTCGAGAGTCCTCCAAGTAAGCGATCAGCTTAGTGGAATATGTTGGTGCACTCCATTTGCTCCGGAGTTGCTTGTTTGGTCAGTATGATTTAGATGTGTATTGTTTGGTATGGCGGGGCTCTGTCCCGACCTTTGTGACAATTATGTATTCTTAGAGGCTTGTAGACAGATGTCATGTACATAAAAGATTGTATGGCCTTGTCGGCCTATGTTCAGTGTACCTGTGGTTATTTTGGTCTTATAGGCCCATATCTTTTATGTATAGGTTGGTATTACATGTTGTATTCTACCTATCTCACAGCAACCTCTCCGGCTCAGTTATCTATGATAGTATGATACGAAAAGATACGTTATGTTGGTACTCGGTTGAGTAAGGTATCGGGTGCCCGTCGCGGCCTATCAGTTTGGGTCGTGACAAAAATGGTATCAGAGCAGTTCTGTCCTAGGGAGTCTACAAGCCGTGTCTAGTAGAGTCTTGTTTATGGGTGTGTTGTGCACCGCACTTATAAGCAGGAGGCTACAGGGCATTTAGGACTGTCACTCTTTCTTCTTACTCTAGATCGTGTGGTAGAGCTCAGTTGTAAGAACTTAATTTCCTAAACTCTGTCTTATTCATAATACGATGATGCCTACATCCAGAAAGACGGTTGATAAGAGATATAGCTGTGGAAGAGTTGAGTGAGAGGAACACGATTTTGCACCATGGTTATGATGAGTAAATGTGAAGTCTTCATCAGATCTTATGTGTATTAAGACGTGTAAGCTTCTTGATAAGGATCCCTAAGGAAAAAATGTCTATCCACTCTTATGGTAAAAAGGAATAAGAGAATCGGAAGATATATACAAGTTTTAGCAAGTAAAAGAAGCAAGATGAAAAAGGGTACGAGCTACCTAGCTAATGAAGATTTTCGTAGAGGAATATAAGCCTTTTGAGTTACCTTCAACAATAACAGAGGTATGTACAATTGGCCACACCTATCTCATTTATGCCATATGGGGGCTAACAGAAGTAGTATAAGAGAAGGCAGGATATCAAGATCTAGCTGGGGTTAGGGTAACCCAAAATGGAGGATGGATTGTTAGCATTAGCTGACATTTCCGAAGGATATTGCAAACATGCTAATAGATCTCCTTGTGAGACGCCCAGATGGTGCACTCTAAAATAGTACAACTAGATACGAGTACTACAAAGATAGGCACTAGAAGCCTGGAAGGGATAGATATTATCTTAATGTGGCTCCCGTCCCTATTAAAGAAAGAATGTTAGGCAACTCGAAGAGCTAGTAGGTAGAGCAAGGTGAGCTAGAAGCAAAAGAATGTCTTGTTCGAATTTTCCGGAAAAAAAAGTGAAAGACATAAATGTTCGCGGGAAATAAGAAGAGAGTTAATGAATCATTATGAGTAAGGTGTGATACATGGATGACAAAGGTAAATAAAAAGCAATGACAGTATTACAGAGTCTATAGTCAAGGGAAGAAAAAGATGAGAGGTGACAGGCCTTGAGACAAAAAAAGAGTATAGGCCATAAAGTCATATCCTCATTTCGAGAAATAAGTTCGTGACTCTAACGTGACTACCAGTAGGAAAAGTTGGACCCCAGAGTAATACAAATCAGTATGGAGTGGTGAACAAGATAAACTAAACATGAATTAGGGACTGAGTGATTTGATAATACTCAGCATCATGGGAGATTCAAAGATTGCATTCCGGCAATAATAGAATGGATGACAGAAGAATAACCTTTAAAGGTCATTCAGGAAGACGTTTTTCTAAAGCAAGAAAGTTGAGCAAAGTTAAGCTTAAGGGACTATATGTGCCAGTTACACCCTCGCAAGTAAGGAAATTTATTGTCCTTGGTCCAGAAGGATTACCGCAAGGCGAGTAAGGGTCATCGATTATATGAAAAGACGCCAAAGATGAAGAAATAAAATATTTATACGTAGATCATCATAGCACTAAATCTTAGTACTCCCCTAAAGGGGGGAATATGGAGTGATATGGCATTAAGTCATAATTAAGTGGTTTTAGTAACTATGGAATGGTAAAGGGAGAATGCGATAAAAATGAGAAAGGAAGTAAGGGTTCCTGCCCGAGATTTTATTGATAGATAAGGAGCTAGTGCGAGACGTAAGTTAAGACAAAGGGAATAACCCAAGAGGGATTACGTGGAATATAGGTATGAAAATGGACCAACGAGTAGTTAGTAGTTGATTCAGGAAGAGCCTAGTTATGGCTAGACAAGAGGATACAGACAAATCAACAAATTGTGCAAGATGAACATAGTGAACCCCAACATGGGGAATTCAGTCTCGCAGATAATGATATCGTGACCCTTGAGAAATATTCAGATAAGAGTTGAGGTAGTTAAAGGTACTGTATGAGTATTAGGGAAATAAAAGAGAGTACCATTGGGAAGACAGTCAAAATATCAGCTCAGAAGCAACCCTACAAGCACAAGGGCATGGAAGTAAGTAACTATGGATAATTATAGGCGAGGAAGGACATCAAAAATTCTATCGGGTATACGACGTAATAAGCTCGCAGCTTTACAAAAGTCGGAGGGTCTTCCCTAAGTACTACAGCGAAAGACCAGCTGAGGAAATAAGGAAGAAGGCTTCAACCTAAGCACAGTGACCTAAAGAGGAAACGATCTTGTAACAACAGTCTCACAACAATATTGTATGCACTTCATAAGAAAATGGCACCTATCATGGCTAATAAACGGGAAGAAGAAAAAAAATCAAAAGGTGATATTCAAGATCATATGGGTTGTATGGAATTCCAATATGTGTGGACACTAAGATAAGCCAAGTATTCATGCAATAAACGGCAGAACGACCAGGAAAAGTAATTGCTTACATTTAAAGAAAGCTGAGAAGGAACGGAATGAATTATTCGATCAAAAATCTAGAGTTAGTTACATTATGAACGCACTTAAGATTTTGGAGTATTATCCATGCAGCATATATGTTGCCAATCATACAGCCATAGAAGACTCCGGTATAAGTTAAAAGAAAGAACTAAGTCCAGATCATAGACAGGGGACTGAATTGTTAAAAGATTGTATCCTGGATATTCCATAGCGTCCATGAAAGGCTAAAGTAATAACTAATACCATGAGCCGCAGATCGGAAGATAGCTTAAGCCTACATAAAGGCTGATCAGAAGGAGGAGGAAACTAAAGAGTTACATCAACCAAGTAAATCAGGAGTCTGATTATTGGACCCAGAAAATTATAGACCTCGTGATTGAGAACATTGCAGGATCACTCTTAAATATCAGAGGTACAAGAGAGATAGTGCAGTAGCCATATTCTATAACGGCTCTATGATAAAGCCAGTTAGAAGAGTACCAGCCTCATAAGAAGTCAATATGGAGCTACCACCGGGTTGTGTATGCACCAGAGGTATAAGTAGTATAATAGAGCTTCAAGTTGTGGATGTAAATTATACCTGTGTGAAAGCAAGGTCATGAAAGACATAGAAGATGTGATGCAAGATTTTAAGGTAAATAAGGTAAAGGTGAATAACGTACGAGATACTCAAATGCAAAAGGTTGTGAATAGTCCATACTTCGGATAAAAGGCTAGAAGCGCTGGGATTCAGTATCCAGAAATGATAGCGGCGTCGTCAGTGGCATATCTTCCAACCTATGGTTTCTAAGTATCGAGAGATCTAGTCAAGAGAGTAAAGAAGAGTTAGGGACAATGTGATGTCTCGCTTGATGATCCAGAATAACATAAGGAAATCTATGGTGCAAGCAAGTTGAAGGAAGGTTGCGAGTACGACAAGGTTTTAGGAAGACATGAGTAAGGATAAGGAAAGGCAAGTGGGAAGGTGACGAGAATGGATAAGTCCTCGGGATTAAGCCCATGAAAACAAGAGAGCTAATAGTTTCTCTAAGTTATGGAAAGCTTAGTATAGCCTGAATGAACTCAAAGGAGTCTAAGACTAATAGCATTTAGAAGAAATGGAATGCTGGCCTGGTAGTAGAATGAAGGTGTAATTCTATTAGATGAAGAATGACGTTTGGGCCTTCGATTGAGTAATGACTTGAAAAGGGATTTCAAGAATTATACAGGATTAAAATACCCACGTAAGTGAATCACATTGGGAAGCTATGAAATACGGTTATGGAAGTATAGTATCGCCCCTAGGTGGATCAGTCTAATTACTCCAGATGTCCCCGATGAGACATGAGCCCTAGCGGCAGTTTTACATAAGAGATCAAGTTATCAGTGGTAGACGATAGATCAACATTAAGGTGAATCAATAATGGATGGACAAAAGTCATAAAATATGAGGTGAGATTAGGTCGTCATTCTTAAGATGAATAGTAATGAGGAAGCATTAAAGGACATAGATTTATACATATGGGATAAGCAACGAACGTAACCTGGAATTTGGTAGCAGACCTCAGTAATGATAAATCGAAGTAAGAGTTATGGTATAATATGACCTACCTAGATGCAGTAAAGTCATACTAATGGATAACCGGGTCTATGAAATATGATATAGCAATATTCGTAAGTTCAACAAAGTATCGAGCAGAGAACTTCAATGTACTTATAGATGCCTAGAGGGACATCTTATCAAGCTCTGTAAATGTTCACAAAATGAGGCCTGGGGATTGGCTAAAAGCTGGAGGAAAAAGGAGAGAAGAGTCGCATAAGCGCACTTACAAAGTCAGAGTCGTACAGGCTGCATGATAGAAGGTAACAACAGTTAGGAGATTGGAAGGATTCCGACCATAAGTCGTGGTGTGAGAAAGAGGCCTAAAGGGGTGAATACCCTGGCCTTTGGAATTATTCACATAACAGATGCCTAGATGGCAAGCAGAGTACTAAAGTATTCGTAAGACATAAGTCATGAAAATGATAAGTGCATCAGTCAACATTCGAGGACGAATGTTCCAAAGGGGGGAATGATGTTACACCCCATGTTTTAGTACATGGAAGTACGCCATAATGAGCCAAGGAAATATTGTCGTTGTGAATGACTAGGAATACTAATGAGAATTTATACATTGTGAAAGATGTTGAGGTGAGTACAATTGTATTTATGATATTTCTATTTGCAAATCAAATCAAAAATGTTTTTGGGAGCATCATTAGCAAAATCGAGGAAGGGTGGGTCATAAGACCCATACCTGAAACTATACGTGCCGGTGTAGGGGTGGATTGTGATTATTCCCCTTATTTGGGATGAAATTGGAACCTTTGGGAATTTGTGATATTATTCCCCTTAATTGAGATGAAATTGGAACCTTTGTGGATTGGAAAAGTCAACCCGCACGGCATATGTGGGAAGGCGGCCTAGCTGATTGGGTGGAGATCAGACGCCATATTGCGCATATGGTGGTACCACTCTTGGTAACAACTTTCTTTCGCATCACATGTCAAACCACATTGTTCGTGGGGAGATGGCCTAGCCGATCGGGCGTGATCGGACTCTGTGCTAACAAAGATGGTGGTATATCGGTGCTAATGATCTCCCAACCAAAATTGTATATGAAGTTCGTATTTTGAAAATTATTATGTTTTAACTGAACATTTAGATATTGTTGATTATGACTTGTTGTTTCTATGTGTTGCCTTTTCTTATATGGGCATTCTATTTTGAAAGAGGACTTTTAGCTATGCATAGTGCTATTCGACAGTACTAACGTCCCTTTTGCCGGGGGTGCTACATCTTTAGTGGATGCAGGTGGTTCTACAGCAAGCGGCATTGATCAGTGATAGCAGTGCACTCTTTTCAGCTGATTTGGTGAGCCCCACTTCATTTCGAGGTCATGTATCTTTTGTTTCTCATGTACTGTGTTTTGAGGTATAGCCGGGGCCTTATTGCCGGCATTTCCATGTTACTCTTCTATTGTATTTAGAGGCTCCGTAGATAGGTTGTGGGTTGTGGCTAAAGTTGAGAATTGAACTAGAAATGTTGGTATTTGAAAATCATGTTTTTCATTAATTCTATAAACTCGTAATATTTTGGAAATTATGAATGAAGCTGCTAATGAGAATGAAAAAGGAAGTTGTTAAAAAAAAAATTTCAGTGAATTTGAATGATTAATGGAGTACATCTCCTCTTTATTCATGGATGAGTTTGGGTAGAAGGAAATCTAATAGGCTTGCTCGGCCGGGTTCTCTCGGTTGAGCGCCGGTCACGCTCCCCGAGTTTGGGGCATGACATAAACTTTATGAAATACGTATTTTTCTGAGACCAATGAACAGAAGATATAATAATAATTCACATGGGGAATCAAGAATATAGACACCCCTAGTATTTCTATGAATAGAGTCATTTATGAAAGTTGCGTATTTTACTCGTTTCGTTTGTGTCGTATAGATCATGCCAAAGGAAAAGAAGGTATAGCCTTAACATACCTGAGCCGATTTTCTTGACAATCCCTCTAACACATGTCTTTTGTGAAAACACGTAACGACGGATCGAAGTAGGGAAAAATTTCGTATGATGTTCTTGAGAAAAATTGTATCGTACTCTCTTAGAATTGCAAGTCCCATTGCTATTACATTACGTAGTCTCGTATGAATTTTGTTGAAGCAATTTGCCATAGCAGATCCGTATGATATCTTTCTCAAATGAAATTGATCAAAATCTTTCATGACCTTTGTTTAAGTGAATTACGTTGCCAAGTTGCTTAAGGAAATTTTGCTTGAATTCTTGAATTCTTGCTTGAATTCTTGTTGAAGCAGAATGTTACAAAGTTGCCTATTTTTAATATAAGCACTTACGAGGTTTCAAGGTCCTTTTATGGAGGATTCCATCATCCCACAACCCAATCTTTACCATGCTTAGTTCAAGAATCTTTCTACACCCCTTGATATCACATGCATGTAAAATAATCAACTCTTATGCCCAAAAATTATCTTGCTAATTACCCATTTTCAGATGATTTCGAAATTAGGGTTTAGGGTGTAGAATCTTACCTCTAGGATGATGACCTAGTGAGCTTGCCTTCTTAATCTTCCAAAACTTGAGCAAGAATTGAAGAACAATTATTGAAGAACACCTTCTCACTCTAGGGCACTCTCTCACACTCTAAAATGTCAGATTATATCTCAAAAATTACCCAAAACGTGTATTTAATGAAGTAGGGTTGGGTTTTAAAAACCCAAAAATAAAGCTCCGGAACAGGTTCTGCGGTCACATATGCGACCGCATAATGGTTATGCGGACCGCATATCGGTCGCATAATTGGTGTCCAAAATGACCAAAAATCTGCCTGAGTCTGCGGTCCGCATAACTGTTCTGCGGTCGCATAGTACACCGCATAACAGTTATGCGGTCGCATAGTCGATCGCATAATTGCTTTCAACTGACCCAATTAACTGCCTCACTCTGCGGCCATTATGCGGTCCGTAGAGCGATTCTGTGGTCGCATAATGGACCGCATAAATGCACTTTTCCGCTAAAAATTTTCCTTTATTTTCCTATAATACTCAACACGTAAAACCAATTCGGCACCACGAAATATTATTTTCTTTTGCAAAATTTTACGGGGCCTTACATTATCCCCCACTTAGGATCATTCGTCCTCGAATGAGGGTCAAAATCTGTTATTAGCATCTTATGCAACTCAGTTTTTCATACCACACACCAGCAGCCCCAAATTTGACAACTCCCTAAATTTCCAAAAATTTCGCCAGAGTTTCCTTTGTAATTAGGCCTATCCACCTGTTAGAGAACCCCAGAAACACATCCTAACAACATATACATATTCCAACGACATAACATAATACAAAACAACACCAACTGTGGCCTCATCAGCAATATATTTCCAAAAAGGAACACCCTTAACGCCAACTGTTCAAATGATGGTGAATGGATTATTTGTGAGGGAACACCCTCACCATTCATAAAATGGTGAATGGATTGTTTGTGTTAGTTGACATTTTCGAAGGATATTACAAAGGTGCTAATATATCTCTTTGTGAGGCATCTAGATGGTGCGCTCTAGAATATTACAATTAGATGTGAATACTAGCATGATTAAAAAAATTTAGAAGATAGGCACTGAAAGCTTGGAAGGGATAAATATTACCTTAGTGTGGCTAGCGCCCATAGTAGAGCGAGAATGTTAAGCAACCTGAAGAGCAAATGGATGGAGCAAGGGGAGCTAAAAGCAAAAGAATATCTCGTTGGAGTTTTCAGAATAAAGTGATAGACATAAATGTTAGCGGAAAATAAGAAGAGAGTTAATGAAGCATTATGAGTAAGATATGATACATGGATGAAAATGGTAGATTAAAAAGATAACAGTATTACAGAGTCTATAGTCAAGTAAAGGAAAAGACGAGATGTCACAGGCCTTGAGACAACAAAGGAGTATAGGCCATAAAGTCATATTCTCATTTCGAGAAGTAAGTTTGTGACTCCAACGCGACTACCAGAAGGAAAAGTTTAACCCCAGAGTAATGGAAATCAGTATGGGCTGGTGAACAAGATTAACTAAACATGAATTAGGGACTGAGTGATTTGATAATGGTCGACATCATGAGAATTTCAGATTTTGTTCCGGCAATAATAGAATGGACAATAGAAGGAGATTCATGTGAAATTCAGAGAATGGTCATTCAGGAAGATGCTTCCCTAAAAGCAAGCAATGTGAGCAAAGTTAAGCTTAAGGGACTGTATGTGCCAGTTATACTAAGTGTCACCCTCGCAAGTAAGGAAATTTGTCATCCTTGGTACAAAAGGATTACCGCGAGGCGAGTAAGGATCATCGATATTGTGAAAAGACGCCAAAGATAAAGAAGTAAAACATCTATACGTAGATCATCGTAGCACTAAATCTTAGTACTCCCCTAAAGGGGGAATATGGAGTGATGTGGCATTAAGTCATAAATAAATGGTTCTAGTAACTATGGAATGATAAAGAAAGAATGCGATAAGAATGAGAAAAGGATGAGATTGCACTTATTCAAAGCCTACAGGTATGCTACGATTCCAGAACATTACGTAAGCACGACGTCAAGGAGAGGAAGTAAGGGTTTCTGCCTGAGATGTTATTGATAAATAAGTAGCCAGTGCGAAGACGTAAGTTAAGACAAAAGAAATAGCCCAAGAAAGATTACGCGAAACATTGATATGAGAATGGGCCAACGAGTAATTGGTAATTGATTCAGGAAGAGCCTAGTTATGGCTAGACAGGAGGTTACAGATGAATCAACAGATCGTGAAAGATAAACATGGTAAAATCCAATATAGTGAATTCAGCCTCGCAGTAATGTCATTGTAATACTTGAGAAATATTCAGATAGGAGTTAGGGTAGTTAAAGGTACCGTATGAATGTTACGGAAATAAAAGAATGTGCCACTGGAACAATCAAAATATCAGCTCAGAAGCAACCCTACAAGTACAAGGGCGTAGAGGTAAGTAACTACGGATAATTATAGGCGAGAAAGGACATCAAAAATTTCGTCGAGTATACAATGTAATAGGCCCGCAGCTTTATAAGAGTCAGAAGGTCCTCCCTAAGTACTACAATGAAAGACTAGCTGAGGGAATAAGGAAGAAGGCTTCAACCTAAGCACAGTGACCTAAAGAGGAAATGGTCTTGTAAAAAAAATAGTCTCACTATAACATTGTATGTACTCCATAGGGAAGTGGCACCTATCGTGGCTAATGAACAGAAAGTAAAATCAAAAGTAATATTCGAGAACATATGAGTTGCACGAAAACTCCGGCATGCGTGGGAACTAAGATAAGCTAAGTATGCACGCAACAAGGGGGCAGAAAGACCAGGAAAAATAATGGCTTACGTTTAAAGAAAGCTGAGAATGGACGAAAAAGAATTATTCGATTAATGATCCAAAGTTAGTTACGTTATGAATGCACTTAAGATTTCGGAGTATTATCTATGGAGCACATGTTGGCAATTATACGGCCGTAAAAGATTACGGTATAAGTGAAAAGAAAGAATTAAGCCGCAGATCAGGAGATGGCTTAAGCGTAGATAAAGGCTGATCAGAAGGAGGAGGAAACTCAAGAGTTACATCAACGAAGTAAATCAGAAATATGATTATTGGACCTAGAAAATTATAGACCTCGTGATTGAGAACATTGCAGGATTACTCTTAGATATCAAAGGTACAAGAGAGATAGTACAGTAGCCATATTCTATAATGGCTCTAAGATAAATCCAGTTAGAAGAAGTCAGTATGAAGCTCCCACCGGATTGTGTATACACCAGAGTTGCAAATATTATAATAGAGCTTCAAATTGTGGATGTGAATTATACCTATGTGGAAGGAAGGTTATGAAAGAGACAGAAGAATGTGAGGCAATAAATTAAGATAAGTAAAGTAAAGGTGGACAACGTACGAGATACTAAAATACAGAAGGTTATGAATAGCCCTTACTTCGGATAGAAGGCTAGAAGTGCGGGGATTCAATATCCAGGAATGATACCGGCGTCGTAAGTGGAATATCTTCCAGCCTATGGCTTCTAGGTACTGAGAGGTCTAGTTAAAAGAGTAAAGAAGAGTTAGAGATGATGTGCTGTCTCGCTTGACATTCCAAAATCACATAAGGAAATCTGTGGTGCAAGCAAGTTGAAGGAAGGGTGCGAGTAGTATAATTGAATATGTGTAGATCGCAAGCTAAAGTATGGTAAAGCGACAAGGTTTTAGGAAGACAGGAGTAAGGATAAGAAAGGGCGACTGAGAAGGTAATGAGAATGGATAAAGTCCTTAGGATTAAGCCCATGAAAACAAGAGAGCTGATAGTTTCTCTAAATTATACAAAGCTCAGTATAGCCTGAATGAACTCAAACGAGTCTAAGACTAATGGCATTTAGAAGAGATGGAATGCTGCCCAGATAGTACAATGAGGGTGTAATTGTGATAGATAAAGGATGACGTTTGGGCCTTCGATTGAGTAATGATTTGAAGAGGATTTCATGATTTGTACGGGACTAAAATACTACATCCCGCATTTGCGTACGTTCAAGTTTCGTCATAAGTTAATCGACGTAAGTTCTGGAATGGGATTATTTTGAGATTATAATCATTATGCTATTTCAAACAAGTGACGAGTAAATTCGTGAAGGTGAGAGGGTAAGCAAATCGAAGAAGATGAATTTCGTCGAAGTTTGACATTTTGGAATAAAATATGACCCGAGCTAAAATACCCTGTATTTATGGACTATTACCATACAAGGTACCACATGGCCATAATAGTAAGGTGTACAAAGTGTGTTAAAAGTGAGTAGTATTTTAAGTAATTTGAGATAATTCCTAATTATGTGGATAATGGGGTAATTAACAAATTTTAGTGGGAGATTAATTAGAAATTTATGGATAAAATAATTAAGTGTGAATTTTGGATAATTACTAGGGGATTAATATCCACGTGGGAGTGTGGAAATTTGACAGCAAATTGCCATCTCTTCATGACCTGAAGGTGGTGGCATCATTTAAAGAGATGTGTAACTTTATCTCATTTGGTTAGAGAATATCAAGAAGGCAAAAATAGTATGGCATCTATTTATTTCCTTTCTTGTAGTAACGGATGCTAAGATTTAAAGTGGATTTAAAGTGGATTTAAAGTGGGATGATATAGATTGGCTTGCTAAGTACGGATGGAATTCTTAAACTAGATTTCACATGAATCCTTTACAAAGTGAGGTAATCTACAATGTGATTTTTCTTCAACAAAGTTTCATACGAAGTTATACTGCGTAATAGCAATGAGATTTGCAATTTTAATGGAGTACGGTGCAATCTTTCTCAAGAACATCATACGGATTTTTTCCTACTTCGATTCACCGTTACGCGTTGTCGAAATCAACGGTGTTAAAGGGATTGTCAAGAGAATCATTTCAGGTATGTTAAGGCTATCCCTTCTTTCTTTTGGCATGATCTATACGACACAAACGAAACGAGCAAATGCATAATTTCCATAAATGACTCTATTCATAGAAATACTAGAGATGCTTATGTTCTTGATTCCCCACGTGTCATATTATTCTATCATCTGTTCATGGGTCTTAGAAAAAACGTAAGTTGATAAGTTTATTTTATGACATTAATCAAAGGTATAATGGTCTTATGATGTTCCGAGAGATTTTATTAACGTACTTCTTATGTATTTCATGCATTTATACATGTACATTGATCCATGACCAGATGACGTTATATACACATATATTATATGTATATGGGATATGGGAAAAGGTTACGGCATTATATACGCACCACCACCTTATCAGCTGGTATACATTGATGATTTACCCACAATGGCCGAAATGATATGATGGGACCCTCAGAGGCTTGATGATGTTATGAATGCATATACCCATGCATGATATGACATTTATACGCATATGCATGACATTATAATATTAAATGATTCACAGAGCTATTCAGATATACATGTTGAGTCTTTTACTCCATGTTTCTCTCATGTCTATTGTTTACTAATTTTCATTCCTTACATACTCGGTACATTATTTGTACCGACGCCCCTTTTATCGGGGGACGCTGCATTTCATGCCTGCAGGTCCTGATAGACAGGTTGAGAGTCCTCCAAGTAGGCTATCAGCTCAGCGGAAGGTATTGGGGCGCTCCATTTGCTCCGGAGTTGCTTATGTGGTCAGTATGATTAGGACATGTACTGATTAGTATGGCAGGGCCCTGTCCCAACCTTTATGACATTTATGTACTCTTAGAGGCTTGTAGACATATGTCGTGTACGTAAAAGATTGTACGGCCTTGTCGGCCTATGTTTTGAGTTTATAAATGATCATGTTGGCCTATTAGGCTCGTATGTCACGTGCATATAATGATGTAATAAGAAAGCTATGTTACGTTGGTACTCGGTTGAGTAAGGTACCGGGTGCCCGTCGCGGCCCATCGGTTTGGGTCGTGATAAAAAGTGGTATAAGAGTAGTTCTGTCCTAGGGAGTCTACAAACCGTGTCTAGTAGAGTCTTGTTTATGGGTGCGTTGTGCACCACATTTATAAGCAGGAGGCTACAGGGCATTTAGGACTGTCACTCTAGATCGTGTGGTAGAGCTCAGTTGTAAGAACTCAATTTCCTAAACATTATCTTATTTAGAATACGACGATGCCTACATCTAGAAAGATGGTTGGTAAGAGATTGAATGTGGTTATGGAAGAGTTGAGTCAGAGGAGAGTAATTTTTGCATCATGCTTATGATGGATAAATATGAGGTGTTCAGCAGATCATGTGTGTACTAAGATGTGTAAACTTCTTGATAAGGATCCCTAAGGCAAGAATGTCTATCCACTCTTACGGTAAAAGGAATAAGAGAATCGGAAGGTAGATACAAGTTTCAGCAAGTAAGAGAAGCAAGATAAAAAAGGGTACGAGCTACCCAGCTAATGAAGATTATCGCAGAGGAATATAAGCCTTTTGAGTAGTATAAGAGAAGGCATGATATCAGGATCTAGCTGGAGTTAGGGTAACACAAAATGGTAGATGGATTGTTAGCGTTAGCTGACATTTCCGAAGAATATTACAAATGTGTTAATAGATCTCCTTGTGAGATACCCAGATGGTGCACTCTAAAATAGTACCACTAGATATGAGTACTACAAAGATAGGCACTGGAAGCCTGAAAGGGATAAATATTATCTTAGTGTGACTCCCGCCCCTAGTAGAAAAAGAATGTTAGGCAACCCGAAGAGCCAGTAGATGGAGCAAGGTGAGCTAAGAAAGCAAAAGAATGTCTTGTTCGAGTTTTTAGAATAAAGTAATAGACATAAATGTTAATTGAAATAGGAAGAGAGTTAATGAAGCATTATGAGTAAGATATGATACATGGATAATAACGGTAGATCAAAAAGATGACAGTATTACAGAATCTATAGTCAAGTGAAGAAAAAGACGAGAGGTGACAGGCCTTGAGACAACAAAAGAGTATAGGCCATAAAGTCATATCCTCATTTCGAAAAATAAGTCTGTGACTCCAACGCGACTACCAAAAGGAAAAGTTAGACCCCATAGTAATAAGAAATCAGCATGGACTGGTGAACAAGATAAACTAAACATGAACTAGGGACTGAGTAATAGTCGGCATCATGAGAATTTCAGAGATTGCGTCCTGGCGATAAGAGAATGGACGACAGAAGAATAACCCTTAAATGTCATTTAGGAAGACGCTTCCCTAAAGCAAGCAATGAAAGAAAAGTTAAGCTTAAGGGACTATGTGTGCCAGTTATACTAAGTGTCACCCTCGTGAGTAAGGAAATTTGTTATCCTTGGTACAAAAGGGTTATCGCGAGGCGAGTAAGGGTCATCGATGATGTGAAAAGACGCCAAAGATGAAGAGGTAAAATATTTATAGGTAGATCGTCGTAGCTCTAACTCTTAGTACTCCCCTAAAGGGGGAAATATGGAGTAATGTGGCATTAAGTCAGAATTAAGTGGTTCTAGTAATTATGAAATGGTAAAGGAAGATTGCGATAAAAATGAGAAAGGAATGAGATTACACTTATTCAGCTCCAACGTATATGCTACGATTCCAGAACATTGAGCTATGAATTCAGCCAAATTTGACTGGCCCTTACAGCATCTCCATTTGCAGTTTGCCAATGTGAAGGTTCCCTAGAGTTGTTTTGTGAATTCCCTGGAGTCTAGCGTGGAGTTGATTGTTATGATTGTGGCCTGCTTCGATGTCCAGTTCTTTCATCAATAGCATCTCCAATTTGGTTTCTAACTAGTATTATCATTTGATTTCCTATCATGATATCCCTTTACTGATGACAAGCAAAGCTCAATGAAGAATTATATTTTGGAATAATAATAAAATTATTTGGTCCCTACAATAGACGCCAAACTATTTAAATAAACACTAATAATTAGATTAACCAACTAAATTTATAAAATTAAGCCACAAACAATCGAATTAAATTAATTTTTCTTCATTCTTAAATGATCTAGAGACAATTGAAAGAACTGCTGGGCAGGGTTAATGGAAAATCTGGAATATCTCGGGATCTGCTGGTTCAGAGAAGGTATGTATTCGGACACCTGTGACCATCTAGTTCTATAGTGACTTTGACTAGAAAAAACAAGATGTCCCATGACCGGGTTCTTGTTTTCAGTGTTCAAGCTATATGACTCCGAAAGACTTGGTGCTGACTAGGAAATTTGACTAAGAAATACTTGCCACGTGTTGACTCTATGTTGTCACATGTCGTGTACACCTTTTATCAATACAAGTATGTGCCACCAAAGAGACAATAAAGTAACCAATCGACAAATCTAAGGTCAACATTTTTGGTCGGATAATAATAGTGAAAGAATTGACCTAGAACTTGGGAATTGGACAAGAAAATCCAAAAGAAAATAGTTTCTTAAATTTTTGTTTCTCGTACAAGGGGAGGTGCCATGGTGTATGCTATTTGTTGATGACATAGTCCTGATTGACGAGACGCCAGACAGAGTTAATACTAGGTTGGATGTTTAGAGACAGATGCTGGAGTCTAAGGGTTTCAAGTTGAGTAGATCAAAAACTGAGTACTTGGAGTGGAAGTTCAGTGATGGGATGCATGAAGAAGGAGTGGAAGTGAAGATTGGTACTCAAGTCGTCCCCAAAAGAGATAGTTTCAAGTATCTTGGGTATATTATTCAAGGCAATGGGGAGATTGGCGAGGATGTTACTCATCGTATTGAAGCAGGGTGGATGAGATGGAGGCTCGCCTCGGGAATTTTGTGTGATAAAAATGTACCACCTGGACTTAAGGGCAAATTTTACAGAGTAGTGGTTAGACCGACTATGTTGTATGGGGTTGTGTGCTAGCCCGTCAAGAAGTTCCATATCCATAAGATGAAAGTACCTGAAATAAGGATGTTAAGATGGATGTGTAGACATACTAGGAAGAACAGGATTAGGAGTGAAGTTGTTAGGAACAAGGTAGGAGTGGCATCTGTGGAGGACGAATTGCGGGAATCGAGGTTGAGATGGTTCGGGCATGTGAAGAGGAGAGACATAGATGCTCCAGTCAGAAGGTGTGAAAGGTTGTCCATGGAGGGTCCGAGGAAGGGAAGAGGTAGGCCTAAGAAGTATTGGGGAGAGGTAGTTAGGCAGGACATGTCATTGCTCCAGCTTACGGAGGATATGACCCACGATAGAAAGGTGTGGAGGTCGAGGATTAGGGTTGTAGATTGACAGATAGTAGTGGGTTCCTCCTAGACTTACCGGTAGTACTAGGACTATTTTTGTATTATCTTATTCATGGTTCTTTATTATTACATGATGTGTCATTCGCGCCAGTTACTATAATACATTGTTGTTACTATTGTTTGCTACTTGTTGCTTGATCTCTACTGTTCCTTGAGACGAGGGTCTATCGAAAACAGCCTCTTTATCTGCATAAGGTAGTGGTAAGGTTTGCGTACATACTACCCTCCCCAGATCCCATTTATTGGAATACAGTCGGTTTGTTGTTGTTGTTGTTGTTGTAATTGCTTGGTAATAAAGAAAATCCAATTGGAGAATAGTGATACAAAGGCATTGGTAGTCAAACTCGTGCATGATAATTCAAACTCTTGACCACTAAATTATGATGGGGGCTTAACTGTAATTACAGGAGAGTGGGGAATAGTGGGAAGCCATGCCGAAATCAAGTCATGGGGAGCACCAATAACCTTTATTAACCGAGTCAATAGTCTTCTTGTACCGACCATCTTCCGGAAATAAACCACCTTCCCTTAGACACGTAGTAATAGGAAAAAAAAAAAATCTTCAATCTCAAACAAATTTCCTCTAACAAAATTCCATGAAAATGTCCCATTTTACTACTTGATTCATTTTTCCGCAGTTGCATGAATACATTCTTCGGATCCCTTCTCTTTTGCTCCTCCATATCCGTTTAGAAAGAGCAAATGGAGAAGAATAATGACAGTGGCTGTCCAACATCAGATATTGATCCATTCAAAAATAGTGTTTCCACATCTGATGAAAACTCGGAAGCCCCTGAAAATATTGAAACGTTCTCCAAAATAATAGAGTCCAGGATTGCAAAATATAATTCTGGTGAAATACCGACCAGATTCGGTAAGATGACAGAGGAAGAGTCATTTTTCCTTGAAGCCGTGATGCATTTATCCAAATTGACAAATGTCATCGCGAAATCATCTCCGTCAGGGTCAACGTTGTTGAATTGGACCAATTTGGTCTTGCAACGAGCCATGACTTTCATGGAAGAAGAATTCCGAACCTTATTAGAAGATTTCGGAGGTTGTTCCAATTCAAAAGTGGATAAAAATTCGGATTATCCATCGTATCCGCCCGAGGTCGTGACAAGAATGAATCAAATAGCCACTGCCATGATCTCAGCCGGGTTTGAAACAGAATGTTGTCAAGTATATTCAATTTCACGAAGAAACGCATTCTATGAGCAACTGAAAATGCTCGAATTCGAGAAGATAAACGGAGATGATGTACAGAGAATGCCATGGGATTCTCTAGAAGGAGAAATCACCCAATGGATAAATGTTGCGAAGAGCTGCTCAAGCACTCTGTTCCCTGGCGAAAGGAGACTCGGGGAATCAGTTTTCTTCGATTCTCCAATGATCTCTCAAAGCCTATTTAGCAACCTGGCACGTTCAATTGTAATTCAGATTCTTGACTTCGCTGAGGCGGTCTCCAGGACAAAACGCTCCGCCGAGAAACTTTTCAAATTTCTAGACATATACGAAGCCATTCGCGATCTAGTTTCTGCCATAAGTGAATCTTTCTCCAATGATGGTGAGCACGAACTGAAATCAGAGATCTTAGCCACGAGAGATAGGTTCGGGGAGGCAGCCGTCAACGTATTCTGTGATCTCGAAAGTTCCATCAAGAACGATGCAGCTAGAACACCGGTCCCTGGTGGTGCAGTGCACCCGCTCACACGTTATGTCATGAACTATCTAAAATACGCCTGTGAATACAGAGACGCCCTTGAACATATTTTCCAAGAACACGCAAAGTTGGAGGCATATTCCTCCGCCACGTCACCGTCCAAATGGAAATCATCACTGGATATTGATCACGTTGAGAGCGAAAGCCCACTCGATGACGTAGCTGCCACGATGCCCTTTTCAACACAGCTCATGAAAATAATGGAACTGTTGGATTCAAATCTAGAAGCTAAGTCAAACTTATATAGAGACCCTTCTTTGCGTGACATATTCTTAATGAACAACGGCAGATACATCTTACAAAAAGCCAAAGGATCCACGGAGGTCCGCCAAGTGATGGGCGACACGTGGTGTCGAAGAAGATCAACGACCGTGAGGCAATACCACAAGAATTACCAAAGAGAAACATGGGGAAGAGTGTTACAAATACTAAGTCACGACGGGATGCAAATGAATGGGAAAGTGACAAAGCCAGTAGTGAAAGAGAGGTTCAAGAATTTCAGCACAATGCTCGACGAAATCCATCGTACGCAGAGCACTTGGGTGGTGAGCGACGAGCAGCTTCGGTCGGAGCTAAGAGTTTCTATATCGGCGGTGTTGATTCCGGCGTACAGGTCCTTCTTTGGGAGATTTAGGCAGTATTTAGGCAATACAAAGCATGCAGAGAAGTATATAAAGTACCAGCCTGAAGACATTGAAACGTTAATTGAGGGCCTTTTTGACGGCAATCCTACATCTATGGCACGGAGAAAGACGTAAGCCCATATAGTTGTGGTCTTCATGCTGCACAAACACTCCTCAAATAATTATAATCTCATTTATCAGATTTTTGTATGCTATTTATTACTACTACTAGTTTCTTTAAATTTCGTTTCAGTTTTCTATTTCTAATCTTTCGATGCTACATTTAAATGAATCAACATCATGCAGAAATTTTTGTTGCACTTATGAGTACTTGCGCTTGTCTTAAAATCTGTAGGGGTTTCGACTGAAGACGAAAAAAATTGAGTACTTGAAAATGAATTTTAATTTTGTTTACCCGAAAAACGGATAGAGTTGAATTTGTACGTAGTTCATAGCTTAATACAAATCGTAAGAATAAATAGAAATATCAAATATGCATTGCAAAGAATAAAAAATAAACAAGGTTGTAAAGAAGATGATTTTTAGGACTAAGCAAGATGAATCAATTTATGAAGCTTAAAAAGTAACTCTTGAATATAGGAGAATATGGTGCTTGAATTACAATGTAAGCCAAAGAACTGCCCTCTACAGAAATGTAGCCATCCTCTTTATAGTGGAGGATCCTACTTTAGATATTATTAAAAATACATAGTGGAGAACCCATGATAAACCAGCTTTTCCCTAATTTGTGCCGAGATTCTCTCCCTTAGTGTGTTTGCAACGACTCTTGTCTGTGAGCTCGAGCTCGATCGGCCTCGGTGCTGGTCGGTATTGCTTCTAGAGCTCGATGTGGACTCGGAATCAGGTGATAATTCGAGCTCGGTATCGGTTGGCCTCTGCCCCTTAAGCTCGAAATCATCTCATTATAGTTCGATTCGGACCCGAACTCGATAATGACTTCGAACTCGATGTTTGACCTATACCTGAAATCTGAAGCTCGTTCATACCATCTTCGGAACCCATCTCGATATTACGAAATCTTTCTTCGATCCATTATGTTTTGACCTCGATCAATTGTACGAAGACCGAAATCTATTTCGACTGTATACAGATAGTCCCCTCGTTTCTCGGAAAGGATGTGGTGAGAAACGATATGATTTCTCAATGGCTCGATTGGATAAGTGTTGACATTTGCATCGAGCCCGACCATGACGTCCGTGATAGCTGTCTGTCGGTTTAGCTTACCAAGGCCTTTAATGCGTGTCAGACGGTGGTCGGCCACTGCTGATATTGAACCGTCATTGCTTCAATCTATAAATAGCCCTTCCGTCCACCATTTATCACTTTTACTTCTTCAATCTTTAAAAAATATTTAAGTTTTTTTTTGTCTTTTCTGAGTTCATTCACTGATCTGTGACTCTTTTCTGCAAAATTCTTCTTCTAAACCACCAAATCTTTGTCACCTTCTTTAAATCCAAAAATGGTGAAGACATCAAAAATCGTCCCCCTAAAAGAAAAGGCTTCTTCTTCCCAATCTGCCACCGATAAAACACCGGTGGATCCACAGCCTGAGAAGTGCGTTCCGGCGGCATGTGTTCTTACCTTCGATTTCAAACCCGATAAAGGTTCGCCGATTCTTGACCGATTGAGCCCGTATCGAGATATATTTGTTCGATAATAGGGGGGGTATGTCGAGCAGATAAAAAAAGATTGTAACTAGGGGAACAAAGAAGTGGTAGTGCCGTCTCCCGAAGAGGATATTACTACTCACGTGAGAGGGTTTCTAAGTGTGTATACTTACCCTTTCACGTTAGGTCCCTTCGACCCTGTTATCATAGATTTTTGTCTCAAATACCTAATAACACTAGGCCAGATCCGATACTTTATGAATAAATATGAGGGGATGCCTTTCATCCTCGATCATCTCATCCAATTGTACCGTCCTCACCTTTTTCGAGGAGGGTTAATAAAACTTCAACGTCGAGCTACCAAGGCTCTATTCTCGAGTATAGACGAGGACAGGGATCGAGGCTGGATGGGCAGGTTCGTTCGAGTAAGGACTTCGGACCTGATTCTGAATGAAAAGATGCCTTTTCCCGAGGAGTGGAACATAAAGCGTAAGTGTAATTCTACTATTATCTCCTACTATTTTGTCCTTTCATTTCTTTTCTCACCGATATCCCCCTTTTTGTGATGCAGCGGTTCCCTAGATGCCCGGTGCAGTGCCCGATCTCAAGGACTGGGTACAGAATCTGGTTTTGACCTTCTCATACGCCGAGCGCTCATGGCGTGACTTGTCAAAGAAAAATCATGGTAAGCCCCTTTCTCGTATTTTTTGGTAGTTCGAACAAGATGTTTTTCATACACTTTAATAAAATTTCCCATATGTAGGTGTGGGCAAAAGATGTGGTTTTGAGGCCCTCGCCTGTCGAGGAAGAGGCTTCGGCCTCTGTCCCAAAGCCGGTGAAAGATAATAAGAGGAAAAGAGCCTATGTTCCCGAAGATCCAAAACCAAAGAAGAGGACGGCTTGTAAGCCGAACAACAGTACCATTCCTTTGACCGTAGAATCAGTTCTGCGTCTAAGAGATGAAGACGAAGAAGAAGAAAAAAATGATGGGTCCGCGCTGGCAGCCTGAACGAAGAAGACCACCGACGTTCCACAAGCAGCTGGATCGATGGTGGTCATAAGGCTCCGCCTCGAACTGAGGATATATCGGAGAAAGATTCAGGCAGAGTCCCTGAGTTGTTGGAGATCGAAGATGCTTCCCATCGAAGCCAACGGATGGGGGATATGTCTGAAGGGGCTCTCCCCGAATCTCTTCGAACCAAAGAGAATGCTCCAAGTGATTCACTTGGGGCAGTGGCAATCGAAGACTCGCCCACTTTCCCTGCTTTTTCCGCAGGGGCGATTCGGGAAGCCCAAGCTTTGGGGGCCCTCGAACTAGACAGGCCTCATGATTGAGAGGATCCTTTTCGTGACCTGTTTACCGGTGTCGAGGACGTTGCCGGTACAAGTGACACATCGGATCTTTTTCACGAAGTGTAGCAAGCTTTGAATCAGGTAAGCCTTAAATTATTTTGTTGACATTACCTTTATGTTTGCTTTTCTTTTCTAACTTTGTTTCTTCTTTCTTTGCAGGCCGCGGCAGTTCATCGAGAAGCATGTTCAGGGTCCCGAACCGAGCTGCGTCGATATGAGGCCGACCTTCAATGGGTTACGGAGGAGAGGAACTCCCTTAAACTCCTCTTAGGGCAAAGGGGAGAGGAAATAAAAGACCTCCGAACTGAGTTAGCCAAGGCTTACCAAGATCAGACCGATCTGTCCGAGCAGGTAATGATACTTTTAAAAGCCTATGGGCTTGATACCGGAACGATGGCTAATTTTTTGGCCTCACAGCTGCAGTAGAAAATTGAGATAATTGGGAAACTCCGTGAGGAGGTCGATGTGATAAAAGCGGAGTCTTTGAAGTGGAAAGAAGGTATGGATCGCTTGGCTGTAGAGAAAGAAACTGCTCAATCCCAATTATCATCGGCCGAAAACCAACTTCATAGTATGAAGGAGAAAAGCTCAATTCAAGCAAGAAGAATAGAGGAGCTCGAGTCTCGGTTGGCCTCTGAACTTGCCAAGGTCAAATCTAACGCCGAAAAGGCAAAGGCCGATGCGGATGCACTCGTGGCCATCTATCGGGTTGATGCTGAAGCTGCCCAGGTCCAAGCAAGAGAGGCAGCCGAGACTGCCGATACTCGAGCACATTGGGACGCTGAACTTGCTATGTGCCGATCTCGGAGGGAGACCCTCGAGGAGATCCATGCTCGAGGTTTCGATCTCGATGAAGAGATAATAAGGGCTAAAGAACTCGAAGCCGATGCTGAAGCCTTGGCTTCCGATGATGACGATGATGATAATGATGACGATGATGGGAGTAAGAGTGGGTCCGAGAATATGGGGGAGCCCGGTGGAGAAGAGACCACTACCGGAGATAGCCAAGAAACTTAGCCCTTAGTTTCTATGTTGCAATCAATCATGTAGACAATCGTATATATAAAAATATCCTTTTGTTTTACCGATTTGCTTCTGTTTTTTTTTCCTGCCTTGTGAAGATTTTATTCATGCCTTATGAATGTTTTCATAAGGATTTAGGCAATTTGATCGAATATGGACTTCGTAGCCTTTATAACCGAGTGAGTGCTTACTCAAACTTGAAATAAGGTAGCCCATAGACTTAGTAGTCGAGTTGATTGATTGTTTGAACTTGAAGTGATGTAACCCTTAGGCTTATTAGTTGAGTGAGTGATTCGAACTCGATGTAATATAGCCCGTAGGCATAATGGTCGAGTGAGTGCTTGCTTGAACTCGAAATAAAAGTAGCCCGTAGGCTTAGTAGTCGAGTGGATGATTCGAACTCGAAGTAATGCAGCCCATAGGCCTAGTGGTCGAGTGAGTGCTTGCTCGTACTCGAAATAAAAGTAGCCCGTAGGTTTAGTAGTCGAGTGAATGATTCGAACTCGATGTAATATAGCCCGTAGGCGTAATGGTCGAGTGAGTGCTTGCTCGGTATCGAAATAAAAGTAGCCCGTAGGCTTAATAGTTGAGTGAATGATTCAAACTCGAAGTGATGTAGCCCTTAGGCTTATTAGTTGAGTGAGTGATTCGAACTCGATATAATATAGCCCGTAGGTATAATGGTCGAGTGAGTGCTTGCTTGAACTCAAAATAAAAGTATCCCGTAGGCTTAGTAGTCGAGTGAATGATTTGAACTCGAAGTAATGCAGCCCGTAGGCATAGTGGTCGAGTGAGTGCTTGTTCGGACTCGAAATAAAAGTAGCACGTAGTCTTAGTAGTCGAGTGAATGATTCGAACTTGATGTAATATAACTCGTAGGCATAATCGTCGAGTGAGTGCTTGCTCGGACTCGAAATAAAAGTATCCCGTAGGCTTAGTAGTCGAGTGAATGATTCGAACTCGAAGTAATATAGCCCGTAAGCGTAGTAGTCGAGTGAGTGCTTGCTCGAACTCGAAATAAAAGTAGCCCGTAGGCTTAGTAGTCGAGTGAATGATTCGAACTCGAAGTAATGTAACCCGTAAGCGTAATGGTCGAGTGAGTGTTTGCTCGAACTCGAAATAAAAGTAGCCCGTAGGCTTAGCAATTGAATGAATGGTTCAAACTCGAAGTAATGTAGCTCGTGGGCTTATTAGTCGAGCGAGTGATTTCGAACTTGAAGTAATGTAGCCCGTAGGCTTAATAGTTGAGTGAGTGTTGCTCGAACTCGTTGATTTACCTTAAGCTTGTTTGCGTAATAAATCTTGGATATAAGATATCGGTAAAGAAGAAAATTTTCTTTGCAAGTCATTGTACATGTGTTCATGTTTTGTGTCAGGGCTCGGGCCAACTATATGAGCATGGTTCGTTTTTACCATTTAGCTCTTACAATTTTTCCTATCGGAACCCTGTTGTTATGAAGTAACTTTCTTGCATCGAACTTGATATATTTGAGGGCTAATGCCCCCCCAGTATTCGAGGTCGATTGTAAAGAGGCCTCGGATACTGTCGATTTGTTTCTAAGTTAGCACGATCAATGGTTGCCTCATTAAAAAACTTGCCGAAAAACCCATTTGGGATAAAACTGGTCGAAGGAAAAAGGAGTGCAATGCGTGCTTTCAGACCTAGGGCTTTGTGTTGAATGATCCATTCTTGTTCATGATCGAACTCCTGCAAGGGTTAGTTTTTGAAATATAAACGAACATGGGAGGATCGTACATTAGCAGTAGTATCGTTTTAGGTGCGACACATTCCAATTGCTTGACAGTTGTTTGTCGTTTATAATGCCGAGCTTGTATGATCCTTTTCCGACGTTTTCGAGAACCTAATATGGTCCTTCCCAATTCGATCCTAGTTTTCCTTCGTTTGGATTTCGGGTACTGAGGGTGACTTTCCTTAGCACTAAGTCCCCAAGTTTAAAGTGGCGAAGCTTGGTTCTTCGATTATAGTATCTTTCTATTTATTCGCTACTTTTGGGCGGCCAATTGGACGAGAGAAGCTTCTCGTTTTTCATCCGAAAATTCGAGGTGTTCATAGCCTCGTTATTTGACTTTTTGTTGTATATCGAAACCTGGCACTGGGTTCCCCGACTTTGACTGGAATCAAGGCTTCGGAGCCATATACTAAGGAGAATGGGGTCGCCCCCATACTAGATTTTGATGTTGTTCGATATGCCCAAAGAACTTCGGGCAGGATTTATGTCCATTTCCCCTTAGCGTCGTTCAGCCTCTTCTTTAGGTTTTGAATGATAGTTTTGTTCATTGATTCGGCCTGTCCGTTCCCACTGGGGTGATATGGTGTTGATAATATCCTTTTTATTTTGTGGTCTTCGAGGAATTTTGTCACTTTGCTGCCGACAAACTGTTTTCCATTGTCACACACTATTTCAGCGGGTATCCCGATTCGACATACGATATGATCCCAGATAAAGTCTATAACCTCTTTTTCTCTTACTTTCACGAATGTTTGTGCTTCAACCCATTTAGAGAAATAGTCAGTCATAAATAAAATGAACTTAGCTTTACCTGGGGCCGATGGCAGAGGGCCGACGATATCTGATAGCATCCTAGGAAGCTCAAATCTATTCAAGGACAAGAATGAAGCTTTGGAATCGCAAAGAGGGCCTTTAACAAGATGTCAAGCTAAAGAGTTACAAAACAAGGTCATTAGATTTCAAGTGCAAATAAAGAAGTTGTTAATTGGGATGGAGAGCTCAAGGATAAAAGGATATGAGTTGTCTGGGTATTACAATTATTTTATGGTCCAAATTCATGTCCAAGAAAAGGTGAATTAGATCCCAAGAGACATCCTCTGAAGAAGGTCCAAATCAGGCCACTATTGGACCTATTTGGTACCTAAAAATATGTCCAAACTTGCAGCCCAATAAGTCCTACATGAAGTCACGTTTTTATAACATAAAAAGGACTTACTTGCAGCCCAAGAAAGGCTCAATAGGCATGATAGAAGTTTGGTACAAGTTGGTGCCAAGTTTCTTGCAAGTTGCCTTCAAGATTTCCAAGATATTATCCATGATTGGTTTGCGACTTTCAAGATTCTATCCAAGATTGGTTTTAACTTATTTTCATATATTTTGGTACTAGATTTATTGCTTTCCTAGGTAATTAAGGTTATGTTTTCCTTTTCCTAAGATTGTTGGAGTTACTTTCCAAGATTGACTTGGTTTTTGTTTCCTAGTATTTTTTCCTTTTTCCTAAGGTATTTGGACTTGTTGTCCAAAGTAGTTTAGGACTTTATTTCCTTGTTTTTAGATAGGAATTTCGTGACCCCCTCTCTATATAAAGGGGTGTCTTCTTTGTTTTTAGATTTTAGAAGATTATTATTGACTATTATCAATAAAAATTGTGAGATTTTTCTTGCACTCTTGTGTGTGGCTACTATTGAATTTATTCTTCAACCTTCAAGACTCAACGTAAGGTGGTAAGATTAAACTCTTTCAAAATCTTAGATCACTTCTAGGTATTCAAGAAAGGTGATAAGTTTAGGCTTAATGTTGTTCTTATTATTCTAAAGGGTCGGGTTTCACAATCTATCTCTTGTTTTTAATTCTCTACCAAAGGCGATTAGTTCTTTGTTAGCTAATTGTTGTTATTAGGATTCAACTTCAAGAATAGACTTCTTGAATTCAAGAAACTCTTTCTTGAATTCAATCTATCTTTAATTTTCCGTTGTTTTTTTGTTTCTTTATTTTCTTTTAGCTTCCGCACGTTTCTTAATTTTCTTTAGTAATTCTTGGACCCCTATCGTGTTGTTATCAAGTGGTATCAAAGCATAGGCTAATCAAGATTTCAATCTTGATAAATCTTGGGAGGTTCTTAGGCAAAAAAAAAAAACCAAAAAAAAAACAAAAATCAGCCAAAAGAAAAGCATTATGGCTCATTATTATTTGTAGAATTCAAGTGTTATTTGGTTTTTAAGTCAAAAAAGGAAACAAGAAGAGGGGATCCTAGTTCTTGAAGATTAAGGTAAGTTCTTTCCTTATTCTTGTGGGTTTTGGGTTTCCTAAATTCTTCTTTTTTTTTTTCTACATAACCAATTTCTATTCTTCCAAGGTTTGGTCCTTCACTTTTCTATTCTTTTTCTAACTCCACATGCTTATCACTAAGAGTTGTGACTAGTAAGATTTATTAATAAATCTAAAGTTTAATGACCAAGAGTTGCTTTGAGTGGAAAAAGGTAAGAGAGGCGAGAATATTAGAGGAAAAAGCCAAAGTTTGAGAGATACATAATTCTTTTAATCTTTGTTCAAGATGTTTCAAACAGGTAGTTATAGTGAAAGGAGGCGAGCTATGACTCAACAACTTGAAAAGTCGAACTTACAGTATACCGAATGGAAGGAAGACAATGGTAAAATTATTTTTCAAACAAGAGCTAAAGTGATGTCTGCGATTTGTGCCCTTAGAATTGACAAAGAGTTTGGCTATAACTCAATTAGCACTTATATGGTTGAAAAATTAAACTTGCCTTGTGTTGAGCATATTGAACCCTACATGTTGATAGGAGTAAAGGTAGATAAAAGAGTGTTATTACTATTCTCTATTGGAAGGTATGAGGATGCGATCTGGTGTGATGTGATTCCCATGAATAATTATCATATCTTGTTGGGAAAGCCATGGTATACCTATAGAAGAGCTTCATATAACATGAAAAAAAATAGATACTCTTTTGAGGTTAACGGGAAGAAACTTATTCTTGGACCTTTGACTCCCTCACAAATTTATGAAGATGAAAAGACTGTTAAAGAGAATATGGAAAAATATGAGAGAGAAAAGAATGAGAGGAGTAAGGGAGGGCATGTTGACATCCCAAGAGAGGAAAAAGGAGAGGTTGTATTGAGTGAAGAGAATGGGATGTCAATTGAGAAAAAGAGTGAGCTTGAGGGAAAAGAAAAGAGAGAAGGCAATGAGATAAGAAAAGTCTTTGAGGTAGAGAGAGAAAAACAAGAGAGTTTGAGTAAAGAAGAAGAAAAAAACTTTAGTTAGAGAAAAGAGGCTAAGGGTGAGGGAAAAGTTAGTTTTGTGATAAAAGCCAAAGAGAGTGTAAGCAAGAATAAAATTTCTTTACTTCCTAAACCATTAACTCATTCGTGTTTTAGTTCTTGTGATTTTGTGCAGCCACGTGTTGAAAGACCTTTTGAAAGGAGGGATGAGGCACGAGAAATGGTGGCAAAGGATCCAATTGGATTCCAACATGAATTAGGCAAAATTAATTCTTGTTGGATGGTGGAAGATAAAAGCTTTGTCAAATTCTTTGTTATTGAACCTTTTGACTATTTTAATTCTTATTTACAGGTTTATGACATGGAGTTTCCTAAAGCCATTGTTAAGCTGGAATCATTGCATAAAAGAATACAAGGTGATGTTGTTCCATTAGTAAATAAGTCCAAGTATGATATGTATAATTGGTTCATTCACATTCTTGGCCTTCCTAGAACACCTGAGGTATTTTTGAAGGTAATGAACTATACTCTTATTTCTTATGTTGGTGACTTTATAATTTTTGTAGATGATGATATTTTGATGCATATCAAGTCATTAACTGTAATATCTAAGTTAAAGTGCAAGAGTAATTTGCTTCCTTTTAAAATTGAGTATGACATAGATGATTATGCATTTCAACTTGGTGGAAAGAGGTATAAATTTATGAGAAGAGGCTTGCTAATGAGTTAAATGTTCTTTCTTCTCTTATTCAAGTGTCTAATGAGTTTTCATGTGATAAATTGCTAGAATGTGAGTTTTATTGTTTGATGGGAAGTCATTTCTCTAGGCATGTTGATTGTGAGCCTGTAAAAGTGTTTGCTACTATTAAAGAGGATATGCATGATTATTGTGATGTTAGTGATCAAATACTCTTTCATAAACCTATCTATGACTCTTTCTGTGACAGTTTGAGCAATTATATAGAATCCATTGATGTTGCGAATATTATTGGGGAAAGTTATAATCATGAGCTTGAATGTATTGAAATTTGTACTTTGGAATTTATGGGTTCTTCTAACCTTTATGAGAATTTATGTGCTTCTTTGAATAACTTACATGTAGAAGAATCCATGGGATTTATAATTGATACTTGGCTATATCATAAGAGTGTCTTATTTGATACATGTGGCAGAGATACTTGTGTTAAATGGATGCATGACCAATATTTTGTAATTTCTTTGGCATGCACATCTTTGGACTACCTTATTGACAAGATCGCATTGCAAATTTCATTACATAGTGCATCTAAGAGAGGTTTTTATTGGACAACTCTAAGTAGGCATAAATTTTATTGGGATGATGATGTCCATATGCTTTATAAAGGAGTATTTACACCTATTAGGCTTAATTGGGTTAAGTGGACATATGGTCACTATCTTGTTTTATTCCTACCATTTTTTCAGATTAGTGGATGCCATTTACTAGTGCGTGATTTCTTTTTCTTGCAAGGTCAAAATTCGAGGAAAAATTTTCTTCAAGAAGAGGGGAATGATAGCATCCTAGGAAACTCAAATCTATTCAAGGACAAGAATGAAGCTTTGAAATCTCAAAGAGGGCCTTTAACAAGATGTCAAGCTAAAGAGTTGCAAAACAAGGTCATTAGATTTCAAGTGCAAATAAAGAAGTTATTAATTGGGATGGAGAGCTCAAGGATAAAAGGATATGAGTTGTCTAGGTATTATAATTATTTTATGGTCCAAATTCATGTCCAAGAAAAGGTGGATTAGATCCCAAGAGGCATCCTCTGAAGAAGGTCCAAATCAGGCCACTATTGGACCTATTTGGTACCTAAAATTATGTCCAAACTTGCAGCCCAATAAGTCCTACATGAAGCCACATTTTTGTAACATAAAAAGGACTTACTTGCTACCCAAGAAAGGTTCAATAGGCGTGATAGAAGTTGGGTACAAGTTGGCGCCAAGTTGTTTGCAAGTTGCCTTCAAGATTTCCAAGATCTTATCCATGGTTGGTTTGGGACTTTCAAGATATCCAAGATTGGTTTTAACTTATTTTCATATATTTTGGTACTAGATTTATTGCTTTCCTAGGTAATTAAGGTTATGTTTTTCTTTTCCTAAGATTGTTGGAGTTACTTTCCAAGATTGACTTGGTTTTTGTTTCCTAGTATTTTTTCTTTTCCTAAGGTATTTGGACTTGTTGTCCAAAGTAGTTTAGGACTTTATTTCCTTATTTTTAGGTAGGAATTTCGTGACCCCCTCTCTATATAAAGGGGTATCTTCTTTGTTTTTAGATTTTAGAAGATTATTATAGACTATTATTAATAAAAATTGTGAGATTTTTCTTGCACTCTTGTGTGTGGCTACACTTGGATTTATTCTTCAACCTTCAAGACTCAACTTAAGGTGGTAAGATTAAACTCTTTCGAAATCTTAGATCACTTCTAGGTATTCAAGAAAGGTGATAAGTTTAGGCTTATTGTTGTTCTTGTTATTCTAAAGGGTCGGGTTTCACAATCTATCTCTTGTTTTTAATTCTCTACCAAAGGCGATTAGTTCTTTGTTAGCTAATTGTTGTTGTTAGGATTCAACTTCAAGAATAAACTTCTTGAATTCAAGAAACTCTTTCTTGAATTCAATCTATCTTTAATTTTTCGTTATTGTTTTTGTTTCTTTATTTTCTTTTAGCTTCCGCACGTTTCTTGATTTTCTTTAGTAATTCTTGGACCCCTATCGTGTTGTTATCAATATCCATTCTCCATTTCATGAATTGCCATGAGGATAGGACTGAGTGAAGTCGCTCTCCGGGCTGATGGATCATTGGTGCAAACCTTTGATATTTGTCACATTTTCGAACAAACTCCTTTGCATCTTTGTCCATATCAATCCAATAATACCATGCCCTGATTATTTTTCGGACTAATGAATCGGCACCGGAGTGATTTCCACAAGTGCCCTCGTGCACCTCACGTAGGACGTAGTCGGTGTCTCCTGGACCTAAGCATACTGCCAATAGTCCATCGAATGTCCTTCGGTATAACGTTCCATCTGCATTTAATGTGAATCGAGCGGCTTTGGTTCGTAGGGACCCTCGAATTAAGGGTCCGATGGGAGCTTTTCATTTTTTTAGGTATTTAATATACTTATTCCTCCAATCCCAAGTTAAGCTTGTAGAATTTATCTCGGCATGACCTTCTTCGATCACGGATCTCGAGAGCTGAATGACAGTCCCCGAGCTGATGATCCCAAATTTGCAAGTGCATCGGCCTCGCTGGTTTTCTCTCGTGGAACATGCTGTAAAGTCCATTCATTAAAATGGTGCAAAGTGACCTGCAGTTTGTCCAAATACCTTTGTATTCTATGTTCTCGAACTTCGAAGGTTTTGTTTACTTGATTTACCACCAGCAAAGAGTCACACTTGGCTTCAATGACTTCTGCTCCCAAGCTTTTAGCTATCTCGAGACTTGCAATCATGGCCTCATACTCGGCCTCGTTGTTAGTCAACCTGGTAGTTTTGATAGATTGCCTAATAGTGTTACCCGTGGGTGGCTTTAAAATGATGCCTAGCCCGGACCCCTTCACATTCGAAGCCCCGTCCGTAAAAAGGGTCCATACCCCTGATAACGTACCCGATTTTAATAAGAGTTCTTTTTTAACTTGGGGTACGAGGGTCGGCGTGAAATCGTCCACGAAGTCCGCTAAAATTTGAGACTTGATGGCTGTACGGGGTTGATATTCGATATCGTACCCACTGAGTTCAATGGCCCATTTGGCCACTCGGCCAGATAGTTCGGGCTTGTGCAAAATATTACGGAGTGGGTAAGTGGTCAATACGCATATGGGGTGATATTGAAAGTACAGTCTTAACTTTCTAAAGGCGTTTATCAGTGCAAGTGCCAATTTTTCTAAGTGTGGATATCTAGTTTCTGCTTCTCCTAAGGTTCGACTTACATAATAGACAGGAAATTCCGTACCTTGCTCTTCTCGAACTAAGACACCGCTTACCGTGATTTCCGATACTGCCAAGTACAAGCAAAGTTTTTTGTTTGTTTTCGGAGTATGAAGCAGTGGTGGGCTCGATAGATATTGTTTTAATTCTTCTAATGCCTGTTGGCATTCTGGGGTCCAAGAGAAATCGTTCTTCTTTTTGAGTAGAGAGAAAAATTTGTGACTTCAATCTGACGACCTTAAAATGAATCGGCCCAAGGCTGTAATCTGTCCCGTTAGCCTCTGCACAGCTTTTACGCTGTCTACGATGGTGATGTCTTCGATGGCCTTGATTTTATCGGGGTTAATCTCGATCCCCCGATTTGACACCATGAAGCCGAGGAACTTGCCCGAACCGACCCCGAAAGCATATTTCTCGGGGTTGAGCTTCATGTTGTATTTCCTTAAAATCTCGAATGTTTCCTGTAAATGGGTCAAATGGTCCTCTGCGCAGGGACTTAACTAGCATGTTATCAATATAAACTTCCATTGATTTACCTATTTATTCCTCGAACATTTTGTTTACTAGGCGTTGATAAGTAGCTCCTGCATTTTTTAGCCTGAAGGGCATCATATTATAACAATATGTTCCATACTTGGTGACAAATGAAGTCTTTTCCTGGTCTTCCGGGTTCATTTGGATTTGATTATACCCGGAATAGGCATCGAGAAAAGTAAGGACCCCATGGCCAGCCGTGGCATCGATCATGTTATCGATATTGGGCAGCGGAAAGGAATCTTTGGGCATGCTTTGTTCAAATCCTTATAATCTACACATATTCTAAGTTTGTTCCCCCTTTTTAGGCACTACAACTACATTGGCTAACCATTCAGGATATTTCACCTCCCAAATGGACCCTATTTTGAGAAGTTTAGTTATCTCATCCTTTATGAATGCGTGCTTTACCTCGGACTGGGGTCTTCTCTTTTGCTTCACCGGTCTGAACCTAGGGTCCAAGCTTAGCCGATGCGTTGTTATATCCGGTGGGATCCTTGTTATATCTAAATGGGACCAAGCAAAATAATCTACATTATCGATAAGAAATTGAACAAGTTTTTTCCTGAGTTCGGGGGTTAACCACATTCCCAGATATACCTTTCGTTCGGGGCAGTGCTCGATTAGTATGGCTTGCTCCAATTCCTCAATCGTTTATTGGGTAGCGTCGGAATCATCAGGAACTATAAAGGATCGAGGGATCCTTTGATCATCATCTTCATCGATCTTCTGGTTGGGTTAAAGCTGATGTCTGTGATTGCTATTTGGCATCTCGTTCCCCTTTTGAGTCCGATCCCTTTTTTCGCGATGGTGAGGATATTAGATTCGCTTCCTCGACGGCAAATATTTCTCTTGCGGCTGGTTGTTCTCCGTACACTGCTTTGACTCCCCTCGATGTTGGGAATTTAAGAACCTGGTATAGGGCTAAAGGTACAACTCTCATGTTGTGGATCCATGGCCTTCCAAAAAGAGCTTTGTACCTCATGTCTCCTTCAATTACGTGGAACTTCATTTCCTGGATGGTCCCGGCCACATTTATCGGCATAATTATCTCACCTTTCGTGGTTTCACATGCTATGTTAAATCCGTTTAGAACTAAGGTTGCGGGTACGATCTGGTCCTATAGACCGAGCTGTTCTACAACCTTCATTCTAATGATGTTGGCCGAGCTACATGGATCAATTAACGCACGCTTAACTTTAATTTTATTCATAAGTACGGATATTACCAGTTCATCGTTATGAGGTTGTATGACTCCTTCTGCATCTTCATCATTGAAGGACAAAGTTCCTATGAGTGCGTAATCCTGAGTTCGAGATCGCTTTTCCCTCACAATCGATGTCTTAGTGCATTTAAGCGCCGGCCCTTGAGGGGTATCAACGTCACCGATGATCATGTAGATGACGTGCTGTGGTTTCTCTTGTTTATTTTGTTTGCCGAAATCACTGTTTTTGAAATGGTTCTTCGCCCTGTCGCTTAAAAATTCTCGAAGGTGCCCTTTATTGAATAACTAGGCTACCTCCTCTCTTAGTTGCCTGCAATCTTCCGTTCTGTGGCCATGGGTGCCATGATATTCACACATTTGATTGGGATTCCTTTGGGCAGGATCGATCTACATGGGTCGAAGCCATTTAGTGTCTTTGATGTGTCCGATAGCTGACACGATGGCAGATGCATCAATTCTGAAGTTATACTCCGATAGCCGAGGTGCTTCCTTAGATTCGCTAGGCCTGTCAAACCCACTTCTGTCCGTCAGCCCCCGAGACCCTTGACCTCGATCACTTCTTCTGTTGCTTTGTCCAGGTTTACGTCTCGATTCATTGATTCTATGGTTTCCATTATACGGTCGGTATCGGTCCCTGGTCGAAACTTATTCTCGATTGATATCCCTTCGAGCAGCGGGTTCAGCCCCCAACTGATCATCTTCAACTCTAATTTTTGTTTGGTACCGATTGTACACGTCGGCCTAAGTGATAGCTGGGTACTCGATCAGGTTGTGCTTCAGCCGCCGTGATGCCGTCAAACTTCGTTCGTTCAAACCTTGAGTGAAAGCCTGAACAGCCCAATTATCTGCGACTGGTGGCAGATCCATTCGTTCCATTTGAAAATGAGATACGAACTCCCTTAGCATCTCGTTATCTTTTTGTCTTATCTTGAAAAGGTCTAATTTCCTCGTTGCGACCTTTATGGCCCAGGCATGTGCCTTTACAAAAGAATCTGCTAACATGGCAAATGAGCCGATCGAATTCGGTGATAAGTTGTGATACCAAATCATTTCTCCCTTCGAGAGGGTCTCTCCAAATTTTTTTAACAACACAGATTCGATTTCATCGTCCTCCAAATCATTGCCCTTGATGGCACATGTGTAAGAGGTGACGTGTTCGTTGGGATCGGTCGTTCCGTTATATTTGGGAATTTCGGGCATACAGAATTTTTTGGGGATTGGTTTTGGGACTGCGCTCGAGGGAAAAGGTTTTTGCATGAATTTTTTGGAATTCAACCCTTTTATCATTGGTGGAGCCCCCGGGATCTGATCGACCCTGGAATTATATGTTTCTACTTTTTTATCGTTGGCTTTGACTCGCTTTGTGAGGTCCTCAAGTATTTTAGCAATTTCGGGAGTAGTCCCTGATTCTTGCTCATTTGACCTCACTATGGCTGGCTCTATTCTGTGGGAAATTTCTCGAGGTGGACTGGGCTTCGGCCTGCTTGGTAGCTGGGTTTGGCTCTGCAACTGAGCTATTGCTACCTGTTGGGCTTGCAACATTTCAAAAATCATACGCAAGCTGACGCTGTTTTCCTCAATGTTATGGGTGTCTTGAGCTGCAGAACGAGTGCCACCATGAATGCTATTTTCAGGTTCCGAATGTAGGTTCGCCTCAATGGCCACATGCGAATTGATATCTATCGGCACTCCGATCCGAGCTCTAACGGCATTGACAAGTGGTCTTTCGGTACTGGGTGTCAAGTTGTTGTTCTCATCTTGAAGACCAGCTTCATTGTCGATAGGTAAGGCCATTTGATTGGTAGTTAGTCGCTGCTAATCCGAAATCCAAGATACTTTCGGAAACAAGCGCAAAACGGTGTGTTTTTGCAGATTCGTATCAAATAACCACTGTTATCCTTAGCCCCATGGTGGGCGCCAAACTGTTTACCGGAAAAACGGATAGAGTTGAATTTGTACGTAGTTCTAAGGATATATGATATAGCTTAATACAAATCATAAGGATAAATAAAAATATCAAATATGGATTGCAAAGAATGCAAAATAAACAAGGTTGTAAAGAAGATGATTTTTAGGACTAAGCAAGATGAATCAATTTATGAAGCTTAAAAGAGTAACTCTTGAATATAGGAGAATATGGTGCTTGAATTACAATGTAAGCCAAAGAACTACTCTCTACAGAAATGTAGCCATCCTCTTTATAGTGGAGGATCCTACTTTAGATATAATTAAAAATACATAGTGGAGAACCCATGATAAATCAGCGTTTCCCTAATTTCCGCCGAGATTCTCTCCCTTAGTGTATTTGCAACGGCTTTTGTCTGTGAGCTCGAGCTCGATCGGCCTTGGTGCTGGTCGGTATTGCTTCTAGAGCTTGATGTGGACTCGGAATCAGGTGATGATTCGAGCTCGGTATCGGTTGGCCTCTGCCCCTTAACCGCGAAATCATCTCATCATAGTTCGATTCGGACCTGAGCTCGATAATGACTTCGAACTCGGTGTTTGACCTATACCTGAAATCTGAAACTCGTTCATACCATCTTCGGAACCCATCTTGATATTACGAAGTCTTTCTTCGATTCATTATGTTTCGACCTCGATCAATCGTACGAAGGCCGAAATCTATTTCGATCGTATACAAATTTACTTGAAGAAAGAAGAAGTTGAAGACTTAAAATACTTATCAAACACAATAGCCGTTAATACTGATTACCAGAATTCGAATTATGAAGTTCATGATCAAATCATTATTTGCAAATATTGAACTTCCCTATTTGAAAATAATGAAATACGTAATCTTTTTGCTCGAAGGGGTTCAGATATTCGGTGAAGTGCATGATGACACTATCTTTCATTTTTTGTGTTAGGGTGTGCATGATGACACCATCGCCTCCCCATTTGCCCTCCACCCACCCCTCAGCCACCAACCCCTACCCCACCAAATTGATCGCGCCCAACTCTAGTCCTAAAAAGATTAAGCGATCACTGCAAAAATATAATCAAGTCTTAGAGTCCGGAGACGAATCCCACGTAGAACTAAGGCTTGACAACAACTGTTAAATATCGCTAAGAAACACAAGTTCAAATAATTTTTTAGTTATAAAGATTGTGATTTTTATTTTAACTAATCAACTAACAAATATTAATGTAGTAAAACTATCAACTAAGATACGAAGGGCTGGAAAAAAAGATTAAGGAGGACTAGAGTTATAATTTTCCAATTTTTGGAATTTTTCCCGCTACGTCTCCTATAATTTTACCTAAGTATTCTATACTGATCGTGAGCATTTAAGGTGTCATAATTCTCTCCCGAGCAACTACAATAATTTACTAGACACTCCCGAAATACGCTAGCTGGCACTACCTTATCGTTCACTATGGCCACGTCAAGACTTTGGTATTCATATACCCACCTTTAAACTCACCGTATTGATTCCTCACATACATTAAGAGTGACGTTATTCAACAACCACCTAAATATGTACTTTTTTCCAAGCAATACATAATAAATAGGCACAGTCAATTGATGGTCATTCAATCAACTAAAATAAGCATGAAGTTAAACAAGTAGAGAAATTCAAATGCTAAATTAAATTAAAACGTAACAAGAATTCATTTTACAAAAGGTTCCATCAAAATCCTAGAAAGAAATTTCGCTACTCATAGTCATGCTAACAATCATGATAATATTTGAAAGCATTCAAATACATATTAAGGAAGAACGGAGAGAAAGCTCTTGTGATTCTTTGCTTCCAAGTATTCCCGTAGCCTTCTTGCCTCTCCATTAATGTTTCCCTTTAAAAAATAGGTTTAGAACTCTTTTTATTGATGTTGAGGGCGTTTAGGATCGAAACTACCAAGTCCTAGCCGAAAAAGGAAATGTTTCCAGCTTCGGTGTTTTGAATCGCACCCGGCGCAAAGCTGGGCGCCCAACTCTATGTAGTGTTGTCTTTTGCGTTTTGACCTATGCCTGACTCAAACCTGGATGCCAAAAAAATCATACTCCTTTAAATTCTTCTATTTTAGCTTTAATTTATGCACAATTCTTCCACATCACCTCTGATTGAGCCCTACACATAAAAACACCATGATTAAGCTTGAGTTACTAATATTCGCACTACATTTAACAAGGTCGAGGTATAATACAAGGCAATTTACATGAAAAAATACAGATTTTTAGCCAAATATCACCACCCTACACTTAAGCTCTTGCTCGTCCTCGAGCAACCTAGCACTTTGCTACCCCAACAACACCACACAAGACATCATATAATGGAGGAACATTTAGCAATTAAAACGCTACACCTGATAGCATCGTAGGAAGCTCGAATCTATTCAAGGACAAGGATGAAGCTTTGGAATCTCAAAGAGGGCCTTTAACAAGATGTCAAGCTAAAGAGTTGCAAAACAAGGTCATTAGACTTCAAGTACAAATAAAGAAGTTGTTAATTAGGAGAAAGAGCTCAAGGATAAAGGATATGAATTGGCTAGGAATTACAATTGTTTTATGGCCCAAATTTATGTCCAAGAAGAGGAGGATTGGATCCCAAGAGACATCCTTTGAAGAAGGTCCTGGTCAGTCCTCTTTTGGACCAATTTGGCACCTAAAATATGTCCAATCTTACAACCCATGAAGTCCTATATAAAGCCACATTTTTATAACATAAAAAGGACTTACTTAATGTCCAAAAATGGTATATAAGCGTGCTAGATGTTGAGTGCAAGTTGGTGCCATGTTGCTTCAAATTTCCTTCAAGATTTTCATGATTTCTAAGATTTTCAAGATTCTATCCAAGATTGGTTTGGGACTTATTTCCATATATTTTGGGACTATATTTATTGTTTTCCTAGTTAGTTAAAGTTATGTTTTTCTTTTCCTAAGATTATTGGAATTACTTTCCAAGAATGACTTGGTTTTTGCTTCCTAGTATTTTTATTTTCATAAGGTAGTTGGACTTGTTGTCCAAAGTTGTTTAAGACTTTATTTTCTTATTTTTTTTAGCCTTCCTTAATTTTGTGACCCCTCCTACCTATAAAGGGGGTTTCTTCTTTGTTTTTAGACTTAAATTATTATAAACTATTATCAATAAAAATTGTGAGATTTTTCTTGCACTCTTGTGTGTGGCTACTCTTGGATTCACTACTAGAAATTGGAGCTATGGCAACGCTTTTTATTGCTATGGATTAGTAACCGTTGCAATAGATGGTGTATTGTTACGGTTTTAACCGTTACAAAAAATTATTGGAACTACCGGGACACTTAGCAACCGAACCGTTCCGATAGAGGTATCTATGGTAACGGTTATATCTATTGTTACGGTCATTAATTCCCTCCTTATTTTTCACCCAAATTTTCTATACCCGCTAAAATTAAAGGGGCCCACAATCTGATTTTCAATTTTTATTTTTTAGCTTTTATATCTAATAAAATACTAAACCCCTAATTTTAGTTTTTATATCGGAAATAACGAGGAGATACAAAGGCGATTTCGGACTCGATCTCCTCCAGGCAATTTCGGACTCGATCCAAGCTCATCCATCAACAGTTTCTCCAAATCTGAAAATCGTTAATTGGAAGGCTTAATTTCGGACTCCAGGCTCAACAACAGAGGCGGCGTGCTAATTAATCCTTTAGAGTTTCTTCAAATCTGAAAATCGGTAAACAACTCTCTCCTTTCGAGTTTTGATTTCTAATTTCTTGTTCTTTGTTGCAATTAAGTATGCATAATGGCCATCGCAAATCTAATTTGATATCTTAACTCGTGTGGGTGTTGAAGGCTTAATTTTTAGCAGTTTTTTTAATTTGTTTTTGTTTAAATTTCTGGGTTGTGTTTTTGTTTAAATTTTGGTGTTTCTGTAAGTTTCCTTCACATTATTTTGATAGTGAATGAAAAGGGCTTGTTGTTTAAATGGATGATATAAGCCGCGTGCAACTGAAAATGATTAGAACTTGTGTTCGTTGAAATCAAGCTGTCGAAGAGATGGAGTTGGTTACAGTGAGTTTATGCAAGCAGTGTCATCCATTTGTTAATTGGAAGTCATCCACATTCTTAAAGGCCTCTGAAAAATGGCACTTCTTTCTAAAGGGACTGAGAATAGTCATTCTCCCCGTGAGGTATTGCATTTCGTCAATAGAGACAGATAGTTTCATCTCGGGGAGAATTTGGATTGTTTATTCTCTTGATTAGCCTTACATCTCTCTGTAATTAGCTAATAACTCATTAAGATCCTTAAGCTGATCTCTTAGCTTTCCTTATTAACACCTGATCATTAAGCTATGGTCCCTTAGTAAATTGATCATCTTTCTCCTCCGACTTGGTTTCGCTGAGCTCTCCTGATATATGATCCTAAAATCCAAATAAAACTATATGAGTTGAGTTGCTGGTCAAATTGCTAGTCAATCCACATGATGGCAAGAAGAGAAATAGTGAGCAGTAACAAGTAAACAACTTTTTCTTAAAATGGTGAACAAGACAAGACAGAGAAGCTGATTCTTTCTCCAATTTCTTTAGTAGTAACAACTATACCTAATATAAGGGAAGCATAACTGAAAGGGATATGCCCATAGATTACACAAAGCAGACTTAGAAACATGTAGAAAAATAGGAAGTGGACTCATCAAGCTACTCTCTTAAGAAAAGAGAAAAAGTTCAAACTGGAAAATTACAGAGAACAACAGAAACATTTTAACAGTAGGCCGGCACTGCTTTGTTTCTTTCTTCATGGGTATCTCTCTATTTGTGTAAGTCCTACTTTACATATGTGTATAAAAAAGGTGAAAAGTTTCAGTTGCAATCTTGATATTTGTATCTCTAGTATTTTTTAGATGTAATAAATACATATGGGTTTGTTCCATATATGTGTTAATTACATGCTTTATACATGTATAATGCCATCAGTTTTCTCATACTATCATATTCTTGCGACTAAACTGCACAATGTAGCTAGTTGTAGGGAGGTGTGCTAGGATGAAATAGGTGTGTGCGACGTCTCTTATTGGTTACATTAGTTGATTATTTGTTCTGCTAGACATTTTAAACATCTTTTGAGGTGTAATATCTTATTCTAATAGAAGTTCCCTGAAAAGCAATTATATGTCATCAATTTTTTCCTAACACTTTGTATCGTGATTAATCCAGGCAGCTGTGACTTCAGCTGAGCTTTACTATTGGAGTGCTAAATTATCTGGAAATTACTTCGGCCCATTTGCTTCTTGGATTACTGGGACTAGGGGTGAGCAATGACTTGTTAGTCTCAAATTTTGGTCATATTCTTGTGTTCATTAACATTGTTTTTGGTTGTGCAAGAATCCTTGTTGATATTTGTTGATACCTGCAGCAATTCAGCCATTGTCTGATGACTCTGCTACTCTTCTTTTTGACTGATTCATTCATCTCTTTTTGTCATATCATTTCTGCCATCTTGGAAAATCCCATTTGGCATTTTGATTTAAAATATTATCATGTTGCTCTCACAAATAATATTGACATACCTTTCACTTACTATAAGCTTACTGCAGCCCATGTATTTTCATTAATTGCTTTGAACTCTTCTTCTCTGCCCTGTTTTCCTCTATATTCTTGGTCTTCTCCTTGTTTCACACTTACTGATTCACTCACTGAAAGTGACAATCAGTAGAGAGATGGAATAGGGGTATAAATAAAAGTGAGAACAGTTGTAAATGTAATGTGATTTATAAGCAGATCCCTGTGAATTCTTGAATCATTTGTCGAAAATTTATAGTGTCAGTTGTTAGAACAGTTGTTGGCGCCCGCCTCGATGCCTTGCTTCGTTTCTTTGGATTTTTTCCCACATTAGGCTGATGAACAATGCTTGATTTTATTGGTATTGAATTATAGTTTGGAACTTGAGTATTAGTACCCAAAATCGCATGATTAGTAGCACTTGTTGATGAGGAATTTAAGTTTCCAAAGTTGTTAAAATTGTTATCGGATCCCAATGATTTAGGCCAGAGAAGATCATTATTGTAAAGAGAATTTGCTGAATCTTGGAAATTGGAGTTGAAATTTTGTGAGTCATGAGGAGGATCAAAGAGAGTGGGTTGGTGAGAAAGAAATTGTGGGAGTGGATTTGATGAGATTGAACCAAAATGAGCTGAAGAATTCAAGAAAGTTGAGATTGAGCCCCCATGTGAATCATACTCTTCATCACCACCACCACTTGAAGATTGCACACTGCCACTATTTCCAGAATCCATCACTCCTATTAGGAACAAAAAAAAAGGAAAGAGATAGTGATAGTTGAGAAGTTTGGAGAAAGAGGGATTCTGTCATTTTTCAATAAACTTGTGTTCTTGGAGGCGTTCTAAATATATATATGTGCTTAAACTGATTTTTGCTCGTTTGGGTGTCATATAATTGTGTCTTTTTTCAATAAAGTTGTGATCTTGGAGGTGTTCCAAAAATATATATGTGTGCTTAAACTGATTATTGATTGTTCAGTTGGTGGTCATTTACGAAAATTACCACAACTTCCAAATGCTGAAAACGTGCAAATATAGTGAAATCATAAACTGTTGCATGCTCAATTGAGGTGTCCTGTGCTTCAAATTGCCCACGGATGTCACAGAAGTCTATCACTTGGAGTAGAAATCTTACTCTCATGATTTTACTTTCTAGGGTGGAGTTATATCAGTTTTGTGTGTGTATATTTGTGCTTAAACTGATTTTTGATTGTTTGGATGTCATATAATTGTGTATTTTTCAGTAAACCTGTAATCTTGGAGGTGTTGTAAATGTTTGGAAATATTACTCTGTTGATTTTAGCTTCTGGGATGGAGTTATATCAGAGGGGTGTGTGTGTATGTGCATTAACTGATCTTATGGTTATTTGGGCGTGGAAATATTGTGTCCTTTTCAATAAAGCTTGAAGGTGTTTGTAAATGTTTAGGAATCTTACTCTGTTGATTTCAGCTTCTGGGATGAAGTTATATTAGATTGTTTGTGTGTGTATATACAATATAAAGCTGTGATCTTTCTAATACTTTTCTCAGGGATAATGACTTTATTTATACTCTTTTGTAGGTGGAGTAGATGAAGAAATGGAAGACGGAGGCAGTGATGAAGATACTTAAGAGAATTTTGAATTGTTGATTGTTGTAGATGCATGTGGCGGTTTCTAGGAATGTTTGTTATCAAAACATTTTAAAACTTTTAACTCTTGAAATATCAAATGTATGTACTTGGTAACATTTTATCTATGGATTTATTATTAGCTTGTTGGACAATTTGGATTATGAATAGTTTTATTTTATTATTTATATAAATTTTAGTGTTTTATAGTTTATTGTATATATATATGTAAATCTTTATTTACAACAGGGGGCAATATGTTCAATTCAATTAAACTGCTACAATAGCTAACATAACAGTTTCCATAGGACATGCAAATCGTTCCAAAATAATCTAAAAACCGTTGCAATAGGTAGTTCAACCGTTGCAATATCTTAAAGAAATCGTTGCCATTTCTATAATAACCGTAACGGTTTAATAGATATAGTTACGATTAATGACCGTTGCATTTAACGTTATGGTAACGGAAATTAACCGTTGCAGTAGATAAGAATAATCGTTCCAGCAGGAAGAGCGAAAACCGTTGCGATAGACTATACTATAGCAACGGTTATCTGAACCGTTCCAAAACCCGTTCCATAAGCTCTATAGGCACGCCAGCTTGTGGAACGGGCGCTGAACCGTTGCAATACATCTATGGCAACAGTTTACCTATCTGTTGCAACGGTTTTCCATGCGTAGCCATAGGTAAATTTTCCAGTAGTGATTTATTCTTCAACCTTCAAGACTTAACTTAAGGCGGTAAGATGAATTCTTAGAAATCATAGATCACTTCTAGGTATTCAAGAAAGGTGATAAGTTTAGGCTTATTGTTCTTGTTATTCTAAAGGGTCGGGTTTCACAATTTATCTCTTGTTTTTAATTCTCTATCAAAGGCGATTAGTTCTTCGTTAGCTAATTGTTGTTTTTAGGATTCAACTTCAAGAATAGACTTCTTAAATTCAAGAAACTCTATCTTGAATTCAATCTATCTTTAATTTCCTGTCTTCTTTTTTTTCTCTACTTTGTTTTAGCTTCCACACGTTTCTTGATTTTCTTTAGTAATATTTGAATCCCCTATCGTATTGTTATCAACACCTATGACCATGGTTGATACCGACAATTAAGCCATTGCAAATGCATTCAAGCAATTCCTAACTTTCACATTCCAAAATATAATTGAACAATTCAAAACACTCAAAAAATATGCCACCCAACATCAAAGACCGACTCGTTGTCAATAAGCACTTTCGACTTGCACACTCACCCAAATAAGAGAAGTTTAATAATGTTAGCTATCCGTCATGGAATCACGTACCCTCTCCAAAGAGCAAGAGACTATGTAGTCCACACATTCAAATATAAGTCAAAGATACATTCAAATGTAAGTCAAGGACATTATGAACAAAAATCAATCGCTCACTCTCACAAGAAAATCCATGTGCATCTGGAGGTCATACCATAGGCTTGCCCGTAGTGTATGTCTCTACTAATCTAAGCTTTCAAAGTCTGAGATCAATTAGGTCTTTATGGGTTATAATGTATGCTAAGGGGTAGGTATGATAAATTCTTGGGTATAGTGACTAACCCTCCTAAGCACTTCAATCACTACACTTAACTTTCAAATACACTCTTTATGGCTTAATTAAGCACTGCACGAAACAATATACAATTTGTCCATTCTTTATTAAGCATAACTATACATTCACTAGCCCGGATTAAGAGTAATAGGAGGTATATCTCTCTCTCTCTCTCTCTCTCTCTATATATATATATATATATATATATATATCTTTTTGGCCTTTCTATAGTTCCACTCAAAAGCTACCCCACTCTCACCTTACTTTCTTAGCAACTTAAGTGTTTACGGAAGTAAAGGTTCAAAAAAATTTAATTAAGAACAAAATGGGAATCCACTTGTAATGTGGGTGCCAAAGAAAAGGCTTATAGGCTCAAATAGGTTATCTAAGGATAATTTTATTTATGGTGGCATACTAGCTCAATGGACAATCAAAGAAATGCCTACATCATCTCCTAGACTCACAAAGCTCACTTAATTTGCTTCAACTAACGCATAGGGCAAGTTCTAGACTAACACAGGATAGCACAGATTACAATCAAGACCTCACATCACACAATGCACATGACCCCAGTCGGGATGATTCTATTACAACTCTCGAGTTAAAGCCAGTAATCACATAGTTAAGAAATATTAAGCAATAAGCACTACATGAACAATGAGTTAAGAAACTGAGAGAAGGTGTTAAAGACAGGCTATTCAATCTTTTTACGGCATCAAATTTCATCAAAACATGCCGTGATGGTAATTTGTATGATAAGGCATATCTATGCTAGCATCAAACAGGTCAAAAGGCACATAGGAGCACTCAAGTTTTCTTCTCTCGATTTACTATAAATAAAAATATACGGTTCAAGTTACATACCTTGAAAAAGAACTGATGCCCAAAGAAAAACCAAGGGGGTTATTATCTACCTACGACTATCTAAAAATAAAGTATTTATTTGGATTTTTTCAGTGGATCTTAATCCCTCAAGAAAGCTATCCACGAGATCCATTGTCGGAAAAAGTCTAATTTTTTTTATCCTTAAATATTTTTTCTTCAGTTAAACTAACACAAATAAAATATCAAAATTACCCAGACAATCTCCTCCCCCTACACTTAAAATTGTGCATCGTCCTCAATGCACACCACAAATGATAAGAGGATAAAAAACTCGTTGGAAGGCCAAAGGCTGAAGCATTAGCCGTTCATGGGGTACTCAGACTTCTCCCAAACATAGTCCTTTATACAGGTACCTTACACTTAGTTCCACCCATCTAGCTTACTTTTATTTCCTTCCAATGGCTTAACGTCCCATGCTCCTAGAAAATAAAAAAATGGCACTAGCAAAAATAACACAAGAAGAAAAACTAATTTAGAAAAAAAAAAGCAATAAAATTGGGTTGCCTGCCAATAAGCGCCTAATTTAACGTTGCGGCACGACGTGAATTACTTTTTGCCTCAACTTCGAACTTATAAATTTGGATCCTAAGTTTTGATTCTGCTCTATGATCATGCTCTTGGGGAGATACAGATGGTTGCGAGCCAAATATTAAATGATTCTTTATGCACTTTTTGGCTTTCAGCTGAGGAGTGTCACCTTGCCTAGATGTCTTCGAGAACTTCAGAATATAAGGCTCATCTACCTTTTCCCTTGACTCCTTTGTATGCTAATAAGGATCCATTCCCATTTCACCATCAGAACACAAGGTAGAAAAGTGTTTGAAATGAGGCATGACATGCTCAAATACATGAACAGCAAGACGTCCAACATCCTTGATGAGTGGTGATTTTACCATTTATTTTAGTCTCTTTTCTTTAGTTTTTGCATCCGTTAATTTTAATATGAGGTTGTTTATAGTGTGTATTGCTAGTTTTTCAGGTAAATGATGCCATGAAGAGAGTTGAATTCAATTGAAGTTGAATTGAGCAAAAAAGAGTAAAAAAAGTGCAAATTCCTTCAGTGATTCCTCATCTGCGGAACACTGTGCGCTTATGTGAACTCGCATCTGCGAGTGGAAGGCCGCATCTGTGGAAATCTCAATCTCCAGCTGGGATCGCATCTGCGGTCGATAATCCGCATTTGCAGAATCGTTTCCGCAGCGACATGTTCCGCATCTGCGGAGAAGGAGACTCCCCACAGGTTTCGCAGCTGCGTATGAAAGTCCGCTTTTGTGGAGTTGCACCTGCGATGGCTTATTTCGCAGGTGCGGCCAATGGGCATCAAACATGGGCAACTTGGGCATTTCACATTATCTCCATTCCAAACCCACAAATACATGACCTAGATTATTGGAAACAGATCTTTGGCACATCTTTGGCCAGTATCTGCACATCTTTAACATCTCTTGAGAGAGAACACAAGTTTTGGAGCTAGGGTTCTTGAACACACACTTGGGTCTTGATGATTTGAAGCTTTTGGTTGAGAATTTCTTACCCATTTATGTTCCTTTCTCCATTTCCTTGCTTTATATTAAATATCTAAGTGTGCAGTATCTTTTTCAATACTTAAATCTTGTTTATGGGAATATTCATATTTAAAGAGTATATTAAATATCTTGTTGTGCTTATGTATTAAACGATTTTTATTTATTAAGAAGTGAATTATTGTTTTTTTAATTATTCTTATTCTTTAATGTTTTCAAAGGGATCAGCTAACCCTAGGACTCGCCCATTCATTTCGAATTAATTTTGGGAAAGATAATTTGAGATTGGGAAAGATTAATAAACAAGAACTTGAGGCATTAACCCTCACTTTATAGATTCTATCTAGGGATAGGATTGAACTACTTGTAGCCATATTCGGGTGTGCTTAATCTCTTAATTGTTTTAGGAATAATTGAATTAGGAAGTCTTGTTAGTCTTCGGAAGAAGCTAATGTAGAATTATTACCCGAGGCTAATTAACATAAACTCGCTCATATTTGTAAAATCGTAAAATACATTGGATCGTTACTTAAGTGTAACTCCCATTGCATCCATGCTTGTAACCATTGATTATTTTACTTTCTTTCTAGGTTAGTTTATATTTTCGCATTTAGACATAAATATTTTCTCAAAACCCTTTTAAGTATTTGTTCAGCATAATAATTGATAATTCTCTTACACGCCTAATCGCCTATATATTATTCTCTGTGGGATTCGACCCCGACTCATAGTTCGGTATATTATATTGCATGCAATCGTGTCCATTTACTTTTCAGTAGTGGATTTGAACGTCATCAAAATTCTTTTTAAAAAAAACAAAAAGTATAAAGTAAAAATAAAAATAAAAATATATGAAATCTTGAGAAAATTAGAGAGGTACTTGAAGGTAGTTCTATGTTGGTAACTAGATGTCAATAAGGACTATGTGGTTTACAAAGAAGCAAAGTGCAAAAAGAAAAGATAAATGTGAGTAGCGTTCAAGGAGGGTGTAGTCACTTGTATCCCAAATGCTTATCCTACCCTTCCCTAAGCCTATATTACAAGCTTAAAAAGTCCTTATGGGATCTCCAATCGAATGTTCTTGAATAGGCGGCGAATTAAAATAAGGGCAAGCTTATGGCATGATATTTTGTAACACTTGAAATTCTTTGTTGAGAGTAAGTGTCTTTGTGCATTTGTCCCTTGTGTTGTTATTGTAAATATGGTAATTTTGGGACTTTCATTCTTGTGAGGGTACATGGATTATTATGGATTGGTGACATTGATAGATTCCGAATTGAGTAAATTAAGCATATGTAGTAGACTAGTGCTTTTGAGTCACTTCTTGAGGCTTGGTTGTTGTCACTTGAATACTTTGAAACACCATTGCATTCTTTAGATTGTTTTAAATTAGGGAGTTATTTGTTTGAGATTCACATACTTGACCCTAATTATTAGTACCAACCAAAGCCATAAGTGTTATGCTTAATTGGAAAATATGATTTGGAAATGATAGCGATGCTAATTGTGCTTTAAATAGTAGAGCCTCATTGAATTTATGGTTTTGATTTGTTTGAGGACAAGCAAAAGCTTAAAGTTGGGGGTGTTGATGAGTGGTGATTTTACCATTTATTTTAGTCTCTTTTCTTTTGGTTTTGCCTTTGTTAATTATAATATGAGGTTGTTTATGGTATGTATTGCTAGATTTTCAGGTAAATGATGCCACGAAGAGTGTTGAATTCAATTGAAGTGGAATTGTGCAAAAAAGAGTAAAAAAAGTGCAAATTCCTTCAGAGTTTCCGCATCTGCGGAACACTGTATGCTTATGCGACCTCGCATCTGCGAGTGAAAGGTCGCATCTGTGGAAATGTCAATCTCCAGCTGGGATTGCATCTGCGGTCGATAATCTACATTTGCAGAATCGCTTCTGCGGTGACATGTTCCGCATCTACGGAGAAGGAGACTCCCCACTGGTTTCGCAGCTGCGTATGAAAGTCCGCTTTTGTGGAGTTGCACTTGCAATGGTTTATTCCGCAGGTGCGACTAACAGGCATCAGACCTGGGCAACTTGGGCATTTCACATTATCTCCATTCCAAACCCATAAATACACGACCGAGCTTATTGGAAAATGATCTCTGGCACATCTTTGGCCAGTATCTGCATATCTTTAACATCTCTTGAGAGAGAACACAAGTTTTGGATCTAGGGTTCTAGCACACACACTTGGGTCTTGATGATTTGAAGCTTTTGGTTGAGAATTTCTTATCCATTTATGTTCATTCCTTCATTTTCTTGCTTTGTATTGAATATCTAAGTGTGTAGTATTTTTTTCAACACTTAAATCTTGTTTATGGGAATATTCACATTTAAAGTTTGGATTAAATATCTTGTTATGGTTATGTATTAAACGATTTTTATTTATTATGAAGTGAATTATTGTTTCTTTAATTATTCTTGCTCTTTAATGTTTCCAAAGGGATCAACTAACCCTAAGACTCGCCCATTAACTTCGAATTAATTTTGAGAAAGATAATTTGGGGTTGGGAAAGATTAATTAACAAGAACTTGAGGCATTAACCCTCACTTTATAGATTCTACCTAGGGATAGGATTGAACTACTTGTAGCTATATTCGGGTGTACTTAATCTCTTAATTGTTTTAAGAATAATTCAATTAGGAAGTCTTCTTAGTCTTTGGAAGAAGCTAATATAGATTTATTACCCTAGGCTAATTAACATAAACTCGCTCATATTTGTAAAATCGTAAAATACATTGGATCGTTACTTGAGTGTAATTCCCATTGCATCCATGCTTGTAGCCATTGATCATTTTACTTGGTTTCTAGGTTAGTTTATATTTTTGCTTTTAGACATAAATATTTTCTCAAAATCCTTTTATGTGTTTGGCTTAGCATAATAAGTGATAATTCTCTTACACGCCTAATCGCTTACATATTGTTCTTTGTGGGATTCGACCCCGACTCATAATTGGGTATATTATATTGCATGCAACCGTGTCCATTTACTTTTCAGTAGTGGATTTGGACGTCATCAAAATTTAAAAAAATAAGTAAAGAAAAAAAGAAAAGAAAAAATAAGTATAAAATAAAAATAAAAATATATGGAGTCTTGAGAAAATTAGAGAGGTACTTTAAGGTAGTTCTATGTTGGTAACTAGATGTCAATAAGGGCTATGTGGTTTAAAAAGAAGCAAAGTACAAACAAAAAAGATAAATGTGAGTAGTGTTCAAGGAGGGTGTAGTCACTTGTATCCCAAATGCTTATCCTACCCTTCCCTAAGCCTATATTACAAGCTTAAAAAGTCCTTATGGGATCTCCAACCGAATGCTCTTGAATAGGCGGCGAATTAAAATAAGGGCAAGCTTATGGCATGATATTTTGTAACACTTGAAATTCTTTGTTGAGAGTGAGTGTCTTTGTGCATTTGTCCCTTGTGTTGTTATTGTAAATATGGTGATTTTGGGACATTCTTTCTTATGAGGGCACATGGATTATTATGGATTGGTGACATTGATAGATTCCGAATTGAATAAATGGAGCATATGTAGTAGACTAGTGCTTTTGAGTTACTTCTTGAGGCTTGGTTGTTGTCACTTGTTTATTTTGAAACACCATTGCATTCTTGAGATTATTTTAAACGAGGGAGTTATTTGGTTGAGATTCACATGCTTGACCCTAATTATTAGTACCAACCAAAGCCATAAGTGTTATGCTTAATTAGAAAATGTGATTTGGAAATGATAGCGATGCTAATTGTGTTTTAAATGGTAGAGCCTTATTGAATTTTCGGTTTTGATTTGCTTGAGGACAAGCAAAAGCTTTAAGTTGGGGGTGTTGATGAGTTGTGATTTTACCATTTATTTTAGTCTCTTCTCTTTAGTTTTTGCATCCGTTAATTATAATATGAGGTTGTTTATGGTGTGTATTGCTAGATTTTCAGGTAAATGATGCCATGAAGAGAGTTGAATGCAATTGAAGTGGAATTGAGAAAAAAAGTGCAAATTCCTTCAGTGATTCCGCATTTGCGGAACACTATGCGCTTATGCGACCTCTCATCTGCGAGTGGAAGGCCGCATCTGCGAAAATGTCAATCTCCAGTTGGGATCGCATCTGCGGTCGATAATCCGCATTTGCAGAATCGCTTTTGCGGTGACATGTTCCGTATCTGCGGAGAAGGAGACTCCCCACAGGATTCGCAACTGCGTAAGAAAGTCCGCTTTTGTGGAGTTGCACCTACGATGGTTTATTCCGCAGGTGCGGCCAACGGGCATTAGACCTGGGCAACTTGGGCATTTAACATTATCTCCATTGCAAACCCACAAATACATGACCTAACTTATTGGAAACAGATTTTTGGCATATCTTTGGCCAGTATCTGCACATCTTTAACATCTCTTGAGAGAGAACACAAGTTTTGGAGCCGGGTTCTTGCACACACACTTGAGTCTTGATGATTTGAAGCTTTTGGTTGATAATTTCTTACCCATTTATGTTTATTTCTTTATTTCCTTGCTTTGTATTGAATATCTAAATGTGTAGTATTGTTTTCAACATTTAAATCTTGTTTATGGGAATATTCATATTTAAAGAGTGGATTAAATATCTTGTTGTGCTTATGTATTAAACGATTTTTATTTATTATGAAGTGAATTATTGTTTCTTTAATTATTCTTGTTCTTTAATGTTTCCAAAGGGATCAGCTAACCCTAGGACTCGCCCATTCACTTCGAATTAATTTTGGGAAAGATAATTTGGGGTTAGGAAAAATTAATTAACAAGAACTTGAGGCATTAACCCTCACTTTATAGATTCTACCTAGGGATAGGATTGAACTACTTGTTGTCATATTCGGGTATGCTTAATCTCTTAATTGTTTTAGGAATAATTCAATTAGGAAGTCTTGTTAGTCTTCAGAAGAAGCTAATATAGAATTATTACCCGAGGCTAATTAACATAAACTCACTCATATTTGTAAAATCGTATAATACATTAGATTGTTACTTGAGTGCAATTCCCATTGCATCCATGCTTGTAGCCATTGATTATTCTTTCTAGGTTAGTTTATATTTTTGCATTTAGACATTAATATTTTCTCAAAATCCTTTTAAGTGTTTGGCTTAGCATAATAAGTGATAATTCTCTTACACGCCTAATCGCCTATATATTGTTCTCTATGGGATTTAACCCCGACTCATAGTTGGGTATATTATATTGCATGCAACCGTGTCCATTTACTTTTCAGTAGTGGATTTGGACGTCATCAAAATTTAAAACAATAAGTAAAGAAAAAGAAAAGAAAAAAGAAGTATAAAATAAAAATAAAAATATATGGAATCTTGAGAAAATTAGAGAGGTACTTGAAGGTAGTTCTATGTTGGTAACTATATGTCAATAAGGGCTATGTGGTTTAAAAAGAAGCAAAGTGCAAAAAGAAAAGACAAATGTGAGTAGCGTTCAAGGAGGGTGTAGTCACTTGTATCCCAAATGCTTATCCGACCCTTCCCTAAACCTATATTACAAGCTTAAAAAGTCCTTATGGGATCTCCAACCGAATGTTCTTGAATAGGCGGCGAATTAAAATAAGGGCAAGCTTATGGCATGATATTTTGTAACACTTGAAATTCTTTGTTGAGAGTGAGTGTCTTTGTGCATTTGTCCCTTGTGTTGTTATTGTAAATATGGTAATTTTGGGACTTTCTTTCTTGTGAGGGCACATGAATTATGATGGATTGGTGATATTGATAGATTCCGAATTGAGTAAATGGAGCATATGTAGTAGACTAGTGCTTTTGAGTTACTTCTTGAGGCTTGGTTGTTGTCACTTGTTTATTTTGAAACACCATTGCATTCTTGAGATTATTTTAAACGAGGGAGTTATTTGGTTGAGATTCATATGCTTGACTCTAATTATTAGTACCAACCAAAGCCATAAGTGTTATGCTTAATTGGAAACTGTGATTTGGAAATGATAGCGATGCTAATTGTGTTTTAAATGGTAGAGCCTTATTGAATTTTCGGTTTTGATTTGCTTGAGGACAAGCAAAAGCTTTAAGTTTGGGGTGTTGATGAGTTGTAATTTTACCATTTATTTTAGTCTCTTCTCTTTAGTTTTTGCATCCGTTAATTATAATATGAGGTTGTTTATGGTGTGTATTGCTAGATTTTCAGGTAAATGATGCCATGAAGAGAGTTGAATTCAATTGAAGTGGAATTGAGAAAAAAAGAGTAAAAAAGGTGAAAATTCCTTTAGTGATTCCGCATCTGCGGAACACTGTGCGCTTATGCGACCTCGCATCTGCGAGTGGAAGGCCGCATCTGGGGAAATGTCAATCTCCAGATGGGATCGCATCTGCGGTCGATAATCCGCATTTGCGAAATCACTTCTGCGGCGACATGTTCCGCATCTGCGAAGAAAGAGACTCCCTACAGGTTTCGTAGCTGCGTATGAAAGTCCGCTTTTGAGGAGTCGCACCCGCGATGGTTTATTCCGCAGGTGCGGCCAACAGGCATTAGACCTGGGCAACTTGGGCATTTCACATTTTCTTCATTCCAAACCCACAAATACACGACCTAGTTTATTGGAGACAGATCTTTGGCCAGTCTCTGCACATATTTAACATCTCTTGAGAGAGAACACAAGTTTTGAAGTTGGGGTTCTTGCACACACATTTGGGTCTTGAAGATTTCAAGCTTTTGGTTGAGAATTTCTTACACATTTATGTTCATTTCTTCATTTCCTTGCTTTGTATTGATTATCTAAGTGTGTAGTATTTTTTCCAACACTTAAATCTTATTTATGGGAATATTCATATTTAAAGTGTGGATTAAATATCTTGCTGTGCTTATGTATTAAACGATTTTTATTTATTATGAAGTGAATTATTGTTTCTTTAATTATTCTTGTTCTTTAATGTTTCCAAAGGGATTAGCTAACCCTAGAACTCGCCCATTCATTTCGAATTAATTTTGGAAAAGATAATTTAGGATTGGGTAAGATTAATTTACAAGAACTTGAGGCGTTAACCCTCACTTTATAGATTCTACCTAGGGATAGGATTAAACTACTTGTAGCCATATTAGGGTGTGCTTAATCTCTTAATTATTTTAGGGATAATTGAATTAGGAAGTCTTGTTAGTCTTCGGAAGAAGCTAATATAGAATTATTACCCGAGGCTAGTTAACATAAACTCGCTCATATTTGTAAAATCGTGAAATACATTGGATCGTTACTTGAGTGTAATTCCCATTGCATCCATGCTTGTAGCCATTGATCATTTTACTTGCTTTCTAGGTTAGTTTATATTTTCGCATTTAGACATTAATATTTTCTCAAAACCCTTTTAAGTATTTGTTCAGCATAATAAGTGATAATTCTCTTACACGCCTAATCGCCTATATATTATTCTCTGTGGGATTCGACCCCGACTCATAGTTCGGTATATTATATTGCATGCAACCGTGTCCATTTACTTTTTAGTAGTGGATTTGGACATCATCAATCCTCTGTACCAATGACACTAGAGTCAACTAAATATGTATATTCAATGTCCTTGGTTGACTCTAGTATCACTTCTACAACATCGACATCATCAAATTCTAGTTGGTTAGGTTGTTGTTGTTCTACTCTAAACTCCTCCATTAGCACATCAATTTCCGCCTCTTATTCATGCTTTTCTTGGCTACTATCCGCAATATTAGCTTGTTGAGCATTTAAAGCCTCAACCAATTGACTCACTTGAGCCTCCAAGTGCGAATAACCTCCTCTTTCCTTTGGATAATAGCCTCCTGCCTTTGTATTTGTAAATGTTTCTCATTATTTTGTTCTAGGAGGCACATTAACATGTCCTTGATTTCCTTTAAGCCAGCATCCTTAGGTTCTTTGTTCCTATTAATTTCACAACAAAAAGTAGAACCATCATAATAAGGGGTTGGGGGGAGGATAAGAAGTATAAGCACAATAATAAAAGTGACCATCTTGATCACCACACACATCACACATATTTCACACATAGGATTGAGTTGGTGCACATAAATCGCTCCCGAAAATTTTGATAATTTTGGCACGGGTGTCCACAATAAGCTTTAGGAAGATCAAAAGTAGAACCACCAACATCCAAACTCCCATAATTCCAAGATGCCATATTTCTCATTTTACAAATAAAATAAATAAAATAAAATAAAATTAATGTCCAATCTTAAACCCTAGCAATATTTACACCTACAACTACACCGTTAGTTCTCCGGCAATAACATCAAAATTGGATCGCATCCAACTCTATTCCTAAAAAGGATAAGCAGTCGCTAAAATATAATCTGGTCTTAGAGTCTGGAGTCAAATCTCAGAGGGACCTAAGGCTTGGCTACAACAATTAAATATCGCTAAGAAATACAAGTTCAAATAATATTTTAGTTATAAATATTGTGAATTTTTTTCTGACTAATTAACTTACAAATATTAAAGTAGTAAAACTATCAAATCTTCACCACGACTGCTTGATGCAACCCTTCTTCTCTTGTAAAATCATTAATCTCCTCCATGATAATGTAAGGCCCCGTTGAACAATGCACGGGAATGAAAAGGAAACTTTTTGGCGGAAAATTATAATTTTGCGGTCCATTATGCGACCGCAGAATCGCTCTGCGGGCCGCATAATGGCCGCAAAAGTGAGCAGTAGAAGGGCCAGTCTGGGGAAAATTATGCGGTCGACTGTGCGACCGCATAACTGTTATGCGGTGCATTATACGATCGCATAACAGTTATGCGGACCGCATAGTGACCGCATACATAGACAATTTTTTTTGGTCATTTGGTATGTATTTATGCGACCATTTTGCGGTCCGCATACCCGTTATGCGGTCGCATATCCATTCCGGAGCTCCATTTTTTGGATTTTTAAAACCCGACCCTATTTTGTTAAATACACTATTTGGGCCATTTTTGAGATATAATCTGATATTTTAGAGTGAGAGAGAGTGCCTTAGAGTGAGAAGGAGTTCTTCAATAATTGTTTTTCAATTCTTGCTCATGTTTTGAAAGATTAAGATTCTACACCCTAACCCTCAATTTCAAATTTTGTGTAGAAATGAATAATTAGCAAGATAATTTCTGGGCACGAGGGTTGTTTATTTTGCATGCATGTGTTATCAAAGGGTGTAGGAAGATTGTTGAGCTAAAAATGGAAAAGATTGGGTTGTGGGATGATGGAATCCTCCATAAAAGGGCCTTGAACCTTAATCCACACTTAGTGTTTGATAAAATGCTCAAATGAGCTAGAACCGTGAGCATCTCCCTAATTTTGGTTCAATTTGTTATATTTCTACAATAGATTGAAGTTGCTAAGAATTATGGAACATTTAGAGTGTAAGGAAGCTCAAGTGAGGTATATTGGCTAAACTCTTCTTTAAGAATTGGAATTCCCATTATCCTTGTAAGTTCCAAGAGGTTGATTACAAACCAAGTATTCCGATAAGTTTTGTGATAAAGATATATGTTCAATTTGTGTTTCAAATGCTCTTATCATATTGCATTATAAATTGAGGATGTGTTTCAAACTATGGATTGTGTATCCACACGTTATAATTTCAAGTCGTGATTTATGTGAAAGTCATTATGCCAAGTTGTATAGAGATTGGGACTTTGATACACCTCTACCCGCATATATTGAGGTGAGGCGGTAGGGTCGCTTTGTGTTAGGATTGTGGTATTGTGATACACCTCCTCCCGCATATATTGGGGTGAGGCGGTAGGGCCGCTTTGTGTTGGGATTGTGTATTGTGATACACTTCCACCCGCATATATTGGGGTGAGGCGGTAGGATCGCTTTGTGTTGGGATTGTGGTATTGTGCTACACCTCCACCTGCATATATTGGGGTGAGGCGGTATGGCCGCTTTGTGTAGAGATTGTGGTATCGTGATACACCTCCACCCGCATTCGTTGGGGTGAGGCGGTACGACCGCTTTGTGTATAGTTTGGTATTGTTGTGGCACCACCACCCACATATATATATTGGGGTGAGGCGGCATAGCCGCTTTGTGTTGGTATTGGTATCGTTGATGCATTTTCACCCGCAAACATTGGGGTGAGGCGGCATAGCCGCTTGTGTAGATTCTTGGTACTGTGGTTATACATCCACCCGCATACATTAGGGTGAGGCGTCAGAGCCGCTTGAGTAGAGTTGTGGTATTGTACTTACACTTCCACCTACATACATCGGGTGAGGTGTCGGGGCCGCTTTGTGTGAAGATGGTTACAGAGGATCTCATCTTAATCCAATAAATGTTATTGATAGCTCTTAATAAGCTTGCTCTGGTTTAAACAGTTATCTATATTATTCTATTGACGCACTGGTTCATCATATTCATCTTGTATTTCTGAATTCTTAAATTGGTGTTTAGTTTTCATACTAGTACTATTCGACGGTACTAATGTCCCTTTTGCCGGGGGCGCTGCATCTTTAAATGGATACAGGTGGTTCCACAGCAGGAGATATTGATCAGTGATAGCAGTGCACCTTCTTCCCAACTGACTTGGTGAGCCCCACTTTATCCCGGGGTCATGAATCTTTTATACTTTGTGTATTCTATTTGAAGTATAGTCGGGGCCTTGTTGCCGGCATTATCATTGTACTTTTTTTTAATCTATAGAGGCTCCGTAGATATAGTGTGGGTTGTATAATAGTGCTGGGGAAGTCAAACTCGTGTGTTGTGCTTGAATTACTATTTCCACTTCAGATTATGAAAAAAATATGTTTGGAATTGAGACTTTAAAATAAAGTAACTAATGGTAAGAAATTGGTATTGCAACATGATCACTTTATTGGTTGATTAACGAAAACATATATATTCTCACTATTCATGAATGAGTTTGGGTAGAAGAAAATCTAATAGGCTTTCTCGGCCGAGTTCACACGGTTGAGCACCGGTCGCGCTCCTCGGTTTTAGGGCGTGACAGATAAATTCTATTGTTGGTTCTCCATGAACGAACTTAACCGGAAACAACTCGATTTTTGACGAAGTTGTGGCAGATTATTTTGGATGAAGCTGCACAACATAAGATTGTTTTGGATTAGGGTTAGGAATTGTTTCATTAAGGTTTTGGGTTGGCTCTCCCACAGCAAATGGCTGGGGAGAGATCTCGGCAGCCATGGCTGCTCAAAGCTCCATAAAATCACTCAAAGGAGAGGAGAGAGCATTTTTTAGAGAGAGGATTTTTTGGAAGCATCTTGTCAACCCAAAACCTTAATCAAAAAGTTCCTAACCCTAATCCAAAACAATCTTATGTTGCGCAGCTTCATCCAAAACAATCTGCCACAACTTCGTCAAAAATCGACTTATTTTTGGTTAAGTTCGTTCATGGAGAACCAACGATAGAATTTACCATGGAGGAGGTTAATGATTTTACAAGAGAAGAAGGGCTTCATCAAGCACTCATGGTGAAGCTTTCATATGGAAAACCTGATGTACAGGAGATTAGAAGGATTTTTCCATCGCAATTCGAGGCTAGAGGTCGTTGTAACATTGGACAGCTTGAGTTTCATCATTTGTTGGTAAGGTTTGATCTATATAACAATTATGTTAAGATCTTGTCAAGGTCGACTAGATATATCAAATCCAAAGGTGAGGAGTACCTCTTCAGAACTTTTCCATGGACGGTAGGGTTTAATCCAAAGGAGGAAACGTCTATGGCAGTTGTGTGGATTTCCCTTCCTGGTTTGCCGCCTAATATTTTTGCTAAGAGGTCGTTAATGTCTGTTGCTTCAGCTGTGGGTGAAGCTCTTGCCATGGACAAGGCAACACAAGAAAGAACTAGACTTAGTGCTGCTAGGGTTAAGGTTATACTTGATCTTCTAGACAAACATCCTAAAACAATTAAGCTATATATTGTGGACAAAGTTTTTGGTAAATCTGTCGTGCATTACCAGGAGGTGGTGTATGACAATCTTCCAAAATACTGCACTTATTGCAAACATCAAGGGCATGAGGAAAGCTTTTGTCGATTGATGAGTGGAAAATCTAGAGAGGAGGTGAAGGCAAAGGATGTAACACTTGGTAGTAATCTGCCTGATATTGCTGTGAACAATATTGAGCAACTACAAGGGGATGCTAGAGATTTTTTGAATGCTAAAAGAGCTGTCCAAAATGTTATGGAAATATCAGAATAAGATACCAGTAGTGGTAAGCAGCAGGTGTTTCAGTTACAACCCAGTGAAGTTAAAAAACAATCTACTATGAGGAACAGGGGTGTGGCTAATGTAGGGCAAAATCGTGAAGGGGCTATGACTGCAACTGCTACTGTTATGGTGACTGGTAAAAATACAGCAGCATCACAGGATATGGGTCTAGTTGTTCTTATAGATGATGCCTTAAAGTTGGTGAAGGGGCAACCTAAACCTTCAAGAGAAATATCTGCTTCTACTATTTTTGCAAGGAAGTGTACAACTACTGAGGGTGCCTTGAAGGCTACTGCTGATCGAGCTGATATTGCTGTACAAGTTGAGATAGCAGACGAATATGTAGATGTTAAGGCTTTGGAATGTGCAGCTGATTCAAGTTCTAAGGCAGTGAATAGGGAAGCTAAACACCCTCAGGTTACAGCTGGAGAGAAGGCTGTATGACCAGCTAGATGTTAAGGTTTTGAAACCTACTGTTGCATTTAAGGCAACTGTTGATCGAGTTGTTAATTCTAAGGCTAATTATGCTAGACAAAGTGCTAATCGCCAAGGACATGTTAATGTGCAACATACAACAAGGGAGTAGGAGAAAGGAGCTGGGGTATATGACTCTAAAAATCAGGAGCAGGTACAGGTAACTAAGGAGGCAGGAATAACATTTCAAACTGGTGCACATAATAATGCACCAGGTTACTTTGATGCTGGTGTGCAAACAACTTCTTTGGAAGCTGTTGCATGAACGTAGATGACCATGCACAAGGTGGAAAATTAACTAAGGGTGATGGAGATACAAAGAACAGAGTTGGGGATGATTGGAAAGAAGTAGTGAGATCTACTGGGAGGCAAGGTGCATCTCCAGGAGTGAAGAATAAGCAGCAGCAGATGAGCTTTTCAACTGCTCGACAGAATACAAGTACTGCTACTACTAGTCCAAATATGTTCGATGCACTTGTGGATGAGGAGGATGTTTTCATAAACTCACCAACAATTAATGATGCTAAGATGCAGTAGCAAATAGTCACATTTGTTAGCAGCGACAAAGAGGCTCAAAGCAGTGCGGATTTAAGGAGGAAAGTGAGTGCTCGACTAAATTATTCAAACACCAATCTGGTTGGGGAATTAACGAGTGTTCCTACATTAGTTTCCAGCACTCCTAAGTTACAATTCTCCAGTCCTCATGTAGAAAAAATAATCAAAGATTCCCAGACTACAAATGAGAAGACTATTTCAAAGGATCAACAAGCTGCGATTAGTGCAATTGTTGTTAATCGCAAGACTTGGGCTGAGCAAGTTGAAGAAGAGGAAGATGAAGATTATGGAGATAGCTTCCAAGATGATAGTGACGATGAGGTAGCCCAATGCTCAGGTGACGATTCTGAACATAAAAAATCTGGAACAAAGGGTGAGGCAGTCGTGGAGCAGCTTTCAATTTCCTCAACTTGCTTGCCTAAACAGAGAAGTCTAAGTCCAAATGTAGCAGTTTTTACACCATCGGGACAGAAACAAATGCACTCTAACGCAGCAGGTTCATAGGAGATTGTAGTTGCATCTGACGCAAGGGTGATACACAATGCTAAACCAAAACCAGATTCATGTCGTCAATATAAGCTAAAGGAACAAAGCTCACGCGAAAATAATCAAATTACATCAAAAATTCCAAAATTGGCCAAACCCGACCCCCGGGCCACACAGGCAGAAAATTCAAGGTAGTCAACTGAACAAAAATGTTCAATTACAGGAACTTATTGGCATTGTTGCAATAACACATGAACACATGAAACAATGTGACCAAAGGATACTTCAAAGTTCGGCCGCCTCAAAGATGGTTGTACATGGGCAGAAAAATTGGGGTAAGGACAATAATGCTCAATTTTAAAGCTTCCACAATAAAGCCTAATGCCATGGTTGTGAAGAGGCATGACCCTTTGTGTATGGTTGACCAAAGACTTGCTAATCAACAACTAGAGGCCAACTTATGTGTTGACATTTATGAAGAAAGCGAGGAAGAAGATTTACTTGATTATTGTCGAGCAGATGCATCTAGAAGTGGAAAAAATAATAAGACACACACAAGGAAGAATAGTTGGGATGGTAAAGTGAGTGAAAGAGTAATACTTAGGCTACTCCCAATGTGAGTTGCAAAGTAAAAAGGGGCAGCCCCGACCACGTCTACAAGGTCCAATCGATCGAAGAAGAAATGAAGAACTTTGAAGATTTATTGAACATAGCTGAAGAGGAAATAAAGGAGCTACAAATTGAAGAACTCACAAGTTTAAGAATGAGGAGCAAGACTCTAATTTCTACCTTGTTTTATCTTATCATTTTCTAAGTATCATTTCATATAATTTCATCACAGAGTATGTTATAAACTCTGTGATGATCATAGAATATATAGTTCGTTCTAGTTCTTATTTTTTACATGCTTGCTAGTAGATGAGGTTGTTCATGCCTCAATAGGAATTGTAATATACGGTTTAGTACAGTATGTGTTTGCTTATGTCCTACACCTTTGGAAAGTATCAAAACGGCTATACGATCATTCTCTCTCATGAGACTTCGCCGGCAGCCACACCATGATCCTTCATAAGGCTGCCACTATAAGGCAATTGAGGCGTATAGGCTTGATTAAATAGCCAAGGCATAGAGGCAACACTTCTGTAGCTTTTGCCCTCTTACTTGTACTCTTCCTTTGTGATCCTTTTTCCTTTTATTATTAATAAAATAACTACTGGGCAGCACGCCTAGTAGTTTAATTTGCTAAAAAAAAGATACTAAGAGTTGGAACCAATATTAAGGAGGCTTATAATTATTATTTCCCCAATTTTAAATCCTTCCCGCTACTTCACCTATAATTTTGTCTAAGTATTCTCTACTAATCGTGATCATTTCAGGTGTCATAATTCTCTCCCAAGCAAGTAAAATAATATACTAGACATATTCTCCTAAACTACGGTAGTTGCCACTATCTTACCCGCTTACTATGACCACGTCAAGGCTTTGTTATAGCTAAACCCATGTTTAAACCCATCATATTGATTCCCCATATACGTTAGGAATGATGTTGTTTAACAATCACCTAAATATATACTCTTTTCCAAGCAATACATAATAAACAGGCACAGTCAATTGATGGCCATTCAGTCAACTAAAATAATCATGTTGTTAAATAAGTAGAGAAATTTAAAGGCTAAATTATATTAAAACCTAACAAATTCATCCTTCAAAAGGTTACATCAAAATCCTAGAAAGAAATTTAGCAATTCATAGTCATGCTAACAATCATGATAACATTCGGAAGTATTCAAATATAAATTAAGGAAGAATAAAGAAAACTCTTGTGATTCTTTGCTTCCAAGTGTTCCCGTAGCCTTCTTGCCTCTCTAGTAATGTATCCTTATAAAATAAAAATAAAAAGGTTTAGAGCTACTTTTATACATATTGGGAGCATGTAGGGTCGAAGCTACCAAGTCCTAGCCGAAATAAAAAAAGTTTTCCGCTTCGACGTTTTGAATAGCGCCTGGTGCAAAGATGGGCACCCAACTCTGTGTAGTGCTATCTTCAGAATTTTGTATTGTGCCTGGCTCAAACATGGACGCCAAAAAAATCATACTCCCCTAAATTCTTCAATTTTAGCTTAAATTTATGTACAATTCTTCCATATAACCTCCGATTGACCCCTACACATAAAAATATTATTGTTAAGCTCAAGTCAAAAATATCCGCACTAAATTTAACAATGTCGAGGCATAATGCAAGGTGATTTACATACAAAAATATGAATATTTAGCCAAACATCACAAACCCACCCCCTACCCCGCCGCCCGCCACCTACCCCCAACCCCCATGTCACGACTCAAACTCACTAGTCATGATGGCACCTAACCCCAACTCTTAGGTAAGCCAAAGTCACAAAATAACAATGAAAATGAATAACCATGGTCCAATAACTCAACAACAGAAAAATAACATAAAATATCTGAGAATATAATCATAAAACTGCAATAATTATCCCCAAAATCTGGTGTCAACGAGTACACAAGCATTACTGAATAACACGATACAAGCAAAATCCTCTAATACAACAGTCTCAACAATAGAACAGTAAAGATAGAGATAACTAAAAGAGAACTTCAAGGACTGCAGACGACATAGCAGCTACCTCGTAGTCTCCCAAAGGATGGCAATAACTCAAGTCTGGAAATCACCTCGACCGGATGTACCTGGATCTGGATATGAAGTGCAGAGTGTAGTATGAGTACAACTGACCCTATGTGCTCAATAAGTAACAACACTAACCTTTGGCTAAAAACGGTGACAAGCTCAGAACAGTAGACAAATGCCAATATCATTAACTGGTAACAGTTCAGAATATAAAGGAAAATCGTAGAAACAAGTAGCTCAATAATAATATCATGTTCATCTTGTTCACATTTTAAAAATTTAGACATGCTTTCAAGTATAACGGTTAAAGCCCCAACACGGATAAAGCATTTTATTTAATAGCTAGCATGTGGAAGGTACACCTCTATGCCCACATGTCAAGTATACATGTCAATCAAAAATATCACGGTGGATCCATCAATACTCACACTTAGCACTGTACGGATGCCTGGTGTTACACCCCATATTTTCGTACGTGAAAGTATGCCATAAGTAAATTGATGAAAGCTCGAAAATGAGATGTTACATCCCGCATTTTCGTACGTTAAAATTTCGTCGTAAGTTAATCGACGTAAGCTCGAGAATGCGATTATTTTGAGGTTATAAGTATTATGCTATTTCAAACAAGTGAAAAGTAAATTTGTGAAGGTGAGAGGGTAAGCGAATCGAAGAAAATGAATTTCGTCGAATTTTGACATTTTGGGATAAAATACGATCTGAGTTATAATACCCGGTATTTATGGACTAATACCATACAAGATACCACATGACCATGTTAGTAAGGTACATAAAGTGTGTTAAAAGTGAGTATTATTTTATGTAATTTGAGATAATTCTTAATTATGTGGATAATTAGATAATTATTGATTGGGGTGGGAGATTAGCTAATTAATCAATATTTTTGGATAAGCCTAATAAACTAAACGTGGCAGCCAAGGACCTTAGATAAACATGACTCTTAGGTTCATATAATAAGGTGTCATACTTATAGAATTATGTTGCTAACTCATCAAAAGGTGGGGCCACTCTCTTTGGTAAAGACATCAACATACGTCATTAAAGGGTATGCTTATGTCTCTAAAAAGTAAGGAAAGAAAGCTTCATCAAGAATCATCCAAATTCTGGAATGGAACGTGATTTCTTCAGCAAGAAAAGTCATACAAATTACGATCAATTTACAAAAATGGAGATGTGTAACTTTTTCTCATTTGGTTGAAGAATATCAAGAACGCAAAAATAGTATGGCATCTATTTATTTCCTTTCTTGTAGTAACGGATGCTAAGATTTAAAGTGGGATGATATAGATTGGCTTGCTAAGTACGGATGGAATTCTTAAATAAGATTTCACAGGAATCCTTTACAAAGTGAGATAATCTGCAACGTGATTTTGCTTTAACAAAGTTTCATACGAAGTTATACTGCGTAATAGTAACGAGATTTGCAATTTTAAGGGAGTACGATGCAATCTTTCTCAAGAACATCATACCGATTTTTCCCTACTTCGATCCGCCATTACGCATTGTCGCAATCAACGGTGTTAAAGGGATTGTCAGGAGAATCGGTTCAGGTATGTTAAGGCTATCCCTTCTTTCTTTTAGCATGATCAATACGATACAAACAAAATGAGCAAATGCACAATTTCCATAAATGACTCTATTCATAGAAGTACTAGGGGTGTCTATATTCTTGATTCCCCATGTGAATTATTATTATATATTTTATTTATGGGTCTCAGAAAAATACGTATTTGATAAAATTTATCCGACAGTCATATTATTTTTATGACATTCCGAGAAAATCTTATTAATGTATTTCTTATGCATTTATACATGTACATTGACCTATGACCAGATGGCGTTATATACGCGTATATTATATGCATATGGGATATGGGAAAAGGTTATGGCGTTATATATGCACCACCACCTGATCAGCTGGTATACGTTGATGAATTGCCCACAGTGGCCAAGATGATATGATGGGATGCCCTCAGAGGCTTGATGATGTTATGAACGCATATACTTAAGCATGGTATTACATTATACGCATATGCATGATATTGTAAATATTAATGTTTCACCGAGCTATTCAGACTTACATATCGAGTCTTTTACTCCATGTTTCTCTCATGTCGATTATTTATTGATTTTCATTCCTTACATACTCGGTACATTATTTGTACTGATGTCCCTTTTGCCTGGGGACGCAGTATTTTATGCCCGCAGGTCCTGATAGACAGGTTGAGAGTTCTCCAAGTGGGCTATCAGCTCAGCGGAAGGTGTTGGTGTGCTTCATTTGCTCCGGAGTTGCTTATGTGGTCAGTATGATTAGGACATGTATTGATTAGTATCGTGGGGCCCTGTCCCAACTTTTATGATAATTATGTACTCTTAGAGGCTTGTAGACATATGTCGTGTACGTGAAAGATTGTATGGCCTTGTCGGCCTATGTTTTGAGTTTATAAATGATCATGTTGGCCTATTAGGCCCGTATGTCACGTGTATATGATGATGTAATAAGAAAGATATGTTACGATGGTACTCGGTTGAGTAAGGTACCGGGTGCCCGTCGTGGCCCATCGGTTTGGGTCGTGACAAAAGTGGTATCAGAGTAGTTCTGTCCTAGGGAGTGTACAAGCCGTGTCTAGTAGAGTCTTGTTTATGGGTGTGTTGTGCACCACACTTATAAGCAGGAGGCTACAAGGCATTTAGGACTATCATTCTTTCTTCTTACTCTAGATCGTGTGGTAGAGCGCAGTTGTAAGAACTCAATTTCCTAAACTCTATCTTATTCATAATACGACGATGCCTACATCCAGAAAGATGGTTGATAAGAGATATAGCTTTAGAAGAGTTGAGTCAGAGGAACTCGATTTTTTATGATGCTTATGATGAGTAAATGTAAGGTCTTCAGCAGATCATGTGTGTACTAAGATGTGTAAAACTTCTTGATAAGGATCTCTAAGGCAAAAATATCTATCCACTCTTATGGTAAAAAGAATAAGAGAATCGAAAGGTAGATACAAGTTTCAGCAAGTAAAAGAAGCAAGAGCCTTGTCACTCCCTTTTTTTTAAATCCTTACTCCTATCTACCTAAAACCTTGTCGCTCTACCATACTTATAGCTTGCGACCTACACATATCGATTTGTACTACTAGCAACCTTCCTTTAACTTGCTAGCACTATAGATTTCCTTTAGTGCCTTCTCAGTTGTCTTTAAACATAAGCAATTACTTTTACTGGTCGTTCTGCCACTTGGCTCATCTTGGCGCTCATGAATACTGGAATTCCCTATAACCCATATGATCACGAATATCACTTACTTCCCTGTCACGCCCCAAACTCAGGGAGCACGACCGACACTCAACCTAGAGAACCCGGCCGAGCAAGCCTATTAGACTTCCTTCTACCCAAACTCATCCATGAATAAAGACTGTACTCCATTAATTAATCACTGAAAAAATTGTATTAACAACTTCCTTTTTATTCCCATTAGTAGCTTCATTTATAATTTCCAAAACATTACGAGTTTATAGAATTACTAAAAAACATAATTTCCAAGTACCAACATTTCTTGTTCAATCCCCAAAATCAACCATAACCCACAGCCTGTCTACGGAGCCTCTAAGTAGAATAGAAGAGTAATATGGAAATGCCGGCAACAAGGGCCCGGCTATACCTCAAAACACTGTACATGAGAAACAAAAGATGCATGACCCCGAAAGGAAGTGGGGCTCACCAAATCAGCTGAAAAGAGTGTACTGCTATCACTAATCAATACCGCCTGCTGATGAGCCACTTGCATCCATTAAAGATGCATCGCCCCCGGCAAAAAGGGACGTTAGTACTGTCGAATAGCACTAGTATGTATAGCTAAAACTTCTCTTTCAAAATAGAATGCCCATATAAGAAAAGGCAACACATAGAAACAACAAGTCACAATCAACAATATCCAAACGTCCAGTTAAAACATAATAATTTTCAAAAAATGAACTTCATAGATAATTTTGGTTGGGAGATCATTAGCACTGATATACCACCGTCTTTGTTAGCACGGAGTCCGATCACGCCTGATCGGCTAGGCTATCTCCCCACGAATAATGTGGTTTGACATGTGATGCGAAAGAAAGTTGTTACCAAGAGTGGTACCACCATATGCGCAATATGGCGTCTGATCTCCACCCGATCAGCTAGGCTGCCTTCCCACATATGCCATGCGGGTTGACTTTTCCAATCCACAAAGGTTCCAGTTTCATCCCAATTAAGGGGAATAATATCACAATCCACCCCTACACCGGCATGTGTAGTTTCAAGTGTGGGTCTTATGAGCCACCCTTCCTCGGTATTGCTAATGATGCTCCCAAAAAAATAGTTTTGATTTGATTTGCAAAAAAAAATATCATAAATACAATTGTACTCACCTCAACATCTTTCACATTGTATGAATTCTCATTAGTATTTCTAGTCATTCACAACGACAATATTTCCTTGGCTCATTAGGCCATTCACAAGATTCTTTATTCCTGGCACGATGGCCGTATTTTAGATTCCACACTTTCACCTCTTTCAATTTCAAAGATCACTATGAAGTATCAACATATAGGATATTTTATAAATTATATACTTCAAATCCATTTGAAATGGAAACTTCAAACACAAATGGTTGCTTCCCAAAGAATGAAGCATACCAACCAACAATAGAAACACACATAAAAAATCATAAACAGTCAATACACCATTTACTCTTGCAATACTCTCCCCTAGAAATAACAATGTACAATTTCAACACATGAGTATATAGAACTCGAATCACATTGGATATATTTATAAATCAAAGCATTAGTTAAAGCAGCCACTAATGGGCATGAATTTAGTACAAAAGCTTATAGACAATTCTATCTTTCATTGAAACACGACTCAAAACCATAACCTTTTAATACGTAACCCATACTTTGAAACTTACAAAAACATTATGGAATTCAATTCCAAGAGAGAAAGTTTAGCCAACATACCTCAATCGTGCTTCTTTAGACTCTACAATTATCCGGAACCCTTAGCAACCTCAATCTATTTTAGCAATATACAAATTGAACCCAAAATTAGGAAAATGTTCATGGTTCTAGTTCACTTTTTATTTTTCCCACACTCTTTATCACATACATGAAATATGAACCATCTTCATACCCATGAAGTATCACACTAATACCCACCTTATAGCTATGTTTGAAATTAAGAGCTGGGGTGATGAAGCCTTACCCTTTAGGGTGAAGAATTTTGGTGTTTTACTTGAATATTTCCAAGGCTATGAGTGATGGTTGAAGATCAATTGATAATAATTAGGCCCTCCCTCTAGAACCCTCTCTCTCTCACACTAGAAATATCAGAAATGAGCTTCAAAATAGACTAAAGAGGTGTTTTAACAGAATGGGGGTTGGGTTTTACATCAAAAAAATAGGTGCCCCGACACAGGTCTGGGGTCACATATGCGACCGCATAATAGTTATGCGGTCCGCAAAGTGACCGCAGAAATGGCCCTTAGAGGCCTGAACTTTCGGCCTAGGTATGCGACCAGTATGCGGTCTGCATACTCGTTCTGCGGTCGCATAATGCACCGCAGAACTCTCTCCACAAAAACCCAAGAGGGATTATGCGACCGATATGCGGTCCGCATACCGATTATGCAGTCGCATAATCGACCGTAAAATAGACCTCAAGTTGGCCAAACTTACTACTTAACTCTGCGGCCATTATGCGGTCCGCAAAGTGATTATGCGGCCGCATAATGGGCCGCATAAACGCACTTTTTTGTCAAAAATTTTCCTTTACTTTCCGGTGCATTCTTCAAGCCAGAAAGTCCAAACCGCGGCTCGCAAGTTCGTAAGCCTACTCCAACACTACGAAACCTTGAATTCACTTACGAAAATTACAGGGCTTTACACTGAAATACTTCAAAAAATTTCGGGGTGTTACATTCCCGTTCATTAGTCACGATAGGTGCCACTTTCTAATGGAGTGCATCCAATGTTGTAGTGAGACTGTTGTTACAAGACCATTTCTTCTTCAACTTACTATGCTTAGGTTGAAGCCTTCCTCCTTATTTCCTCAGCTAGTCTTTCATCGTAGTACTTAGGGAAGACCCTTTGACTCATGTAAGGCCGCGAGCTTATTACATCGTTTACCTGATGAAATTTTTGATGTTCTTCCTCACGTATAATTATCCTTAGTTACTTACCTCCATGCCCTTGTGGTCGTAGGGTTGCTTCTGAACTTAAATTTTGACTATCTCCCAGTGGCACTCTCTATTTTTTCTGTAACACTTATACAATACCTTTAACTACCCCAACTCCTATCTGAATATTTTTTAAGTATCACGATATCATATCTGCGATACTGAATTCCCTATGTTGGGGTTCACTACGTTTATCTTGCACGATCTGTTGATTTATCTGTATCTTCTTGTCTAGCCATAACTAGATTCTTCCTGAATCAACTACTAACTACTTCTTGGCCCATTCTCATATCTATATTTCGTGTAATCTCTCTTAGGTTATTTCGTTTGTGTTAACTTACCTTTGGCACTGGCTCCTTATGTATCAAGTGTTTATTCGCACTTATTTATCAATAACATCATGGGCAGGAACCCTTACTGCCTCTCCTTGGCGTCGTGCTTGCATAATGTTCTGGAGTCGTAAAATAATTGTAGAATCTATATAAATTCAATCTCATTCCTTTCCTCTTCTTACCACATTCTTCCTTTACTATTCCATAGTTACCCGAACCATATAACTCTTACTTAATATAATATCACACAATCTTCCTCCCTCTCTTCATCTTTGGCGACTTTTCACATCTTCACTGACTCTTACTCGCCTTGCGGTAATCCTTATGTACCAAGGATAACAAAATTTCTTACTCATGAGGGTGACACCTAGTGTAACTATCACACTTAATCCTTTAAGCTTAACTCTCCTCAGAGTGCTTGCTTTAGAGAAGTATCTTTCTAAATGACCTTTAAAGGTTATTCATCCGTTGTCCATTCTATTATTGCCAGAACGTGATCTCTGAAATTCTCACGATCCCGACTATTATTAAATCCTTCTGTCCCTAACTTTATTCTGTTTATCTTGTTCACTAGCCCATAGTGATTTCTATTTCTCTGGGGTCTAACCTTTCCTTCTAGTAATCACATTGGAGTCACCAACGTATTTCTCGAAATGAGGATATGACTTTTTGGCTTATGCTCTTTTATTATTTCAAGGCTCGTCTCCTCTTGTATTCCCTTCACTTGACTATAGACTCTGTCATCTTGTCATATTTTGATTTACCGTTATCACTCATTTATCACATCTTACTCATAATGCTTCATTTACTTTCTTCTTATTCTCCTGCTATTAGTTTTGTATATCACTTTATTCTGAAAAATGCAACAAAACATTCTTTAGCTTTTAGCTCCCCTTGCTCCATCCACTGGCTCTTCGGGTTGTCTAACATTCTCTCTTGGCTAGGGACGGGAGCCATACTAAGGTATATATTTATCCCTTCTAGGATTCCTGTGCCTATCTTCTAAATTTTATTAACATGCTAGTATTCATATCTAACTATCCATCTGGGTGTCTCACAAAAAGAACTATTACCACGTTTGCAATATCCTTCGGAAATGTCAGCTAACGCTAACAATCCACCCACCATTTTAGGTTACTCTAACCCCAGCTGGATCCTGATATCCCGTCCTTCTCTTAAACTATATCTATTAGAAATAGGGCATGACTGAGATGGGTGTGGCCAATTGTACATACCTCTTTTACTGTCGAAGGTAACTCAAAATGCTTATATTCCTCTGTCTGAATTGTAAATACTGATAATCTTCATTAACTGGGTACCTCGTACCCTTCTTCACCTTGCTTTTTTTACTTGATGAAACTTGTATCTACCTTCTGATTCTCTTATTTCTTTCTGCCATATGGGTGGATAGATATTATTATCTTAGGGTTCTTTATCAAGAAGCTTACACGTCTTAGTACACACATGATCTGCTGATGACCTCACCTTTACTCATCATAAGCATGATGCAAAATCGAGTTCATATGACTCAACTCTTCCACAACCATATTCAAGCTCTTACCAACTGTCTTTATGGATTTAGGTATCATTGTATTACGAATAAAATAGAATTTAGGAGTTTGAATGCTTACAACTGAGCTCTACCACACGATCTAGAGTAAGAAGAAAGAATGACAGTCATAGCCTCCTGCTTAGCTCATTTGAGCATATTATCAAACACTAGGTGTGCACCAATGTTTTGAGTCTCTTTTGTGTAAGATTCCATTTTTCCCCAACCCATTCTCTATCATTTTTAGCTCACAATCTTTCCACATACTACAAGGATACATGCATGCAAGGTAAGCACTCTCATCCCCATGAATTACCTTACTAATGGACCATTCTAGTTACACTTTGAAATTAAGAGTTTGGGTGATAGAATCTTGCCTCTTAGGAAGAAGACCTAGGTTCCTCTCTTGATAATCTTCAAGATTTAAGTGAGAATGGAAGAACACTTGATGAAGATCACTTCTCCCTCTAGGACCCTCTCTCTCACTCTAAGAATATCAGAAAATATGCTCAAAATAGTCCATGGGGTGTGTTTTAACAGAATAGGGTCGGGTTTAAAAACCCCAAAAATGAAGCTCCGGACCAAGGTCTGCGATCGCATAACCGATATGCTCTGCATATCGGTCGCATAATCGGTGACCAAACAGCCAAAAGAATTGCCCGAGTCTGCGGTCACTATACGACCCGCATACCTGTTCTGTGGTCGCATAATGAACCGCGGAACAGTTATGCGATCGCAGTTCGTGATGAGCAAAGCGTGTGGCCCAGCTTTGGTCCACTTAACCCTATGCCAACGCGACCTTGTCTCTGCATTCGCGAAGCACCACCTCACATCACTACGCGTTCGCATGCCCATGTATATGAACGTGAAGAACAATTTCATCCTCTCCCCAGCTAAGCCTATGCGATCACGGATCACCCCACGCGATCGCGTATAAGAAAACCAGAACTCAGACACCAGAAAACTTCAGCAACCTCCTAAGTCCAAAAATCGATCCGTTGGGCGTCTGAAACTCACCCGAGGCCCCCGCGACCTCAACCAAATATACCAACCAATCCTAAAATACCATACAAACTTAGTCGAGCCCTCAAACCACATCAAACAACGCAAAAATCAAGAATCACCCTCCAATTCAAACTTAAAGAACTTGAAACTTCAAAATTCGACAACCGATGTCGAAACCAACCAAACTACGTCCGATTGACCCCAAAATTTGCATACAAGTCATATTCAACATTATGGACCTACTCTAACTTCTGGAATCAGATTCGGACCCCGATATCAAAATTTACACTACCGGTCCAAAACTCCAAAAATTCGACTTTAGCCAATTCAAGCCTAAATAAGCTACGGACTTCCAAAACATAATCCGGACACGCCTCTAAGTCCAAAATCACCTAACGGAGCTAATGGAACCGACGAAACTCCATTCCGTAGTCGTCTTCACATAGTTCTGACTACGGTGCCAATCCTAAGGCTTAAACCTCCATTTAGGGACTAAGTGTCCCAAACACCTCAAAAAACCAAAATGAAACATCCCGGCAAGTCATAATAACAAAAAAAGGTACGGGGGAAGCAGTTAAATAGGGGATCAGGGCTATAACTCTCAAGACGACCGGTCGGGTCGTCACAGTATCTTCATGGAGAAAGTCTGGAGAATAACCTGTTACCCTCTTCAACTCTAAGTCTCTACGTCAAACACCCAAATTAAACCTTTGGCGACTTTCAACAATTATTCTACGATGTGCTAGATTAAATATGACTATAGAGTTCCTACCCAGTATGTTCGATCATGGAATGATGCTTCTTCTTTGACATGCTTGAACCTACAACTCTCCGACCTTGCAAGAAAAAGAAGTCACGCACTAGTAAATGGCATCCACTAATCTGAAAAAATGGTAGGAATAAAACAAGATAGTGACCATATGTCCACTTAACCCAATTAAGCCTAATAGGTGTAAATACTCCTTTATAAAGCATATGGACATCATCATCCCAATAAAATTTATGCCTACTTAGAGTTGTCCAATAAAAACCTCTCTTAGATGCACTATGTAATGAAATTTGCAATGCGATCTTGTCAATAAGGTAGTCCAAACATGTGCATGCCAAAGAAATTACAAAATATTGGTCATGCATCCATTTAACACAAGTATCTCTGCCACATGTATCAAATAAGACACTCTTATGATATAGCCAAGTATCAATTATAAATCCCATGGATTCTTCTACATGTAAGTTATTCAAAGAAGCACATAAATTCTCAGAAAGGTCAGAAGAACCCATAAATTCCAAAATACAAATTTCAATACATTCAAGCTCATGATTATAACTTTCCCCAATAATATTCGTAACATCAATGGATTCTACGTAATTGCTCAAACTGTCACAGAAAGAGTCATAGATAGGTTCATGAAAGAGTATTTGATCACTAACGTCACAATAATCATGCATATCCTCTTTAATAGTAGCAAACACTTTTACAGGCTCACAATCAACATGCCTAGAGGAATGACTTCCCATCAAACAACAAAACTCACATTCTAGCAATTTATCACATGAAAACTCATTAGACACTTGAATAAGAGAAGAAAGAATATTTAACTCATTAGCAAGCCTCTTCTCATAAATTTCATGCCTCTTTCCACCAGGTTGGAATGCATAATCATCTATGTCATACTCAATTTCAAAAGGAAGCAAATTACTCTTGCACTTTAACTTAGATATTACAGTTAATGACTTGATATGCATCAAAATATCATCATCCACAAAAATTATAAAGTCACTAACATAAGAAATAAGAGTATAGTTCATTACCTCCAAAAATACCTTAGGTGTTCTAGGAAGGCCAAGAATGTGAATGAACCAATTATACATATCATACTTGGACTTATTTACTAATGGAACAACATCACCTTGTATTCTTTTATGCAATGATTGCAGCTTAGCATGGCTTTAGGAAACTCCATGTCATAAAACTGTAAATAAGAATTAAAATAGTCAAAAGGTTCAATAACAAAGAATTTAATCAAGCTTTTATCTTCCACCATCCAACAAAAATTAATTTCGCCTAATTCATGTTGGAATCCAATTGGATCCTTTACCACCATTTCTCGTGCCTCACCTCTCCTTTCAAAAGGTCTTTCAATACGTGGCTGCACAAAATCACAAGAACTAAAACAAGAATGAGTTAATGGGTTAGGAAGTAAAGAAATTTTATTCTTGCTTACACTCTCTTTGGCTTTTATCACAAAACTAACTTTTCCCTCACCCTTAGCCTCTTTTCTCTCACTAAAGTTTTCTTCTTCTTCTTTACTCAAACCCTCTTGTTTTTCTCTCTCTACCTCAAAGACTTTTCTTATCTCATTGCCTTCTCTCTTTTCTTTTCCCTCAAGCTCACTCTTTTTCTCAATTGACATCCCATTCTCTTCACTCAATACAACCTCTCCGTTTTCCTCTCTTGGGATGTCAACATGCACTCCCTTACTCCTCTCATTCTTTTCTCTCTCATATTTTTCCATATTCTCTTTAACAGTCTTTTCATCTTCATAATTTGTGAGGGAGTCAAAGGTCCAAGAATAAGTTTCTTCCCGTTAACCTCAAAAGAGTATCTATTTTTTTCCATGTTATATGAAGCTCTTCTATAGGTATACTATGGCTTTCCCAACAAGATATGATAATTATTCATGGGAATCACATCACACCAGATCGCATCCTCATACCTTCCAATAGAGAATAGTAATAACACTCTTTTATCTACCTTTACTCCTCTCAACATGTAGGGTTCAATATGCTCAACACAAGGCAAGTTCAATTTTTCAACCATATAAGTGCTAATTGAGTTATAGCCAAACTCTTTGTCAATTCTAAGAGCACAAATCGCAGACATCACTTTAGCTCTTGTTTGAAAAATAATTTTGCCATTGTCTTCCTTCCATTCGGTATATTGTAAGTTCGACTTTTCAAGTTGTTGAGTCATAGATCGCCTCCTTTCACTATAACTACCTATTTGAAACATCTTGAACAAAGATTAGAAGAATTATGTATCTCTTTCCACACAAGAGTGCAAGAAAAATCACACAATTTTTTTTTGATATTGTCTATAATAATCTAAAATCTAAAAACAAAGAAGATACCCCTTTATATAGAGAGGGGGTCACGAAATTCCTACCTAAAAACAATGAAATAAAGTCCTGAACTACTTTGGACAACAAGTCCAAATACCTTAGGAAAAGGAAAAACACTAGGAAATAAAAACCAAGTCAATCTTGGAAAGTAACTCCAACAATCTTAGGAAAAGGAAAACATAACCTTAACTACCTAGGAAAGCAATAAATCTAGTACCAAAATATATGGAAATAAGTTAAAACCAATCTTGGATAGAATCTTGAAAGTCCCAAACCAATCATGAATAGGATCTTGGAAATCTTGAAGGCAACTTGCAAACAACTTGATACCAACTTGTACCCAACTTATATCATGCCTATTGAACCTTTCTTGGGCAGCAAGTAAGTCCTTTTTATGTTATAAAAACATGGCTTCATGTAGGACTTATTGGGCTTCAAGTTTGGACACATATTTAGGTTCCAAATAGGTCCAATAGTGGCCTGATTTGGACCTTCTTCAGAGGATGTCTTTTGGGATCTAATCCACCTTTTCTTGGACATGAATTGGGACCATAAAATAATTATAACACCTAGACAACTCATATCTTTTATCCTTGAGCTCTCCATCCCAATTAATAACTTCTTTATTTGCACTTGGAGTCTAATGACCTTGTTTTGCAACTCTTTAGCTTGACATCTTGTTAAAGGCCCTCTTTGAGATTCCAAAGCTTCATTCTTGTCATTGAATAGATTTGAGCTTCCTAGGATGCTATCATAACCTCAGTTGTTTGAATAGCTATATATTTGTATCTATGAAATTGCTGCCTATGAATTATGTATCACTTGTATAGTTGATGTTAAGGGTGTTCCTTTCTGGTGATATATTGCTTTTGAGGCCACGGTTGGTGTTGTTTTTGTGTTATGTTGCTTCATTGGACTATGTATATGTTGTTAGGATTTGTTTCTAGGATTCTCTGCCAGGTGGATAGGCCCAGTTACAAGGGAAACTCTGCCGAATTATATGAGAATTTAGGGAGTTAGTCAAAATTTGGAACTAATGGGGTGTGAAGTAACAGTCAGGTCATATTGAATGATAATGGAGGATTTAGACCTTCATTCGAGGACGGATGATCTTAAGTGGGGGAGGATTTAAGGCCCCATAAAATTTCACCTAGAACCCGAGGTTTTGTGGCACCGAGGTAAGCTAATGTGTTTGAGGATTTGGGGTTGCTTAGTGCGTCGAGGAGTTAAAGGAAAAGGTTTGCAGAACATCGCAGTTTTGCGGTCCATTATGCGACCGCAGAACTAGTTTGTGGGCTACAGATCGGCCGCAAAATGAAGCAGAAAGATTTGCCAATTTTGAGGACCATTATGCGGCAGCAGAACCATTATGCGGGCCGCATATCCCATCGCAGATCCCGCATGAGAAATTTTGGAAGGATATTCTGCGATCCATTATGCAACCGCAGACCTGTCACAGAGTGAAGCAGAAACGCCCATTACGCGGTCCATTTTGCAGACTGCAGAAGTGTTATGCGATCGCATATGTGACCGCAGATCTGCATCGAGGCTTTATTTTTCTATGTTTATAACCCGACCCCCATTTCATTTATATATCCTGAGGGTTCATTTTGGGGGGACTACCTGATATTTTAGAGAGAGGAGAGAGCTATTCTAGAGAGAGAAAAGGGAGGACTAAGGATTTCACTACTCTACTTAGATCAAACCTTGGAATTTCATCATAATGAACTTGCTAGGGCTTCAAAAAGGTACAAATTTCTTCCCCCAATTCTCCAATTTCTGGTTTGGATTGATTATAGGTGATGAGGATAGATGTATCACATGCATGAACTAATAGACAGTGTGGGGAAGTTATTGAAGCATCTTGGGTGATTTTGTTCTTGAATTAGTTGAGGGAAGGTTGGGTCATCAGTGTAGCAGCTCTTGCCATACGAATTCCTCTAATCATGCTTGTATTTCTCCCCTCTTTTATAGATTAACATCGTTAGAAGTGTCGGGATGTTATTGTTACACCAAGGAAAGATCTTTCGAGGTATGAAGGCTAAACTCTTCTTCTAGTATCGAAATTCCCGAATCCTTGCAAAACTCCATCATGTGTAGTCGAACTTGAAACACTGTTGAGGTGGGATGTTCAAGCTAGTAAATTGATTCTCAAATTGCATAACGTGTTCTAGCCCTCATGTGTTAAAGATTTTCTATTGTGACTTAATTATGTTGTACCCATTTTGGGAAGAAAACCTTGTATGAAATCAATATGATCAAACACTTATTTCCCATATGATGAGACCTTATGAACTTACACTTGCTAAGGCCAAAGGCGCCAAATGGTTGTTTGGAAGAAAACTCTTTTGCACAAACTATTATCATTTTGGGAGTTTAAATTGTGGTATTGCGATTACACCTCCACCCGCATACATTGGGGTGAGGCGGCAGAGCCGCTTTGTGTAGAATTGTGGTATTGCGATTACACCTCCAGCCGCATACATTGGGGTGAGGTGGCAGGGCCGCTTTGTGTAGAATTGTAGTATTAGGATTACATCTCCACCCACATACATTGGGGTGAAGCAGCAGGGCCACTTTTGTAGAATTGTGGTATTGCGATTACACCTCCACCCGCATACATTGGGGTGAGGCGGTAGGGCTGCTTTGTGTAGAGTTATGGTATCGGGATTGCACCTCCACCTGCATACATTGGGGTGAAGCGGCAGGGCCGCTAAAAATTTATTGGAAGGTGGTTATAGAGGATCCCCGAATTAAAATTTATAAATGTTATTGGAAGCTCTTAATAAATTTTCTTTGACTTTAACGGCTATCTAATTCCTTTTATTATTACCATGATTCGTCATGTTCATGTTGTATTTCCATGTCCTTGAATATATGCTTTGGTTTTCATACTAGTACTATTCGATATATACTAACGTCCCTTTTGATGGGGGTGCTGCATCTTTAATGGATGCAGTTGGTTCCATAGCGGGAGGCATTCACCGGTGATAGCGGTACACTCTCTTCCCAGCTGACTTGGTGAGCCCCACTTCATTCCTGGGTCATCCATCTTTTCTTCCGTGTGTATTATGTTTTGAGGTATAGCCGGAGCCTTGTTACCGGCACTATCATTGTATTCTTTTGTATCTATTAGAGGCTCCGTAGACAACCCCATTAACATCTATCCCCATCCTCAGGAACCTCGGGAAATGTAGTCCTCTTCCCTTACCAACAACACACATCTAACATCAGCACTCTGAACCCACAAGAACCTGGGAGTTGAGTTGCATACCCACAATCCAAAGATAGAAGACAAAAAGATCCATACCTCTAACTTCTTTCTCCTTTTTGCAGGTAACTTTTCCTGTGGCATTCTCAACTATTTGACTTACTCTCAGTGTGTGGTATCAACAATCCCAATGCTCATTCTGCTAAGAGTCTATCAAAGGTCACAAGCATGTCAATATTTGGTTCTATGCTTAAATGCAGCTTCATGTACTTATCAGACAATAACACATGATTCCATGGACTTTCACCCAAGATATAGCTCATCTCTTAAATTGTAACAACTCGGTAGGTTGTTTCTAGAGTTGTAGCCTCGTTCCCTCATTTACTGCTCCATTTGTGCTTTATAACTGTTATATGACTTATCGGGTTAGTTGGTTCGGGTCCGGAGAGAATTCAGGGTGAATTGAGACACTTTGTCTCTTAATTGAAAGCTTAAGTTGAAAAAGTCGGCTGTATGTCGACTTATATGTAAACGACCTAGGATTTGAATTTTGATAGTTCCGTTAGTTCCGTTGGGTGATTCTGGACTTAGGAGCGTATCCGGATTGTGATTTGGAGGTCAGGAGTAGAATTAGGCTTGAAATGGCAAAAATTGGAATTTTGGAAAGTTTGATCGGTAGTGGACTTTTTGATATCGGGGTCGGATTCCGATTCCGGAAGTTGCAGTAGGATTGTGGGGTCATTTTTGACTTGTGTTCACAATTTGAGGCCAATCAGACGTGATTTGATAGGTTTCGGCGTCGTTTGTTGAATTTGGAAATTTCAAACTTCATTAGGCTTGAATCCATGTGCAATTCGTGTTTTGATGTTGTTTGAGGTGATTTGAGGGTTCGACTAAGTTCGTATCGTAATTTGGGACTTGATGGTATGTTTGGTTGATGTCCCGGGGGCCTCGGGTGAGTTTCGGATGGTTGGAAGATCATTTTTGGACTTGGCTTGATGGCTGAAGACTGCTGGTGTAATTGTTCTAGTTTCCTCGTACGCGTTCGCGAGAGTGGTCTCGCGTTCGCGAAGGGCATCTAGTAACTGTGGAAGATTTATCCTTCGCATTCGCGAAGAAGAAAAGAGGCAGCTGGGGACCCCGTGTTATTGGTCTACGCGTTCGCGAGGGTGAGGTCGCGTTCGCGTAGAGAGGGTCAGTGAAGGTTCGCATTCGCATGTGGTTGATCGTCTTCGCGTAGAAGGGATTTTTTGTCAGAGGCATATTGTGCTTCGCGAACGCAAGGGTGCTTCCGCGTTCACGAAGGAGGTGTACCTGGGCAGAATAAAAGATTCAAAATCGAGGGTTTCGAGTTCATATCACAAAATTGATTTGGGAGCTTGATAGAAGGCGATTTTTGGAGGGATTTTCACGTGGCTGTTTGGGGTAAGTGATTTCTATCTAGTTTTGGTTAATTTCCATAATTATTTCTTTTAATTCTACTATTAAATTTGTTATTTGGGGTGGAAAATTTGAGGAAAATAAGGAAGAGTTCTTAGGATAGATTTTTGAGGTTTTGAATGGGATTTTGTGATCGGAATTGAGTAAGTTTGGTACGGTTAGATTTTTGAGTGAATGGGCTTTTGGATTTTGTAACTTTCATTAGATTTCGAGACGTGGGCTCGGGGGCCGGGTTTGGACCGATTTTCGATTTTGGCTATAATTTCGTATTTTCTTGTGTAATTGATTCCTAGATTCGGGATGTTTAGAGATCGATTTGAGGGGCAAGGGCATTTTGTAATAGAGTTTAGCCCGGATTGAGGTAAGTAACACTTTCAAACTTGGTTCTGAGGGTTAGAAACCCCAAATTATGTGTTATATGATTGGTATTGAGGTGACGCACATGCCAAGTGACGGGCGTGCGGGCGTGCACCGTGAGAATTGTGACCTGGTCGATTCCACGGCACTGTCTAATGGTTCTATCTTGTTGATATCTGTGCTTTCATCATGTGATAAAGTAATTGAGCTGTCACTCACGCTAGATATCATGTTTAGGCTTTATGCCGATACTGTTAGGACCCATAGTGGTCGTTTCTTGTTGTTGTCTTACTGATTTCATTGATATTTTGTACTCAATCATATTCATTCATTTCATATCATATATTAGTCTCTGTTGTTAATTATTGATACATCATATCATTGTTTTCGGGCTAGTATCATGACATTGTGAGACCGTGAGAGAGAGACTGGAGAGATTGATAATTGAGTGAGGCCGAGGGCTTGATTATGAGTGACATTTATGGGATCGGGCTGTACAACACAACGGTTATACTGATTTATGATAGTGCTTGCGCTGAAGGAGCCCCTCCAGAGTCTGCACACACCCCCAGTGAGCGCAGTTGATATTATTGAGGGATGGATCTTCCCTGGAAATGGATCTTGTCCGGAGCATTTTATACCTGGAGATGGATCTTCTCCACGGGCTGGATTTTCCCTACTCAGTACTGGGTGACTTATGGTCAGTAATGTATATATTCTGGGATGGATCTTCCCTGGGCTGTTTGGGCCATATACAGTACCGAGTGATTGAGCATTTGAGAGTGTGAGCATATAAGGCTATCAGCATGGTGCATCGCATACAACATGTGCATTGGCATGGTAGAAGTAGAGGAATATTTTTCATATCATTCAGATTTGATCCATTTTTCTGTTTTAAGATATCTATCGAACTTGAAAGCATGTCTACATTTCTGCACTGTTATTTTCTGTATTGAACTGTGCCGGTTGAGTTCGTCACTACTTTCAGCCCACAGTTTGGGTTTGTTACTTACTAAGTTGGTTGTACTGACGCTACACCCTGCACCTCATATGCAGATCCAGGTACTTCTGGTTACGGCGGCTGCTGAGTGAGGAGTCGAGATCTCGGAGACTATCGAGGTAGCTGTATAGCGTTCACAGGCCTTGACTCTCCTTCATTTTCTTTATCCGTATTTCTGTTCTTATTTCCTCAGACATTGTATAGATACTCATGTACTCGGTGACACCCCAATTTTTGGGAGGGATTCATATTGCGTTGTGGTTTTATTTCAGTTTTTAAATGGTTTATAAAATATTAACTGCTTCAGTTTTATTTTCAAAGTTTTTTCTTGGTGACCTAGTTGAGTAGTTGGCTTGCCTAGTTCCACGATAGACGCCAGCACGACGGTTGGTTTTGGAGTCGTGACAAGTTGGTATCAGAGCCTAGGTGTCACGCCTCGAACCTGGGGGGCGAGACCGGCACCCGGTGCCTCACCTAACCTTGCGTACCAACTTGCGACTAAGGGACTATGAACATATAATGTCATACTTTGGCCATGGGGCCACATTGCAAGACAATTTGCGAAGCGAAATATAAAACTGAATGGAAACTAACGTTGATTAAACATCAATATAACGCTGGGTCGACAAGGCCGTCATAACTACTACAACTGACAAACCAACAAAATATACATACAAGGCCTATAAGCCCAACATACTGTACTAACTTACAAGATATATCTACAAGCCTCTTACTGATGGATGTACTATGATCGGAACAGGGCCCCGACCTACCCATAACATATATACAGATATACATAAGATGTACACAAAACTCTAGACCCGGCAACTCCAAAGGACATAGAGCTTACCGATCAGTCTGAACTCGGGCAACACCTACTAAGGAGGTCTACCCGTCTATCTGTCTGAACCTGCATGCATGAAATGCAGCGCCCCCAGAAAGGGGATGTCAGTATGAAATAATGTACCGAATATGTAAGGCAATAAAATAACTGAAAGCTGAAACTGAACTGATAAAATGATAACTGAAAGTAACTGGGAGTCAAAGATGATCTGGAGATATACTTACCTGTTGATACCAACTCAACTCTCTTAATATAGTAAGTAATATAAATGTCCGGCCCTATAAGGCTCGAAACGTGTAACTGCTCCGCCGTAGTAGGCTCGCTCATAGGTGCTCAGCCATACTAGGCTCTGTATCTCGGCCATTCTGGGCTCGCTCATAGGCGATCGGCCACAGTAGGCTCGGTATATAACTTACCATCTGATCAGAGGTTGCCCAATAGGGGCTTGCCCACCGATTATAGATCGATGGTGGTGAAAATACGGTAATACTGTATATATATAGACCCTCTGGTCTCATGACTGAATAAAGACAAAACTAAACTGAATATGAAGTCCTGATAAGGGAGAATACTGTAACTTATGAGACTAGGATAGTGTATATAAATTCAGGAGTATGAACTTCTCTTTATGCCTTATTATCAAACACGTGTAATTACGAGATCATGCCAAAATGAAGGGAGGGCATAGCCTTAACATACCTTATCACAAACTTTCCAATCGCCAAGTTGAACACACCTCTTCGCACCTTAATCTACAACAACGATAATAATACTATCATTAAGTTACGAAAGGTACAACTATCGCACAACGAACGACAAGCTTATTTTGTATTAAAACGGGCAGCATCTCCCCTATAATCTTTACTTCCTCCAAATTCAAGATAACACTAACAACACAAGAACACAGCAATAAAAACATATATACATTATTTTCCAGCCTTATATACACCATCAAATACTACAAAATAGCCCAACACACCCCAATCTCTTCATACACAAAACGACCACCCAAATGACTCGGAAATATTATGCCAAACGACCAGCCCACCACCCTACATTTATATGGTGTTTCTCCACCCCCTTCCTCCTCCAAAACCCCACAAAAAGTAGTAAAACACGCAGCCCAACAGTAACACAAAACAGTCCACAAAACAGTCTTCTACAAGTGAATAACTCGAACTCACGGCTTCCGATCACCGTCTTGTGAGTTCTTACAAGTATAGAACGACTTACCATGAATTTACAGCAGAAACAATGGATGAAAGAGAGCAGTAAACTCACCTTATTTGTTGGATAACTCAGCTTCCATCTTGGTTCTTCAAACTCTAGGTTTTACCTCCAATTAAAACTTGAAAGGGAGAGAAAATCAATTATGGTTTGTGGAAAATTTTTGGGAGGATTTTTCCAGAGCTTATGTATGGTTATTATGCCTTATTTTCAATCTAATATATGAAGAAAATAGGCCTTTAAAAGGCCTCTTTGGACGACCCTAAATGGCCCATTTTTGGGCTCTCATTTAAGCAAGTAGGTGACACACCTACTTGTCACCTAGCAGCCTACGCAGTCTCGCAAAAACGTCCATATCTCTCTACTCCTATGTCGTATTGACAAACGGTTTACTTCTTTAGAAAGTAGACTCATAGATCTTGAATTTGATGGGTGGAAAACCCCGTAACTCTAAGTATATTGGGAGAAAATCGCAGGTACATTTGACCAAAATTTTCAGTAAAACTTATAAACGTAACTTGTGATGACTTTCATCGACTTTTGTTCCACAACTCGCTTGACTTCAAAACATAACATACGGCTGTCATAAAACTAATATAAATCATAACATAATCTCCTTATCATGTCAAGCACCCTAGTCTCACCCCAAAAGTATATGTTATAACATTCCCAACTTGTCGACTTTCGACGAAACATTATTTTCTTCAATTCCTTTAGCTTCTGAACCTTCCAACCCTCTTTGTACTTATTGTTCATGATCTTCAATATTTGTAACCTCCGAGTTAACATGATTAACTTACTTTATATACTTTCAAATATTATCTCATTTTTGGTCAAACATTAGTTTGCTTACGTCGCACTTTTACATAAGAAAATATAGGGTGTAACACTGGGTTACATAGGTCTCACGAGTCATGAGCAGGTTTAGTAGAGTCTTGCGGATCAGTACGGAGACGTCTATACTTATCTTCGAGAGGTTACCGAACCCTTAGAAAAATTTCACTTTCTTGTATTCTATCGTACGGAATTGATTCAGCTTGAAACATAACTCTTTGAATTCCTTCCACGTATTCGCATGCGCATGTGAGCGCTCGGTATCAGTTGTGTATCGCCGGCTGGTGATTCGATTGGGACAGGGCCCCACCATACCAATAAATACATATCCAAAGCATACTGACAAAACAGGCAACTCCGGAGCAAGTGGAGTGCGCCAACACCTTCCGCTAAGCTGATAGCCTACTAGGAGGACTGTCAACCTATCTATCGGGACCTGCAGGCATGAAACGCAGTGTCCCCAGGAAAAATTGACGTCGGTACGAATAATGTATCGAGCATGTAAGGCATGAAAAGCAGTATATAAAGACACGAAAAAAACCTGGAGTAAAGGACTCAACCTGTAGGTTTGAATAGCTTAGTGAATCATGAAACATTTATAATGTCATGCATATGCGTATAAATGTCATATCATGCATAGGTTTATGCGTACGTAACATCATCAAGCCTCTGAGGGCATCCCATCATATCATCTCGGCCTCTGTGGGCGAAATCATCAACGTATACCAACTGATCAGGTGGTGGTGCATAAATAATGTCGTAACCTTTCCCCATACCCCATATACATATAATATATGCGTATATAATGCCATCTGGTTATGAGTCAATGTACATGTATAAATAAATGCAATGCATAAGGAAGTAAGTCGATAAGATCTCTCAGAATGTCATAAGATCAATATGCCTTCGGTTAATATCATGAAATAAACTTTATCTACTTATGTATTATCTGAGACCATGAACAGACGATATAATAACAGAACACATGGGGAATCAAGAACATAGGCATCCCTAGTACTTCTATGAATAGAGTCATTTGTAAAAATTGTGCGTTTACTCATTTCGTTTGTATCATATGGATCATGGTAAAAGGAAAGAAGGAATAGTCTTAACATACCTTATCACAGTCTATCCAATGACCACGTTGAACTCATCTCGTCGCACTTTAATCTACAGCAACGATAATAATACAATCGTTAAGCTACAAATGATGCAACTATCATACAACGAATGACAAGCTTATTTTATATTAAAACGGACAATATCTCCCCTATTTTCCTTGGTTTCCTCAAGTCCATCGAAACAAAAAGAACACATACAACCTTCAGCTATATACCTTCAGTACCACAACACACCCAACAACCAACCAACACCAATCAATCTACACAACAAGAAGTGCACAAATGTCACCAACGAAACTACTATTTAACACGACGAGCAGCAAGCTTGGATTGGAACCAAACCCCAACTATTTTTCCCATCTCCCATGTACTTACAACACCAACAACATGTCCAGCATATAAACATATATATTTACATGACATTCCAACCTTATATCCATCATAAAAGTAACATCAAACAACCCAACAAGATATAACAACAACATGGACGAACTTCTAGGTATTGTGTGGTTGCTTCTTTTATTTACAAAATCATCAACATACTCAACATATTGACAAGCATAACAAAAATAAGAAAATTATAACCAAGCTATTCCCCACGATTTCCAGCCATATGAAGTCATATACACAACTCTAAAATAGTCCAATAAGAGACAACTGTCACACCCCAAAATCGAGGAGCGCGACCGGCGCTCAACCGAGTGAACCCGACTGAGCAAGCCTGTTAGATCTCATTCTACCTAAATTCATCCGTGAATAAATAGGATAGGTACTCCGTTAATTAAATATTGAAGAGATTTCATTAACCGCTTCCATTTCATTCCCATTAACAGCATCATTCCCATTAACAACATCATTCAATATTTCCAAAATAGTACGAGTTTATAGATTTAATGAAAAACATGTTGCCAAATACCAACAGTTCTAATCCAATTACCAACATCAAATACCACCCACAACCTGTCTACAGAGCCTCTAAGTACAACTGAAGAATAATATGGAAATGCCGGCAACAAGGCCCCGGCTATACCTTAACCACAAAGTACATGAGAAACAAAAGATACATGACCCCGAAATGAAGTAGGGCTCACCAAATCAGCTGAAAAGAGTGTACTGCTATCACTGATCAATGCCACTTACTGTAGAACCACCTGCATCCATTAAAGATGCAGCGCTCCCGGCAAAAGGGACGTTAGTACTGTCGAATAGCACTCGTATGTATAGCTAGAAATCCTCTTTCAAAATAGAATGCCCATATGGAACACATAATATAATGTAATTGAAACAACCTGTACAAACAAGGACAACAAAAGGGGCACCTATAATGTGTCTCATTAGAGTGTCCTTAGTGTTCACATATCATATTATACACTTATGCGTTTCATAGACCGTTCATAGTGTTTATTCATACCGTACACCTATACCTCTTATACACAATGCACATATGCATTTCATAGACTGTCCACAAGATTTCATATCATAATGGATTTCATAACACAATGTACCTATGCGTTCATAGACCGTCTACGGGATTTCATATCACAATGCACCTATGCGTTTCATAGACTGTCCACAGGATTTCATATCACAATGGATTTCATAACACAATGTACCTATGCGTTCATAGACCGTCCACAGGATTTCATATCACAATGCACCTATGCATTTCATAGACCATCCACATGATTTCATATCACAATAGATTTCATAACACAATGTACCTATGCATTTCATAGACCGTCCACGGGATTTCATATCACAATGTACCTATGCGTTCATAGACCATCCACGAGATTTCATAACACAATGTACCTATGCGTTCATAGACCATCCACAGGATTTCATAACACAATGTACCTATGTGTTTCATAGACCGTCCACAGGATTTTATATCACAACGTACCTATGTGTTTCATAGACCGTCCACAGGATTTCATATCACAATGCACCTATGTGTTTCATAGACCGTCCACAGGATTTCATAATACAATATACCTATGCATTTCATAGACCGTCCATAGGGTTTCATAACACATTGGAAACAAAAGTACAAATACGTACATCTCATAACCTTTCACACCACATACCACCTAATCCGTACTTTCAACCACTTACAACATTATTATTTCATTGGCTCTCTTGGCCATACATATGATTCTTTATTTATGGCGCAATGGCCGTATTTTATATTCCACACTTTCATTTCTTTCCTTTCATAGATCATCATCATAATTATCAACAAGTAGAATATTCCGTAAATCACAACTTTAAATTCATTTGTAATGAAGGCTTTAAACACAATCGATTTATTTCCAATAAATGGAGTAAAATGATTGGCAATCGAAGCACAAATTAAATTCATACACAATTTCTACTCACGAATATGTAAGAACGCAAAACACATTGAAAATTACTTACAAAGCATAGCATTAGCTAAAACAGCCACATATGGGCATCACTTGAGTTCATAACTTTTAGCCGATTATATTTTCGAAGTCAATATTGGAATAGTTGAGTCAAAGCTAATTTCATAATCTTTCTCACATTATTTCATTTCATTGGCACCATTGGTCACAAGTATAACTTTCACTATTGGCACGTTGGCCATACTTTATATCCCCAATTCACTGATTTCACTTCCAACCATCTTTATAGGTTATCAACAATAAGACATTCCCAATTAAGACTTTAGGTACACATATGAGCAATTAAGAGTCTTAAGAATATTGAGATTTTCTCACACAATTTGGCATACTAGCTTTCATTTGAAATACGATTCAAAGCCACAACATTTTAATACACAAACCATACTTTGAAACTCACGGGAACATTATGGAATTCAATTCCAAGAGAGAAAGTTTAGCCAACATACCTCAATTGAGCTTTCCTTAAATTACTATAACGTTCCGAAAATTCTAGCAATCCCAGTCTATTTTGAGACATAACAAAATTTAACACTAATTAGGAAGATATTCATCGTCTCAGCTCTTTTGAGCATTTTATCAAACACTAGGTGTGCAAATTTAACCACAAGGTTCTTCTACAAGATTTCCTTCACTACACAACCCAATCCTTACTTATTTAAGCTCAACAATCTTCCCACAAATTTTTTGGTACATGCATGTATAGATAATACTCTCATACCCAAGAATCATACTCCTAATCAACCATCTTCTACCCAAATTCGAAATTGAAAACTAGGGTATGGAACCTTACCTCTTAGATGAAGAACTTGTGGGTTTTCCTTGTTAATCTTCCAAGATTTGAGCAAAACTTGATGAATAATTAGCCTAGGGTTTTCTCTCTCTCTAAAACACTCTCCCTTCTCTCTAAAACATCAGAATATTTGCTCAAAAAATTACCCTTTGCATGTATTTAACGAAGTAGGGTCGGGTTTTAAAATCCAAAAAATGGAGCTCCGGAACGGTTCTGCGGTCGCATATGCGACCGCATATCGGTAGCATAATTGCTGACAAAAATGATCAAAAATCTGTTTGTGTATGCGGTCACTATGCAGTAACACCCTGAAAATTTTTGAAGAACTTAAGTGTAAAGCCCGGTAAAATTTACAAAGAAAATAATATTTTATGGTGCCGGACTAGGATTACGTGTTTGAGGATTATAGAATGGAGGCTAGTGTGCGCCAGTTTGTGCAAGGACTTAGTCCCTTGGTAATTAATTAGGCCGCTACGGCTGCCTTGAATTCTGATATGAATTATGGAAAAATGGTGGCGTTTGCTCAAGCTACAGAGGATCGAAAGTTAAAAATAAAGAGAGCTAGATAATAACAAAAAGACCCGATCCACGGGCAATCTTAGTGGCTCATACAGTTGGGGTACTGGTGGAAAGGCTAATTACATAGGAGAGTGTCATCCAGACCCGCGCAGTCAATTGCTCAGTCTTCAGCTAGAGCACTACCATCACGGCCTGATCAGCAGCGGTGGGGCCATAGTAAGCAAGGCAACCATGGGTCTAATCAGCAGGTCTAGTCAAATGGGGATTCTCAGCTGCAGCAAAGGCCCCCATGTCCCAAGTGTGGGAGGTGTCATTTGGGGGTGTGCCGACGTGACACGGATGAATGTTTCGGGTGCGGAGTCAAGGGCCACCAGCTAAGGCACTACCCCAACAGTCAAGGGACATCAAGTAGGTCCCTCAACCCCAATATTAGGATATCCTAGCTATGTGGTTTCACTCGTGAATGTTTCAGATTCTAACACATATCATGAGCATGTTGAATTGAAAGACAGATTCGTTGTATCTCTAATAATATCACAAGTGCTCAACTTCTTTTTCATCCTCGTAGGCTTGTGGCAGCGATTCCTTTTTGCTAGTTACTGTTAAGAGCCATAATGCAACTTCATGTATTTTCACATTCAGGGTGTTAGAATATTCTCATTTCGAGTTAAACTAATTTTTCCCTACATTCCAGGAGGCGACTGGTATCACATAAGTGTTATCTCTCTTTGAGGCCTACTATTGCCAAACAAGGCACGTATGGAATGAAACAATTGTTGTTGTCCTCTTCATGACTCAAAGCTTTCCAAGAATAACTGACGCTAATATCTTTATCCTTCCTATTATACCTCTCATAAGCCATATGTCTAAAATGACTCATTTATTTAAATCTCAGAATCATGAACACGGTCCCTACATTATCAGTGCCTACTAGGCAACTCTATGCCTTATGTGTCGAATCAATGATGTCATCACAATGATTAACAATGTCAGCACTATTTGATAGCATCATAGGAAGCTCAAATCTATTCAAGGACAAGAATGAAGCTTTGGAATCTCAAAGAGGGCCTTTAATAAAATGTCAAGTTAAAGAGTTGCAAAACAAGGTCATTAGACTTCAAGTGCAAATAAAAAAGTTGTTAATTGGGATGGAGAGCTCAAGGATAAAGGATATGAGTTGTCTAGGTATTATATTTATTTTATGGTCCAAATTCATGTCCAAGAAAAGGTGGATTAGATCCCAAGAGACATCCTGTGAAGAAGGTCCAAATCAGGCCATTATTGGACCTATTTGGCACCTAAAATATGTGTCCAAACTTGCATCCCAATAAGTCCTACATGAAACCAAGTTTTATAACATAAAAAGGACTTACTTGCTTCCCAAGAAAGGTTCAATAGGCGTGATAGAAGTTGGGTACAAGTTGGTGCCAAGTTGTTTGCAAGTTGCCTCCAAGATTTTCAAGATCCTATCCATGATTGGTTTGCAACTTTCAAGATTCTATCCAAGATTGGTTCTAACTTATTTCCATATATTTTGGTACTAGATTTATTGCTTTCCTAGGTAGTTAAGGTTATGTTTTCCTTTTCCTAAGATTGTTTGAGTTACTTTCCAAGATTGACTTGGTTTTTGTTTCCTAGTATTTTTCCTTTTCCTAAGGTATTTGGACTTGTTGTCCAAAGTAGTTTAGGACTTTATTTCCTTGTTTTTAGGTAGGAATTTCGTGACCCCCTCTCTATATAAAGGGGCATATTCTTTGTTTTTTGATTTTTAGATTATTATAGACAATATCAATAAAAATTATGAGATTTTTCTTGCACTCTTATGCGTGGCTACTCTTGGATTTAACCTTCAAGACTCAACTTAAGGTGGTAAGATTAAACTCTTTTGAAATCTTATATCACCTCTAGATATTCAAGAAAGGTGATAAGTTTAGGCTTATTGTTGTTCTTGTTATTCTAAAGGGTCGGGTTTCACAATCTATCTCTTGTTTTTAATTCTCTACCAAAGGCGATTAGTTCTTTTTTAGCTAATTGTTGTTGTTAGGATTCAACTTCAAGAATAGACTTCTTGAATTCAAAAAACTCTTTCTTGAATACAATCTATCTTTAATTTTCCGTTGTTTGTTTGTTTCTTTATTTTCTTTTAGCTTTTGCACGTTTCTTGATTTGTTTTAGTAATTCTTGGACCCCTATCGTGTTGTTATCAAGTGGTATCAGAGCATAGGCTAATCAAGATTTTAATCTTGATAATCTTGGGAGGTTCTTGAGCAAAACAAAACCGGGAAAAAAAACACCAAAAAAGAAAAAAACGAAAATTAGCCAAAAGAAAAGCATTATGGCTCATTATTATTTGTAGAATTCAAGTGTTATTTGGTTTCCAAGTCAAGAAAGGAAACAAGAAGAGGGGATCCTAGTTCTTGAAGATTAAGGAAACTTCTTTCCTTATTCTTGTGGGTTTTGGGTTTCCTAAATTCTTTCCTTATGTTTTCTACATAACCAATTCCTATTCTTCCAAGATTTGGTCCTTCACTTTCCTTTTCTTTTTCTAACTCCACATTATTATTACTAAGGGTTGTGACTAGTAAGGTTTATTAATAAATCTAAAGTTTAACGACCAAGAGTTGCTTTGAGTGGAAAAAGGAAAGAGAAGCGAGAACATTAGAGGAAAAAGCCAAAATTTGAGAGATACATAATTCTTTTAATCTTTGTTCAAGATGTTTCAAAAATGTAGTTATAGTGAAAGGAGGCGAGCTATGACTCAACAACTTGAAAAGTCGAACTTACAGTATACCGAATGGAAGGAAGACAAAAGTAAAATTATTTTTCAAACAAGAGCTAAAGTGATGTCTGCGATTTGTGCCCTTAGAATTGACAAAGAGTTTGGCTATAACTCAATTAGCACTTATATGGTTGAAAAATTGAACTTGCCTTGTGTTGAGCATATTGAACCCTACATGTTGAGAGGAGTAAAGGTAGATAAAAGAGTGTTATTACTATTCTCTATTGGAAGGTATGAGGATGCGATCTGGTGTGATGTGATTCCCATGAATAATTATCATATCTTGTTGGGAAAGCCATGGTATGCCTATAGAAGAACTTCATATAATATAAAAAAAATAGATACTCTTTTGAGGTTAACAGGAAGAAACTTATTCTTGGACCTTTGACTCCCTCACAAATTTATGAAGATGAAAAGACTGTTAAAGAGAATATGAAAAAATATGAGAGAGAAAAGAATAAGAGGAGTAAGGGAGTGAATTAGGCGAAATTAATTCTTGTTGGATGGTGGAAGATAAAAGCTTGGTTAAATTCTTTGTTATTGAACCTTTTGACTATGTTAATTCTTATTTACAGGTTTATGACATGGAGTTTCCTAAAGCCATTGCTAAGCTGGAATCATTGCATAAAAGAATACAAGGTGATGTTGTTCCATTAGTAAATAAGTCTAAGTATAATATGTATAATTGGTTCATTCACATTCTTGGCCTTCCTAGAACACCTAAGGTATTTTTGGAGGTATTGAACTATACTCTTATTTCTTATGTTAGTGACTTTATAATTTTTATGGATGATGATATTTTGATGCATATCAAGTCATTAACTGTAATATCTAAGTTAAAGTGCAAGAGTAATTTGCTTCCTTTTGAAATTGAGTATGACATGGATGATTATGCATTCCAACTTGGTGGAAAGAGGCATGAAATTTATGAGAAGAAGCTTGCTAATGAGTTAAATATTCTTTCTTCTCTTATTCAAGTGTCTAATGAGTTTTCATGTGATAAATTGCTAGAATGTGAGTTTTGCTGTTTGATGGGAAGTCATTCCTCTAGGCATGTTGATTGTGAGCCTGTAAAAGTGTTTGCTACTATTAAATAGGATATGCATGAATCTTGTGACGTTAGTGATCAAATACTCTTTCATGAACCTATCTATGACTCTTTCTGTGATAGTTTGAGCAATTATGTAGAATCCATTGATGTTGCGAATATTATTGGGGAAAGTTATAATCATGAGCTTGAATGTATTAAAATTTGTATTTTGGAATTTATGGGTTCTTCTGACCTTTCTGAGAATTTATGTGCTTCTTTGAATAACTTACATGTAGAAGAATCCATGGGATTTATAATTGATACTTGGCTATATCATAAGAGTGTCTTATTTGATACATGTGGCAGAGATACTTGTGTTAAATGGATGCGTGACCAATATTTTATAATTTCTTTGGCATGCACATGTTTGGACTACCTTATTGACAAGATCGCATTGCAAATTTCATTACATAGTGCATCTAAGAGAGGTTTTTATTGGACAACTCTAAGTAGGCATAAATTTTATTGGGATGATGATGTCCATATACTTTATAAAGGAGTATTTTCACCTATTAGGTTTAATTGGGTTAAGTGGACACATGGTCACTATCTTATTTTATTCCTACCATTTTTTCAGATTAGTGGATGCCATTTACTAGTGCGTGACTTCTTTTTCTTGCAAGGTCGAAATTCGAGGACGAATTGTCTTCTAAAAGAGGGGAATGATAGCATCCTAGGAAGCTCAAATCTATTCAAGGACAAGAATGAAGCTTTGGAATCTCAAAGAGGGCCTTTAACAAAATGTCAAGCTAAAGAGTTGCAAAACAAGGTCATTAGACTTCAAGTGCAAATAAAAAAGTTATTAATTGGGATGGAGAGCTCAAGGATAAAGGATATGAGTTGTCTAGGTATTATAATTATTTTATGGTCCGAATTCATGTCCAAGAAAAGGTGGATTAGATCCCAAGAGACATCCTGTGAAGAAGGTCCAAATCAGGCCATTATTGGACCTATTTGGCACCTAAAAAATGTGTCCAAACTTGCAGCCCAATAAGTCCTACATGAAGCCAAGGTTTTATAAAATAAAAAGGACTTAATTGCTTCCCAATAAAGGTTCAATAAGCGTGATAGAAGTTGGGTACAAGTTGGTGCCAAGTTGCTTGCAAGTTGCCTTCAAAGATTTCCAATATCCTACCCATGATTGGTTTGCGACTTTCAAGATTCTATCCAAGATTGGTTTTAACTTATTTCCATATATTTTGGTACTAGATTTATTGCTTTCCTGGGTAGTTAAGGTTATGTTTTCCTTTTCCTAAGATTGTTAGAGTTACTTTCCAAGATTGACTTGGTTTTTGTTTCCTAGTGTTTTTCCTTTTCCTAAGGTATTTGGACTTGTTGTCCAAAGTAGTTTAGGACTTTATTTTCTTGTTTTTAGGTAGGAATTTCGTGACCCCCTCTTTATATAAAGGGGTATATTCTTTGTTTTTAGAATTGGGAGATTATTATAGACAATATCAATAAAAATTGTGAGATTTTTCTTGCACTCTTGGATTTATTCTTCAACCTTCAAGACTCAACTTAAGGTGGTAAGATTAAACTCTTTCGAAATCTTAGTTCACTTCAAGGTATTCAAGAAAGGTGATAAGTTTAGGCTTATTGTTGTTCTTGTTATCCTAAAGGGTCGGGTTTCACAATCTATCTCTTGTTTTTAATTTTCTACCAAAGGCGATTAGTTCTTTGTTAGCTAATTGTTGTTGTTAGGATTCAACTTCAAGAATAGACTTCTTGAATTCAAGAAACTCTTTCTTAAATTCAATCTATCTTTAATTTTCCATTATTTTTTTTGTTTCTTTATTTTCTTTAGTAATTCTTGGACCCTTATCGTGTTGTTATCACTATTGATAGTAACCTTCATATCTCTTAGGATATAACCTCTTGAAATACCGTGCTCAGTACCTTAATGGATTTTTGAATAATTTTAGCCAATCTCGAACCTCGTTGTTCATATTTATAGAAACCAGTGGGGTTGAAGGCTCAAACATGTCAAAGAAGAAGAGTTATCTCGTGATCAAATATATTGGATAGGAAGTTTTATGGTAATATTCAAGCTAGCACATCTTAAAGCAATTGTTAGAGGTTGCCAAAGGTTTACTTTGGGTGTTTGGAATGGAAATTTAGATTTGAAGAAAATGAACGGGTTATTCTCAATATGTCCTCTATGAGGATGCTATGTGAATTGTTAATAGAGGTAAAGTATGTGTAGTCACACTAGGCCTTATGAAGTCTTGAAAAAATAGGTCAAACTATGAGAATGATGTTTCCATATTATTGACCTCCGTTTACCTGGTGTTTCATGTGTCTATGTGTAAGAAGGTGGAGTTAATGGATAATTGAATTAAGAGGAGCGACTATTTGCTATCCTTGTTAGATAAGTCCGGAAGTTAAGATTGCCTTCGTCAAGTGCTATGGCGAAACCAACAGGTTGAAAAGACTACTTGGGAAACTAAGGAAGAAATAAAGAAAAGTATCCTTACTTGTTTGAATATCTATGTATTTACAAAGTATTCTAAGAGTTGCTTTCTATGAATTATGTATGATTTGTACATTTGATGTTAAGGGTGTTCCGTTCTGGTAATATAATTGCTTGTGAGGCCACAATTGGTGTTGTTTTGTATTATGTTACGTCATTGGCTTATGTATATGTTGTTAGGATGTGTTTCTGGGGCTATCTGACAGGTGGATAGGCCTAGTTACAATGGAAACTCTGGCAAAATTTTGGAAATTTTGCGAGTTAGTCAAATTTGGGGCTGCTCGAATATGGTATGAAACAAACTGAGTTGCAAAAGATGTTAATAACAGGTTTTGACCCTCATTCGTGGACGAATGATCCTAAGCGAGGGAGAATGTAACACCCCGGAAAATTTTGAAGAACTTAAGTGTAAAGCCCGGTAAAATTTGCAAAGAAAATAATGTTTCATGGTGCCGGACTAGGATTACGTGCTCGGACCTTTTGGGTTGAACAATGCACGGGAAAGTAAAGGAAAATTTTTGGCGGAAAAGTGCATTTCTGTAGTCCATTATGTGACCGTAGAATCACTCCGCGGACCGCATAATGGCCACAGAGTGAGGCAGTTAATTGGGTCAGTTGGAAGCAATTATGCGGTCCACTATGCGGCCGCATAACTGTTATGCGGTATAATATGCGATCGCAGAATAGTTATGCGGACCGCATAGTGACCGCAGACTCAGGCAGATTTTTGGTCATTTTGGACACCAATTATGCAACCGATATGCGGTCGCATATGCGAACCTGTTCTGGAGCTTTATTTTTGGGTTTTTAAAACCCGACCCTATTTCGTTAAATACACTCTTTGGGTCATTTTTGAGGTATAATCTGATATTTTAGAGTGAGAGAGAGTGCCCTAGAGTGAGAAGGTATTCTTCAATAATTGATTCTTCAATTCTTGCTCAAGTTTTGGAAGATTAAGGAGGGAAATTCACTAGGTCTTCATCTTAGAGTTAAGATTCTACACCGTAACCCTCAATTTTGAATTTTGTCCAGAAATGGGTAATAAGCAAGATAATTTCTGGGCAAGAGGGTTGTTTATTTTACATGCATGTGTTATCAAAGGGTGTAGAAAGATTGTTGAGCTAAAAATGGTAAAGATTGGGTTGTGGAATGATGGAATCCTCCATAAAAGGACCTTGAACCTTAATCCACGCTTAGTGTTTGATAAAATGCTCAAATGAGCTGAGACCATGAATATCTTCCTAATTATGGTTCAATTTTGTTATGTCTCAAATAGATTGGGATTGCTAGAATTTCCGGAACATTGTAGTAATTTAAGGAAAGCTCAATTGAGGTATGTTGGCTAAACCTTCTCTCTTGGAATTGAATTCCATAATGTTTCCGTGAGTTTCAAAGAGGTTGCATATTAAAATGTGGTGGCTTGAATCGTATTTCAAATGAAAGCTAGTATGCTAAATTGTGTGAGAAAATCTCAATATTCTTAAGACTCTTAATTGCTCATATGTGTACCTAAAGTCTTAGTTGGGAATGTCTTATTGTTGATAACCTATAAAGATGGTTGGAAGTGAAATCAGTAAATTGGGAATATAAAGTGTGACCAACGTGCCAATAGTGAAAGTTATACTTGTTACCAATGGTGCCAATGAAATGAAATAATGTGAGAAAGATTACGAAATGAGCTTTGACTCAACTATTCCAAAATTGACTTTGACAATATAATCGGCTAAAAGTTTATGAACTCAAGTGATGCCCATATGTGGCTGTTTTAGCTAATGCTATGCTTTGTAAGTAATTTTCAATGTGTTTTGCGTTCTTACATATTCGTGAGTGGAAATTGTGTATAATTTTAACTTGTACTTCGATTGCCAATCATTTTACTCCATTTATTAGAAAGAAATCGATTGTGTTTAAAGCCTTCATTACTAATGAATTTAAAGTTGTGATTTTCGGAATATTCTACTTGTTGATAATTATGATGATGATCTATGAAAGGGAAGAAATGAAAGTGTGGAATATGAAATACGGCCATTTCGCCATGAATAAAGAATCATATGTATGGCCAAGAGAGCCAATGAAATAATAATGTTGTAAGTGGTTGAAAGTACGGATTAGGTGATATGTGGTGTGAAAGGTTATGAGATGTACGTATTTGTACTTTTGTTTCCAATGTGTTATGAAACCCTATGGACAGTCTATGGAACGCATAGGTATATTGTGTTGTGAAACCCTATGGACGGTCTGTGAAACGCATAGGTATATTGTGTTATGAAACCCTATGGACGGTCTATGAAACGCATAGGTATATTGTGTTATGAAATCCTGTGGACGGTCTATGAAACGCATATGTACATTATGTTATGAAGTACATTGTGTTATGAAATCCTGTGGACGGTCTATGAAACGCATAGGTACATTATGTTATGAAATCCTGTGGACGGTCTATGAACGCATAGGTACATTGCGATATGAAATCCTGTGGACTGTCTATGTACGCATAGGTACATTGCAATATGAAATCCTGTGGATGGTCTATGAACGCATAGGTACATTGCGATATGAAATCCTGTGGACGGTCTATGAACGCATAGGTACATTGTGTTATTAAATCCATTGTGATATGAAATCCTGTGGACGGTCTATGAAACATATAGGTGCATTGTGTATAAGAGGTATAGATATGCGGAATGAATAAACACTATGGACGGTCTATGAAACGCATAAGTGTAATATGTGAACACTAAGGACGGTCTAATGAGACACATTATTAATGCAGACAATAGGTGCCCCTTTTGTTGTCCTTGTTTGTACAGGTTGTTTCAATTACATTATATTATGTGTTCCACATATAGATCATATGGGCATTCTATTTTGAAAGAGGATTTCTAGCTATACATACTAGTGCTATTCGACAGTACTAACGTCACTTTTGTCGGGGGCGCTGCATCTTTAATAGATGCAGGTAGTTCTACAGCAGGTGGCATTGATCAGTGATAGTAGTACACTCCTTTCAGCCGATTTGGTGAGCCCCACTTCATTTCGGGGTCATGTATCTTTTGTTTCTCATGTACTTTGTGGTTGAGGTATAGCCGGGGCCTTGTTTCCGGCGTTTCCATATTACTGTTCAATTGTACTTAGAGGCTCCGTAGACAGGTTGTGGGTGGTAATTGATGTTGGAAATTGGATTACAATTGTTGGTATTTGGCAACATGTTATTCATTAAATCTATAAACTCGTACTATTTTGGAAATATTGAATGATGCTGTTAATGGGAATGAAATGGAAGCGGTTAATGAAATCTTTTCAGTATTTGATTAACGGAGTACATCTCCTCTTTATTCACGAATGAATTTGGGTAGAATGAAATCTAACAGGCTTGCTCAGTCGGGTTTACTCGGTTGAGCGCCCGTCGCGCTCCTCGGTTTTGGGGCGTGACATATGCGGTCCGCATAACTGTTATGCGGTCGCATAATGCACTGCATAACAGTTATGCGGTCGCATAGTCGACCGCATAGCTGTTGCCAGATTTGGCCCTCTCCTACTCATTTCTGTGGCCATTATGCGGCCCGCAGAGTGATTATGCGGTCGCATAATAGACCGCATAAACGCACTTTTCCTCAAACACGTAAGCCTAGTCCGGCACCATGAAACATTATTTTCTTTGCAAAATTTACCGGGCTTTACACTTAAGTACTTCAAAATTTTTCGAGGTGTTACAACAAAAACTTCTTATACAACTTCAAGTTGTATCTTGTAATTCTTCATCCAAATAGCTTAACCAACACATAGATAAGCTTAAGCCGAAGAAACAGGGTGTTACACTATCACGCCCTAAAACCGAGGAGCGCGACCGGCGCTCAACCGTGTGAACCCGGCCGAGCAAGCCTATTAGATTTCCTTCTACCCAAACTCATTCATAAATATAGAGAATATATATGTTTTCGTTAATCAACAAATAAAGTGATCATGTCTGCAATACCAATTTCTTACCATTAGTTACTTTATTTTAAAATCTCAATTCCAAACACATTTTTCATAATCTGAAGTGGAAATAATAATTGAAGCATAACAATACGAGTTTGACTTCCCAGCACCATTATACAACACACACTATGTCTACGGAGTCTCTATAGATAAATATGAGTACAATGATAAGGCCGGCAATAAGGCCCCGGCTATACCTCAAACAGAATACACAAAGAACAAAAGATACATGACTCCGGGATGAAGTGGGGCTCACCAAGTCAGCTGGGAAGAAGGTGTGCTGCTATCACTGATCAATATCTCCTACTGTGAAGCCACCTGCATCCATTTAAAAGATGCAGCGCCCCCGCAAAAGGGACATTAGTACCGTCAAATAGTACTAGTATAAAAACTAAACACTAATTTAAGAATTCAGAAATACAAGATGAATATGATGAACCAGTGCAACAATAGAATAATATAGATAACCGTTTAAACCATAGCAAGATTATTAAAAGCTATCAATAACCTTTATAGGATTTAAGATGAGATCCTCTGTAACCATCTTCACACAAAGCGGCCACGCCGCCTCACCCGATGTATGCAGGTGGAAGTGTACGTACAATACCACAACCCTAATCAAGCGGCCCTGCCGCCTCACCCCAATGTATGCGGGTGGATGTTTAACCACAGTACAAAGAACCTACACAAAGCGGCTATGCCGCCTCACTCCAATGTGCTTGGTGCCACAACAATACCAAAACTATACATAAAGCGGTCGTACCACCTCACCCCAATGTAAGCGGGTGGAGGTGCAGTCCCACAATACCATAATCCTTACACAAAGCGGTTATGCCGCCTCACCCCAATGTAAGCGGGTGGAGGTGTAGTCCGACAATACCATAATCCCTACACAAAGCGGTCATGCCGCCTCACCCCAATATATATGCGGGTGGAGGTGTATCACAATAACAATATCTATACCATAATCCCCACACAAAGCGGTCATGCCGCCTCACCCCAATGTATGTAGGTGGATATGTATCACAATCACAATCTCTACACAACTTGGCATAATAACTTTCACATAAATCACGACTAGAAATTATAACATGTGGATACATAATCCATAGTTTAGGACACATCCTCAATTTATAATGCAATATGATAAGAGCATTTGAAACACAAATTGAACATATATCTTCATCACAAAACTTATCGGAATACTCCATTTATAATCAACATCTCGAAAATTACAAGTATATTGGGAATTCCAATTCTTAAAGAAGAGTTTAGCCAACATAACTCACTTGAGCTTCCTTATACACTAAATATTCCAGAATTCTTAGAAACTTCAATCTATTTTAGAAGTATAACAAATTGAACCAAAATTAGGAAGATGATCATGGTTCTAGCTCATTTGAGCATTTTATCAAACACAGGGTGTGCATAAGGTTTCATTATGGAGAATTCCATCTTCCCACAACCCAATATTTACCATGCCTAGTTCAACAATCTTCCTACACCCCTTGATATCATATGCATGTAACTAAACAATCCTCCTGCCCAGAAATTATCTTGCTAATTATCCAATTCTACACAAAATTCAAAAGCGAGGGTTAGGGTGTAGAATCTTACCCCTAGGATGAAGACCTAGTGAGTTTCCCTTCTTAATCTTCCAAAACATGGGCAAGAATTTAAGAACAATTATTGAAGAACACCTTCTCACTCTAGGGCACTCTCTCTCACTCTAAAATACCAGATTATAGTTCAAAAATGGCCCAAAGAGTGTATTTAACGAAATAGGGTTGGGTTTTAAAAACCTAAAAGTGGAGCTCCGGAACGGTTCTGCGGTCGAATATGCGACCGCATAATGGATATGCGGACCACATTTCGGTCACATAATTGCTGACAAAAATGATCAAAAATTTGTCTGTGTATGCGGTCTGCATAACTGTTATGCGGTCGCATAATGCACCACATAACAGTTATGCGGTCACATAGTCGACCGCATAGCTGCTTCCACAATGGCCTTCTCCTTCCCACTTCTTCGGCCATTATGCGGCCCACATAGTGATTATGCGGTCGCATAATGGACCACATAAATGCACTTTTCCGCCAAAAATTTTCCTTTACTTAAGCCTAGTCCGGCACAATGAAACATTATTTTCTTTGCAAATTTTACCGGGCTTTACACTTAAGTACTTCGAAATTTGTCCGGGATGTTACATTCTCCCCCGCTTAGGATCATTCATCCTTGAATGAGGGTAAAAATCCGTCATTAGCATCTTATGCAACTTTGACTAATCTCCCTAAATTCCCAAAATGTTTGCCAGAGTTTCCTTTGTAATTAGGCCTATCCACCTGTCAGAGAGCCCCAGAAACACATTCTAACAATATATACATATTCCAATGACATAACATAATACAGAACAACACCAACTGTGGCCTCATAAGCAATATATTTCCAGAAAGGAATACCCTTAACGCCAATTGTTCAAATGATACAAAATTCGTATAAAGTAAGTCTTATAATTTTTTCCTAGATCACAGCTTTATAAATACATGATCATTCAAACAAATACAGATACTTTTTCTTCATTTCTTCCTCAGCCTCTCTAGTAGCCTCTTCAACCTGTTGGTTTCGCCACAACACTTTCACGGAGGCAATTTCTTTATTTCTCAATTTCCGGACTTGCTGATCAATAATAGAAACCGGAATCTCTTCGTAAGTCAATTTCTCATTTACCTCAATAGTCTCAACCGGAACAATGAGTGTCGGATCTCCAACTACTTTCTTCAACATAGACACATGAAACACCGGGTGTACTAATGACATCTCAGGTGGTAGTTCAAGCTTGTATGCCACCTCACCGATCCTCCAAATGATTTTGTACGGTCCGACATACCTCAAACTCAATTTCCCTTTCTTACCAAATCACATTACACCCTTCATGGGGGAAACTTTCAAGAATACCCAATCATCTTCTTTGAACTCCAAATCCCTACGACGAACATCCGAATAGGATTTCTGACGACTCTGAGCAGTCTTCAACCGCTCTTTAATGATTTTAACTTTTTCCATAGCCTGATGCACAAGGTCTGGCCCTATCGAATCTGCTTCCCCAATTTCGAACCACCGAGTGGGAGATCTACATCTCCTACCATATAAATCCGCATACGGTGCCATTTGAATGCTATCATGATAGCTATTGTTGCATGCAAATTCTATGAGTGGTAAGTGATCATCCCAACTACCTTTGAAGTCTATAACATAAGTGCGCAACATATCCTCAAGCGTCTGAATAGTCCACTCTGCCTACCCGTCAGTCTGTGGGTGAAAGGCTATACTAAGATTCACCTGAGTACCCAAACCTTGCTAAAATTTCTTCCAAAAATTAGCAGTGAATTGTGCTCCCCGATCAGAAATAATGGAAACTGGGGTGCCATGCAACCTGACTATTTCTTTGATATACAACTGAGCATACTGCTCCACTGTGTCGGTAGACTTAACTAGCAAAAAGTGTGCTGATTTCGTGAGTTGATCCACAATCACCCAAATTGAGTCAAACTTGCACGGAGTGCGCGGTAATCCTACCACAAAGTCCATATTAATCATTTCCCACTTCCACATTGGAATTTCTATGTTCTGTGCCATCCCACCGGGACTTTGGTGTTCGGCCTTCACTTGCTGACAATTTGGACATCCTGCCACAAAATCTGCCACATTCCTCTTCATATCATTCCACCAATAGACTTCCTTAAGATCATGATACAATTTCGTAGAACCTGGGTGCACGGAATACCTAGAAGTGTGAGCTTCAGTCATAATTCTCTCTCGGAGACCATCTACATTTGGAACACAGAGTCGCCCTTGGTACCTTAGTGTACCATCATCCATGCCAAGAGAAAAGGCTATGGTCTTATGTTTATGAATCCCCTCTTTCAACTGCACCAACAATGGATCATTGTATTGCTTCTCTTTGACTTCCACAACAAGCGATGATTCAGCCCTATTTTGCACAATTACCCCTCCTTCACTAGAGTCCGCAAGATGAACCCCCAAACTAGCCAATCGGTGGACTTCCTTGGCTAATGGCCTCTGATATGCCTCCAGGTGAGCCAAACTACCCATAGATTTCTGGCAAAGAGAATCAACCACAATATTGGCCTTTCTCGGATGATATAGAATATCAATGTCGTAATCCTTGAGTAACTCAAGCCATCTTCTCTGCCTCAGATTCAATTCCTTCTGCTTGAAAATATATTGAAGGATCTTATGGTCCGTGAATATATCAACATGGACCCCATATAAATAATGACGCAAAATTTTCAATGCAAATACCACTGCCGCAAGTTCTAAATCATGTGTTGGATAGTTCTTTTCATGATTCTTTAGTTGCCTAGAAGCATAAGCTATCACCTTCCCATGTTGCATTAATACACGCCCAAGCCCGATTCTTGAAGCATCACAGTACACCAAAAATCCATCTATACCCTCTGGTAGAGTCAACACGGGCGCCGTAGTCAATCTTGCTTTCAATTCCTGGAAACTCTTTTCAGAAGCATCTGACCATTGGAACTTAATTGCCTTTTGCGTCGATTTAGTCAATGGAGAGGCAAGAGTAGAAAACCCCTCTACAAAATTTCTGTAATATCCAGCTAAGCCTAAGAAACTGTGAATCTCTGTTGGAGTTGTAGGCCTTGGCCAATTCTTCATTGCCGCAATTTTCTGAGGATCAACCTTAATCCCCTCACTAGAGACAACATGGCCCAAGAATGTGATAGAGTCGAGCCAAAATTCACATTTTGAAAATTTTGCATACAACTGGTGTTGATACAGAGTTTGCATCACTGCCTTGAGGTGACTGGCATGGTCCTCTCGATTGCGTAAATATACAAGAATATCGTCAATAAACACTATCACAAAAGAATCGAGTAATGGCTTGAAAAACGCGATTCATAAGATCCATGAAGGCTGCTGGGGCATTTGTTAGCCCAAAAGACATCACCAGAAATTCAAAATGCCCATACCGGGTTCTAAAAGCTTTTTTCGGAATATCCCGCTCCCTGATCTTCAATTGGTGGTACCCGGATCTTAAATCAATCTAGGAGAAGTACCTGGCACCTTGCAATTGATCAAGTAAATCATCTATCCTTGGCAGTGGGTACTTATTCTTGATTGTGACCTTATTAAGTTGCCGATAGTCAATACACACTCTCAGTAACCCATCTTTCTTTCTTACAAAAGGACCGGTGCGCCCCAAGGTGACACACTTGGCCGGATAAAACCCTTTTCTAACAAATCTCTCAATTGTTCCTTTAGCTCCTTCAATTCTGCCGGTGCCATTCTGTAGGGTGGAAAAGATATAAGATGTGTGTCTAGCATCATATCAATCCCAAAATCAATCTCTATGTCTGGTGGGATCCCTGGGAGTTCATCCGAAAATACTCCCGGAAATTCATTCACAACAGGCACAGACTCAAGTGTAGGTGCCTCAGCATCGGTGTCCGTAACCCGGACCAAATGCTAAATACATCCCTTGTTGATCATCTTTGTGGCCTTAAGGTAGGAAATAAACCTACCCTTTGGCACTACATCATCACCCTTCCACTCAATAACTGGCTCATTTGGAAATTCGAACCTAACAGTTCTGGTTCGGCAATCAAGCTTGGAAAAACATGAATATAGCCAATCCATCCCCATTATCACATCAAAATCGACCATTCTCAATTCAATAAGATCGGCCACGGTGTCTCGACCATGCAATGTGACAACACAATCCCTATAAACCCGCGCGACAAAAATAGACTCACCAACCGGAGTAGATACAGAGAATGGCTCATAAAGCTGTTCTGGTTCTATCCCAAATTCCATAGCAACATAAGGTGTGACATATGACAAAGTGAAACCGGGATTAATAAGAGCATATACATCATGAGATTAGACAGTCAATATACCTGTGACAACATCTGGAGAACCCTCTGATTCCCGATGTCTCCGCATAAAATAAAATCTGCTGGGTCCTCCCGAATTCTGTGCACCACCCCTAGCTGCACCATGCCCTACGGGTGCTGGGGTGCCTCGGGCTGGAGGTGTTGTGGATGTAGTAGCTGCAGAATTAGCTGGTTGTGCTGCACCTCTGCCCATATTTTGTCGGGATGAGTGGCAATCTCTCTTAATATGACCCCTCAAACCACACCCATAGCATACTGGTAGGTCCATGAAACAGGACCCAAAGTGCATCGTCCCACACTTAGGGCATGGAAGCCTTCGCTGCTGAAACCTTCTATCGGGCCGACCCTGCTGGTGGGGGTCCCATGTTGCCCTGACTGTGTCCAGATGATTGTGCACCCATCGAAGACTGGGCGAATGATTGGGATGGTCCTAATGACGCTCCCCTGAATGCCGACCTACCACCACTACCACCGGAAGAACCACCAAAGTTGCCCACGGATCGGGCCTTGTTGCTACATTGATGCTCCATTCTATTCTTCAATTTGCGGGTCTCTGTGGCTTGAGCAAATGCCACCATCTTACCATAGTTCATATCTGAATTCAAGGCATCTGTAGAGGCCTCATTGATAACCAAGGGGCTAAGGCCCTGTACAAACCGGCGTACTCTAGCCTCCACAGTCGGTAACATGTGAATAGCATACTTGGACAGGCGCGCAAACTCCATATGGTACTCCCACACATTCATACTACTCTGCTTCAGGCTTTCAAACTCAGCGGCACGAGCTGCCTTAGTTTCGGCAGGCAAGTAATGATCCATAAAGGCATCTGTGAACTCACCCTACCTTGCCAGAGGGCTTCCCTCCTTACGGGATTCCTCCCACAAGTCAAACCAAGAATAGGCCACCTCTTTCAGGCGGTAGGAGGCCAACTCTACTCCCTCCGTCTCTGTAGCATGCATAACCTGGAGAATTTTGTGCATCTCATCAATGAAGTCCTCGGGGTCCTCCTGGGGATCAGTACCCGTAAACACTGGAGGATCTAACTGAAGAAACTTGTTCACCCTGGAACTAGTAGATTCCCCTGGATGACTGGAAGAAGTAGGCCCAACACTCGATATCTGGGCCTGAGAAGCCACTATCTGTGTCAACATTTGTATGTCTCCCCTAATATCAATATCAGACATATCAGAATCGGAAGCTGGAGCTGGAGGTGGAACTGGAATATCAATTGGAGGAACCGTTGCACCTTCTGTGGGTGTAGGGATAGGTGCGGTCTGATCAGTTACAGTAGAGTCAAGCAGTGTAGTAACTGGAGGAATATTCTCACTCCTCGGGTGCTCACCCGCATCATCAATTATAGGGTCAACTGTCACTCCAGGGGTGACATTGGCTCTTTGGCCAGTTCTTGCCTTCTTCTTAGGTGCCATGTACTACAAATTAGAGCAACGCAGGAGTTAAAGGAGGAACAATCTTACAACCAGCTTTATCGCACGATCAAGAACATGAAAGAAGGGTATTATTCCTAAATGCCCATGTAGCATCCTAATTATAGATGTGGTTGACAACACACCGATAATAAGGAATCTACTAGACACGGCTCCGAGACATCCTATGACACTTTAAAACCTTAGGCTCTGATACCAAGTTTGTCATGACCCAAAACCGGGGAGCGCGACCGACGCTCAACCTTGTGAATCCGGCCGAGCAAGCCTATTAGATTTCCTTCTACCCAAACTCATTCATGAATAGAGAGAATATATATGTTTTCGTTAATCAACAAATAAAGTGATCATGTCTGCAATACCAATTTCTTACCATCAGTTACTTTATTTTAAAGTCTCAATTCCAAACACATTTTTCATAATCTGAAGTGGAAATAGTAATTCAAGCACAACACACGAGTTTGACTTCCCTGGCACCATTATACAACCCACACTATGTCTACGGATCCTCTATAGATAAAGATGAGTAAAATGATAATGTCGGCAATAAGGCCCCGGCTATACCTCAAACAGAATACACAAAGAGCAAAAGATACATGACCCGGGGATGAAGTGGGGCTCACCAAGTCAGCTGGGAAGAAGGTGTGCTGCTATCACTGATCAATATCTCCTGCTGTGGAACCACCTGCATCCATTTAAAAGATGCAGCGTCCCCGGCAAAAGGGACGTTAGTACCGTCGAATAGTACTAGTATGAAAACTAAACACTAATTTAAGAATTCAGAAATACAAGATGAATATGATGAACCAGTGCAGCAATAGAATAATATAGATAACAGTTTAAACAATAGTAAGCTTATTAAAAGCTATCAATAACCTTTATAGGATTTAAGATGAGATCCTCTATAACCATCTTCACACAAAGCGGCCCCGCCACCTCACCCGATGTATGCAGGTGGAAGTGTACGTACAATACCACAACTCTAATCAAGCGGCCTTGCCGCCTCACCCCAATGTATGCGGGTGGATGTATAACCACAATACCAAGAACCTACACAAATCTGCTATGCCGCCTCACCCCAATGTATGCGGGTGGAAATGCATCAACGATACCAATATCAACACAAAGCGGCTATGCCGCCTCATCCCAATGTATGCGGGTGGTGGTGCCACAACAATACCAAACTATAAACAAAGCGGTCAAACCGCCTCACCCCAATGTAAGCGGGTGGAGGTGCAGTCCCACAATACCATAATCCCTACACAAAACGGTCATGCCGCCTCACCCCAATATATATGCGGGTGGAGGTGTATCACCACAATACCATAATCCCTACACAAAGCAGTTATGCCGCTTTACCCCAATACATATGCGGGTTGAGGTGTATCACCATCACAATCTCTATACCATAATCCCCACACGAAGCAGTCATGCCGCCTCACCCCAATGTATGCAGGTGGAGGTGTATCACAATCACAATCTCTACACAACTTGGCATGATAACTTTTACATAAATCACGACTAGAAATTATAACATGTGGATACATAATCCATAGTTTGGGACACATCCGCAATTTATAATACAATATGATAAGAGCATTTGAAACACAAATTGAACATATATCTTCATCACAAAACTTATCGAAATACTCCATTTATAATCAATATCTCGGAACTTACAAGGATATTGAGAATTCCAATTCTTAAAGAAGAGTTTAGCCAACATATCTCACTTGAGCTTCCTTACACTCTAAATGTTCTGGAATTCTTAGCAACTTCAATCTATTTTAGAAATATAACAAACTGAACCAAAATTAGGAAGATGATCATGGTTCTAGCTCATTTAAGCATTTTATCAAACACAAAGTGTGCATATGGTTTCATTATGGAGAATTCCATCATCCCACAACCCGATATTTACCATGCCTAGTTCAACAATCTTCCTACACCCCTTGATATCACATGCATGTAAATAAACAACCCTCTTGCCCAGAAATTATCTTGCTAATTATCCAATTCTACACCAAAATTCAAAAGCGAGGGTTAGGGTATAGAATCTTACCCCTAGGATGAAGACCTAGTGAGTTTCCCTTCTTAATCTTCCAAAACTTGGGCAAGAATTGAAGAACAATTATTGAAGAACACCTTCTCACTCTAGGGCACTCTCTCTCACTCTAAAATATCAGATTATAGTTCAAAAATGGCCCAAAGAGTGTATTTAACGAAATAGGGTCGGGTTTTAAAAACCCAAAAAATGGAGCTCCGGAACGGTTCTGCGGTCGCATATGCGACCGCATAGTGGTTATGCGGACCACATATCGGTCGCATAATTTCTGACAAAATGGTCAAAAAAACTGTCTGTGTATGCGGTCACTGTGCGGTCCGCATAACTGTTATGCGGTCGCATAATGCACTGCATCAATTATGCGGTCGCATAGTCGACCGCATAGCTGCTTCCACAATGGCCTTCTCCTTCCCATATGCCAGAAATTGTGAATGAGATTGTGGTAATGTCTCCAATGAGATGGCCTAGCCGATCCGGGCTGAGATCAGACTCCGTGTAAGAACACGATGGCATTGCAAATGGAATTATGGTAATGTCTCAAATGAGATGGCCTAACCGATCGGGCCGAGATCGGACTCCGTGTAAGAACACAATGGTATTGTGAATAAAATTGTGGTAATGTCTCAAATAAGATGGCCTAGCCGATCGGGCCGTGATCGGATGCCATGCCGCACACATGGTGGTACTGTGCTGGAAAGTTATAATGAAATTGTGTTAATATCTCAAATGAGGTGGCCTAGCCGATCGGGCCGAGATTGGACTCCGTGTAAGAATACAAAGGTATTGTGAATTGTGGAATATCGGTACTAAAGGTCACCCAACCTAGTAATACGAAAATTGTCTTGAAAATGTATATGATCCGTAACTTGTTGTTTTACTATTATTTGAAGCCCTTATTTAATTCTTGATTGTTCCTCTTGTGTTATTATTCATTTTATTGAGTTGGTGTCTAGCTATACATACTAGTGGTATTCGACGGTACTAACGTCCCTTTTCCCAGGGGCGCTGCATCTTTAAATGGATGCAGGTGGTTACATAGCAGACGGTGCGGATCACAGATAGCGCTGCATCCTCTTCTCAGCGGACTCGGTGAGCCCCATTTCATTTCGGGGTCATGTATTTTATCTTTTGTTTATATTATAGTCACTTTTTGAGGTGTAGCCGGGGCCTTGTTGCCGGCACCATCTTTACTCTCTTTTGTATCTTTAGAGGCTCCGTAGACACTATGTGGGTTGTATATGAGTTTTGGGAATGTTAAACAAGTCATGCTGTGTTTGATAACTTGTTCCACTTGAACTTTAAGAAGTGTGTATTTTGAGACTTAAAGGCGCAATGACTAATGAAATGATTTAGGATTGTATGAATGATATTCCTACTGTATAATTAATAAAATCACGTCTTTTCATGATCATGGGTTAATTGGGTAGAAAGTATCTAACAGGCTTGCTCGGCCGGGTTCACTCGGTTGAGCGCCGGTCGTGCTTCCCGAGGATGGGGCGTGACACAGATATAATCGCATAACATACCACACAACTCGCATACTTGCAGCACCATTCTCGATCACAACAACTACTCAAAACCAACCCGGTACGGGTATTAAACCCCAAATCAAACAAAACCTCATTCTAAAACCTTCGTACACTACTGATAATGAAAGAAACACGCGGAATCTCATAACCCCTTATCAGATCAATAAGTCATGGAACTTTCTTGCCCAACCAGAATCATAATCACCTTCTAAGATGACTTTCAATATTATCCTCCTAATATACCGTAATAAAATCTGATAGTACCCATTCTAGGTCCAATGACTATATATTATGAAACATAATTATCCCACTGACATGCCACAACCGCGCAACCTTGTACCCTAAATGGAAGATGTCTCAAAGTAGAGAACCGTATTGCAAGGTCAACAAGCACCACCGCAACTGCAATGCTTTAAGCTCATTATATATAGTAGAACCAAGACACACGAATTTAATAACAGTAACCAGCTCTTCTAGAGCTCACATTAACATCACTTGCATGAATAACTCACGTGCTATAGTATCAATATCTGGACCGGTACGAACAACTCACGTGCCAATAATATCAGTACATAGATATGCACGGACAACTCACGTGCCAATAACATAATCCACCTGGCATGGTCACAGGCCTTCGGTCCAAGCATATCATACAGGAGCAATCAAATATGTACACATGTACATGATAAATGAAATAAGATTCACATGCTCCTGGAGTGGTACAAATAGCACGCCATAGAGTAGGCATGTGCAAAGTGTGCTATCACAACTCAAATCGGCAGGCTACCACAGAAATAGCAACTACCCAGTTTATTCAGGGAATCAACCTCTTTGTAACCTCAAGTGTAGTCCACATAGTTCTTAACAAAGGTACGAATACGAGAAACGTTATGACTTTATGCTTAACAGTCAACTCTAGGAAGATCATAGCCTAAGCATTCTTCCGAGTATGAATACTTTCTCTGATGCTCGCACATAGGCTCAAACCCCACATATATGCGCACTCATAGCACGTAGCTAACACAAATAATTAGCGCAACAACTGCCTCCACTTAGTTTAAATAAAATACTCACCTCAAGAAGGCTGCAACCCTAAAACAATATGCTTCGGAGAACTCCCAGTCTCCAAATTCATAGAACACATGAACCACCATAACCGATCCCAACTCCAGCACTCGAATGACTAACACATCTTTCATGCATGATCATCCCATGAGGAATACTTTCATAATTGTTCTGTGCCACATACAATCATTTGAATATTAGCAGTCTACCAAGCAGGTGAGTACCGCAATACCAATAAACATCCGTAAATCAAAACACAATGTGCTTTTGAAATGCGCACCCTTCTCAGGGATTACCGAGCAGTTATAACATTCATCTAAATATATAAAACTGACCATTCTTTCCAGAATTCGTGACCTTCCCTTCAAGAATGAACTGCCACCTTATACATGTAAATCTTAATCCCGCACAACACACCACATCTATCATGCCATCATGTGACAAGCACAAGAATCTCATTATCAACTCTGGGTAACTAGGAAATTACATACCTAGTCATTTAGAAACCTTCCTCTTGCTTCCTTCTAGGAGGAAATCACAATACAAAACACGTTCCCCACACTGGTAGAAAATATCCAGTTCAAACCATGGTAGAAACCATCAAGAACACTTTAAAATCCATTTTCACCTAATCAAGTATTAGAACTAAATTCCTCTGACTCGACCAAGCCACGCAGGTCACCAAACGCAAGAATATTGCCACCAAAACATTTGTAGAGCCTCACCATATTATGATTACCCTCAAGTTGACACTTCTCTTTGTCTGAACACAACGACCTTACCTAAAGCTCACCACAAGACATCCTAACATAAAATGACACCGCCCTAAGGCCCATAATCCATTGTATTCTTCTTAAGCACCACAAAGTACCACAACCGAGACACCCACCTTGTTTAATCCAAAATTGCACCTCCCAAACGGGCCGAAAGATACATGCCCCCTTAGAACAATACAATAACACCCAAAGAGGTAACCCTGCCTTAACATCACCAATCAAATTCATACTTCGTGCGCACTACATTCTTCACAATAACAACTTATTCATTCCATGATTTTCATATTTTTCATAAAGTGCAATGTAGCCCGTATTCAGGAATTTCCTTACTCGAGCCATCCTCAATATCAACCTTTGCAAGTCATAACTAATCCACAAGTATTCCTCGGGCAAAAACTAATACATCACATAATCGTACAATCAAATCGTAGATAGAAACTCCCCCACTTGGCTCAAAGCAATATAATAAAACATCTGATAACTCACCATACCCATACTCTACTAGTGACATAATCTCGTAGTCGATTCAACGAAAATGCGTTAAGAGCTCAGGTAACACAAACCATAAAGTACCTTAATCATCCTCTAAGCTCACATTTATTCTCTTGACAGTCAAGTCAACTTTCTCACCGAGATTCAAATTCAATTCTCAACACATACACTCCGTTGGTAGAATAGAAACTCTCCCATTCAAAATAATAAGGAACACACCTTCATAGATTACTCTGCAAGAGATAACCCACTGCTTAGCCTCAAATTGGCATCTTGTTATACCCTTTCGCAGCCACAATTACTATGCAAGCACTTAATCTTCCTGAGTCCAAACTCATTAACAAGACATGGGAATTTAATTTGTTCCACAATTAAACAACGTTAAAGATCCTTCAATACACTCACAACTAGAGACTATATGTCAAATCAAGACAGAATTCAAATACCCCATAGAAAAATCTTGAGTCACAAGTAAACTTTATTCGTCACATTCAACCCATTTGAACACATCCTGCAGTCACATCATACTCATCATATAGTCATTCGACCGCTCATAACCACAATTTTCCACTCATAGAGACACCACTGGTCGCATAAGTCCAAACTCACAAGTTCTCACAACCGAAACTACCGAGCTTAAGTTGCGGTCTAACATTGGCCTCAAGTCCTCCAGACTGGCCCATCACCAAAATACAGAATACTCATCTCGAACCTCATTCATGGAATCACAAACCGGCGATACACAACTGATAACGAGCGCTCACATGAGCACGCTAATGCATGGAAGGAATTCAAAGAGTTATGTTTCAAACTCAATCAATTCCGCACGATAGAATACACGAAAGTGAAATTTTTCTAACAGTTCGGCAACCTCTCGAAGATAAGTATAGACGTCTCCGTACTGATCCGCAAGACTCTACTAAACCTGCTCATGACTCACGAGACCTATGTAACCTAGTGTTACACCATATATTTTTGTACGTAAAAGTGCGTCGTAAGCAAACTAATGTAGGACCAAAAATGAGATAATATTTGAAAGTATATAAAGTAAGTTAATCATGTTACCTCGGAGGTTACAAATATTGAAGATCGTGAACAATAAGTACAAAGAGGGTTGGAAGGTTCAGAAGCTAAAGGAATTGAAGAAAACAATGTTTCGTCGAAAGTCGACAAGTTGAGAATGTTATAACATGTACTTTTGGGGTGAGACTAGGGTACTTAACATGATAAGGAGATTATGTAATGATTTATATTAGTCGTATGACAGCCGTATGTTATGTTTTGAAGTCAAGCGAGTTGTGGAACAAAAGTCGATGAAAGTCATCACAAGTTACGTTCATAAGTTTTACTGAAAATTTTGGTCAAATGTACCTGCGATTTTCTCCCAATATACTTAGAGTTACGGGGTTTTTCACCCATCAAATTAAAGATATATGAGTCTACTTTCTAAAGCAGTAAACCGTTTGTCAATACGACATAGGAGTAGAGAGATATGGGTGTTTTTGCAAGATTGCGTAGGCTGCTAGGTGACAAGTAGGTGTGTCACCTACTTGCTTAAATGAGAGCCCAAAAATGGGCCATTTAGGGTCGTCCAAAGAGGCCTTTTAAAGGACTATTTTTTTCATATATTAGACTGAAAATAGGGCATAATAACCATACATAAGCTCTGAAAAAAATCCTCACAAAAATTTTCCACAAACCATAATTGATTTTCTCTCCCCTTCAAGTTCTAATTGGAGGTAAAACCTAGAGTTTGAAGAACATAGATAGGAGCTGAGTTATCCAACAAATAAGGTGAGTTTACTGCTCTCTTTCATCCATTGTTTCTGCTGTAAATTCATGGTAAGTCGTTCTATACTTGTAAGAACTCACGGGACGGTGATCGGAAGCCGTGAGTTCGAGTTATTCACTTGTAGCAGACTGTTTTGTGGACTGTTTTGTGTTGCTGTTGGGCTGCGTGTTTTACTACTTTTTTGTGGGGTTTTGGAGGAGGAAGGGGGTGGAGAAACACCATATAAATGTAGGGTGGTGGGCTGGTCGTTCGGCGTAACATTTCTGACTCGTTTGACTCTACTACGGTAGTCGTTTTGTGTATGAAGAGATTGGGGTGTGTGGGGCTGTTTTGTAGTATTTGATGGTGTATATAAGGCTAGAAAATAATGTATATATGTTGTTATTGTTGTGTTCTTGTGTTGTTAGTGTTATCTTGAACTTGGAGGAAGTAAAGATTATAGGGGAGATGTTGCCCGTTTTAATACAAAATAAGCTTGTCGTTCGTTGTGCGATAGTTGTACCTTTCGTAACTTAATGATAGTATTATTATCGTTTTTGTAGATTAAGGTGCGAAGAGGTGTGTTCAACTTGGCGATTGGAATGTTTGTGATAAGGTATGTTAAGACTAAGCCCTTCCTTCATTTTGGCATGATCTCGTAATTACACGTGTTTGATAACAAGGCATAAAGAGAAGTTCATACTCCCGAATTTATATACACTATCCTAGTCTCATAAGTTATAGTATTCTCCCTTATCGGGACTTCATATTCAGTTTAGTTTTGTCTTTATTCAGTCAAGAGAGCAGAGGGTCTATATATATACAGTATTACAGTATTTTCACCACCATCGAGCTATAATCGGTGGGCAAGCCCCTATTGGGCAACCTCTGATCAGATGGTAAGTTATATACCGAGCCTACTGTGGCCAATCGCCTATGAGCGAGCCCAGAATGGCTGAGATACAAAGCCTTGTATGGCCGAGCACCTATGAGCGAGCCTACTACGACGGAGCAGTTACACGTTTCGAGCCTTATAGGGCCGGGCATTTATATTACTTACTATATTAAGAGAGTTGAGTGGGTATCAACAGGTAAGTATATCTCCAGATCATCTTTGACTCCCAGTTACTTTTAGTTATCATATTATCAGTTCAGTTTCAGCTTTCAATTATTTTATTGCGTTACATACTCGGTACATTATTTCGTACTGACGTCCCCTTTCTGGGGGCGCTGCATTTCATGCATGCAGGTTCAGACAGACAGATGGGTAGACCTCCTTAGTAGGTGTTGCCCGAGTTCAGACTAATCGGTAAGTTCTACGTCCTTTGGAGTTGCCGGGTCTAGAGTTTTGTGTACATCTTATGTATAGATGTATATATGTTATGGGTAGGTCGGGCCCCTGTTCCGATCATAGTACAGCCATCAGTAAGAGGCTTGTAGACATATCTTGTCAGTTAGTACAGTATGTTGGGCTTATAGACCTTGTATGAATATTTTGTTGGTTTGTCAGTTGTAGTAGTTATGACGGCCTTGTCGACCCAGCATTATATTGATGTTTAATCAACGTTAGTTTTCGTTCAGTTTTATATTTTGCTTCGCATATTGTCTTGCAATGTGGCCCCATGGCCAAAGTATGACATTATATGTTTAGAGTCCCTTAGTCGCAAGTTGGTACGCAAGGTTAGGTGAGGCATCGGGTGTCGGTCTCGCCCCCCAGGTTCGGGGTGTGACACCTAGGATCTGATACTAACTTGTCACGACCCCCAAAACCAACCGTCGTGATGGCGTCTATCGTGGAACTAGGCAAGCCAACTACTCAACTAGGTCACCAAGTAAAAACTTTGAAAATAAAACTGAAGCAGTTAATATTTTACAAACCATTTAAAAACCGAAATAAAACCACAACGCAATATGAATCCCTCCCAATATTCGGGGTGTCACCGAGTACATGAGCATCTATACAAGGATACAATCTACTACAATGTCTATGGAAATAAGAACGAAAATACAGATAAAGAAAATGAAGGAGAGTCAAGGCCTGCGAATGCCATACAGCTACCTCGATAGTCTCCGAGATCTCTACTCCTCACTCAGCAGCCGCCGTAACCAGAAGTACCTGGATCTGCATATGAGGTGCAGGGTGTAGCGTGAGTACAACAAACTCAGTAAGTAACAAACCCAAACTGTGGGCTGAAAGTAGCGACGAACTGAACCAGCACAGTTCAATACAGAAAATAACAGTGCAGAAATGTAGACATGCTTTCAAGTCGATAGATATATTAAAACAGAAAAATGGATCAAATCTGAATGATATGAAAAATATACTCCTCTACTTCTACCATGCCAATGCACAGGTTGTATGCGATGCACCATGCTGATAGCCTTATATGCTCACACTCTCAAATGCTCAATCACTCGGTACTGTATATGGCCCAAACAGCCCAGGGAAGATCCATCCCAGAATATATACATTACTGACCATAAGTCACCCAGTACTGAGTAGGGAAAATCCAGCCCGTGGAGAAGATCCATCTCCAGGTATAAAATGCTTCGGACAAGATCCATGTCCAGGGAAGATCCGTCCCTCAATAGTATCAACCACGCTCACTAGGGGTGTGTGCAGACTCCGGAGGGGCTCCTTCAGCCCAAGCACTATCATAAATCAGTATAACTGCTGCGTTGTGCAGCCCGATCCCATAAATGTCACTCATAATAAGGCCCTCGGCCTCACTCAGTCATCAATCTCTCCAGTCTCTCTCTCACGGGCTCACAATGTTATGATACTAGCCCGAAAACAATGATATGATGTATCAATAATTAACAACAGAGACTAATATATGATATGAAATGAATGAATATGATTGAGTACGAAATATCAATGAAATCAGTAAGACAACAGCAAGAAACGACCACTATGGGTCCCAACAGTATCGGCATAAAGCCTAAACATGATATCTAGCATGAGTGACAGCTCAATTACTTTATAACATGATGAAATCATGGATATCAACAAGATAGAACCATTAGACAGTGCCGTGGAATCGACCAGGTCACAATTCTCACGGTGCACGCCCGCACGCCCGTCACTTGGCATGTGCGTCACCTCAATACCAATTATATAACACATAATTTGTGGTTTCTAACCCTCAGAACAAAGTTTGAAAGTGTTACTTACCTCAATCCGGGCTAAACTCTATTCCAAAATGCCATTGCCCCTCAAATCGGTCTCTAAACGTTCCGAATCTAGCCATAAGCAGTACAATACAATCAATATAGGCTAAAGGAGTCAATTACACAAGAAAATACGAAATTATATCCAAAATCGAAAATCGGTCCAAACCCGGCCCCCAAGCCCACGTCTCAAAATCTGACAAAAGTTACAAAATACAAAAGCCCATTTACTCACAAGTCTAACCGTACAAAACTTACTCAAATCCGATCATAAAATCCCATTCAAAACCTCAAAAATCTAGCCCAAGAACTCTTCCTTATTTTCTTCAAATTTTCCACCCCAAATCACAAATTTAATGGTAGAATTAAAGGAATAATTATGGAAATTAACCAAAAATAGATAGAAATCACTTACCCCAAACAGCCACGTGAAAATCCCTCCAAAAATCGCCTTTTACCGAGCTCCCAAATCAATTTTGTGATATGAACTCGAAACCCTCGATTTTGAATCTTTTATTCTGCCCAGGTACGCTTCCTTCGCGAACGCGGAAGCACCCTTGCGTTCGCGAAGCACAATTTGCCTATGACAAAAAATCCCTTTTACGCGAACACGATCAACCACACGCGAACGCGAACCTTCACTGACCCTCTCTACGCGAACGCGACCTCACCCTCGCGAACGCGTAGACCAATAGCACGGGGTCCCTAGCTGCCTCTTTTCTTCTTCGCGAACATGAAGGATAAATCTTCCACAGCTACTAGATGCCCTTTGCGAACGCGAGACCACTCTCGCGAACGCGTAAGAGGAAACTAGAACAATTACACCAGTAGTCTTCAGCCATCAAGCCAAGTCCAAAAATGATCTGCCAACCATCCGAAACTCACCCGAGACCCCCGGACATCAACCAAACATACCATCAAGTCCCAAAATACGATACGAACTTAGTCGAACCCTCAAATCAGCTCAAACAACATCAAAACACGAATTACACATGGATTCAAGCATAATGATGTTTGAAATTTCCAAATTCAACAAACGACAACGAAACCTATCAAATCACGTCCGATTGGCGTCAAATTTTGCACACAAGTTAAAAATGTCCCCACAAACCTACTGCAACTTCCGAAATTGGAATTCGACCCCGATATCAAAAAATCCACTACCGATCAAACTTTCCAAAATTCCAATTTTCGCCATTTTAAGCCTAATTCTACTCCTGACCTCCAAATCACAATTCGGACACGCTTTTAAGTCCAGAATCACCCAACGGATCTAACCAAACTATCAAAATTCAAATCATATGTCGTTTACACATAAGTCGACATCCGGTCGACTTTTCCAACTTAAGCTTTCAATTAAGAGACAAAGTATCTCAATTCACCCTGAATTCTCTCCGGACCCGAACCAACTAACCCGATAAGTCATATCACTTATAAAGCACAAATGGAGCAGTAAATGAGGAAACTAGGCTACAACTCTCGAAACAACCGATTGAGTTGTTACAATTTAAGAGATGAGCTATAACTTTGGTGAAAGTCCATGGAATCATGTGTTATTGTTTGATAAGTATATGAAGCTGCATTTAAGCATAGAACCAAATATTGTCATGCTTGTGACCTTTGATAGACTCTTAGCAGAATGAGCATTGGGATTGTTGATACCACACACTGAGAGTAAGTCAAATAGTTGAGAATGCCACAGGAAAAGTTACCTGCAAAAAGGAGAAAGAAGTTAGAGGTATGGATCTTTTTGTCCTCTATCTTTGGATTATGGGTATGCAACTCTACTCCTAGGTTCTTGTGGGTTCAGAGAGCTGATGTTAGATGTGTGTTGTTGGTAAGGGAAAAGGACTACATTTCCCGAGGTTCCTGAGGATGGGGATTGTTACACCCTATATTTTCGTACGTAAAAATGCATCGTAAGCAAACTAATGTAGGACCAAAAATGAGATAATATTTAAAAGTATATAAAGTAAGTTAATCATGTTACCTCTGAGGTTACAAATATTGAAGATCATGAACAACAAGTACAAAGAGGGTTGGACAGTTCAGAAGCTAAAGCAATTGAAGAAAATAATGTTTCGTCGAAAGTCGACAAGTTGGGAATGTTATAACATATACCTTTGGGGTGAGACTAGGGTGCTTAACATGATAAGGAGATTATGTTATGATTTATATTAGTTGTATGAAATCCGCGTGTTATGTTTTGAAGTCAAGAGAGTTGTGGAACAAAAGTCGATGAAAGTCATCACAAGTTACATTCATAAGTTTTACTGAAACTTTGGGTCAAATGTAACTGCAATTTTCTCCCAATATACTTAGAGTTATGGGGTGTTCTACCCATAAAATTAAATATCTATGAGTCTAGTTTCCAATGCATTAAACCGTTTGTCAATATGACATCGGAGTAATGAGATATAGGCATTTTTGCGATACTGCGCAAGCTGCTAGGTGACAAGTAGGTGTGTCACCTACTTGCTTAAATGAAAGCCCGAAAATGGGCCATTTTGGGTCGTCCAAAGAGGCCTTTTAAGGGCCTATTTTCTTCATATATTAGACTTAAAATAGAGCATAATAACCAGACATAAGCTCTGCAAAGAATCCTCCCAAAAATTTCCCACAAACCCTAATTGATTTTCTCTCCCTTTCAAGTTCTAATTGGAGGTAAAACCTAGAGTTTGAAGAACCAAGATAGGAGCTGAGTTATCCAACAAATAAGGTGAGTTTACTGCTCTCTTTCATCCAGTTTTTCTTCTGTAAATTCATGGTAAGTCGTTCTATACTTGTAAGAACTCACGGGACGGTGATCGGAAGCCGTGAGTTCGAGTTATTCACTTGTAGCGGACTGTTTTGTGGACTGTTTTGTGTTGCTGTTGGGCTGCGTGTTTTATTACTATTTTGTGGAGTTTTGGAGGAGGAAGGGGGTTTATAAACACCATATAAATGTAGGGTGGTTGGCTGGTCGTTCGTCATAACATTTTTGGGTCGTTTGACACTACTACGGTGGTCGTTTTGTGTACGAAGAGATTGGGGTGTGTTGGGCTGTTTTGTAGTATTTGATGGTGTATATAGGGCTGGAAAATGATGTATATATGTTGTTATTGTTCTGTTCTTGTATTGTTGGTGTTATCTTGAATTTGGAGGAAGTAAGGATTATAGGGGAGATGCTGTCCGTTTTAATACAAAATAGGTTTGTCGTTCGTTGTGCGATAGTTGTACCTTTCGTAACTTAATGATAGTATTATTATCATTCTTGTAGATTAAGGTGCGAAGAGGTGAGCTCAACTTGGTGATTCGAAAGATTGTGATAAGGTATGTTAAGGCTAAGCCTTCCTTCATTTTGGCATGATCTCGTAGCTACATGTGTTAGTAATGAGACAAAAAGAGAAGTTCAAATTCATGAATTTATTCACACTATTCTAGTCTCATAAGTTACAATATTATTCCTTATCGAGACTCTATATTCAATTTTAGTATTGTCTTCTTCCAGTCAAGAGAGCAGCAAGCCTATATATACAGTATTACAGTATTTTCATTACCATCGAGCTATAATCGATGGGCAGGCCCCTATTAGGCAACCTCTGATCAGATGGAAAGTTATATACCGAGCCTACTGTGGCCGAGCGCCTATGAGCGAGCCCAGCATGGCCGAGATACATAGCCTAGTATGGCCGAGCGCCTATGAGCGAGCCTACTATGGCAGAGCAGTTATATATATACCGAGCCTTATAAGGCCGTACAATTATTTTACTTACTATATTGAAGGAGTTGAGTCAGTATCAGCAGGTAAGTATATCTCCAGATCATCTTTGACTCCCAGTTACTTCCAGTTATTATATTATCAGTTCAGTTTTGATTTTCAGTTATGTTATTGCCTTACATACTCGGTACATTATTTCGTACTGACGTCCCTTTTCCGGGGACGCTGCATTTCATGCATGCAGGTTCAGATAGACGGACGAGTAGATCTCCTCAGTAGGTGTTTCCCTAGTTCAGCCTGATCGGTAAGCTCCATGTCTTTCGGAGTTACCAGGTCTAGAGTGTTGTGTACATCTTATGTATATCTGTATATATGTTATGGGTAGGTCGGGGCCCTGTTCCGATCATAGTACATCTATCAGTAGAGGCTTGTAGACATATCCTGTTGGTTAGTGCAGTATGTTGGGTTTGTAGGCCTGGTATGTATATTTGATGGTTTGTCAGCTGTAGTAGCTATGACGGCCTTGTCGGCTTAGCTTTATATTGATGTTTAGTTAGCGCTAGTTTCCATTCAGTTTTATATTTTGCTTTGCAAATTGTCTTGCAAGGTGGCCCCATGGCCAAAGTATGACATTATATGTTCAGAGTCCCTTAGTCGCAATTTGGTACGCCAGGTTAGGTGAGGCACCGGGTGCTTGTCTCGCTCCTAGGTTCGGGGCGTGACAAACTTGGTATCAGAGCAGTTCTATCCTAGGGAGTCTACAAGCTGTGTCTAGTAGAGTCTTGTTTATAGATGTGTTGTGCACCACATTATATAAGCAGGGCACTACAGGGCATTTAGGAGTTAGTTACCCTTCTTTGAAATCTAAATCGTGCTATAGAACTGAGTTATAGAAAATTTGAATTAAACTTATGTGTTGGTGTTTGCATGCACAGATGACGGTAACTAGGAAGACTACGGCTAGCCAGAGGAGAGATACAGCAGCAGGTGAGGGGACCAGCAGGGTACCCCCAGTAGATGGGGCTCAGTCTGAGGCTCAAGGCGAGACCCCTACTCAGCCATTACCGGCTCCTCCACCAACTACGGAGATTCCTAGGGAAACCGCACATCCAGTTCCCCCTCCACTTCCATCAGATCAGGACTTGAGGAGTGCAGTGCATTTGTTGACACAGTTGGTAGCTACCCAGCAACAGGCTAGGGCATCAGCTAGTGCAGGAACTTCTGAGGGGTCTGGGAGTTCAAGGGTCCGAGAGTTTATTGCTTTGAGTCCCCCAGAGTTCACGGGGACAGATCAGAGGGAGGACCCGCAAGATTTCATAGATCAGCTTCACAGGATCTTTCGTGTTATGCATGCCACGGAGAAAGAGGCAGTTGAGCTAGCAGCTTTTCGACTCCGAGATATAGCCATCCTTTGGTACGAGGGATGGGAGAGGTCCAGGGGACGTGATGCACCTCCAGCTATTTGGGAGAATTTTTCAGATGCCTTCCTTGACCAGTACTTACCACGGGAGATCCGACAGGCTCGAGTCGATCAGTTTCTAGCCCTTAAGCAGGGTAATATGAGTGTTCGAGAGTATAGTCTCCGTTTTGACTCATTGGCCAGATATGCACCATCCATAGTTGCTACTATGCGGGACAGGATTCACAGGTTTATAGCAGGGTTAGCCCCAGAGTTAACTGAGGCATGTGCCACCGCTGCATTGCAGGATAGTATAGATATCTCCCGGATTCAGGCATTCGCCCAGAATATAGAAAGGGGCAGGCGTCGGCAGCAGGGTACAGAGAGAGCTGAGCAAGGGAAACGTAAGAGGATGAGATTTCCTAGGTCTCAGGAGCAATCTCAGGGTAGTTATAGGACCCAGTACTTCGGACGGCAACCTAGTCCTCCGCCACCTCGGTTACAGGGTTACAGGTATGACTGCTATACTCAGTCAGGACCAGGTGAGAGCTCACGGGCATCGGGTTTGCAGTGACAGCGAGGATCTGCACAGACATGGTCATTTCCTCCACGGTGTGACATCTGTGGTAGAGGACACTTGGGCTAATGCCGAGCAGGTTCTGATGCTTGTTATACATGTGGGCGTCCAGGGCATATGATGCGGGATTGCCCAAATAGAGATTCGGGTGGAATGGCACAACCAGCGAGTTCAGCAACAGGATCATCTATGTCCGTGCATCCTTCAGGGCGCGAGTCTCAGTCTTCGGCTGGTAGAGGTCGGGGCAGAGGTAGAGGTTCCAGTTCAAGTGGTAATCAGAACCGTATCTATGCTTTAGCGGGTCGACAGGACCAGGAGTCTTCACCAGACGTTGTGACAGGTATATTAACCATTTGCTCTCACGATGCTTATGCTTTGATAGACCCAGGATCTACTTTATTGTATATTACCCCATTTGTCGCGAGGAAGTTTGGTATAGTGCCTGAAATACTAAGTGATCCTTTTGCGGTATCTACACCGGTCGGAGAATCGATTATTGCTAGACGGGTTTACCGAGGTTGTACGGTGACAATTTGTAGTCGTCAGACCTCAGCTGACCTAGTTGAGCTAGAGATGATGGATTTTGATGCTATCATGGGCATGGACTGGTTGGCAGCTTGCTATGCCACAGTTGATTGCCGAGCAAAGGCAGCCAGATTTCATTTTCCGGGTGAGCCAGTCCTTGAATAGGTAGGTAATACACCAACACCCAGAGGTAGGTTTATTTCCTATCTGAAGGCGAGGAAAATGATCGCAAAAGGGTGCATTTATCATATTGTGCGAGTTAGAGATGCAGATGCTGAGATACCTACACTTCAGTCTATTCCCGTAGTCAAAGAGTATGTAGATGTGTTTCCAGATAAGCTTCCAGGTATTCCTCCAGAGCGAGAGATTTATTTTAGCATCGATTTGCTTCCAGGAACTCAACCAATATCCGTCCCTCCGTATAGAATGGCACCTGGCGAATTGAAGGAGTTGAAGGAGCAGTTAAAAGATTTGTTGGAGAAAGGTTACATCAGGCCCAGTACCTCACCTTGGGGTGCACCAGTACTATTTGTGCGGAAGAAAGACGGCTCGCTGAGGATGTGTATCGATTATAGGCAGCTGAACAAGGTAACTATTAAGAATAAGTATCCACTTCCAAGGATCGATGACTTGTTTGATCAGTTGCAGGGGCTAGATGCTTTTCAAAGATAGATTTGAGGTCGGGGTACCACCAAGTCAGAGTTCGGGAAAAAGATATTCCGAAGACAGCCTTCAGGACCCGATATGGCCACTTCGAGTTCCTTGTCATGTCCTTCGGGTTGACTAATGCACCCGCTGTATTTATGGACTTGATGAATAGCCTATTCCGACCATTTTTAGATCTGTTCGTGATAGTATTTATTGATGATATTCTGGTTTATTCCCGTTCAGAGGATGAGCATGCGGACCACCTGCGAGCGGTACTCCAAACCCTCCGTGATTGTAAGTTGTATGCTAAGTTTTCTAAATGTGAGTTCTGGTTGAAGTCTGTAGCATTCTTGGGGCATATTGTATCAGATGAAGGGATAAAGGTGGACACTCAGAAGATTGAGGCTGTGAAATCTTGGCCTAGACCTACCACTCCGACAGAGGTTCGTAGCTTTCTAGGCTTAGCAGGATACTATCGGAGGTTCGTAGAGGGTTTTTCTTCCCTTTCGGCACCATTGGCGAAGTTGACACAGAAAGAAACTAAGTTTCAATGGACAGAGGCTTGTGAGCGGAGTTTCCAAGAGCTTAAGAACAGGTTGACCTCAGCTCCAGTTCTAACACTTCCAGAGGGTCTAGAGGGTTATGCCGTGTATTGTGATGCATCAGGTGTCGGGTTAGGATGTGTCCTGATGCAACATGGGAAGGTAATTGCGTATGCTTCAAGGCAGTTGAGGAAGCACGAGAGGAATTATCCGACCCACGACCTCGAGTTAGCTGCGGTTGTCCATGCACTTAAGATATGGCGGCATTATTTATATGGTGTTCATGTTGATGTATTTACTGATCATAAAAGCCTACAATATATCTTCAAGCAGAAAGAGTTGAATTTGCCACAGAGGCGATGGCTTGAGTTATTGAAAGATTACGATGTTAACATTCTCTACCATCCAGGGAAAGCTAATGTTGTAGCAGATGTCTTAAGTCGCCGATCTATGGGTAGCTTAGCACATGTAGAGCCCAAGAAAAGACAATTAGCTAGAGAGATTCTTCAATTGTCTTCGTTGGGGGTTCGGTTAGTAGATTCTGAGGATGGTGGAGTTGTACTCCAAAACACTACAAAATCATCCCTCATAGCGGAAGTCAAGGAAAGGCAGTACGAGGACCCAGAGTTGGTCGAGCTGAGAGAGCGAGTTCCGCAGCAGAAGAAGCCACTGTTAGAGCTAAAGGGAGATGGGGTTCTCAGATATAGGGGTCGCTTGTGTGTTCCAGATGTAGCAGGGCTACGAGATAGGATTATGTCAGAGGCACATTATTCATGGTATTCCATCCATCCTGGGTCGACGAAGATGTATCATGACATTAAGGATGTGTACTGGTGGAATGATATGAAGAAGAACATTGCTGAGTTTGTCGCCCAATGTACTAGTTGCCAGCAAGTGAAGATAGAGCACCAGAAGCCTGGAGGGCTAATGCAGACTATAGAGATCCCGACATGGAAATGGGAGGCGATAAACATGGACTTTATCACGGGTTTACCTCGTTCTAATCGTAAGTTCGATTCCATATGGGTGATAGTCGATAGGCTCACGAAATCAGCTCACTTCCTACCGGTCAGATCTACATATACAGCAGAAGATTATGCCAAGTTATATATTAAGGAGATAGTGCGGCTACACGGAGTACCAGTTTCTATTATATCTGACCGTGGGGCTCAGTTTACAGCACATTTTTGGAGGTCATTTCAGAGAGGTCTAGGGACTCAGGTGAATCTCAGCACAGCTTTTCATCCACAGACTGATGGACAAGCCGAGCGCACAATTCAGACGCTCGAGGATATGTTACGAGTATGTGTGTTAGATTTTAAAAGAAGTTGGGATGAACATCTACCTCTTGTCGAGTTTGCATATAATAACAGTTACCACTCCAGTATTCAGATGGCTCCGTACGAGGCTTTGTATGGGCGTAAGTGCAGATCTCCTATAGGGTGGTTTGATGTTGGGGAATCTGGGTTATATGGGCCAGACCTGATTCAACAGGCCATAGAGAAAGTAAAGCTCATCCGGGAGCGACTGTTGACAGCTCAGAGTCGTCAAAAGTCATATTCTGACGTGCGGCGACGAGACTTAGAGTTCAGGATTAATGACTGGGTATTCTTAAAGGTATCACCTATGAAGGGCGTGATGAGGTTTGGCAAGAAAGGCAAGCTTAGCCCACGGTATATTGGGCCTTATAGGATCATTCAGAGAGTGGGCCAAGTAGCTTATGAGTCAGAGTTGCCCTCAGAATTGGAGTCTGTCATCCGGTTTTTCACGTATCTATGCTACGGAAGTGCATTGGCGATCCTACCCGAGTGGTGCCCACGGATGATGTACAAATTACAGAGGACTTGTCATACGAGGAAATTCCAGTTTCCATCCTAGACCGACAAATCCGCAATCTACGAAATAAGGAGGTAGCTTCCGTAAAGGTTTTATGGAGGAGCAAGAATGTAGAAGAGATGACGTGGGAATCGGAGGAAGAAATGAAGTCTAAATACCCCCACCTATTTCAAACTGAAGATATGGTTCGAGATGGGACGCTACAACATAGCTCTATGTAGGCTAGCAGGTCATCAGGTAAGCTTTTATTTTTCATTTTCAATATTTATGATTTACGGTCGGTGAGGCAAATTGCTGCTATTTATAAAGATTGGCCATATGTGGCATGCATAGTATGTTTCTGGCTACGTGCAGGTTGGTTTTAACCTAGTGTACGAAGGATACTTTGGCAAAATTTTCCAAAGTCTCTAAGAGTAAACATTCGAGGACGAATGTTCCCAAGGGGGGAGTGATGTTACACCCTATATTTTCGTACGTAAAAATGCGTCGTAAGCAAACTAATGTAGGACCAAAAATGAGATAATATTTAAAAGTATATAAAGTAAGTTAATCATGTTACCTCTGAGGTTACAAATATTGAAGATCATGAACGACAAGTACAAAGAGGGTTGGACAGTTCAGAAGCTAAAGCAATTGAAGAAAATAATGTTTCGTCGAAAGTCGACAAGTTGGGAATGTTATAACATATACCTTTGGGGTGAGACTAGGGTGCTTAACATGATAAGGAGATTATGTTATGATTTATATTAGTTGTATGAAATCCGTGTGTTATGTTTTGAAGTCAAGAGAGTTGTGGAACAAAAGTCGATGAAAGTCATCACAAGTTACATTCATAAGTTTTACTGAAACTTTGGGTCAAATGTAACTGCGATTGTCTCCCAATATACTTAGAGTTATGGGGTGTTCTACCCATCAAATTAAAGATCTATGAGTCTAGTTTCCAATGCATTAAACCATTTGTCAATATGACATCAGAGTAATGAGATATGGGTATTTTTGCGATACTGCGCAAGCTGCTAGGTGACAAGTAGGTGTGTCACCTACTTGCTTAAATGAAAGCCCAAAAATGGGCCATTTCGGGTCGTCCAAAGAGGCCTTTTAAGGGCCTATTTTCTTCATATATTAGACTTAAAATAGAGCATAATAACCAGACATAAGCTCTGCAAAGAATCCTCCCAAAAATTTTCCACAAACCCTAATTGACTTTCTCTCCCTTTCAAGTTCTAATTGGAGGTAAAACCTAGAGTTTGAAGAACCAAGATAGGAGCTGAGTTATCCAACAAATAAGGTGAGTTTACTGCTCTATTTAATCCAGTTTTTCTTCTGTAAATTCATGGTAAGTCGTTCTATACTTGTAAGAACTCACGGGACGGTGATCGGAAGCCGTGAGTTCGAGTTATTCACTTGTAGCGGACTGTTTTGTGGACTGTTTTGTGTTGCTGTTGGGCTGCGTGTTTTACTACTATTTTGTGGAGTTTTGGACGAGGAAGGGGGTTTATAAACACCATATAAATGTAGGGTGGTTGGCTGGTCGTTCGTCATAACATTTTCGGGTCGTTTGACACTACTACGGTAGTCGTTTTGTGTACGAAGAGATTGGGGTGTGTTGGGCTGTTTTGTAGTATTTGATGGTGTATATAGGGCTGGAAAATGATGTATATATGTTGTTATTGTTCTGTTCTTGTATTGTTGGTGTTATCTTGAATTTGGAGGAAGTAAGGATTATAGGGGAGATGCTGTCCGTTTTAATACAAAATAGGTTTGTCGTTCGTTGTGCGATAGTTGTACCTTTCGTAACTTAATGATAGTATTATTATCATTCTTGTAGATTAAGATGCGAAGAGGTGAGCTCAACTTGGTGATTCGAAAGATTGTGATAAGGTATGTTAAGGCTAAGCCTTCCTTCATTTTGGCATGATCTCATAGCTACATGTGTTAGTAATGAGACAAAAAGAGAAGTTCATATTCATGAATTTATTCACACTATTCTAGTCTCATAAGTTACAATATTATTCCTTATCGAGACTCTATATTCAATTTTAGTATTGTCTTCTTCCAGTCAAGAGAGCAGCAAGCCTATATATACAGTATTACAGTATTTTCATTACCATCGAGCTATAATTGATGAGCAGGCCCCTATTAGGCAACCTCTGATCAGATGGAAAGTTATATACCGAGCCTACTGTGGCCGAGCGCCTATGAGCGAGCCCAGCATGGCCGAGATACATAGCCTAGTATGGCCGAGCGCCTATGAGCGAGCCTACTATGGCAGAGCAGTTATATATATATCGAGCCTTATAAGGCCGTACAATTATTTTACTTACTATATTGAAGGAGTTGAGTCAGTATCAGCAGGTAAGTATATCTCCAGATCATCTTTGACTCCCAGTTACTTCCAGTTATTATATTATCAGTTCAGTTTCGATTTTCAGTTATGTTATTGCCTTACATACTCGGTACATTATTTCGTACTGACGTCCCTTTTCCGGGGAAGCTGCATTTCATGCATGCAGGTTCAGATAGACGGACGAGTAGATCTCCTCAGTAGGTGTTTCCCGAGTTCAGCCTGATCGGTAAGCTCCATGTCTTTCGGAGTTACCAGGTCTAGAGTGTTGTGTACATCTTATGTATATCTGTATATATGTTATGGGTAGGTCAGGGCCCTGTTCCGATCATAGTACATCTATCAGTAGAGGCTTGTAGACATATCCTGTTGGTTAGTGCAGTATGTTGGGTTTGTAGGCCTGGTATGTATATTTGATGGTTTGTCAACTGTAGTAGCTATGACGGCCTTGTCGGCTTAGCTTTATATTGATATTTAGTTAGTGCTAGTTTCCATTCAGTTTTATATTTTGCTTTGCAAATTGTCTTGCAAGGTGGCCCCATGGCCAAAGTATGACATTATATGTTCAGAGTCACTTAGTCGCAATTTTGTACGCCAGGTTAGGTGAGGTACCGGGTGCTTGTCTCGCTCCTAGGTTCGGGGCGTGACAGGGATAGATGTTAATGGGGTTGTAATAATGTTGAAATGGACTAAGGCTATTGTAAAAAGTTGAGAGTGTGTTGGTTAAGGGTGTTGTGATGGTAATTGTTGGTTTAGTAAGTTCAACTGCCTACATTGAAAGTTAGCTGCTTGTAAGAGCTCCAGAAGACACACTTTTTATAGCATTGAATGACCTCCAACATACTGAGCACCCAAGGTGCTAATACCACACCTTGGAGGCCTATCAATACTATAAGTATGTCCATTGTATCTGCACATAAGAACAAATAGGTTAGTAAAAACTAGAGAATCATGACCTTCAGAACAAGGACTTGGTTATGGAATTGCTCCATCGGTATAATGCCCTTGTTACTACTTCTGTTATGAATGTTGTTATTGCTACTACTTTTGAGAGTTTTTGGATAGGAGATCTTGCATCTGCACTGCTCTTGTTATGGCCTTAGTATCTGAGCCACACTTCTTACTCAGGCTACTATGATGGTGTTTCATGATGTACACTTGGACAAAGTGGTATGCTCCCATTAATTTAGTTGTGCCAACCTTAACCATGAGAAGAGGTGGAAGCCAGGTGCAGTGGTGAAATGATTTTGAGTCTTTTTGTGTGTGAAGGCATGGGTGTCAAGAAAATATTGCTCGATTTGGCCCTGATATGAGTAGGTATATTAGAGATGTTGGGGAAGTGTGTTAGCGCATTGAGATCATTGCTGAGTTTAGACAATGAATCAGCAAGGGAATTGGCCTCTCTATACACATGGGAGTATATGATCTCCTCATAGTGAAGACAAAGTGCTCTCAGCTTCTGCAAGTTCATCTTGATGATCGAAGGGGGACCCTAATTGCTATTAACTAACTGATCAATAGCTCAGAATCTGCCTCCAGATGGACTCTATTGTGACCATTAGCAATGCACCACTGGATGCCCATGAAAGTTTCTTTTGTTTCTGTTACACCCCATGTTTTCGTACGTTAGTGTGCGTCGTAAGTCAATTGAAGTAAGCTCAGAAATGAGATCGTCTTTGAAAGTACATAAAGTATGTTAATCATGTTACCTTGGAGGTTACAAATATTTACGATCATTAATAACAAGCACCAAGAGGGTTGGAAAGCTTAGACGCTAAACGAATTGAAGAAAATAAGTTTTGTCGAAAGTTGACAAGTTTGGAATGTTATAGCATGTACTTTTGGGGTGAGACTAGGGTGCCTAACATGATAAGGAGGTTATGTTATGAGTTATTGTAGTTGTATGATAGTCGTGTATTACGCTTTAAAGTCAAGCGAGTTGTGGAACAAAAGTTGGCAATGGTCATCACAAGTTACATTCATAAATGTGCTGAACAATAGGTCAAATGTAGCTGAGCTTTTCTCCCAATATACTTGGAACAACGGTATGATCCACGTATCAAATTGAAGATCTACGAGTCTCGTTTCTAACGCATTAAACTATTTTTCGATACGACATCGGAGTAGAGAGATATTCACATTTTTGCGAGACCGCGCAAGCAGCTCTCAATGGGACCCACTTAGGCGGTGGTCGACCTACTTCACTTTAAAAACGATTTGGACGACCTTTATTTCTCATTTTTGTCACGACCCAACCTCGGGGAGCGCGACTGACACTCAACTAAGATAACCCAGCCGAGCAAGCCTGTTAGATTTCCTTCTACCCAAACTCACCCGTGAATAAAGAGGAGATATATTCTATTAATTAAACACTTAGAGGATTTCATAAACAACCCCAAATCCATTACCATTAGTTACTCTATTTTTAAGCCACAAAATACAAACATTTTCATAATTTGAAGTGGAACATGTAATACACATACGACGTTGCTAGCTTGACTTTCCCAACACCAATACACAACCCACACTATGTCTACGGAGCCTCTAATAGATACAAAAGAATACAATGATAGTGCCGGTAACAAGGCTTCGGCTATACCTCAAAATATAATACACACGGAAGAAAAGATGCATGACCCCGGAATGAAGTGGGGCTCACCAAGTCAACTGGGAAGAGAGTGTACCGCTATCACCGGTCAATGCCTCCCACTATGGAACCACCTGCATCCATTTAAGATGCAGCACCCCCAGCAAAAGGGACGTTAGTACATGTCGAATAGTACTAATATGAAAACCAAAGCACCTATTCAAGGACATGGAAATACAACATGAACATGACGAATCATGGTAACAATAAAAGGAATTAGATAGCCGTCAAAGTCAAAGAAAATTTATTAAGAGCTTCCAATAACATTTATAAATTTTAAGTCGGGGATCCTCTGTAACCACCCTCCAATAAATTTTAAGCGGCCCTGCCGCTTCACCCCAATGTATGTGGGTGGAGGTGCAATCCCGATACCATAACTCTACACAAAGCAGCCTTGACGCCTCACCCCAATGTATGCGTGTGGAGGTGTAATCGTAATACCACAATTCTACATAAAGTGGCCCTGCTGCTTCACCCCAATGTATGCGGGTGGAGATGTAATCCTAATACTACAATTCTACACAAAGCAGCCTTGCCGCCTCACCCCAATGTATGCGGCTGGAGGTGTAATCGCAATACCACAATTCTACACAAAGCGGCCCTGCTGCCTCACCCCAATGTATGTGGGTGGAGGTGTAATCACAATACCACAATTTAGACTCCCAAAACGATAATAGTGTGTGCAAAAGAGTTTTCTTCCAAACAACCATTTGGCGCCTTTGGCCTTAGCAAGTGTAAGTTCATAAGGTCTCATCATATGGGAAATAAGTGTTTGATCATATTGATTTCATATAAGGTTTTCTTCCCAAAATGGGTATAACATAATTAAGTCACAATAGAAAATCTTTAACACATGAGGGCTCGAACACGTTATGCAATTTGAGAATCAATTTACTAGCTTGAACATCCCACCCCAATAGTGTTTCAAGTTCGACTACATATGATGGAGTTTTGCAAGGATTCGGGAATTTCTATACTAGAAGAAGAGTTTAGCCTTCATACCTCGAAATAGCTTTCCTTGGTGTAACAATAACGTCCTGACACTTCTAACAATTTTAATCTATAAAAGAGGGGAGAATTACAAGCATGATTAGAGGAATTCATATGGCAAGAGCTGCTACACTGATGACCCAACCTTCCCTCAATTAATTCAAGAACAAAATCACCCAAGATGGTTCAACAACTTCCCCACACTATCTATTAGTTCATGCATGTGATATATCTACCCTCATCACCTATAATCAACCCAAACCGGAAATTGGAGAATTGGGGGAAGAAATTTGTACCTTTTTGAAGCCCTAGCAAGTTCATTATGATGAAATTCCAAGGTTTGATCAAAGTAGAGTAGTGAAATCCTTAGTCCTCCATTTTCTCTCTCTAGAATAGCTCTCTCCTCTCTCTAAAATGTCAGGTAGTCCCCCCAAAATGAACCCTCAGGATATATAAATGAAATGGGGGTCGGGTTATAAACATAGAAAAATGAAGCCCCGATGTAGATCTGCGGTCTCATATGCAACCGCATAACACTTATGCGGTCCGCAAAATGGACCGCATAATGGCCTTCCAAAACTGGGCAATTCTGCGTCACTCTGCGACAGGTCTGTGCTCCACAGACCAATTCTACGGTTGCATAATGGATCGCAGAATATCCTTCCAAAATTTCTCATGCGGGATCTGTGATGGGATATGCGGCCCGCATAATGGTTTTGCGGCCGCATAATGGACCGCATAATGGTCCTCAAAATTGGCAAATCTTTCTGCTTCATTTTGCGGCTGATCTGTAGCCCACAAACTAGTTCTGCGGTCGCATAATAGACCGCAAAACTGCGATGTTCTGCAAACCTTTTCCTTTAACTCCTCGACGCACTAAGCAACCCCAAATCCTCAAACACATTAGCTTACCTCGGCACCACAAAACCTCGGGTTCTAGGTGAAATTTTACGGGGCCTTACATCCTCCCCCACTTAAGATCATTCATCCTTGAATGAAGGTCTAAATCCTCCATTAGCATTCAATATGACCTGACCGTTACATCACACCCCAGTAGTTCCAAATTTTGACTAACTCCCCAAATTCTCAAAAAATTCGGCAGAGTTTCTCTTGTAACTGGGCCTATCCTGGCAGAGAATCCTAGAAACAAATCCTAACAACATATACATAGTCCAATGATGCAACATAACACAAAAACAACATCAACCGTGGCCTCAAAAGCAATATATCACCAGAAAGGAACACCCTTAACATCAACTATACAAGTGATACATAATTCATAGACAACAATTTCATAGATACAAATATATAGCTATTCAAACAAATGAGGTTACTTCTTCTTATTTCTTTTCTCGGCCTCCCTAGTGGCCTTTTTAACCTGTTGGTTTCGCAAGAGTACTTTCGCGGAGGCAATTTCTTTATTTCTTAGCTTTCGGACTTTCCGATCAAGAATGATGTCCATATGCTTTATAAAGGATTATTTACACCTATTAGGCTTAATTGGGTTAAGTGGAAACATGGTCACTATCTTGTTTTATTCCTACCATTTTTTCAGATTGGTGGATGCCATTTACTAGTGCGTGACATTTTTTTCTTGCAGGGTCGAAATTCGAGGACGAATTTTCTTTAAGAATAGGGAAATGATAGCATACTAGGAAGCTCAAATCTATTCAAGGACAAGAATGAAGCTTTGGAATCTTAAAGAGGGCCTTTAACAAGATGTCAAGCTAAAGAGTTGCAAAACAAGGTCATTAGACTCCAAGTGCAAAAAAAGAAGTTGTTAATTGGGATGGAGAGCTCAAGGATAAAGGATATGAGTTGTCTAGGTGTTATAATTATTTTATTGTCCAAATTCATGTCCAAGAAAAGGTGGATTAGATCCCAAAAGACATCCTCTGAAGAAGGTCCAAATCAGGCCACTATTGGACCTATTTGGAACCTAAAAATGTGTCCAAACTTGAAGCCCAATAAGTCCTACATGAAGCCACGTTTTTATAACATAAAAAGGACTTACTTGCTGCCCAAGAAAGATTCAATAGGCGTGATAGAAGTTGGATACAAGTTGGTGCCAAGTTGCTTGCAAGTTGCCTTCAAGATTTCCAAGATCCTATTCATGATTGGTTTGGGACTTTCAAGATTCAATCCAAGATTGGTTTTAACTTATTTCCATATATTTTGGTACTAGATTTATTGCTTTCCTAGGGAGTTAAGGTTATGTTTTCCTTTTCCAAAGATTGTTGAAGTTACTTTCCAGGATTGACTTGGTTTTTGTTTCCTAGTGTTTTTCCTTTTCCTAAGGTATTTGGACTTGTTGTCCAAAGTAGTTTAGGACTTTATTTCCTTGTTTTTAGGTAGGAATTTCGTGACTCCCTCTCTATATAAAGGGGTGTCTTCTTTGTTTTCAGATTTTAGATTACTATAGACAATACCAATAAACATTGTGAGGTTTTTCTTGCACACTTGTGTGTGGCTACTCTTGGATTTATTCTTCAACCTTCAAGACTCAACTTAAGGTGGTAAGATTAAACTCTTTCGAAATCTTAGATCACTTCTAGGTATTCAAGAAAGGTGATAAGTTTAGGCTTATTGTTGTTCTTGTTATTCTAAAGGGTCGGGTTTCACAATCTATCTCTTGTTTTTAATTCTCTACCAAAGGCGATTAGTTCTTTGTTAGCTAATTGTTGTTGTTAGGATTCAACTTCAAGAATAGACTTCTTGAATTCAAGAAACTCTTTCTTGAATTCAATCTATCTTTAATTTTCCGTTGTTTGTTTTTGTTTCTTTATTTTCTTTTAGCTTCCGCACGTTTCTTGATTTCTTTAGTAATTCTTGGACCCCTATCGTGTTGTTATCAGGTTACTTCTTCTTCATTTCTTCCTCGGCCTCCCTAGTGGCCTCTTTAACCTGTTGGTTTCACAATAGTACTTTTACGGAGGCAATTTCTTTATTTCTTAGCTTTCAGACTTGCCTATGAAGAATGGAAACTGGAATTTCTTCATCAGTCAGTTCTTGATTAACCTCAATAGTCTCAACTGGCATAATAAGCGACGGTTCTCCAATCACCTTCTTCAACATGGATACGTGAAACACCAGGTGCACTAAAGACATCTCTGGAGGTAGTTCATGCTTGTAAGCCACCTGACCAATCCTCTGAATGATTCTGTACAATCCAACGTACCTCAAACTCAACTTCCCTTTCTTACCAAACTACATTATGCCCTTCATGGGGGAAACCTTCAAGAATACCCAATCATCCTCTTTGAACTCCAAACCCCTACGACACACATCCGAATAGGACTTTTGACGACTTTGAGCAGTTTCCAACCGATCCTTAATAATCTTAACCTTCTCCATAGCCTGATGCATGAGGTCTGGTCCTATCAATTTCGCTTCCCTAATCTCGAACTACCCAATAGGAGATCTACATCTCCTGCCATATAAAGCATAGAACAGTGCCATCTGAATACTAGCATGATAATTGTTATTGTAAGCAAATTCTACGAGTGGCAAATGATCATCCCAGCTACCCTTGAAATCAAGAACACAAGCGTGCAACATATCCTCAAGCGTCTGAATAGTTCGCTTTGTCTGCCCGTCAGTATGTGGGTGAAAGGCTGTACCAAGATTCACCTGAGTACCCAGACCTTGCTGAAATTTCTCCAAAAGTTAGTTGTGAACTGTGCCCCCGATCTGAGATAATAGAAATTGTAGTGCCATGCAACCTGACTATTTCCTTGATATACAACTAAGCATACTGTTATGCTATGTAGGTAGCCTTAACAGGTAAGAAGTGACATGATTTCGTGAGTTGATCCACAATCACCCAAATCGAGTCATACTTACAAGGCATGCGCGATAGTCCTACCACAAAGTCCATATTGATCATTTCCCACTTCCACACTGGAATTTCTATGTTCTATGCCAACCCATCGGGCCGTTGGTGTTCGGCATTTACTTGTTGAAAATTTGGACATCTCGCCACAAAGTCTGCTACATTTTTCTTCATATCATTATACATATTTGTAGAGCCTGAGTGCACAGACTACCTAGAAGTGTGAGCCTCGGTCATGATTGTTTCCCGGAGACCATCTATATTTGAAACACATAGTCGCCCTTGGTACCTTAGGGTACCATCATCCATGCCAAGAGAAAAAGCCATGGTCTAATGTTTATGAATCCCCTCCTTTAATTGTATCAATAATGGATTGTTGTATTGCTTCTCCTTGACCTCCACCACAAGCGATGATTCTGTCCTATTTTGCACAATCACCCCTCCTTCACTAGAGTTCGCAAGATGAACTCCAAAACTAGCCAACCGATTAACCTCCTTGGCCAACAACCTTTGATATGCCTTCAGGTGAGCCAAGCTGCCCATAGATTTCCGGCTAAGAGTATCCGCCACAACGTTAGCCTTCCCCGGATGATATAGGATATCGATGTCATAATCCTTAAGTAACTCAAGCCATCTTCTCTGCCTCAAATTCAATCCCTTCTACTTGAAAATCTATTCAAGGATCTTATGGTCAATGAATATATCCACATGGACCTTATACAAATAATGATGTCATATCTTCAATGCAAAAACCACTGCCATGTTGCATTAATACACACCCAAGTTCGATCCTTGAAGCATCACAATATACTACAAACCCATCCGTACCCTCCGGTAGAGTCAACACCAGTGTCGTAGTCAATATAACCATTGGAACTTAACCGCCTTCTGTGTCAATTTAGTAACCGTAGAGTCAAGGGTAGATAACCCCTCCAAAAATTTCCTATAATATCCAGCTAAGCCCAAGAAACTATGAATCTCTGTTAGAGTTGTAGGTCTAGGCCAATTGTTCACAACTGCAATCTTATGAGGATCAACCTTTATTCCTTCTATGGAGACGACGTGACCCAAGAATGTAACAGATTCAAGCCAAAATTCACATTTTGAAAAGTTCGCATACAACTTGTGTTGATATATAGTCTGTAGAACTGCCCTGAGATGATCGGCATGTTCCTCTCGACTTTGTGAATATACAAGGATATCACCAATAAACATTGTCACAAAAGAGTCGAGGAAAGGCTTCAAGACTCGATTCTTAAGATCCATGAAAGTTGTCGGGGCATTTGTTAGCCCAAACGACATTACCAAAAATTCAAAGTGCCCATATTGTGTCCTGAAAGCTATTCTCGGAATATCTTGTTCCCTGATCTTCAACTGGTGATACCAAAATCTTAAATCAATCTTGGACAAATACTTAGCACCTTGCAATTGATCAAACAAGTCATCTATCCTTGGTGGTGGGTACTTATTCTTGATCGTGACCTTGTTGAGCTGCCGATAGTCAATACACATCCTCATAGACCCATCTTTCTTTCTTACAAAGAGAACCGTTGTGCCCCAAGGTGACACACTCGGCCGAATGAATCCCTTTTCTAACAAGTCCTTTAGCTGCTCCTTTAGTTCTTTTAATTTTTTCGGTGCCATTCTGTAGGGAGGAATGGATATAGGCTGCGAGTCTGGCATCACATCTGCAAGGCCTCGTAAAATTTTGCCAAGGAATTTAAGGTTTTGTGGTGTCGTCACTTCCATACTACTCTTCTGTTGTACTTAGAGGCTCTGTAGACAGGTTGTGGGTGGTGTTTCATGTTGGAAATTAAACTAGTAAGTGTTGGTATTTGGGCAAACATGTTTTTCATCATATCTATAAACTTGTAATATTTTAGAGATCGTAAATGAATATCCTTTAGTAATAAAAAAAGAGTGTGGAATACTTGACTCTTCTCATGTATATCACTTGCACTGATTCCTGTATTGTTAATAGGCAAGGTTGGGTAGAAGGCATCTAGCAGGCTTGCTTAACCGATGTTTCTCGGTTGAGCGCCGGTCGCGCTCCCCGAGGTCGGGGCGTGACAAACATGGTGGCCTATGATTTTAAAGTGTCCTAGGATGTCTCGGAGCCGTATCTAGTAGAGTCCTTCTTTTCGGTGTGTTGTCGAACACATCTATATTGAGGAGGCTACTTAGACATTTAGGAATTTCACCTTTCATTGATACTTCAAATCGTGCGATAGAGCTCAAGATAGGAAGCTAATTTCCTCGCTATGTCTCAGTTTCTAGATGAGTAATCCACGAGTTCGAAGCAGAAATAAGGGAATGATCTCGCCATTGAATTTGGGGGATATTGCACGAGAGTTCGTTGGGGGAATGTTTCGAGTTCTGGAGGGATTGGAAGAACTTGTTAATAAGGGAAGTGTCCTTATTCCTATCAATATCACCGCACCACCAGATCATGTGGTAAGAGCACCTAAGAAACAAAAGAGGGTTGTTGGTACAAATGAGCCAGATTGTTTGGTTTGCAAAAAGCGCCACTTGGGGAGATATTGGATGGCTCTTGAAATATGCTATGGTTGTGGAAAGGGGGGCACAAGAAGAACAAATGCCCTAGGTTGGGTGCACCTAGCCAGGTTTGACCGATATGTGGGCAAGAACATTTGGCGTCGTATGTGAGTATGATCATCAGCATGTTAAGGGTGGTAGATTTGGGCAATTCCAAAGGCCTGCACATCAAGCCGGTACAGAGATTGTTACTCCCGCTATGAAGTCTTGGAGGAAGGATAAGGGGGATGCTTATGATGTATGCAAAATGGGTAAATATCAGGTTAGTGGGTCGAGTAAGTTTAATGGACCACATCCTCGTTGCATGAAGTGTAGGAGATATCATTCGGGGGTATGTGACTATGGTACCAATGTATTTTATAGATGTGGAGTTAGGGGGTATTAGTTAAGGCACTGCCCCGTAAATCTAAATTTACCAAGTAAGTCACTCCTTAGTACATCATTCTGAACGCCACATGCTTTTCCTTATTATATATGTACGTCTATATTGAGAGCCTGCATAAACACGGTCTTAACAAGAATCTGAATCACAAAACATTGCATGTATCCACTGTTTGAACGAGACATATTATTCGTGAAGCCTCTTTATCATCATTATCTTACTTACAACCCCTTGAGGAATTGAGTTCTATAATGATTTCTTTGAATTGAGTCACAACCCTAGGTTAATACTTCCCACTTTCTTCCCCAAATTCTCAACAAAGTACTACACCTGATGAATTTATTATAGAACCTTCTGATTCTACACCTGATTCAAATGGATAACGTCTGCTCACTTGTGCTTATGCATGCACCATCACAATATTTACCTATGTGGTATCAAATCTAATGTAAGACAACCTAATGTTGAGATCTTTCTTGAGCCTCTCTCTCCCTCTCTTGTGCATGTGGCTTATAGGATTTAAGGAATCACTTTACTCCCTTTGTGAATATTATTATAAACCCCCTTCACTATTTAGTAACGTAGGAGCATATCTCAGCACATATCATATGTGTTCATGTCAATCGAAATGGCCACTTGTTTGCATGAAGTCTCTCAAAAATTTGAGATCCTCACACCTCCGTCGTAGGAAGATCGCGTGTCGCCCATATTAGTATAACTTTTATGTCCACTTAGGACATTCCGTTGTAAGTAGCTCACTTTGTTCCTAGTATTATAGTTGCCCATGACGTGGCCTTGTATTGCAGTTTGGGAGTTAATATACCAGAAAGATATCCAGCTCATAACAAATGTTCATTTTCTCTTTACATCTCTAAACATGTATTAACTGTGTTCCTTAGTTAGTGAATTCATTGTGCTAGTTTTCTGACATTTGTTGGATAACCATGAGAAATCGCATCCTTCCATATGTTGCTGCAACACTTTCTTTTTCATAAGGGTCCTTAATAGGCTCTCCATCGAGACTAAATGCACCTTTGAGGTTATCATAGCATCACGTCTGCCTCTCATGTTTTTCTATCTTTTATTAGCATCTGGGTACTTTTCAAGTCATAAAAATCCATGGCAAACTCATTATGAACATCTGCAAACCTTCCATTATTATTTTATAGTGTCTCTCTAGATAACGTTATCTTTAAACACTCGGCTTCTAGAATCATTCACTATGCCATTGTCATGTGCAGAGAATTTACTATCCTTAATGCTCCACATCCCTGGGTGGATAGGAGTTAATTGTCTTTTTTCCCAGAGCATCATATCACCCATTAGAACCTTACTAACCAATGATGTCATTATGATGATTAACTATGTCAGCGCTATTGGTAGTAATCTTCATGTCTCTTAGGATGGATATAACCTCCTGAAATGCCCTTCTCAAAACATTGATGGATTCTTGAATAATTCCAGTCCAATCTCGAACCTCGTTGTTCATGTTTGTAGTAAATCTATCGAGAGTTGTAGGTTCAAGCATGTCAAAGAAGAAGCATCATTCCATGATCGAACATACTGGGTAGGAACTCTATAGTCATATTCATTCTAGCACATCGTAGAATAATTGTTGAAAGTCGCCAAAGGTTTAATTTGGGTGTTTGACATAGAGACTTAGAGTTGAAGAGAGTAACAAGTTATTCTCCAGACTTACTCCATGAAGATACTGTGACGACTCGGCCGATCGTCTTGAGAGTCATAGCCCCGATCCCCAATTTAACTGCTTCCCCCGTACCTTTTTCTGTTATTGGGACTTGCCGGGAGGTTTCATTTTGGTTTTTGGAGGTGTTTGGGACACTTAGTCCCTAAATGGAGGTTTAAGCCTTAGGATTGGCACCGTAGTCAGAACTGTGTGAAAACGACTACGGAATAGAGTTCTGTTGGTTCCGTTAGGTGATTTTGGACTTAGAGGCGTGTTCGGATTGTGTTTTGGAGGTCCGTAGCTTATTTAGGCTTGAATTGGCGAAAGTCGATTTTTTGGAGTTTTGGACCGATAGTGTAAATTTTGATATCGGGGTCGGAATCCAGTTTCGGAAGTTAGAGTAGGTCCGTAATGTTGAATATGACCTGTATGCAAAATTTGGGGTCAATCGGACGTAGTTTGGTTGGTTTCGGCATCGGTTGTCGAATTTTGAAGTTTCAAGTTCTTTAAGTTTGAATTTGAGGTGATTCTTGATTTTTGCGTTGTTTGATGTGGTTTGAGGGCTTGAATAAGTTCGTATGGTATTTTAGGATTGGTTGGTATATTTGGTTGAGGTCCCCGGGGCCTCGGGTGAGTTTCAGACCCCCAACGGGACTCGGGTGAGGTTGCTAAAGTTTTCTGGTGTCTGAGTTCTGGTTTTCTTATACGCGATCGCGTGGGGTGATCCGCGATTCTGTAGGCTTAGCTGGGGAGAGGATGAAATCGTTCTTCGCGTTCATGGACATGGGCATGCGAACGCGTAGTGATGTGAGGTGGTGCTTCGCGAACGTAGAGACAAGGTCGCGTTCGCATAGGGTCCAGTGGACCAAAGCTGGGCCACGCACTTTGCTCATCGCGAACTCGTGAGCACGTTCGCGATCGCGTGAGTATGGGAGCTAGAGCATCGCGTTAGCGTGGTGGTTTACGCAATCGTTGTAGAGTTAATTTTTTGGGCAGCAAAGTTATTCTTTGCGATCGCGAGGCTACTTCTGCGATCGTGATTAAGGAATCACTGGGCAGTATTAAAGTTCAAAAACGAGGGTTTAGATTTCATATCACAAAATTGAATTGGGAGCTCGGTAGAAGACGAAATTTTGAGAGATTTTCAGAGGAAGTCATTGGGTAATGATTCCTAACTCCTTTATGGTTATATCCTACTAATCTATCATTAATTTTATCATTTAATTTCGGATTTGGGGTGAAAATTTGGCAAAAATTGAGAAAAGTTCTTAGGCCGCATTTTGGGGTTTTGATCGAGATTTTGGTATCAGATTTGAGTAATTTTGGTACGAGAGTGAATGGGTGATTGTATTTTGTGACTTTTACCCGATTCCGAGACATGGGTCCGGGGAGGCTTTTTGAGCGATTTTTCAATTTCTTGCGTTAGCTTTGATTTCATTAGCTAGATTAATTTCTTGCAGTTATATTTATGCTATGTAATTGATTTTGGCTAGATTTGGTCCACTCGGAGCCGGATATTCGTGGGAAAGGCATTGTAATTGATTGATTGAGCTTGGTTCGAGGTAAGTGGCTTGCCTAACCTTGTGTGGGGGAAACTCCCCTTAGGATTTGGTACTGTTTAATATGTGAGCGCCGAGTACGTGAGGTGACGAGTACGTACACGGGCTATTTGTTGTAAAACTCTATTTTTCACTAAGTTATAACTTGTTTTCTCCTTATTTGAAACACACAAGCATATGTAACTATCCTGTTTAAACTAGAATAGCATGCCTACTTGTTTAACTGCCTATTTGAACTCTGTGCAGCATGTTTAGTGAAATTACATGCTTTCATTGACTTTAACTTAGTCTAAATTGTAGGATTTCTTACTGTAATTGTTATTTCGGTTGGTTGCACTGCATATTTACTTTGGGACTACGGAACGGTATTCTGGGGGTTCCCCCTGTACTGCATATTTACTTTGGGACTACGGAACGGTATTCCGGGAGATCCCCATATTTTGCATATTTATTTTGGAACTGCGGAACGGTATTCCGGGAGATCCCCTGCATATTTAGGTTTGGGACTACGAGACGGTATCTCGGGAGATCCCCTATTGTTATCACTGTGTTCTGAGCTGTTGTCTTACATTGATTCTATTCCTGTTGGATTTCCGTATTTATTTTACTGCGATATTTCATTCTGTCTTATTCATTATATTCATACCAATAGGGCCCTGATCTGTCTTGTCACTACTCGACCGAGGTTAGGCTTGGCACTTATTGGGTATCGTTGTGGTGTACTCACGCCCTTTCCTGCACATGTTTTTCATGTGCAGATCCAGGTTCATCTTACTAGCCTCATCACTAGTTGCAGTCGCTGCTGCTTATTGGAGATTTCAAGGTACATCTACTCGCGCCCGTAGATCCTCGGAGTCCCCCTCTATCCCCATATGTTAATTTTTCCTTCTTTCTGTAGATATGATGTATAGAATGGTTAAGACTTCTTAGTAGCTTGTGACTTACGATATTTCAAATTTTGGGAAATTATTTTGTACATTGTCAGAGGTTTTAGTTGTATATGCCAAGTGGCATTCAGTTGCATATTAGATATTTGTTACTGTTAGTAGTTAATGTTCATGCTTTAGTTTCACTTCCGCAAAAGTGTTAGGCTTACCTAGTCGTAGTGACTAGGTGCCGTCATGACGGTTCACAGAGGGAGAAATTGGGTCGTGACAAGTTGGTATCATAGCTCTAGGTTCATAGGAGTCATGAGTCACAAGCCGGTTTAATTAGTCTCACGGATCGGTACAGAGACGTCTGTACTTATCTTCGGGGGCTGTGGAACTGTTAGGTGCAAACATACTTCTTTGATTCCTTGTCGTGCGAGTTATTGGCATCAAATTCTAAATATTCTCTATTATATTCTTTCCCGTAGATGGTGAGGACCCGTACCGGAGGATCTGATGACCAGGCACCCGCGCCCCCTGCTAGAGCCGCCAGAGGACGGGGCCAGGGCCGGGGTAGAATACGGTCACACGGTGCAGACAGAGCACCCGCGCGAGCTGCGACAGAGGAGCCCCCAGCAGTTCCAGCTGGAGGGAAGGCACCAGAGGTTCCTGTTGCTGCACTAGCCCTCCAAGAGACTCTAGCCCAATTCATGAGCATGTTCAGCACCTTAGCTCAGGCTAGATTGATTCCGTTAGCTCCCGTTACATCTCAGGCCGGGGGAGGGGCACGGACTCCCGCAACCCACACTCTTGGGCAGAGGGTCCAGGTTGATCAGGCCCCAAAGTTTATTCCTATGCCGCCAGTAGCCACGGTTCAGCATGAGACTAGGACAGTCGCTTCTGAGGCGGAGTTGCTCAGACTTGAGAGGTACCAGAAGTACCACCCACCTACCTTCAGCGGATTGTCTATAGATGATGCTCAGTGTTTTCTTGAGGAGTATCATCGTATTCTCCGTACTATAGGCGTAGCGGATATGAGTGGGGTTTCTTTTACCACTTTCCAGCTTAGAGGAGTAGTCTATCAGTGGTGGCGTGCTTATGAGTTGAGTAGTCCAGATGAGGCAGCTTCACTTACATGGACTTAGTTCTCGGACATGTTTTTGAGAGAGTATGTCCCTCAGAGCCTCAGAGACTCATGGCACGCGGAGTTTGAGTAGATGCGCCAGGGTGCTATGACTATGTTAGATTATGTAGTCTGCTTCAGTGATTTGTCCCATTCATTCAGCTCCTCTAGCCACCAGTGATGTTCCAGCCCCTTCTAGGCCCCAGGAGCCTTATTATGCACCGCTAGTATCTAGTGTGCCTCCTGCTCATGGTGCTTTTAGCAGCCAATCCAGCAGATCTTGCCTGAGTCAGCCGCAGCAGCCACGCCCTCCGAGGGGTTGTTTTGAGTGTGAAGACACCCGCCATATGGTGAGGGATTGCCCCAGACTTTGGAGGGTTGCACCTCTACAGACTTCTCAGCCACCACGTGCTTCACCGGGTCCTGAGGCTATGATTCCAGCACCAGCTACCGCCCCACTTGCTCAGCCAGCTCGAGGTGGAGGTCGGGGAGGTCGAGGTCGCCCTAGAGGGGGAGGCCAGGCCAAGTATTATGCTCTTCCAGCTCGTATAGAGGCAGTTGCTTCTGACTCTGTCATTACAGGTATTGTTCCAGTCTGTCATAGAGATGCATCGGTATTATTTGACCCAGGCTCTACGTATTCATATGTGTCCTCTTATTTTGCCCCACATTTGGGCGTATCTCGGGATTATTTGAGTGCCCTTGTTTATGTGTCTACTCATGTGGGAGATTCTCTTATTGTGGACCGCGTGTATCGGTCGTGTTTGATTGCTCTTAGTGGTTTTGAGACCAGAGCTGACTTATTATTACTCAGCATGGTAGATTTTGATGTTATCTTGGGCATGGACTGGTTGTCGCCCCATTATGCTTTTCTTGATTGTCATGCTAAAACCGTGACGCTGGCTATGTCAGGCTTACCGTGATTAGAGTGGAGAGGTACCTTAGAGTATACTCCCAGCTGAGTTATTTCATATTTTAAAGCTCAACGAATGGTTGAGAAGGGGTGTGACGCGTATCTAGCTATGTGAGAGATGTCAGTATTTATACCCCTACAGTTGAGTCAGTTCCAATAGTGAGGGACTATCCAGATATGTTCCCAGCTGATCTTCCGGGCATGCCGCCCGACAGAGATATTGATTTCGGCATTGAATTGTTGCTGGGCACTCAGCCCATCTCTATTCCTCCATACCGTATGGCTCCTCCTGAGTTGAATGAGTTGAAGGAGCAATTGCAGGAGTTGCTTGATAAGGGCTTCATTCGGCCCAGTGTGTCACCTTGGGGTGCTCCTGTTACACCCTATATTTTTGTACGTAAAAGTGCATCGTAAGCAAACTAATGTAGGACAAAAAATGAGATAATATTTGAAAGTATATAAAGGAAGTTAATCATGTTACCTCAGAGGTTACAAATATTTAAGATCATGAACAACAAGTACAAAGAGGGTTGGAAGGTTCAGAAGCTAAAGGAATTGAAGAAAACAATATTTCGTCGAAAGTCGACAAGTTGGGAATGTTATAACATGTACCTTTGGGGTGAGACTAGGGTGCTTAACATGATAAGGAGATTATTTTATGATTTATATTAATCGTATGACAACCGTGTGTTATGTTTTGAAGTCAAGCGAGTTGTGGAACAAAAGTCGATGAAAGTCATCACAAGTTACGTTTATAAGTTTTACTGAATATTTTGGTCAAATGTAACTGTGCTTTTCTCCCAATATACTTAGAGTTATGGAGTGTTCTACCCATAAAATTGAAGATATATGAGACTACTTTCTAACTCATTACACCTCTTGTCAATACCACATCGGAGTAGAGAGATATGGGCATTTTGGCGAGACTGCGCAAGCTGCTTGGTGACAAGTAGGTGTGTCACCTACTTGCTTAAATGAGAGCACAAAGAGGCCTTTTAAAGGCCTATTTTCTTCATATATTAGACTGAAAATAGGGCATAATAACCAGACATAATCTCTGCAAAAATCCTCCCAAAAATTTCCCACAAACCCTAATTGATTTTCTCTCCCTTTCAAGTTCTAATTAGAGGTAAAACCTAGAGTTTGAAGAACCAAGATAGGAGCTGAGTTATCGAACAAATAAGGTGAGATTACTGCTCTCTTTCATCCATTTTTCTGCTGTAAATTCATGGCAAGTCGTTCTATACTTGTAAGAACTCACGGGACGGTGATCGGAAGTCGTGAGTTCGAGTTATGCACTTGTAGCAGACTGTTTTGTGGACTGTTTTGTGTTTCTATTGGGCTGCGTGTTTTACTACTGTTTTGTGGAGTTTTGGAGGATGAAGGGGTGGAGAAACACTATATAAATGTAGGGTGGTGGGCTGGTCATTCGTCGTACTGTTTTGTGGAGTTTTGAAGAGATTGGGGTGTGTTGGGCTATTTTGTAGTATTTGATGGTGTATATAAGGCTGGAAAATAATGTATATATGTTTTTATTGTTGTATTCTTGTGTTGTTGGTGTTATCTTGAATTTTGAGGAAGTAAGGATTATAGGGGAGATGCTGCCCGTTTTAATACAAAATAAGCTTGTCGTTCGTTGTGCGATAGTTGTACCTTTTGTAACTTAATAATAGTATTATTATCATTGTTGTAGATTACTGTGCAAATAGGTGAGTTCAACTTGGTGATTGGAAAGATTGTGATAAGGTATGTTAAGGCTAAGACCTTCTTTCATTTTGGCATGATCTCGTAATTACATGTGTTTGATAACGAGGCATAAAGAGAAGTTGATACTCCCAAATTTATATACACTATCCTAGTCTCATAAGTTACAGTATTCTCCTTTATCGGGACTTCATATTCAGTTTAGTTTTGTCTTTATTCTGTCAAGAGAGCATAGAGTCTATGTATATACAGTATTACAGTATTTTCACCACCATCGAGTTATAATCAATGGGCAGGCCCCAATTGGGCAACCTCTGAATAGATGGTGAGTTATATACCGAGCCTACTATGGTCGAGCGCCTATGAGCGAGCCCAAAATGGCCGAGATACAGAGCCTAATATGGCTGAGCGCCTATGAGCGAGCCTACTACGGCGGAGCAGTTACACGTTCCAAGCCTTATAGGGCCGGACATTTATTTTACTTACTATATTGGGAGAGTTGAGTCAGTATTAGCAGGTAAGTATATCTCCAGATCATCCTTGACTCCCAGTTACTTTCAGGTATCATATTATCAGTTCAGTTTTAGCTTTTAGTTATTTTATTGCCTTACATACTCGGTACATTATTTCGTACTGACGTCCCTTTTCTGGGTGCACTGGATATCATGCGTGCAGGTTCAGACAGACAGACGGGTAGACCTCCTCAATAGGTGTTGCCCGAGTTCAGACTGATCGGTAAGCTCTACGTCCTTCGGAGTTGCCGGGTCTAGAGTTTTGTGTACATCTTATGTATATCTGTATATATGTTATGGGTAGGTCGGGCCCCTGTTCCGATCATAGTACATCCATTAGTAGAGGCTTGTAGACATATCCTATCAGTTAGTGCAGTATGTTGGGCTTATAGGCCTTGTATGTATATTTTGTTGGTTTGTCAGTTGTAGTAGTTATGACGGCCTTGTCGACCCAGTGTTAAATTGATGTTTAATCAATGTTAGTTTCTGTTCAGTTTTATATTTTGCTTCGCAAATTGTCTTCCAATGTGGCCCCATGGCCAACGTATGACATTATATATTCAGAGTCCCTTAGGCGCAAGTTGGTACGCAAGGTTAGGTGAGGCACCAGGTGCCGGTCTCGCCCCCCAGGTTTAGGGCATGACAAACTTGGGAGTCTACAAGCCGTGTCTAGTAGGGTCTTGTTAATAGATATGTTGTGCACCACATTATATAAGCAGGGAACTACAGGGCATTTAATAGTTGGTTACCCTTATTTCAAATCTAAATCGTGCTATAGAACTGAGTTATAGGAAATTTGAGTTAAACTGACGTTTTGGTGTTTGCATGCACAGATAACGGTGACTAGGAAGACTACGGCTAGCTAGAGGAGAGATACAACAGCAGGTGAGGGGACCAACAGGGTACCCCCAGTAGATGGGGCCCAGTCTGAGGCCCAAGGCGAGACCCTTACTCAGCCATTACCGACTCCTTCACCACCTAAGGATATTCCTAGGGATACCGCACATCCAGTTTTTCCTCCACTTCCATCAGATTAGGACTCGAGGGGTGCGGTGAATTTGTTGACACATTTGGTAGCTACCCAGCAATAGGCTAGGGCATCAGCTAGTGTAGGATCTTCTGAGGGGTCTGGGAGTTCAAGGGTCTGAGAGTTTATTGCTTTGAATCCCCCAGAGTTCACGGGGATAGATCAGAGGGAGGACCCGCAGGATTTCATAGATCAGCTTCACAGGATCTTTTGGGTTATGCATGCCACGGAGAAAGAGGCAATTTAGCTAGCAGCTTTTCGACTACGATATATAGCCATCCTTTGGTAAGAGGGACGGGAGAGGTCCAGGGGACGTGATGCACCTCCAGCAATTTGGGAGAATTTTTCAGATGTCTTCCTTGACCAGTACTTACTACGGGAGATCCGACAGGCTCGAGTCGATCAGTTTCTAGCCCTCAAGCAGGGCATTATGAGTGTTCAAGAGTATAGTCTCTGTTTTGACTAATTGGTCAGATATGCACCATCCATAGTTTCTACTATGCGGGACAGGATTCATAGGTTTATAGCAGGGTTGGCCCCAGAATTAACCGAAGCATGTGCCACCACTGCATTGTAGGATAGTATGGATATCTCCCGGATTCAGGCATTCGCCCAGAATATAGAAACGGGTAGGCGTCGGCAGTAGGGTACAGAGAGGGCTGAGCAAGGGCAACGTAAGAGGATGAGATTTCCCAGGTCTCAGGAGCAATCTCAGGGTAGTTATAGGTCCCAGTACTTTGAACAGCCACCTAGGCCTCCGCCACCTCAGTTACAGGGTTACAGGTATGACCGCTATACTCAGTCAGGACCAGGTGAGAGCGGGCGTCGGGATTGCAGCGACAACGAGGTTCTGCACAGACATGGTCATTTCTGCCGCTGTGTGACATCTGTGGTAGAGGACACTTGGGCCAATGCTGAGCAGGTTCTGATGCTTGTTATACATGTGGGCGTTCAGGGCATATGATGCGAGATTGCCCAAATAGAGATTCTGGTGGAATGGCACAACCAACGAGTTCAAAAATAGGATCATCTATGTCCGTGCATCCTTCAGGGCGCGAGTCTCAGTCTTCGGCTGGTAGAGGTCGAGGTAGAGGTAGAGGCTCCAGTTCAGGTGGTAATCATAACCGTATCTATGCTTTAGCGGTTTGACAGGTCCATGAGTCTTGACCAGACGTTGTGACAGGTATATTGACCATTTGCTCTCATGATGCTTATGCTTTGATAGACCCAGGATCTACTTTATCGTATATTAACCATTTGTCGCGGGGAAGTTCCGTATAGTGCCTGAAATACTAAGTGATCTTTATCTACACCAGTTGGAGAATCGATTATTGCTAGACGGGTTTACCGAGGTTGTACGGTAACAGTTTGTAGTCATCAGACCTAAGCTGACCTAGTTGAGCTTGAGATGATGGATTTTGATGCTATCATGGGCATGGACTGGTTGGAAGCTTGCTATGCCATAGTTGGTTATAGAGCAAAGGCAGCCAGATTTCATTTTCCGGGTGAGCCAGACCTTGAATGGGTAGGTAATACAACGACACCCAGAGGTAGGTTTATTTCCTATTTGAAGGCGAGAAAAATGATCGCAAAACGGTGTATTTATCATATTGTGCGAGTTAGAGATGCATATGCTGAGATATCTACACTTTAGTCTATTCTCGTAGTCAAAGAGTATGCAGATGTGTTTCAAGATGAGCTTCCAGGTATTCCTCTAGAGCGAGAGATTGATTTTAGCATCGATTTGCTTCCATGAACTCAACCAATATCCGTCCCTCCGTATAGAATGGCACCTGCCGAATTGAAGGAGTTGAAGGAGCAGTTAAAAGATTTGCTGGAGAAAGGTTTCATCAGGCCAGTACCTTACCTTAGGGTGCACCGGTAATGTTTGTGCAGAAGAAAGATGGCTCGCTGAGGATGTGTATCGATTATAGGCAGCTGAAAAAGGTAATTATTAAGAATAAGTATCCACTTCCAAGGATCGATGACTTGTTTGATCAGTTGCAAGGGACTAGATGCTTTTCAAAGATAGATTTGAGGTCGGGATACTACCAGGTCAGAGTTCGGGAAAAAGATATTCCAAAGACAACCTTCAGGGCCAGATATGGCCACTTCGAGTTCATTGTCATGTCCTTCGGGTTGACGAATGCACCTACCGTATTTATGGACTTGATGAATAGCCTATTCCGACCATTTTTAGATCTGTTCGTGATAGTATATATTGATGATATTCTGGTTTATTCCCGTTCAGAGGATGAGCATGTGGACCACCTGCGAGCGGTACTCCAAACCCTCCGTGATCGTAAGTTGTATGCTAAGTTTTCTAAATGTGAGTTTTGGTTGAAGTCTGTAGCATTCTTGGGGCATATTGTATCAGATGAAGGGATAAAGGTGGACACTCAGAAGATTGAGGCCGTGAAATCTTGGCCTAGACCTACCACTCCGATAGAGGTTCGTAGCTTTCTAGGCTTAGCAGGATACTATCGGAGGTTCGTAGAGGGTTTTTCTTCCCTTTCGGCACCATTGACGAAGTTGACACAGAAAGAAACTAAGTTTCAATGGACAGAGGCTTGCTAGCGGAGTTTCCAAGAGCTTAAGAACAGGTTGACCTCAGCGCCAGTTCTAACACTTCCAGAGGGTCTAGAGGGTTATGCCATGTATTGTGATGCCTCAGTTGTCGGGTTAGGATGTGTCCTGATGCAAAATGGGAAGGTAATTGTGTATGCTTCAAGGTAGTTGAGGAAGCACGAGAGGAATTATCTGACCCACGACCTCGAGTTAGCTGCGGTTGTCCATGCACTTAAGATATGGCAGCATTATTTATATGGTGTTCATGTTGATGTATTTACAGATCATAAAAGCCTGCAATATATCTTCAAGCAAAAAGAGTTGAATTTGCGACAGAGGCGATGGCTTGAGTTATTGAAAGATTACGATGTTAACATTCTCTACCATCCAGGGAAAGCTAATGTTGTAGCAGATGCCTTAAGTCGCCGATCTATGGGTAGCTTAGCACATGTAGAGGCCAAGAAAAGACAATTAACTAGAGAGATTCATCAATTGGCTTGTTTGGGGATTCGGTTAGTAGATTCTTAGGATGGTGGAGTTGTACTCCAAAACACTACAAAATCATCTCTCATAGCTGAAGTCAAGGAAAGGCAGTACGAGGACCCAGAGTTGGTCGAGTTGAGAGAGCGAGTTCCGTAGCAGAAGAAGCCATTGTTAGTGCTCAAGGGAGATGGGGTTCTCAGATACAGGGGTCGTTTGTGTGTTCCAGATATAGCAGGGCTACGAGACAGGATTATGTCAGAGGCACATTATTCGTGGTATTCCATCCATCCTGGGTCGACGAAGATGTATCATGACATTAATGATGTGTACTGGTGGAACGATATGAAGAAGAACATTGCTGAGTTTGTCGCCCAATGTCCTAGTTGCCAACAAGTGAAGATAGAGCACCAGAAGCCCGGAGGGCTAATGCAGACTATAGAGATCCCGACATGGAAATGGGAGGCGATAAACACAGACTTTATCACGGGTTTACCCCGTTCTAATCGTAAGTTCGATTCCATATGGGTGATAGTCAATAGGCTCACGAAATCAGCTCATTTCCTACCGGTCAAATCTACATATACAGCAGAAGATTATACGAAGTTATATATTAAGGAGATAGTACGGCTACACGGAGTACTAGTTTCTATTATATCTGACCGTGGAGCTCAATTTACAGCACATTTTTTAAGGTCATTTCAGAGAGGTCTAGGGACTTAGGTGAATCTCAACACAGCTTTTCATCCACAGGCGGATGGACAAGCCGAGCGCATAATTCAGACGCTCGAGGATATGTTACGAGCATATGTGTTGGAGTTTAAAAGAAGTTGGGATGAACATCTACCTCTTATCGAGTTTGCATATAATAACAATTACCACTCCAGTATCCAGATGGCTCCGTACGAGGCTTTGTATGGGCATAAGTGTAGATATCCTATAGGGTGGTTTGCTGTTGGAGAATCTGGATTGCATAGGCCAGACCTGGTTCAGCAGGCCATAGAGAAAGTAATCTCACGCCCCAAAACCGAGGAGCGTGACCGGCGCTCAACCGAGTGAACCCGACTGAGCAAGCCTGTTAGATTTCATTTTACCCAAATTCATTCGTGAATAAAGAGGAGATGTACTCTGTTAATCAAATACTAAAGAGATTTCATTAACCCCTTCCATTTCATTCCTATTAACAGCATCATTCAATATTTCCAAAATAGTACGAGTTTATAGATTTAATGAATAACATGTTGCCAAATACCAACAGTTCTAATCCAATTTCCAACATCAAATACCACCCACAACCTGTCTACAGAGCCTCTAAGTACAACTGAAGAGTAATATGGAAACGCCGGCAATAAGGCCCTGGCTATACCTCAACCACAAAGTACATGAGAAACAAAAGATACATAACCCCGAAATGACGTGGGGCTCACCAAATCAGCTGAAAGGAGTGTACTACTATCACTGATCAATGCCACCTGTTGTAGAACCACCTGCATCCATTAAAGAAGCAGCGCCCCCGGCAAAAGGGACGTTAGTACTGTCGAATAGCACTAGTATGTATAGCTAGAAATCCTCTTTCAAAAGAGAATGCCCATATGATCTATACGTGGAACACATAATATAATGTAATTGAAACAACCTGTACAAACAAGGACAACAAAAGGGGAACCTATTGTCTGCATTAATAATGTGTCTCATTAGACCGTCCTTAGTGTTCACATATCATATTATACACTTATGCGTTTCATAGACCGTCCATAGTGTTTATTCATACCGCACATAAATACCTCTTAGACACAATGTACCTATGCGTTTCATAGACCATCCATAGGATTTCATATCACAATGGATTTCATAACACAATGTACCTATGCGTTCATAAACCGTCCACAAGATTTCATATCGCAATGTACCTATGCGTTCATAGACCGTCCACAGGATTTCATATCGCAATGTACCTATGCGTTCATAGATCGTCCACAGGATTTCATAACACAATGTACCTATGCGTTTCATAGACCGTCCACAGGATTTCATACCACAATGTACCTATGCGTTTCATAGACCGTCCACAGGATTTCATACCACAATGTACCTATGCGTTTCATAGACCGTCCATAGGGTTTCATAACATAATATACCTATGCGTTTCACAGACCGTCCATAGGGTTTCACAACACAATATACATATGTGTTTCATAGACCGTCCATAGGGTTTCATAACATATTGGAAACAAAAGTACAAATACGTACATCTCATATCCTTTCACACCACATATCACTTAATCCGTACTTTCAACCACTTACAACATTATTATTTCATTGGCTCTCTTGGCCATACATATGATTCTTTATTCATGGCGCAATGGCCGTATTTCATATTTCACACTTTCATTTCTTCCCTTTCATAGATCATCATCATAACTATCAACAAGTAGAATATTCCGGAAATCACAACTTTAAATTCATTAGTAATGAAGGCTTTAAACACAATCGATTTCTTTCCAATAAATGAAGTAAAATGATTGGCAATCGAAGTACAAGTTAAAATCATACACAATTTCCACTCACGAATATGTAAGAACGCAAAACACATTGAAAATTACTTACAAAGTATAGCATTAGCTAAAACAACCACATATGGGCATCACTTGAGTTGATAAACATTTAGCCGATTATATTGTCGAAGTCAATTTTGGAATAGTTGAGTCAAAGCTCATTTTATAATCTTTCTCACATTATTTCATTTCATTGGCACCATTGGTCACAAGTATAACTTTCACAATTGGCACGTTGGTCACACTTTATATTCCCAATTTACTGATTTCGCTTCCAACCATCTTTATAGGTTATCAACAATAAGACATTCCCAACGAAGACTTTAGGTACACATATGAGCAATTAAGAGTCTTAAGAATATTGAGATTTTCTCACACAATTTGGCATACTAGCTTTCATTTGAAATACGATTCAAGCCACCACATTTTAATACGTAACCCATACTTTGAAACTCACGGAAACATTATGGAATTCAATTCCAAGAGAGAAGGTTTAGCCAACATACCTCAATTGAGCTTTCCTTAAATTACTACAACGTTCCGAAAATTCTAGCAATCCCAATCTATTTGAGACATAACAAAATTGAACCATAATTAGGAAGATATTCATGGTCTCAGCTCATTTGAGCATTTTATCAAACACTAAGTGTGGATTACGGTTCAAGGTCCTTTTATGGAGGATTCCATCATCCCACAACCCAATCATTACTATTTTTAGCTCAACAATCTTTCTACACCCTTTAATAACACATGCATGTAAAATAAACAACCCTATAGCCCAGAAATTATCTTGCTTATTACCCATTTCTAGACAAAATTCGAAATTGAGGGTTAGGGTGTAGAATCTTACCTCTAGGATGAAGACTTAGTGAGTTTTCCTCCTTAATCTTCCAAAACTTGAGCATGAATTGAAGAATCAATTATTGAGGAACACCTTCTCACTCTAGGGCACTCTCTCTCACTCTAAAATATCAGATTTATTTAACGAAATAGGGTCGGGTTTTTAAAACCCAAAAATGAAGCTCCGGAACAGGTTCTGCGGTCGCATATGCAACCGCATAATGGTTATTCGGACGGCATATCGGTCGCATAATTGGTGTCCAAATTGACCAAAAATCTGCCTGAGTCTGCGGTCACTATGCGGTCTGCATAATTATTCTGCGGTCGCATAGTACACCGCATAATTGCTTCCAACTGACCCAATTAACTGCCTCACTCTACAGCCATTATGCGGTCCGCAGAGTGATTCTGCAGTCGCATAATGGACCGCAGAAATGCACTTTTCCGCCAAAAATTTTCCTTTACTTTCCCATGCATTGTTCCACCCAAAAGGTCCGAGCACGTAATCCTAGTCCGGCACTATGAAACATTATTTTCTTTGCAAATTTTACCGGGCTTTACACTTAAGTTCTTCAAAAATTTTCGGGGTGTTACATTTTCCCCCGCTTAGGATCATTCGTCCTCGAATGAGGGTCAAAACCTGTTATTAACATCTTATGCAACTCAGTTTGTTTCATACAACATTCGAGAAGCCCCAAATTTGACTAACTCATAAAATTTCAAAAATTTCGCCAGAGTTTCCCTTGTAACTAGGCCTATCCAGCTGTCAGATAGCCCCAGAATCATTACCAAGGGACTAAGTCCTTGCACAAACCGGCGCACACTAGCCTCTATTCTACAATCCTCAAACACGTAATCCTAGTCCGGCACCATGAAACATTATTTTCTTTGCAAATTTTACCGGGCTTTACACTTAAGTTCTTCAAAAGATTCCGGGGTGTTACAAGTAAAGCATACCCGGGAGCGACTGTTGACAGCTCAGAGTCGTCAGAAGTCATATTCTGACGTGCGGCGACGAGACTTAGAGTTCAGGATTAATGACTGGGTATTCTTAAAGGTATCACCTATGAAGGGCGTAATGAGGTTTGGCAAGAAAGGCAAGCTTAGCCCACGGTATATTGGGCCTTATAGGATCATTCGGAGAGTGGGCCAAGTAGCTTATGAGTTAGAGTTGCCCTTAGAATTGGAGTCTGTCCATCCGGTTTTTCATGTTTCTATGCTACGAAAGTGCATTGGCGATCCTAGCCGAGTGGTACCTACGGATGATGTACAGATTATAGAGGACTTGTCATATGAGGAAATCCTAGTTGCCATCCTAGACCGACAAATCTGCAAGCTACAAAATAAGGAGGTAGCCTCTGTGAAGGTTTTATGGAGGAGCAAGAACATACAAGAGATGACGTGGGAATCGGAGGAAGAAATAAAGTCTAAATACCCCCACCTATTTCAAACTGAAGATATAGCTCGAGATGGGATACTACAACACAACTCTATTCAGGCTAGCAGGTCATCAGGTAAGCTTTTATTCTTGACTTTCAATATTTATGATTTACGATCGGTGAGGCAAAGTGTTGCTATTTATATACCTTGGCCATGTGTGGCATGCATAGTATGTTTTCTGGCTGCATGCAGGTTGGTTTTAGTCTAGTGTACGGAGGAGACTCTGGCAAAATTTTCCAAAGTCTCTAAGAGTAAACATTCGAGGACGAATTTCCTAAGGGAGGAATGATGTTACACCCTATATTTTCGTACATAAAAGTGCGTCGTAAGCAAATTAATGTAGGACCAAAAATGAGATAATATTTGAATATATATAAATTAAGTTAATCATGTTACCTCGGAGGTTACAAATAGTGATGATCATGAACAACAAGTACAAAGAGGGTTGGAAGGTTCAGAAGCTAAAGGAATTGAAGAAAATAATATTTCGTTGAAAGTCGCCAAGTTGGGAATGTTATAACATGTACCTTTGGGGTGAGACTAGGGTGCTTAACATGATAAAGAGATTATGTTATGATTTATATTAGTCGTATGACAGCCGTACGTTATGTTTTGAAGTCAAGTGAATTGTGGAACAAAAGTCGATGAAAGTCATCACAAGTTACGTTCATAAGTTTTACTGAAAGTTTTGGTCAAATGTAATTGCTCTTTTCTCCCAATATACTTAGAGTTACGGGGTGTTCTACCCATAATATTGAATATCTATGAGTCTACTTTCTAACTCATTACACTGCTTGTCAATACCACATTGGAGTAGAGAGATATGGGCATTTTGGCGAGACTGCGCAAGCTGCTAGGTGACAAGTAGGTGTGTCACCTACTTGCTTAAATGAGAGTCCAAAAATGGGCCATTTCGGGTCGTCCAAAGAGGCCTTTTAAAGGCCTATTTTCTTCATATATTAGACTGAAAATAGGGCATAATAACCAGACATAATCTCTGCAAAAATCCTCCAAAATTTCCCACAAACCCTAATTGATTTTCTCTCCCTTTCAAGTTCTAATTGGAGGTAAAACCTAGAGTTTGAAGAACCAAGATAGGAGATGAGTTATCCAACAAATAAGGCGAGTTTACTGCTCTCTTTCATCCATTTTTTCTGCTGTAAATTCATGGTAAGTCGGTCTATACTTTTAAGAACTCACGGGATGGTGATCGGAAGCCGTGAGTTCGAGTTATTCACTTGTAGCGGACTATTTTGTGGACTGTTTTGTGTTGCTGTTGGGCTGCATGTTTTACTACTGTTTTGTGGAGTTTTGGAGGAGGAAGGGGGTGGAGAAACACCATATAAATGTAGGGTGGTGGGCTGGTCGTTCGTCGTAACATTTTTGGATCGTTTGACACTACTACGATAGTCATTTTGTGTATGAAGAGATTGGGGTGTGTTGGGCTGTTTTGTAGTATTTGATGGTGTATATAAGGCTGGAAAATAATGTATATATGTTGTTATTGTTGTGTTCTTGTGTTGTTGGTGGTATCTTGAATTTGGAGGAAGTAAGGATTATAGGGGAGATGCTGCCCGTTTTAATACAAAATAAGCTTGTCGTTCGTTGTGCGATAGTTGTACCTTTTGTAACTTAATAATAGTATTATTATCGTTATTGTAGATTAAGGTGCGAAGAGGTGAGTTCAACTTGGTGATTGGAAAGATTGTGATAAGGTATGTTAAGGCTAAGCCCTTCCTTCATTTTGGCATGATCTCGTAATTACATGTGTTTGATAACGAGGCATAAAGAGAAGTTGATACTCCCGAATTTATATACACTATCCTAGTCTTATAAGTTACAGTATTTTCCCTTATCGGGACTTCATATTCAGTTTAGTTTTGTCTTTATTCAGTCAAGAGAGCATATGGTCTATATATATACAGTATTACAGTATTTTCACCACCAACGAGCTACAATCGGTGGGCAGGCCCCTATTTGGCAACCTCTGATCAGATGGTAAGTTATATACCGAGCCTACTGTGGCCGAGCGCCTATGAGCGAGCCCAAAATGGCCGAGATACAGAGCATAGTATGGTCGAGCACCTATGAGCGAGCCTACTACGGCAGAGCAGTTACACGTTCCAAGGCCGGACATTTATTTTATTTATTATATTGAAAGAGTTGAGTCAGTATCAGCAGGTAAGTATATCTCCAGATCATCTTTGACTCCCAGTTACTTTCAGTTATCATATTATAAGTTCAGTTTCAGCTTTCAGTTTTTTTATTGCCTTACATACTCGGTACATTATTTCTTACTTATGTCCCTTTTCAGGGGGCACTGCATTTCATGCGTGCAGGTTCAGACAGATAGACGGGTAGACCTCCTCAGTAGGTGTTTCCCGAGTTCAGCCTGATCGGTAAGCTCCACGTCCTTCGGAGTTGCTGGGTCTTGAATTTTGTATACATCTTATGTATATCTGTATATATGTTATGGGTAGGTCGGGGCCCTGTTCCGATCATAGTACATCCATTAGTAGAGGCTTGTAGACATATCCTGTCAGTTAGTGCAGTATGTTGGGCTTGTAGGCCTTTTATGTATATTTTGTTGGTTTGTCAGCTGTAGTAGTTATGACTGCCTTGTCGGCCCAACGTTATATTGATGGTTAGTCAGCATTAGTTTCCATACAGTTTTATATTTTGCTTCGCAAATTATCTTACAATGTGGCCCAATGGGCAAAGTATGACATTATATATTCAGAGTCCCTTAGTCGCAAGTTGGTACGCAAGGTTAGGTGAGGCACCAGGTGCCGGTCTCGCCTCTCCCAGGTTCGGCTGGGGTCCTCCTGTCTTGTTTGTAAAGAAAAATGATGGTTCTATGCGTATGTGTACTGATTATCGCCAGTTGAACAAAGTCACGGTGAAGAACATGTATCCTTTGCCTCGTATTGATGACCTATTTGATGAGTTACATGGTGCCAAAGTGTTTTCCAAGATTGACTTGCGATCAGGTTATCATCAATTGAAGATTCGGGAGCGAGATATCCCGAAGACTGCTTTCAGGACCAAATATGGTCACTATGAGTTTCTTGTTATGTCTTTTGGGCTGACCAATGCCCCAGCAGCTTTTATGCACTTGATGCATAGTGTGTTCCGGCCCTATATTGATTCTTTCATCATCGTATTCATTGATGACATTCTAGTGTATTCCCAGACTCCGGAGGATCATGAGCAGCACCTGAGGACAATGCTTCAGACTTTGAGAGAAAAGAAGTTGTATGCAAAGTTCTCAAAATGTGAGTTCTGGTTAGACTCCGTGGCATTTTTGGGTCATATTGTGTCGAGTGAAGGGATCAAGGTGGATCCGAAGAAGGTGGAAGCAGTGTAGAGTTGGCCCAGACCATCCTCAGCTACAGAGATCCGGAGTTTTCTTGGGTTGGCGGGGTATTACCGTCGGTTTGTTGAGGGATTTTCTTCTATTGCAACACCTATGACCAGGCTAACCCAGAAGGGTGCTCCGTTCAGGTGGATAGAGAAGTGTGAGGAGAGCTTTCAGAAGCTCAAGACAGCTTTGACCACAGCCCATGGCGTTGGATGTTCAGGCCTTAGCCAGCCAGTTTGTGAGATTGGATATTTCGAAGCCGAGTCGAGTATTGGCGTGTGTGGTCTCTCGATCTTCCCTTTATGATCGTATCAGGGAGCATCAGTATGATGACCCCCATCTGCTTGTCCTTATGGACACGCTCCAGCACAGTGATGCTAAGGAGGTCACTATTAGGGAGGATGGTGCATTGAGGATGCATGGCAGGTTATATGTGCCTAATGTGGACGGTTTGCGTGAGTTGATTCTCCAGGAGGCCCATTTCTCGTGGTACTCCATTCATCCGGGTGCCATGAAGATGTATCAGGACTTGAGGCAGCATTATTGGTAGAGGAGGATGAAGAAGGACATAATAGAGTATGTGGCTAGATGTCTAAATTGCCAGCGGGTGAAGTATGAGCGTCAGCGACCGGGTGGGTTGCTTCAGAAGATAGAGATTCTGGAGTGGAAATGGGAGCGGATCACTATGGACTTCGTCGTTGGACTCCCACGGACTCAGTGAAAGTTTGATACAGTTTGGGTGATTGTGGACAGGTTGACCAAGTCAGATTATTTCATTCCTGTGATGACTACCTATTCTTCCGAGCAGCTGGCTCGAGTTTATATCCGAGAGATTGTCAAACTTCATGGCGCGCCGGTATCTATCATCTCTGACCAGGGCACGCAGTTTACATCACGTTTTGGAGAGCCGTATAGCAGGAGTTGGGTACTCGAGTGGAGTTGAGCATAACTTTTCACCCTCAAACGGACAGGCAGTCCGAGCGCACTATTCAGATTCTTGAGAATATGCTCCGTGCGTGTGTGATGTAGTTTGGAGGTTCTTAGGATCAGTTCTTGCCACTTGTAGAGTTTGCCTACAACAACAGTTATTAGCCCAGCATTCAGATGGCACCATATGAGGCTCTATATGGTTAGCGGTGTCGATCCCCAGTGGGTTGGTTCGAGTCGGGCGAGGCCAGATTATTGGGTACGGACTTGGTTCAGGATGCCTTGGAGAAGGTGAAGGTGATGCAGGACAGACTTCACACAGCCCAGTCCAGATAGAAGAGCTATGCGGACCGGAAGGTTCGCGATGTTGCATTCATGGTTGGAGAGCGGGTCCTGCTTTGGGTTTCGCCTATGAAAGGCGTTATGAGGTTCAAAAAGTGGGGCAAGCTGAGCCCACGGTTTATTAGCCCCTATGAGGTGTTGCGGCGAGTTGGGGAGGTTGCTTATGAGCTTGCCTTACCTCCCAGCCTAGCAGGAGTTCATCCGGTATTTCATGTTTCGATGCTCCGGAGGTATCAGGACGATCCGTCTCATGAGTTGGATTTTAGCTCAATCCAGTTGGACAAGGATTTATCCTACGTTGAGGAGCCAGTGGCTATTTTGGACAGGCAGGTTCGGAAGCTGAGGTCAAAGAACATTGCATCAGTAAAAGTTCACTGTCGGGGCCAGTCGGTCGAGGAGGCGACTTGGGAGATCGATCAGGATATGCGCAACCGTTATCCTCATATTTTCACAGCTTCAGGTATGTCTCTATACTCGTTTGAGGACGAATGATTGTTTTAAGAGGGGGAGGATCTGATGACCCGGCCGGTCGTCTTGAGAGTTATAGCCCCGATCCCCTATTTAACTGCTTACCCCGTACATTTTTCTACTATTGTGACTTGCCGGGAGGTTTCATTTTGGTTTTTGGAAGTGTTTGGGACACTTAGTCCCTAAATGGAGGTTTAAGCCTTAAGATTGGCACCGTAGTCGAAACTGTGTGAAGACGACTCCGGAATGGAGTTCCGTCAGTTCCATTAGCTCCATTAGGTGATTTTCGACCTAGGGAGCGTCTAGATTGTGTTTTGGAGGTCCGTAGATTATTTAAGCTTGAATTGGCGAAAGATGATTTTTTGGAGTTTTGGACCGGTAGTGAAAATTTTGATATCGGGGTCAAAATCTGATTTCGGAAGTTAGAGTAGGTCCGTAATGTTGAATATGAATTGTGTACAAAATTTGGAGTCAATCGGACGTGGTTTGGTTGGTTTCGGCATCGGTTGTCGAATTTTGAAGTTTCAAGTTCTTTAAGTTTGAATTGGGGGGTGATTCTTGATTTTTGCATTGTTTGATGTGGTTTGAGGGCTCGACTAAGTTTTTCTGGTATTTTAGGATTGGTTGGTATGTTTGGTTGAGGTCCCGGGGGCCACAGGTGAGTTTCGGACGCCCAACGGATCGATTTTTGGACTTAGGAGGTTGCTGAAGTTTTCTGGTGTCTGAGTTCTGGTTTCCTTATATGCGATCACGTGGGGTGATCCGTGATCGCGTAGGCTTAGATGGGTAGAGGATGAAATTGTTCTTTGCGTTCGCGGCATGCGAACACATAGCGATGTGAGGTGGTGCACCGCGAACGCAGAGACAAGGTCGCATTCACATAGGGTTAAGTGGACCAAAGCTGGGCCACGTGCTTTGCTCATCGCGAACGCGTGAGGACGTTCGCGATTGCGTGAGTATGGGAGCTAGAGCATCGCGTTCGCATGGTGGTTTACGCAATCGTGTAGAGTTAATTTCTGGGGCAGCAAAGTTGTTCTTTGCGATCGCGAGGCTACTTCTGCGATCGCGATTAAGGAATCACTGGGCAGTATTAAAGTTCAAAAATGAGGGTTTTGAGTTCATATCACAAAATTGAATTGGGAGCTCGGTAGAAGACGAAATTTCGAGAGATTTTTAGAGGAAGTCACTGGGTAATGATTCCTAACTCCTTTATGGTTATATCCCACTAATGTATCATTAATTTGATCATTTAATTTCGGATTTGGGGAAAAAATTTGAGAAAAGTTCTTAGGCCGAATTTTGGGGTTTTGATCGAGATTTTGGTATCGGATTTGAGTAATTTTGGTACGAGTGAACTCGTGAGTGAATGGGTGATTGCATTTTATGACTTTTACCCGATTCCGAGATGTGGGCCCTTGGAGGCTTTTTGAGCAATTTTTCAATTTCTTGCGTTAGCTTTGATTTCATTAGCTAGATTAGTTTCTTGTAGTTATATTTATGCTATGTAATTGATTTTGGCTAGATTTTGGCAACTCGAAGCCGGATATTTGTGGAAAAGGCATTGTGACTGATTGATTGAGCTTGGTTCGAGGTAAGTAGCTTGCCTAACCTTGTGTGGGGGAAACTCCCTTTAGGAATTGGTACTGTTTGATATGTGAGTGCCGTGTACGTGAGGTGAAGAGTACGTACACATGCTATTTGTTGTAAAACTCCGTTTTTCACTAAGTCATAACTTGTTTTCTCCTTATTTGAAACACAGTAGTATATTTACTATCCTGTTTAGACTAGAATAGCATGCCTATTTGTTTAACTGCCTATTCGAACTCTGTGCAGCATGTTTAGTGAAATTACCTGCTTTCCTTTACTTTAACTTTGTCTAAACTGTAGGATTTCTTGCTGTAATTGTTATCTCGGTTAGTTGCGCTGCATATTTACTTTGAGACTATGGAACGGTATTCCAGGAGATCCCCCTGTACTGCATATTTACTTTGGGACTACGGAACGGTATTTCGGGAGATCCCCCTATTTTGCATATTTATTTAGGGACTACGGAACGGTATTCCGGGAGATCCCCCTGCACATTTACGTTTGGGACTACGAGACGGTATCTCGGGAGATCCCCTATTGTTATCACTGTGTTCTGAGCTGTTGTCTTTCATTGATTCTATTCCTGTTAGATTTTCGTATTTATTTTACTATGATATTTTATTCTGTCTTATTCATTATATTTATACCAGTAGGGCCCTGGTCTGATCTCGTTACTACTCGAGCGAGGTTAGGCTTGGCACTTACTGGTTACCGTTGTGGTATACTCACGCCCTTACTTGCACACGTTTTTCGTGTGCAGATCTAGGTTCATCTTACCAGCCTCATCACTAGTTGTAGTCGCTGCTACTTATTGGAGACTTCAAGGTACATCTGCTCGCGCCCGCAAATCCTCGAAGCCCCCCTCTATCCCTCTATGTTCATTTTTCTTTCTTTCAGTAGAAATGATGTATAGAACGGTTAAGACTTCTTAGTAGCTTGTGACTTACGGTATTCCGGGTTTTGGAAAATTGTTTTGTACATTTTCAGAGGTGCTAATTGTATATGCCGAGTAGCATTCAGTTGCTTATTAGATATTTGTTACTGTTAGTAGTTAATGTTCATGCTTTAGTTTTACTTCCGCAAAAGTGTTAGGCTTACCTAGTCGTAGAGACTAGGTGCCGTCTCACGGAGGGAGAAATTGGGTCGTGATAGATACCATGTGAATTGTTAATAAAGGTAAGATAGGTGTAGTTTACATTTGGGCCATATGGAATCTTGAAAGAAATAGGCCAAGTTATGAGTATGATGTGTCCCCCATCGTTGTTCTCCATGCACCTAGTGTTTCATGTGTCTATGCCCGAAAGGGTAGTTGGGAATCGTTTGTCTATTATTCTGGTGGAAGCTATGGAAGGTGAAATTAATGGGTAATTAGCTTATGAGATGTACCTAATTGTCATCCTTGTTAGATAAGTCCGGAAGTTGAGATTGCCTCCGTCAAGTGCTATGGCTAAGTTTGTGAGTCGAGGAGGTCGCCTCGATGGCCGAGAGTGTTGTGGGAAGGGAATATTCTCACTTATTTGTAGAGCCAAATGGTTGTGGTTCAAAAGTACTTTTGATGTGTTATGATTTAAACGTGTACAGTTCATGTCAAGATACCACTTTTGTTAATGTAATGCCCTTAATGTTGAGGTCGGTGTTATTAATATATATTGTGATTCTTTGTTGAGTTGTGGATGTGTTGTTAGGAGTTGTTTTGGTGGTTCTCTGGCAGGTGGATAGGCCCAATTACAGGGGAGACTCTTCCAAAATTTCTGAAAATTTGGGAGATAGTCAAATTGGGGGCTTATGATGTGTGAAAGAAGAGATGAATTATGTTGGGTGTTTTGGGCGGACTCTACTTCTCATTCGAGGACAAATCACCCTAAGTGGGGGAGGATGTAAGGCCCCGTATAATTTTGCCAAGGAATTTAAGGTTTCGTGGTGTCGAGGTAGGCCTATGTGTTTGAGGAGTGGATGGAAATTGTTTTGCAGTAGAAGGCAATTCTGCAGTCTGTTTCGCGACCGCAAAACCTTTTTGCAGGTCGCATAATCATCGCAGAGTTGAGTAAAGAGTTTGTTGAATTTTGATGGTCGTTTTGCGGTCCATTCTGCGATTGCATATCCATTTTGCTGTCCGCATTTTCCGTCGCAGATTTGGCATGAAGAATTTTGTTGGGTCATTCTGCGGTCCATTCTGCGGTGGCATAAGTGGTCTGCGGACCGCAGACCTGTCGCAGAACGGTCCAGACCAGCCCATTTCTTGGCATCATTTTCGCGGTCCACTTTGCGGGCCGCATATCTATTATGCGGTCAATTCTGCGATCGCAGATCCGAGTTCGGAGGGTCCATTTTTCCTATTTTATAACTCAACCCCATTTTAATAAATAGCCTTTTGGAATGATTGTCTAATGATTTTAGAGAGAGGTAAGAGCATTTTAGAGAGAGAAGGAGAAAATCTAGCATTCTAATCATCCAATCTTGCACCAACCTTCAAGAATCAAGGAAGTCAATCACTAGATTATCATCTATCCGGGTAAGTCGTACTCCTAAGCTTTCATGCAAGAGGTTATGAGTTCTAGTGTATTGTTGTCATGACCAAAAATCCTAACCTGTTGTGATGTTGCCTATCGTCGTACTAGGCAAGCTGACATTTCAAAATATTTCCAACACTTTTAACGGAAAACAAATTTAAAGCACTTTAAACAATCGGGGTGTCACAGAGTACATGAGTATCTATACATCATCACAAGTCTGGAAAATATTTTCTATGATAGTCTCCGAGAATCCGAACTCCACAACTCAGCAACCACCGTGACCGACAGCATCTGGATCTGCACACAAGGTGCAGGGTGTAGCATGAGTACAACCAACTCAATAAGTAACAAATCTAACCTTTAGACTGAAAGGTAGTGACTAACTCAGCAGGTACAGTTCAACATAGAAATAACAGTACAAGAATGTAGGCTTGCTTCCATGTTCAACAATTAAACTCAATTCTAGTAAAATAGATCAAATTCTGAATGATATGATGAGTATGACCTCTCTACACCTACATGCCAATGCACGTGCTGGATGCGATGCACCATACTGAAAGTCTCATGTACCCATACTCTCTGAATACCCAATCGCTCAGTACTGTATATGGCCAATCTTGTATATGGCCAATTCAGCCCAGGGAAAATCCATCCCAAATATATATATATATCAACTAACAGTCAGTCACTCAGTACTGTATAAGGCCAATCCAGCCCAGGGGAAGATCCATCCCCAAATATAAATAATTCGGACAAGATCCATGTCCAGGGAAGATCCATCCCTCGATATAATCAACTATGCTCACCGGGGGTGTGTACAGACTCCAGAGGGGCTCCTTCAGACCAAGCGCTATAATAAGCCAGATCCATGCATAGATCAATAAACATGCTATGGCGTCCAACCTGATCCCATAACGGTCACTCTCAATCAGGCCCTCGGCCTCACTCAGTCATCAATCTCTCCCGTCTCTCTCTCTTGGGCTCATAATGTCGTGAAACTAGCCCAAAACTGATGATATGATATAGTAATAAATAGCAACAGAGACAGAGATATGATATGCAGTGAATAAATATGACTGAGTATGAAATTTCAATGAAAAAACAAATCAACAACAAGGAAACGACCACTATGGGCCCCAACAGTACCAGTAATAGCCTAATCATGATTTCTAAAATGATTGATAGCTCAATTACTTTATCACATGATGAAAATATAGATATCAACAAGATAAATCTAATGTACACTTTCATGGAATCGACCAGGTCACAGTTCGTACGGTGCACACCCACACACCTGTCACTTGGCATGTGCATCACCTCAACACCAATCATATAATACATAACTCGGGGTTTTGAACCCTCAATGCCAAGTTTAGAAGTGTTACATACCTCAATCCGATCAAATCCCTACTCCAACACACCTTTGCCTCGCGAAACGGCCTCTAAACGCCTCGAATCTAGCCATAAACAATTCGATATAATCAATATGGGCTAAAGGAATCAACTCCATAAGAAAATGCTAAGTTATTAATCAAAAGTAAAAAATCGACTCAAAAGCCGGCCCCCGGGCCCACGCCTTAAAATTTGATAAAAGTCACAAACCCCCAAAGCCCATTCAACCACGAGTCCAACCATATCAAATTTACCAAAATCCAACACCAAATCGTCACCAAAATCCCTAGCCTCAAACTCCCAAATTCCACCTTAAATACACAAACTAGTTGGGAAAATCAATGGGGAAACAAGATTATTGATAAAAAATGAGCACAAGGGACTTACCTCAAGAAACCCCTCGAAAATCCTTTCACGAATCGCCCAAACTCGTGCTTGAAATGTTTGCAATGAAACCAAAATTGCGACCCCTTGTTTTAATAATCTCCTCAGGCTTTCCGCTTCTGCGGACACTTAACAGCATATGCGGTGTCGCAGAAGAGACAATCCACCCACTTCTGCGGTGAACCACTAGAGCTGGGCCTCCACTTTTGCGGTCCTATCCCCTGTATTTGCGCAATCGCAGGTGCGGAAATCCCCATCGCACCAGCGCACAATCCACTTCTATGCCCTTCACGCTGCAACTGCGGCCACGCATGTGCGGAAAACTCCTCGCACATGCGACCACAATCGTCCCCACTCTTGGCCGCATCTGTGCATCCTCAGCTCGCACCTGCGATCAAAGCTCCGCAGATGCGATTGCACCAGCAGAATTCCTGCTTCAGCCATGCACCATGTCCTATTTTTGATACGTTAACCATACGAAATCAACCCTCAAATCACCTCAAACAACATCAAAAACATGAATTGCACCCCAATTCAAGCCTATTGAAGCTAAGGAATTCCAGCTTCTACAAACGACGCCGAAACCTATCAAATCATGTCCGATGGACCCCAAATTTTGCACACAAATCACATATGAAATTACGTACCTATTCCAACTTCTGGAACAGGAATCCGACCCCGATATAAAAAAGTCAACTTTCGGTCAAACTTTTCAAAAATCCAACTTTTGCCATTTCAAGCCTAATTCCACTACGGACCTCCAAATCACAATCCGGACAAGCTCCTCAGTCAAAAATCACCCAGTGGAGCTAACGGAACCATCAAAACTCCATTCCGAAGTCATTTACTCATAAGTTAACAACCGGTCAACCTTTTCAACTTAAGCTTCCAACGTTGAGACTAAGTGTCTCATTTCATTCTGAAATCTCTCCGGACCCGAACTGACTACCCTGGCAAGTTACATAATAACTATAAAGTACAAAATAAGCTGTAAATGGGGGAATGGGGCTACAACTCTCAAAATGATCGACCGGGTCGTTACAATTGTGGGGTTGGAAATAGGCCATGCATGTGACAATATGTTGTAGTATGTGGGATTAATGAACCATTTTGGTTAGTTTCTTGTTAAAATTGGTTGAGGGAGGAAGGTATTACCATTGTACAGCTTTATAGTCTATTTTGCATACTAGGTGTTTGACAAAATTCCTAAGAGAGTTACACCATGAGAATCCTTCTAATTATTATCCGATTTTTGCTATCTTCCTATAGATTGTTATTGCTAGAAGTGTTGGGCGTTGTAGTAACTTAAGGAAAGCTCAAACAAGGTATGTTGGTTGAACTACTCTCTTAGAATTGAATTACATGATGTTCCTGTGAGTTTCAAGTATGGTTGGCTCAAGTTCCTTATTCCCATGTTCCGAGTTGTTCCCAATAAATTCGATTATCCCGAGTAAGCAAAGTGTCGAGAATTATGTATTCAAAATATGTTCTGAATGTTCCTATCACATTATGTTATCTTTCGGGAATATGTTCAAGAATGATATGTGTAATAAAATGTTATGACTTTGAGTCATGTTTCAAATGAAAGTCCATTATGCTTAACTTGGAAAGAATACTCCATGCGTCTAAAACTCCAATTGCTTATATGTGTACCTGAAGTCTTGCTTTGAAATGCCTTGTTGTTGATCCTATATAAGGATGCTTGAAAGTGAAAGAAGTGGGTTGGAGATATAAAGTGTGTCCAACGTTCCAAGAATGAAAATTATACTTGTGGCCAATGGTGCCAATGAAATGAAATGATGTGAGAATGGTTATGAAATGAGCCTTGATTCAACTGTTCCAAATTGACTTGGAAAATAGATTTTCCTAAAAGCTTATGTACCCAAGTCATGCCCAAATGTGGTTGTTTTGACTAATGTTATACTTTGTAAGTATTTCCAATGTGTTTTGAGCTCTTATGTCTTCATGAGTTGAAATTGTGTATTGCCCTTTTTGGGGAAAAGTATTTCAAGAACAAATGATGTGTTACACGTTTATGATTTTAACTTGTGCTTCGATTGCCAATCATTTTACTCTATTTCTTGGAAAGAAATCCATTGTGTTTAAAGTTTTCATTGTTAATAAACCTAAAATTGTGATTTTCGAAATATTCTATTTGTTGATATTTATGATGATGATCCATAAAAGTAAAGAAATGAAAGTGTGGAATATGAGATACGGCCACCGTGCCATGAATGAAGAATCATAAGTATGGCCAAGAGAGCCAAGGAAATAACGATGTTGTGAATGGTTGAAAATACTAATGAAGATATATATAATGTGAAAGATAATGAGGTGAATATAAAATATATTTGTACTTTTGTTTCCCTTATGTTTCCCTTATGTGCAAAACAAAAAAATGTTTTCTTGGGAGTATTGTTAGTCACCGAGGAAGGGTAGGTAGGAATAACCTAACCCCGAAACTACATGTGTCGGTGTAGGGTGGCATTGTGATTATTCCCCTTATTTGGGATGAGATTGTTGTGATGAGAATATCCCCCTTTATTGGGATGAGGTGATTACTATAAAAGGGTGATGTCAATCCACACGGCATTGTGGTGAGATGGCCTAGCCGATCGGGTCGTGATCCGATGCCATGCCGCACACATAGTGATGATTGTGCTGGATATTGAAATTGAAACTGTGCTTGAGATTGTGATTGAGATAATGATTGAAGTTCGTGATAGTAATTGTGATTGTGGTTGATGTCTTCGGGGAAGACGGCCTAGCCGATCGGGTCGTGATCGGACTCCGTGCAAAATACACGGTGGCATATCTATATCGGTACTAATGATCTCCCAACCAAATATATATATATATATATATATATATATATATATATATATATATATATATATATATGTTATGTTTTAACTGGGCATTTGGATATTGTTGATTATGACTTGTTGGTTCTATGATCTTCCCTTTATTATATTGGCATTCTATTTTGAAAGAGGACATGTAGCTTTATATACTAGTACTATTCCACATGTACTAACGTCCCTTTCACCGGGGGCGCTGTATCTTCAATGGATGCAGATGGTTCGTCAACATGCGGTTTTGATCTTCATTAGCAGTTACTCTCTATTCCGCAGATTTTGGTGAGCCCTACTCTATTTCGGGCTTCATGTCATTTGACGTTGTACTTTATGTTTTGAGGTATAGCCGGGCCTTGTCGCCGGCACTTCAATACTACTCTTTTATTGTACTTAGAGGCTTCGTAGACAAGTTGTGGGTGGTGTTTGATGTTGGGAATTAAACTAGTAAATGTTGGTATTTGGGCAAACATGTTTTTCTTCATATCTATAAACTTGTAATATTTTGGAAATCCTAAATGAATATCCTTTAGTAATGGAAAACAGAATGTGGAATACTTGACTCTTCTCATGTCTATCACTTGTACTGATTCTTATATTGTTAATGGGCAAGGCTGGGTAGAAGGCATCTAGCAGGCTTGCTTAACTGATGTATCTTGGTTGAGCACCAGTCGCGCTCTCTGAGGTCAGGGCGTGACAACATCAATCCCAAAATCAATCTCCTTGTCTGGTGGGATCCTAGGGAACTCATCCGGAAAGACCTCTGGAAATTCATTCACAATTGGCACGGACTCAAGTGTAGGTGCCTCAGCATCGGTGTCCGTAAACCAGACCAAAAGGTAGATACACCCCTTGTTAATCATCTTCGAGGCCTTAAGATAATAAATAAACCTACCCATCGGTACCACATCATCCCCCTTCCATTCAATAACTGGCTCCTTTGGAAATTCAAACCTAACGGTTCTAGTTCAGCAATCAAGCTTGGCAAAACATGAATAAAGCCAGTCCATCCCCATTATTACATCAAAATCCACCATCCCCAATTCAATGAGATCGGCCATGGTGTCCCGACCACGCACCGTGACAACACAATCCCTATAAACATGCTCGGCCATAATAGACTCACCAACCGGAGTAGATTCAGAGAATGGCTCATGAAGTTGTTCCGGTTCTATCCCAAATTCCATAGCAACATAAGGAGTGACATATGAAAAAGTGGAACCGGGATCAATAAGAGCATACACATCATGGGATTGGACAATTAATATACATGCGACAATATCTGGAGAAGCCTCTGAATCCCGATGCCTATGCATAGCATAAAATCTGTTGGGCCTTCCCGAGTTTTGGGTACCACCCTAGCCGCACCACGCCCTGCGGGTACTGGAGTGCCTTGTGCTGGAAGAGGCACTATAGATGTAGTAGCTGCAGAACTAGCTGGATGTGCCACATCCTTGCCCATGATCTGGCGGGACAAGCGGCAATCCCTCTGAATGTGATCCCTCATACCACACTCATAGCATATAGGTAGGTCCATGAAGCAGACCCCAAAATGCATCCTCCCACACATAGGGCATCGGGGCCTCCGCTGCTACTGGAATTTCCCTCCAGGCCGACCCTGCTGGTGGGGTCCCTTGTTGCCCTGACTGGGTCCCGATGGCTGTGCACTCATCGAAGACTGAGCGAATGACTGAGATGGCCCTCCCCTAAATGCTGACCTACCACCACTACCGCCGGAAGAACCACTAAAGTTGCCCGCGGACCAGGCCTTGCTGCTACCCTCACTTTCCATTTTACTTTTCAGTTTATGATTCTCTATAGCTTGAGAAAATGCCACCATCTTCCCATAGTTCATATCAGAATTCAAGGCAGTTGTAGCGGCCTTATTAATAACAAAGGGCCTAAGGCCTTGCACAAACCGGTGCACTCTAGCCTCCATAGTGGGCAACATATGAATGTCATACTTGGACTGGCACGCAAACTCCATATGGTATTCCCACACATTCGTGCTACCCTGCCTCAGGCTCTCAAACTCAGTGGCACAAGCCGCCTTTGTCTCGACAGGCAAGAAATGATCCATAAAGGCATCGGTGAACTCACTCCACTTCGCCGGAGGGCTCCCCTCCTCACAGGACTCCTCTCACACTCAAACCAAGAATAGGCTACCCCTTTCAGGTGGTAGGAGGCTAACTCAACTCGCTCCATCTCAGTAGCACGCATAACTTGGAGAGTCTTGTACATCTCATCAATGAAGTCCTGGGGGTCCTCCTCGGGATTAGTACCCATGAACACTGGAGGATCTAACTAAAGAAACTTGTTCACCCTGGGACTAGCATATTCCCCTGGCTAACTAGAAGAAGTAGGCGCAACATTCGATCTCTAGTCCTAAGAAGCCACTATCTGAGCCAGCATCTGTATGGATCCCCTAAGATCCCCATCAGAAACACCGAAACTGGAAGCTGGGGCTGAAGGTGGATCTGGAATATTAGTTGGAGGAACCATTGCATCCTCGGTAGGTGTAGAAAATGATGCAGTCTGAGCAGGGATAGTAGAATCAGAAAGTATAGTAATTGTGGAATATCCTCACCCCTCGAGTACTCTCCCGCATCATCAAATACAGAATCAACTGCCACTCCTGGGGTGACATTGGCTCTTTGGCCAGTTCTTGCCTTTTTCCTAGGCGCCATGTAGTGAAAGTTAGAGCAATGCACGAGTTAAAGGAGCAACAATCTTACAATCAGCTTTATCGCATGATCGAGAACATCAAAGAAGGGTATTATTCCTAAATGTACAAGTAGCCTCCTAATTATAGATGTGTTCAACAATACATCGATAAGAAGGACTCTACTAGACACAGCTCCGACATATCCTAGGACCTCGGGGAGTGCGACCGACGCTCAACCGAGATAACCCGGCCGAGCAAGCCTGTTAGGTTTGCTTCTACCCAAACTCACCCGTGAATAAAGAGGAGATATATTCTATTAATTAAACACTGAGAGGAATTCATAAACAACCCCAACTCCATTACCATTAATTACTCTATTTTTAAGCCAAAAAATACAAACACTTTTATAGTTTGAAGTGAAACATGTAATACACATACGACAGTGCTAGCTTGACTTTCCCAACACCAATACATAACCCACACTATATCTACGGAGCCTCTAATAGATACAAAAGAGTACAATGATAGTGCCGGTAATAAGTCTCCATCTATACCTCAAAACATAATATACTCAGAACAAAAGATACACGACCCCAGAATGAAGTGGGGCTCACCAAGTCAGCTGGGAAGAGAGTGTACCGCTATCACTGGTCAATGCCTCCCGCTGTGGAACCACCTGTATCCATTAAAGATGCAGTGCCCCCGACAAAAGGGACGTTAGTACATGTCGAACAGTACTAGTATGAAAACCAAAATACCTATTCAAGGACTTGGAAATTCAACATGAACATGATGAATCATGGCATCAATAAAAGATCATATGGGAAATAAGTGGTTGATCATATTGATTTCATACAAGGTTTTCTTCCCAAAAGGGGTATAACATAATTAAGTCCTTTAGTGCTTCCTCATTACTGTTCATCTTAAGAAAGACAACCTAATCTCATCTCATGCTTTGAAACTTTTATCTATCTATTGGTGATTCACCTCAATGATTATCTATAATCTACCTCTTACGTAACACATTATCACTAGGGCTCACGTCTCATCGGGGAACATCTGAAGTGATTTGCCTAATCCACCTAGCGGCGATACTATACTTCAATAACCGTATTTTATGGCATCCCAATGTGGTTCATCTTATGGGGGGTATTCTAATCCCGTGCAATTAATGAAATCCCTTCTCTATGAATCATTACCTAATCGAAAGCCTAAACGTCATTCTCTTATCATTTATCATAATTACACGTTCATTCTACTACCAGGGCAACATTTCATCTATTCTAAATTCTCCTAGTCTTAGAGATGATGTGATGTCTTGATTGAGGTTCGAGAATAACATAAGGAAGTCTATGGTGCAAGCAAGTTAAAGGAAGGTTGCGAGTAGTATAAATAAATATTTGTAGGTCGCAAGCAAAAGTATGGTAGAGTGACAAGGTTTTAGGAAGACGGGAGTAAGGATAAGAAAAGGCAAGTGAGAAGGTGACGGGAATAGGTAAGTCCTCGGGATTAAGCCCATGAAAATAGGAGGCCTAAGTTGAGGGTTACCCCTCAAGAGTTCACAGTTACATAGTGGTACGCTAGGGCCAAATATGGCACCGGGTGCCGGCCACGCCTCCCCAGGTTTGGGGCGTGACACTACAAGCTTGCATTGCCACCTAGTTTATCAGAAGTCCATCCGGATGCTCCAAAAGTATCACGATGATCTGTTCCATGTATTAGATTTCACCTCAGTCCTATGGGACAAGAATTTGACTTACGGATATCCCTAACTTGTTTTGACTAATTTTGCCGAAAACTAGCATTTGTGAAAGTTGGAAATTACTAAGTTTAACCGTAAGTTGACTTCTTAGCTAACGGGTTCGGACTTTGATGTTAAAAACATGGAATAGTTTTGTATTGCTATTTGAAACTTGTCTGCAAAATTTGGTTCAATTCGAAATTCATTTCAAAAGGAAGCAAATTACTCTTGCACTTGAACTTAGATATTATAGTTAATGACTTGATATGCATCAAAATATCATCATCCACAAAAATAATAAAGTCACTAACATAAGAAATAAGAGTATAGTTCATTACCTCCAAAAATACCTTAGGTGTTCTAGAAAGACCAAGAATGCAAATAAACCAATTTTACATACCATACTTGGACTTATTTACCAATGGAACATCATCACCTTATATTATTTTATGTAATAGCTCCAACTTAGCAATGCTTTTAGGCAAATCCATGTCATAAACCTGTAAATAAGACTCAAAATAGTCAAAAGGTTCAATAATAAAGAATTTAACCAAGTTTTTATCTTCCACCATCCAACAAGAATTGATTTCGCCTAATTCATGTTGGAATCCAATTGTATCCTTTCCCACCATCTCTTGTTCCTCATCTCTCCCTTTAGAAGGTCTTTCAATACGCGGCTGCACAAAATCACAAGAACTAAAACAAGAAAGAGTTAATAGGTTAGGGAGTAAAGAACATTTTTTCTTACTTACACTCTCTTTGGATTTTATCACAAGACTAACTTTCTCCTCACCCTTAGCCTCTTTTCTCTTATTAAAGTTTTTTTCTTTTTCTTCACTCAAACCCTCTTATTTTTCTCTCTCTACCTCACAGACTTTTTTTTATCTCATTGCCTTCTCTCTTTTCTTTTTTCCCTCAAGCTCACTCTTTTCCTCCCTTGATATCCTACTCTCTTCACTCAACACAACCTCTCATTTTTCCTCTCTTGGGATGTCAACATGCACTCCCTTACTCTTCTCATTCTTTTCTCTCTCATATTTTTCCATATTCTATTTAACAATCTTTTCATCTTCATAAATTTGTGAGGGAGTCAAAGGTCTAAGAATGAGTTTCTTCCCGTTAACCTCAAAAGATATCTATTTTTTTCCATGTTATGTGAAGCTCTTCTGTTGACATAACATAGATTTCACAACAAGATATGATAATTATTCATGGGAATCACATCACACTAGATCGCATCCTCATACCTTCCAATAGAGAATAGTAATAACACTTTTTTATCTACCTTTACTCCTCTCAACATGTAGGGTTCAATATGCTCAACACAAGGCAAGTTCAATTTCTCAACCATATAAGTGCTAATTGAGTTATAGCCAAACTCTTTGTCAATTCTAAGGGCACAAATCGCAGACATCACTTTAGCTCTTGTTTGAAAAATAAATTTACTATTGTCTTCCTTCCATTCGGCATACTGTAAGTTTCACTTTTCAAATTGTTGAGTCATAGCTCGCCTCCTTTCTTCATAACTACATGTTTGAAACATCTTGAACAAAGATTAGAAGAAATATGTATCTTCAATTTTGGCCTTTTCCTTCTAATGCTCTCACCTCTCTTGCCTTTTTCCACTCAAAGCAACTCTTGGTCGTTAATCTTATTTTTATTAATAAACTTTACAAGTCACAACCATTAGTGATAAGAATATGGAGTTAGAAAAAGAAAAAACAAGTGAAAGACCAAACCTAGAAAGAATAGGAATTGGTTAGTAGGAAAAAAAAGGAAAGAATTTAAGAAACCCAAAACCCACAAGAATAAGGAAAGAAGTTACCTTAATCTTCAAGAACTAGGATCCCCTCTTCTTGTTTCCTTTCTTGACTTGAAAACTAAATAATACTTGTGTTTTGAAAATAATAATGAGCAACAATACTTTTTTTGGGCTGATTTTTGTTTTCTTTTTTTTTTTTTGTTTTTTTTTGTTTTGGCTCAAGGAACTGTCAATATTATCAAGATTAAAATCTTGATTAGCGTATGCTCTAATACCACTTTATAACAACACGATAGAGGGCCAAGAACTACTAAGGAAAATCAAGAAATGTGCGGAAGCTAAAAGAAAATAATGAAACAAAAAAGAAGACAAAAAATTAAAGTTAGATTGAATTCAAGAAAGAGTTTCTTGAATTCAAGAAGTCTATTCTTGAATCTGAATCCTAACAACAACAATTAGCTAACGAAGAACAAATCGCCTTTGATAGAGAATTATAAGAGATAGATTGTGAAACCTGACCCTTTAGAATAACAAGAACAATAATAGGCCTAAACTTATCACCATTCTTGAATACCTAGAAGTGATCTACGATTTCTAATAGGGTTTAATCTTACCACCTTAAGTTGAGTCTTGAAGGTTGAACAATAAATCCATGAGTAGCCATACACAAGAGTGCAAGAAAATCTCACAATTCTTTTTAATAATAGTCTGTAACAATCTAAGTCTAAAAATAATGAAGACACCCCTTTATATAGGTAAGAGGGGGTCACGAAATTAAGGTTAAAATCAAGGAAATAAAGTCCTAAACTACTTTGGACAACAAGTCCAACTGCCATAGGAAAAGGAAAAATAGTAGGAAACAAAAACCAAGTCATTCTTGGAAAGTAATTCCAACAATATTAGGAAAAGGAAAACATAACCTTAACTAACTAGGAAAGTAATAAATATAGTCCCAAAATATATGGAAATAAGTTCCAAACCAATCTTGAAAACCATGAAGGAAATTTGCGAGCAACATGGCACCAACTTGCACTCAAAATCTAGCACGCCTATTGTAACCTTCTTGGACATCAAGTAAGTCCTTTTTATATTATAAAAATATGGTTTTATGTAGGACTTCATGGGCTGCAAGTTTGGACATATTTAGGTGCCAAATTGGTCCAAAAGTGGTCTGATTAGGACCTTCTTCAAAGGATGTCTCTTGGGATCCAACGCTCTTCTTCTTGGACATAAATTTGTGCCATAAAATAATTGTAATACCTAGTCAGTTCTTATCCTTTATCCTTGAGCTTTTCATCCCAATGAACAACTTCTTTATTTGTATTTCTAATGGCCTTGTTTTGCAATTTTTTAGCTTGACATCTTGTTAAAGTACTCTTTGAGATTCTAAAGCTTCATCCTTATCCTTGAATAGAGTTGAGCTTCCTAAGATGCTATCATCGGGTGAGTTTCGGACGTGTTTCGGATGAGTTTTGCTAATGCTAGGACTGCTGGTGCAATGCCAGTTGTGGTGCTTTATTACAGATCTCGTAATTGCGAGGCCTGGCTCGCAATTGCAAGCCTCGCTTTTGCGAATAATGGTTCGCATTTGCAAGCATGGGCTGGGCTGGTGAACCTCGCATTTGCGAACTGTGGACCTTCACATTTGCAAAGGAAGTGGTCGCAATTGCGATCACTTTCCACTGGAGTACTGCTTCGCTTTTGCGAAGTTTTTGGTTGTATTTGCGGTGGTTATGGGTTCGCATTTGCGACCTAAATGTCGCATTATCGACTTTTGCTCTTCTGTGATAGGGTTCGCATTTGCGACCCTTGACTCACATTTGTGGTGTTTGCAATTGCGAACAAGACATGACAATTGTGACATCTGCAGCTGGGTGAAAATGGAATTTGCTCATTTCTCACAATTTCTCAATCCTAAACACCCTAGAGGCGATTTACCAAGAGAAGTTTCTTCCCAAATTCATTGGTAAGTGACTTTAATCCGTTTCTTTTCAATTACCTATTACATTTCATGAGATTTTAACATCAAATTTAGGATTTTCATGGTAGAAATTAGGGATTTGGGTAGAATTGAGGATTTTTGTAAGAGATTTAGACCTCGAATTGGGGTCAGATTTAGAAATAAATCATATAACCGGGCTCGGGGGATGAATGGGTAATCGAATTTTATTCCGAATCTCGATTTTGACCAAGTGGTCTCGGGGTTGACTTTTTTTGACATTTTCAAAAAAGATCTAAATTGAACCTCTTTCCTGTGTGGGTAGTTTCTAAAGCTTATTTTTAATCATTTGGTCAATAATTTGCTAGATTTGGTTGGTTTGGATGCTTGAGTTGCGGAGTGAGGTAAGTGTTTGATTTAGGCAAGGCCGTGGTTGATTTATTGTTTGAGTTGCGGAGTGAGGTAAGTGTAGGGTCTAACCTTGATTTGAGGAAATTAGGAACCCTTGAACTATGTGTTATGTGAATTACTTGTGAACCGGCGTATATGCGAGGTGATGAGTGTATATGCGCCGTTATGTTACTTGCTTCCCTGTCTTTGTTATTTCATAGTATATCTTGTTTCATGCCTTAATTGCTACATGTTTATTTGACTTCCATGCCATATTTGCTACTTGCCATTTAGTATTCCTTGTATTAAATTGTCCATTCCTTACATAATTCCATGCTTATTTGCTACATGTCTCTATTTGCTTTTCTTGAATATTTAAACTATCATATGCCTTGCTTGTCTTATAGTTTCATAACATTTGTTGCCTTCAATAATGTAGTTTTATTTGTATGAGATGTTAATTGGTAGATTCTGTTGAGTTGGTAAAGTTGAGGTATTCGAGTTGTTAGAGATTCTTGATTATCATGTTATTCTCCGTTACCACGACATTTTCTCTCTTGATGTAGAACTTCTTGTAAATTTTGGTTGTTGAATTTCTATTGTTATGTGAAATTGTTTGGGGAGCGGGTTGCATGCCGAAATAGAAATTGAAAGGTAATGAGTTGAAATGGTGGAATAAGGACGGATTATGATATTTCGTTCAAGTTATTGCAAGTGACCCTTAGCCTCGTTACTACTTCGTTGAGGTTAGGCTCGACACTTACAGAGTACATGGGGTCAGTTATACTCATACTACACTCTGCACTTCTTGTGCATCCCGGAGTTGGTCCTAGCTGCGCTGGGTGAGGTTGCTCGGATCTAGCTATCAGTGGAGACATGAGGTATAGTTGCACGACGTCCGCAACCCTAAAGTACCCTTCTAAATCATTTTAGCTGTTTATTTTAATTCATATAGTTATGTTTATTTCAGACCATTATCTGTAGTACTTTAGATGCTCATGTATTCGTGACACCAGTTTCGGGATTTGTATTTGGATTTCGCCAAATATTAGTTTATTACCTCATTTCAGATTATTCAATTTTATCATTGTCATTTAATTTGGAAATTGTTAAAAATAGTTAATAAATATAGCTAACGTTGGCTTGTCTAGCAAGTGAAATGTTTGGCACCATCACGGTCACGAGGGTGGGAATTCCGGGTCGTGACAGTCCTTCTTATCGGTATGTTGTCGACCACATCTATAATTAGGAGGCTACTTGGGTATTTAGGAATATCACCCTTTTTTGAAATCCTAGATCATGCTATAGAGCTCAAGGCAGAAAGCTAATATCCCAATTGTATCTCCTTTTTTCAGATGAGTAGTCTACGAGTTTGAAACACTGAGGAGGGAGTGACCCCGCCATTAAATTTGGGGGAGATTGCACAAGAGTTTGTTAGGAGATTGGGTCGAGTCGTGGAGGTATTGGAAGCACTAGTTGCTAGGAAAAATGCCCTTATTCCCCTTAATGTCACCACGCCACCCAATCATATGGCGCGAGCACCTAGGAAACGGAGAGGGTTGTTTGTACCAATAAATTGGAATTTCCAATTTGTAAGAAGCACCACTTGGGGATATGTTGGATGAATCTTGAAATATGTTACGGTTGTGGAAAGAGGGGGCACAAGAAGAACAAATGCCCCAGGCTGGGCACACCCAGTTAGGTCTTCCTGGTGTGTGAAAGGAACATTTCGCTCCATGTCGCAAGTATGCTCAGGAACGTTTTAGGAGCAACAGGCTTGGTCAATTCCAACGGCCCACACAGCAAGACGGTCAAGAGATTGTTAACCCTCCCGTCATGAAGGCTAAAATGAAGGGTATGGAGGATGCTCATGGTGTAAGCTAAATAGATGGTACCAAACATCTCACCAGTGATGTTACACCCCATATTTTCGTACATGAAAGTATGCCATAAATAAATTAATGGAAGCTCGGAAATGAGATATTACATTCCGCATTTTCGAACGTTAAAGTTTCGTCGTAGGTTAATCGACACAAGTTCGAGAATGAAATTATTTTGTGATTATAAGCATTATGCTATTTTAAACAAGTGATAAGTAAATTGGTAAAGGTGAGAGGGTAAGTAAATCGAAGAAAATGAATTTCGTCGAAGTTTGATATTTTGGGATAAAATATTGCCCGAGCTAAAATACTCGGTATTTATGGAGTAGTACCACACAAGGTACCACATGGCCATGATAATGAGGTGTATAAGGTATGCTAAAAATGAGCAATATTTTAAGTAATTTGGGATTATTCTTAATTATGCGGGTAATTGGTTAATTACCGGGTAATAGAACATTACCTAATTATCTAATAAGTGGATAAAGATTAAATTTCCCACCCTACCCCCACGTGGCAGCAAGACCCTAACTAAACCAATGACTCTTGGTCATTTGGGATTAGGTGGCAACTTAATACATTGAGTTCAAGACACATTTCATTCTTGGATTTTGAATAACAAAAACAACATTTTCATTCTCAAAATACTGCATCAGATTCCTACAAAATTCCTTACCAAAACTCTACAATCAGATTCTAAAACATTACTTTAACAATGTGATTCTTTCAAGCAATTCTTACGAGATTTTAACCAAACTTCTTGCAATCAAACAATTCCATCGAGAATTGTTAGAATTGTAGCAACGTAAAATTTTGCGGTTCTAAAGGAGTACAGTACAACCTTTTCCAAAAATATCATACGGATTTTTTCCTACTCCAGGTATGTTAAGGCTATCCCTTCTTTCTTTTTGGCACGACCCAAATGATACTGAAAGAAATGCACAGTTTCCATAAATGACTCTATTCATAGAAATATTAGGGGTGTCTATATTCTTGATTCCCCATGTGAATTATTATTATATCTTCTGTTCATGGGTCTCAGAAAAATACGTATTTGATAAAATTTATCCGACATGCATATTATTTTTATGACATTCCGAGAAAATCTTATTAACGTATTTCTTATGCATTTCATGCATTTATACATGTACATTGACCCATGACCAGATGGCGTTATATACGCGTATATATGTATATGGGATATGGGAAAAGGTTATTATATACGCGTATATATGTATATTATATGTATATGGGATATGGGAAAAGGTTATGGCGTTATATACGCACCACCACCTGATCAGCTGGTATACGTTGATGATTTGCCCAAAGTGGCCGAAATGATATGATGGGATGCCCTCAGAGGCTTGATGATGTTATGAACGCATATACCAATGCATGGTATGACATTTATATGCATATGCATGACATTATAAAAATGAAATGATTCACAGAGCTATGCAGACGTACATGTCGAGTCTTTTACTCCATGTTTCTCTCATGTCTATTATTTACTGATTTTTATTCCTTACATACTCGGTACATTATTTGTACTGACGTCCCTTTTGCCTGGGGACGCTGCGTTTCATGCTCACAGGTCTCGATAGACAGGTCGAGAGTCCTCAAAGTAGACGATCAGCTCAACGGAAGATGTTGGTGCACTCCATTTTTTCGGAGTTGCTTATGTGATCAGTATGATTAGGACATGTACTGATTAGTATGGCGGGACCCTGTCCCGACCTTTATGCCATTTATGTACTCTTAGAGGCTTGTAGACATATGTCATGTACGTAAAAGATTGTACGGCCTTGTCGGCCTATGTTTTGAGTTTATAAATGATGATGTTGGCCTATTAGGCCCGTATGTCACGTGTATATGATGATGTAATAAGAAAGATACGTTACGTTGGTACTCGGTTGAGTAAGGTACCGGGTGCCCGTTGCGGCCCATCGGTTTGGGTCATGACAAAAGTTGTATCAGAGAAGTTCTGTCCTAGGGAGTCTATAAGCCATGTCTAGTAGAGTCCTGTTTAGGGGTGTGTCGTGCACCACACTTATAAGCAGGAGGCTACAGGGCATTTAGGACTGTCACTCTTTCTTCTTACTCTAGATAATGTGGTAGAGCTCATTTGTAAGAACTCAATTTCCTAAACTCTATCTTGTTCGTAATACAACGATGCTTACATCCAGAAAGACAGTTGGTAAGAGATATAGCTGTGGAAGAGTTGAGTCAGAGGAACTCAATTTTTGCATCATGCTTATGATGGATAAATATGAGGTATTCAGCAGATCATGTGTATACTAAGACGTGTAAGCCTCTTGATAAGGAACCTTTAGGCAATAATATTTATCCACCTTTATGGTGAAAGACAATGAGAGATTCAGAAGATAAATACAAATTTCAAGAAGTAAAAGAAGCAAGATGAAGAAGGGTACGAGGTATCCAGTTAATAAAGATTATCATTATTTACCATTCAGGAAGAGAGATATAAGCATTTTGAGTTACCTTCAACAGTGACAAATGTATGTACAATCGGCCACACCGATCTTAGTTATGCCTTATGGGAGCTAGCAGACGTAGTTTAAGAGAAGGACGAGTTATCCGAATCCGACTAGGGATAGAGTAACCCAAAATAGTGGATAGATTGGTCGAGTTAGTTGACATTTCCGATGGATAGTGCAAACGTGGTGATGGATCTCCTCGTGAGACACCTTGATGGTGCACCCTAAAATAGTACAGCTAGATATGAGTACTACAAAGATAAGCACTGGAAGCCTGGAAGGGATAACTATTACCTTAGTGTGGCTCCCATCCCTAGTAGAAAGAGAATGTTAGGCAACCCGAAGAGCCAGTGGATGGAGCAAAGGGGAGCTAAAAGCAAAAGAATATCTTGTTGATGTTTTCAAAATAAAGTGATAGACATAAATGTTAGCGGGAAATAAGAAAAGCGTTAATGAAGCATTAAGAGTAAGATGTGATACATGGATGACAATGGTAGGTCAAAAAGATGACAGTATTACAGAGTCTATAGTCAAGTGAAGGAAAAGATGAGAGGCGACAGGCCTTGAGACAACAAAAGAGTATAGGCCATAAAGTCATATCCTCACTTCGAGAAATAAGTTCGTGACTCCAACGCAACTACCGGAAGGAAAAGTTAGACTCCAGAGTAATAGAAATCAGTATGGGCTGGTGAACAAGATAAACTAAACATGAATTAGGGATTGAGTGATTGGATAATACTCGACATCATGAGAGTTTTAGATTTCGTTCATGCGATAATAGAATGGACAACAAAAGAAGATTCATGAGAAATTCAGAGAATGGTCATTCAGGAAAACGCTTCCCTAACGCAAGCAATGTGAGAAAAGTTAAGCTTAAGGGACTATGTATGCCAGTAACACTAAGTGCCACTCTCACGAGTAAGGAATTTCGTTATCCTTGGTATAGAAAGATTACCGCAAGGCGAGTAAGGGTCATCGATAATGCGAGAAGACGCCAATGATGAAGAGGTAAAACATCTATAGGTATCGTTGTAGTGCTAAATATTAGTACTTCCCTAAAGGGGGGAATGTGGAGTGAGGTGGCATTAAGTCAGAATTAAGTGGTTCTAGTAATTATGGAATGGTAAAGGAAGAATGCAATAAAATGAAAAAGAGATGAGATTGCACTTATTCAAAGCCTACAGATATGCTATGATACAAGAGCATTATGCAAACACGACGTCAAGGAGAGGAAGTAATGGTTCTTGCCTGAGATGTTAGTGATTAATCAGGAGCCATTGCGAGAGGTAAGTTAAGACAAAGGAAATAACCTAAGAAAGATTACGCGGAATATTGATATGAGAATGGGCCAACGAGTAGTTAGTAATTGATTTAGGAAAAACCTAGTTATGGCTAAACAGGAGGTTACAGACAAATCAATAGATTGTGCAAGATAAACGGAGTGAACCCCAGCATGGGGAATTCAGTCTCGCAGATATGACATCGTGACCTAGAGAAATATTCGGATAGGAGTTGGGGTAGTTAAAGATGCCATATGAGTGTTAAGGGAAGACAGTCAAAACTTCAGTTCGGGAGCAACCGCATAAGCATATAAGTATGGAGGTAAGTAACTAAGAAATTTTATATTTGAGTACGAACATCAAAAATTCCGTCGAGTATACGATGTAATAAGCTCGCAGCCTTGGAAGAATCAGAGGGTCCTCCCTAAGTACTACAATGAAAGACTAGCGGAGGAAATAAGGAAGAAGGCTTTAACCAAGCACAATCACCTAAAGAGGAAATGGTCATGTAACAACAGTCTCACAACAACATTGTATGCACTCCATCAGCAGGTGGCACCTATCGTGGCTAATGAACGGGAAAAAAAAATTTCAAAATCAAAAGGTGATATTCAAGATAATATGGGTTGTATATATATATATATATATATATATATATATCAAAATCAAAAGGTGATATTCAAGATCATATGGGTTGTATGGAATTCCAATATGTGTGGGCACTAAAATAAGCTAAGTATGCACGCAACAAGGAGGCAGAACGACCAGGAAAAGCAATTGCTTGCATTTAAAGAAAGTTGAGAAGGAATGAAAGGAATTATTCGATCAATGATCCAGAGATAATTACATAATGAATGTACCTAAGATTTCGGAGTATTATCCATGCGGCATATATGTTGACAATCATACAGCCGTAGAAGATTCCGGTATAGGTTAAAAGAAAAAATTGAGCCCAGGTCATAGACAAAAGATTGAATTGTTATAAGATTGTATCATGGATAATCCATAGCGTCCATGAAGGGCTAAAGTAATAACTACTGCCATGAGCCGCCGATCGGAAGATAGCTTAAGCCTATATAAAGGTTGATCAGAAGGAAGAGGAAACTGAAGAGTTACAACAACGAAGTAAATCAGGAGTCTGATTATTGGACCTAGAAAATTATAGAAATTGCGCTTGAGAACATGGCAAAATCACTCTTAATATCAGAGGTGTAAGAGAGATAATGCAACAACCATATTCTATAATGGCTCTATAAGGAAGCCAGTTAGAAAAGTACCAGCCTTATAAGAAGTCAGTATGAAGCTCTCACCAGATTATATATACACCAGAGGTGCAAGTATTATAATAGAGCTTCAAGTTGTGAATATGAATTATACCTATGTGGGAAGGAGGCCATGAATGAGATAGAAGATATAATGTGAGATTTTAAGGTAAGTAAGGTAAAGGTGAACAACGTACGAGATATTCACATGCGGAAGGTTGTGTATACTTCAGATAAAAGGCTAGAAGCGTTAGGATTCAATATCCAGGAATAATAGCGGTGTCATCAGTGGCATACCTTCCGGCCCATGGTTGCTAGGTATTGAGAGGTCTGGTTAAGAGAGTAAAGAAGAATTAGAGACGATGTGATGTCTCTCCTGATGCTCCAGAATAACACAAGGAAATCTATGGGGCAAGCAAGTTGAAGGAAGGTTGCGAGTAGTATAAATGGATATGTGTAAATCGCAAGCTAGAGCGACAAGATTATAGGAAGACATGAGTAAGGATAAGAAAGGGAGAGTGAGAAGGTGACGAGAATGGATAATCCCTCGGGATTAAGCCCACGAAAATGAGAGAGAGCTGATGGGTGCCTGAATAAGCTCAAAGGAGTCTATGACTAGTAGCATTTAGAAGAGATGGAATGCTGCCCTGGTAGTGAAATAAGGGTGTGATTGCGATAGATAAAGGATGATGATTAGGCCTTCGAGTGAGTAATGATTTGAAGAGGATTTCATGGATTGTACGAGATTAAAATACCCACGTAAGTGAATCACATTGGGATGCTATAAAATATGGTCATTGAAGTACAATACCACCCCTAAGTGGATTAGGAAAGTCACTTCAAATGTTCCCTGATGAGACGTGAGCCCTAGCGGCAGTGTTACATAAGAGATCAAGTTATCAGTGGTAGATGATAGATCAACATTAAGGTGAATCAACAGTGGATGGACAAAAGTCACAAAGTATGAGATGAGATTAGGCTGTCATTATTAAGAAAAACAGTAATGAGGGGGCATTAAAGGACTTAGCTTATTGTATATAGGATAAGTAACGAAAGTAACCTGGAGTTCGGTAGCAGCCCCCAATAACGATAAATCAAAGTAAGAATTATGGCAGTAAAGTCATACGGATGGATAAACGGATCTATGACAGAAGGTAGCAACAATTAGAAGATTAGAAGGATTCCGACTACAAGTCGTGGTGTGAGAAAGAATATTAAAGGGGGGAATGCCCTGGCCCTTAGAATTATTCACAGAACAGTTGCTTAGATGGCAAGGAAAGTACTAAAATATTCAGAGGACATAAGGTATGAAAATGATAAGTGCATCAGTCAACATTCGAGGATGAATGTTCTAAAGGGAGGAATGATGTTACACCCCATGTTTTCGTACATGAAAGTATGCCATAAATAAATTAATGAAATCTCGGAAATGAGATGTTACATCCCGCATTTTCGAACGTTAAAGTTTCGTCGTAGGTTAATCGACATAAGTTCGGGAATGAAATAATTTTGTGATTATAAGAATTATGCTATTTTAAACAAGTGTTTAGTAAATTGGTGAAGGTGAGAAGGTAAGCAAATCGAAGAAAATGAATTTCGTCGAAGTTTGACATTTTGGGATAAAATATGGCCCGAGCTAAAATACCGGTATTTATTGACTAGTACCATACAAGATACCCACATGGACATGATAGTGAGGTGTATAAGGTATGCTAAAAATGAGCAATATTTTAAGTAATTTGGGATAATTCTTAATTATGCGGGTAATTAATTAATTATCGGGTAACGGGACTTTACCTAATTATCTAATAAGTGGATAAAGATTAAAATTTCCCACCACCACCCCCACCCCCACGTGGCAGCAAGACCCTAACCAAACCAATGACTCTTGGTCATTTGGGATTAGGTGGCAACTTAATACATTGAATTCAAGACATTTCATTCTTGGATTTTGAATAACAAAAACAACATTTTCATTCTCAAAATACTACATCAGATTCCTACAAAATTCCTTACCAAAACTCTACAATCAGATTCTAAAACATTACCTTAACAACGTGATGCTTTCAAGCAATTCTTACGAGATTTCAACCAAACTTCTTGCAACCAAATAATTCCAACGAGAATTGTTAGAACCGTAGCAATGTAAAACTTTACGGTTCTAAAAGAGTACGGTACAACCTTTTCCAAGAATATCATACGAATTTTTCCCTACTCCAGGTATGTTAAGGCTATCCCTTCTTTATCTTTAGCATGACCCAAATGATACTGAATGAAACGAGCAAACGCACAGTTTTCATAAACGAATCTATTCATAGAAATATTAGGGGTGTCTATATTCTTGATTCCTCATGTGAATTATTATTATATCTTCTGTTCATGGGTATCAGAAAAATATGTATTTGATAAAATTTATTCGACAGACATATTATTTTTATGACATTCTGAGAAAATATTATTAACGTATTTTTTATGCATTTCATGAATTTATACATATACATTGACCCATGACCAGATGGCATTATATACGCGTATATATGTATATTATATGTATATGGGATATGGGAAAAGGTTATGGCGTTATATACGCACCACCACCTAATCAGCTGGTGTACGTTGATGATTTGCCCACAATGGCCGAAATGATATGATGGGATGCCCTCAGAGGCTTGATGATGTTATGAACGCATATACCAATGCATGGTATGACATTTATACGCATATGCATGATATTATAAAAATGAAATGATTCACAAAGCTATGCAGACGTACATGTCGAGTCTTTTACTCCATGTTTCTCTCATGTCTATTATTTACTGATTTTCATTCCTTACATACTCGGTACATTATTTGTACTGATGTCCCTTTTGCTTGGGGATGCTGCGTTTCATGCCCGTAGGTCTCGATAGACAGATCGAGAGTCCTCCAGGTAGGCGATCAGCTCAACGGAAGATGTTGGTGCACTCCATTTATTCCGAAGTTGCTTATGTGGTCAGTATGATTAGGACATGTACTAATTAGTATGGCGGGGCCCTGTCCCGACCTTTATGCAATTTATGTACTTTTTGAGACTTGTAGAAATATGTCATGTACGTGAAAGATTGCACGGCCTTGTCGGCCTATGTTTTGAGTTTATAAATGATGATGTTGGCCTATTAGGCCCGTATGTCATGCGTATATGATGATGTAATAAGAAAGATACGTTACGTTGGTACTCGGTTGAGTAACGTATCGGGTGCCCGTCGCGGCCTATCGGTTTGGGTCATGACAAGTGAGACGAGCCAGCATAGCAGATCTTATCCTCGTTGCGAGAAGTGTAGGAGGTGTCATTCGAGGGTATGACGCTATCATACCAATGCATGTTATGGGTGTGGAGTCGAGAGACATCAGTTAAGGCACTACCCGGCAACCTAAGGTCACCAAGTAAGTCACTCTTAGTACATCATTATGAACATCACATAATTTTCCTTCTCGTATATGCACATCTATATTGAAGAACCAACATAAACATGATCTTGACATGACATTGAATCACCAAACATCGCATTTACCCACTTTTTGAATGAGACGCATTATTCGTGGGGCCTCTTTACCACAATTCTCTTACACACAACCTTTTAAGGGATTGAGTTCTATAATGATTTCCTTGAATCTAGTTATAACCCTAGGTTAACCTTCCATTTGCTTCCCTAAATTCCTCACAAAGGGACTATACCTGACGAATTTCTTGTAGAACCTCCTATTTCAAATAAAGAGCATCTGCTCACTTATGCACACACCTTCATAATATTAACCTTTATGACATCAAGTCTAATGCAAAGCAACCTTGTGTTGAGATCTTTCTTAACCCACTCTCTCCCCCCTTCATATGTGGCTCATAGGATTTAAGAAATAACTTTACTTCCTTTGTGAACATTATCCGCTTAACTACTTAACAACTTAAAAGTGCATCCCAACACCCTTCTTATATCTTATTTTATTCGAAATGGGCACATGTCCGTATAGAGCTTCCTCTGGAACTTGAGAACCTCACAAATTCACCATGGGAAGACCTTTTGTTTTCCCTTCTTAGTGTAACTTTAAGTACACCTAATTCCATCATCAGTATGTAACTCACCTCGTTTTTAGTATTGTAGATACCAATGATGTGGCCTTGTATTGCAACTTGAGAGCTATTATGGCAAAACATCTCTAGCTCGTAACAAGTGTTCACCCTCGCTTTCCACCTGTGCAACATGTTTTGACTGTGTTCCTCAGTCATTAAATTCATTGCGCTAGTCTCTTGACACTAGTTGGCATAAAAAATAACAACACGATAGCGGATTCAATAATTACTAAAGAAAACAAGAAAATCAAGAAAACGTGCGGAAGCTAAAAGAAACCAGAGAAGCGAAAAGGAAGACAGAAACTAAAGATAGATTAAATTCAAGAAAGAGTTTCTTGAATTCAAGAAGTCTATTCTTGAAGTTGAATCCTAACAATAACAATTAGCTAACGAATAACTAATCGCCTTTGAATGAGAACTAGAAACAAGAGATAGATTGTGAAACCCGACCCTTTAGAATAACAAGAACAACAATAAGCCTAAACTTATCACCTTTCTTGAATACCTAAAAGTGATCTAATATTTCGAATTGGGTTTAATCTTACCACCTTAAGTTGAGTCTTGAAGATTGAAGAATAAATCCAAGAGTAGCCACACACAAGAGTGCAAGAAAAACCTCACAATGTTTATTGATATTGTCTATAATAATCTAAAATCTAAAAACAAAGAAGGCACCCCTTTATATAGAGAGGGGGTCACGAAGTTGAGCCTTAAAAAATAAGGAAATAAAGTCCTAAACTACTATAGACAATAAGTCCAACTACCTTAGGAAAAGGAAAAACACTAGAAAGCAAAAACCAAGTCAATCTTGGAAAGTAACTGCAACAATCTTAGGAAAAGTAAAACACGACCTTAACTACCTAGGAAAGACATAAATATAGTCCCAAAAAGGATGTGAAAGTACGCCATAAGTAAATTGATGTAAGCTCAAAAAGGATGAAATCCTTCTACAAGGCTAAGGAAGGTTTATTGAAGTATTAGGTAAGTTAGGATGAATGAGACTTTTTAATCATGATTTAAATGAGTTTAAAGTCGTGATATGGATATATATGATGTTTGTATATGAAATATAATGTTTGGAAAAAAATCGGATTTAAGTTGCGGAAAAACCAACTAAGGATTTGCCTTGTAATGAAGCGTTTTGAGCAATACATTTTATGTGTTATATGAGGTCTTTTTGGGATATATTATATACCAAAATGAAGTTCTTGGAACCTAGTTTCCAACGGTCTACACCATTTATTCATAATATATCGGTGCACAGAAATATGAATTTTTAAAGTAGGGTCGCCAAGTCACGTTGCCGCACTTCGGAGAAACTGGCAGGTTTATAGGCCAAATTGCGATGCAGTTTTCTCCCAATATATTGAGAGTTACATGGAGATATTTATATTGCATTAAATCTCTATGTGTCTAGTTTCCAACTCTGCAAACCGTTTGTCAATATGATATCGGAATAGAGAGATACAAGTGTCCGAAGTGGCACTGCTCAAGCTGCCAAGCAGGCAGCTTACCCACCTGCTTGGAAAATTGAGGCAGTGGTCTTATCCCCTTATATCTTGTCAACAATACAGATGTTACTCATACAAAACCACTCTCAAGATCTTCAAAATCATACCTAACATATCTCAAGATCACAAGAACCAAACTCAAGGAAACAACAACTCAAATCATCATCAAAGATATTAAAGACTACAAGAGAATGCTTCTATGGTGTTGTGGTGTGATTGAGGGCTATTGTGAGCTAAGTTGAGATAGGGTTTCGAGTTGTAGCTGCTGTACAAGCTATGTATAACATCTTTTTGATTGTGCCTAAGGTTAATCTTGTGTTGGTTGTGTTGTTTGAATGAAAAACCATAAGATAGCACTTGAAAGAACATGGGATATGGTTGTCTTTTTGGTTGGACTGTTTTGTTGCTAAATATATAATTTGTGGTGGCTGAAAATTATGAGAAATAATTTGATAATGTTGTGGCTGATGTTGTTAAGCTTTTCTAGGTATTAATAAGTTGATTGGAGAAGCAAAGATGAAAAACAAGTGATTGATGATAAAAATTAAGGTGCTAGATGTATGGGGCTGTTTTGGAAGGTATTTTGTGGATGTTTTAAACTAGAAATAATATGGTACATATAAGTATGATGTTCTGAAGGTTGTAAAATAATTTATGGAATAAGAGTTGGATTCAATTTATATCTTGTTATGAGTAAAAACGAGTTTGCCGCTCAATATGATTGTTAAGATAATCGGAGAAACTCATATTGGATTATATTGTTGTTGTTGCCATTATTGGTTATAGTTGTTGTTGTTGGGATGTTGATGACCCTTAGTGGTCTTTGGGTTGTATTAGAAATAGGGGAGTTGCTATCCGATTTTTCTTAAGTCATACGACTAGCCAAATACGATGGTACGGCATTATATGTTAACAGCAATATCATTTCACTTGTTGTAGATGAAAGAAGTTGTGTTGAGCTTGGTTGAGTAATAAGGAAGAGATCATATAGGTATGTTAAGGCTATTATTTTCCTTAATTAGACAAAAGGTGTTCACGTCTACAATACCAATTCATTTCCAATTGTTTCAACATTTTTAAAGTCCCAATTGGACAAGTAATACAACCACAATATAATATAAATATATTTTGACTTTCCCAGCACCAATATACAACCCACACTATGTGTACGGAGCCTCTATAAATAAAGAAGAGTACAATGATAATGCCGGCAACAAGGCCCCGGCTATACCTCAAACAGAATACATAAAGTACAAAAGATTCATGACCCCGGAATAAAGTGGGGCTCACCAAGTCAGCTGGGAAGAAGGTGCACTGCTATCACTGATCAATATCTCCTACTGTGGAACCACCTGCATCCATTTAAAGATGCAGCGCCCCCGGCAAAAGGGACGTTAGTACCGTTGAATAGCACTAGTATGTATAACTAAACACTCTCTCAATAGAATGACAAATAATACAACAAGATTATCATAATATCAATGAAATCCTTAATCAAAATCAAACCTCAATTTAGGATCAAGACAGTGTTCAAATTAATTTCCATATCTCACATTGGGAGATTTTTAGTATCGATATACCATTGTTCACAATACCAATGTTCACAATACCAATGCCACCGTACTTTTAGCACGGAGTCCGATCACGACCCGATCGGCTAGGCTATCTCATTAGAGAATCAACCACAATTACTATCAATACCAATACCGCCGTAAATTTAGTACGGAGTCCGATCATGACCTGATCGGCTAGGCTATCTTATTAGAGAATCAACCACAATTATTGTCAATATCAATACCACCGTAAATTTAGTACGGAGTCCGATCACGACGCGATCGGCTAGGCAATCTCATTAGAGACATCAACCACAATTACTATCATTACCAATTTCCAGCACAATTACCACCATGTGAGCGGCATGGTGTCCGATCACGACCCGATCAGCTAGTCTGTCTTATTTGAGACATCAACCTTTTTATATCAATCATCGCATTTCATAATACTTTCACATCTTTTCATTTCATTGGCACTAGTGGCCATAATTATACATCATTCTTGGCATGTTGGCCATATTCAGTATTTCATGCTCACCTTATCAATTTCAAACATCATTATCATCATCAACAACAAATACAATTCAAATCAAGGTGTGTAGTACACATGTAAGCAATTTAGAGTCTAAGGCACATAGAGATATTTCACAAAATTTGGCATAATAGCCTTCATTTAAACTTGACTTAAAGTCGAAATATTATTAATGCACAGCCCATATTTTAACACATCCTCAATTGGTAACATAACTTGAATAAAGCATTTGGGATGCTTGTTGAACATATTTCTTTCAACCCAATCTTACTCGAAATAGCCAGTTTCATAATGAATCACTCGAGACTTACATAATTTACATGAATATCGAGGGATTCAATTCTAAGAGAACAATTTAGCCAACATACCTCAATTGAGCTTCCTTAAACTCTAAAACATTCCGGAATTCTTAGCAACTTCAATCTATTTTAGAAATATAACAAATTGAATCAAGATTGGGAAGATGATCATGGGTCTAGCTCATTTGAGCATTTTATCAAACACTAGGTGTGCACAAGGTTTCAAGGTCTTTTTATGGAGGATTCCATCATCCCACAACCCAATCTTTACCATGCTTAGTTCAACAATCTTCCTACACCCCTTGATATCATATGCATGTAAAACAATCAACTCTCATGCCCAAAAATTATCTTGCTAATTAACCATTTTCAGATGATTTCGAAATTAGGGTTTAGGATGTAGAATCTTACCTCTAGGATGAAGACCTAGTCAGCTTGCCTTCTTAATCTTCCAAAACATGAGCAAGAATTGAAGAATAATTATTAAAGAACACCTTCTCACTCTAGGGCACTCTCTCTCACTCTAAAATGTGAGATTATATCTTAAAAATGGCCCAAAATGTGTATTTAACGAAGTAGGGTAAGGTTTTAAAAAGCCAAAAATGAAGCTCCGGAACAGGTTCTGCGGTCGCATATGCGGACCGTATATGGGTCGCATAATTGGTGTCCAAAATGACAAAAAATCTGCCTGAGTCTATGGTCACTATGCGGTCCGCATAACTGTTCTGCGGTCACATAGTGCACCGCATAACAGTTATGCGGTCGCATAGTCGACTACATAATTACTTCCAACTGACCCCATTAACTGCCTCACTCTGCAGTCGCATAATGCACCGCAGAAATGCACATTTTCTCCAAAACCTTTCCTTTTCAATAATACTCAACAAGTAAAACCAATTCAACACCACGAAACATTACTTTCTTTTTGCAAAATTTTACGGGGCTTTACACTTAAGTACTTCGAAATTTTTTGGGGTTTTACATTACCTTAAAATCTCGCATCGTATCTTCTATCTCTTTCATGACCTCCCTTCCACATAGGTATAATTCACGTCCATAAATTGAAGTTCTATTATAATACTTGCACCTCTAGTGCATACATAATCCGGTGGGAGTTTCGTACTCACTTCTTATGAGGCTGGTACTTTTCTAACCGGCTTTATCGTACGACTGTTATAGAATATGGTTGTTGTACTATCCCTCTGGTACCTCTGGTATTAAGAGTGATCCTGTAATGTTCTCAATTACGATTTTTATAATTTTTTGGGTCCAATAATCAGATTCTTGATTTACTTCGTTGATCTAACTCTTTAGTTTCCTCCTTCTTTTGATCAGCCTTTATGTAGGCTTAAGCTACCTCCCGATCTGTGGTTCATGGTTTTAGTTATTACGTTTAGCCTTTCATGGGCGCTGAGGAATATCCATGATACAATCCTTTAATAATTTAATCCTTCGTCTATGACCTGGGCTCAATTCTTTCTTTTAACTTATACCGGAATCTTGTACAGCCGTATATGCTGCATGTATAAAACTCCAAACTCTCAAGTGCATTCATAACGTAACTGACTCTGGATCATGCATCGAATAATTCTTTTTGTTCCATCTCAGTTTTCTTCAAACGTGAGCAATTACTTTTCCTAGTCTTTCTGCCCCTTTTTTTTGCGTGCATACTTAGCTTATCTTGGTGCCCATGCATATTGGAATTCCATACAACTCATATGATCTTGAATATCACTTCTGATTTTACTTCTCGTTTATTAGCCACGGTAGGTGCCATTTTCTTATGGAGTGCATACAATGTTATTGTGAGACTGTTGTTATAAGACCATTTCCTCCTTAGGTCACCCAGCTTAGGTTAAAGCTTCCTTCCTTACTTTCTCAGCTAGTCTTTCATTGTAGTATTTAGAGAGGATTCTTTGACTCTTGTAAATCTGTGAGCTTATTACATTGTATACTTGACGGACCTTTTGATGTCCTTCCTTGCCTATAATTATCCGTAGTTACTTACTTCCATCCCCTTGTGCTTGTAGTGTTGCTTCTGAACTTGATATTTTGACTGACTTCCCAGTGGCACTCTCTTTTATCTCCGTAACACTCATATGGTACCTTTAACCACCCCAAGTCCTATCTAAATATTTCTCAAGGATCACGATGTCATATCTGCCAGACTAGATTCACCATATTGGGTTTTACTATGTTTATCTTGCACGATCTGCTACCTCGTCTGTAACCCCCTGTTAAGCCATAACTAGGCTCTTCCTGAATCAATTACTGACTATTCGTTGCCCCATTCTCATATCAACCCCCTGTCTTAACTTACGTCTTGCACTGACTCCTCGTCTATCAATAACATTTTGGGCAGGGACCCTTACTTCCTTTCCTTGACGTCGTGTTTGCATAATATTCTGGAATCGTAGCATATCTGTAGGCTTTGAATAAGTGCAATCTCATCCCTTTTTCATTTTATCGCATTCTTCCTCTACCATTCCATAATTACTAGAACCATTTAATTCTAACTTAATGCCACCTCACTCCACATTCCCCTCTTCGAGGAAGTACTAATATTTAGCGCTACGACAATGTACCTATAGATGTTTTACCTCTTCATCTTTGGCATCGTTTCACAACATCAATGACCCTTACTCCCCTTGCGGCAATCCTTCTGTACCAAAGATAACAAATTCCCTTACTCGCAATGGTGACACTTAGTGCAACTGGCACATACAATCCCTTAAGCTTAATTTTGCTCTTATTGCTTGCTTTAGGGAAGCGTCTTCCTGAATGACCATTTTCTAAATTTCTCATGAATCGTCTTCTGTTGTCCATTCTATTATCGCCGGAACGCAAATCTGAAATTCTCATGATGCTGACTATTATCAAGTCACTCAGTCCCTAATTCATGTTTAGTTTATCTTGTTCACCAGCCTATACTGATTTCTATTATTCTGGGGTCTAACTTTTCCTTCTGGTAGTTGCGTTGGAGTCACGAACATATTTTTCGAAGTGAAGATATGATTTTATGGCCTATAACTCTTTTGTTGTCTCAGGGCCTGTCACCTCTCGTTTTTTCCTTCACTTGACTATATACTTTGTAATACTATCATTTTTTGATCTACCGTTGTTATCCATGTCCACATTTTACTCATACTGCTCCATTAACTCTCTTCTTAATTTCCTGCTAACATTTCTGTCTATCACTTTATTCTAAAAACTCGAACAAAACATTCTTTTGCTTTTATTCCCTCTTGCTCCATCCATTGGCTCCTCGAATTGCTTAACATTCTCTTTCTACCAGGGATGGGAGCTACACTAAGATAATATTTATCCCTTTTAGGCTTCCAGTGCTTATCTTTGTAGTACTCATATCTAGTTGTACTATTTTAGGGTGCACTATCGAGGTGTCTCACAAGGAGATCCATTGCCACGTTTGCACTATCCTTCGGAAATGTCAACTAACTCTACCAATCCATCCACTATTTTGGGTTACTCTATCCCCAGCCGGATCCTGATAACCCGTCCTTCTCTTAAGCTATGTTTGTTAGCTCCCATAGGGCATAACTGAGATCGGTGTGGCCAACTGTACATACATCTATCACTGTTGAAGGTAACTCAAAATGCTTATATCTCCCTTCTTGTATAATGATAATCTTTATTAACTGGGTACCTCGTATTCTTCTTCATCTTGCTTCTTTTACTCCTTGAAACTTTTATTTATCTTCTGAATCTCTCATTGTCTTTCACCATAAAGGTGGATAAATATTCTTGCCTTAAGGCTCCTTATCAAGAGGCTTACACATCTTAGTACAGACATGATCTACTGAATACCTCATGTTTATCCATCATAAGCATGATGCATAAATTGAGTCCCTTTGACTCAACTCTTCCACAGCTATATCTCTTACCAACCATCTTTCTGAATGTAGGCATCGTTGTATTACGAATAGGATAGAGTTTAGGAAATTGAGTTCTTACAACTGAGCTCTACCACACGATCTAGAGTAAGAAGAAAGAGTGACAGTCCTAAATGCCCTGTAGCCTCCTGCTTATAAGTGTGGTGCACGACACACCCATAAACAAGACTCTACTAGACACGGCTTGTAGACTTCCTAGGACAGAACTGCTCTGATACCACTTTTGTCACGACCCAAACCGATGGGCCGCGACGGGCACCCGGTACCTTACTCAAACGAGTACCAACGTAACGTATCTTTCTTACTACATCATCATATACACGTGACATACAGGCCTAATAGGCCAACATGATCATTTATAAACTCAAAACATAGGCCGACAAGGCCGTACAATCTTTCACGTACACTACATATGTCTACAAGCCTCTAAGAGTACATAAATGTCATAAAGGTCGGGACAGGGCCCCGCCATACTAATCAGTACATGTCCTAATCATACTAACCACATAAGCAACTCCGGAGCAAATAGAGCGCACGAACACCTTCCGCTGAGCTGATAGCCTACTTGGAGGACTCTCGACCTGTCTATCAGGACCTGCGGGCATGAAACGCAGTGTCCCCAGGCAAAAGGGATGTCAGTACGAATAATGTACCGAGTATGTAAGGCACATAAATAATTACATAATAGACATGGAAGCAATATAGATTAAATGACTCAACCTGTAAGTCTGGATAACTCTGTAAATCATGAAATAATTATAGTGTCATGCATATGCGTATGAATGTCATGTCGTGCATAGGTACATGTTTCATAACATCATCAGGCCTCTGAGGGTATCCCATCATATCATCTCGGCCACTGTGGGCAAAATCATCAATGTATACCAGCTGATCAGGTGGTGGTATGTGAATATATACATATATACGCGTATATAACGCCATCTGGTCATGGGTCAGTGTACATGTATAAATGAATGCAATGCATGAGAAGTACATCAATAAATTCTCTCGGAACGTCATAAGACCATTATACCTCTGATTAATATCATGAAACAAACTTTATCAACTTACGTATTTTCTGAGACTCATGAACAGATGATAGAATAATAAGATATATGGGTAATTCAAGAACATAGACATCTCTAATACTTCTATGAATAGAGTCATTTATGGAATTTGTGCATTTGCTCGTTTCGATCGTGTCGTATAGATCATGCCAAAAATAAAGAAGGGATAGCCATAACATAACTGGAGGAGGGAAAAATCCGTATGGTATTCTTGGAAAAGGTTGCACTGTACCCCTTTAGAATCGCAAAATCTCACATTGCTAAAGTGGTAAGAAATCTCGTTGGAATTCTTCTGTTTCAAGAAATCTTGTTGAGATCTTGTTGGATTGGGGTCACATCTGTTTTCGAATATTTATAGTATGGAGAAGATTATAAGGTTGTTGATTATGTTAAGGCCCAGTGAAGACCACAATGCCAAACTTTTAATGTCTTAGTAGTCTTTACGTAAGTGTCATTTGTATGACACCTTGGATGGCCACCTTTCATTTTATATCATGAGTCATTTAATTTGACTGGGGGGCTGCCACCTCATGCCCTTTAATCCTTATCCAACATAATTCCTTAATTAATTAGGTAATTAACCAATCACCCACATAATTAAGAATTATCTCAAATTACTTAAAATACTACTCATTTTTAACATACCTTGTACATCTTACTATCATGGTCATGTAGTACCTTGTATGGCACTAGTCCATAAATAGTGGATATTATAGCTCGGTCCGTATTTTATCCCAAATTTCCAAGCTTCGACGAAACTCATTTTCTTTGATTTACTTACCCTCTCACCTTCGCGAATTTACTAATCCCTTGTTTGAAATAGCATAATGCTTATAACCTCAAAATAATCTCATTCCCGAGCTTACGTTGATTAACTTATGACAAAACTTCAACGTACAAAAATGCGGGACGTAACATCTCATTTCCGATCTTATATCAATTTACTTATGGCGTACTTCCACATATGAACACATGGGGTGTAACATATGTAAGGCATAAAAGTAGTATATAAAAGACATGAAAGAAACATGGAGTAAAGAACTCAACATGTAAGTCTCAATAGCTTTGTGAATCATGAAACATTTATAGTGTCATGCATATGTGTATAAATGTCATACCATGCATAGGTATATGCATGCATAACATCATCAAGCCTATGAGGGCATCCCATCATATCATCTCAGCCACTGTGGGCAAATCATCAATGTATACCAGCTGATGAGGTGGTGGTGCGTATATAACGCCGTAACCTTTTCCCATATCCCATATACATATAATATACGCGTATATAACATGATCTAGTCATGGGTCAATGTACATGTATAAATGTATGAAATGCATATGAAATACGTTAATAAGATTTCTCAAAATGTCATGAGATCATTATGCCTTTGATTAATATCATGAAATAAACTTATCAACTTACGTATTTTCTGAGACCCATAAATAGATGATAGAATAATAAGACACATGGGGAATCAAGAATAAAGACACCCTTAGTATTTCTATGAATAGAGTCATTTATGAGAGTTGCATATTTTGCTCGTTTCATTTGTATCATTTGGATCATGCCAAAAGAAAAGAAGGGTTAGCCTTAACATACCTGAGCCGATTCTCTTGACAATCCCTCCAACACCCGTCAATTGCGAAAAAAGACACGTAATGGCAGATCGAAGTATGGAAAAATCCGTATGATGTTCTTGAGAAAGATTATAGCGGGCTCCCTTAGAATTGCAAATCCCGTTGCTATTACGTAGTATAACTTCATATGAATTTCTTGGATGGAGATCCGTCACTTTGTAGATTAGATTAAGCGCCTCTCTTTTGTGAAGTAACTTACGTTACTAACAATTTTGTTTTGCTGAAGCAATGTACATTGCTATGGAGATCGTTACTTGGAGATGGGAGGGGGTGGGCATCTCTATTTTGTGAATTCTTTATCATAGTCTTACATGTCTTTTGTTGGATTTAAGAAGCCTTTTATGGCTTAGCCAAGAGGCCCTCTAACGGTGCCACCTAGTAATTCAATTCAAGAGTCACTAATTTGAATAGTGGGCTGCCACGTTGGGCCTTTTAGGCCTTATCCCATAATCATAATTATTCATTAATCTTCTTGATTATCTTGTTAATCTCCCACTGACCGATAATTACCCAATTATCCACATAATTAAGAATTATCTCAAATTACTTAAAAATGCTACTAACTTTTAACACACTTTATACACTTTGCTATCATGGTCATGTAGTACCTTATATGGCACTAGTCCATAAATATGGGGTATTATAGCTTAAACCGTATTTTATCCCGAAATGTCAAACTTCGGTGAAGCTCATTTTCTTCGATTCGCTTACCCTCTCACCTTCACGAATTTACTTATAATCTCAAGATAATCTCATTCCCGAGCTTACGTCGATTAGCTTACGACGAAACTTTAACGTACAAAAATGCGGGATGTAACATCTCATTTTCGAGATTATATCAACTTACTTATGGCGTACTTCCACGTACGAAAATATGGGGTGTAACACAGGGCCACGCCATACCAATCAATACAAGTCCAAATCATACTGACCAAATAGGCAACTCCGGAACAAGTGAAGTGCACCAACACCTTCTGTTGAGCTGATAGCCTACTAGGAGGAGTATCAACCTATCTATCGGGACCTGCTGGCATGAAACGCAGCGTCCCCAGGAAAAAGGGACGTCAGTACGAATAATGTACCGAGTATGTAAGGCATAAAAGCGGTATATAAAAGACATGAAAGAAACATGGAGTAAAGAACTCAACCTGTAAGTCTCAATAGCTCTGTGAATCATGAAACATTTATAGTGTCATGCATATGTATATAAATGTCATACCATGCATAGGTATATGCATACATAACATCATCAAGCCTTTGAGGGCATCCCATCATATCATCTCGGCCTATGTGGGCAAAAATCATCAAAGTATACCAACTGATCAGGTGGTGGTGCATATATAACGCCATAACCTTTCCTCATACCCCATATATATATATATATATATATATATATATATATATATATATATAATATACTCGTATATAATGCCATCTGGTCATGGGTTAATGTACATATATAAATGAATGCAATGCATAAGGAAGTAAGTCGATAAGATCTCTGGGGATGTCATAAGATTAATATGCCTTCGGTTAATGTCACAAAATAAACTGTATCACTTACGTAGCTTTTGAGACCCATGAATAGATGATATAATAATAGAAAACACGGGGAATCATGAACATAGGCACCCCTAGTACTTCTATGAATAGAGTCATTTATGAAAGTTATGCATTTGTTCGTTTCGTTTTTATCATATGGGTCATGCCAAAAGGAAATAAGGGATAACCTTAACATACTTTAACTCCGTTGAGTCCATAATACCTTCCAAGCAATTTTTCAAACTACTCAACTCAATCTACCATAGCATAAGGAGATTCAAAATCAGTGATGAGTAAAAAGGCTAGGTCCGCAACTTAAACTAGTAGCTCGTTTAGTTAAAGTTGGGCAGCATCTCCCCTTTAACAAGGGCCTCCTCCAATACCATATACCAACAACAACAATCAGAGCAATACAATAAGAACAACATCAACAATAGAGTACAAAATATTTTATTAGTAAGTCATCAACATATCACGACGAGCAGCATGCTCGGATTGAATCCCTTTAGCCCCCTTCAACCCCATTATCATTCATTCTTGAGCTTAGTCGTATATCTAGTATAATAACTAATACCTTTAAAGGATTTCCAAATCATCATCAAGAACAACAACATCTTAAGTTAATCCAAGTATTATCTTGCAGTTTATCATCCTAACAACTTAACCAACATACAAGCAAGCTTAAGCAAAATTAGTAAGTTGTTATACTCACCTTAGCCAGTAGCAACAACTTGAAATTTTAGCCAAACACAGCCCACAATTATCCTCAATGACAACACAACCTCAAAGAGATGTTGTTCTTCACTAGAACTAACTTTTGATGTAGAAATATGGTGTAATCTCTTCAAACCCTTATGGTATCTGTTTAGGAGGAGTGTTGGGACAATTTTGGGTCGCCAAATGAGAAGTAAAGGTCGTCCAAATCATTTTTAAAGTGAAGTAGGTCGACCACCGCCTAAGTGGGTCCCATTGGGAGCTGCTTACGCTGTGTTGCGAGAACGCAAATATCTCTCTACTCCAATGTCACATTGATGAATGGTTTAATGCGTTAGAAACTATACTCGTAGATCTTTAATTTGATATGTGGATCATTCTGTAATTCCAATCATATTAGGCGAAAAGCGCTGCTACATTTGACCTAATTTTCAGCACATTATGGATGTAACTTGTGATGACCTTTGCCATCTTGTGTTCCACAACTCACTTGACTTAAAAAGGTTACACACGACTTTCATACGACTAAAATAACTCATAACATAACCTCCTTATCATGTTACGCACGCTATTCTTATCCCTAAAGTAACATGTTATAATATTCCCAACTTGTCGACTTTCGACGAAACTTATTGTTTTCAATTTGTTTAGCTTCTAAGCCTTTAACCCTCTTGGTATTTCTTATCCATAATATTAAAGATTTGTAACCTCCAAGGTAAAATGATTAACTTACTTTATGTACTTTAAAAAATGATCTCATTTCTAAGCTTACATCAATGGTCTTACGACGCACTCTTCCGTACGAAAACATGGGGTGCAACAATAGAGTGATACGAGTGGCTATTGATATATTGTCCGGGTGCAGTGATACGGGTGACTATTAGGTATATTTTCTAGGCGGAGTGATACAGGTAGCTATTATGTTATTGTCAGGGCGGAGTGATACGGGTGGCTATTGAGATATTTTTGGGGCAAAGCAATAAGGGTGGCTATTATGATATTATCAACGTGGTGAGATAAAGGCTGCTATGTGGTGATGATTTGTGTTGGCCTTAGGGCGTGTTGTTGATGAAAAGGAGTATTCTTGCTTATGTTTATGACTTCCTTGTGTGTGTGTGTCATGCATATTACGTGATTTGTCGTGTTGTTCCCAATGTGCTACTCGATGTCTCTGATACTACTTGATGATTTGGGTTGTACTAGTACACTTGCACATGCGTACACCACAACATGATATTTATACTAGTGCAGGAGGATGAAACTAGATGTTCCTTGATTATGTCCATGTATTCTTGTATATTTGTTCTCTCTGCGATATGGTTTGGACTGGTAGCCTGTGACCACGCCGGGCGAATTATGATATTGAGCCTGTATCTACGCTGGGTGTATTGTGATTAGTGGCACGTGAGTTATTCGTACGGTTGATATTATTGGCACGTGAGTTGTCCATGCAGTCGTGACTTATATTGAGGCACGGGGACTTAGACGTGCGAGGGTGATTGATAATGTGGGCACAAGGTGCCATGTGTACGAGATTCACGATTTGTGACTTGAGATTTGTGATTATGAGGTATGGTGCCTCGGGGTGACTCTTGCTGTAAATTCTGGGTCAGAACATTTTGTTGATAGGAAAATTCATTGTTTTTCCTTAATTGCTCTTACTTGTATTTTATCTGTGCTTCGATTATTTTGTTGTTTTACCACATGATATCTCTTTGTGCCATTTATTTATTTTGCCTTCCGTTGTTAGTATTATATTGATATTAAGAACAAGTTATTTGATTAGTAAGTGTCTTGACAATCACCAAACAGTCCAAACAACATCAACAATTGTCACGCCCCAAAACCGAGGAGCGCGACCGGCGCTCAACCGAGTGAACCCGACCGAGCAAGCCTGTTAGATTTCATTCTACCCAAATTCATCCATGAATAGAGATAATACATATTATCATTAATTAGACGAAAATGTGTCCATGTCTACAATACCAATTCATTTCCAATAGTTTCATTATTTTTAAAGTCTCAAATGGACAAGTAACACGTCCACACCATAACATAGTTTGTCTTTCCCCAGCACCAATACACAATCCACACTATGTCTACAGAGCCTCCATAGATAAAGAAGAGTACAATGATAGTGCCGGCAACAAGGCCCCGGCTATACCTCAACCATAATACATAAAGTACAAAAGATACATGACCCCGGAATGAAGTGGGGCTCACCAAGTCAACTGGGAAGAAGGTGTACTGCTATCACTGATCAATATCTCCTGCTGTGGAACCACCTAGCAAAAGGGACATTAGTACCGTCGAATAGCACTAGTATGTATAACTAAACAGCCTCTCAATAGAATGACAAATAATACAAGCAAGATTATCATAATATCAATGAAAGCCTTAATTAACATCAAACCCCAATTTAGGATCAAGACAGTGTTCAAATTAATTTCCATATCTCACATTGGGAGATTTTTAGTATCGATATACCATTGTCCATAATACCATTATTCACAATACCATTATTCACAAAACCAGTACCACCGTACTCTTAGCACGGAGTCCGATCACGACCCGATCGGCTAGGCCGTCTTATTTGAGACATCAACCTTTTTATATCAATCATCGCATTTAGTATTACTTTCACATCTTTTCATTTCATTGGCACTAATGGCCATCATTATAAGACCATTCTTGGCACGTTGGCCATATTCAGTATTTTATGCTCACCTTATCAATTTCAAATATCATTATCATCATCAACAACAAGTACAATTCAATCAAGGTGTGTAGTACACACGTGAGAAATTTAGAGTCTAAGGCACATAGAGATATTTCAGAAAATTTGGCATAATAGCCTTCATTTGAACTTTACTTAAAGTCAAAACATTATTAATGCACAACCCATATTATAACACATCCTCAATTGGTAACATAACATGAATAAAGCATTTGGGATGCTTGTTGAACATATATCTTTCAACCCAATCTTACTCGGAATAGCCAGTTTCATAATGAATCACTCAGGACTTACATACATGAATATCGTGGGATTCAATTCTAAGAGAAGAGTTTAGCCAACATTCCCCAATTGAGCTTCCTTAAACTCTAAAACATTCCGGAATTCTTAGCAACTTCAATCTATTTTAGAAATATAACAAATTGAATCAAAATTAGGAAGATGATCATGGTTCTAGCTCATTTGAGCATTTTATCAAACACTAGGTGTGCACAAGGTTTCAAGGTCTTTTCATGGAGGATTCCATCATCCCACAACCCAATCTTTACCATGCTTAGTTCAACAATCTTCCTACACCCCTTGATATCACATGCATATAAAATAATCAACTCTCATGCCCAAAAATTATCTTGCTAATTACCCATTTTCAGATGATTTCGAAATTAGGGTTTAGGGTGTAGAATCTTACCTCTAGGATGAAGACCTAGTCAGCTTGCCTTCTTAATCTTTCAAAACATGAGCAAGAATTGAAGAACAATTATTGAAGAACACCTTCTCACTCTAGGGCACTCTCTCTCACTCTAAAATGTGAGATTATATCTCAAAAATGGCCCAAAACGTGTATTTAAAGAAGTAGGGTCGGGTTTTAAAAACCCAAAAATGAAGCTCCGGAACAGGTTCTACGGTCGCATATGTGACCGCATATCGGTCGCATAATTGGTGTCCAAAATGACCAAAAAATTTGCCTGAGTCTGCGGTCTGCATAATTGCTTCCAACTGATCCCATTAACTGCATCACTCTGCGGCCATTATGCGGTCCGCAGAGTGATTTTGCGGTCGCATAATGGACCGCAGAAATGCACTTTTCTGCCCAAAATTTTCCTTTACTTTTCGGTGCATTGTTCAACCCAAAAGGTTAGAGCCGCGGCGAGCAAGCTCACCGCGAAGAATTTCTATAATACTCAACACGTAAAACCAATTTGGTACCACAAAACATTACTTTCTTTTGCAAAATTTTACGGGGCTTTAAACTTAAGTACTTCGAAATCTTTTGGGGTGTTACAACAATAATCATATTGAGCCTCCCAAAACAGTCCACCAACCTACAACATTACTACCAGGCCTTTCGATCTATATTTCACAAGTTCTAGCTTCAACGACTTAGTCGCATCTTGGATAATCTTAAATACATGTAGAGTAAGAGGTTCCTTACCTTTAAACGGAAAGAACAACTCCAATTTGACCTTAATTGTCCATGAAATATCCCTCCAATGCTGCCATAAGAACAAGGAAGCGAAACTAGCAATCAATTCGGGGTTTTTTTCGGCACTAGAATTACTTTAGAAAACTTGCGTAGTATCTCTTGTTGGTGGTAAGGAGGTATTTTTGGAGGAAGAAACACCATTATTAGAGGTAGTTGAATGCTATGCACCATAGGTGTTTGAGAAAATGCCAAAATGACCAAAAACCTGGAAATATTTACTAAAATTGGTCCAATTGAATTATGTTGATGTAGATTGAAGTTGTAAGAGTAGTTGGTGGTTTTAATATCGCTAAAGAGCTCCATCAAGGTATGTTGGCTAAACTTTCTCTCTTAGAATCGAATTCCATAATGTTTCCGTAAGATCATGTATGATTGGCTCAAGATTCCTAACTTCTATATTTCGGGTTATTCCCTACAAAGTTGTTTATTCCAAATGAGCCTTATGTCGAAAGATAGATGTTCAAAGTATTGTTTGTGTATTAAAATGTTGTGGCTTTAAGTCGCGTTTTAAATGAGAACTAGTATACCAATTGGGTGAGAAAAACTCGATATGCTTAAGACTCATAATTGCTCATATGTGTACCTAAAGACTTGATTGGAAGTGTCTTGTTGTTGATAATCTTTAAAGATGCTTGAAAATGAAATAAGCGAATTGAAGAAATAGAGTGTGGCTATCGTGCCAAGAATTTAAGTCATGATTGTGGCTAGTAGTGAAAATGATTTGAGAGAATGTGATAAAGAATATGAAATGAGCTTTGACTCAACCGCGTTGAAAGTGATTTGGAAAATAGAATTTGCCTAAGAGCTTTTGTACTCAATTCATGCCCATTAGTGGCTGCTTTAACTAATGTTTTGCTTTATAAATATATCCAGTGTGATTCGAGTTCTATATACTCATGTGTTGAAATTGTACATTGTCATTTCTGGGGAAGAGTATTGCAAGAGTAAATAGTGTATTGATTGTTTATGATTTTTCATGTGTGTTTCTATTGTTGGTTGGTATGCCTTATTCTTTGGGAAGAAACCATTTGTGTTTGAAGTTCCCATTTCAAATGGATTTGAAGTATATGATTCTGAAATTTTCTATATGTTGATATTTGATGGTGATCTTTGAAATTAAAAGGGGTGAAAGTGTGAAATATGAAAAACGGTCATCGTGCCAGGAATAAAGAATCTTGTGAATGGCCAAATGAGCCAAGGGAATATTGTCGTTGTGAATAACTGGAAATACTAATGAGAACTTATACAATGTGAAAGATGATAAGGAGAGTACAATTGTATTTATGTTACCTCTGTGTGCAAATCAAATAAAAATAAAAAAATAAAAAAGTTTTTGGGAGCATCATTAGTAAAACCGAGGAAGGGTGGGTCATAAGGCCTACACCTGAAACTACACGTGCCGGTGTAGGGGTGGATTGTGGTTATTCCCCTTATTTGGGATGAAATTATGATATTATTCCCCTTAATTAGTATGAGCTGGTAATAATTGTGGAATGAAAAAGTCAACCCACACGGCATATGTTGGAAGACGGCCTAGCTGATCGGGTGGAGATCGGACTCCATGTTGCGCACATGGTGGTACTACTCTTGGTAACAACTTTCCTTTGCATCACCTATCAAACAACATTGTCTGTGTGGAGATGGCCTAGATGATCGGGCATGATCAGACTCCGTGCTAACAAAGACGGTGGAATATCGGTGCTAATGATCTCCCAACCAAAATTGTATATGAAGTTCGTATTTTGAAAACTATTATGCTTTAACTGGACATTTGGATATTGTTGATTGAGATTTGTTGTTTCTATGTGTTGCCTATTCTTATAAGGGTATTCTATTTTGAAAGAGGACTTTTAGCTATACATACTAGTGCTATTCAACAGTGCTAACGTCCCTTTTGCTGGGGGCGATGCATCTTTAATGGATGCAGGTGGTTCTACAGCAAGTGGCATTGATCAGTGATAGCAGTATCCTCGTTTCAGCTGATTTGGTGAGCCCCACTTCATTTCGGGGTCATGTATCTTTTGTTTCTTGTGTACTATGTTTTGATGTATAGCGGGGGCCTTGTTGCCGGCATTTCCATATTACTCTTCTATTGAACTTAGAGGCTCCGTAGACAAGTTGTGGGTTGTGGTTGATGTTGGGGAATTGAACTAGAAATGTTGGTATTTGAAAATCATGTTTTTCATTAATTCTATAAACTCGTAACCTTTTGAAAATTTATGAATGAAGCTGCTAATGAGAATGAAAAGAAAGTTGTTAATAAAATCTTTTCAGTGTTTGATTAATGGAGTACATCTCCTCTTTATTCATGGATGAGTTTGGGTAGAAGGAAATCTAACAGGCTTGCTCGGCCGGGTTCTCTCGGTTGAGCGTCGGTCGCGCTCCTCAGTTTTGGGGCGTGACAGTAGAATGAGGGTGCAATTGTGATAGATGAAGGATGACGTTTGGGCCTTTCATTGAGTAATAATTTCATGAATTGTACAGGATTAAAATACCCACGTAAGGTGAATCACATTGGAATGCTATGAAATACGGTTATGGAAGTATAGTATCGCCCCTAGGTGGATAAGTCTAATTACTTCAAATGTTCCACGATGCAATGTGAGCCCTAGTGATTACGTAAGAGGTTTCAAGTTATCAGTTGTATATTGTAGATCAATATGGAGGTGAATTAACAACGGATGGACAAAAGTCACAAAGTATGAGATGAGATTAGGTCGTCATTCTTAAGATAAACAGTAATGAGGAAGCATTAAAGGACTTAGACTTATACATATAGGATAAGCAACGAGAGTAACCTGGAGTTTGGTAGCAGACCTCAGTAACGATAAATAGAGGTAAGAGTTATGGTGTAGTATGACCTACCTATATGCAGTAAAGTCATACGGATGGATAACCGGGGCAATGAAACAAGATATGGCAATAGTCGTAAGTTCGACAAAGTACCGAGCAAAGAACTTCAAGTATACATATAGATGCCCAGAGGGACATCTTGTCAAGCTCTGTATATGTTTACAAAGTGAGGCCTAGAGATTGGCTAAAAGCTAGAGGAAAAAGGAGAGAAAAGTCGCATAGGCGCACACACAAGGTCAGAGTCGTACTTGCTGCATGATAAAAGGTAGCAATAGAGATTGGAAGGATTCCGACTACAAGTCATGGTGTGAGAAGGAGGCCTAAGGGGGGAATGCCCTGGACTTTGGATTCATTCACAGAACAGTTGCCTAGATGGCAAGACGAGTACTAAAGTATTCCCAAGAACTATAGGTTATGATAATGATAAGTGCATCAGTCAACATTCGAGGACGAATGTTCCTAAGGGGGAAATACTGTTACACCCCATGTTTTTCGTACGTGAAAGTACGCCATAAATTAATTGATGAAAGCTCGGAAATGAGATGTTACATCCCGCATTTTTGTACGTTAAAGTTTCGTCGAAAGTTAACCGACGTAAGTTAGGGAATGAGATTATTTTGAGATCATAAGCACTATGCTATTTCAAACAAGTGATAAGTAAATTCGTGAAGGTGAGAGGGTAAGCGAATCGAAGAAAATAAGTTTCGTCAAGGTTTTTCATTTTGAGATAAAATACGATCCGAGCTATAATACCCGGCATTTATGGACTAGTGACATACAAGGTACCGCATGATCATAATAGTAAGGTGTACCAAGTGTGTTAAAAGTGAGTAGTATTTTAAGTAATTTAAGATAATTCCTAATTGTGTGGATAATTGGATAATTATGGATTAATGGGGGATTAGCAAATCAATTAAGTAATTATGTGGATAATTATTGGATAATTTTGATTAAGCTCCCAAACGTGGCAGCCCACTATGCCATATAATGACTCTTGAATTAAGTGGAAAGGTGGCACATTTTAAAGAAGATATGTGACACCAAGTCTTGAAAGATGGGGCCCACATCACCAAGACTTAAAATCCATCTCTAAATTCAAATTAAAGATGTATTACATCTATGTGAAAGGCTTCAGCAAGGTGAACTTCATTAGCAACGTGAGTGCTTATATTAAAAATAGGCAAATTAGTAACATTTTGCTTCAACAAGAATTCAAGCAAAAATTCCTTAAGCATCTTGGCAACATAATTCACTTCAACAAAGGTCATGAAAGATATTGATCAATTTCATTTGAGAAAGATATCATACGGATCTGCTATGGCAAATTGCTTCAACAAAATTCATACGAGACTATGTAATGTAATAGCAATGGGACTTGCAATTCTAAGAGAGTACGATACAATTTTTCCCAAGAACATCATATGGATTTTTCCCTACTTCAATTTGTCGTTACGTGTTTTCGCAAAAGACATGTGTTAGAGGGATTGTCAAGAAAATTGGCTCAGGTATGTTAAGGCTATCCCTTCTTTCTTTTTGGGATATGGGAAAATGTTACGATGTTATATACGCACCACTACCTGATCAGCTGGTATACGTTGATGATTTTTCCACAGTGGCCGAGATGATATGATTACTCCATATCGAGTCTTTTACTCCATGTTTCTCTTATGTCTCCTTTTGCCTAGGGACATTGTGTTTCATGACCGCAGGTCCCGTTAGACAGGATGAGAGTCCTCCAAGCAGGCTATCAGCTCAGCGGAAGGTGTTGGTGCGCTCAATTTGCTCCGGAGTTGCTATTTGGTCAGTATGATTAGAACATGTGTTGATTGGTATGGCGGGGCTCTATCCCGACCTTTATGATGTTATGTACTCTTAGAGGCTTGTAGATAGATTTGAGGTATATGAAAGATTGTATGGCCTTGTCGGCCTATGTTCGGTGTAAGAGTGCTCATTTTGGCCTTATAGGCCTGTATGTTTTAAGTATAAGTTGGTATTTCATGTTGTATTCTACTTATCTCACAGCAGCCTCTCCGGCTCAGTTATCTATGATAGTATGATAAGAAGAGATACTTTATGTTGGTACTCGGTTGACTAAGGTACCGGGTGCCCGTCGCAGCCCATCGGTTTGGGTCCTGACACTTGGATCATGAGAGAACCTTGAGAGAGTGTTTTTAAGGTTCTAAGGTCTGAATATATTGAAAAAGAATGACTTAAAACGGGGTTGAGGCATCTTATATATCCATATGTATTAAACAGCCAATGTGGGCCCCATAGAGAGCTACTTGGCGCAGTCTCGCGAAAACGCGAATATCTCTCTATTCCAAGATCATATCGATGAACAGTTTAATGCGTTGGAAACTAGACTCATAAGGCTTCAATTTTGTGGGTAGATCACCCCGTAATTCCAAGTACATAAGGAGAAAAATGTAGTAACATTTGACCTAAAGTTTAAGTAAAATTATAAACGTAAGTTGCGACAACTTTTGTCGACCTTTTTTTCATAACTCGCTTGACTTCAAACCTTATGATACAGATATTATATGATTCAAATACATTAAAACATGACCTCTTGGGACAATTAAGCACCTCTAGTTTTACCCAAAAATACGGGTTACAACATCCTTGATTCGTTTAACTTCTAATACTTGTTAACCACTCTTAAACACCCATGTATCATTTAAGACCAATAGGATTAACTTCTTATCATCTCAAAGATAATCTCTTCTCGGATTTATGTCGACTAACTTACGGCGTGATCTACGGTACGCGAATTTGGGTTGTAACACCCTCCCCCCTTAGGAATATTCGTCCTCAAATGTAAGGGTTTATGGGGAGTATAACTCATCGTGGATTCCGACGGAAATTTCCGGCTGAGTTTCCCCTATAAAATGGACACTAGCCAAACTTGCAAGTAGTTAAACCTAACCTATGGCCTCACAAGACTATACAAAGCATTATGGATATGTACATTATCTGCATATCACCATTTTGTATTAAAAAAAGTATTCACAAGCTATTGCTTACCTCATAAAGTCGTTTCACCTTCTAATGCATCCTTCATTCCCCCGGCATCTTCGTTATCTTCAATCTGGAACAGGTAAGGGTATTTAGACTTCATCTCCTCCTCTGCTTCCCATGTCATTTCTTCTGTATTATACTTTGACGGAAGCTACATCCTTTGTTCACTTGTTGATCTAATATAGCTACTGGCACTTCTTCATATGATTGATCCTCTGTAACTTGTACATCTTTGATAGGGATGACCCGAGAAGGGTCTCCAATACATTTCCTCAACATAGATACATGGAATACCGGGTGGACAAATTCCAATTCGGATGGCAATTGTAACTCATAAGCAACCTGTCCAATTCATCGAAGAATTTTGTATGGCCCAATATACCGCGGACTCAGCTTACCATTCTTCCCAAAGCGCATAACACCCTTTATCGGCAAGATCTTCAGGAAAATCACGACGTCGGACATCTGAATAAGACTTTTGCCTGCCTTGTGCCGTCCCCAGTCGCTCTTGTATCACTTTCACCTTTTCAATGGCTTGGTGAATCAAATTTGGCCCATATAATTCTGTCTCACCGACTTCGAACCATCCAACAGGTGATCTACATCTCCTCCCCGTACAGTGCCTCATACGGGGCCATTTTAATACAGGAATGGTAGCTATTATTGTAGGCGAATTCTATGAGTGCGAGATGGTCATCCAAATTCCCCTTGAAATCTAGAATACACGCTCGTAGCATATCTTCAAGCGTCCGAATGGTACGTTCAGCCTGTCCGTCAGTATGCGGATGGAATTCAGTGCTGAGATTCATTTGTGTGCCTAAACCCTTCTGAAAAGACCTCCAAAATTTAGCCGTAAATTGAGCTACTCAGTCTGATATAATAGATACCGGCACACCATGAAGCATAACAATCTCCTTGATATACAACTTCGCATAATCTTCAGCCGTGTAAGTTGTCTTAACTGGCAGAAAATGGGCAGATTTTGTATGTCGATCAACTATCACCCAGATGGAGTCAAACTTATGATAAGAGCGAGGTAATTCAATAATGAAGTCCATATTAATCACCTCCCATTTCTAGGTCGGAATCTCTATATTCTGAATCAATCCACCGGGTTTCTGATGCACAATCTTTATTTGTTGATAATTAGGACACTGGGCTACAAATTCTACAATAGACTTCTTCATGTTATCCCACCAATACTGCTCCTTAACGTCATGATACATCTTTGTCGAGCCGGGATGGATAGAATATCGGGACTGATGAATCTCAATCATAATCGTCTCTCGCAACCCTACCACACTAGGCACACATAATTGTCCCTGGTATCTCAGTGCCCCACCTCCTCCGATCTCGAAAGCTGTAATCTTACACTGCTGAATACTAAGGTAGGATCTTCATATTGCCGTGCTTTAACCTCGTCTAGCAAAGATGATTCTGCTATATTTTGTACAGTAACAACTCCGTCATCAGAGTCTAACAATCTGATTCTCATATTGGCCAGCTGGTGAAGCTCTTTGGTCAACCCTTGTCTACCTGCCTCAATGTGTATTAAGCTTCCATTGACTTATGGCTGAGAGCGTCCGCCACAACATTGGCTATACCAAGATGATACAATATCTCGACGTCGTAGTCTTTCAGTAATTCAAGCCACCTACGCTGCCTCAAATTCAACTCCTTCTACTTGAAGATGTATTGTATGCTCTTGTGATCTGTGTAGATGTCAACATGGTCGCCGTATAAGTAGTGCCGCCATATCTTCAAAGCATATATTACTGCAGCCAATTCCAAATCATGAGTCGGGTAATTCTTTTCATGCTTCTTCAATTGTCTTGATGCATAAGCAATCACCCTCCCACGTTGCATCAATACATACCCCAAACCTGTATACCTGAGGCATCACAATATACCACATAACCTTCTGTTCCTTCTGGGAGAGTGAGCACTGGCGCGGATGTCAATCGATTCTTTAGCTCCTGAAAACTATGTTCAAAAGCGTCAGACCACTGGAACTTGGTAGCTTTCTGTGTTAACTTAGTCAATGGTGCTGATATAGAGGAAAACCCTTCTACAAACCGCCTATAATATCCTGCTAGCCCCAGGAAGCTGCAGACTTCTGACGGTGTTGTAGGTCTCGGCCAATTCTTCACTGCATCGATCTTCTGAGTGTCGACACTAATACCCTCGGCAAATATCACATGGCCAAGGAATGCTACTAAGTTCAGCCAGAATTCACATTTGGAGAGCTTAGCATATAACTTATGATTTTGAAGGGTCTGAATACTATCCGTAAGTGGCCCGCATGTTCCGCCTCTGAACGAGAATACACCAGAATGTCATCAATGAATACGATCACGAACACATCAAGATAGGGCCTGAATACACTATTCATGAGATCCATAAAAGCTGCTGGGGAATTTGTTAGCCCGAACGACATCACCAAGATCTCAAAGTGCCCATATCTTGTCCGGAAGGCCGTCTTTGGAATATTCTTCTCCTTAACCCTCACCTGTTGATACCCTGAACGTAAGTCAATCTTGGAGAAATACTTGGCAACCTGGAGTTGGTCAAACAGGTCGTCAATCCTTGGAAGTGGATACTTGTTCTTTATAGTAAACTTATTCAACTGTCGATATTCGATACACATCCTTAATGACCCATCTTTCTTCCGCACGAACAAGACTGGCGCACCCCAAGGTGAAGTGATAGGCCTAATGAAACCCTTATCCAGCAAGTCCTTCAACTATGCCTTCAACTCTCGCAACTCTGCCGGGGCCATCCTGTATAGAGAGATATAGATCGGTTGAGTGTCAGGAAACGCATCAATGCTAAACTCAATCTCCCTTTCAGGAGGAAGGCCTGGGAGTTCATCTGGGAAAACATCTGGAAATTCATTGACCACGGGGATTGATTGTAGAGTAGGCGGCTTCGCTTCCACATCCCTAATGCGAACAAGATGATAAATGTAACCTTTTGAGATCATCTTCCTTGCCTTAAGATAGGAAATAAACCTACCTTTCAGCGTAGCAATGTTCCCCTTCCACTCAATAAAGGGTTCACCAGGAAACTGAAACCTAACCATCTTCGTACGACATTCAACATTTGCATAGCATGAGGCCAACCAGTCTATTCCCATAATCACATCGAAATCAACCATTTCTAACTCAAATAAATTTGCCGAGGTCTGACGACTACAAATCATCATAGTACAACCTCTATATACCATTCTAGCAATCACAGAATCTCCTATCGGAGTGGATACCGCAAGTGGTTTACTTATCAATTCAGGTTCAATGCCAAACTTATTAGCCACAAAGGGTGGAACATATGATAATGTAGATCCCGGATCATAAGTAAATACAGACAATATACCTGTAACAACATCTGGAGATGACTCGAGATCCTGTCGACCTACTAGAGCATAGGTTCGATTTTGAGCACCACTCGAACTCGGTACTGCACCTCTACCTCTACCACGACCTATCGACTGTTGAAAACCTTGTGCTGGAGGTCGAACTGATGACGAAGAACCAGACACAAATCCAGTCGGCTGAGCCATACCACCACCTCCTCTGTTAGGACAATCTCGCATCATATGGCCAGTCTGTCCGCAAGAATAGCACGTATCGGAACCTCGACAGCACAGTCCAAAGTGGGCCTTGCCACACTGATCACAACGAGGTGTTGGGGGTCTCGTCTGACTAGTATCCCTATGATATTGTGAGCCTGATGCCTTCGAACTCTGACCTATACCAGAATAGGTAAATCAATCATACTGAGGCCTCTGAAACTATGGAGGAGCACTAGCTACACGTAGCACCGAACTCCTCGAAGATTGGGGCCTGATACTGCCTCTGAAGTCATCAGAATACCCTGCAAATCTCGCCCTCTAATGTTGTCCCCTATCCTGCTTCCTATATGCCCTTTGCTGGTGCTTACGATCCTCTAGGGTCTGGGCATAAGCCTGAATACGGGAAATATCCATGCCCTTTACCAAGGAGGCTGTTGTGCACTCATTTATCAGATATGGTCCCAACTTATTCATGAACAGGTGCATTCTATCGCTCATCTCGGCCATTATATGGGGAGCATACCTTGCTAAAGAATCAAACAGCATACTATACTCTCGTACACTTATATTACCTTGTCGAAGGTTCAAGAACTTATCAGCTCTAGCTCGCTATATCTCAACTGGCAAGTAGTGACGAAGAAAGGCCTCAGAAAATTCCTTCCACACAGCTGGAGGAGCGTTCAGACCCCTAGATCTCTCCCAACTATCATACCGAAAAATTGCTAAATCCTGTAATCGATAAGAAGCCAACTCTACTGCTTCCGTATCACTAGCATGCATAACCCGCAATGTACGATGGACCTGATCAATAAAAGTCTACGGGTCCTCTTTGGGGTCTGATCCGGTAAACACTGGAGGGTCTAGATTAATAAAATCATAAACTCTCGCACTAACCGGTTTATCAGCAGCACCGATATTCTACCTTTGAGCCTGAGCAGCTACCAAGCTAGTCAACAACTGCACTGCACTGCGCATATCGTGGTCTGTAGTACCAGACGGAGGAACTAGAGGTACTGGGTGCCTCCTAATATCCTCTGGAGGAGATGGAGAGGTATGAGATGGCATCTCACTCTAAGCGTCACTTTGGCCTGCTTTGGCTGGAGGCACATGACTGGTACCCTCTCCCGCAGTTGTATCAAGCAGTTTACTAATCGCTTGTATCCTAGTCAAAGGCATCGTTGAAAGAAAACAAGGTGAATATTAGATATGAACACTTACGAATCAACTTTACGCACGATCTAGATTCAGGAAGAAGGTAACAAACCTAGATGTCATGTACCCTCCTGATTATAAATGTGGCGCGCTACACATCCATAATCAAGACTCTACTAGACACGGCTCATAGACAACCCCTTAGGACAAACTTGCTCTGATACCAAGTTGGTCACGACCCAACTAGAGGGTCATGACTAGCACCCGGGCCATACTTGCCGAGCACCTACGTACATTTTATCTAACCCTCCTTATTATCTTTAAGGGTCGACGAGATCAATATCAATGGTAGACATGGATCATGAACTAACAATGAAAAAAAATAGCATGAACATACATAACATGGGATGACAATACTGTCAAGAAACTATATATAAGGTACGGGCTACCACGCTACCATGAAAGACTATACAACAAAAATCAGTCGACAAGGCATTCCAAACCATACATGAGTCGACACCTGTCTATGAGCCTCTAAAGGAACATAAGTGTTGCAACATTGCCGGAACATGGCTCCGACATACCCATAATGTCTATAAAAAAAATGCATACCAAGACCACGGCAAGTGCGGAGAAGGGATCTCGCCAATAACCGCTGAACTGGGCAGCCTACTGTGGTGGGGGAGTTGCGTCTACCCGTCTAACAAGACCTGCAGCACGACATGCAGCATCCACAAATAAAAAGGACGTCAGTACGAATAAAGTACTGAGTATGTAAGGCAGGAAAGCATAAGTAAGAACAGTAATATAAACAGGGATAGAAAATATACAACCTGTGACATCTAGGTACCTCTGAGGGCTACTGACATGAAATGCATGATACATTACATAAAATTTTAAAACAAACGCCTTTGTGGGCATCATCATCATCATATTGTGCCCGGCCGTAATAGGCTCGGTAAAACGTACCCGGCCATTATAAGGCTCAGTAGAATCATACCCGGCCACGTAGAGCTCGGTAAAACCTAACTAATCAGTGGTTGTACAATAGGTGCCTACCCGACCGACTATAGCACGGCTCGGTAGAGTAAAATAGATATATATATATGATGCATGCTGGACTCATTGGAATCACATTTTGAACCTTTCGGATTGACGTAAGGTCGGTATCCTCCGTACATGTTATTAGGATTAACTCTTCGTCAAGAATCTTATAAGAATCAGGAAGTACCAACAACATTGATAACATAAGAATAAGAGAAGTAACATCAACATCAATCGTTCCATAAGAAGGGCAACAATGTAAGTACTGCTAGCTTCTAAGAGTAGAGTATCTTTGGAAGCTCGTTCATTACACTATGTACAATCGGAGTCGTGCAAAAGAATGAAGGGGATAGCCTCACATACCTTGTATATACTGCCCAACCTCAAGCTATGCAAATATCACGACTCCTTAGTCTACACTAAGAGAAATGATACAATCATTATCGTTTAAGTGTCGTAACTATTATGTATCGACCGCAACCTATTTTATGATGAAACAGACAACACCTCCCCTATTTATATGACTTCCCACAAGTCAAGACAATCACCAAACAGCCCAAAAAACATCAACAATAATCATATTGTGCCTCCCAAACTAGTCCACTAACCAACAACATTACTACCAAGCCTTTCGATATATATTTCACAAGTTCTAGCTTCAACGACTTAGCCGCAACTTGGATAATCTTAAATACATGTAGAGTTAGAGGTTCCTTTAAACGAAAGAACAACTCCAATTTGACCTTAATTGTCCACGAAATATCCCTCCAATGCTTCCACAAGAACAAGGAAGCAAAACTAGCAATCAATTCGGGTTTATTTTCGGCACTAGAATTACTTTAGAAGACTTGAAATCACCTAGGGTTGATATTAAAAACTTGAGGGAGTATTTACAGAACATAAAACACTTAAAATAACCTCCCACACGAGCTGTAACAACACAAAAATCAGTATCAACAAGAAGAACAAGAAACTTACTAGCGCCACGGGATTTTCGACACTTGATTTGTGTTGTTTGCCCTTTGTTTGGGTCTTGGATCATGAGAGAACCTTGAGAGTGTGTTTTAAGGTTCTAAGGTCTTAATATCATGAAAAAGAATGACTTAAAATGGGTTTGAGGCATCTTATATATATCCATATGTCTTAAACCGCCTATGTGGGCCCCATAGAGAGCAGCTTGGCGCAGTCTCGCGAAAACGTAAATATCTCTCTATTCCGAGATCGTATCGACAAACGGTTTAATGCATTGGAAACTAAACTCATAGATCTTCAATTTGGTGGATATATCACCCCGTAATTCCAAGTACATTAGGAGAAAAACATAGTAACATTTGACCCAAAGTTTAAGTAAAATTATAAACGTAAGTTGCGACAAATTTTGTCGCCTTTTGTTTCATAACTGGCCTGACTTCAAGACTTATGATACATATATTATATGATTCAAATACATTAAAACATGAACTCTTGGGACAATTAAGCACCTCTAGTTTTACCCGAAAATACGGGTTACAACATCCTTGATTATTTAAATTCTTATACTTGTTAACCACTCTTATACACCCATGTATCGTTTTAGACCAATAGGATTAACTTCTTATCATCTCAAAGATAATCTCTTCTCAGATTTACGTCAACTAACTTACGGCGTGATCTAAGGTACGCGAATTTGGGTTGTAACATCAGAGTCACCTTGTGTTGTCTCTCATTACTATTGTTTACTTTTGTTCCAGAACAATATTGTATTTAGAGATATCTAGTGTACTCAATTGAGCTTATGACTCCGTATTATGGGTTTTTGGAAAATGTATTACTATTGGTCGTTTTTAGATATGTATGTCATTGACTGGTTTATTCCGAATGTTTTTCAAGAAAAGGGGAATGATAACTTCCTAGGAAGCTCAAATCTATTCAAGGACAATAATGAAGCTTTGGAATCTCAAAGAGGGCCTTTAACAAGATGTCAAGCTAAAGAGTTGCAAAACAAGGTCATTAGACTTCAAGTACAAATAAAGAAGTTGTTAATTGGGATGGAGAGCTCAAGGATAAAGAATATGAGTTGTCTAGCTATTATAATTATTTTATGGTCCAAATTCATGTCCAAGAAAAGGTGGATTAGATCCCAAGAGACATCCTCTGAAGAAGGTCCAAATCAGGCCACTATTGGACCTATTTGGCACCTAAAAATATGTCAAAACATGCAGCCCAATAAGTCTTTCATGAAGCCACATTTTTATAATATAAAAAGGACTTACTTGCTGTCCAAGAAAGGTTCAATAGGCGTGATAGAAGTTGGGTATATGTTGGTGCCAAGTTGCTTGCAAGTTGCCTTCGAGATTTTCAAGATCCTATCCATGATTGGTTTGGGACTTTCAAGATTCTATCCAAGATTGGTTTTAACTTATTTCCATATATTTTGGTACTAGATTTATTGCCTTCCTAGGTAATTAAGGTTATGTTTTCCTTTTCCTAAGATTGTTGGAGTAACTTTCCAAGATTGTCTTGGTTTTTGTTTCCTAGTGTTTTTTCTTTTCCTAAGGTATTTGGACTTGTTGTCCAAAGTAGTTTAGGACTTTATTTCCTTATTTTTTGGTAGGAATTTCATGACCCCCTCTCTATATAAAGGGGTGTCTTTTTTGTTTTTAGATTTTAGATTATTATAGACAATATCAATAAAATTTGTGAGATTATTCTTGCACTCTTGTGTGTGGCTACTCTTGGATTTATTCTTCAACCTTCAAGACTCAACTTAAGGTGGTAAGATTAAACTCTTTCGAAATCTTAGATCACTTCTAGGTATTCAAGAAAGGTGATAAGTTTAGGCTTATTATTATATTATTATTCTAAAGGGTCGGGTTTCACAATTTATCTCTTGTTTTTAATTCTCTACCAAAGGCGATTAGTTCTTTGTTAGCTAATTGTTGTCAACTTCAAGAATAGACTTCTTGAATTCAAGAAACTCTTTCTTGAATTCAATCTATCTTTAGTTTTTCTTTATTTTTTTGTTTCTTTATTTTCTTTTAGCTTCCGCACATTTCTTGATTTTCTTTAGTAATTCGTTTACCCCTATCATGTTGTTATCAAGTGGTATCAAAGCATAGGCTAATCAAGATTTCAATATTGATAATCTTGGGAGGTTCTTGATCAAAACAAAAAAAAAAAAAAACCAAAAATAAAAACGAAAATCAGCCAAAAGAAAAAGCATTATGGCTCATTATTATTTGTAGAATTCAAGTGTTATTTGGTTTCCAAGTCAAGAAAGGAAACAAGAAGAAGGGATCCTAGTTCTTTAAGATTAAGGTAACTTCTTTCCTTATTCTTGTGGGTTTTGGGTTTCCTAAATTCTTTCCTTATTTTTTCTACATAACCAATTCCTATTCTTCCAAGGTTTGGTCCTTTACTTTTCTATTCTTTTTCTAACTCCACATTCTTATCACTAAAGGTTTTGACTAGTAAGGTTTATTAATAAATCTAAAGTTTAATAACCAAGAGTTGCTTTGAGTGGAAAAGGCAAGAGAGGTGAGAACATTAGAGGAAAAAGCCAAAGTTTGAGAGATACATAATTCTTCTAATCTTTGTTCAAGATGTTTCAAACATGTAGTTATAGTGAAAGGAGGCGAGCTATGACTCAACAACTTGAAAAGTCGAACTTACAATATACCGAATGGAAGGAAGACAATGGTAAAATTATTTTTCAAACAAGAGCTAAAGTGATGTCTGCGATTTGTGCCCTTAAAATTGACAAAGAGTTTGGCTATAACTCAATTTGCACTTATATGGTTGAAAAATTGAACTTGCCTTGTGTTGAGAATATTTAACCCTACATGTTGAGAGGAGTAAAGGTAGATAAAAGAGTGTTATTACTATTCTATATTAGAAGATATGAGGATGCGATCTGGTGTGATATAATTCCCATGAATAATTATCATATCTTGTTGGGAAAGCCACGGTATGCCTATAGAAGAGCTTCATATAATATAAAAAAAAAATAGATACTCTTTTGAGGTTAACGGGAAGAAACTTATTCTTGGACCTTTGACTCCCTCACAAATTTATGAAGATGAAAAGACTGTTAAAGAGAATATGGAAAAATATGAGAGAGAAAAGAATGAGAGGAGTAAGGGAGTGCAGGTTGACATCCCAACAGAGAAAAAATGAGAGGTTGTATTGAGTGAAGAGAATGGGATGTCAATTGAGAAAAAGAGAGAGCTTGAGGGAAAAGAAAAGAGAGAAAGCAATGAGATAAGAAAAGTGATAACAACGCGATAGGGGTCCAAGAATTACTAAAGAAAATCAAGAAACGTGCGGAAGCTAAAAGAAAATAAAGAAACAACAAAAAAACAACGGAAAATTAAAGATAGATTGAATTCAAGAAAGAGTTTCTTGAATTCAAGAAGTCTATTCTTGAATTTGAATTCTAACAACAACAATTAGCTAACAAAGAACTAATCGCCTTTGGTAGAGAATTAAAAATAAGAGATAGATTGTGAAACCCGACCCTTTAGAATAACAAGAACAACAATAAGCTTAAACTTATCACCTCTCTTGAATACCTAGAAGTGATCTAAGATTTCGAAAGACTTTAATCTTACCACCTTAAGTTGAGTCTTGAAGGTTGAAGAATAAATCCAAGAGTAGCCACACACAAGAGTGCAAGAAAAATCTCACAATTTTTATTGATATTGTCTATCATAATATAAAATCTAAAAACAAAGAAGACACCCCTTTATATAGAGAGGGGGTCACGAAATTCCTACCTAAAAACAAGGAAATAAAGTCCTAAACTACCTTGGACAACAAGTCCAAATACCTTAGGAAAAGAAAAAACACTAGAAAACAAAAACCAAGTCAATCTTGGAAAGTAACTCCAACAATCTTAGGAAAAGGAAAACATAACCTTAATTACCTAGGAAAGCAATAAATCTAGTACCAAAATATATGGAAATAAGTTAAAACCAATCTTGGATAGAATCTTGAAAGTCCCAAACCAATCATGAATAGGATCTTGGAAATCTTGAAGGCAACTTGCAAGCAACTTGGCACCAACTTGTACCCAACTTCTATCACGCCTATTGAACCTTTCTTGGGCAGCAAGTAAGTCCTTTTTATGTTATAAAAATGTGGCTTCATGTAGGACTTATTGGGCTGCAAGTTTGGACATATTTTTAGGTACCAAATAGGTCTAATAGTGGCCTGATTTGGACCTTCTTCAGAGGATGTCTCTTGGGATCTAATCCAACTTTTCTTGCACATGAATTTGGACCATAAAATAATTATAATACCTAGACAACTTATATCCTTTTATCCTTGAGCTCTCCATCCCAATTAACAACTTCTTTATTTGCACTTGAAGTCTAATGACCTTGTTTTGCAACTCTTTAACTTGACATTTTGTTAAAGGCCCTCTTTGAGATTCCAAAGCTTCATTATTGTCTTTGAATTGATTTGAGCTTCCTAGGATGCTATCCTTACCTTTTTGTTTCCTAGTATTTTTCCTTTTCCTAAGGTATTTGGACTTGTTGTCCAAAGTAGTTTAGGACTTTATTTCCTTGTTTTTAGATAGGAATTTCGTGACCCCTCTCTATATAAAGGGGTGTCTTATTTGTTTTTAGATTTTAGATTATTATAGACAATATTAATAAAAATTGTTAGATTTTTCTTGCACTCTTGTGTGTGGCTACTCTTGGATTTATTGTTCAACCTTCAAAACTCAACTTAAGGTGGTGTGATTAAACTCTTTCGAAATATTCTAATGGGTCGGGTTTCACAATCTATCTCTTATTTTTAATTCTCTACCAAAGGCAATTAGTTCTTTGTTAGGTAATTGTTGTTGTTAGGATTCAACTTCAAGATTAGACTTCTTGAATTCAAGAAACTCTTTCATTAATTCAATCTATCTTTAATTTTCCGTTGTTTTTTTGTTTCTTTATTTTCTTTTAGCTACCGTACGTTTCATGATTTTCTTTAGTAATTCTTGGACCCCTATCGTGTTGTTATCAATAACTCAGCACATGTTAGGCTTACCTAGTCCTAGGAACTAGGTGCCATCATGATCCTCAAGGTGGAATTTTGGGTCATGACAAAGTCCCCATATAATATTTCCAAGGATTTGAGGTTGATAGTGCCAAGGCAGGCTAACGTGTTTTTGGAATGCTCGCCGCGGTACGGACTTATTGGACAGTGCAAAGCATTTTGGAGTTGGTAGAAAATTTGCAGAAGATAGCAATTCTATGGCCCATTATGCGACCGCATATTTTTTCGCTGACAGCAGAACCATCATGAATTGAACCAGGAGAAGCTTAATTTTGAGGGTCATTTCGCGGTCCAATGTGCGACCGTAGATTCATTTTGCGGACCGCGTATACTTCGCATAACCAAATGAGAATTTTTGAAGGGAGATTTTGTAAGGCCCGTGAAATTTCACCTAGAACACGAGGTTTTGTGGTAGTTCTGTGGTCCACTATGCAACCGCAGAACCAGCTTGCGGGCTACAGATCAGCCGCGGAATGAAGCAGAAAGATTTTCCAATTTTGAGGACCATTATGCAGCCACAGAACCGTTATGCGGGCCGCATATCCCATCGCAGAACCAGCATAAGAAATTTTGGAAGGAGGTTCTGCGGTCCATTATACGGCCGCAGAATTGGTTTGCGGACCGCTGACCTGTCGTAGAGTGAAGAAGAAATGCCCAGTTCCGGAAAGCCATTATACGGTCCATTTTGCGGACCGCAGAAGTGTTATGCAGCCTCATATGCGACCATAGATCTGCTTCGGGGCTTCATTTTTCTAATTTTATAACCGGGCCCCCATTTCGTTTATCTAGCCTGAGGGTTAATTTTTGGGGGATTACCTGACATTTTAGAGAGAGGAGAGAGATATTCTAGAGAGAGTAGAGGGAAGACTAAAGATTTCACTACTCCACTCTGATCAAACCTTGGAATTTCATCAAAAGGAACTTGCTAGGGCTTCAAAAAGGTAAGAATTGCTTCCCCCAATTCATCAATTTCGGGTTTGGGTTGATTATGGGTGATGAGGGTAGATTTATCAAATGCATGAGATAATAGAGACTGTGGGGAAGTTGTTGAACCATCTTGGGTGATTTTGTTCTTGAATTAGTTGAGGGGAGGTTGGGTCATCAGTGTAGCAGCTCTTGCCATACGACTTACTCTAATCATTCTTGTAGTTCTCCCCTCTTTTAAAGATTAACATCAATAGAAGTGTCTGGACGTTATTGTTACACCAAGGAAAGCTCTTTCGAGGTATGAAAGCTAAACTCTTCTTCTAGTATGGGAATTCCCGGATCCTTGCGAAACTCCATCATGTGTACTCGAACTTGAAAAACTTTTGAGGTGGGATGTTCAAGCTAGTAAATTGATTCTCAAATTGCATAGTGTGTCCGAACCCTCATTTGTTAAAGATTTTCTATTGTGACTTAATTATGTTATACCCCTTTTGGGAAGAAAACCTTTTATGAAATCAATGGGATCAAACACTTATTTCTCATATGATGAGACCTTATGAACTTACACTTGCTAAGGCCAAAGGTGCGAAACAGTTGATTGGAAGAGAACTATTTTGTACAAACTATTATCGTTTTGGGAATCTAAATTGTGGTATTGTGGTTACACCTCCACCCGCATACATTGGGGGGAGACAGTATGGCCGCTTTGTGTAGAATTATGGTATTGTGATTACACCTCCACCCGCATACATTGGCGTGAGGCGGCAAAGCCGCTTTGTGTAGAGTTGTGGTATTGTGATTACACCTCCACCCACATACATTGGGATGAGGTGGCAAGGACGCTTTGTGTAGAGTTTATGGTATTGTGATTGCACCTCCATCCGCATACATTGGGGTGAGGCGGTAGGGCCGCTTTGGTGTAAAGGTGGTTACAGAGGATCCCCGGCTAAAAATTGATAAATATTATAGAAGCTCTTAATGAATTTGCTTTGCTTTGACTTTAATGGCTATGTAAGCCCTTTTATTATAACCATGATTCATCGTATTCATATTGTATTTCCATGTTCTTGAAAAGGTATTTTGGTTTTCATACTAGTACTATTCGACATGCACTAACATACCTTTTGATGGGGGTGCTGCATCTATAATGGATGCAGGTGGTTCAACAGCGGAAGGCTTTGACCGGTGATAGCTGTACACTCTCCTCCCAGCTGACTTGGTGAGCCCCACTTTATTTCGGGGTCGTGCATCTTTTGTTCTGTGTGTATTATATTTTGAGGTATAGCCGGAGCCTTGTTGCCGGCACTATCATTTGCACTCTTTTGTATCTAGTAGAAGCTCCGCGGATATAGAGTAGGTTGTGTATTGGTGTTGGGAAAGTCAAGCTAGTAATGTTCTATGTGTATCACATGTTCCACTTCAAACTATGAAAGTGTTTGTATTTTGAGACTTAAAAATGGAGTAACTAATGGTAATGGAGTTGGGGTTGTTTATAAAATCATCTCAGTGTTTAATTAATATAATATATCTCCACTTTATTCACGGATGAGTTGGGTAGAAGGAAATCAAACAGGGTTGTTCGGCCTGGTTATCTCAGTTGAGCACCGGTCGCGCTCCACGAGGTCAGGGCATGACAGATTTTGCAGTCCAATATACGACTGCAGAACCATTCCGCGAACCGCGGATTTATCGCAGACTTGAACAGGACAACCTAGATTTTTGGAGACTATTTCGTGGTCCAGTTCGCGGACCACACAACCCTTTTGCGACACATTCCGCGATCACATATTTGATTCGTGGGGCATTTTTGAGAATTTTTTAACCCAACTCAGTTTTGATATAAGCCTTAAAGGGGTCGTTTTTGTGGGAGAATTGTCACGCTCGACCTTAGGGAGCGCGATCGGCGCTCAACTTAGATATCCCAGTCAAGCAAGCCTGCTCGATACCTATGAATAAAGTGAAGATGTATAACATTAGTTAGATAATGAGAGGATTTCATGTACAACACCAATTTTCTTACCATTAGTTACTTCATTCACGATTTCCAAAATATATTACACATTCGTAGATTAGAAGTGTAAACATGTATTGCAAGTATAACATTTCTCGTTTAACTTACCCAAATCAAAATACAACCCACACTATGTCTACGGAGCCTCTAATTGATACAAAAGAGTAGTATGATTGTGCCGGCAACAGGGCCCCGACTATACCTCAAAACACTGTACACGTGAAGCAAAAGATACAAGACCTCGATATGAAGTGGGGCTCACTAAGTTAGTTGAGAAGAGGATGTACCGCTATCACTAATCGATGTCGCCTGCTATAAAACCATCTGCATCCATTAAAGATGCAGCGTCCCCAGCAAAAGGAACTTTAGTACACATGGAATAGTACTAGTATGTAAGTCTAAAAACTCTCTCAAGAAATGGATTACCAGTACAAAGGAGAGGAACAAGAAATCAATGAGAAAAACCAAATAATAATACAATACCAAGTCAAGAGTGGGGTAAATCTTCAAGTAAAATCAAGGTTTTAGGTTGGGAGATCTTTAGTACCGATACATCACCGTTCTTATAGAACTGAGTCTGAGCTCGGCCCAATTGGCTAAGTTGTCTCATCTCAAAGTATGAGGCTCGACATCAAACACAACACCACCATGTACACGGCATGGCATCTGATCTATGCCCGATCGGCTAAGCCGTCTCACCACAATATCATGTGGGTTGACATCACCTTTTGCTAGCCATCATCTCATCCCAATTAAGGGGAAAAATTCAATACATCAATCCCATCCTAATTAAGGGGAATAATCGCAAAACATTAGCACGGGGATTTACCCCTCAATCACTCCTACACCAGCACGTGTAGTTTCGGAGTTAGGTGTTTTCAACCTACCCTTCCTCGGTGATCAAGCATTATCATATGTTATCAACAATAAGAGCATTTGAAATCAAGACTTTAAATATGTTTATGAGAAATAGGAATCTTAAACACATTGAGTTTTCCACCCAAAAATAAGGCATAATAAAGCTTGCAATCGAAACATGAATTGAAATCATAGCATTTTGATACATAAGCCATACTTGAATACATTCCCGAAGGAGAGCATTGTCACGCCCCAAAACCGAGGAGCGCGACCGACGGTCAACCAAGGGAACCTGACCGAGCAAGCCTGTTAGATTTCCTTCTACCCAAACTCATCCATGAATGAAGATAATACATATTTTTCATTAATTAGACAAAAATGTGATCATGTCTACAATACCAATTCATTACCGATAGTTTTCATCATTTTTAAAGTCTCAATTTCACACACATTTTTCATAATCTGAAGTGGAAATAGTAATTCAAACACAACATAACGAGTTTGACTTCCCCAGCACCAATATACAACCCACACTTTGTCTACGGAGCCTCTATAGATGAAGAAGAGTATAATGATAATGCCGGCAGCAAGGCCTCGGCTGTACCTCAAACAGAATACATAAAGAACAAAAGATACATGACCCCGAGATGAAGTGGGGCTCACCAAGTAAACTGGGAAGAAGGTGTACTGCTATCACTGATCAATATCTCCTGTTGTGGAACCATTTGCATCCATTTGAAGATGCAGTGCCCCCGGCAAAAAGGGGCGTTAGTACCGTCGAATAGTACTAGTATGAAAACCAAACAACAATTTAAGAATTCGAAAATACAATATGAATATGATGAATCATGGTGAAATAGAATAATATAGCTAACCGTTTAAACCAGAACAAGCTTATTAAGAGCTATCAATAACATTTATAGGATTTAAGGATGAGATCCTCTGTAACCATCTTTACATAAAGCGGCCCGCCGCCTCGCCCAATGTATGCAGGTGGAGGTGTAAGCACAATACCACAACTCTACTCAAGCGGCCATGCTGCCTCACCCCAATGTATGTTGGTGGAGGTATAACCACAATACCAAGGACCTACACAAAGCGTCTATACCACCTCACCCCAATGTATGCGGGTGGAAATGCATCAACGATTCCAATACCTTCACAAAGCGGCTATGCCGCCTCACCCCAATATATATATGTGGGTGGTGGTGTAACAACAATACCAAAACTATGCACAAAGCGATCGTACCGCCTCACCCCAATGTATGCGGGTGAAGGTGTAATCCCACAATACCATAATCCCTACACAAAGCGGTCATGCCGCCTCACCCCAAAATATACGGGTGGAGGTGTATCACAATCACAATCTCTCCACAACTTGTGCATAATAATTTTCTCAATTTATATTGCAATATGATAAGAGCATTTGAAACACGAATTGAACATATATCCTTATCACAAAACTTATCGAAATACTCGATTTGTAATCAACATCTTGGAACTTACAAGGATAATGGGGATTCCAATTCTTAAAGAAGAGTTTAGCCAACATTCCTTAACGGAGCTTCCTTAAACTTTAAAATGTTCCAGAATTCTTAACAACTTCAATCTATTTTAGAAATATAACAAATTGAACCAAAATTAGGAAGATACTCATGGTTCTAGCTCATTTGAGCATTTTTATCAAACACTAGGTGTGCATTAAGGTTTCAAGGTCCTTTTATGGAGCATTCCATCATCCCACAACCCAATCTTTACCATTTTTAGCTCAACAATGTTCCTACACCATTTGATAACACATTCATGTAAAATAAAAACCTATCATGCCCAAAAATCATCTTGCTAATTACCCATTTCTAGACAAAATTCGAAATTGAGGGTTAGGGTGTAGAATCTTACCTCTAGGATGAAGACCTAGTGAGTTTCCCTTCTTAATCTTCCAAAATTTGAGCAAGAATTGAAGAACAATTATTGAGGAACACCTTCTCACTCTAAGGCACTCTCTCTCACTCTAAAATATCAGATTTTAACTTAAAAATGGCCCAAAGCATGTATTTAACGAAGTAGGATCGGGTTTTAAGAACCCAAAAATGGAGCTCCGGAACAAGGTTTGCGATCGCATATGCGATTGCATAATCGATATGCAGACCGCATATCGGTCGCATAATTGCTGTCCAGAACCAACAAAAATCTGTCTGTGTTTGCAGTCACTATGCGGCCCGCAGAACTATTCTGCGGTCGCATAATGAACCGCAGAATAGTTATGCGGTCACATAGTCGACCGAAGAATTGCATCCAAACTGACCCTCTCCTGCCTCACTTATGCGGCCATTATGCGGCCTACGAAGTGATTCTGCAGTCACATAATGGACCGTAGAAATGCATTTCGCTGCCAAAATTTTTCCTTTACTTTCCAATGAATTGTTCAACCCAAAAAGTCTGAGCCGCAGCGAGCAAGCTCGCCGCGAAGAATTTCTACAATCCTCAAACACGTAAGCCTAGTCTGGTGCCATGAAACATTATTTTTCCTTTGAAAAATTTTACGGGGCCTTACATTCTCCCCACTTAGGATCATTCGTCCTCGAATGAGGGTAAAAATCTCTTATTAGCATCGCATTCAACTCAGTTTTCATACCACACACCATCAGCCCCAAATTTGACTAACTCCCTAAATTTCCAAATATTTTGCAAGAGTTTCCCTTGTAACTAGGCCTATCCACCTGTCAGATAGCCCCAGAAACACATCCTTAAAACATATACATAATCCAACAACCTAACATAACACAAAACAACACCAACTGTGGCCTCGCAAGCAATTATATTACCTGAACGGAACACCCTTAACATCAAATGTACACATTATACATAATTCATAGAAAGTATCTCTTAGCATTTTCATAAGGCACAACTCATAAATACATAGTTATTCAAATAAATAAGGATACTTTTTCTTCATTTCTTCCTCGGCCTCCCAAGTAGCCTCTTCAACCTGTTGGTTTCGCCATAACACTTTCACGGAGGCAATTTCTTTATTTCTCAATTTTTGGACTTGCCGATCAATAATAGAAAAAGGAATCTCTGCGTAAGTCAATTTCTCATTTACCTCAATAGTCTCAACCGGAACAATGAGTGTCGGATCTCCAACTACTTTCTTCAATATAGGCACATAAAACACCGGGTGTACTAATGACATCTCAGGTGGTAGCTCGAGCTTGTATGCCACCTCACCGATCCTCTGAATGATTTTGTACGGTCTGACATACCTCGAACTCAATTTCCCTTTTTTACCAAATCGCATTACACCCTTCATGGGGGAAACTTTCAAGAATACCCAATCATCTTCTTTGAACTCCAAATCCCTACGACGAACATCCGAATAGGATTTCTGATGACTCCGAGCATTCTTCAACCGCTCCTTAATGATTTTAACTTTTTCCTTAGCCTGATGCATGAGGTCTGGCCCTATCAACTATGTTTCCTCAATCTCAAACCACCCAATGGGAGATCTACATCTCCTACCATATAAAGTCTCGAACGGTGCCATCAGAATGCTAGCATGGTAGCTATTTTTGTATGCAAATTCTATGAGTTGTAAATGATCATCCTAGCTACTTTTGAGGTCCTAAACACAAGCGTGCAACATATCCTCAAGCATCTGAATAGTCCGCTCTGCCTGCCCGTCAGTCTGTGGGTGAAAGGCTGTATTAAGATTCACCTGAGTACCCAAACCTTGCTGAAATTTCTTCCAAAAATTAGTAGTGAATTGTGCTCCCCGATCAAAAATGATGGAGACTGGGGTGCCATGCAACCTGACTATTTCTTTGATATACAGCTGAGCATATTGTTCCACTGTATCGGTAGCCTTAACCGGCAAAAAGTGTGCTGATTTAATGAGTCGATCCACAATCACCCAAATTGAGTCAAACTTGTGCGGAGTGCGTGGTAATCCTACCATAAAGTCCATATTAATCATTTTCCACTTCCACATTGGAATTTCTATGTTCTGTGCCAACCCACCGAGCTGTTGGTATTCGGCTTTCATGTCACGACCCAAACTGATGGGCCGTGACGGGCACCTGGTACCTTACTCAACCGAGTACCAACGTTACATATCATTCTTATCGTACTGTCATTTGCAAATGGGCCAAACAAGCTGTCATGGGTTAACCAAAATAAACATAAAGGGAATACTCAATATAGGACGGCCCAATCTGATATAAAAACTTATACATGTGACACCTATAAGACCAAACTTACACTGAACATAGGCCAACAAGGTTGTACAATCTTTCATATACATGACATCTGTCTACAAGACTCTAAGAGTACATAAACGCCATAAGGCCGGGACAGACCCCCGTCATACCAAATAATGCACATCTAAATCATACTGACCAAACAAGCAACTCCGGAGCAAATAGAGTGCACCAACATCTTCCGCTGAGCTGATCGCCTACTTGAAGGACTCTCGACCTGTCTATCGAGGCCTAGGGCATGAAACGCAGCGTCCCCAGGCAAAAGAAACGTCAGTACAGATAATGTACCGAGTATGTAAAGAAAGAAAATCAGTAAACAATAGACATGAGAGAAACATAGAGAAAAAGACTCAACATGTATGTCTAAATTAGATCTGTGAATCATTTATATTTACAATGCCATGCATATGCGTATAAATATCATACCATACATAGGTATATGCATTCATAACATCATCAAGCCTCTGAGGGCATCCCATCATATCGTTCATGAAACGCAGCGTCCCCAGGCAAAAGAAACGTCAGTACAGATAATGTACCGAGTATGTAAAGAAAGAAAATCAGTAAACAATAGACATGAGAGAAACATAGAGAAAAAGACTCAACATGTATGTCTAAATTAGATCTGTGAATCATTTATATTTACAATGCCATGCATATGCGTATAAATATCATACCATACATAGGTATATGCATTCATAACATCATCAAGCCTCTGAGGGCATCCCATCATATCGTTCCGGCCACTATCATCATCGCATACTAGCTGATCAGGTGGTGGTGCGTATATAACGCTGTAACCTTTTCTATATCCCATATACATATATATATACATATATATATATATATATATATATATATATATATACTCGTATATAATGCCATCTGGTCATGGGTCAATATGCATGTATAAATGCATGAAATGCATATAAAACACATTAATAAGATTTCTCGGAATGTCATAAAAATAATATGCTTGTCGGATAAACTTTATCAAATACATATTTTTCTGAGACCCATTAACATAAGATATAATAATAATTCACATGGGGAATCAAGAATATAGACACCCCTAGAATTTCTATGAATAGAGTCATTTATGGAAATTGTGCATTTGCTCGTTTTGTTTGTGTCGTATAGATCATACCTAAAGAAAGAACGGAAAATTCTCTTTAACATATGTCTTGTGTGAAATTACGTGACGGCCGATTGAAGTAGGAAAAAATCCGTATGATATTCTTGAGAAAGATTGTACCGTGCTCTCTTAGAATTGCAAATTCCGTTGCTATTGCATAGTATAACTTCATACTAATTCCATTGTTGAAGATCCGATTCTTGGAGATTTTGGTGAATTTGATCAAACTCTTGTATGGCTTTCCTTACTAGAATAGTAACGTTTTCATTCCTATCTTTATGAATTGTTGAAGATGCTTATAAAATCTCACGTTACTTTGAATTGGTGAAGATCTTTCGTTGCTTATGTTGATATATGCAGATGCACATTAGAAGGTCTCATGTAGTTTACGTTGGTTATTCATGACTTCTTAAGGTTGACATGTTTTATGACTTCTTAAGGTTATTCATGACTTCTTAAGGTGGAGAATCTCATGTAGCTTAACCACATACCTTGAATCCTTAGTCTTTGCTACATAATCCATAATATTTAAGAGTCATAAAGCTTGGGTGGCTTGTTGCCACGTGGGGTTCTTCAATTATCCAAGAATTTTAATTAATCTCCCACTAAAAATTATTAATTACCCAATTATCCGCATAATTAAGAATTATCTCGACTTACTTAAAATATCACTCACTTTTAATACAGTTTATACACCTTACTATTATTGCCATGTGGTACCTTGTATGGCACTAGTCCATAAATATCGGGTATTTTAGCTCGGGTCGGGTCGTATTTTATCCAAAATGCCAAACTTCGACGAAATTTATTTTCTTCGATTTGCTTACCCTCTCACCTTCACAAATTTACTTATCCCTTGTTTGAAATAGCATAATACTTATAATCCTAAAATAATCTTATTCCCGAACTTACGTCGATTAACTTACGACGAAACTTTAACGTACAAAAATGCGGGATGTAACATCTCATTTCTGAGCTTTCACTAATTTATTTATGGCGTACTTTCATGTACAAAAAAATATATGGAGTGTAACATTATTTTCCCCTTTGGAACATTCGTCCTCGAATGTTGACTGATGCACTTATCATTCTCATAACCCATAGCTTTTGTGAATACTGTAGTACTCCTTTCCAATTTAGGCAACTATTATGTGACTGAATCCCAAAGGCCAGGGCATTCCCCCCTTTAGGCCTATTTCTCACACCACGACTCGTGGTCGGAATCCTTCCAATCTTGTAACTGTTTCTACCTTTTACCATCCAGCCTGTACGACTCTGACTTTGTAAGTGCGCCTATGCAACTCCTCTCTCCTTCTTCCTCCAGCTTTTAGCCAATCTTTAGACCTCACATTGTAAACATATACAGAGCTCAATAAGATGTTCCTCTGGGCATCTATAAGTATATTGAAGTTCTTTGCTCGGTACTTTGTTGAACTTACGAATATTGCTATATCTTATTTTCTAGATCCGTTTATCCATCTGTATGACTTTACTGATCTAGGTAGGTCATACTATACCATAACTCTTACTTCGATTAATCGTTACTGAGGTCTGCTACCAAACTCCAGGTTACTCTCGTTGCTTATCCTATATGCATAAAGCTAACTCTTTTAACGCTTCTTTATTACTGTTCATGTTAAGACTGATGGCCTAATCTCATCTCGTACTTTGTATCTTTTATCCATCCATTGTCGATTCACCTCAATGTTGATCTTACAATATTCCATTGATAACTTGAAACTTCTTACGTAATACATTGCCGCTAGGGCATATGTTGCATCGAGGAATATTTGAAGTGATTTTCCTGATCCACTTAGGGGCGATACTGTACTTCAATAGTCGTATTTTATAGTATCCCAATGCGATTCACCTTACATAGGTATTTTAATCTCGTACAATTCATGAAATCCTCTTCAAGTCATTACTCAATCGAAGGCTCAAATGTCATCCTTTATCTATCACAATCACACCCTTATTCTACGACCAGAGCAGCATTCCCTCTCTTCTAAATGCTACTAGTCTTAGACTCCTTTGAGTTCATTCAGGCAATACTGAGCTTTCTATATCTTAGATAAACCATCATCTCTCTTGTTTTCACTAGCTTAATCCCGAGGACTTATCCATACTTGCCCTTTCTTATCCTTACTCCTGTCTTCCTAAAACCTTATCGTTTTACCATACTTTAGCTTGCGACCTACACATATCTATTTATATTGTTCGCAACCTTCCTTCAACTTGCTTGCACCATAGATTTCCTTGTGATATTTTGGAACATTAAGCGAGACATCACATCGTTTCTAACTCTTCTTTACTCTCGTAACTGCACCTCTCGATACCTAGAAATCATCGACTGGAAGATATGTCACTGACGCCGCTATCATTCCTGGATACTGAATGCCCGCACTTCTAGCCTTCTATCCATAGTACGGACTATTCCCAACCTTCTGCATTTAAGTATCTCGTATGTTGTTCACTTTTACCTTACTTACTTTAAAATATCGCATCACATCTTCTATCTCTTTCATGACCTCCCTTTCACATAGGTATAATTCACATCCACAAATTGAAGCTCTATTATAATACTTGCACCTCTGGTGCATACACAATCCGGTGAGAGTTTCATACTGACTTCTTATGAGGCTGGTACTCTTCTAACTGGCTTTCTCGTAGAGCCGTTATGGAATACGGTTGTTGTACTATCTCTCTTGTACCTCTGATATTAAGGGTGATTCTGCAATGTTTTCAATCACGATTTCTATAATTTTCTAGGTCCAATAATCATACTCCTGATTTACTTGGTTGATGTAACTCTTTAGTTTCCTCTTCTTTCTAATCAGCCTTTATGTAGGCTTAAGCTATCTTCCGATATGCGGCTCCTGGGATTAGTTATTACTTTAGCCTTTCATGGGCGCTATGGATAATCCATGACACAATCTTCTAACAATTCAATCCTTTGTCTATGCCCTGGGCTCAATTATTTCTTTTACTTATACCGGAGTCTTCTACGGCTGTATGATTGTCACATATATGCTGCATGGATATTACTCCGAAATCTTATGTGCATTCATAACGTAACTCACTCTGGATCAGTGATCGAATAATTCCTTTCGTTCCTTCTCCACTTTCTTTAAATGTAAGCAATTACTTTCCCTAGTCGTTTTGCCACTTGTTGCATGTATACTTGGCTTATCTTAGTTCCCATGCATGCCAAAATTTTCGTGCAACTCATATGATCTCGAATATTACTTTTGATTTTTCTTCCCGTTCCTTAGCCACGGTAGGTGCCACTTCCTTATGGAGTGCATACAATGTTGTTGTGAGACTGTTGTTACAAGACCATTTCCTCCTTAGGTTACTGAGCTTGGGTTGAAGCCTTCTTCCTTACTTCCTCAACTAGTCTTTCATTGTAGTATTTAGGGAGGATCCTTTGATTCTCGTAAAGCTATGAGCTTATCACATCGTATACCCGATGGAATTTTTGATGTCCTTCCTCGCCTCTAATTACCCGTAGTTACTTACCTCCATGCCCTTGTACTTGTAGGGTTGCTTGTGAACTGATATTTTCACTGTCTTCCCAGTGGGACTCTCTTTTATTTCTGTAATACTCATACGGTACCTTTACTACCCCAACTCCTGTCTAAATATTTCTCAAGAATCACGATGTCGTATTTGGGAGACTAAATTCCCCATGTTGGGGTTCACTATGTTCATCTTGCACAATCTGTTGATTTGTCTGTGTCCTCTTGTTTAGCCATAACTAGGCTCTTCCTATTTCAACTACTAACTACTCGTTGGCCCATTCTCATATCAATATTCCGCGTAATCTTTCTTGGGTTATTTCCTTTGCATTAACTTATGTCTCGCACTGGCTCCTTATTTATCAATAACATCTCGGGCAGAAACCCTTACTTCCTCTCCTTGACGTCGTGCCTGCATAATGTTCTAGAATCGCAGCATATTTATAGGATTTGGATAAGTCCAAGCTCACTTCTTTTTCATTTTCATCGCATTCTTCCTTTATCATTCCATAATTACTAGAACTACTTAATTCTGACTTAAGGACACATCACTCCATATTCCCTTCTTTAGGGGAGCACTAAGATTTAGTGTTAAGATGATCTACGCATAGATGTTTTATCTTCTTATCTTTGGCATATTTTCACATCATCGATAATCCTTACTCGTCTCGCGGTAATCCTTCTGTACCAAGGATAACAAAATTCCTCGCTCACGAGGGTGACACTTAGTGTAACCGGCACATACAGTCCCTTAAACTTAACTTTACTCACCTTGCTTGCTTTGGGGAAGCGTCTTCCTGAATGACCTTTAAAGGGTATTCTTCTATCCTCCATTATATTATCGCCGGGACGCAATCTCTGAAATTTTCATGATGCCGACTATTACTCAGTCCCTAGTTCATGTTTAGTTTACCTTGTTCATCAGTCCATACTGATTTCTATTATTCTGGGGTCTAACTTTTCCTTCTGGTAGTCGCGTTGGAGTCACAAACTTATTTCTTGAAATGAGGATATGACTTTATGGCCTATACTGTTTTGTTGTCTCAAAGCCTGTCACCTCTCGTCTTTTCCTTCACTTGACTATAGACTCTGTAATACTGTCATCTTTTGATCTACCGTTGTCATCCATGTATCATATCTTACTCATAATGCTTCATTAACTCTTTTCTTATTTCCCGCTAACATTTATGTCTATCACTTTATTCTGAAAACTCGAACAAGACATTATTTTGTTCTTAGCTTCCCTTTGCTTCATCCAATGGCTCTTCGGGTTGCTTAACGTTCTCGCTCTACTAGGGACGCGAGCCACACTAAGGTAATATTTATCCCTTCCAGGCTTCCAGTGCCTATCTTCTGGAAAAAAAAATTGATCATGCTAGTGTTCACATCTAATTGTAATATTCTATAGTGCACCATCTGGGTGCCTCACAATGAGATCTATCAACACATTTGTAATATCTTTCAGAAATGTCAACTAATACAAATAATCCATTCACCATATTGGGTTACTCTAACCCAGTCGGATCCTGATATCCCGTCATTTTCTTAAACTACACCTGTTAGCCCCCAATAGGGTATAACTGAGATGGGTGTGGACAATTATACATACCTCTGTTATTGTTTAAGGTAACTCAAAAGGCTTATATTTCTCTTCATGAATGGTTAATAATGATAATCTTCACTAGTTGGGTACCTCGTACCTTCCTTCATCTTGCTTCTTTTACTTGTTGAAACTTGTATCTATCTTCTGAATCTCTCATTGCCTTTCACCATAGGGGTGGATAGATATTCCTGCCTTAAGGCTTCTTATCAAAAGGCTTACACATCTTAGTACACCCATGATCTGCTGAAGAGCTTACATATTTATCCATCATAAGCATCATGCAAAATTGAGTTCCTCTGATTCAACTCTATCACAGCCATATTTAATCTCTTAGCAACTGTCTTTCTGGGTGTAGGTATCGTCTTATTACGAATAAAATAGAAGTTAGGAATTTGAATTCTTATAAGTGAGCTTTACCATACAATCTAGAGTAGGAAGAAAGAGTGATAGTCCTAAATGCTCTGTAGCCTCCTTCTTATAAGTGTGGTGCATAACACACCCATAAAGGAGACTCTACTAGACACGACTTCTAGACACCCTAGGACAGAACTGCTCTGATACCACTTTTGTCACGACCCAAACTGATGGGCCGCGACGGGCACCTAGTACCTTACTCAACCAAGTACCAACGTTACATATCATTCTTATCGTACTGTCATTTGCAAATGGGCCAAACGGGCCATCATGGGTTAACCAGAATAAACATAAGGGAATATTCAATATAGGATGACCCAATCTGATATAAAAACTTATACATGTGACAAAGGGCCTATAAGACCAAAATTACAGTGAACATAGGCCGACAAGGCCGTACAATCTTTCATATACATGACATATATCTACAAGCCTCTAAGAGTACATAAATGCCATAAGGCCGGGATAGAGCCCCGCCATACCAAACAATACACATCTAAATCATACTGACCAAACAAGCAACTCCAGAGCAAATGGAGTGCACCAACATCTTCCGCTGAGCTAATCGCCTACTTGAAGGACTCTCAACCTGTCTATCGAGGCTTGCGGGCATGAAACGCAGTATCCCCAGGCAAAAGGGATGTCAGTACATATAATGTGTCGAGTATGTAAGGAATGAAAATCAGTAAACAATAGACATGAGAGAAACATGGAGTAAAAGACTTGACATGTATATCTGAACAACTCTATGAATCACTTCATATTTATAATGTCATACCATGCATAGGTATATGCGTTCATAACATCATCAAGCCTCTGAGGGCATCCCATCATATCATCTCGGCCACTGTGGGCTGTTCATCAACGTATACTAGCTGATCAGGTGGTGGTGCGTATATAACGCCGTACCCTTTTCCATATCTCATATACATATATATATGCCATATGGTCATGGGTCAATGTGCATGTATAAATGCATGAAATGCATATGAAATACGTTAATAAGATTTCTCGAAATGTCATAAAAATAATATGCCGGTTGGATAAACTTTATCAAATACGTATTTTTCTAAGACCCATGAACAAAAGATATAATAATAATTCACATGGGGAATCAAGAATATAGACACCCCTAGTATTTCTATGAATAGAGTCATTTATAGAAATTGTGCATTTGCTCGTTTCGTTTGTGTCGTATAGATCATGCCAAAAGAAAGAAGGGATAGCCTTAAAATACCTGAGCCGATTCTCTTGACAATCCCTTTAACATACGTCTTGTGCAAAATACGTGACGACGGATTGAAGTGGGGAAAAAATCCGTATGATATTCTTGAGAAAGATTGTACTGTGCTCCCCGAGGTCAGGGCGTGACAATTTTGGAAGGAGGTTTAGCGGTCCTTCATACGACCGCAGAATTAGTCTACGGAACACAGACCTGTCACATTCATGCCCATAAATGCCCAGTTCCGGAGGGTCATTATGCGGTACATTTTGCAGAACGCAGAAGTGTTAAGCAATCATTTATGTGACCGCGATCTGCATCAGGGCTTCATTTTTTCTAATTTCATAACCCGGCCCTATTTCGATATATAGTCGTTAGGGACCATTTGTAAAGAGAAAGTCTGATATTTCTAGAGAGAGGAAGTGCCATAGAGTGAGAGGGAAAGTTCCTAAGCTTATTGTTCATCAATTCTTGCTTAAAAGTTGGAGAATTCATATGGAAAACTCATTAGCTCTTCATCCTAGAGGTAAGATTCTACTCACTAGCCTTCAATTTCGGGATTTAATTGAAAATAGGTAATGAGAAAAATAATTCTTGGGCATAGGAGTTGATCATTATGCATGCATGTACTATCAAGGTTTGTGGGAAGATTGTTGAGCTCAATTGGGTAGACTTTGGGTACTGTGGTCAAGGAATCCACCACAGGAGGATCTTGAAATCATAATGTCCGCCTAGTGTTTGATAAAATGCTCAAATGAGTTGGAACCATGAACTCCTTCCTAATTTGTGTTCAATTTTGTTATGTTTCTAAATAGATCGAAGTTGCTAAGATTTCCAAAACATTGTAGTAATTTAAGGAAGCTCCAAGCGAGTATGTTAGCTAAACTTCTCACTTAGAATTGAATCTCACGATATCCTTGTATGTCCCGAATTGTTCATTATAACTTGACTATTTCGAGAAAGCTTTGTGTCAAAAGATATATGTTCAATATGTATTCCAAATGCTCTTGTCATGTTATGTTAATATTTGAGAATGTGTTCGGAGTATGGGTTGCATATCTAAATGTTATGGCTTCAAATCGTGTTTCAAATAAAAGCTATTACACCAAATTGTGTAGAACTGCAACTGGGCCGACAAAGATATAGTGGTTCCCTGATAACAACACGATAAAGGTCCAAGAATTACTAAAGAAAATCAAGAAACGTGCGGAAGCTAAAAGAAAATAAAGAAACAAAAAAACAACGGAAAATTAAAGATAGATTGAATTCAAGAAAGAGTTTCTTGAATTCAAGAAGTCTATTCTTGAAGTTGAATCCTAACAACAACAATTAGCTAACAAAGAACTAATCGCCTTTGGTAGAGAATTAAAAATAAGAGATAGATTGTGAAACCCGACCCTTTAGAATAACAAGAACAACAATAAGCCTAAACTTATCATCTTTATTGAATACCTAGAAGTGATCTAAGATTTCGAAAGAGTTTAATCTTACCACCTTAAGTTGAGTCTTGAAGGTTGAAGAATAAATCTAAGAGTAGCCACACACAAGAGTGCAAGAAAAAACTCACAATTTTTATTGATATTGTCTATAATAATCTTCTTTCTAAAAACAAAGAAGACACCCCTTTATATAGATAGGGGTCACGAAATTCCTACCTAAAAACAAGAAAATAAAGTCCTAAACTACTTTGGACAACAAGTCCAAATACCTTAGGAAAAGGAAAAATACTAGGAAACAAAAACCAAGTCAATCTTGGAAAGTAACTCCAACAATCTTAGGAAAAGGAAAACATAACCTTAACTACCTAGGAAAGCAATAAATCTAGTACCAAAATATATGGAAATAAGTTAAAACCAATCTTGGATAGAATCTTGAAAGTCGCAAACCAATCATGGATAGGATCTAAGAAATCTTGAAGGGAACTTGCAAGCAACTTGGCACCAACTTGTACCCAACTTCTATCACGCCTATTGAACCTTTCTTGGGCAGAAATTAAGTCCTTTTTATGTTATAAAAATGTGGCTTCATGTAGGACTTATCGGGCTGCAAGTTTGGACACATTTTTAGGTGCCAAATAGGTCCAATAATGGCCTGATTTGGACCTTCTTCATAGGATGTCTCTTGGGATCTAATCCACATTTTCTTGGACATGAATTTGGACCATAAAATAATTATAATACCTAGACAACTCATATCCTTTATCCTTGAGCTCTCCATCCCAATTAACAACTTATTTATTTGCACTTGAAGTCTAATGACCTTGTTTTGCAACTCTTTAGCTTGACATCTTGTTAAAGGCCTTCTTTGAGATTCCAAAGCTTCATTCTTGTCCTTGAATAGATTTGAGCTTCCTAGGATGCTATCATTCCCCTCTTCTTGAAGAAAATTCGTCCTCAAATTTCGACCTTGCAAGAAAAAGAAGTCACGCACTAGTAAATGGCATCCACTAATCTGAAAAAATGGTAGGAATAAAACAAGATAGTGACCATGTGTCCACTTAACCCAATTAAGCCTGATACCTATAAATACTCCTTTATAAAGCATATGAACATCATCATCCCAATAAAATTTATGCCTACTTAGAGTTGTCCAATAAAAACCTCTCTTAGATGCACTATGTAATGAAATTTGCAATGCGATCTTGTCAATAAGGTAGTCCAAACATGTGCATGCCAAAGAAATTACAAAATATTGGTCATGCATCCATTTAACAAAAGTATCTCTGCCACATGTATCAAATAAGACACTCTTATGATATAGCCAAGTATCAATTATAAATTCTATGGATTCTTCTACATGTAAGTTATTCAAAGAAGCACATAAATTCTCAGAAAGGTCAGAAGAACCCATAAATTCCAAAATACAAATTTCAATACATTCAAGCTCATGATTATAACTTTTCCCAATAATATTCGCAACATCAATGGATTCTACATAATTGCTCAAACTGTCACAGAAAGAGTCATAGATAGGTTCATGAAAGAGTATTTGATCACTAACGTCACAATAATCATGCATATCCTCTTTAATAGTAGCAAACACTTTTACAGGCTCACAATCAACAGGCCTAGAGGAATCACTTCCCATCAAACAACAAAACTCACATTCTAGCAATTTATCACATGAAAACTAATTAGACACTTGAATAAGAGAAGAAAGAACATTTAACTCATTAGCAAGCCTCATCTCATAAATTTCATGCCTCTTTCCACCAAGTTGAAATGCATAATCATCTATGTCATACTCAATTTCAAAAGGAAGCAAATTACTCTTACACTTTAACTTAGATATTACAGTTAATGACTTGATATGCATCAAAATATCATCATCCACAAAAATTATTAAGTTACCAACATAAGAAATAAGAGTATAGTTCATTACCTCCAAAAATACATTAGGTGTTCTAGGAAGGCCAAGAATGTGAATGAACTAATTATACATATCATACTTGGACTTATTTACTAATGAAATAACATCACCTTGTATTCTTTTATGCAATGATTCCATCTTTGCCATGGCTTTAGGAAACTCCATGTCATAAACCTGTAAATAAGAATTAAAATAGTCAAAAGGTTCAATAACAAAGAATTTAACCAAGCTTTTATCTTCCACCATCCAACGAGAATTAATTTTGCCTAATTCATGTTGGAATCCAATTGGATCCTTTACCACCATTTCTCGTTCCTCACCTCTCCTTTCAAAAGGTCTTTCAACACGTGGCTGCACAAAATCACAAGAACTAAAACAAGAATGAGTTAATGGATTAGGAAGTAAAGAAATTTTATTCTTCCTTACACTCTCTTTGGCTTTTATCACAAAACTAACTTTTCCCTCACCCTTAGCCTCTTTTCTCTCACTAAAGTTTTCTTCTTCTTCTTTACTCAAACCCTCTTGTTTTTCTCTCTCTATCTCAAAGACTTTTCTTATCTCTTTGCCTTCTCTCTTTTCTTTTCCCTCAAGCTCACTCTTTTTCTTAATTGACATCACATTCTCTTCACTCAATACAACCTCTCCTTTTTCCTCTCTTGGGATGTCAACATACACTCCCTTACTCCTCTCATTCTTTTCTCTCTCATATTTTTTCATATTCTCTTTAATAGTCTTTTCATCTTCGCAAATTTGTGAGGGAGTCAAAGGTCCAAGAATAAGTTTCTTCCCGTTAACCTCAAAAGAGTATCTATTTTTTTCCATATTATATGAAGCTCTTCTATAGGCATATAATGGCTTTCCCAACAAGATATGATAATTATTCATGGGAATCACATCACACCAGATCGCATCCTCATACCTTCCAATAGAGAATAGTAATAACACTCTTTTATCTACCTTTACTCCTCTCAACATGTAGGGTTCAATATGCTCAACATAAGGCAAGTTTAATTTTTCAACCATATAAGTGCTAATTGAGTTATAGCCAAACTCTTTGTCAATTCTAAGGGCACAAATCGCAGACATCACTCTAGCTCTTGTTTAAAAAATAATTTTACCATTGTCTTCCTTCCATTCGGTATATTGTAAGTTTGACTTTTCAAGTTGTTGAGTCATAGCTCGCCTCCTTTCACTATAACTACCTGTTTGAAACATCTTGAACAAAGATTAGAAGAATTATTTATCTCTCAAACTTTGGCTTTTTCCTCTAGTGTTCTCGCCTCTCTTGCCTTTTTCCACTTAAAGCAACTCCTGGTCATTAAACTTTAGATTTATTAATAAACATTACTAGTCACAACCCTTAGTGATAAGAATGTGGAGTTAGAAAAGGAATAGAAAATTGAAGGACCAAACCTTGGAAGAATAGGAATTGGTTATGTAGAAAAAATAAGTAAAGAATTTAGGAAACCCAAAACCCACAAGAATAAGGAAAGAACTTACCTTAATCTTCAAGAACTAGGATCCCCTCTTCTTGTTTGCTTTATTGACTTGGAAACCAAATAACACTTGAATTCTACAAATAATAATGAGCCATAATGCTTTTCTTTTGGCTGATTTTTGTTTTTTTTTTGGTTTTTTTTTTGCCCAAGAACCTCCCAAGATTTATCAAGATTGAAATCTTGATTATCCTATGCTCTGATACCACTTGATAACAACACGATAGGGGTCCAAGAATTATTAAAGAAAATCAAGAAACATGCGGAAGCTAAAAGAAAATAAAGAAACAAAAAAAACAACGGAAAATTAAAGATAGATTGAATTCAAGAAACTAGAAAGAGTTTCTTGAATTCAAGAAGTCTATTCTTGAAGTTGAATCCTAACAACAACAATTAGCTAACAAAGAACTAATCGCCTTTGGTAGAGAATTAAAAATAAGAGATAGATTGTGAAACCCGACCCTTTAGAATAACAAAAAGAACAATAAGACTAAACTTATCACCTTTCTTGAATACCTAGAAGTGATCTAAGATTTCGAAAGAGTTTAATCTTACCACCTTAAGTTGAGTCTTGAAGGTTAAAGAATAAATCCAAGAGTAGCCACACACAAGAGTGCAAGAAAAATCTCACAATTTTTATTGATATTGTCTATAATAATTTTCTTTCTAAAAACAAATAAGACACCCCTTTATATAGATAGGGGGTCACGAAATTCCTACCTAAAAACAAGAAAATAAAGTCCTAAACTACTTTGGACAACAAGTCCAAATACCTTAGGAAAAGGAAAAACAGTAGGAAACAAAAAGCAAGTCAATCTTGGAAAGTAACTCCAACAATCATAGGAAAAGGAAAAAACAACCTTAACTACCTAGGAAAGCAATAAATCTAGTACCAAAATATATGGAAATAAGTTAAAACCAATCTTGGATAGAATCTTGAAAGTCGCAAACCAATCATGGATAGGATCTAAGAAATCTTGAAGGCATCTTGCAAGCAACTTGGCACCAACTTGTACCCAACTTCTATCACGCCTATTGAACCTTTATTGGGAAGCAAGTAAGTCCTTTTTATGTTATAAAAACGTGGCTTCATGTAGGACTTATCAGGCTGCAAGTTTGGACACATTTTTAGGTGCCAAATAGGTCCAATAGTGGCCTGATTTAGACCTTCTTCAGAGGATGTCTCTTGGGATCTAATCCACCTTTTCTTGGACATGAATTTGGACCATAAAATAATTATAATACCTAGACAACTCATATCATTTATCCTTGAGCTCTACATCCTAATTAACAACTTATTTATTTGCACTTGAAGTCTAATGACCATGTTTTACAACTCTTTAGCTTGACATCTTGTTAAAGGCCTTCTTTGAGATTCCAAAGCTTCATTCTTGTCCTTGAATAGATTTGACCTTCCTAGGATGCTATCAACATGTGTACTCAAATTCTTGAATAGAAATGCTTTGTTGTTGATAATCCGTGATGATGTTTTAAAGTGAAAGAGGTTAGCATGAAATATGAAATACGGCCAACGTGCCAAGAATGATATTACATTTGGGCCACTAGTGCCAATGAAACTGAGAAACGTGTAAAAGGTGTTGAAATGAATTGTAAATCCTTTAAATAATATACCCTTTGGGAGTATCGTTAGTCACCGAGGAATGGTAAGTTGAAATAGCCTTACTCCAAAAGTCCACGTGCCAGTGTAGGAGTGAATTATTATTATTCCCCTCATTTGGCATGAGATTGATGTGATGAGAATATTCCCCTTTATTGGGATAAGAAGATTTCTAGAAATAGGGTGATGTCAATCCACACGACATTGTGGTGAGACGGCCTAGCCGGTCGGGTCGTGATCGGACGCCATGCCGTACACATAGTGGTGATTGTGCGTGAAATGGTGATTGAGATAATGATTGAAATCGTGACAGTGATTGTTATTGTGGTTCATGTCTTTGGGTGAGACGGCCTAGCCGATCGGGCTGTGATCGGACTCCATGCTAATATCACGGTGGTATATTGGTGCTAAGATCTCCCAACCTAAAATAATGGAAATTTACTTGAAAACTACTCTTGCTCCTAACTTGATGTTTTATTATTGTTTGAGGCTTCCATTGATTTTATGACTGTTCTTCCTTGTATTGTTACATGTTCTAACGAGAGGGTGTTTAGTCATATATAGTAGTACTATCCCATATGTACTAACGTACCTTTTTGTCGGGGACACTACATCTTTAATGGATGCAGGTGGTTCCACAGCAGGCGACGTTGATCAGTGATAACGGTACACCCTCTTCCCAACTGACTGGTTGAGCCCCACTTCATTTTGGGGTCGTGTATCTTTTGTCCTATGTATATTATGTTTTGAGGTATAGCTAGGATCTTGTTGCCGGCACTATCATAGTACTCTTTTGTACCCATTAGAGGCTCCGTAGACATAGTGTGGGTTGTATGTTGGTATTGGGAAGGTCAAACTAGTAATGTTGTATTTGTACCACTTGTTCCACTTCAAACTATGAAAGTGTATGTATTTTGAAACTTATAAATGATGTAACTAATGGTAATGAATTGGTGTTGTTCACATGATCCTCCTCGTTGCCTAATTAATGAAATAAATCTCCTTTTTATTCCTGAGTGAGTTTGGGTAGAAGGTATTGTACAGGCTTGCTCGGCTAGGTTATCTCAGTTGAGCGTCGGTCGCGTTCCCCGTGGTCGGGGCATGACAAACTTGGTATATGAGCCTAAGGTTTTAAAGTGTCTTAGGATGTCTCGGAGCCGTGTCAAGTAGAGTCCTTCTTATCGGTGTGTTGTCGACCACATCTATAATTAAGAGGCTACTTGGGCATTTCGGAATAATACCCTTTTTTGATGTTTTAGATCGTGCAATAGAGCTGATTTTAAGACTGTTCCTCCTCTAACTCGTGCATTGCTCTAATTTTCAGTAAATAGTGCCTAGGAAGAAAGCAAGAACTGGCCAAGGAGCCAATGCCACCCCAGGAGTGGCAGATGATTCTTTACTTGATGATGCGGGTGAGCACTCGAGGGGTGAGAATATTCCCCCGGCTACTACACTACCTGACTCTACTACTCCTGATCAGACTGCACTAGTTCCTGCACCTACTGAGGGTGCAACGATCCCTACAACTGATATTCCAGTTCCACCTCCAGCCCAAGCTTTTGGTCCCGATGTTTCTGAGGTGGATCTCAGGGGAGCCATACATATGTTGGCTCAGATAGTTGCTTCTCAGGCCCAAAGATCAAATATTGCGCCTACTTCTTACAATGAGCCAGAGGATTATGCTAGTTCCAGGGTGAACAAGTTCCTTCAGTTAGATCCTCCAGTGTTCACGGGTACTAATCCCGAGGAGGACCCCCAGGACTTCATTGATGAGATGCAAAAGACTCTTTGAGTTATGCGTGCTATTGAGACAGAAGCAGTGGAGTTGGCTTCCTATCGCTTGAAAGAGGTGGCATATTCTTGGTTTGAACTGTGGAAGGAGTCACGTGAGGAGGGGAGCCCTCCGGCGAGGTGGAATGAGTTTGCCGATGCTTTCATTAATCATGTCTTGCCTGTCGAGACTAAGGCGGGCCGTGCTGCTTAGTTTGAGAGCATAAGGGAAGGTAGCCTGAGTGTGTGGGAGTACCATATGAGATTCGCACCCCTGTCCAAGTATGATGTATACATGTTGCCCACTATGGAGGAGAGAGTGCGCCAGTAGTGCAAGGCCTTAGCCCCTTGGTTATTGATGAGGCTGCTATAGATTCCTTGAATTCTGATATGAACTATGGGAAGATGGTGGCATTTGCTCAAGCTACAAAGAACCATAAAATGATGAATAGAATAGAGCGAGAGGGTAGCAGCAAGGCCCGGTCCACAGGCAGCTTTGGTGGTTCTTTTGGTAGTGGTGGTGGTTGGTCAGCATTCAGGGGAGGGTCATTAGTGACATGCCAGTCTTTTGCTCAGTCTTCAGTCAATGCAATGCCATCGGGGCCCAGTCAGCAGCAGTGGGGTCATTTTAGGCCTGGTCAGGGCAATAGGGATCCTACCAGCAAGGTCGGCCTGGTGGGAGATTCCAGCAGCAAAGGAGGCCCCCATGCCCTAGGTGCGGAAAGATGCAGTTAGGAGTTTGCTACATTGACCGACACATATGCTATGGGTGCGAATTGAGTGGTCATATCCAAAGAGATTGTCGTTTGTCCCGCTAGTGTGTAGGAAGGGGTACGGCACAGCCAGCCAGTTTTAAAGCTACTACATCCACAACACCTCCTCCAGCTCAAGGCACTCCAGCACCCGTAGGGCGTGGTGCAACTTGGGGGAGGGGGGGGGGTGCATAGAGTTATGGAGGACCTAGATATTTCTATACTATGAATGGTTGTCAGAGTGTAGAGGCTTCTCCAGATGTTATCACATGTATGCTGATTGTCCAATCTCATTATGTATATGCTATTGATCTTGGTTCCACTTTGTCCTATGTCACTCCTTATGTTGCTATGAAATTTGGGATATAACCGAAACAGCTTCATGAGCCATTCTCTGCATCTACTCCAGTTGGTGAGTCTATTGTGGCCGCGCGGGTTTATAAGGATTGTGTTGTTACGGTGCGTGGTCGGGACACCATGGCCGATCTCATTGAATTGGGGAGGGTTGATTTTGATGTAATCATGCGGATGGACTAGATTTATTCATGTTTTGCTAAGTTTGATTGTCGAACCAGAACCGTTAGGTTTGAATTTCCAAATAAGCCAATTACTGAATGGATGGGGGATGATGTGATGCTGAAGGGTAGGATTATTTCTTACCTTAGGCCACGAATATGATCAACAAGAGATGCATATACCATTCGATCTAGATTATAGACACCGGCTCTGAGGCACCTACACTTGAGTCTGTATCAGTTGTGAATGAATTTTCGGAGGTCTTTCCGGATGAGCTCCTTGGGATCCTACTAGACAGGGAGATTGCTTTTGTGATTCATGTGATGCCAGGCACGCAACCTATATACATTCCACCCTACAGAATGGCACCAGATAATTGAAGGATTTGTTAGAGAAGGGTTTCATCCTGCCGAGTGTTTCGCCTTGGGGCACATCAGTCCTCTTAGTAAGGTAGAAGGATGGGTCACTAAGAATGTGTATCAACTATCGGCAGCTCAACAAGGTCACGATCAAGAATAAGTACCCAATGCCAAGGATAGATGACCTGTTTGACCAATTGCAGGGTGCTAAGTACTTCTCCAAGATTGATTTAAGATCAAGGTATCATCAGTTGAAGATCTGGGAGCAGGATATTCTGAAAACAGCTTTCATGACCCGATATGAGCACTTTGAATTCCTGGTAATGTCTTTTGGGCTAACAAATGCCCTGGCAGCTTTCATGGATCTTATGAATTGGGTCTTCAAGCCTTTTCTTGACTCCTTTATGATAGTGTTCAGTGACGATATTCTGGTATATTCACGAAGTCGAGAGGACTATGCCGATCATCTCAGGGTGGTTCTGCAGACTCTGTATCAGCACTAGTTGTATGCAAAGTTTTTGAAATGTAAATTTTGTCTTGAATCTGTCACATTCTTGGGTCATGTTATCTCTAGAGAAGGAATTAAGGTTGACCCTCATAAGATTGCAGCGGTGAAGAATTGGCCTAGACCTACAACCCCAATAGAGATTAGTAGTTTCTTGGGCTTAGCTGGATATTACAGGAAATTTGTGGAAGGGTTCTCTACTCTTGCCTCTCTGTTGACTAAATTGACGTGGAAGGAGGTTAAGTTCCAATAGTCAGATGCTTGTGAAAGGAGCTTCCAAGTGTTTAAATCAAGATTGACTACGGCACCGATGTTGACTCTACCAGAGGGTACATATGGGTTTGTGGTATATTGTGATGCTTCAAGAATCGGACTTGGGTGTGTATTAATGTAACATGTCAAGGTGATAGCTTATGCTTCTAGGCAACTCAAGAATCATGAAAATAACTATCCAACACATGACTTAGTGCTTGCAGCGGTGGTATTTGCATTGAAGATTTGGCGTCATTATTTATATGGGTCCATGTGGATATATTCACGGACCATAAGAGTGTCACGCCTTAACCTCGGGGAGTACGGCTGGTGCTCAACCGAGATACCTCGGCCGAGCAAGCCTGTACAATACCTTCTACCCGAACTTACTCATGAATAAAGAGGAGATCCATTTCATTAATTAGACAATGAGGAGTATCATGTGAACAACACCAATCCTTTATCATTATTTACATTATTTATAAAGTTCAAAATACATACACCTTCATAGTTTGAAGTGGAACGTGTGATACATATACAACATTAGTAGTTTGACTTCCCCAACACCAACATACCACCCACACTATGTCTACGGAGCCTCTAATATATACAAAAGAGTAAAATGATAGTGCCAACAACAAGGCCCCGACTATACCTCTAAACATTATACACAAGGAACAAAAGATAAACGACCCCGATATGATGTGGGGCACACCAAGTCAGCTGGGAAGAGGGTGCACCGCTATCAATGATCAAAGCAGCCTGTTGTGGAACCACCTGCATCCATTAAAGATGCAGCGCCCCCGGCAAAAGGGGCGTTAGTACATATGGAATAGTATTATTATGAATTACTAAACACCCTCTCAATTGAACGATAACACAAGGAAGGAAAATCATAAAATCAATGAGAGCCTCAAACAATACCACAACATCAAGTTAGGAGCAAGACAAGTTTTCAAGTAAATTTCCATATTTTAGGTTGGGAGATCTTAACACCGATATACCACCGTGATTTTAGCATGGAGTCTAATCACGGCCCGATCGGCTAGGCCTTCCCACCCAAAGAGATCATTATCTCAGTCTCAACTAGCGTTTCAATCATAATCTCAAGCACAATCACCACCATGTGTGCGGCATGGCATCCGATCACGACCCGAATGGCTAGGCCGTCTCATTACAATGCCGTATTGATCGACATCACCCTTTTCTAGCAATCATCTCATCCCAATAAAGAGGAATATTCTCATCACATCAATCTCATCCCAATAAAGGGGTACAATCATAATTCACTCCTACATCGACACGTGTAGTCTCGGGATTAGGTTATTTCAACCTACCCTTCCTCGGTGACTAACGATACTCCCAAGGTGTTTATTTATTTAAACGATTGAAAACTCATTTCATTATCTTTTATATATCATTCATTTCATTGGCACCAATAGCCATAACACAATGTCACTCTTGGCACGTTGGCCGTATTTCACAATTCATGTTCATCTCTTTCACATTCAAACATCATCACAGATCATCAACAACAAAGCATTACTATTCAAGACTTCAAGTCCACATATGAGCAAATAAGAATGTTAAGAACGTTCAGATTTCTTACACAATTTGGCATAATAGCTTTCATTTGAATCACGACTTGAAGTTATAACATTTAGATATACAACCCATGCTTCGAGCACATTTTCTAATAGAACATAACATAGCAAGAACATTTAGAATACATATTGAACATATATCTTTTGACACAAGGCTTATTCGGAATAATCAATTTATAATGAACAACTCGAGACTTACAAGGACATTGTGAGGTTCAATTCTAAGAGAGAAGTTTAGCCAACATACCTCGCTTTGAGCTTTCCTTAAATTACTATAATGTTCCGAAATCTTAGCCACTTTGATCTCTTGGATGAAGACCTTGTGGTTGTTTCTTCTGATTCTTCAACTTTGAGCAAGAGTTGATGAACAATAACCTTAGGAACATCCACTCTCACTCTAGACCACTCCCCTCTCTCTAAATATTAGGTTTTTACCTTACAAATGGTTTTCAATGACTATATATCGAAATAGGGCCGGGTCACAAAATTAGAAAAAATAAAGCCCCGATGCGATTCTGCGGTCACAAAATGGAGTGCATAATGGTCCTCCAAAACTGGGCATTTCTGCCTCACTCTGCGACAGGTCTGTGGTCGCAGAACCTCCTTCCAAAATTTCTTATGCCAGCCTCTATGACGAAAGTGTGGCCCGAAAAATGACCTCTAAAAATGGGCAATTTCTCTGCTTTACTCTGCAGTGGATCTGCGGCCGGCAGCGTGATTCTGCGGTCGTATACTGTACCGCAAAAACGTCCTACTCTTCCAAATTTTTTTTCCAACTCCCCAATGCAGTTTTCAACCCAAAAAGTCTGTACCACGGCGAACAAGCTTGCCACAAAGAATCTCTACAATCATCAATACATAAGTCTATCTTGGCACCACAAAACCATGAGTTTTAGATGAAATTTTACGGTGCCTTACAAAGAGCCTTCAATATATTTTTAAACAGAAGGAATTGAATCTGAGGTTGAGAAGATAGCTGGAGTTACTCAAGGATATGACATCGATATCCTATATCATTCGGGGAAGGCTAATGTTATGGCAGATGCTCTTAGCCAGAAATCTATGGGTAGTTTGGCTCACTTGGAGGCATATCAATGGCCGTTGGCCAAGGAGGTTCATTGGTTGGCTAGTTTGGGAGTTCGTCTTGCGGATTCTAGTGAAGGAGGGGTGCTTGTGCAAAATAGGGCTGAATCATCGCTTGTTGTGGAAGTCAAGGAGAAGTAATACGGAGATCCATTGTTGGTACAGTTGAAGGAGGGGATTCATAAACATAAGACCATGACTTTTTGCTCTTGGCATGGATGATGGTACACTAAGGTACCAAGGGCGGTTATGTGTTCCAAATATAAACGGTCTCCGTGAAAGAATCATGACTGAGGCTCACACTTCTAGGTATTCCGTGTACCTAGGATCTACTAAGATGTATCATGATCTACTAAGATATATGAAGAGGAATATAGCAGACTTTGTGGCAAGATGTCCAAATTGTCAGCAAGTGAAGGCCGAACACCAAAGGTTCGGTGGGTAGGCACAGAACATAGAAATTTTGATGTGGAAGTAGGAGATGATAAATATGGACTTTGTGGTAGGACTACCTCGCACACCTCACAAGTTCAACTCGATTTGGGTGATTGTGGATCGACTCACGAAATCAGCTCACTTATTACTTGTTAAGGCTACCAATGCGGTAGAACAGTATGCTCAGTTATATATCAAGAAAATAGTCAGGTTGCATTGCACTCTGGATACTGAATCTCAGTGCTTCTATCCTTCCATCCGAAGTATGGACTATTCATGATCTTCTGCATTTGAGTATCTCGTACATTGTTCACCTTTACCTTACTTGATAGCATCCTAGGAAGCTCAAATCTATTCAAGGACAAGAATGAAGCTTTGGAATCTCAAAGAGGGCCTTTAACAAGATGTCAAGCTAAAGAGTTGCAAAACAAGGTTATTAGACTTCAACTGCAAATAAAGAAGTTGTTAATTGGGGTGGAGAGCTCAAGGATAAAGGATATGAGTTGTCTAGGTGTTATAATTATTTTATGGTACAAATTCATGTCCAAGAAGAGGTGAATTAGATCCCAAGAGACATCTTCTGAAGAAGGTCCAAATCAGGCCATTATTGGACCTATTTGCGATAACAACACGATATGGGTCCAAGAATTACTAAAGAAAATCAAGAAACGTGCGAAAGCTAAAAGAAAATAAAGAAATAAAAAAATAACGGAAAATTAAAGATAGATTGAATTCAAAAAAGAGTTTCTTGAATTCAAAAAGTCTATTCTTGAAGTTGAATCCTAACAACAATAATTATGGGTCCAAGAATTACTAAAGAAAATCAAAAAACGTGCGAAAACTAAAAGAAAATAAAGAAATAAAAAAACAACGGAAAATTAAAGATAGATTGAATTCAAGAAAGAGTTTCTTGAATTCAAGAAGTCTATTCTTGAAGTTGAATCCTAACAACAATAATTAGCTAACAAAGACCTAATCACCTTTGGTAGAGAATTAGAAACAAGAGATAGATTGTGAAACCCGACCCTTTAGAATAACAAGAACAACAATAAGCCTAAACTTATCACCTTTCTAGAATACCTAGAAGTGATCTAAGATTTTGAAAGTTTAATCTTACCACCTTAAGTTGAGTCTTGAAGGTTGAAGAATAAATCCAAGAGTAGCCACACACAAGAGTGCAAGAAAAATCTCACAATTTTTATTGATAATAGTCTATAATGATCTAAAATCTAAAAACAAAGATGACACCCCTTTATATAGAGAGGGGGTCACGAAATTCCTACCTAAAAATAGGGAAATAAAGTCCTAAACTACTTTGGACAACAAGTCCAAATACCTTAGGAAAAGGAAAAATACTAGGAAACAAAAAGCAAGTCAATCTTGGAAAGTAACTCCAACAATCGTAGGAAAAGGAAAAAATAACCTTAACTACCTAGGAAAGCAATAAATCTAGTACCAAAATATATGGAAATAAGTTAAAACCAATCTTGGATAGAATCTTGAAAGTCGCAAACCAATCATGGATAGGATCTAAGAAATCTTGAAGGCATCTTGCAAGCAACTTGGCACCAACTTGTACCCAACTTCTATCACGCCTATTGAACCTTTATTGGGAAGCAAGTAAGTCCTTTTTATGTTATAAAAACGTGGCTTCATGTAGAACTTATCAGGCTGCAAGTTTGGACACATTTTTAGGTGCCAAATAGGTCCAATAGTGGCCTGATTTGGACCTTCTTCAGAGGATGTTTCTTGTGATCTAATCCACCTTTTCTTGGACATGAATTTGGACCGTAAAATAATTATAATATATGACAACTCATATCCTTTATCCTTGAGCTCTCCATCCCAATTAACAACTTCTTTATTTGCACTTGAAGTCTAATGACCTTGTTTTGCAACTCTTTAGCTTGACATCTTGTTAAAGGCCTTCTTTGAGATTCCAAAGCTTCATTCTTATCCTTGAATAGATATGAATTTGGGACCTAAACATGTGTCCACAATCAATTTGGCACCTAAACATGTGTCCAAACTTGCATCCCAATAAGGCCTACATGAAGACACGTTTTTATAACATAAAAAGGACTTACTTGCTGTGATGACCCAAAATGTCATCTTTAAATTTAATGATTAATTATGTGATCTAAGCACTATTTACCATCACTCGACTTGCGTGTGCAGTCCGTAAAAATATTTCGGAAAGTTTTCAGGTGAAAAAATGGATTAAAATGTGAATTAGATGTTTAAAACACAACTAACTTGACTTTGGTCAACATTTTGAGCAAATGGACTCGGATCAGTATTTTGACAGTTCCGGTAGGTACGTATCGTGAATTGGGACTTGGGCATATGTCCGGAATCAAATTCCGAGGTCCCTAGCCCGAGATATGGAATTTTGATGAAAAATTTAAAGTTTAAGTTCAAATAGTGACCGGATGTCGAATTATGTGCAAATGACCCCGGAATAGAATTTTGATGATTCCAATAGCTCCGTATGGTGATTTTGGACTTAAGAGCGTGATCAGAATTTTATTTGGAAGTCCGTAGTGGACTTAGGCTTGAAATGCCTAAAGATGAATTTTTGGGAAGTTTGATCGAGGGGTTGACTTTTTGATATCGGGGTCGAAATCCGATTCTGAAAATTTTCATAGCTCCGTTATGTCATTTATGACTTGCGTGCAAAATTTGAGGTCAATTGGACTGGATTTGATAGGGTGTTGTTTGTAGAAATTGAAAGTTCAAAGTTCATAGATTTTGATTTGAGGTGCGATTAGTCGTTTTGATGTTGTTTGATATGGTTTGAAGCCTCGACTAAGTTCGTATTGTATTTTGGGACATGTTGGAATAATTGGTTAAGGTCCTGAAGGTCTCGGGTGGAATTCAGAAGGTAAACAGAATGGATTTCAGACAAAGAAGGTTGCTGGAAAATTGCAGAAATTTCTGGTATATGGAGCCAACTTTGGAAGCTTATATCTCATAATTCATAAGAATCAGAAAATTATCAAAACACAACAGTTGTAGTCGTTTGTTTATAGTTTCCAGAAAGTTAAACCATTCATTATTTGCACATTTGTACAGAAAGTTATGATGGATTGAATGAAGGCTGGTAGAGCAGTTTCGCCAGAAATTCTGATGCATGGAGCCGAATTTAGAAACTTATATCTCGCAATTCATAAGGAATCAGAAAAGTGGCAAAACATGAAAGTTGTAGTCGGTTGATTCTAGTTTCCAAAATGTTAAACTATTTATCATTTGGACATTTGTATATAAAGTTATGATCAATTGAAGGAAGGCTAGTAGAGCAGTTTCTGATGGACGTTTAGTGACGGAAAATGGACTTTTAGTGATGGATTGGCAGAAACTTAAGGACCAAAAATAGTCATTTCATTCATTTCGTTTTGGATCTTTGGAGCACGGTTCTTGGGCGAATTTTGGGTGATTTTCACGGGAAAACATTGGGGTAAGTGTTCCTTATCCTATATTGATTCTATTTCATGATTCCATACTCATTTACTTCATGAATCCGTGAATTTATGGAATAAAAATCAAGATTTTTGCAAAATCTTCCAAAAACGAAAATTTAAGATTTGGAGGTCGAGTTGTTATCGGATTTTGGTAAAATTGGTATGGGTGGACTCGTAATTGAATGGGTTGTCGGATTTTGTAAGTTTCGCCGGATAAAAAGATGTGGGCCCCACGGGCAAATTTTGAGCTAATTTCGGATTTTAATGAAAATGTAATATTTTCTTATGAAATTTATTACTATAATTTTTGTTTACTGTATCGAATTAATTATGACTAGATACGAGTTGATCGGAGTCGAAAAATCAAGAAAAAAGCATAATACTTGGTTCAAATGGAGCAAGTCGAGGTAAGTGACTTGTCTAACCTTGTGTGGGGAAAATTTCCCCTAGAATTGATATTAATGTGATTATTGAAATGTGTTGAAAGTCGTGTACACGAGGTGATGAGTGTGTACACGGGCTAAATGTGAAGGATTATATTTTTAAATTGTGCAGATCATTGTTGTGCATTTATTAAATTATTTTATCTTGTTATATTCTTCATCATTGATCTGTGATATATATATTTTAAATTTGGTGTCTTTTTCCTGCTAATTGTTTTACCTGTTTAATTGATACTTGGTTTCTTTCATACTGTGCATTATTTGAAAGTTAATTTTCTTTATATTAAATATTATTAGTATGAAATATTTGACATTTCAAAGTTTGATATTGAAGCAACGTATTAAAAATTTGAAATATTATTTTTCTGAATTATTTATTCTTGAATATTTTTGTAATTTTTTTTTTGATTATTCTGGCATGAGCCGTGAGCTCTTTATTATTGAAAAATATTGTTGTTGATTTTTTGTGGAAAAATTGAAATATTGGGCACTTGAGGTAAAAATTGTGATATATTGTGATATTGATACGCATGCGGTTGGGGCTGCTTATCGGGCGGATTGGGTGGTTATATACTCTTAACGGTTTGGCTTATCGGTTATCGGCTTTTAAATGTATTAATCCGCTAGCCACCCGATAAGATATCGGACGGATTGGTATCGGTTTAGCTCTTATCAGGCGGTTTATCGGATTGTTTGTTGATCGCTATGACTCAAAATAAAATTCCTAAGAAGAGAGCTAAATAGAAGAAATAGAGAGATGTGTATTCTAACGTATTTCCCAGTAGAATCATCTCTGGGGATGAGCCTATTAACAACTTATAACTATCAGAAGAAATAGAAGAGAACACTGGGTATAATACATGATAATCAAAATTATCTAATAGTAACTAAATGGAATAGTAAATTATAACTAAATGTCTAATAGTAAATTAGTAATAGAGAATAGAGATAGAGTACTGGAAGTGGAAGAATGGTTTTTGATTATTTAATATATATATATATATATATATATATATATATATATATATATATATATATATATATATATATATATATATATATATATATATATATATATATGGATAAAAATAATTTTTTTATTATATATATATATATATATATATATATATATATATATATATATATATATATTCTTAACGGGTTAACGGATTATCCGTTAAGAAAATTGAATAATCCGCCCCCAAACCGATAAGCCGTTAATAAAAAAATTTCAATCTGTTCCCCGTCCGTTAAACCGTTAAACTGATACCAATAAGCCATTAAGCTTCGGTTTCGGTTCGGTTTTCGATTTCGGTTCGGTTTTGAACAGCCCTACATGCGGTGGTATAAGGTCTGGGTGTTGAAACGCATGCGTTGAGATAAGGGTGGCTTGATACGCGTGGCTAGTAGGGGTGACTACTAGAAGTCAAGCGGTGTGATAAGGGTGGCTAAAACGTGAGATGCTATTTCGGGAAAAAATGTTTTCTTTAAATAAATTGTGAAGGCTCCCACGATGATATAAGGAAATGAGATATTGTAAAATTATTTATAATTTTGGACTACGAGGCGGTACCTCGGTAGTGCCCTTGTTGATATTGATTTATGGCCATAGTTGTTTTTCGATTAATTGTTGTGATTTTCATAAAGTTGAAGGAAATTCTATTTTGATTGCACGAGATATTATTTGCAATTATTTGGTGTCATTAAATGTGACATACTATTTTACTACATTGATAAATATTTTACCATGTCATTATTATATTCCAGTAGGGCCTCACCTGACCTCGTCACTAATCTACCGAGGTTAGGCTTGGCACTTACTAGGTACCGCTGTGGTGTACTCATACTATGCTTCTGCACATTTTTATGTGTAGATCCAGGTACATTTTACCAGCCTTGACGTCAGTGAGTTACCTGCGCACGGAGACTTCGAGGTATATCTGCTAGTGTCCGCAGACTCCGGAGTCCCCTTCTATCATTTTATATCGCTTCCTTAAATTTTATTTAGACCTTGACTTATAGAGATATTGAGAATAAATTCTTAAAAGCTTGTGACTTATTTCTACCGGGTTTTAGGAGTTGTAATCATTTGAATTGTAGATTATTTATTTTCAGATATTTATGATTATTCCGCATTGATAAACTTACCTAGTCTTATAGACTAGGTGCCATCACGACACCTTACGGTGGGAAATTTGGGGTCGTGACAAGTTGGTATCAGAGCACTAGGTTCATAGGTGTCATGAGTCACAAGCAGGTTTAGTAGAGTCTTGCACATCGGTACGGAGACGTCTATACTTATCTTCGAGAGGCTATGGAACTGTTAGGAAATATTCACTTCTTTGATTCCTTATCGTGCGGCATTGATTTTTCTTGAAACATATATCTTATATTCTTTTGTATCTACTCGTGTATAACATTGCGCACTCGGTATCAGTTGTGCTTCGACGGTTCGTGATGCTGCATATGGACTACAAGGGAACCAGAGATGTTCAAACATTGCCTCAACGTGTGGTTCCGACTGAAGATGCAGGCGTATTGAGAGATCACATAGTGAATTATGTGGGGGTTGCAACGGACGTTGGCGTCTGGTTGATTTATACGAGCTGTGAAGGTTATTATTGTGGATCATCGAACGTTGTGACCTATGACTTTGTGCCGAGTGGGGGGAGTCCACTATCAATGGGTGGATTGCGGGGTTATGAGTTATATCAGTTTTGGCCTGAAATGTATATATGTGGTACTAGAAGGTTCCCTAAAATTTACACATGTTTAAGGACTGAGATTTTGTGGAGGATAAGGTTGGTATTTGCGTTATTGAAACAACTCTAAATTACATAAGGTCTACTCAGTGTGGACATTACGGTTGCGGATTTTGGGGTGCTTCTGATGAAGTACAGTTGTTGACGAGATTCTGGACTATGTAGTTCGTGCCAAGATTTGTCTGTATGGAGCTCTACTTTTGTGATCGTTGTGTATAAATAGGGATAAGGGTTACCCCAAAGAAGAATCGAATAGTATGTTAAGAAATGGGTCAGCTCAACAGTGTTGAGTCAGCATAACAAAAGAAGAAATTTGCCTTGGGAGAGATAATTCTCCACCAGCGTTCGCGGCAAGCCTATGAAGAGGGCAGACCAGCCAATGCAACACTGCCCACTTGGCTCAGTTCTCAGAAATGCTTTTGAAAGAGTTTATTTCCCGGACTCTCTGTAATGCGTGGCGCATAGGGTTTGAACGGTTGCATCAGGTCACCATTGACGGTGTTAGAATATGCCATCAAGTTCAATAAGTTAGCCCGTCATACTCCTACTTTGCTTCCTACAGCCAGAGGGAAAGTCCACAGATTCATTAAAGGACTCAATTATGATCGTAAAATTTTGTACGACTCGGGAGCTACAAGATGATACTTCATTTTTGCTAGTTGTACAAATTACCAAGATATTAGAATGTGTGCGGGGTGAGGAAAAAGGAAACTAAGGAGACCAAGACGTCTCGAGGTTTTGGGAGATTTAGTGGATTTTACTCTGCAAGTATAAATCATTATGGCAGGAGCTCAGGCAGTTGGCCATCCCTGTCCGCACATCAGATTACTCGGGGTGCTCCAGTAAGTTCTTTTAATGTACCATCTACATGAGTTCCTACAATGGTTATTCCAGTTATCCGGCACAGACTTAATATGAGCAGCCTAACCCGCAAAAGGGTTGTTATGAATACAGTGATACTAGGCACATCGTAAGAAAATTGTCCCAAACTTGGGAGAGACTTATTTCATCAAAGCACTAAGGATACGTGCCCCATTGCAATTACTACACCACCCACATGACCAGTTAGGGGTGGATGACAGATGGGTAGAAGGCGTCCTAGAGGTAGAGACCCAACCGTTGTTATATTTATTTTATGGTAATGCGGAGGTCGCTAAATCAGTTGGTGTCGTTACAGGTACGACCTTGATATAATATAAAGGAATAATTTCCTTAACTTAATTCGGTTATGAGTATCGAGACAAGTCCTCCTATTGTGCTCCACTTATGAGTGAGTTTCATAATTTTATAATCTACTTATGTGTTTACTCCTGTTGGGAGATTCCATGGAGATAACTACACCTAGCATTCCATGTTGGTCACTACTAAAACCTGTGAGGCTAAATGTGGTTTTCTGTTACTCATTATTCGGTAAGTTTTGATGTAATTTACAGATAATTAATTACAAATTGTGAATTATATGCCCTACCGGTGTGGTGTTCATTATGTGTTCTAATTTTCTTTTTTAACGGAAATTATTTAGAATGAGCAAATGAAAAGTTTCAATTGGTACGATGTGCATATTACTTGTGATTCAGAACTGTGGACGAGATCCTCACTTTTTTATATAAATTGATATGTTTAAATCGGGTTACGAGCTGTGGTGGAGGTTATATAAGGACGAGATCCTTGTGAAGAAAATTCTTGTGTTTATGTTCTCCCTTGTGAAATTAAATTTGTACTATAGTACTAATAGGAAGTCATGCATGTTAAGCTTATTTGAAAATTCTATATGAAATTCTCTGTGCATACTTGCCAATTTCGTGTTGTAATTATTAATTTTTAACGTACGAGGTAGGTGCCCGCCTAGGTGGCGTTAAATGTGACTCGTTAATTCGGGTAAATAATTATGAGGTCTTCATGCCTCGTATCTCATTATCAGTATTGTGAAGGTATAAAACGAGATTCTTGTTAACATGAAGTTAATTGACGATTTTATAATTGATTATGACCAACTATTAAGACCAGATCGACCTAGAAGGGTGCTCCATTCATATGGGCCGAGGAATGTGAGGAGAGCTTCCAAAAGTTCAAGACAGCTTTGACTACAGCCCAAATGTTGGTATTACCTATAGGTTCAGGGTCTTATATTGTGTATTGTGATGCGTCGCGTATTGACCTCGGCGCAGTGTTGATACAAGACAGTAAGGTGATTGCCTACGCGTCCAGATAGTTAAAGGTGCATGAGAAGAATTATCCTATACAGAACCTTGAGTTAGCAGCTATTGTTCATGCCTTAAATATTTGGCGGCATTATTTGTACGGTGTCCATTGCGAGATCTACACTGATCACCGAAGTCTACAACATCTGTTTAAATAGAAGGATCTTAATTTGCAGCAGCAGAGATGTTTGGAGTTGCTTAAGGATTATGATATCACCATTCTCTATCATCCTGGGAAGGCCAATGTGGTGGCCGATGCCTTGAGTCGTAAGGCAGAGAGTTTGGGCAGCTTAGCATATTTACCGGTAACAGAGAGGCCTTTGGCCTTGGATGTTCAGGCCTTGGCCAACCAGTTTGTTAGATTGGATATTTTCGAGCCAAGTCGAGTTTTAGCTTACGTGATTTCTCAGTCTTCTCTTTATGACCATATCAGGGAACATCAGTATGATGACCCCCATCTGCTTGTCCTTAAGGATACAGTTCAGCACGGTGATGCCAAGGAAGTCACTATTGGAGATGACGATGTATTATGGATGCAGGGCAGGCTATGTGTGCCTAATGTGGATGGCTTGCGTGAGTTGATTCTCTAGGAGGCTTACAGTTCGCGGTACTCCATTCATCCGGGTGCTGCAAAGATGTATCAAGACTTGAGACAACACTATTGGTGGAGGCGGATGAAGAAAGACATAGTGGAATATGTAGCTTGGTGCCTAAATTGTCAGCAGTTGAAATATGAGCATCAACGACCTGGTGGATTGCTTCAGAAGTTGGCAATTCCAGAATGGAAATGGGAGTGGATCACTATGGATTTCATTGTTGGGCTCCCACGGACTCGGAGGAAGTTCGATGCAGTTTTGGTGATTGTGGATAGATTGACCAAGTCAACTCATTTCATTCCTGTGATTACTACTTACTCTTCAGAGCAGCTGGTTCAGGTATATATTCGCGAGATTGTCAGACTTCATGGTGTACCGGTATCTATCATCTCTGACCGGGGTACACAATTTACCTCACTGGTTTTAGAGGGTTGTACATCGAGAGTTGGGTACTCATGTGGAGTTGAGTACAACATTTCACCCTCAGACGGACGGGCAGTTCGAAGGCACTATTCAGATACTGGAGGATATGCTTCGTGCGTGTGTGATAGATTTTGGGGGTGCTTGGGATCAGTTCTTACCACTTGCGGAGTTTGCTTACAACAACAGTTACCAGTCAAGCATTCAGATGGCTCCGTATGAGGCCTTGTATGGTAGGCGTTGCCGGTCTCCAGTGGGTTGGTTTGAACCAGGCGAGGCCAGACTTTTGGGTACAAACTTGGTTCAGGATGCCCTGGAAAAGGTTAAGTTGATTTAGGATCGACTTCGTACAACCCAATCTAGACAGAAGAGTTATGCAGATCGGAAGGTTCATGATGTTGCATTCATGTTTGTTGAGCGGGTATTGCTCCGGGTTTCGCCTATGAAGGGTGTGATTTGGTTCGGGAAGAAGGGCAAGTTGAGCCTTAGGTATATTGGGCCTTTTGAGATTCTTGAGAGAGTTGGAGAGGTGGCTTACAGACTTGCACTACCACCTAGTCTTTCTGCGGTTCATCCGGTATTTCATGTTTCTATGCTTCGAAAATATCACGGCGATCCGTCTCATATGTTAGACTTCAGATTGGTTCAGTTGGACAAGGATCTATCTTATGTTGAGGAACCAGTGGCTATTTTAGATAGGCAGGTTCGAAAGCTGAGGTCAAAGAATATTGCTTCCGTGAAGGTTTAGTGGGAGGTCGAGCATGATATACGCAGTTGTTATCCACACTTATTCACCAGCTCAGGTACTTTTTCTAACTCCGTTCGAGTACGAACGTTTGTTTTAGAGGTGGAGAATGTGATGACCCAAAATGTCATCTTTAAATTTAATTATTAATTATGTGATCTAAGAACTATTTACCATTACTCGACTTGCGTGTGCAGTCCATAAAAATTTTTCGGAAAGTTTTCAGGTGAAAAAATGAATTAAAATGTGAATTAGATGTTTAAAAAATAACTGAGTTGACTTTGGTCAACATTTTGAGCAAAAGGTCTCGGATCAATATTTTGACAGTTCCGGTAGGTCCGTATCGTGAATTGGGACTTGGGCGTATGCCCAGAATCAAATTGCGAGGTCCCTAGCCCGAGATATGAAATTTTGATGAAAAATTTAATGTTTAAGTTCAAATAGTGACCAGATGTCGAATTATGTGCAAATGACCTCGGAATAAAATTTTGATAATTCCAACAGCTCCGTATGGTGATTTTGAACTTAGGAGCGTGATCGGAATTTTATTTGGAAGTCCGTAGTGGAATTAGGCTTGAAATGCCGAAAGTTGAATTTTTGGAAAGTTTGACCGAGGGGTTGACTTTTTGATATCGGGGTCGAAATCCGATTCTAAAAATTTTCATAGCTCCGTTGTGTCATTTATGACTTGCGTGCAAAATTTGAGGTCAATTGGACTGGATTTGATAGGTTCCGATGTTGTTTGTAGAAATTGAAAGTTCAAAGTTCATAGATTTTGATTTGAGGTGCGATTAGTCGTTTTGATGTTATTTGATATGGTTTGAAGCCCTGACTAAGTTCGTATTGTATTTTGGGACATGTTGGAATAATTGGTTAAGGTCCCGAAGGTCTCGGGTGGAATTCGGAAGGAAAACGGAATGGATTTCCGACAACGAAGGTTGCTGGAAATTTGCAGAAATTTCTGGAAATTTCTGGTGTGTGGAGCCAACTTTGTAAGCTTATATCGTGTAATTCATAAGGAATCGGAAAATTATCAAAACATGAAAGTTGTAATTGTTTGTTTCTAGTTTCCAGAAAGTTATACCATTCATTATTTGGACATTTGTACGGAAAGTTATGATAGCAATATGAAGGCTGGTAGAGCAGTTTCGCCAGAAATTATGATGCATAGAGCTGAATTTTGGAAGTTTATATCTCGCAATTCATAAGGAATCAGAAAAGTTGCAAAACATGAAAGTTATAGTCGGTTGATTCTAGTTTCTAGAAAGTTAAACCATTCATTATTTGAACATTTGTACATAAAGTTATGATCAATTGAAGGAAGGCTGGTAGAGCAATTTCTGGTGGACTTTTAGTGACGGAAAATGGACTTTTAGTGACGGATTGGCAGAAACTTAAGGACCAAAAATGGTCATTTCATTCATTTCGTTTTGGATTTTTGGAGCACGGTTCTTGGTCGAATTTTGGGCGATTTTCATGGCAAAATCTTCCAAAAACGAAAATTTATGATTTGGAGGTCGAGTTGTTATCGGATTTTGGTAAAATTGGTATGTGTGGACTCGTAATTGAATGGGTTGTCGGATTTTATAAGTTTTGCCGGATTCCGGAATGTGGGCCCCACGGGTAAATTTTGAGCTAATTTCGGATTTTAATGAAAATGTAATATTTTCTTATGAAATTGATTACTATAATTTTTGTTGACTGTATCGAATTAATTATGACTAGATACGAGTCGATCGGAGTCGGAAAATCGAGAAAAAAGCATAATACTTGGTTAAATTGGAGCAAGTCGAGGTAAGTGACGTGTCTAACCTTGTGTGGGGGAAATTTCTCCTAGAATTGATATTAATGTGATTATTGAAATGTGTTGAAAGTCGTGTACACGAGGTGACGAGTGTGTACACGGGCTAAATGTGAAGGATTATATTTTTAAATTGTGTAGATCATTGTTGTGCATTTATTAAATTATTTTATCTTATTATATTCTTCATCATTGATCTGTGATATATATATTTTAAATTTGTTGCCTTTTCCCTGCTAATTGTTTTACCCGTTTAATTGAAACTTGGTTTCTTTCATACTTTACATTATTTGAAGGTTGATTTTCTTTAAATTAAAGATTATTAGTATGAAATATTTCACATTTTAAATTTTGATATTGAAGCAACGTATTAAAAATTTGAAATATTATTTTTCCTGAATTATTTATTCTTGAATATCTTCGTAAGATTTTCTTTCTTTTTTTATTATTCTGGCATGAGCCGTGAGCTCTTTATTATTGAAAAATATTGTTGTTGATTTATTTGTGGAAAAATTAAAATATTGGGCACTTGCGGTGAAAATTATGATATATTGTGATATTGATACGTATGCGGTGGTATAAGGTCTGGGTGTTGAAACGCATGCGGTGAGATAAGGGTGGCTTGATACGCGTGGCTTGTAGAGGTGACTACTAGAAGTCATGCGATGTGATAAGGGTGGCTAAAACACGGGATGCTATTTCGGGAAAAAATGATTTCTTTAAATAAATTGTGAAGGCTCCCGCGGTGATATAAGGAAATAAAATATTGTGAAATTATCTATAATTTGGGACTACGAGGAGGTACCTCGGTAGTGCCCTTGTTGATATTGATTTATGGCCATAGTTATTTTTCGATTAATTGTTATGATTTTCATAAAGTTGAAGGAAATTCTGTTTTGATTCCACGAGATATTATTTGCAATTATTTGGTGTCATTAAATGTGACACACTATTTGATTCATTTCCAATGTCATTTTATTTTACTACATTGATAAACATTTTACCATGTCATTATTATATTCCAGTAGGGCCTCACCTGACCTCATCACTACTCTACCGAGGTTAGGCTTGGCACTTACTGGGTACCGTTGTGGTGTACTCATACTACGCTTCTGCACATCTTTATGTGCAGATCCAGGTACATTTTGCCAATCTAGACGTCAGTGAGTTACCTGCGCACGGAGACTTCGAGGTATATCTGCCAGCGTCCGCAGACTCCGGAGTCCCCTTCTATCATTTTATGTTGCTTCCTTATATTTTATTTAGACCTTGACTTATAGAGACATTGAGAATAAATTCTTAGAAGCCTGTGACTTATTTCTACCGGGTTTTGGGAGTTGTAATCATTTGAATTGTAGATTATTTATTTTCAGATATTTATGATTATTCCGCATTGATAAGCTTACCTAGTCTTAGAGACTAGATGCCATCATGACACCTTACGAAGGGAAATTTGGGGTCGTGACACTTGCTGCCCAAGAAAGGTTCAATAGGCGTGATAGAAATTGGGTACAAGTTGGTGCCAAGTTGCTTGCAAGTTGCCTTCAAGATTTCCAAAATCCTATCCATGATTAGTTTGGGACTTTCAAGATTCTATCCAAGATTGGTTTTAACTTATTTCCATATATTTTGGTACTAGATTTATTGATTTCCTAGGTAGTTAAGGTTATGTTTTCTTTTTCCTAAGATTGTTGGAGTTACTTTCCAAGATTGACTTGGTTTTTATTTCCTAGTGTTTTTTCTTTTCCTAAGGTATTTGGACTTGTTGTCCAAAGTAGTTTAGGACTTTATTTCCTTGTTTTTAGGTAGGAATTTCGTGACCCCCTATCTATATAAAGGGGTGTCTTCTTTGTTTTTAGATTTTAGATTATTATAGACTATTATCAATAAAAATTGTGAGATTTTTCTTGCAGTCTTGTGTGTGGCTACTCTTAGATTTATTCTTCAACCTTCAAGACTCAACATAAGGTGGTAAGATTAAACTCTTTCGAAATCTTAGATCACTTCTAGGTATTCAAGAAAGGTGATACGTTTAGGCTTATTGTTGTTCTTGTTATTCTAAAGGTTCGGATTTCATAATCTATCTCTTGTTTTTAATTCTCTACCAAAGGCGATTAGTTCTTTGTTAGCTAATTGTTGTTGTTAGGATTCAACTTCAAGAATAGACTTCTTGAATTCAAGAAACTCTTTCTTGAATTCAAACTATCTTTAATTTTTCGTTGTTTTTTTGTTTCTTTATTTTCTTTTAGCTTTCGCACGTTTCTTGATTTTCTTTAGTAATTCTTGGACACCTATCGTATTGTTATCAGGACTATTCAGACGCTCGATGATATGTTTCGCACTTGTGTTCTTGACTTCAAGGGTAGCTAGGATGATCATTTGCTGCTCATAGAGTTTGCCTACAACAACAATTATCATGTTAGCATTCAGATCGCACCGTTCGAAGCTTTATATGATAGGGGATGTTGATCTCCCATTGGATGGTTTAAGATTGGGGAGGCAGAGTTGATAGGGCAAGACCTCGTGCATCAAGCTATGGAGAAGGTTAAGATCATTACGGAATGGTTGAAAACCACTCAGAGTCGTCAGAAGTCCTATTCGGATGTGCGTCGCAGGGATTTGGAGTTCAAAGAGGATGATTGGGTATTCTTGAATGTTTCCCCTATGAAGGGTGTAATGCGGTTTGGTAAGAAATAGAAATTGAGTCTGAGGTATGTCGGACGGTACATAATCATTCACAGGATTGGTCGGGTAGCTTACAAGCTTGAACTACCTTTAGAGATGTCTTTAGTGCAATCGGTTTTTCACGTATCCTTGTTGAAGAAGGTGGTTGGAGATTCGTCGCTTATTGTTCCAGTTGAGACCGTAGAGGTTAATGAAGAACTAACTTATGAAGAGATTCCAGTTGCCATTCTTGATAGGAAAGTCCGAAAGCTAAGAAATAAAGAAATTGCCTCTGTGAAAGTGCTATGGCGAAACCAACAGGTCGAAGAGGCCACCTGGGAGGCCGAGGAAGAAATGAAGATGAAGTACCCTCATTTGTTTGAATGACTATGTATTTATGGAGTTATGTTCTATGAAAATGCTAAGAGTCTACCTTCTATGAATTATGTTTCACTTGTACAGTTAAGGTAAAAGGTGTTCCTTTTTGGTAATATACTGCTCATGAGGGCTCGGAGAATGGCTCAAAATCTTCCTGTGGGTGCAGACAAGTTCGGAAACATAGCTCCCGGCCAAAGGAGACCACTTGGTGATTATGCTAGACTGGTCTAGAGCCAAGGCTTATCAACTGTGAGACCACCTCCAGTGGCAGCTAATAATTTTGAGCTGAAGCAAGGGTTGCCCTAAATGCTTCAAAATAGCTGCGTCTTCAGAGGAAAGATGAACGAAGATCCAAACAATCATCTGATGGACTTTGAGGGGATAATTAACACCTTTCAATACAATGGTATGTCACAAGATGCAGTTTATCTAAGGGCATTCCCCTTCACACTTAAAGATGATGCAAAACACTGGCTTCGAAGCTTGCCCCAGGGATCGATTAGAACATGTGAGGAGATGACCAGAAAATTTCTTGCTAAATATTTCTCCTCAACTACAACGGGCAAGTTTAGAAGAGTGATCCATAACTTTTGCCATAATGAGACTGAAATGGTGTTTGAAGCTTGGGAGAGGTTTAAGGCGATAGTGCGAAAGTCTTAACATAGCGGAATTGAACTCTGGAAGAAATTCCAGGACTTTTGGGATGGATTAACACTGACCTCACGAAGAACATTGAGTAATGCAGCTGGAGGTCCATTGATGAAGAAGACACCAGAGGAGATAGTCACTATTCTCGATGAATTTTCTGAAGATACAAATCAGTGGCCCTCTGAAATTGCTGAAAGAATAAGGTCGAATGGTGTTCACCATGTTGATGCTAACACATTTGTGCAGGTACAACTTGATGCCATGGTAAAAGAAATAAGGAAGATGACTTTAGCTTCGATACATAATGAGCCTCATGCAGCATATGACATATGTGGAAGAGGATACCTTACCCATGAGTTAATGCTGTTGGGAATTACAACTTCAATGCAATGGGTAAGAAGCACCTTGATTTTTTTTATGGAGTTCACCTGGGGGTGTAGCAAATGCAGGGCAACAAAATAACTCCAAATTTCAAGGAGCTCCTGGTTTTGTGAATCAGCCGAGGCCGCAGTTTCAGCCTCAACAGCCAATTCAGTCTATGTTAGAAGATCTTATGAAATCCTTCATTGTCAAGACTGATGAGAGATTAGATGCTCATGGTGCATCTATAAAAGCACTTGGGACAGGTTTGCGTAACTTAGAAAGACAAGTGGGACAAATTGTAACTATATCATTTGAGAGAATCTCAGGTACTATGCAAGCTGATACTGAAAAGAATCCCAAAGAAAAGGTAAATGTTGTAACCTTGAGGAGCGGACAAGTAATGAAAGATCCCACTCCAATTCATAAAGAAGCTGTGCCTGAAAAAGAAAGTGGAAGGGAGCTGAAAATTGAACATGGTAAGAAGAAGAAAGGTAAGAAGGGAGTATAGAAAAGGAAGGAGGAGGAAAATTCAAGAAGGGAGGAATCTAATGAAGAGAGCAAGCACATGCCTGCTCTACCTTTTCCCCAAAAGCTCTATAGAGAAAAGTTGGATAAGCAGTTCGAGAGATTTCTAGATATGCTGAGACAAGTTAATGTAAATCTGCCATTCACTGAAGTTCTCTCACAAACGCCAGCTTATGCAAAATTCTTGAAGGAAATCCTAATAAAGAAGAGAAAGATAGAAGAGACCTCAGTGGTCAAGCTCACAGAGCATTGCAGCGCGATCTTGCAAAATAAACTCCTACAAAAGTGTGGAGATCCAGGGAGTTTTACTATACCTTGCTCGTTAGGCACTCTTAATTTTGATAAATCTTTGTGTGATTTTGCTGCCTCAATTAATTTAATGTCTTTGTCTATTTACAAGAAATTGGAGAATGAGCTTGGAGAGATAATTGCAGCTGGCAGATCAAACAACTATAATACCTGAGGGGATAGTGGAAGATATATTAGTTCGGGTAGATAAGTTTGTATTTCCTATAGATTTCATAGTGTTAAATATGGAGGAGAACAAAGAGGTCCCCCTCATCCTAGGAAGACCATTTGTAGCAACGAGTAAAGCTATACTAGATATACATGATAGACAACTCATGCTTAGAGTGGGTGAAGAGACTGTGATGTTCGAGATGAATGTAGAGACGGGGGTGATAAAGGAGAAGCCAGCTGCAAGTGTTGAGTGGAAAGTGAAAGGTTCGAAAGAAAATGCTGCAACGAGTGGAAAAGATAAGTGTGAGGTGTACCCCAAAAAGGCTGAGAAGAAGCTGTCTTCTTGGATATGTGCACTAGTTCGGGCGTGTGGAATGGAGCCCGACTTTGATTCAGACCCCGACTAGAGATTCAGCGAAGTTTCCTCTACCTTATGCTTTTTAATTGTTTGTCATGGGGACATGCCACAACTTAAATTGTGGGGTGGGGGATATTTGTATGTTGTATGTATATGTGTTAGTTTTTGGATTTTAGTGCTTTTTACTAGTTAAAAAAATAATTGAAAACTAATAAAAAATAATTTTAAAAAATTGACTTTTCCCGACGATGGATATCATTCGATGGTGTTTTTGATTGATTAAAGTCGAAAGAAAAAGACAAATAGATATTTTTTGTTAGTTAGTGTAATAATTCCCCCTTAGTTTTTCTTTGTGCCGCGGTTCTTTTCCAAGGGTTTTGTTTTAACCGGGTGTAGTTAGTTTTTATTTTTGTTTTTAGAAGTAGGAAACCTTGTGTTGTGATTTGAATTATAAGCAATATCTTTTAACTTTGTTATACCTTGCGAATCATGAGAGCGTTAGTTGTGATGCTTAGGCTCAGTCTTTGACTCTTGTGTAAGTATCTTAAATTATATAATTTTAACGTTGCTTAACTGCTTTGACTAGAGTGTCTTGATGAGTCCAATCCGGAGTGAATTATGTGCCATGTGTGTATGAGGTTTGTGTTATTTTTTGCATTGCATTTGATCTCTAGAACTTGCCCTGTGTGTTTACAAAGCGAAATAGTAGTTTTGTTCAGTCTTGGAAGTGATATAGGCGCTTTGTTGAGCCAGTTATATGTTATTACCCACCTAATTGTTATATAACTTAGTTAACCCCGTTGAGCCTGTAATCTTGTTTCATTGGCAACCACATTGCAGGCCCTACCCATTTGTTTGAATTGACCATCTATTTGAACCTTTAACCTCTCTTGAGCACTTAAATTTGGTATGAACTTTGTAAAAGTTGAAGTGTGGGATGGTTAGTTTGGCTTTTGAGTGGAACTAATGAAATAAGGAAAAAGGTGCATTGTATTGAAAAAGTAAGAGCCATTTGAATTGAAAAAAAGAATGTTGTATGATTGTACAAAATATTCCATGATAGTGGTAAATCTTAATGTAATTGTGCTTAAAGAAGTTGGGAGTTAATGTATATTGATGTAAAGGTGGAGTTATGGTTTAACATAAGTGTGGGGGTTTTAACAATGAAATGTATGTATTAAAGTACTTAGAGAGGTGGAGTCACTCTTATATCTAAATATATTCTACCCGTCCCGCAGCCTACATTACAACCAGTTAAAGTCCTACTTGATCCTTGACTGAATGAGCTCGATTAATTGAGTTGTACACTACGGGGAAGCCTATGGTTCATCTTTTGTGGCATATGAATGTTATTTCTGAGAGTGAGTTAATTCTTTCTATATTGAGTTCCCGATTGTGGTTAAATTTGATGGTGTGTGGACACTCTCTACTGTTGTGAGGGAACTTGATTCATGAAAGAAAGGTAATATCGATGACCTCTGTATTAGAGTAAGTGAGTGAGTTATAAATATTGCGTGGTGCTTTTGAGTCAAATCTGGAGGTGAAGATGTTACACTATTGTGATTAATCTATTTTAAATATTCTTGGTATAATGAGTTAGGAAAGTTGCTTAATAAGGTCGTGTCTTTATAAAGTGTAGTTTGATTGCTCGACGACGAGCAATGGTTTAAGTGTGGGGGTGTTGACGGTAGGCTATAATCCCATCTTTTAGTGGATTATTACATTCCAATTTACTGCACTTTAACTGAGTTTGAGCTTTAATCCCTAGTGTCCTTCACTAATTGTGTATTTTATGCCTTGTAGAAGGATTCCGAGCTATGTAGATATTATGGAATGAATTTGAGCTATTTGGAGCTATGAAGTCTGACTAAATGTCCAATGGATTAAGCCGGGATCGCGTTCGGGGGTCGCACACCACGTCTGGATGTCAAAATCGAAGCAAAAAGCCGGACTCTGAGAAAAGTGTAGAACCGCGGCGCGTGGCGCACTGCGCCTGTACATTTTCCAGCTGCCTGACAGATTTTAACTCTCTAAACTTTCCCACAACCGCCCCGCGTGGTGAGTCGCCCCATGAGGGCCGCCTGTGCAATTTTTATAGAGTTATTTTCCTATTTCGTGTTGGAGAAGGTGTTTTCGTCTGGGCCCGACCCTACTTAGTATAAATACATGTAACAACATTATTTTATGGACTTTTGACACATCTTAGACCTAAGTAAGCCAAGGAGGAGGTGGAAAAGCAAAAGCTCAAGGATTTCATCATTCAATCCTCACTCAAGACAAGGGTTTGGATTGTTTTATGTTTCCTTTAACTTAAACATTGTTATGATGAATTACTCCATATACATGGAGTAGTTCTCATTAGGTTTTGATGGATTTGGTGTATTGATACTTGTTTGTGGATAATTAACTCTAGTTTTATGTATTGATTCATTTTGGATGTTTTAATTGTTGCATCTATATTCACTTGTTCGTGTAATCGAGAGAGGCATAACTTGTGATATTGTTGCATTATAGTTCGTTGGTTGAAGTCATTAATTCTTCTTAGTAATCGGAAGAGGCTAGTTGAATTGTTGATTAAACTTAGTTAGGAGGATAATCGATAGAGGTTCTCCTAAAGACCAATCCACTACGAATTCGTGCGTATCTTCACGTGCTTAAAATTGGTTCATCTTGTGAGGTTGAGACTTAATTGAGAGAGGAGTTTCTACTAATCAATTGAACTAATAACCAAGTGAATTTGAGAGACTCACTTGATCATTAGAAGTGAATTATCTAGAGTTAAATCCCAAATATTTATCTTGCACCTATCCTATCAACCCTATCTTCTCCCAATTGATAACTTCCTTTGCTTAATACTTGCGTTGATTATCATTAGCCAATAGTATAGATTCTTAGCTAATTTTAGTTTTAATCACATAAACTTAAATTTTTGATCATCCTGGATAGCAATCTAGCTACAAACTACGATAATACTGTTTAACTTCAGTCCCTGTGGATATGATATTTAAATTTACTATATTCGACTAGCGAGCATATATTTAGTGTGTGTTTTAAGCTCGTCAATATGGGATATCTGGGATTTGTTAAAGGTCTATAATTGACCATGAAAGAAACATTAACATTATATACAACTTCACAACTGTTGCCAACAGGGGCATAACCAACCCTTACATACATCCGTACAGTGGCTTGCAAGCCTATAAGAGTGCCGAGAAAATATACCTATATGTATAACTTGTTCGGGACAGGGACCCACCGTACCCAAAATGCAAAATGCATGTACTTCAATACCTATTGACTTCTGAACATCTACTCCGAAGAAGTGGAGTGCAACGACCAGCAACTGCAACAAACACCCTAATTTGGAGGGACGTGACCGGGTCTATCTGTACTTGTGGACATGAACACAGCGCCCCAAGAAAAGGGCGTCAGTACGAAAGATATACTGAGTATGTAAAATGCGATAACAACACAATAAGGGATTCAAGAATTACTAAAGAAAAATAAGAAAATCAAGAAATGTGCAAAAGCTAAAGGAAAATAGGAAAACGAAAAAGAAGACAGAAATCAAAGATAGATTGAATTCAAGAAGTCTATTCTTGAAGTTGAATTCTGACAACAACAATTAGCAAACGAAGAACTAATCGCCTTTGATAGAGAATTAAAAACAATAGATAGATTGTGAAACCCGACCTTTTAGAATGACAAGAACAATAATAAGCCTAAACATATCACCTTTCTTGAATACATATAAGTGATCTAAGATTTCTAAGAATTCATCTTACCACCTTAAGTTGAGTCTTGAAGGTTGAAGAATAAATCCAAGAGTAGCCACACACAAGAGGGCAAGAAAAATCTCACAATTTTTATTGATAATAGTCTATAATAATCTAAGTCTAAAGACAAAGAAGACACCCCTTATATAGGTAGGAGGAGTCACGAAATTAAGGCTAAAATAACAAGGAAATAAAGTCCTAAACTACTTTGGACAACAAGTCCAACTACCTTAGGGAAAGGAAAATACTCGGAAGCGAAAACCATGTCATTCCTGGAAAGTTGTAAGGCCCCGTAAAAATTTTCTAATGATTTAAGATTTAAAAATGCGCCAATGGTATTTGGGAATAACGTATTCAAGTATTAAAAGAGTCCTATGGGATATAACCACATCATTTTGAAATGAAAATATATGTTTAAGGTGTGTTAGAACATAATAAGGAGTTTTGTGAATATGATGAATTTGTGTGTAACAAGTTGGATACATTAAATGAAAAGGATGTTATTATGTAAACATGGTTTCATACTTATATGAAGGTTTGGAAGTCAATTCGGGTCTATATCATAGCAAGGTATCAATTGAGAGTGAGTGGATAAGAAAGAAATGGAAAAGAAAAGAGCTGGGAGCGTGCTAGGTTTCGTGCAGCGCGCGGATTGTGGCACGCCAACCCTCTCAGCAACTTTGAAAAAAACAGCAAAGTATGGAAGATTGTGCTGGCACGGGCACGCTACCCCCACCTGAAGCCTTTTAAGTACTCACCTTGGGGGTTTATTTCTCCCATTTCACTTGGACGGATTTGGGAGCTCTTCTCCACTCTCTCAAGACTGTCAACTCCCCTCTTCTTCAAGGTAAGCAATCCCCATTATCTTGGTATTAAATTCCATCATTTCTACACTAGTATTGATGAAATCTACACATAAAATATATAGATCTTCAAGAAATTTCTTCAAGAACTCAAAGGAGGGTTTTGCAAGATTTCTTCCAAAAGGTAATCCTATACCCTTAGACTTACATGTATGGATATATTATGGGAATATGAGTATGAATTAAGTATTGAAAATTATAGTATGGTGATTGGAAGCCATAAGTTCCCAATTAAGATACATAACCATTGTAGAGATAGAAAGGTGATTATTTGATAGAGTTTTGTTGGTTGGGTGTGGATGGATGGTCATGTATGTGATGTTGGAAGTTATGAATTGTTTAAGAATGATGGTGCGATAAATTGTTGGTAAATGGTAGTAGTTGGATGAACTAATTCTATGGTTAAGAGGTGTATAGATTCATGCCTACAAGGTGTTTGATAAAATGCCTAAATTATGGAATTTGTTACTAATATGAGTTCCATTGGATGTTGTTATTGTAGATTGAAGTTGCTTAGTGTAGTGGATCATTGTAATATCACTAAGGGGCTAATTTGAGGTATGTTGGCTAAACTTTCTCTCTTGGAATTGAATTCCATAATGTTCCCGTAAGTTTCAAAGTATGGGTTGCGTATTAAAATGTTGTGGATTTGAATCGTATTTCAAATGAAAGCTAGTATGCCAAATTGTGTGAGAAAAACTCAATATGCTCAAGACTCTTAATTGCTCATATGCGTACCTAAAGCATTGATTGGAAATGTCTAACTGTTGATAACCTATAAAGATGTGAAAGAAGAATGAAATGCGATGATTGATATAAGTGAAAGTTATACTTGTGGCCAATGGAGCCAATGAAATGAAATGATATGAGAAAGGTTATGCAATGAGCCTTGATTCAACTATTCCAAATTGACTACGAAAATAGAATTGCCTAAAAGCTTATGAACTCAAGTCATGCTCATATGTGGTTGTTCTAACAAATGCTATGCTTTGTGAGTATTTTCAATGTGTTATGCATTTTTACATATTCGTGAGTGAACATTGTGTATTCCCCTTTCTGCGGAAAGAGTATGTCAAGAATAAATGGTATATTATTTGTTGATGATTTTAACTTGCGCACCAATTACCAATCATCTTACTTCATTTCTCGGAAAGAAATCTATTGTGCTTAAATTGTTCATTTCTAATGAACTTGAAGTTGTGATTTCTGAAATATTATATGTATGTTGATATTTATGATGATGATACACGAGAGAGAAGAAATGAAAGTGTGGAATATCAAATATGGCCATCGTGCCTTGAATAAAGAATCATGTGAATGGCTAAAAGAGCCAAGGAAATATTGTTGTTGTTATTGGTTGAAAATACTAGTGAAGATTTATACAATGTGAAAGATGATGACGTAAATACATTTGCACCTATATTATTTTTGTGAATTATTCCTCTTAATTGGGATGAGATTGAATTATATAAAAGGGTTGATGTCTCGAATAAGACAGCCTAGCCGATCGGGTCGTGATCGGACACCATGCCGCACACATGGTGGTGATTGTGCTGGAAATTGTAATTAAAATTGAGATTTTGGTTGATGTCTTCAAATAAGACAACCTAGCCGATCGGGTCGTGATCGGACTCCGTGCTAAAATTACGGTGGTATTGGTATTGATAGTAATTGTGGTTGATTCTCTAAGGAGATAGCCTAGCTGATCGGGTCTTGATCGGACTCCGTGTTAAAGACGATGGTATTAATATTGAGAGTAATTGTGGTTTATGTCTCTAATGAGATAGCCTAGCCGATCGGGTCATGATCGGGCTCCGTACTGAGAGTTCGGTAGTACTGGTATTATGAATAATGGTATTGTGAATAATTGTATTGTGGACAATGGTATATCGATACTAAAAATCTCCCAATGTGAGATATGAAAATTAATTTGAACACTGTCTTGATCCTAAATTGAGGTTTGATGTTGATTAAGGCTTTTGTTGATATTATGATAATCTTGTTTGTATTATTTGTCATTCTATTGAGAGGGTGTTTAATTATACATACTAGTGCTATTTGACAGTACTAATGTCCCTTTTGCCGGGGGCGCTGCATCTTTAAATAGATGCAGGTGGTTTCACAGCAAGAGATATTGATCAGTGATAGTAGTACACCTTCTTCCCAGCTGACTTGGTGAGCTCCACTTCATCCAGGTGTCATGAATCTTTTGTACTTTGTGTATTCTGTTTGAGGTATAGTTGGGGCCTTGTTGCCGGCATTATCATTGTACTCTTCCTTAACTATATAGGCTCCGTAGACATAGTGTCAGTTGTGTATTGGTGTTGGAAAAGACAAAATATATTATGTTGTGGTTGTATTATTTGTCCATTTGAGACTTTAAAAATGATGAAACTATTGGAAATGAATTGGTATTATAGACATGAACACCTTTTTATCTAATTAATGAAAATATGTATTACCTCCATTCATGGATGACTTTGGATAGAATGAAATCTAACAGGCTTGCTCGGTCAGGTACACTCGGTTGAGCGCCGGTCGCGCTCCTCGGTTTTGGGGCATGACAAACTTGGTATCAGAGCCTAATGTTTTAAAGTGTTCTAGGATGTCTCGGAGTCATGTCTAGTAGAGTCCTTATTATCGGTGTGTTGTCGACCACATCTATAATTAGGATGCTACATGGGCATTTAGGAATAATACCCTTCTTTGATATTCTGAATCGTGCGATGAAATTGGTTGTGAAATTTTTCTTCCTCTAACTCGTGCGTTGATGTTCATGGTAAGTTTAAATGGTCTTTTGGTTTATTCAAAGTAATGTTGGCATGTGACATGACGAATGGGTAAAGGCCTGAATATTAAACAGATGGCACATGTATCATGTTGAATGCATAGTATGACCATATGAGACAAGTATATCGTACCATGAGCATAATTTATATGAGAAGAGTGTTAGAAGTGATTACCCACCTCCAAAGAGGCATTGATGTGATAAATGAGACCTAAGCTTAACTAGTACATGTGGATAGTGTGGGAACCATGTATATGATTCTAAGATATAAACATGTTACATAGGCACGTGATATATGAAAGACATGGCCTGGAGAGTAATGATAAATCTGGAGGTCTCTCATGGGAGATAAGAAGTTATGAAAGGAGAGCTGATTGAACCCACAATGACAAGACCCTAGCACTATGAATGTTATTAAAATCCCAGGAATGTGCAAAGTGGTGTTACACTCCAGAAAGGATATTGACATGAGGGATTTGGATCCCAAGCCTATGTGGCTGAATAAGAGTAGAGAACTTATGAGTTTAATACCATGATGACTTAAATCTCCCTAATAGTCGAACATATATATGAGGGATAGAGACATGAGACATATGTCCCTGAAGTTGCTAAATTCAAGACTTGTGTCGAAATCCTGGACATTCGCCCCAAGTGGGGGAGGAAGGGCCATAGTGAGGCCACTTAAATACAATGAAACAAGAGTAAGACCATGTAGCTATGATGTTTGAATATTTGGTTGAAGACAGGTGTAGTCTAGAAAAGAGATAATGGGTAACGCGATTCTCTGAAAGGATATGCTAATGATAGACTACTAGTACCCCAAAAAGGTGGAAGGTTAAGGAACGTAAATTCTTCATACATGGCAATGTGAATGACAGGGTCAACGATCCTAGAAACTAAGAGTAAGGTTTGCAAAAGGGTTTTATAGCGTTAGAGAGTTAGGAACAATGGAACCTAAGGAAGTGCTACAGATCAAATGCGAAAGGCTTGCGAGTTCTTAGAATGAGTTAATCATGGATTTGCGATTTGGCTAAAGTTTCAAGGCTTTAAGAAAGACAAAACGAGTGGGAGTGATAAATGTGATGTTATAATAACCCAAGAGTGCATCGGGACTTGATGGAAAGTCTTTTAAGAATCTTACAAGTAAGGAAGTGTTAAGTGATACACGGATGAACACACCTTCCCACGGATATCCGAACAAGTGTCGAGAGGTGAGCAGGATGAATTCCCAACTAAGGGAAAAGATCATGTAACGTAAGGAAGAACACATGGCTGTTCACTAACTAGGAAGAATGAGGCGAGAAGAATTGGAAGAAAAATCTATAAATTTAGGTGGCCATTGTTATCGCAAAATAGTTCGTATCAGAATGGTGGATTCGCCTAGAGCACAAATGTTAATACAAGATATACAGGATCAACTGTAATGCAGTCGACTTGAGTGACACTGAATATAAACTAAAAGATATAGAGGGAGTTCATGTCTACATATTACATTGGAAAGTGAGACTACTGGTGATGAAGTGGTGGTGTGATAAACTCAACAAACCAGGCACAATGATACTACGAGTTCATGGGAGGCAGACAAGTGTGTGGCACAATAAGGCTGTCAACTATGAATTAAGGGAAAAAAGGAATGTTTTTAAAACAGATTGAGAGAGGATGAACACTTGTTATGAACCAAACATGTTTAACATGATAGCTCTTAGACTGCAATGCCAGTAAACACTATTGGTGACTACAATTTGGGGAATAAGGCGAGTTACTCATCGAGGATGGGATCAGATGGACTAAGTCCTACACTTATAAGGAAAACAAGAAGTCGACGTTGAAGAATTAAGGAGGATCTCAAGTTTCAGAAAAGGCCATGTTCGGGCCAATGACTTTTGTTGAAGTGAATATATATGAAAAGTGTTGATATGTGTTGTGGGAAGTGTTTAGCAGTAAAGAGGGATCGTGAGAATGTTCACGAGGGAAGTAGAGTGGTTTCTTAAAATTCTATAAGACTTATAAGGAGGAAAGAGGGTGGCTAGGAAAGGTATGAGAACGATGTTGCTTCACATTTGAGGAAATGCCATGCAGGTAGATGTTATCAGGGTATGCGCGCAAGCTAGTAGATATTATTCATTTGAAACAGATGGTCCTATAAGAAAACTGACCTAGTAATGTCTTTTGTTGAGAAATTTGGGAAAAGCAAATTGCAAGTACTAATAAGACTGTAACCGTATCAAGGAAATTTTTGTAGAACTCAATTCCTAGGAGGTCATATGAAAGAGAAATCTGATATAGATGTTCCACGAATGATGAAATATGGCAAGATAATCATTTATGCCTCTAGGCAACTCTATGCCTCATGTGCCGAATCAACGATGTCATCACAATGATTAACAATGTCAGCACTATTGGTAGTAACGTTCATGTCTCTTAGGATATAACCTCCTGAAATGCCGTTCTCAGTACCTTGATGGATTTTTGAATAATTTTAGCCAATCTCGAACCTCGTTGTTCATATTTATAGAAACCAGTGGGGGTTGAAGGCTCAAACATGTCAAAGAAGCATCATCATCCAGTGATCAAATATAATGGATGTCATGACCCAAACCGATGGGCCGCAACGGGCACCCGGTACCTTACTCAACCGAGTACCAACGTAACGTATCTTTCTTATTACATTATCATATACACATGACATACGAGCCTAATAGGCAAACATGATCATTTATAAACTCAAAAAATAGGCCGACAAGGCCGTACAATCTTTCACGTACACGACATATAGACACAAGCCTCTAAGAGTACAGAAATGTCATAAAGGTTGGGACAGGGCCCCGCCATACTAATCAGTACATGTCCTACTCATATTGACCACAAAAGTAACTCCGAAGCAAATGGAGCGCACCAACACCTTCCGCTGAGCTGATAGCCTAATTGGAGGACTCTCAACCTGTCTATCAAGACCTGCGGGCATGAAACGCAGCATCCCCAATCAAAAGGGACGTCAGTACAAATAATGTACCGAGTATGTAAGGAACAAAAATCAGTAAATGATAGACATGAGGAACATGGAGTAAAAGACTCAACATGTAAATCTGAATAACTAGGTGAATATTTCATCTTTATAATGTCATGCATATGCATATAAATGTCATACCATGCATAGGTATATGTGTTCATAACATCATCAAGCCTCTGAGGGCATCCCATCATATCATCTCGGCCACTGTGGGCAAATCATCAACGTATACCAGCTGATCTGGGGTCGTGACAGTATATAATGCCGTAACCTTTTCCCATATCCCATATACATATATATACATATATACGCGTATATAACGCCATCTGGTCATGGGTCAATGTACATGTATAAATGAATGCAATGCATGAGAAGTACGTCAATAAAATCTTTCGGATTGTCATAAGACCATTATGTCTTTGATTAATAGCATGAAATAAACTTTATCAACTACATATTTTTCTGAGACCCATGAGCAGATGATAAAATAATTGGACACATGGGGAATTAAGAACATAAGCATCTCTAGCATTTCTATGAATAGAGTCATTTATGGAAGTTGCGTATTTTGCTCGTTTCATTTGTATCATTTGGATCATGTCAAAAGAAAGAAGGGATAGCTTTAACATACCTGGAGTAGGTAAAATTCGTGTGATATTCTTGAGAAGGATTACACCGTACTCCTTTAGAACCACAAAAACTTTCGTTGCTAAGGTACTAATAATTCTCGTAAGAAATTTTGTTGAAAACTTGCTGGATTGAGTGTAGCGTCTAGTTTGAAATGTTTGAATTAGGAAAAGGTTATAAGATTTGGATGAAGCCAAATGAAGCCATTTTAAGTCTTGCTAATTGAGTGTAGCGTCTTGGTTATTTAAAGTCCAATTAAGCCAAATGTTGCCAAATCTCTTACACGTAAGTATCATATGTATATCACTTTAGATGCCACCTTTCAATCAAGATTGTTAGTCACTTAATTTGAGTGTGGGGGCTGCCACATCATGCCACTTAGTCTTTATCATATATATATATCCCTAATTAATTAGGTAATATTTTATTACCCAATAATCAACCAATTACCCACATAATTAAGAATTGTCTCAAATTATTTAAAATATTATTCACTTTTAACACACCTTATACACCTTACTATCATGGCCATGTGGTACCTTGTATGGTACTAGTCCATAAATACCGGGTATTTTAGCTCGGGTCGTATTTTATCCCAAATTACCAAACTTCGATGAAACTCATTTCCTTCGATTTGCTTACCCACTCTCCTTCATGAATTTACTTATCACGTGTTTGAAATAGCATAATGCTTATAATCTTACCTCATTCCCGATCTTACGTCGATTAACTTACGATAAAATTTTAACGTACAAAAAAAAATACGGGATGTCATATCTCATTTCCGAGCTTTCATCAATTTACTTATTGCGTACTTTTACGTACGAAAATATGGGGTGTAACAATGGATAGGAAGTTTTATGGTCATATTCAAGCTAGCACATCTTAGAGTGATTGTTGGAGGTTGCCAAAGGTTTAGTTTGGGTGTTCGGCGTAGAGATTTAGAGTTGAAGAAAGTGAACGGGTTATTCTAAATATTGTTTTCCCATGTGGATGCTATGTGAATCGTTAATAAAGGTAAAGTATGTGAAGTCACATTAGGCCTTATGAAATTTTGAAAGGAAATAGGTCAAACTATGAGTATGATGTTTCCCTATTATTCTAAGAAGGTGAAGTTAATGGATAATTGGATGGTCAGGAGCAACTATTTGCTATCCTTGTTAGAAAAGTCTGGGAGTTGAGATTGCCTCCGTTAATGTGTTATGGTGAAGTCTGTAAGTAGAGGAGGCCACATTGGGGGCCAAAAAGTGTTAAGGAAATAAAATGTTCCCACTTGAGTGTATAGTCAAATGATTGTGATTTGAAAGGTACTTTCTATGTTTTATGATTTAAATATGTGCAGCTCATGTTCAGATATCACTTTTGGTAATGTAATGCCCGTAATGTTAAGATTGGTTGTATTGATGAATATTTTAATACTTGTTGAATTGCAGACATATGGTTAGGACTGGTTTTGGGATTCTCTAACGGGTGAATAGACCCAATTACAGGGGAGACTCTGGCGAAATTTTTGGAAATTTAAGGAGTTAGTCAATATTTGGAACTGCTGGTATGTGAAGTAACAGTTGGGTCACATTGGATGCTAATGGCGGATTTTGACCCTCATTCGAGAAGAATGATCCTAAGCGGGGGAGAATGTAAGGCCCCGTAAAAAATTCCTAATGATTTAAGATTTAAAAATGCGCCAGTGGTATTTGGGAATAACATATTCGAGTATTAAAGGAGACCTATGGGATATAACCACATCATTTTGAAATGAAAATATATGTTTAAGGTGTGTTGGAACATAATAAGGAGTTTTGTAAATATGAAGAATTTGTGTGTAACAAGTTGGATACATTTAATTGAAAGGATGTTATTATGTAAACATGGTTTCATACTTATATAAAGGTTTGGAAGTCAATTCGGGTCTATGTCATAGCAAGGTATCAATTGAGGGTGAGTGGATAAGAAAGAAATGGAAAAGAAAAGAACTGGGTGCGTGCTAGGTTTCGTGCAACGTGCGGATTGTGGCACGCCAACCCTCTCAGCAAGTTTGAAAAAAATAGTAAAGTATAGAAGATTACGCTGCCGCGGGCACGCTACCCCCACCTGAAGCCTTTTAAGTACTCACCTTGGGGGTTCATTTCCCCCATTTCACTTTTATGGATTTGGGAGCTCTTCTCCATCTCTCAAGACCACCAACTCCCCTCTTCTTCAAGGTAAGCAATCCCCATTATCTTGGTGTTAAATTCCATCATTTCTACACTAGTATTGATGAAATCTACACATAAAATGCATAGATCTTCAAGAAATTTCTTCAAGAACTCAAAGGAGGGTTTTGCAAGATTTCTTCCAAAAGGTAATCCTATACCCTTAGACATATATGTATGGATATATTATGGGAATATGAGTATGAATTAAGTATTGAAACTTATAGTATGGTGATTGGAAGCCATAAGTTCCCAATTAAGATACATAACCATTGTAGAGATTGAAAGGTGATTATTTGATGGACTTTTGTTGGTTGGGTGTGGATGGATGGTCATGTATGTGATGTTGGAAGTTATGAATTGTTTAAGAATGATGGTGGGATAAATTGTTGGTAAATGGTAGTAGTTGGATGAACTAATTCTATGGTTAAGAGGTGTAGAGATTCATGCCTACAAGGTGTTTGATAAAATGCCTAAATTATGGAATTTGTTACTAATATGAGTTCCATTGGATGTTGTTATTGTAGATTGAAGTTGCTTAGTGTAGTGGATCATTGTAATATCACTAAGGGGCTAATTTGAGGTATGTTAGCTAAATTTTCTCTCTTGGAATTGAATTCCATAATGTTCCCGTAAGTTTCAAAGTATGGGTTGCGTATTAAAATGTTGTGGATTTGAATCGTATTTCAAATGAAAGCTAGTATGCCAAATTTTGTGAGAAAAACTCAATATGCTCAAGACTCTTAATTGCTCATATGCGTACCTAAAGCATTGATTGGAAATGTCTTACTGTTGATAACCTATAAAGATGTGAAAGAAGAATGAAATGCGATGATTGATATAAGTGAAAGTTATACTTGTAGCCAATGGAGCTAATGAAATGAAATGATATGAGAAAGGTTATGCAATGAGCCTTGATTCAACTATTCCAAATTGACTACGAAAATAGAATTGCCTAAAAGCTTATGAACTCAAGTCATGCCCATATGTGGTTGTTCTAACAAATGCTATGCTTTGTGAGTATATTCAATGTGTTATGCATTTTTACATATTCGTGAGTGAACATTGTGTATTCCCCTTTCTGGGGAAAGAGTATGTCAAGAATAAATGGTGTGTTATTTGTTGATGATTTTAACTTGCGCACCAATTACCAATCATCTTACTCCATTTCTCGGAAAGAAATCTATTGTGCTTAAATTGTTCATTTCTAATGAACTTAAAGTTATGATTTCTGAAATATTATATGTATGTTGATATTTATGATGATGATACATGAGAGGGAAGAAATGAAAGTGTGGAATATCAAATATGGCCACCGTGCCTTGAATAAAGAATCTTGTGAATGGCCAAAAGAGCCAAGGAAATATTGTTGTTGTTATTGGTTGAAAATACTAGTGAAGATTTATACAATGTGAAAGATGATGAGGTAAATACATTTGCACACATGGTGGTGATTGTGCTGGAAATTGTAATTGAAATTGAGATTTTGGTTGATGTCTTCAAATAAGACAGCCTAGCCGATCGGGTCGTGATCGGACTCCGTGCTAAAATTATGGTGGTATTGGTATTGCTAGTAATTGTGGTTGATTATCTAAGGAGATAGCCTAGCCGATCGGGTCGTGATCGGACTCCGTGTTAAAGACGGTGGTATTAATATTGAGAGTAATTGTGGTTTATGTTTCTAATGAGATAGCCTAGCCGATCGGGTCGGGATCGGGCTCCGTACTGAGAGTTCGGTAGTACTGGTATTATGAATAATGGTATTGTGAATAATTGTATTGTGGACAATGGTATATCGATACTAAAAATCTCCCAATGTGAGATATAGAAATTAATTTTAACACTGTTTTGATCCTAAATTGAGGGTTGATGTTGATTAAGGCTTTTATTGATATTATGTTAATCTTGTTTGTATTATTTTTCATTCTATTGAGGGGTGTTTAGTTATACATACTAGTGCTATTCGACGGTACTAACGTCTCCTTTGCCGGGGGCGCTGCATCTTTAAATGGATGCAGGTGGTTCCACAGCAGGAGATATTGATCAGTGATAGCAGTACACCTTCTTCCCAGCTGACTTGATGAGCCCCACTTCATCCCGGGGTCATGAATCATTTGTACTTTGTATATTCTGTTTGAGGTATAGTTGGGGCCTTAATGCCGGCATTATCATTGTACTCTTCCTTATCTATAGAGACTCCGTAGACATAGTGTGGGTTGTGTGCTGATGCTGGGAACGACAAAATATGTTATGTTGTGATTGTATTATTTATCCATTTGAGACTTTAAAAATGATGAAACTATTGGAAATGAATTGGTATTGTAGACATGAACACCTTTTTGTCTAATTAATGAAAATATATATTATCTCCATTCGTAGATGAGTTTGGGTAGAATGAAATCTAACTGGCTTGCTCGGTCGGGTACACTCGGTTGAGCTCCGGTCGCGCTCCTCGGTTATGGGGCATGACAAAAGTAATTTCAATAATTTTAGAAAAAGGAAAACATAACCTTAACTAACTAGGAAAGCAATAAATATAGTCCCAAAATATATGAAAATAAGTCCCACCCAATCTTGGATAGAATCTTGAAAATCTTGGAAATCTAGAAAATCTTGAAGGAAATCTTGGAAATCTTGGCACCAACTTGCACTCAACATCTAGCAAGCCTATGTACCCTTCTTGGACATCAAGTAAGTCCTTTTTATGTTATAAAAACGTGACTTTATGTAGGACTTCATGGGCTGCAAGTTTGGATACATTTTAGGTGCCAAATTGGTTCAAAAGTGGATTGACTAGGACCTTTTTCAAAGGATGTCTCTTGGGATCCAATTCTCCTCTTCTTGGACACAAATTTGGGTCATAAAACAATTATAATACCTATCCAATTCATATCTTTTATCTTTGAGCTCTTCCTCCAAATTAACAACTTCTTTATTTGCACTTCTAATAGCCTTGTTTTGTAACTATTTAGCTTGACATCTTGTTAAAGCCCTCTTTGAGATTCCAAAGCTTCATCCTTATCCTTGTATAGAGTTGAGCTTCCTAGGATGCTATCATTTCCCTGTTCTTGAAGAAAATTCGTCCTCGAATTTCGACCTTGCAAGAAAAAGAAGTCACGCACTAGTAAATGGCATCCACTAATCTGAAAAAATGGTAGGAATAAAACAAGATAGTGACCATGTGCCCACTTAACCCAATTAAGCCTAATAGGTGTAAATTCTCCTTTATAAAGCTTATGGACATCCTTATCCCAATAAAATTTATGCCTACTTAGATTTGTCCAATAAAAACCTCTCTTAGATGCACTATGTAATGAAATTTGCAATGCGATCTTGTCAATAAGGTAGTTCAAACATGTGCATGCCAAAGAAATTATAAAATATTGGCCATGCATCCATTTAACACAAGTATATCTGCCACATGTATCAAATAAAACACATTTATGATATAGCCAAGTATCAATTATAAATCCCATGGATTCTTCTACATATAAGTTATTCAATTCTGCACATAAATTCTGAAAAAGGTCAGAACAACCCATAAATTCCAAAATAAAAATTTCAGTACATTCAAGCTTATGATTATAACTTTCCCCAATAATATTCGCAACATCAATGGATTCTAAATAATTGCTCAAACTGTCACATAAAGATTCATCGATAGCTTCATAAAAGAGTACTTGATCAAAAGCATCACAATAATCATGCATATCCTCTTTCCTACTAGCAAACACTTTTACAAGCTCACAATCCACATGACTTAAAGAATAACTCCCCATCACACCATCATGTTTGAGCAATTTGTCACATGAAAGCTCAATAGACACTTGAATAAGAGAAGAAGAAATATTTAAATCATTCGCAAGCCTCTTCTCATAAATTAGATGCCTATTTCTATCAAGTTTGAATTCATAATCATCTAAGTCATACTGAATTTCAAAAGGAAGCAAATTACGCTTGCACTTGAACTTAGATATTACAGTTAATGACTTGATATGAATCAAAATATCATCATCCACAAAAATTATAAAGTCACCAACATAAGAATTAAGAGCATAGTTCATTACCTCCAAAAATACCTTAGGTATTCTAGAAAGACCAAGAATGTGAATAAACCAATTATACATACAATACTTGGACTTATTTACTAATGGAACAACATCACCTTTAATTCTTGTATGCAATGGCTCTAACTTAGCAATTCCTTACTAACGGAACTCCATGTTATAAACCTGTAAATAAGGATTAAAAGAGTCAAAAGGTTCAACAACAATGAAATTAACCAAGCTTTTTCTTCCACCATACAACAAGAATTGATTTTGCCAAATTCATGTTGGAATCCAATTGGACCCTTTGCCACCACCTCTTGCGTCTTACCTCCCCTTTCAAAAGGTCTTTCAACACTTGGCTGCACAAAATCACAAGAACTAAAACAAGAAAGATTTAGTGGGTTAGAAAGTAAAGAAATATTTTTTCTTACATACACTCTCTTTTGCTTTTATCACAAGACTAACTTTCTCCTCACCCTTATCCTCTTCTCTCTCACCAAGCTTTTCTTCTTTTTCTTCATTCAAACCCTGTTGTTTCTCCACCTTACAACTTTTTTCTATCTCATGGCCTTCTCTGTTTTCTTTCATCTCAAGCTTACTCTTTTCCCCCTTGACATCCCAGTCTCTTCACTTAACACAACCTTTCCTTTTTTTCTCTCTTGGGATGTCAACATGCACTCCCTTACTCCTCTCTTTTTTTCTCTCTCATAATTTTCTATATTCTCTATAACAGTCTTTTCGTCTTCACAAATTTGTGAGGGAGTCAAAGGCCCAAGAATGAATTTCTTCCCGTTAACCTCAAAAGAGTATATATTTTTTTCATGCTATATCTCTTCTGTAGATATACCATGGCTTTCCTACATATGATAATTATTCATAGGAATCACATCACATCAGATCGCATCCTCATACCTTCTAATAGAGAATAGTAATAACACCCTTATATCTACCTATACCCCTTTCAACATGTATGGTTCAATATGCTCCATACAAGGAAAGTTTAATTTCTCAACCATATAAGTGCTAATTGCATTATAGCCAATCCCTTTGTCAATTCTAAGGGCACAAATCATAGATAGCACTTTAGCTCTAGTTTGAAAAATAATTTTGCCATCATCTTCATTCCATTCGGCATACTACAAGTTCGAGTTTTCAAGTTGTTGAGTCATTGGTCGCCTCATTTCTTCATAACTACCTGTTTGAAACATCTTAAGCAAAGATTAGAATAAATATGTATCTCTCAAATTTGGCTTTTTCCTCTAATGCTCTCACCTCTCTTGCCTTTTTTCTACTCAAAGCAACTCTTGATCATTAATCTTTAGATTTATTAATAAATCTTACTAGTCAAAACCCTTAGTGATTAGAATATGGAGTTAGAAAAAAAATAAGTGAAAGACCAAACTTAGAAAGAATAGGAATTGGTTAGTAGGAAAAAAAGAAAAGAATTTAAGAAACCCAAAACCCACAAGAATAAGGAAAGAAGTTACCTTAATCTTCAAGAACTAGGATCCCATCTTCTTGTTTCATTTCTTGATTTGGAAACCAAATAATACTTGAGTTCTAAAAATAATAATGAGCAACAAGACTTTTGTTTATGGTTTTTTTCTTTCTTTTGGCTCAAGGAACTCCCAAGATTATCAAGATTGAAATTTTGATTAGCCTATGCTCTGATACCCACTTGATAACAACTCGATAGGGGATTCAAGAATTACTAAAGAAAAATAAGAAAATCAAGAAACATGCGGAAGATAAAGGAAAATAGGAGCAACAAAGAAGACAGAAATTAAAGGTAGATTGAATTCAAGAAAGATTTTCTTGAATTTAAGAAGTTTATTCTTGAAGTTGAATCTTAACAACAACACTTAGCTAATGAAGAACTAATCGCCTTTGATAGAGAATTAAAAACAAGAGATAGATTGTGAAACCAAACCCTTTAGAATAACAAGAACAACAATAAGCCTAAACTTATCACCTTTTATGAATACCTAGAAGTGATCTAAGATTTCAATGAATTCATCTTACCACCCTAAGTTGAGTCTTGAAGGTTGAAGAACAAATCCAAGAGTAGCCACACACAAGAGTGCAAGAAAAATCTCACAATTTTTATTGACAATAGTCTAATAATCTAAGTATAAAGACAAAGAAGACACCCCTTATATAGGTAGGAGGGGTCACAAAATTAAGGCTAAAATGACAAAGAAATAAAGTCCTAAACTATTTTGGACAACAAGTCCAACTATCTTAGGAAAAGGAAAATGCTAGGAAGCAAAAATCAAGTCATTTTTGGAAAGAAATTCCAACAATCTTAGGAAAAGGAAAACATAACCTTAACTAACTAGGAAAGAAATAATTATAGTCCCAAAATAAATAGAAATAAGTCCCAAACCAATCTTGGATAGAATCTTGAAGGAAATTTGCAAGCAACTCGGCACCAACATGCACTCAACATCTAGCATGCCTATGTACCCTTATTGGACATCAAGTTAGTCATTTTTATGTTATAAAAACATGTATTTATGTAGGACTTCATGAGCTGCTAGTTTGGACACATTTTAGGTGCTACATTGGTCTAAAAGTGGACTGACAAGGACCTTCTTCAAAGGAGGTCTCTTGGTATCCAATCCTCCTCTTCTTGGACATTAATTTGGGCCATAAAACAATTGTAATATCTAGCTAATTCATATCCTTTATCCTTGAGCTCTTCCTCCCAATTAACAACTTCTTTATTTGCACTTCTAATGGCCTTGTTTTGCAACTCTTTAGCTTGACATATTGTTAAAGCCGTGAACTTACTAGGACCTTCTTCAAAGGATGTCTCTTGGGATCCAATCCTCCTCTTCTTGGACATAAATTTGGGCCATAAAACAATGGTAATACCTAGCCAATTCATATCCTCTATCCTTGAGCTCTTCCTCCCAATTAACAACTTCTTAATTTGCACTTCTAATAGCCTTGTTTTGCAATGCTTTAACCTGATATCTGGTAAAAGTCCTCTTTGAGATTACAAGGCTTCATCCCTATCCTTGAATAGAGTTGAGCTTCCTAGGATGCTATCAAAATGGATAACGTATGTAAACCAAAGGCATAACATAAGAGATGGAAATGCACAAGTTTTAACCTGATTACCATAGACAAGCCACCAAGGTGTACACTGCTATAACAATGAATCATGCAAGATTTTGTAAAACCAAGCCACTCATTGGGACCATGTATTATATATATATATATATATATATATATATATATCCACTATATGGGGCACATCAAATCGCTCCATAACCGGCTTCAAAAAGGACTCGATCGTGCCCGGCCTCAGGAGGTCTTGGTGGTACCCGGTCTTAGTAGAACTCGGTGTAACCGGCCTCGAGAGGACTCGGTAGCCTCACATCACAACACTCCATACCCGGCCTCATAGAGGACGCGGTCGTACCTGGCCTCAGGAGGTATTAACAGTACGCAGCCTCAACATGACTCGACATTGTGGGCCTCAAGAGGACTCGGTAGTTTCACATCACACACTATCATACCCGACCACATAGAGGCTCGGTAATATCTCATTTTTTGCTCATCATACACAACTGATCAGTGGTTGCACAATAGGTGTTGTACCCAGCCAACTATAGCGTGGCTCGGTAGAGTAAAATAGATATACATATATAAGTGTAATGCAGAGTCAATTTCAAGATACACTAAGATCAACCACAAAAGGATTCTATTTTCTGACTTTGGGATGCTATCTGGAATCATCTCAAATTTTGAAAGAAATGTTACTGCTAAAAATGAATAAGAATAAAAACAATGTTAGTGAGAATGACTTAGAACAACCATTCTTACAACACATAAATCCTTTTAGGGGGAGAGATACTTACACCAAATCATGCCAGGAAAGAATGTTGTCCTACAAACCTTATTGAAGAACTAGCTACGATTTCCTGAATTCCTATGTGTAACGACCTGGCCGATCGTTTTTAGAGTTATAGCCCCGATCCCCTATTAATTGCTTCTCCCATATCTATTTCTGCTATTATGACTTTCCGAGAGGTTTCGTTTTGGTTTTTGGAGTGATTTGGGACACTTAGTCCCTAAACGAAAGCTTAAGTCTTAGGATTTTGAACGTAGTCAGAACTGTATGAAGACGACTCCAGAATGGAGTTTTGTCAATTCAGTTAGCCCCGTTGGGTGATTTTGGACTTAGGAGCGTGTCCGGATTATGCTTTGGAGGTTCGTAGCTTATTTAGGCTTGAAATGGTGAAAGTGTTTGAAGATTTTGATCAGTAGTGAAAATTTTGATATCGAGGTCGGATTCCGATTCCGGAAGTTGGAGTAGGTCCATAGTGTTGAATACGACTTGTGTGAAAAATTTGAGGTCATTCGGATGAGAATTGATATGTTTCGACGTCATTTATAGAATTTAGAAATTTCAAAGTTCATTAGGCTTGAATCCGTATTTTTGATGTTGTTTGACGTGATTTGAAGGCTCGACTAAGTTCGTATGGTGTTTTAGGATTGGTTGTATGTTTGGTTGAGGTCCCGGGTGCCTCGGGCGTGTTTCGGATGCTCAACAGGTCATTTTTAGACTTAGGGAGTTGGCAGATTTTCTGGTGTTATTGCAGACATTTTTCTTCATCGCATTCTCGAGGGAGATCTCGCGATCGCGTAGGTCATCTGAGAGGTCAGCTAAAATTGCTCTAAGCTTGCACCGCGAACGAGTGGGCTAGGCCGCTTTCGCACAGAAGAAGTGACGCAGTAGTGAAATTTGAGTGTTACTCTTCGCGGTCGCGTGAGGACAATTGTGATCACGTAGGTGTGAGCAGCTAGTGCATCGCGTTCCCGTGAGATATTATGCATTCGCGTAGAGTAAATTTCTAAGGAAGCGAAGTTGTTCTTCTCAATCGCGAGGCCTTTTATGCGATCACGATTAAGGAACCATTGGGCAGAATTTAAAGTTCAAAAATGAGGGTTTAAGTTCATATCACAAAACTTGATTGAGAGCTCGGTAGAAGGCGAAATTTGGAGAGATTTTCGGAGGAAGTTATTGGGTAAGGATTCCTAACTACTTTATGATTAAATCCCACTAATCTATGCTTGATTTCACCATTTAATTTCGGATTTGAGGTGGAAATAGGGGGAAAATTGAGAAAACGTTCGTAGGCCGAATTTTCAGATTTTGATCAAAGTTTTGGTGTTGGATTTGAGTGAATTTGGTATGGTTAGACTCGTGAGTGAATCGGTGTTCATGATTTGTGACTTTTACCCGATTCCGAGACGTGGGCCCACAGAGGCTTTTTGGGCGTTTTTCTATTTTCTTGCCTTAGCTTTGATTTCATTAGCTAGATTATTTACTTGAAGCTGTATTTACGTTGTGTAATTGATTTGATTAGATTTGGGCCACTCGAAGTTGGATACTCATGGCAAGAGCGTGATTTCGAATTTGATTTGAGCTTGGTTCGAGGTAAGTGGCTTGCCTAACCTTGTGTGGGGGAACTCCCCTTAGGATTTGGTACTGTTTGATATGTGAGCGCCGTGTACATAAGGTGACGAGTACGTACACGGGCTATTGTTGCAAAACTCCATTTTCACTAAGTAAAGTACCCATTTTTCCTTTAACTGAGCTACACTAGAAAATGAATTATCCTGTTTAGTCTAGAATAACATGTCTACGTGTCTTAATTATTTATGTGAAACTCTGTGCAGCATGCTTAGTGAATTTCCTGCTTCCTCCTTGACTGGTACTTAGTCTAAATCGTAAGATTTCGTGATGTAGTTGTATTTCTATCATTTGCGCTGCATATGTACTTTGGGACTACGGAACAGTATTCTGGTAGATCCCTATGTTCTGCATAATTACTTTGGGACTACGGAACGGTATTCCGGTAGATCCCCCAGTTCTGCATATTTACTTTGGGACTACGGAACGGTATTCCGGTAGATCCCACTGTCTTGAATATTTACTTTGGGACTATGGAACGGTATTCCGATAGATCCTCCCTGTCTTGCATATTTACTTTGGGACTACGGAACGGTTTTCCGGTAGACACCCCCTGCACATTTAGGTTTGGGACTACGGGACAGTATCTTGGGAGATCCCTTGTTGTTATCACTGTGTTCTGACCTGTTGTCTTTTATTGATTCTATTCCTGTTAGATTTCCCGTATTTATTTTTACTGCGGTATTTCATTGTGTCTTATTCCATTATATTTATACCAGTAGGCCCCTAACCTGATCTCGTCACTATTCGACCAAGGTTAGGCTTGGCACTTAATGGGTACCGTTATGGTGTACTCATGCCCTTTCCTGCACATGTTTTTCGTGTGCAGATCCAGGTTCATCTTACCAGCCTTATCACTAGTTGCAGTTGCTTTTCCTTATTAGAGACTTCAAGGTACATCTGCTCGCGTCCGCAGATCTTTGGAGTCCCCATCTATCTCCCTATGTTCATTTCGCCTTCTTTCTATAGAAATGTGTATAGAACGGTTAAGACTTCTTAGTAGCTTGTGACTTGCGGTATTCCGGGTTTTGGGAAAAAGTGAATAATTGTATATGTTGAGTGGCATTCAGTTGCTTATTAGATATTTGTTACTGTTGGTAGTTAATGTTCATGCTTTTGTTTCATTTTCGCAAAGTGTTAGGCTTACCTAGTCGTAGAGACTAGGTGCCGTCACGATGGTTCACGAAGGGAGAAATTGGGTCGTGACAAGTTTGTATCAGAGCTCTAGGTTCATAGGAGTTTTGAGTCACAAGCCGGTTTATTAGAATCTCGCAGATCGGTACAGAGACGTCTGTACTTATCTTCGGGAGGCTATGGAAATGTTAGGAAAATTTCACTACTTTGATTCCTTGTCGTGCGAAAATTGTTGACTTCAAAAATTCTGAACTTCTATATTCTATTCTCTCACATATGGTGATGACACGAACTATAGTTATCGATGACACTGCTCCCGGAGTAGGTGTCGCTAGTGGCAGAGATAGGGGTAGAGGCCGAGGACATCCACGCGGTGCAGCCAGGGCACCCGCACGAGCTACTACAGAAGAACCCCCAGTAGCTCCAGCTGGAGGGTAGACACCTGAGGTACCTTTTTCTGCACCAGCCCTCCAGGAGACTCTAGCCCAGTTTCTGAGCATATTCAGCACCTTAGCTCATGCTAGATTGATTCCACTTGCTCTTGCCACATCTCAGCCCGGGGAAGGAGCACAGACTCTCGTCCCCGGTACTGCAGAGCAGCGAGTTCACGTTGGTCAGGTTCCAAGTATCATGGCGACGCAGCCTGTGGTCCCATTTCAGTAGGTGGTAGGGATCGCTCGCCGGGTAGAGGACAGGTGGGTCGAAGAGAGAGAGAGAGGACAGGCGAGGTTAGGAGAGAAAATATAGGGAGGCGAGGAGACCTCGTAGACCGGGGAGATCCACTGGTACTTATTTTGGAGGTAGGGTACAGCATGGTAGAGGTTTTGTGGGTCAGCCAGTTCAGTATATGTTTCAGGCTTCGCACAGTGTTTCAAGTGTTCATGGGTCTCAGGGTACCCGTACCGCACAGTTCCCACAGCCACGTCAGCAGTGAGGCTATTTTGAGTGTGGTGACACTCGCCATGTGGTGAGGATTTGCCCCAGACTTAGGAGGGGTGCACCTCCACAGACTTCTCCACCACAGCATGCTCCACTGGGTCCTCAGGCCATGATTCCAGCACCAGCTACCGCCCCACCTGCTCAGCCAGCTCGAGGTGGAGATCGGGGAAGTCGAGGTCGCCCTAGAGGGGGAGGCCAAGCCAGGTATTATGCTTTTTCGGCTCGTGTAGAGGCAGTTGCTTCTGACTCTGTCATTACAGGTATTGTTCTAGTCTGTCATAAAGATGCGTTGGTATTATTTGACCTAGGCTCTACATATTCATATATGTCCTCTTATTTTGCCCCACAGCGTATCTCATGATTCTTTGAGTTCCCATGTTTATGTGTCTACTCCTGTGGGAGATTCTCTTATTGTGGACCGCGTGTATCGGTTGTGTTTGATTGCTTTTAGTGGTTTTGAGACCAGAGCTGACTTATTATTACTCAGCAAGGTATATTTTGATGTCATCTTGGGCATGGACTGGTTATCGCCCCATTATGCTATTCTTGGTTGTCACGCTAAGACCGTAATGCTGGCTATGCCAGGCTTACTGCGATTAGATTGGAGAGGTACCTTAGAGTATACTCCCCGCAGAGTTATTTTATTTCTTAAGGCTCAACGAATGGTTGAGAAGGGGTGTGACACGTATTTTGCTTATGTGAGAGATGTCAGTATTGATACCCCTGCAGTTGAGTCAGTTCCAGTAGTGAGGGATTTCCCAGATGTGTTTCTAGCTGATCTTCTGGGCATGTCGGCCGACAGAGATATTGATTTCGGCATTGATTTGTTGCTGGGTACTCGTCCCATCTCTATTCCTCCATACCATATGGCTCCTCCTGAGTTGAAGGAGCTGGAGGAGCAGTTGCAGGAGTTGCTTAATAAAGGCTTCATTCGGCCCAGTGTGTCACCTTGGGGTGGTCCTGTTTTGTTTGTGAATAAAAAGGATGGTTCTATGCGTATGTGTATTGATTATTGCTAGTTGAACAAAGTCACAGTGAAGAACATGTATCCCTTGCCTCGTATTGATGACCTATTTGATTAGCTAGAGGGTGCCAAAGTGTTTTCCAAGACTGACTTGCGATCAAGTTATCATCAGTTGAAGATTCAGGAGCCAGATTTCCCGAATACTGCTTTCAGGACTCGATATGGCCATTATGAGTTCCTTGTGATGTCATTTGGGTTAACGAATGCCCCAGCAGCCTTTATGCACTTGATGCATAGTGTGTTCCGGCCCTATATTGATTCTTTCGTCATCGTATTCATTGATGACATTCTAGTGTATTCCCGGACTCGGGAGGATCATGAGCAGCACCTGAGGATAGTGCTTCGGACCTTGAGAGAAATGAAGTTGTATGCAAAGTTCTCAAAATGTGAGTTCTAGTTAGATTATGTGGCATTCTTGGGTCATATTGTGTCGAGTGAGAAGATCAAGGTGGATCTGAAGAAGGTGGAAGCAGTGCAGAGTTGGCCCAGACCGTCCTCAGCTACAGAGATCTGGAGTTTTCTTAGGTTGGCAGGGTATTACCGTCGGTTTGTTGAGGGATTTTCTACTATTACAGCACCTATGACCAGGCTGACCCAGAAGGGTGCTCCATTCAAGTGGACAAAAGAGTATGAGGAGAACTTTCAGAAGCTCAAGACAGCTTTGACTACAGCCCCAATATTGGTATTCCCTTCAGGTTCGAGGTCTTATACAATTTATTGTGATGTGTAACGAGTTGGCCTCGGCGCGGTGTTGATACAGGACCATAAGGTGATTACCTACGTGTCCAGACAGCTGAAAGTGCATAAAAAGAACTATCATGTCCACGACCTTGAGCTAGCAGCTATTGTTCATGCCTTGAAGATTTGGAGGCATTATTTGTACGGTGTTCCTTGTGAGATTTACACCGATCACCGGAGTTTGCAGTATCTGTTCAAGCAGAAGGATCTTAATTTTCGTCAGAGGAGGTGGTTAGAGCTGCTTAAGGATTATGACATTACCATTTTATACGATCCCGGGAAGGCCAATGTGGTGGCGGATGCTTTGAGTCGTCGAGTAGAGAGTTTGGGGATTTTAGCATATCTACCAGTAGCAGAGAGGCCTGTGGCATTGGATGTTCAGGCCTAAGACAGCCAGTTTGTGAGATTGGATATTTCTGAGCCGAGTCGAGTATTGGCTTGTGTGGTCTCTCGGTCTTCTCTTTATGATCGTATCAGGGAGCGTCAGTATGATGACCCCTATCTGCTTGTCCTTAAGGACACGGTCTAGCATAGTGATGTTAAGGAGGTCACTATTGGGGAGGATGGTGCATTGAGGATGCAGGGCAGGTTGTGTGTGTCCAATATGGACGGTTTGCGTGAGTTGATTCTCCAGGAGGCTCACAGCTCGTGGTACTCCATTCATCCGGGTGCGGCGAAGATGTATCAGGACCTGAGGCAGCATTATTGGCGGAGAAGGATGAAGAAGGACATAGTAAAGTATGTGGCTAGATGTCTAAATTGCCAGCATGTGGAGTATGAGAATCAGCGACCGGGTGGGTTGCTTCAGAAGATAGAGATTCCAGAGTGGAAATGGGAGCGAATCACTATGGACTTCGTTGTTGGAATCCCACGGACTCAGCGGAAGTTTGATGCGATTTGGGTGATTGTGGACAGGCTGACCAAGTCAGCTCATTTCATTCCTGTGATGACTACCTATTCTTTCGAGCAGCTTGATCGAATTTACATTCGTGAGATTGTCAGACATCATGGCGTACCGGTATCTATCATCTCTGATCGGGGCACGCAGTTTACATCGTCGTTCTAGGGAGCCGTACATCAGGAGTTGGGTACTCGGGTGGAGTTGAGCACAACTTTTCACCCTCAGACGGACGGGGTCGTCCGAGCGCACTATTCAGATTCTTGAGGATATTCTCCGTGCGTGTATGGTGTATTTTGGAGGTTCTTGGGATCGGTTCTTGCCACTTGCGGAGTTTGCCTACAATAACAGTTATCAGTCCAGCATTCAGATAGCACCGTATGAGGCTCTGTATGGTAGGCGGTGTCGGTCCCCAGTGGGTTGGTTCAAGCCGGGCGAGGCAAGATTATTTGGTACGGACTTCGTTCAGGATGCCTTGGAGAAGGTGAAGGTGATTCGGGACAGACTTCACACAGCCCAGTCCAAACATAAGAGCTATGCGGACCGGAAGGTTCGCGATGTTGCATTTATGATTGGAGAGCGGGTCCTGCTTCGGGTTTCGCCTATGAAAGGCGTTATGAGGTTCGAAAAGAGGGGCAAGTTGAGCCCAAGGTTTATTGGTCCCTTTGAGGTGTTGTGGCGAGTTGGGGAGGTTGCTTATGAGCTTGCCTTACCTCCTAGCCTAGCAGGAGTTTATCTGGTATTTCATGTTTCGATGCTCTGGAGGTATCACGGCGCTCCGTCTCATGTGTTGGATTTCAGCTCAGTCCACTTGGACAAGGATCTATCCTATGTTGAGGAGCCAATGGCTATTTTGGACAGGCAGGTTCGGAAGCTGAGGTCAAAGAATATTGCATCAGTAAAGGTTCAGTGGCAGGGTCAGCCGGTCGAGGAGGCGACTTGGGAGACCGAGCAGGATATGCACAACCGTTATCCTCATCTTTTCACCGCTTCAGGTATGTCTCTATACTCGTTCGAGGATGAACGATTATTTTAAGAGGGGGAGGATGTAACGACCCGGTCGGTCATTTTTAGAGTTATAGCCCCGATCTCCTATTAATTGCTTCTCCCATATCTATTTATGCTATTGTGACTTGCTTGGAGGTATCGTTTTGGTTTTCGGAGTGATTTAAGACACTTAGTCACTAAACGAAAGCTTAAGTCTTAGGATTTTGACCGTAGTCGGAACTGTGTGAAGACGACTCCAGAATGAAATTTCGTCGATTCCGTTAGCTTCGTTGGGTGATTTTGGATTAGGAGAGTGTCCGAATTGTGCTTTGGAGGTCCGTAGCTTTTTTAGGCTTGAAATGGCGAAAGTCGAATTTTTTGAGATTTGGACCGGTAGTGGAAATTTTTATATCAGGGTCGGATTCCGATTCTGGAAGTTGGAGTAGGTCCGTAATGTTGAATATGACTTGTGTGCAAAATTTGAGGTCATTCGGATGAGATTTGATATGTTTTGATGTCGTTTGTAGAATTTAGAAATTTCAAAGTTCATCAGGCTTGAATCCATGCTTTTCTTATTGTTCGACATGATTTGAAGGCTCGACTAAGTTTGTATGGTGTTTTAGGATTGGTTGGTATGTTTGGTTGAAGTCCCGGGGGCCTCGGGCATGTTTTGGATGCTCAACGAGTCATTTTTCTTCATCGCGTTCGCGAGGGAGATCTCACGATCGCGTAGGTCATCTGATAGGTCAGCTAAAATTGCTCTTCGCATTCGTGAAGATGAAGAAGCGACCGCGTAAGGTTATCAGGCAGTGTACAGCGAACGCGTGGGCTAGACCGCATTCGCGAAGAAGAAGTGAGGCAGTAGAGGAGTTTGAGTGTTTCTCTTTGCGGTCCCGTTAGGACAATTGCGATTGAGTAGGTGTGAGAAGCTAGCGCATCGCGTTCCCGTGAGGTGTTACGCGTTCGAGTAGAGTAAATTTCAGAGGGAGCAAAGTTGTTCTTCGCGATTGCGAGGCCTTTTACGCGATTGTGATTAAGGAACCACTGGGCAGAATTTAAAGTTAAAAAACGAGGGTTTAAGTTCATATCACAAAATTTGATTGAGAGCTCTGTAGAAGGCGAAATTTGGAGAGATTTTCAGAGGAAATTATTGGGTAAGGATTCCTAACTCCTTTATGATTAAATCCCACTAATCTATGCTTGATTTCATCATTTAATTTCGGATTTGGGGTGGAAATAGGGGGAAAATTGAGAAAAACTTCATAGGCCGAATTTTGGGATTTTGATAGAGATTTTGGTATCGGATTTGAGGGAATTTGGTATGGTTATACTCGTGAGTGAATGTGTGTTCATAATTTGTGACTTTCACCCGATTACGAGGCATGGGCCCGGGGAGGCTTTTTGGGCGTTTTTCTATTTTCTTGCCTAAACTTTGATTTCATTAGCTAGATTAGTTACTTGTAATTGATTTGATTATATGTATTGATTTGATTATATTTAGGCCACTCAGAGTTGGATACTCGTGGCAAGAGCATGATTTCGGATTTGATTTGAGCTTTGTTCGAGGTAAGTGGCTTGCCTAACCTTGTGTGGGGGAACTCCCCTTAGGATTTGGTACTTTTTGATATGTGAGCGTCGTGTACGTGAAGTGACGAGTACGTACACGAGATATTATTGCAAAACTCCATTTTCATTAAGTAAAATACATGTTTTTCCTTTAACTGAGCTACACTAGCATATGAATTATCCTGTTTAGTCTAGAACAACATGTCTACGTGTCTTAATTGTTTATGTGAAACTCTTTGCAGCATGCTTAGTGAATTTCATGCTTCATCCTTGACTGGTACTTAGTATAAATCGTAAGATTTCGTGATGTAGTCGTATTTCTATCGTTTGCGCTGCATATTTACTTTGGGATTACGGAACGGTATTCCGGTAGATCCCCCTATTCTGCATATTTAATTTGGGACTACTGAACGATATTCCGGTAGATCCCCCCATTCTGCATATTTACTTTGGGACTACAGAACTGTATTCCGGTAGATCCCCCTGTCTTGCATATTTACTTTGGGACTACGGAACGGTATTCCGGTAGACCCCCCATGTTTTGCATATTTACTTTGGGACTACGGAACAGTATTCCGGCAGATCTCCCCCTGCACATTTACGTTTGGAACTACAGGACGGTATCCTGGGAGATTCCTTGTTGTTATCACTGTATTCTGAACTGTTGTCTTTCATTGATTCTATTCCTATTAGATTTCCGTATTTATTTTTTACTACGGTATTTCATTCTGTATTATTTCATTATATTTATGTAACATCCCGGAAAATTTCAAAGTACTTAAGTGTAAAGCTCGGTAGAATTTGGAAAGAAAATAATGTTTCATGGTGCCGAACTAGGCTTATGTGTTTGAGGATTGTAGAAATAGTCTGCTCAGCTGTATATCAAAGAAATAGTCAGGTTGCATGGCACCCCAGTTTCCATCATTTCTGATCGGGGGGCACAATTCACTGCTAATTTTTGGAAGAAATTTCAGCAAGGTTTGGGTACTCAGGCGAATCATAGTAGCCTTTCACCCGCAGATTGACGGGCAGGCAGAGCGGACTATTCAGACGCTTGAGGATATGTTGCGCGGTTGTGTTATAGACTTCACAGGTAGTTGGGATGATCAAATACCACTCATAGAATTTTGTGTATAACAATAGCTATCATGCTAGCATTCAAATGGCACCGTTCGAGGCTTTATATGGTAGGAGATGTAGATCTCCCATTGGGTGGTTAGAAATTGGGGAAGCAGAGTTGATAGGGCCAGACCTCGTGCATCAGGCCATGGAAAAAGTTAAAATCATTAAGGAGCGGTTGAAAACTGCTCAGAGTTGTCAGAAATCCTATTCGTATGTTCGTCGTTAAGATATGGAGTTCAAAGAAGATGATTGGGTATTCTTGAAAGTTTCCCCCATGAAAGGTGTAATGTGATTTGGTAAGAAAGAGAAATTGAGTTCGAGGTATGTCGGATCGTACAAAATCATTCAGAGGATCGGTGAGGTGGCGTACAAGATTGAGCTACCACATGAGATATCATTAGTACACCCGGTGTTTCATGTGTCTATGTTGAAGAAAGTAGTTGGAGATCCGACACTCATTGTTCCGGTTGAGACCATTGAGGTAAATGAGAAATTGACTTACGAAGAGATTCCGATTTCTATTATTGATCGGCAAGTCCAAAATTTGAGAAATAAAAAAATTGCCTCCGTGAAAGTGTTGTGGCGAAACCAACAGGTTGAAGAGGCTACTTGGGAGGCCGAGGAAGAAATGAAGAAAAAGTATCCTTATTTGTTTGAATGATCATGTATTTAAAACTATGATCTAGGAAAAAATTATAAGACTTACTTTTTGTGAATTTTATATCATGTGAACAATTGGCATTAAGAGTGTTCCTTTCTGGATATATATTGCTTGTGAGACCACGTTTGGTATTATTTTATATTATGTTATATCGTTGGAATACGTATATGTTGTTAGGATGTGTTTCTAGGGCTCTCTGACAGGTGGATAAGTCTAGTTACAAGGGAAACTCTGGCGAAATTTTTGGAGATTTTGGGAGTTAGTCAAATTTGGGGCTGCTCGAATGTGGTATGAAACAAACTGAGTTCCATAAGATGCTAATGACGGATTTTTACCCTCATTCGAGGACGAATGATCCTAAGCGGGAGAGAATGTAACACCCCAAAAATTTCGATGTACTTAATTGTAAAGCCCGGTAAAATTTGCAAAGAAAATAATATTTCATGGTGCCTGACTAGGCTTACGTGTTTGAACAATGCACCGGAAAGTAAAGCAAAATTTTTGGCGGAACAGTGCATTTATGCGGTCCATTATGCGACCGCATAACCACTCTGCGGACCGCATAATGGCCGCATAGTGAGGCAGTTAATTGGGTCAGTTGGAAGCAACTATGCGATCGACTATGCGACCGCATAACTGTTATGCGGTGCATTATGTGATCGCATAATAGTTATGCGGACCGCATAGTGACTGCATACACAGACAGTTCTTTTGGCTATTTTGTAACCAATTATGCGACCGATATACGGTTTGCATATTGGTTATGCGATCGCATACCTTGTTCTAGAGCTCCATTTTTGGGTTTTTAAAACCCGACCCTATTTCGTTAAATATACTCTTTGGGCCATTTTTGAGAGATAATCCGATATTTTAGAGTGAAAGAGAGTACCCTAGAGTGAGAAGATGTTCTTCAATAATTTTTCTTCAATTCTTGCTCAAGTTTTGGAAGATTAAGAAGGGAAGCTCACTAGATCTTCATCCCAGAGATTGAAGTTGCTAAGAATTCCGGAACATTTAGAGTGTACGGAAGATCAAATGACATATGTTGGCTAAACTCTTCTCTTAGAATTGAATCCCACGATATTCATGTAAATTATGTAAGTCCCGACTAATTCATTATGAGACTGGCCATTCCGAGTAAGATTGGGTTGAAAGATATATATATTCAACAAGCATCCTAAATGCTTTATTCATGTTATGTTACCAATTGAGGATGTGTAAAAATACGGGTTGTGCATTAATAATGTTTTGACTTTAAGTCAAGTTCAAATGAAGGCTATTATGCCAAATTTTGTGAAATATCTCTATGTGCCTTAAACTCTAAATTGCTCACATGTGTACTACACACACAAGAGTGCAAAAAAAAATCTCACAATTTTTATTGATATTGTCTATAATAATCTAAAATCTAAAAACAAAGTAAATCCCGTTACTATTACGTTGTACAACCTCGCAGGAAGCTGAAGATCGTTACTTGGTAGATGTATAACATGTCATTTTTGTGAATTTGATCATAATTTCATACGGCTCTATTTTCTTAAGCAATCCCATTTTTAATTCCCTATCTTTTTGAATTTTGAGAGTTTCTTATTATAGGGGTGGGCCCTACTTGCAAGATGACTAAACCAACCAATTCCCTTCAGTGTGACACCTTGCTAAAAGGAGTAAGAGTCACCTATTTGGGCTAATGTGCTGCCACGTTTGGGGGGTTGGCTTATCCAAAAGATTTATCCACTAATTCCTTAATTAATTGCTAATCATCCCCCAAAAATCCACAATTAGCCAATTATTCACATAATTAGGAATTATCTCAAATTACTTAAAATACTACTCACTTTTCATACACTTTATACACCTTACTATTTTATCTCAAATTGTAGGGTACTAGTTCATAAATACCGGGTATTTTAGCTCGGGCCGTATTTTATCCCAAAATATCAAAACTGGTATACGTTGATGATTTGCCCACAGTGGCCGAGATGATATGATGGGATGCCCTCAGAGGCTTGATGATCTTATGCACGCATATACCTATGCATGGTATGACATTTATATGCACACGCATGACATTATAAGTGTGAAATGATTCACAGAGCTATTCAGACTTACATGTCGAGTCTTTTACTCCATGTTTCTCTATGCCTTTTATTTACTGATTTTAATTCCTTATATACTCGGTACATTATTTGTACTGACGTCCCTTTTCCCTGGGGCCGCTGTGTTTCATGCCCGCAAATCCCGATAGACAGGTTGAGAGTCCTCTAAGCAGGCTATCAGCTTAACGGAAGGTGTTGGTGTGCTCCATTTGCTCCGAAATTGCTTATTTGGTCAGTATGATTTGGACATGTAATGATTAGTATGGCGGGGCTATGTCCCGACCTTTATGGTATTTATATACTCTTAGAGGCTTGTAGACATATGTCATGTACGTGAATGATTGTATGGCCTTGTCGGCCTATGTTCAGTATACGAGTGATCATTTTGGTCTTATAGGCCCGTATATCATATGTGTAAGTCGGTACATCATGTTGGGTCGTCCAATGTCGAGTATTTCCTCATGTTTTATTCTACTTATCTCACGACAACCTCTCCCACTCATTTACCTATGATAGTATGATACGAGAGATACGTTATGTTGGTACTCGGTTGAGTAAGGTACCGGGCGCCCGTTGCGGCCCATCGGTTTGGGTCGTGACAAAAGTGGTATCATAGCAGTTCTGTCCTAGGGAGTCTACAAGCCGTGTCTAGTAGAGTCTTATTTATGGGTGTGTTGTGCACCACACTTATAAGCAGGAGACTACAGGGCATTTAGGATTGTCACTCTTTCTTCTTACTCTAGATCGTGTGGTAGAGCTCACTTGTAAGAATTCAGACTCCTAAATTCTATTTTATTCGTAATAAGATGATACCTATATCCAGAAAACAACTGGTAATAGATTGACTGTGGTCGTGGAAGAGTTGGGTCAGAGGAACTCAATTTTTGCATGATGCTTATGATGAGTAAATGTAAGGTTTTCAGCAAATCATGTGTACTAAGACGTGTAAGCTTTTTGATAAGGAGCCTTAAGGCAAGAATATCTATCCATCCATATGGTGAAAAGCAATAAGAGATTCGGAAGGCAGATACAAGTTTCAACAAGTAAAAGAAGAAAGGTGAAGGGGGTACGGGCCCAATTAATGAAGATTATCAGTATTTACAATTCAGGCAGAGAAATAAAAGCCTTTTGAGTTACCTTCAACAATAACAGATGTATGTAAAATCGGCCACACCCATCTCAATTATGCCCTATGGGAGCTAACAGATGTGGTTTAAGGGAAGGACGGGATATCAGGATCTGGCTGGGGTTAGAGTAACCCAAAATGGCGGATGGATTGTTTTCGTCAGTTGACATTTCTAAAAATGTGCTAATAGATCTCCTTGTGAGACACCCAGATGGTGCAATCTAAAATAGTACAGCTAGATATGGGTACAAGAAAGATAGGCACTGAAAGCCTGGAAGGGATAAATATTACCCTAGTATGGCTCCCGTCCCTGGTAGAGAGAGAATGTTAAGAAACCCGAAGAGCCAGTGGATGGAGTAAGGGGAGCTAAAAGCAAAAGAATGTCTTGTTGAAGTTTTCAAAATAAAGTGATAGACAGAAATGTTAGCAGGGAAATAAGGAGAGAGTTATAATGAAGCATTATGAGTAGATGTGATACATGGATGACAACGGTAGATAAAAACAATGACAGTATTACAGAGTCTATAGTCAAATGAAGGAAAAGATGAGAGGTGACCGGCCTTGAGACAACAACAAAAGAGTATAGGCCATAAAGTCATATCCTCATTTTGAGAAATAAGTTCGTGACTCTAATGTGATTACCAGAAGGAAAAGTTAGATCCCAGAGTAATAAAAATCAGTATGGGCTGGTGAACAAGGTAAACAAAACATGAATAAGGTATCATGAGAATTTTAGATTGCGTTCTAGCGATAATAGAATAGACGACAGAAGAATAACCTTTAAAGGTCATTCAGGAAGACGTTTCCGCAAAGCAAGCAATGTGAGCAAAGTTAAGGGACTATGTGTGCCAGTTACACTAAGTGTCACCCTTGTGAGTAAGGAATTTTGTTATTCTTGGTACAGAAGGATTATATCAAGGCGAGTAAGGGTCATCGATGATGTGAAAAGACGCCAAAGATGACACGGTAAAACATCTATACGTAGATCATCGTAGCACTAATTCTTAGTACTCCCATAAAGAGGGGAATATGGGGGGATGTGACATTAAGTCAAAATTAAGTGGTTCTAGTAACTATGGAGTGGTAAAGGAAGAATGCGATAAAAATAAGAAAAGGAATGAGATTTCACTTATTCAAATCCTACAAATATGCTAAGATTCCAAAACATTATGCAAACACGACGTCAAGGAGAGGAAGTTCCTGCCCGAGATGTTATTGATAGATAAGGAGCTAGTGCGAGACGTAAGTTAAGACAAAGCAAATAACCCAAGAAAGATTACACGAAATATTGATATAAGAATGGACCAAAGAGTAGTTAGTAGTTGATTTAGGAAGAGCCTAGTTATGGCTAGACAAGAGGATACAGACACGTCAGCAGATCGTGCAAGATAAACATAGTAAAACCCAACATAGGGAATTCAGTCTCGCAGATATGATATCGTGATCCTTGAGAAATATTCAGATAAGAGTTGGGGTAGTTAAAGGTACCGTGTGAGTGTTACGGAAATAAAAGAGAGTCCTACTGGGAAGACAGTCAAACCTTCAGTTCAGAAGCAACCGTACGAGCACATGAGTGTGGAAGTAAGTAACTAAGGATAATTATATGTCACAACCCAAACCGATGGACTGGGACGGGCACCCGGTGCCTTACTCAACCGAGTACCAACGTAACGTAGTGCCTATCTGTCACGCCCCAAAATCGAGGAGCGCGACCGGCACTCAATCGTGTGAACCCGGCTAAGCAAGCCTATTAGATTTCCTTCTACCCAAACTCATTCATGAATAGAGAGAATATATATGTTTTCGTTAATCAACAAATAAAGTGATCATGTCTGGAATACCAATTTCTTACCATCAGATACTTTATTTTAAAGTCTCAATTCCAAACACATTTTTCATAATCTGAAGTGAAAATAGTAATTCAAGCACAACACACGAGTTTGACTTCCCCAGCACCATTATACAACCCACACTATGTCTACGGAGCCTCTATAGATAAAGATGAGTACAATGATAATGCCGGCAACAAGGCCCCGGCTATACCTCAAACAGAATACACAAAGAAAAAAAGATGCATGACCACGAGATGAAGTATGGCTCACCAAGTCAGCTGCGAAGAAGATGTACTGCTATCACTGATCAATATCTCTTGCTGTGGAACCACTTGCATCCATTTAAAAGATGCAGCGCCCCCGGCAAAAGGGACGTTAGTACCTTCGAATAGTACTAGTATGAAAACTAAACACTAATTTAAGAATTCAAAAATACAAGATGAATATGATGAACCGGTGCACCAATAGAATAATATAGATAACAGTTTAAACCATAGCAAACTTATTAAAAACTATCAATAAACTTTATAGGATTTAAGATGAGATCCTCTGTAACCATCTTCACACAAAGCGGCCCCGCCGCCTCACCCGATGTATGCAGGTGGAAGTGTACGTACAATACCACAACTCTAATCAAGCAGCCCTGCCGCCTCACCCCAATGTATGCGGGTGGATGTATAACCACAGTGATAGCATCCTAGGAAACTCAAATCTATTCAAGGACAATAATGAAACTTTGGAATCTCTAAGAGGGCCTTTAACAAGATGTCAAGCTAAACAGTTGCAAAACAAGGTCATTAGACTTCAAGTGCAAATAAAGAAGTTGTTAATTGGGATGGAGAGCTCAAGGATAAAAGGATATGAGTTGTCTAGGTATTATAATTATTTTATGGTCCAAATTCATGTCCAAGAAAAGGTGGATTAGATCCCAAGAGACATCATCTAAAGAAGGTCCAAATCATGCCACTATTGGACCTATTTGGCACCTAAAAATATATCCAAACTTGCAGCCCAATAAGTCCTACATGAAGCCACGTTTTTATAACATAAAAAGGACTTACTTGCTTGATAGCAACAAGGACAAGGATAGAGTTTTGGAAGCTCCAAGGCCATTTACAAGATCTTAAGCTAAAGAGTTCCACTCTAAGGTTGCTGGAATTCAATGGCAAATAAAGAAGCTTTTAATTGTAGAGGAAGAGCTGAAGCCCAAAGTAGATGAATTATTCAAGTTTTACAATTATTTGGTGATCCAAATTGAAGTCCAAGAGGAGGAAGATTGGGCCACCAAATCAGCCCTTGAAGTCCACCAAAGGGGCTCAAAATGAGCTTAAAAGAGGTCCAAAAGGGGGTGTTTCAAAGGGAGCCCAATTGGAATCCAAATCAATGGCCCAAACTAGTAGTTTTAAGGTCCAAATATGCCCCAAAGGGATTTGGCCGCCCCCCACCTAATTGTAATGACTTTTCTTACTCCTTAGAAATTACCCTACCTAATTGTAATGACTTTTTATGCCTTAGCAACCACCCTACCTAATTTTAGGGACTTTTTGTGCCTTAGTACTCCTATAAATAAGTTCTTCTTCTCATTCATTGAGACACTTCATTATTGATTAAGTATATCATACTTTGAGAGTTCTTTTTAACCTTTGTTACTTGTGCTTTGAGATTTATCTTTCAACCTTGACTAGTTCATAGTTCAAGGTAGTAAGATTACTTCTCTATTGTGATATATTTGATTTCTTTGTGGTATTCTTAGAAGGCGATTAATACTAATTATTAATTGTTGTCTCAAGTTACTCGTAAAGCGGTCAAGATCTGAATCTATTATTTTGATTTGTTTTTAAGTAAAGGCATATGATTTCTTCAATAAATCAAGACGTTGTTGCTTTGATCTTGTCAAGGCTATAGAACTTGCGTTCTTGGATGTTCTTGGAATTCTTTCCTTGAATTTTCCCATATCCTTTATTTTCTACCCTTTAGTTCTAGTTGCTCAATTCCTTATTGTTATTGCTTCCGCATTTACTTTTCAAATTCTTACTCTAGTTTGGATTCCCGACCTTGTCGTTATCATTGCTGCCCAAGAAAGGTTCAATAGGCGTGATAGAAGTTCGGTACAAGTTGGTGCCAAGTTGCTTACAAGTTGCCTTCAAGATTTCCAAGATCCTATCTATGATTGGTTTGGAACTTTCAAGATTCTATCCAAGATTGGTTTTAACTTATTTCCATATATTTTGGTACTAGATTTATTGCTTTCCTAGTTAGTTAAGGTTATGTTTTCCTTTTCCTAAGATTGTTGGAGTTACTTTCCAAGATTGACTTGGTTTTTGTTTCCTAGTATTTTTCCTTTTCCTAAGGTATTTGGACTTCTTGTCCAAAGTAGTTTAGGACTTTATTTCCTTGTTTTTAGGTAGGAATTGTGTGACCCCCTCCTTATATAAAGGGGTGTCTTCTTTGTTTTTAGATTTTAGAGATGATTATAGACAATATCAATAAAAATTGTGAGATTTTTCTTGCACTCTTGTGTGTGGCTACTCTTGGATTTATTCTTCAACCTTCAAGACTTAACTTAAGGTGGTAAGATTAAACTCTTTCAAAATCTTAGATAACTTCTAGGTATTCAAGAAAGGTGATACGTTTAGGCTTATTGTTGTTCTTGTTATTCTAAAGGGTCGGGTTTCACAATCTATCTCTTGTTTTTAATTCTCTACCAAAGGCGATTAGTTCTTTGTTAGCTAATTGTTGTTGTTAGGATTCAACTTCAAGAATAGACTTCTTGAATTCATGAAACTCTTTCTTGTTTCTTGAATTCAATCTATCTTTAATTTTCCGTTGTTTTTTTTTTGTTTCTTTATTTTCTTTTAGTTTCCGCACGTTTCTTGATTTTCTTTAGTAATTCTTGGACCCCTATCGTGTTGTTATCACACAACAACATTGTAAGCACTCTATAAGAAAGTGACACCTATCATGGCTAATGAACGGGGAGTAAAACCAAAAGTAATATTCGAGATCATATGAGTTGCACGAAAACTCCGGCACGCAACAAGGAGGCAGAAAGACCAGGAAAAGTAATAGCTTACATTTAAAGAAAGCTGAGAAGGAATGAAAAGAATTATTCGATTAGTGATCTAGAGTGAGTTACGTTATGAATGCACTTTAGATTTTGGAGTATTATCCATGCAGCATATATATTGACAATCATACAGCTGTAGAAGACTCTGGTATAAGTTAAAAAAAAAGAATTGAGTCGAGCTCATAGACAAGGGATTGAATTGTTAGATGATGGTATCACGGATATTCCATAGCGGCTATAAAAGACTAAAGTAATAACTAATACCAGGAGCCACAGATCGAAAGATAGCTTAAGCCTACATAAAGGTTGATCAGAGGAAAGAGGAAACTAAAGAGTTACACCAACTAAGTAAATCAAGAGTCTGATTACTGGACCCAGAAAATTATAAACCTCGCGATTGAGAACATTGCAGGATCACTCTTAAATATCAGAGGTACAAAGGAGATAGTAAAACAACCATATTCTATGACGGCTCTACGATAAAGCCAATTAGAAGAGCACCAGCCTCATAAGAAGTCAGTATGAAGCTCCCACTGGATTGTGTATGCACCAGAGGTGCAAGTGTTATAATAAAGCTTCAAGTTGTAGATGTGAATTATACCTATGTGGAAGGGAGGTCATAAAAGAGATAGAAGATGTAAGGTGAGATTTTATGGTATGTAAGGTAAAGGTGAACAACGTACAAGATACTCAAATGCAGAAGGTTGTGAATAGTCTATACATCAGATAGAAAGCCAGAAACACTGAGATTCAGTATCCATGAATGATAACGGCATCGTTAGTGGTATATTTTCCTGCCTATGGTTTCTATGTATCAAGAGGTCTAGTTAAAATAATAAAGAAGAGTTGGAGACGATGTGATGTCTCGCTTGATGTTCCAAAATGACATAAGGAAATCTATGGTGCAAGCAAGTTGAAGGAAGGTTGCGAATAGTATAAATAGATACGTATAGGTCGCAAGCTAAAGTATAGTAAAGCAATAAGGTTTTATGACAGGAGTAAGGATGAGAAAGGGCGAGTGAGAAGGTGACGGGAATTGATAAGTCCTCGGGATTAAGCACATATAAACAAGAGAGCTAATCATTTCTCTAAATTATAAAAAGTTTAGTGTAGCCTGAATGAACTAAAAGGAATCTAAGACTTAGCATTTAGAAGAGATGGAATGCTGCCTGGTAGTAGAATAAGGGTGTAATTGTGATAGACAAAGGATGACGTTTGGGCCTTCGATTGAGTAATGACTTGAAGAGGATTTCATGAATTGTATGGGGATTAAAATACCCATGTAAAGTGGATCACATTGGGATGCTATAAAATACGGTTATTGAAGTACAGTATCACCGCTAAATAGATCAGGAAAATCACTTCAAATATTCCTCGATGCAACGTAAGCCCGGGTGACAATGTATAACGTAAGAGGTTTCAAGTTGTCACTAGTAGATTGCAGATCAACATTAAGGTGAATCAACAATGGATGGACAAAGAACACAAAATATGAGGTGAGATAAGGCCATCATTCTTAAGATGAACAGTAATGAGGAAGCATTAAAGGACATAGATTTATACATATGGGATAAAGCAACGAAATGTAACCTGGAGTTTGGTAGCAGACCTCAGTAACGATAAATCGAGATGTAGCAATATTCCTAAGTTCAACAAAGTATCGAGCGAAGAACTTCAGTATACCTATAGATGCCCAGAGGGACACCTTATCAAGCTATGTATATGTTTACAAAGTGAGGCCTAGAGACTGGCTAAAAGCCAGAGGAAAAAGGAGAGAAGTGTCGTATAGACGCACTTACAAGGTCAGTGTCGTACAGGCTGTATGACTGAAGGTAGCAATAGTTACGAGATTGAAAGGATTCCGACCACAAGTCATGGTGTGAGAAAGAGACCTAAAGGGGGGGAATGCCCTGGCCTTTGGGATTCATTCACAGAACAGTTGCCTAGATTGCAAGAGGAGTATTAAAGTATTTGCAAAACCAATGGGTTATGAGCATGATAAGTGCATCAGTCAACATTCGAGGACGAATGTTCCAAAGGGGGAATGATGTTACACCCCATGTTTTCATACATGAAAGTACGCCATAAGTAAATTGATGAACGCTTGGAAATAAGATGTTACATCCCGCATTTTTGAACATTAAAGTTTTGTCGTAAGTTAATCGACGTAAATTCGGGAATGAGATTATTTTGAGATTATAAGTATTATGCTATTTCAAACAAGTGATGAGTAAATTTGTGAAGGGAGAGGGTAAGCAAATCAAAGAAAATGAATTTCGTCGAAATTTGACATTTTGGGATAAAATATGGCCCGAGCTAAAATATCCGGTATTTATGGACTAGTACCATACAAGGTACCACATGACCATGTAGTATTATAAGTAATTTGATATAATTCTTAATTATGTGGATAATTGAGTAATTATTGGTCGGTGGATGATTAACAAGTTAATCAAGAGATTAATGGTTAATTAAGGGTAATCTTGGATTTGTTAAAGATCCCCCAACGTGGCAGCCTATGAAAGCCAAAGAAATGACTCTTGAATCACATAGCAACATGGCACATTTTAATGACTAAGTGGCTAAGTCATCAAATTAGTGGGGCCCACACCCACTAATACAAAAGGGCTTCTTTAATACACAAAATAAGAGATGCTTACATTCCATCTCCAAGTAATGAATCCCTTCAGCAAAGCAACGTGAATTAAGAGAATGATTATGAAATCATATAATTCCATTCTTGAAATAGTGTTAACGTGATGTCCATGGATGTAGTAGCAACCTAATTTTGAACTATGTAATAGCAATGTGACTTGCAATTCTAAGGGAGTACAGTACAATCTTTCTCAAGAATATCATACGGATTTTTCCCTACTTCGATCCGCCGTTACGTGTTTTTCGCAAAGGATGTGTGTTAGAGGGATTGTCAAGAGAATCGGTTCAGGTATGTTAAGGCTATCCCTTATTTCTTTTTGGCATGATCGAAACGAGTAAACGCATAATTTTCATAAATGATTCTATTCATAGAAGTATTAGGGGTGTCTATGTTATTGATTCCCCATGTGAATTATTATTATATCTTCTGTTCATGGGTCTCGAAAAAATATGTATTTGATAAAGTTTATCCGAGAGACATATTGATTTTATGACAATCCAAGAAATCTTATTAACGTATTTAATATGCATTTTATCCATTTATACATGCACATTGACCCATGACCAGATGGCGTTATATATATATATATATATGTATGTATATATATGTATATAGGATATTGGAAAGGTTATGGCGTTATATACGCACCACCACCTGATCAGCTGGTATACGTTGATGATTTACCTACAGTGGCTGAGATGATATGATGGGATGCCCTCAGAGGCTTGATAATGTTGTGAACGTATATACCTAAGTATGGCATGCCATTTATACGCATATGCATGACGTTGTAAATATTTGTGATTCACAGAGATATTCAGACTTACATGTCGAGTATTTTACTCCATGTTTCTCTCATGTCTATTATTTACAGATTTTCATTCCTTACATACTCGGTACATTATTTGTACTGACGTCCCTTTTTCCTGGGGACGTTGCGTTTCATGCCCGCAGGTCCCGATAGACACGTTGAGAGTCCTCCAAATAGGCTATTAGAAGGTCTTGGTGCACTCCATTTGCTCCGGAGTTGCTTGTTTGGTTAGTATCATTTAGACATGTATTGTTTGGTATGGCAGGACTCTGTCCCGACCTTTATGACAATTATGTATTCTTAGAGGCTTGTAGACATATGTCATGTACGTAAAAAATTGTACGGCATTGTCGGCCTATGTTTAGTGTATGAGTGGTTATTTTGGTCTTATAGGCCCGTATGTCTTATGTATAAGTTGGTATTACATGTTGTATTCTACTTATCTCATGGTAGCCTCTCCGGCTTAGTTATCTATGATAGTATGATACAAAAAGATATGTTATGTTGGTACTCGATTGAGTAAGGCACCGGGTGCCCATCGCGGCCCATCGGTTTGGGTCGTGATAAAAGTGGTATCAGGTCAGTTCTCTCCTAGGGAGTCTACAAGCCGTGTCTAGTAGAGTCTTGTTTATGGGTGTGTTGTGCACCACACTTATAAGTAGGAGGCTACAAGGCATTTAGGACTGTCACTCTTTCTTCTTACTTTATAACGTGTGGTAGAGCTCGGTTGTAAGAACTCAATTTCCTTAACTCTATCTTATTGATAATACGATGATGCCTACATCCAGAAAGATAGTTGGTAAGAAATTGAATGTAGCTGTGGAAGAATTGATTTAGAGGAACTCGATTTCGTCATTCTTATGATGGATAAATGTGAGGTCTTCAGCAGAACATTTGTGTACTAAGACGTGTAAACTTCTTGATAAGGAGCTTTAAGGTAAGAATATCTACCCATAAGGTGAAAAGCAGTGAGGGATTCAGAAAATGAATAAGAGAACCGGAAGTAAAAGAAGCAACGTGAAAAAGGGTATGAGGTACCCAGTTAATGAAGATTAACAGTATTTACAATTCAAGCAGAGAAATATAAGCATTTTGAGTTACCTTCAATTGTAACAGAGGTATGTACAATCGGCCACACCCATCTCAGATATGCCCTATGGGAGCTAACAGATATGGTTTAAAAGGAGGACGGGATATCAGGATCCGGCTGGGGTTATAGTAACCAAAAATGATTGATGGATTGTTTGCGTTAGTTGATATTTCCGAAGGATAATGCAAATCTGCTAACAGATCTCCTTGTGAGACACCCAAATAGTGCACTCTAAAATAGTACAGCTAAATATGAGTACTACAAAGATAGTGTAAAGCCCGGTAAAATTTTCAAAGAAAATAATGTTTCATGGGGCAGAAAATAATGTTTCATAGTGTAACACCCATTATACTACCGCATAATCACTCTGCGGGCAGCATAATAGCTGCAGAAGTGAGCAGGAGAGGGCCATTCTGGAAGCAGCTATGCGATCGACTATGCGACCGCATAACTGTTATGCGGTGCATTATGCGACCGCATAACAGTTATGCGGACCGCATAGTGACTGCATACACAGACATATTTTTGATCATTTTTGTCAGCAATTATGCGACCGATATGCGGTCCGCATATCCTTTATGCGGTCGCATATGCGACCGCAGAACCGTTCCGGAGCTCCATTTTTGTGTTTTTAAAACCCGACCCTATTTCGTTAAATACACTCTTTGGGCCATTTTTTAACTATAATCTGATATTTTAGAGTGAGAGAGAGTGCCCTAGAGTGAGAAGGTATTCTTCAATAATTGTTCTTCAATTCTTGCCCAAGTTTTGGAAGATTAGGAAGGGAAACTCACTAGGTCTTCATCCTAGAGGTAAGATTTTATACCCTAACCCTCACTTTCGAATTTTGTGTAGAATTAGATAATTAGCAAGATAATTTCTGCGCAGGGGGTTGTTTATTTACATGCATGTGATATCAAGGGGTGTAGGAAGATTGTTGAACTAAGCATGGTAAATATTGGGTTGTGGGATGATGGAATTCTCCATAAAAGGGCCTTGAAACCTTATGCACACCTTGTGTTTGATAAAATACTCAAATGAGCTAGAACCATGATCATTTTCCTAATTTTGGTTCAATTTGTTATATTTCTAAAATAGATTGAAGTTGTTAAGAATTTCGGAACATTTAGAGTGTAAGGAAGCTCAAGTGAGGTATGTTGGCTAAACTCTTCTTTAAGAATTGGAATTCCCAATATCCTTGTAAGTTCCGAGATGTTGATTATAAATGGAGTATTCCGATAAGTTTTGTGATGAAGATATATGTTCAATTCGTGTTTCAAATGCTCTTATCATATTGCATTATAAATTGAGGATGTGTCCCAAACTAAGGATTATGTATCCACATGTTATAATTTCTAGTCGTGATTTATGTGAAAGTTATTATGCCAACTTATGTAGAGATTGTGATTGTGATACACCTCCACCTGCATACATTGGGGTGAGGCGGCATGACCACTTTGTGTGGGGATTATGGTATAGAGATTCTGATTGTGATACACTTCCACCCTCATATATATTGGGGTGAGGCATGACCGCTTTGTGTAGGGATTATGGTATTGTGGGACTGCACCTCCACCTGCTTACATTGGGGTGAGGCGGCATGACCGCTTTGTGTAGGAATTATGGTATTGTGGGACTGTACCTCCACTCGCTTACATTGGGGTGAGGCGGTATGACCGCTTTGTGTATAGTTTTGGTATCGTTGTGACACCACCACCCGCATACATTGGGGTGAGGCGACATAGCCGCTTTGTGTTGGTATTGGTATCATTGATGCATTTCCACCCGCATACATTGGGGTGAGGCGGCATAGCCTCTTTGTGTAGGTTCTTGGTACTGTGTGATAACAATACGATAGGGGTCCAAGAATTACTAAAGAAAATCAAGAAACGTGCGGAAGCTAAAAGAAAATAAAGAAACCAAAAAAAACCAAAAATTAAAGAAAGATTGAATTCAAGAAAGAGTTTCTCGAATTCAAGAAGTCTATTCTTGAAGTTGAATCCTAACAACAACAATTAGCTAACAAAGAACTAATCGCCTTTGGTAGAGAATTAAAAATAAGAGATAGATTATGAAACCCGACCCTTTAGAATAACAAGAACAATAATAAGCCTAAACTTATCACCTTTCTTGAATACCTAGAAGTGATCTAAGATTTCTAAAGAGTTTAATCTTACCACCTTAAGCTCAGTCTTGAAGGTTGAAGAATAAATCCAAGAGTAGCCACACACAAGAGTGCAAGAAAAATCTCACAATTGTTATTGATATTGTCTATAATCATCTCTAAAATCTAAAAACAAAAAAGATACCCCTTTATATAGAGAGGGGGTCACGAAATTCCTACCTAAAAACAAGAAAATAAAGTCCTAAACTACTTTGGACATGAAGTCCAAATACCTTAGAAAAAGGAAAAACACTAGGAAATAAAAACCAAGTCAATCTTGGAATGTAACTCCAACAATCTTAGGAAAAGAAAAACATAACCTTAACTACCAAGGAAAGCAATAAATCTAGTACCAAAATATATGAAAATAAGTTAAAACCAATCTTGGATAGAATCTTGAAAGTTCCAAACCAATCATGGATAGGATCTTGGAAATCTTGAAGGTAACTTCCAAGCAACTTGGCACCAACTTGTACCGAACTTCTATCACGCCTATTGAACCTTTCTTGGGCAGCAAGTAAGTCCTTTTTATGTTATAAAAATGTGGCTTCATGTAGGACTTATTGGGCTGCAAGTTTGGACATATTTTTAGGTGCCAAATAGGTCCAATAGTGTCATGATTTGGACCTTCTTCAGAGGATGTCTCTTGGGATCTAATCCACCCTTTCTTGGACATGAATTTGGACCATAAAATAATTATAATACCTAGACAACTCATATACTTTTATCCTTGAGCTCTCTATCCCAATTAACAACTTCTTTATTTGCTCTTGAAGTCTAATGACCTTGTTTTGCAACTCTTTAGCTTGGCAACTTGTTGAAGTCCCTCTTTGAGATTCCAAAGCTTCATTATTGTCCTTGAATATATTTGAGCTTCCTAGGATGCTATCATTGTGAGACTGTTATTACAAGACCATTTCCTCTTTCGGTCATTGTGCTTAGGTTGAAGCCTTCTTCTTTATTTCCTCAGCTAGTCTTTCATTGTAGTACTTAGGGAGGATCCTCTGATTCTTGTAAAACTGTGACCTTGTCACATCGTATACCCGATGGAATTTTTGATGTCCTTCCTCGCCTATAATTATCCGTAGTTACTTACCTCCACGCCCTTGTGCTTGTAGGGTTGCTTCTGAATTGATATTTTGACTTGTCTTCCCAGTGGGACTCTCTTTTATTTCCGTAACACTCATACGGTACCTGATAACAACACGATAGGGGTCCAATAATTACTAAAGAAAATAAAAAAACGTGCGGAAGCTAAAAGAAAATAAAGAAACAAAAAACAACGAAAAATTAAATATAGATTGAATTCAAGAAAGAGTTTCGTGAATTCAAGAAGTCTATTCTTGAAGTTGAATCCTAACAACAACAATTAGCTAACAAATAACTAATCGCCTTTGGTAGAGAACTAAAAATAAGAGATAGATTGTGAAACCCGACCCTTTAGAATAACAAGAACAACAATAGGCCTAAACTTATCACCTTTCTTGAATACCTAGAACTGATCTAAGATTTCAAAAGAGTTTAATCTTACCACCTTATGTTGAGTCTTGAAGGTTGAAGAATAAATCCAAGAGTAGCCACACACAAGAGTGCAAGAAAAATCTCACAATTTTTATTAATAATAGTCTATAATAATTTAAAATCTAAAAACAAAGAAGATACCCCTTTATATAGAGAGGGGGTCACGAAATTCCTACCTAAAAACAAGGAAATAAAGTCCTAAACTACTTTGAACAACAAGTCCAAATGCCTTAGGAAAAGGAAAAACACTAGGAAACAAAAACCAAGTCAATCTTGGAAAGTAACTCCAATAATCTTAGGAAAAGTAAAACATAACCTTAACTACCTAGGAAAGAAATAAATCTAGTACCAAAATATATGGAAATAAGTTGAAACCAATCTTGGATAGAATCTTGAAAGTTCCAAACCAATCATGGATAGGATCTTGGAAATCTTGAAGGCAACTTGCAAGCAACTTGGCACCAACTTGTACCGAACTTCTATCACGCCTATTGAACCTTTCTTGGGCAGCAAGTAAGTCCTTTTTATGTTATAAAAATGTGGCTTCATGTAGGACTTATTGGGCTGCAAGTTTGGACATATTTTTAGGTGCCACATAGGTCTAATAATGGCATGATTTGGACCTTCTTCAGAGGATGTCTCTTGGGATCTAATCCACCTTTTCTTGGACATGAATTTGGACCATAAAATAATTATAATATCTAGACAACTCATATCCTTTATTCTTGAGCTCTCCATCCCCATTAACAACTTATTTATTTGTACTTGAAGTCTAATGACCTTGTTTTGCAACTCTTTAGCTTGACATTTTGGTAAAGGCCCTCTTTGAGATTCCAAAGCTTCATTCTTGTCCTTGAATAGATTTGAGCTTCCTAGGATGCTATCATTCCCCTCTTCTTGAAGAAAATTCGTCCTCGAATTTCGACCTTGCAAGAAAAAGAAGTCACGCACTAGTAAATGGCATCCACTAATCTGAAAAAATGGTAGGAATAAAATAAGATAGTGTGACCATGTGTCCACTTAACCCAATTGAGCCTAATAGGTGTAAATACTACTTTATAAAGCATATGGACATCATCATCCCAATAAAATTTATGCCTACTTAGAGTTGTCCAATAAAAACTTCTCTTAGATGCACTATGTAATGAAATTTGCAATGCAATCTTGTCAATAAGGTAGTCCAAACATGTGCATGCCAAAGAAATTACAAAATATTGGTCATGCATCCATTTAACACAAGTATCTCTGTCACATGTATCAAATAAGACACTCTTATGATATAGCCAAGTATCAATTATAAATCCCATAGATTCGTCTACATGTAAGTTATTCAAAGAAGCACATAAATTCACATAAAGGTCAGAAGAACCCATAAATTCCAAAATACAAATTTCAATACATTCAAGCTCATGATTATAACTTTCCCCAATAATATTCGCAGCATCAATGGATTCTACATAATTGCTCAAACTGTCATAGAAAGAGTCATAGATAGGTTCATGAAAGAGTATTTGATCAATAACGTCACAATAATCATGCATATCCTCTTTAATAGTAGCAAACACTTTTACAGACTCACAATCAACATGCCTACTCGACTTCCCATCAAACAACAAAACTCACATTCTAGCAATTTGTCACATGAAAACTCATTAGACACTTGAATAGGAGAAGAAAGAACATTTAACTCATTAGCAAGCTGTCACGCCCCAAAACCAAGGAGCGCGACCGGCGCTCAACCGAGTGAACCCGACCGAGCAAGCCTGTTAGATTTTATTCTACCCAAATTCATCCGTGAATAGAGATAATACATATTATCATTAATTAGACGAAAATGTATTCATGTCTACAATACCAATTCATTTCCAATAGTTTCATCATTTTTAAAGTCTCAAATGGACAAGTAACACGTCCACACCATAACATAGTTTGTATTTCCCCAGCAGAAATACACAACCCACACTATGTCTACGGAGCCTCTATAGATAAAGAAAAGTTCAATGATAGTGCCGGCAACAAGGCCCCGGCTATACCTCAACCATAATACATAAAGTACAAAAGATACATGACCCCGGAATGAAGTGGGACTCACCAAGTCAGCTGGGAAGAAGGTGTATTGCTATCACTGATCAATATCTCCTGCTGTGGAACCACCTACATCCATTTAAAGATGCAGCAGCCCCGGCAAAAAGGGACGTTAGTACCGTCGAATAGCACTAGTATGTATAACTAAACAGCCTCTAAATAGAATGACAAATAATACAAGCAAGATTATCATAATATCAATGAAAGCCTTAATTAACATCAAACCCCAATTTAGGATCAAGACAGTGTTCAAATTAATTTCCATATCTCATATTGGGAGATTTTTAGTATCGATATACCATTGTCCACAATACGATTATTCACAATACCATTATTCACAAAACCAGTACCACCGTACTCTTAGCACGGTGTCCGATCATGACCCGATCGGCTAGGCCATCTCATTAGAAACATCAACCATAATTTCTCTCAATATAAATACCACCGTCTTTAACACGGAGTCCGATCACGACCCGATCGGCTAGGCTATCCTTTAGGGACATCAACCACAATTACCATTTCAATTATAATTTCCAGCACAATCACCACCATGTGTGCAGCATAGTGTCCGATCACGACCCGATCGGCTAGGCCGTCTTATTTAAGACATCAACCTTTCTATATCATCGCATTTCGTATTACTTTCACATTTTTTTTAATTTTATTGGCACTAATGACCATAATTATAAGATCATTCTTGGTACGTTGGCCATATTCAGTATTTCATGCTCACCTTATCAATTTCAAATATCATTATCATCGTCAACAACAATTACAATTCAAATCAAAGTGTGTAGTACACACGTGAGCAATTTAGAGTCTAAGGCACATAGAGATATTTCATAAAGTTTGGCATAATAGCCTTCATTTGAACTTGACTTAAAGTTGAAACATTATTAATGCACAGCCCATATTTTAACACATCCTCAATTGGTAACATAACATGAATAAAGCATTTGGGATGCTTGTTGAACATATATCTTTCAACCCAATCTTACTCGGAATAGAGAGTTTTATAATGAATCACTTGGAACTTACATAATTTACATGAATATCGTGGGATTCAATTCTAAGAGAAGAGTTTAGCCAACATACCTCAATTGAGCTTCCTTAAACTCTAAAACGTTCCGGAATTCTTAGCAACTTCAATCTATTTTAGACATATAACAAATTGAATCAAAATTAGGAAGATGATCATGGTTCTAGCTCATTTGAGCATTTTATCAAACACTAGGTGTGCACAAGGTTTCAAGGTCTTTTTATGGAGGATTCCATCATCCCACAACCCAATCTTTACCATGCTTAGTTCAACAATCCCCCTATACCCCTTGATATCACATGCATATAAAATAATCAACTCTCATGCCCAAATATTATCTTGCTAATTATCCATTTTCAGTTGATTTCGAAATTAGGGTTTAGATTGTAGAATCTTACCTCTAGGATGAAGATCTAATCAGCTTGCCTTCTTAATCTTTCAAAACATGAGCAAGAATTGAAGAACAATTATTGAAGAACACCTTCTCACTCTAGGGCACTCTCTCTCACTCTAAAATGTTAGATTATATCTCAAAAATGGCCCAAAACGTGTATTTAACGAAGTAGGGTCGGGTTTTAAAAACCCAAAAATGAAGCTATGGAACAGGTTCTGCAGTCGCATATGCAACCGCATAATGGTTATGCGGACCGCATATCGGTCGCATAATTGGTGTCCAAAATGACCAAAAAATCTGCCTGAGTCTGCGGTCACTATGCGGTCCGCATAATTGCTTCCAACTGATCCCATTAACTGCATCACTCTGCGGCCATTATGCGGTCCGCAGAGTGATTTTGCGGTCGCATAATGGACAGCAGAAATGCACTTTTCTGCCAAAAATTTTCCTTTACTTTTCGGTGCATTGTTCAACCCAAAAGGTCCGAGTCGCGGCGAGCTTCCTCGCCGCGAAGAATTTCTATAATATTCAACACGTAAAACCAATTCGGTACCACGAAACATTACTTTCTTTTGCAAAATTTTACGGGGCTTTAAACTTAAGTACTTCAAAATTTTCTGGGGTGTTACACAAGCCTCTTCTCATAAATTTCATGCCTCTTTCCACCAAGTTGGAATGCATAATCATCTATGTCATACTCAATTTTAAAAGGAAGCAAATTGCTCTTGCACTTTTACTTAGATATTACAGTTAATGACTTGATATGCATCAAAATATCATCATCCACAAAAATTATAAAGTCACCAACATAAGAAATAAGTGTATAGTTCATTACCTCCAAAAATACCTTAGGTGTTCTAGGAAGGCCAAGAATGTGAATGAACCAATTATACATATCATACTTGGACTTATTTACTAATGGAATAACATCACCTTGTATTCTTTTATGCAATGATTCCAGCTTAGCAATGGTTCTAGGAAACTCCATGTCATAAACCTGTAAATAAGAATTAAAATAGTCAAAAGGTTCAATAACAAAGAATTTAACCAAGCTTTTATCTCCCACTATCCAACAAGAATTAATTTCGCCTAATTCATGTTGGAATCCAATTGGATCCTTTACCACCATTTCTCACGCCTCACCTCTCCTTTCAAAAGGTCTTTCAACACGTTGCTGCACAAAATCACAAGAACTAAAATAAGAATGAGTTAATGGGTTAGGAAGTAAAGAAATTTTATTCTTGCTTACACTCTCTTTGGCTTTTATCACAAAACTAACTTTTCCCTCACCCTTTGCCTCTTTTCTCTCACTAAAGTTTTCTTCTTCTTCTTTACTCAAATCCTCTTGTTTTTCTCTCTCTACCTCAAAGACTTTTCTTATCTCATTGCCTTCTCTATTTTCTTTTCCCTCAAGCTCACTCTTTTTCTCAATTGACATCCCATTCTCTTCACTTAATACAACCTCTCCTTTTTCCTCTCTTGGGATGTCAACATGCACTCCCTTATTCCTCTCATTCTTTTCTCTCTCATATTTTTTCATATTCTCTTTAACAGTCTTTTCATCTTCATAAATTTGTGAGGGAGTCAAAGGTCCAAGAATAAGTTTCTTCCCGTTAACCTCAAAAGAGTGTCTATTTTTTCCCATATTATATGAAGCTCTTCTATAGGCATACCATGGCTTTCCCAACAAGATATGATAATTATTCATGGGAATCACATCACACCAGATCGCATCCTCATACCTTCCAATAGAAAATAGTAATAACACTCTTTTATATACCTTTACTCCTCTCAACATGTAGGGTTCAATATGCTCAACACAAGGCAAGTTCAATTTTTCAACCATATAAGTGCTAATTGAGTTATAGCCAAACTCTTTGTCAATTCTAAGGGCACAAATCGCAGACACTTTAGCTCTTGTTTGAAAAATAATTTTACCATTGTCTTCCTTCCATTCGGTATACTGTAAGTTCGACTTTTCAAGTTGTTGAGTCTTAGCTCACCTCCTTTCACTATAACTACCTGTTTGAAACATCATGAACAAAGATTAGAAGAATTATCTATCTCTCAAATTTTGGCTTTTTCCTCTAATGTTCTAGGCTCTCTTGCCTTTTTTCCACTCAAAGAAACTCTTGGTCAGCTTTAGATTTATTAATAAACCATACTAGTCACAACCCTTAGTGATAAGAATGTGGAGTTAGAAAAAGAAAAAGAAAGTGAAGGACCAAACCTTGGAAGAATAGGAATTGGTTATGTATAAAAAATAAGGAAAGAATTTAGGAAACCCAAAACCCACAAGAATAAGGAAAGAAGTTACCTTAATCTTCAAGAACTAGGATCCCCTCTTCTTGTTTCCTTTCTTGACTTGGAAACTTAATAACACTTGAATTCTACAAATAATAATGAGCCATAATGCTTTTCTTTTGGCTGATTTTCATTTTTTTTTGTGCCTTTTTTTTGGGCGTTTTGTTTTACTCAAGAACCTCCAAAGATTATCAAGATTGAAATCTTGATTAGCCTATGCTCTGATACCACTTGATAACAACATGATAGAGGTCCAAGAATTACTAAAGAAAATCAAGAAATGTGCGGAAGCTAATAGATAATAAAGAAACAAAAAAACAACGGAAAATTAAAGATAGATTGAATTCAAGAAAGAGTTTCTTGAATTCAAGAAGTCTATTCTTGAAGTTGAATCCTAACAACAACAATTAGCTAACAAAGAACTAATCGCCTTTGGTAGAGAATTAAAAACAAGAGATAGATTGTGAAACCCAACCCTTTTGAATAACAAGAACAACAATAAGCCTAAACTTATCACCTTTCTTGAATACCTAGAAGTGATCTAATATTTCGAAAGAGTTTAATCTTACCACCTTAAGTTAAGTCTTGAAGGTTAAAGATTAAATCCAAGAGTAGCCACACACAAGAGTGCAAGAAAAATCTCACAATTTTTATTGATAATAGTCTATAATAATCTAAAATCTAAAAACAAAGAAGATACCCCTTTATATAGAGAGGGGGTCACGAAATTCCTACCTTAAAACAAGGAAATAAAGTCCTAAACTACTTTGGACAACAAGTCCAAATACCTTAGGAAAAGGAAAAACACTAGGAAATAAAAACCAAGTCAATCTTGGAAAGTAACTCCAACAATCTTAGGAAAAAGAAAACATAACCTTAACTACCTAGGAAAGAAATAAATCTAGTACCAAAATATATGAAAATAAGTTAAAACCAATCTTGGATAGAATCTTGAAAGTCGCAGACCAATCATGAATAGGATCTTAATATCTTGGAGGCAACTTGCAAGCAACTTCGCACTAACTTGTACCCAACTTCTACCACACCTATTGAACCTTTATTGGGAAGCATGTAAGTCCTTTTTATGTTATAAAACTTGGCTTCATGTAGGACTTATTGGGCTGCAAGTTTAGACACATATTTAGGTGCCAAATAGGTCCAATAGTGGCCTGATTTGGACCTTCTTCAAAGGATGTCTCTTGGGATCTAATCCACCTTTTCTTGGACATGAATTTGGACCATAAAATAATTATAATACCTAGACAATTCATATCCTTTATCCTTGAGCTCTCCATCCCAATTAACAACTTCTTTATTTGCACTTGAAGTCTAATGACCTTGTTTTGCAACTCTTTAGCTTGACATTTTGGTAAAGGCCCTCTTTGAGATTTCAAAGCTTCATTCTTATCCTTGAATAGATTTGAGCTTCCTAGGATGCTATCGGTACCTTTACTATCCCAACTCCTACGTGAATTGTTTTTTATTTTTTTCTTTTCAACAATTGCGATCTCGAATCTTCGAGACTGAATTCCCTATGCTGGGGTTCAATATATTTATCTTGCACGATATATTGATTTATTTGTATCCTCTTGTCTAGCCATAGCTAGACTCTTCCTAAATCAACTGCTAATTACTCGTTGGTCCATTCTCATATCAATATTCTGCGTAAACTTCTTGGGTTATCTCCTTTATCTTAACTTACGTCTCGCATATGCTCCTTATCTATCAATAACATCTCGGGCATGAACCCTTACTTCCGCTCCTTGACGTCGTGTTTGCATAATGTTCTAGAATTGTAGCATATCTGTAGGCTTTGGATAATTGCAATCTCATCCTTTTTTTTATTTTTTATCGCATTCTTCCTTTACCATTCCATAATTGCTAGAACCACTTAATTCTGACTAAATGCCACATCACTCTATATTCTCCCCCCTTATTGGAGTATTAAAATTTAGTACTATGATGATCTTCCTATAGATATTTTACCTCTTTATCCTTGGCATCTTTTCACATCATCGCTGACCCTTACTTGCCTTGCGGAAATCCTTCTGTACCAAGGATAACAAAATTCCTTACTCACGAGGGTGACACCTAGTATAACTGGCACACATAGTTCCTTAAGCTTAACTTTGCTCACATTGCTTGCTTTAGGGAAGCGCCTTCCTGAATGACCGTTAAAGGTTATTCTTCTGTCGTCCATTCTATTATCGCCAGAATGCAATCTGAAATTCTCATGATGCAGACTATTATTAGATCACTCAGTCTCTAATTCATGTTTAGTTTATCTTGTTCACCAGCCCATACTGATTTCTATTACTCCGAGGTCTAACTTTTCCTTTAGGTAATTGCGTTGGAGTCACAAACTTATTTCTCGAAATGAGGATATGACTTTATGGCCTATACTCTTTTGTTATCTTAAGGTGTGTCATCTCTTGTCTTCCTTCACTTGACTATAGACTCTATAATACTGTCATTTACAGTTGTCATCCATGTATCACATCTTACTCAAAATGCTTCATTAATTCTCTTCTTATTTCCCTGCTAGCATTTCTGTCTATCACTTTATTCTGAAAATTTCAACAGAACACTCTTTTGCTTTTAGCTCCCCTTGTTCCATCCACTAGCTCTTCGGGTAGCCTAACATTCTCTCTTCCTGAATTGTAGATAATGATCATCTTCACTAACTGGGTACCTCGTACCCTTCTTCACCTTGCTTCTTTTACTTGTTGAAACTTGTACCTTCTGATTCTCTCGTTGCTTTTTACCATATGGTGGATAGCTATTCATGCCGTAGGGCTCCTTAATAATAATCTTACACGTCTTAGTACACACATGATTTGCTAAAGACTTTACATTTACTCATCATAAGCATTATGCAAAATCGAGTTCCTCTGACTCAACTCTTCCACATCCACATGCAATCTCTTACCAACTATCTTTCCGGATGTAGGTATCATTGTATTAGGAATAAAATAGAGCTTAGGAATTTGAATTCCTATGACTGAGCTCTACCACACGATCTAGAGTAAGAAGAAAGAGTGACAATCCTAAATGCCCTGTAGCCTCCTGCTTATAAGTGTGGTGCACAACACACCCATAAACAAGACTCTACTAGACACGGCTTGTAGACTCCCTAGGACAGAATTGCTCTGATACCACTTTTGTCACGACCCAAACCGATGGGCTACGACGGGCACCCGGTGCCTTACTTAATCGAGTACCAACGTAACGTATCCTCCTCATTACATCAACATAGGTAAGTGGGCAAGAAGGGGCGTCATGATATAAACAGAGTAAACACGAGGGAATTACCCGACATAGAATGATCCAACCTGATATAAAAACTCAAACACGTGACATACGGGCCTATAAGGCCAACATGATCATTTAAGAGTACATACGTAGGCCGACAAGGCCATACGTATCTGTGTACATGACCTCTGTCTACAAGCCTCTAAGAGTACATACGTAACATAAAGGTCGGGACAGAGCCCCGCCATACCAAACAATACACATCTAAATTATATTGACCAAACAAGCTACTTCGGAGCAAATGGGGCGCACCAACACCTTCCGCTGAGCTTATAGCCTACTTGGAGGACTCTCAACTTATCTATCGGGACCTGCAGGCATGAAACGCAGCATCCCCGGGCAAAAGGGATGCCAGTACAAATAATGTGCCGAGTATGTAAGGAATGAAAATCAGTAACAATAGACATGAGAAAAACATGGAGTAAAAGACTCAACATGTATGTCTCAATAACTCTATGGATCATTAATATTTACAATGTCATGCATATGCATATAAATATCATACCATGCTTAGGTATATGCGTTCATAACATCATCAAGCCTTTGAGGGCATCCCATCATATCATCTCGGCCACTGTGGGCAAATCATCAACGTATACCAGCTGATCAGGTGGTGGTGCGTATATAACGCCGTAACCTTTATATATATATATATATATATATATATATATATATATATATATATATATATATATATATATATGTGTGTGTGTGTGTGTGTGTGTGTGTGTGTGTGTGTGTGTATGTGTGCACAACTGCGGCCTCGGGCCCAAATAACGCCATCTGGTCATGGGTCAATGTGCATGTATAAATGCATGAAATACGTTAATAAAATCTCTCGGTACGTCATAAGACTATTATGCCTCTGATTAATATCATGAAATAAACTTTACCAACTTACGTATTTTCTGAGACCCATGAACAGATGATAGAATAATATGACACATGGGGAATCAAGAACATAAGCATCTCTAGTATTTCTATGAATAGAGTCATTTATGGAAGTTGCATATGTTACTCGTTTTATTTGTATCATTTGGATCATGTCAAAAAGAAAGAAGCGATAGCCTTAACATTCCTGAGCCGATTCTCTTGAAATTTCCTCTAACATACGTCAATTGCGACAAAAATGTAACGGCGGATCGAAGTAGGGGAAAATCCATATGATATTTTTGAGAAAAATTACACCGTACTCCCTTAGAACCGCAAAATCTCGTTGCTATTATGCTAAATAGTTTCGTATGAATTTTTTTTTATTGAAGAACTCACGTTACATGTATATACATGTTCTTGTATGAACTTGCTAAGCTAACTCACGTTACATGTATATACATGTTCTTGTATGAACTTGCTGAAGCAAACTCACGTTACCCTATCTCACTTTGCAAAAGAGTCAAATGAATACTGTTTGAGATTTTCCATCCGTAAGTATCTCACTCAAAGACATATGAAAGTCCTTTACAATTAAGATTTGTGGGCCCCATTTGCATAATGACTAAGCGGCCCAAAATTCACCTAACTTTGCCATTTTGCAACATAATTCATGAGTCACTAATTATAGTGATGAGCTGCCACGTAAATGGTTATAAGGCTTATCCAAAAATCATCCACTTTATTCCTTAATCAACTCATTAATCCTCCACTAATCTAATAATTAACCAATTATCCATATAATTAAGAATTATCTCAAATTACTTATAATACTACTCACTTTTAACACGCTTTATACATCTTGCTGTCATGGTCATGTGGTACCTTGTATGGCACTAGTCCATAAATACGAGGTATTGTAGCTTGGACCGTATTTTATTCCAAAATGACAAACTTCGACGAAATTTATTTTCTTCGAATTGCTTACCCTATCACCTTCACGAATTTACTCATCACTTGTTTGAGATAGTATAATGCTTATAATCTCAAAATAATCTCATTCCCGAACTTACGTCGATTAACTTACGACAAAACTTTAACGTACAAAAATGCGGGATATAACATCTTATTTCCGAGCTTTCATCAATTTACTTATGGCATACTTTCACGTATGAAAACATGGGGTGTAACATTATAGGTGAGTACAAACATCAAAAATTTCATTGGGTATACGATGTAATAAGCTCGCAACTTTACAGGAGTCAGAGGGTCCTCCCTAGGTACTACAATAAAAGACTAGCTGAGGAAATAAGGAAGGAGGCTTCAACCTAAACATAGTAACTTGAAGAAGAAATGGTCAGGTAAAAATAGTCTCACTACAACATTGAATGCACTCCATAAGAAAGTGGCACCTATCGTGGCTAATGAACGGGAAGAAGAAAAAAAAACAAAAGGTGATATTCAAGACCATATGGGTTGTATGAAATTCCAATATGTGTGGGCACTAAGATGATCCAAGTATCCATGCAACAAGTGGCAGAACGACCAGGAAAAGTAATTGCTTACATTTAAAGAAAACTGAGAAGGAACGAAAGGAATTATTCGACCAATGATCCAGAGTTAATTACGTTATGAACGCACTTAAGATTTCAGAGTATTATCCATGCAGCATATATGTTGACAATCATAGAGCCGTAGAAGACTCCATTATAAATAAAAGGAAAGAATTGAGTCCAGGTCATAGACAAAGGATTGAATTGTTAGAAGATTATATCATGGATATTCTATAGTGCCCATGAAAGGCTAAAGTAATAACTAATACCATGAGCCGTACACCGGAAGATAGCTTAAGCCTACATAAAGGTCGATCAGAGGGAAGGGGAAACTAATAGAGTTACATCAACTAATTAAATCAGGAGTCTGATTATTGGACCCAAAAAATTATAGAAATCGTGATTGAGATCATTACAGAATCACACTTAATATCAGAGGTACAAGAGAGATAGTATAACAACTATATTATATAACGGCTCTACGAGAAAGTCAATTAGAAGAGTACCAGCCTCATAAGAAGTCAGTATGAAGCTCCCACCGGATTGTGTATGCACCAGAGATGCATGTATTATAATAGAGCTTAAAGTTGTGGATGTGAATTATACCTATGTTGAAGGGAGGTCATGAAAGAGATAGAAGATGTGATGCGAGATTTTAAGGTGAATAAGGTAAAGGTGAACAACGTACGAGATACTCAAATACAGAAGGTTGTGAATAGTCCATACTTCGGATAGAAGGCCAGAAGCGCTGGGATTCAGTATCCAGGAATGATAGCGGGGTCGTCAGTGGCATATCTTCCAGCCCATGATTTATAGGTACTGAGAGGTCTAGTTAAGAGAGTAAAGAAGAGTTGGAAATGATATGATGTCTCGCTTGATGTTCTAGATACGAGTAATATAAATAGATATGTGTAGGTCACAAGCTAAAGTATGGTAAAACGACAAGGTTTAAGGAAGATAGGAGTAAGGATAAGAAAGGGCGAGTGAGAAGGTGACGAGAATGGATAAGCCCGTGAAAACAATAGAGCTAATGGTTTCTCTAAGTTATAGAAGGCTCAGTATACCCTGAATAAACTCAAAGGAGTCTAAGACTAAGGGTGTAATTGTGGTAGATAAAGAATGACATTTGGGCCTTCGATTGAGTAATGATTTGAAACAATAAGGGGGATTTCATGAATTGTACAAGATTAAAATACCCACGTAAGGTGAATCACATTGGGATGCTATGAAATACGGTTGTGGAAGTATGGTATCGCCCCCAGGTGGATCAGGAAAATCACTTCAAATGTTCCTCGATGCAACGTGAGCCCTAGTGATTACACAAAAGGTTTCAAGTTATCAGTGGAAGATTGTAGATCAATATTGAGGTAAATCAACAATGGATAGATAAAAGTTACAAAGTATGAGATGAGATTAGGCCGTCATTCTTAAGATGAACAGTAATGAGGAAGCATTAAAGGACTTAGATTTATACATATGGGATAAGCAACGAGAGTAACCTGGAGTTTGGTAACAGACCTCAGTAACCTGGAGTTTGGTAGTAAATCGAAGTAAGAGTTATGGTATAGTATGTCCTACTTAGAGGTAGTAAAGCCATAGACGCCCAGAGGTACAACTTGTCATAATTTTGTATATGTTCACAAAGTGAGGCCTAGAGATTGGCTAAAGGCTAGAGGAAAAAGGAAAGAAGAGTCGCATAAGCGCACATACAAGGAAAAAGTCGTACAAACTGCATGATAGAAGGTAGCAACAGTTGCGAGATTGGAAGAATTCCGACCACAAGTCGTGGTGTGAGAAAGAGGCCTAGAGGGGGGAATGCCCTGGCCTTTGGATTTATTCACAGAACAGTTGCAAAGGGGGAATGATGTTACACCCCATGTTTTCATACGTGAAAGTATGCCATAAATAAATTGATGAAAGCTCGGAAATGCGATGTTACATTTCGCGTTTTCGTACGTTAAAGTTTCGTCGTAAGTTAATCGACGTAAGCTCGGGAATGAGATTATTTTGAGATTATAAGTATTATGCTATTTCAAACAAGTGATAAGTAAATTCGTGGAGGTGAGAGGGTAAGCAAATCGAAGAAGATGAGTTTCGTCGAAGTTTGACATTTTGAGATAAAATACGGTCCAAGCTATAATACCCCGTATTTATGGACTAGTGCCATACAAGGTACCATATGACCATGATAGTAAGATGTATAAAGTGTGTTAAACGTGAGTAGTATTTTAAGTATTTGAGATAATTCTTAATTATGTGGATAATTGATTAATTATTGAATTAGTGGGGGATTAATAAGTTGATTAAGAAAAGGGGTGAATTATTGGATAGGCTTGATAAAGGCCCAATGTGGCAGCAACATATGATCAATTAAGTGACTCTTAAATCACATTGCAAGGTGGCAAAATTGAAGGAATTTTGGTGGCTAAGTAAGCCTTATCAAGTGGTGCCCACACCCAAAGATTAAAGAGACATCTCTAATTCATTTTGAATCTCTACAATATCAAAGAAGGCTTCAGCAAAAGTCATCCGAGGTTATACTACGAGACTTCTTAGAATAATAGCAATGGGATTTTGCGATTCTAAGGGAGTACGGTAGAATCTTTCTCAAGAATATCATACGGATTTTCCCCTACTTCGATCCGTCATTGCATGTTTTTTCGCAGTTAACGTGTGTTAGAGGGATTGTCAAGAGGATCGGTTCAGGTATGTTAAGGCTATCCCTTCTTTCCTTTTGGCATGATCCAAATGATACAAACGAAACGAGCAAAATAAAATATGCAACTTTCATAAATGACTCTATTCATAGAAATACTAGGAGTGTCTATATTCTTGATTCCCCATGTGTCTTATTATTATATCTTCTGTTCATGGGTCTCAGAAAAATACGTAGTTGATAAAGTTTATCCGAGGACATATTGATCTTATGACATTCCGAGAAATCTTATTAATGTACTTCTTATGCATTTATACATGTACATTGACCCATGACCAGATGGCGTTATATACGCATATATTACATATATATGGGATATGGAAAAAGGTTACATCGTTATATAGGCACCACCACCTGATCAGCTGGTATACGTTGATGATTTGCCCACAGTGGCCGAGATGATATGATGGGATGCCCTCAGAGGCTTGATGATGTTATGAATGCATATACCTATGCATGGTATGATATTTATACGGATACGCATGACATTATAAATATGAAATGATTCACAGAGCTATTCAGACTTACATGTTGAGTCTTTTACTCTATGTTAGGTCTTTTATTTACTGATTTTCATTCCTTACATACTTGGTACATTATTTGTACTTGTCACGACCCAAACCGATGGGCCGCGACGGGTGCCCGAATCCTACATGCCGAACATCCTTAAGCATGCGTTTAAGATATAAACATGAATAACATACGTGAAGGAAACTTGTCCAAAAGATATATATACATATACACACGGAATACAGTGGGACGAGCCGGCAAGGCTGCTATGACAACTATATACCCAAAACTGGAAGCCGACAAGGCCGCATACTATCCGACTATACATAACTGTCTACAGGCCTCTAATAGAAATACAATTGTACAAAGACGGGACTGAGCCACGTCATACCCATATATGTATACTAGCATATCGTACCAAAATCAAAAGCAGCTCTGGATCAAGTGGAGCACGCCAACTCTCGCTGATCAAGGATCCTAAGAAGGGGGACCATCAGCTTGCCTACCTGCACCTGTGGGCATGAAACGCAGGCCTCGGGAAATAGGGCGTCAGTACGAATAATGTACAAATTATTTAAGGCATGAAAATCAGTACATAAAAGACATAGATAAAACATGGAATAAAGAAATTCACCTGTAAGTCTGAATAAATTTGTAAATTCTGCAACATTTATAGTGTCATGCACGTGCATATAAATGTCGTATCATGCATAGGTATATGTGTACATAACATTATCAAGCCTCTGAGGGCATACCATTATATCGTCTCGGCCACTGCGGGAACCATCATCAACATATACCAAGCTGATTAGGTGGTGGAGCGTATATAACGCCGTAACCTTTTTCCCATATCCCATTTACATATATATATATATATATATATATATATACGCGTGTATAATGCCATCTGGTCATGGGTCAATGTACATGTATAAATGTATGAAATGCATGAAAATATGTTAATAATCTCATTATTCCTTTCGGGTAAACTTTATCACCAGTGTATTATTCTGAGACACATGAACAGAAGATATAATAATATGTCACATGGGGAATAAAAAATACAGAGACCCCTAGTATTTCTATGAATAGAGTCGTTTGTGAAAACTGTGCGTTTGCTCGTTTCTTCTGTATAATTTGGATCATGCCACAACGAAAGAAGGGATAGCCTTAACATACCTGGAGTAGGGAAAATCCGTATGATATTCTTGGAACAGGTTGCACCGTACTTCTTTAGAACTGCAAAATTTCACGTTGCTATGGTGCTAATAATTCCTGTTGGAATTGTTTGGTTGCAAGAAGTTTTGAAAACTTGTAGGAATTGATAAACGTTCTGATTGTAGGAATTTTGTACGAAATTTCGTTGCTAACTTTGCAAAAGGGAAGTCTCTTGTTAGAATGATGTGTTTTGGTTACTAACGTTGCTAACTAAGAAAATATTAGAAGGGAGGTGTCTTGTTAGAATGATGTGTTTTGGTTACTAACGTTGCTAACTAAGAAAATATTAGAAGGGAGGTGTCTTGTTACTAACATATTATCTTGCCACCTAATTACAAATAACTAAGAGTCATATTCTTAGGAAGTGGCTTGCTTCCACGTGGGGGTGGGGTGAGAATTTTAAATATTTATCCACTAACTTATTAATTAATTAGGTAATATCCTGCTACCCGATAATTAACCAATTACCCGCATAATTAAGAATTATCTCAAATTACTTAAAATTTCTACTTATTTTTTTAATATATACATCATACTATCGCATTCATATGGTACCTTGTATGGTACTAGTCCGTAAATATCGGGTATTATAGTTCGGACCGTATTTTATCCCAAATCGACAACCTTCAACGAAACTCATTTTCTTTAATTCGTGTATCCTTTATCCTTCATGGCACTTACTTATTGCTTGTTATAAATAGCATAAATACGTTAACCTCAAGATAATCTCATCCCCGAGTCTATGTCGATTAACCGAAGACGAAACTTTAACATATGAAAACGTGAGATATAACATCCTTCCTCCCTTAGAAACATTCGTCCTCGAATGTTCAACTTACCGGGATCTATATAACTTTGGCAGAGTCGCCTTCGTAACAATACTACTACCAACTCTTCCTGTAGAACTCAATAATTCAACGCCACATGGGACCACAATCATCAATAACGACAATGGCCTTACATGACCAATGACAATAACTAACACAAGAATCCATACACGTACCTTAAGGTTGTGATGTCTCAGTCGGACCCTTCTCTGGAGGAGGAAATAAGTAGGGATATCTAGACTTCATATCTTCCTCGGTCTCCCAAGTCATTTCTTCCATATTGTTGTTTCTCCAAAGTACTTTTACCGAAGCTACGTCTTTGGTTCTCAATCTCCGAACCTGTCTGTCTAATATAGCAATGGGAGTTTCTTCATATGATAGCTGCTCTGTGACCTGAACGTCATCAACTGACACAACTCTGGAAGGATCTCCGATGTATTTATGGAGCATAGACACATGAAAGACTGGATGTACAGACTCCAAGTCCGAAGGCAAGTCTAACTCATATGCTACCTGGCCTACCTTGTGTATGATCCTATATGGTCCAATGTACCGAGGGCTAAGTTTTCCACTTTTTTCAAACCTCGTAATGCCTTTCATCAGCGATACCTTTAAGAATACCCAATCGTCAACCTGAAATTCCAAGTCTTGCCGTCGATTATCCACATAAGACTTCTGACGGCTTTGAGCTGCTAATAGCCTTTTATGTATAAGCTTAATTTTCTCGATTGCCTGTTGTACCAATTCTTGTCCTACTAACGTAGTTTCCCCAACATCGAACCACCCTATAGGTGACCAACACTTCCGTCCATAAAGAACTTCGTATGGAGCCATCTGAATACTTGAATGGTAGCTATTATTGTATGCGAACTCAATAAGCGGCAGATGATCATCCCAGCTACCCTTGAAGTCTATCACACAAGCTCGTAACATATCCTCAAGTGTCTGAATAGTACGCTTAGCTTGTTCGTCTGTCTAGGATGAAATGTTGTACTAAGACTTACCTGAGTCCCCATTCCTTTTTGGAAGGACCTCCAGAAGTTAGCTGTAAATTGAGCTCCTCTATCCGAGATAATAGATAGAGGGACACCATGCAGTCGTACTATCTCCTTAATATAAAGCCTTGCATAATCCTCTACGGAATATGTAGTCCTAACGGGCAGAAAATAGGCTGATTTTGTAAGCCTATCAACAATCACCCATATAGAATCGAACTTATGCTGGGTACGAGGTAAGCCTACGATGAAATCCATATTGATTACTTCCCATTTTCAAGTCGGAATCTCTATAGCCTGTAATAATCCACCGTGTTTTTGATGCTCAATCTTGACCTGCTGATAGTTAGGACATTGAGCAACAAACTCCGTTATATCCTTTTTTATTCCGTCCCACCAATATACATCCCTGATATCATGATACATCTTTGTTGCTCGTGGATTGATAGAATAACGACAATAGTTAGTTTCTCCCATAATCTGCCGATGCAGCCCTGCAAGATTAGGGACACATAATTGTCCTCGATATCTAAGGACCCCATCTTCTGTAATTTCAAACGGTGTCTTCTCCTCCTGAGGGGTGGTATCCCTATAATGAACTAACACAGGATCCTCGTACTGGCGTTCCTTCACTTTAGTTATTAACGAGGATGTTGTCGTATCCTGAATATCACCTAAGTCCAGTAATCGAACTCCAAGACTAGCTAGTTGATGAATCTCATGGGCTATTCCCCTCTTCTCTGGCTGTAAATATGACAAGCTACCCATAGATCTACGGCTGAGGGCATCGGTTACCACGTTCGCCTTCCCCGGATGGTATAAAATATCAACTTCATAGTCTTTAACCAGCTCCAACCATCTCCTTTGACACAAATTCAATTCCTTTTGCTTGAAGATATACTGGAGGCTCTTATGATCCGTATAGATATCAACATGAATGCCATACAAGTAGTGCCTCCACATCTTTAGTGCATGAATTACTGCGGCTAACTCTAAATCATGGGTCGGGTAATTCTTCTCGGGCTTTCTTAGTTATCTAGAAGCATAAGCTACAACCTTACCATGCTGCATCAGCACGTAACCCAATACAATGCCCGAAGCATCACAATAGATAACATAACCATTGGTCCCTTCTGGGAGCGTTAGAACCGGTACAGAAGTCAATCTATCCTTTAATGCCTGGAAACTCCGTTCGCAAGAATCAGTCCATTGAAACTTTGCTCCCTTCTGAGTCAACTTTGTCAAAGGTGCTGAAAGTGAAGAAAATCCCTCTACAAATCTCCTGTAATAACCTGCCAAACCGAGAAAACTACGAACCTCCGTCGGTGTTGTGGGTCTAGGCCAAGTCTATACTGCCTCAATCTTTTGTGTATCAACCCGGATACCTTCACTCGAAATGATATGCCAAAGGAAAGCTACAAAGTTCAACCAGAATTCACATTTAGAGAATTTTATATACAACTTCCCTTTTTGTAGAACTCTGAGCACATTACGCAAATGATCTGCATGCTCAGCCTCTGAATGAGAATACACTAATATATTGTAGATAAATACAATTATGAACAGATCTAAAAAGGGCTTAAACACACGGTTCATCAAATCCATGAATACTGCTAGGGCATTGGTCAAACCGAACGACATAACACGAAACTCAAAGTGCCCGTATCTGGTCCTGAATGCTGTCTTCAGAATTTCTTCCTCCTTAACCCTTACCTGATGGTACCCAGACCTCAAGTCTATCTTTGAAAAACACTTGGCACCTTGCAACTGATCAAATAAATCATTAATCCTCGGGAGCGGGGTACTTATTCTTGATCGTCACCTTATTCAACTCTGTATAATCAGTACACATCCTTAAGGAACGATCTTTCTTCCTCACAAATAACACAGGTGCTCCTCACGGTGATGTACTAGGTCTAATAAAGCCTTTTTCAAGCAAGTCCTTTAGTTGTTCCTTCAACTCTTTCAGCTCTACGGGGGGGCATTCTATAGGGAGGAATAGATATTGGATGAGTATCTGGTAGTAAGTCAATAGCAAACTCAATTTCTCGCTCTGGCGGAAGACCCAGAAGTTCATCAGGAAAAACATCGGGAAACTCATTAACCACAGGGATGGACTGAATGGTTGGTGACTCTACTTCCACATCTTGAACTCGAACTAAGTGATAAATGCAGCCCTTTCTAATCATCTTCCTTGCCTTGAGATAGGAAATAAATCTACCTCTCGGCGACGCCATATTACCTTTCCACTCCAAAATGAGCTCCATTGGAAATTGAAATCGGACTATATTTGATCTACAATCAACGTTGGCATGACAAGAAGCCAACCAATCCATACCCATTATAACATCAAATTCTACCATATCTAACTCGATTAGGTTCGCTACAGTAGATCAACTATGAACCACTATTATATAACCCTTATATACTCGCTTAGCTACCACTGAGTCCCCGACAGGTGTAGATACCTCAAAAGGTTTAACCAATTCAAGTTTTATTCCAAACTTACTAGCAACCAACGGAGTAACATATGATAAGGTTGAACCTGGGTCAATCAGTGCATATACATCATATGAGAAGACTGATAATATACCTGTAACAATATCAGGCGATGACTCGTGATCATGTCATCCTGCCAATGCATAAATGCGGTTCTAAGGACTGCTCGAGCTAGATGCTCCGCCTCTGCCTCTACCACGACTCATTGGTGATTGTGAACCTTGCCCATGGGGGCTAACTGATAATGACGAACCAGCTACAGATCCCGCTGGCTGAGCTATGCTTGCATCACCTTTCGTCGGACAATCCCTCATAACGTGGCCCGGATAACCATAAGTATAACAAACACCCAACCCCATACGACACTGCCTGGCATGCTGCTTACCACACTGAGCACATCGTGGCAAGGGCGGCCTCATCTGACTTGACTCACCCCGATACTGAGAACCTGAGGCCTTGAAATTCTGATCAGAACCTGAATATGTGGAACAATCAAATCTCTTACCGCCAAACTGAGGGGGCGTGCTAGCCGATGGCTGGGCTGGATACCTCAGTTATTGTGGTCTCTGACCACCTCGAAACTCACCAAAAGGACCCGAAGACCTCGTTCTCTTATTTTGGGCCCTATCATGCTCACGATCCATCCTCTGCTTCTGCTTCTGCTTACGCTCCTCTACACCCTGAGTGTATGCTCAACAGGAAATATCCATGTCTGGCTGAAGTGAGACCGGCATACAATTGTTAAGCAAGTGCGGTTCTAACCCCATCACGAACCGGTGAACCCGATCCTCCATCTTAGATACAATAGTGGGAGCATACCTAGCCAACGAATCAAACTGAAGATTGTATTCTCGAACACTCATGTTACCCTGCCGAATGGTCAAGAACCTATCAATTCTGGCCCGTCTAAGCTCTGGTGGCAGATAATGATGAAGAAAAGCTTCTGTAAACTCCCGCCATACTGCTGGAGGGGCATCCTCACCTCTGGACAATTCCCAAGACTCGTACCAATTAACTGCAACATCTTGGAGTCTATAGGAAGCTAGCTCAACTGACTCAGTCACAGTGGCCTTCATTACCCTTAACGTCCTCTGCATTCTCTCAATAAATACCTAAGGGTCCTCGTTTGGATCTGCCCCCGTGAATACCGGAGGGTCTTAATTAATGAAATCACGAACCCTCGCACTGACGGACCTATCTGCATGACCAATACCTACTTCCTAATGCCGAGCCTGTGCGACTACTAATCGAGTTTATAACTGAATAGCATCCCTCATCTCCTGACCCAGTGCATTCGGCTGAGGGGCTGAACGTACAGGGGCAGGCGCTGGAGCTGGTGCCCCTCGGAGCTCTCCTGGAGAGGGCGGGGTATGTGAAGTTTGAGATGGAATCTCACTATGAGACTCTCCCCGAGCCCTGATAACTCATGGCGCTCGACTAGTAGTCTCACCACCCATGAACTTTCCCTTCCGGGTGGCTGTAGGCTTCGGAGGCATCACTGAAAGCGTAAGATATCATTAGGAACATAAATTCTTATATCGCACGATCTAAGATAAGAAAAGGGAATAACATCCAATATGTCATGTAGCCTCTTGTCTATAAGTGTGGTGCAAAACACACCCATAAACAAGAATCTACTAGACACAGTCTGTAGACAACCCTAGGACAGAACTGCTCTAATACCACTTTTGTCACGACCCAAACCGATGGGCCGTGATGGGTGTCCGAATCCTACATGTCAAACATCCTTAAGCATGCATTTAAGATATAAACATGAATAACATACGTGAGGAAACCTGTCCAAAAGATATATACATATACATATGGAATACAGTGGGACAAGCCGGCAAGGTTGCTATAGACAACTATATACCCAAAACTGGAAGCCGACAAGACCGCATAATTTGGATCATGCCAAAAATAAAGAAGTGATAGCCTTAACATACCTGGAGTAGGGAAAATTCGTATGATATTCTTGGAACAGGTTGCACCGTACTTCTTTAGAACCGCAAAATTTCATGTTGCTATGGTGCTAATAATTCCTGTTGGAATTGTTTGGTTGCAAGAAGTTTTGAAAACCTATAGGAATTGATAACGTTCTGATTGTAGGAATTTTGAACGAAATTTCGTTGCTAGCTTTGCAAAAGGGAAGTGTCTTGTTAGAATGATGTGTTTTGGTTACTAACGTTGCTAACTAAGAAAATATTAGAAGGGAGGTGTCTTGTTAGAATGATGTGTTTTGGTTACTAACGTTGCTTACTAAGAAAATATTAGAAGGGAGGTGCCTTGTTAGAATGATGTGCTTTGGTTACTAATGTTGCTAACAAAGAAAATATTAAAAGGGAGGTGTCTTGTTACTAACATATTGTCTTGCCACCTAATTACAAATGACTAAGAGTCATATTCTTAGGAAGTTTCTTGCTGCCACGTGGGGGTGGGGTGGAAATTTTAAATTTTTATCCACTAACTTATTAATTAATTAGGTAATATCCCGCTACCCGATAATTAATCAATTACCCGCATAATTATGAATTGTCTCAAATTACTTAAAAGTTCTACTTATTTTTTTAATATACCTTATACATCATACTATCGCAGTCATATGGTACCTTGTATGGTACTAGTCCGTAAATATCGGGTATAATAGCTCGGACCGTATTTTATCCCAAATCGACAACCTTCAATGAAACTTATTTTCTTTAATTTGTGTATCCTTCATACTTCATGGAACTTACTTATTGCTTGTTATAAATAGCATAAAAATGTTAACCTCAAGATAATCTCATCCCCGAGTCTATGTCGATTAACTGAAGGCGAAACTTTAACATACGAAAATGCGAGATGTAACAGTAGTGACATCCCTTTTGCTTGGGGACACTGCGTTTTATGCCCGCAGGTCCCGATAGACAAGTTGAGAGTCCTCCAAGTAGGGTATCAGCTCAGCGAAAGGTGTTGGTGTGATCTATTTGCTCCGGAGTTGCTTATTTGGTCAGTATGATTTGGATATGTAATGATTAGTATGGCGGGGCCCTGTCCCCACCTTTTTGGTATTTATCTACTCTTAGAGGCTTGTAGACATATGTCATGTACGGGAACGATTATATGGCCTTGTCGGCCTATGTTCAGTATACGAGTGATTATTTTTGTCTTATAGGCCCGTATGTCATATGTATAAGTCGGTACATCATGTTGGGTCATCCAATGTGGAGTATTTCCACATGTTTTATTTTACTTATCTCACGACAACCTATCCGGCTCATTTACCTATGATAGTATGATATGCAGTCCCTAGGAAATAGGGGCGTCAGTACGAATAACGTACCGACTATGTAAGGCATAAAAATCAGTACATAAAAGATATAAAAGAAACATGGAGTAAAGGAATACGCCTGTAAGTCTACATAAATTTGTGAATCCTGAAATATTTATAAAGTCATCATGCATGTGCATATAAATATCGTATCATGCGTAGGTATATATGTACATAACATCATCAAGCCTCTGAGGGCATCCCATCATATCATCTCGGCCTCTGTGAGCGAAATTATTAGCGTATACTGACTGATCAAGTGGTGGTGTGTATATAACGATGTAAACTTTTCCCATATCCCATATACATATAATATACGCATATATAACGCCATCTAGTCATGTGTAAATGTACTTGTATAAATGAATGAAATGCATAAGAAGTAAGTTAATAAAATTTCTCGGAATATCATAAGATCAATATGCCTTCAGATAAACTTTATCAACTATGTATTTCTCCGAGACCCATGAACAGAAGATATAATATAACATGTGGAATCAAGAACATAGGCACCCCTAGTGCTTCTATGAACAGAGACATTTATGAAAGTTGTGCATTTACTTGTTTCGTTTGTATCATATGGATCATGCCAAAAAGAACGAAGGGATAGCCTTAACATACCTGAGCCGATTCTCTTGACAATCCCTCTAACACACGTCAATTGCGACAAAACATATAATGACGGATCAAAGTAGGGAAAAATCCGCATGATATTCTTGAGAAATATTGTACCATACTCCCTTACAATCACAATTTCACGCTGCTATAGTATTATGCAGTTTCATATGAATTGTTTTGAGGCTCCATCCGTTACTTAGCAAGCATAACACCACACTTTAATGAGGTAGGAAGATATCTTATCATTGTGGGTTCATAAGAACTTTTGGTGAAGCTACATCCATTACCTTACAACATATACCTTTTCCTTTAATGACATATGTATGTGTCTTTATCATAGGTGTGGGCCCCATTTATGTGATGACTTAGCCAACAAATTCCCGAACTATGCCACCTAGCCCCTAGCCAAAGAGTCATTGTTACCTAAATCCCTTGCTGCCATGTTGGGTCTCCACTAAGCTTATCCACAAATTCTAATTACCTTTTTGATCTCCCACTAAAAATTAATAATTAACTAATTATCCACATAATTAAGAATTATCTCAAATTACTTAAAATACTAATCACTTTTAACATACTTTATACACCTTACTATCATGGTCATGTGGTACCTTGTATAGCACTAGTCCATAAATACCGGGTATTATAGCTTGGACCGTATTTTATCGCAAATTGACAACCTTCAACGAAACTCATTTTCTTTGATTCGTTTATCCTCTAACCTTCGCGGCACTATATCACCTGTTATAAATAGCATAAGTGCTTATAACCTCAAAAATAATCTCATTCCCGAGCCTACGTCGATTAACTTACGATGAAACTTTAATGTATGAAAACGCGAAATGTAACAGTTTCGTTCTTGATAATTCAGGAGATTTCTTGAATACTAAGAGCGAAAAAAAAACAAGTAAAAGAAAAACAAAAAAGAAATGAATATCAGTTTAAAAAGAAAAAAAAGAATTGCTTGCTCTCTAGGAAATTTCTTTTGTAACTAATTTGTTTCCAAAAAACTATTAAAGGAAACAAGAAGAGGGGATCCCATATTTCAAAGATAAGATAAAAATTTAATTTTTCTTACTCTTTCTAATCTAAATATATAATCCTTTCCTTTTTGTTCGTGTCTTGTTTCAACCGAGCCTTATAGTTCTAGGATTTGGTTCTTCTTCCATTTGTTCCCCAAAAATTTATATTTTACTACTAAGAACTTTATACGAGTTGGGTTTAACTATAAATCTACAAAGTATTTTGTTCAAAGGTTATTTCGAGAGGTAGTGATAATGAACGAAGGGTTCTTCAAGAAGCCGAAATCAAATCAAGATATGATTTTACCTTGCAAGATATGCATCATCAATTCGAAAGGTGGAATTTGCAACTCCAAAAGATGAGGGACACCATTGCTGAGCAAAATGATACAATAGCTGAACTTAGAAAGGAAAATAATATGCGGCCCCAAGCTAGGAGAAATGTACCCCTTGCTCCCATTGTAAATCAAGAAAACCCTATAGATGATTTTAATGATATTGATTTTGATAGGGCAGGAATAGATAGGAGGGGACAAAGAGGTAGAGTAGAAGATGATAATATATGTAGTATAAAGATGAAGATTGTACCTTGATTGGGAGAGAAAGGTTGAAGCCATCTTTGGCTGTCACAACTACTCTGAGGGTAAGAAGGTTAAACTTGTTGTTGTTGAGTTTTCTGACTATGCTGTTATTTGGTGGAAAAAGCTTACTAGGGACATATTGCAAGAAGGACAAGCACCAATTGCTACTTGGGCTGAGATGAAGAGGGTGATGAGAAAGAGATTCATACCATCACACTTTCAAAAAGAGCTACAACAACGTCTTCAAACATTGAAGCAAGGGTCCATGTCTGTGGATATTTTAAGGCTATGGATATGGCTATGATTCAAGCTAATTATATGGAGGAACAAGAGGCTACAATGGCTAGGTTTTTAAATGGTTTAAATAAGGAAATAACTGATGTAGTTAAATTACAACAATATGTAATAATAGATGAGTTAGTTGATTTGTCTGTAAAGGTAGAAAATCAAAATAAAAAAAAGCAAACTAGCTCGTGGAAAGGTCGGTCAAACACCATCTCCAAGAAGCCATGGCAGAATCAAGAGATGAAGAGTTCTTCTAGACCTCAAGAAGACAAGGATAAAGGTAAATTTGAGAACAAAGAGGGAGGTAAAACCTTTAACCCTAAACCTTTTACACCTTCTAGTTCTATTCAATGTCATAAATGTAAAGAAGGGGACATATGATGCATGAATATCCAAGTAGAAGAAACATCATTCTTAGAGAAGATGGAGGATATGAGAGTGAAAAAAGTGAGGGAGAAGAAGAGGGAGATGTGAGCAATGAAGATCATATAGAACTACCTAATAATGGCATGATTGGGGTAGTTAGGAGGATTATGACTATCAATTTGGGAAGCAATAGTGAAGAACAAAGGGAGAATATATTCCATACTAGGTGTGGGATAAATGGGAAAACTTGTTCTATGATCATTGATAGTGGTAGTTGTGCTAATGTAGTGAGTTCCTACTTTATGGAAAAATTGGGACTTGCATGCATGAAACACCCTACTCCCTATAGACTCCAATGGTTAAATGATAGTGGTGAACTAAAGGTAAACAAATAATGCATGATTTTATTCAATGTTGGTAGATATGAGGATGATATTCTTTGTGACATAATCCCTATGCAAGCTTGTCATATCTTACTGGGTCGTCCTTGGCAGTATGATAGGAATATTTTTCAGGATGGAAGGAAGAATAAATATTCTCTTGAGCTAAATGGCAGGAAATTTACTCTTGCACCTTTATCTCCTTCTCAAGTGTTTGAAGATCAGAAGAGATTAAGGGAAACAATGGAAAAACCAAGGGGAGGGATAAAAAGTGAGCTTGAGGAAAAAGAAAAGAAAGGAGGCCAAGAGTTAGAAAAAAGAGAGATGACCGAGAGAAAGAGGGAGAGGGCAACAATTTGAGATAAGAGGTAAAAAGGGGTTTGAATGAAAAAATAGAAAGTCTTGGTGAGAGGAAAGAGGCTAAGGAAAAGAAAAAAAGAGTTTCTATATAAAAGCCAAAGAGTGTTTAAATGCAAGAAAAGAGGGGTTGCCCATAATACTACTTACTTACAAAGAAGCTTTGATTAATTCTGAGTTACTAACTTCTTCTTTGCCAAGTAGTATTTCTTCTATTTTGCAGGATTTTGAAGATGTCTTTCCTGAAGATATTCCTAATGGACTGCCACCTTTGCATGGAATTGAGCATCAAATTGATTTTATTCCTGGATCACAAATTCCAAATAGGCCTGCTTATAGGAGTAATCCTAAAGAGACAAAACAGCTTCAAAGGAAAGTAGAGGAGTTGCTTGAGAAAGGCTTTGTCATAGAGAGCATGAGCCCTTGCTATGTTCCCGTCCTATTGGTACCAAAAAAGGATGGAACTTGGAGGATGTGCGTGGATTGTAGAGCAATCAACAAGATAACGGTAAAGTATCTCCATCCTATTCCTCGTCTTGATGACATGTTGGATTAATTACATGGATCCAAAATCTTTTCTAAAATTGATCTAAAAAGTGGTTACCATAAGATTCGAATGAATCCTGTAGATAAATGAAAAACTGCTTTTAAGACCAAATATGGGTTTTATGAGTGGTTAGTTATGCCTTTTGGTTTGACTAATGCACCTAGCACTTTCATGAGATTAATGAATCATATCATTAAGGATTTTCATGGAAAATTTATTGTGCTGTACTTCGATGATATCTTGATCTTTTCTAACACTTTAGAAGAGCATGTAGAACACCTAAAACAAGTTTTTGAAGTTCTTAGAAAGTAACTTTTGTTTGCTAATCTTAAAAAGTGTACTTTTTGTGTGGATCGTATGATTTTCTTGGGTTTTGTGGTTAGTTCTAATGGAGTTGAGGTTGATGAAGAGAAAATCAAAGCAATAAAAGAATGGCCTAAACCTACGAGTGTAACTAAAGTTAGGAGCTTTCATGGACTTGCTAGTTTTTATAGGAGACTTGTGAGAGACTTTAGCACCATTGCTTCTCCTTTAACTGAAGTTATTAAAAAGGATAAGATTTTTACATGGGGAAAAGAACAAGATGATGCTTTTAACTTGTTGAAAGAAAAGTTATGTTCTGCTCCATTGTTACAATTGCCTGATTTTTCTAAATCTTTTGAAATTGAATGTGATGCTTCTGGCAAAGGAACAAGTGATGTTTTGATACAAGATTCTAAACCTATTGCCTACTTTAGTGAGAAGTTGAGTGGAGCCACATTGAACTATTCCACTTATGACAAAGAGCTATATGCTTTGGTAAGGGCTTTAGCCACATGGCAACATTACTTGTGGCCAAGAGAGTTTGTCATTAAAACTTACCATGAATCCTTGAAATACTTGAAGAGTCAAGGTGATAACAACACGATAGGGGATTCAAGAATTACTAAAGAAAAACAAGAAAATCAAGAAACGTGCGGAAGCTAAAAGAAAACAGGGAAACGAAAAAGAAGACAGATTTTAAAGATAGATTGAATTCAAGAAAGAGTTTCTTGAATTCAAGAAGTCTATTCTTGAAGTTGAATCCTAGCAACAACAACTAGCTAACGAAGAACTAATCGCCTTTGGTAGAGAATTAAAAACAAGAGATAGATTGTGAAACACGACCCTTTAGAATAACAAGAACAACAATAAGCTTAAACTTATCACCTTTCTTGAATACCTAGAAGTGATCTAAGATTTCGAAAATGGTTTAATCTTACAACCTTAAGTTGATTCTTGAAGGTTGAAGAATAAATCCAAGAGTAGCCACACACAAGAGTGCAAGAAAAATCTCACATTTTTTGTTGATATTGTCTGTAATAATTTTCCCTAACAATAAAGAAGACACCCCTTTATATAGAAAGGGAGTCACGAAATTCTACCACAAAAACAAAGAAAGAAAGTCCTAACTACTTTGAACAAAAGTCCAACTAACTTAGGATAGGATCTTGAAAGTCCAAAACCAATCTTGGAAATCTTAGAAATCTTGGAAAAGAAAGAAAGTCCTAACTACAGGATAGGATCTTGAAAGTCTAAAACCAATCTTGGATAGAATCTTGAAAATCTTGAAGGAAATTTGGCACGCAACTTGTCACTAACTTGTACTCAACTTCTAGCACGATTACTGTACCCTTCTTTGACATCAAGTAAGTCCTTTTTATATTATAAAAACGTGACTTCATGTAGGACTAATTGGACTGCAAGTTTGGACACATTTTAGTTGCCAAAATGGTCCAAAAGTTGACTAATTAGGACCTTCTTCAAAGGATGTCTCTTGGGATCAAATACTCCTCTTCTTGGACATAAATTTGGGCCATAAAACAATTGTAACACCTAGCCAATTCACATCCTTAATCCTTGAGCCCTTCCTCCCAATTAACAACTTCATTATTTGCACTTGAAGTCTAATGACCTTGCTTTGCAACACTTTAGCTTGACATCTTGTTAAAGGCCCTCTTTGAGATTCCAAAGCTTCATCCTTGTATTTGAATAGATTTGATAGATTTGAGCTTCCTAGGATGCTATCATTCTTCTCTTCTTGAAGAAAATTCATCCTCAAATTTCGACCTTGCAAGAAAAAGAAAACACGCACTAGTAAATGGCATCCACTAATCTGAAAAAATAGTAGGAATAAAACAAGATAGTGACTATGTGTCCATTTAACCCAACTAATCCTAATAGGTGTAAATACTCCCTTATAAAGCATATGGACTGTCACGACCCAAACCGATAGGCCGTGACGGGCACTCGATACCTTACTCAACCGAGTACCAACATTACATATCAATCTTATAGTACTGTCATTGGCGAATGGGCCAAACGGCCGTCATGGGTTAACCAGAATAAACATAAGGTAATACTCAATATAAGATAACCCAATCTGAAATAAAAACTTATACGTGTGACATAGGGCGTATAAGACCAAAATTATACTAAACATAGGCCGACAAGGCCGTACAATCTTTCACATACACGACATATGTGTACAAGCCTCAAAGAGTACATAAATGTCATAAAGGTCAGGACAGGTCCCCGCCATACTAGTCAATACATGTCCTAATCATACTGACCACATAAGCAACTCCGGAGCAAATGGAGTGCACCAACATCTTCCGCTGAGCTGATAGCTGTCACGCCCCAAAATCGAAAAGCGCGACCGGCGCTCAACCGAGTGAACCCGACCGAGCAAGCCCATTAGATTCCTTCTACCCAAACTCATTCATGAATAAGGAGAATATATGTTTTCCTTAATTAAACAATAAAGTGGTCATGTCTGCAATTACCAATTTCTTACCATAAGTTTCACCATTTTTAAAGTCTCAAATGGACAAGTAATACAACCACAACATAGCATAGTTTGTCTTTCCCAGCACCAATACACAACCCACACTATGTCTATGGAGCCTCTATAGATAAAGAAGAGTACAATGATAATGCCGGCAATAAGGCCCCGGCTATACCTCAAACAGAATACACAAAGTACAAAAGATTCATGTCCTCGGAATGAAGTGGGGCTCACCAAGTCAACGGGGAAGAAGGTGCACTGCTATCACTGACCAATATCTCCTATTGTGGAACCACCTGCATCTATTGAAAGATGCAGCGCCCCCGACAAAAGGGACGTTAGTACTGTCGAATAGCACTAGTATGTATAACTAAACACCCTCTCAATAGAATGACAAATAATACAAACAAGATTATCATAATATCAATGAAAGCCTTAATTAACATCAAACCTCAATTTAGGATCAAGACAGTGTTCAAATTAATTTCCATATCTCATATTGGGAGATTTTTAGTATCGATATACCATTGTCTACAATACCAGTACCACCGTATTCTCAGTACGGAGTCTGATCACGACCCGATCGGCTAGGCTATCTCATTAGAGACATAAAACACAATTACTCTCAATATCAATACCACTGTCTTTAACACGGAGTCCGATCATGACCCGATCGGCTAAGCTATCCATTAGGGACATCGACCACAATCACAATTTCGATTACAATTTCTAGCACAATCACCACCATGTGTGCGGCATGGTATCGGATCACGACCTGATCAGCTAGGCTGTCTTATTTGAGACATCAACCTTTTTATATCAATCATCGCATTTCATAATACTTTCACATCTTTTCATTTCATTGGCACTAGTGGCCATAATTATAAGATCATTCTTGGCAGGTTGGCCATATTCAGTATTTCATGCTCATCTTATCAATTTCAAATATGATCCTCATCATCAACAACAAACACAATTCAAATCAAAGTGTGTAGTACACATGTGAGCAATTTAGAGTCTAATGCACATAGATATATTTCACAAAATTTGTCATAATAGCCTTCATTTGAACTTGACTTAAAGTCGAAACATTATTAATGCACAACCCATTTTATAACGCATCCTCAATAGGTAACATAACATGAATAGAGCATTTGGGATGCTTGTTGAACATATATCTTTCAACCCAATCTTACTTGGAATAGCCAATTTCATAATGAATCACTCGGGACTTACATAATTTACATGAATATCGTGGGATTCAATTCTAAGAGAAAAGTCTCGCCAACATACCTCAATTGAGCTTCCTTAAACTCTAAAATGTTCCGAAATTCTTAGCAACTTCAATCTATTTTAGAAATATAACAATTGAATCAAAAGTAGGAAGATGATCATGGTTCTAGCTCATTTGAGCATTTTATCAAACACTAGGTGTGCACAAGGTTTCAAGGTCGTTTTATGGAGGATTCCATCATCCCACAACCCAATCTTTACCATGCTTAGTTCAACAAATTTCCTACACCCCTTGATATCACATGCATGTAAAATAATCAAGTTTCATGCCCAAAAATTATCTTGCTAATTACCCATTTTCAGATGATTTCGAAATTAAGTTTTAGGGTGTAGAATCTTTCCTCTAGGATGAAGACCTAGTGAGCTTGCCGTTTTAATCTTCCAAAACTTGAGCAAGAATTAAAGAACAATTATTAAAGAATACCTTCTCACTCTAGAGCACTCTCTCTCACTCTAAAATGTCAGATAATATCTCAAAAATGGCCCAAAATGTGTATTTAACGAAGTAGGGTCGGGCTTTAAAAATCCAAAAATAAAGCTCCGGAACAGGTTCTGCGGTCGCATATGCGACCACATAATGGTTATGCGAACCGCATATCGGTCTGAGTCTGCGGTCACTATGCGATCCGCATAACTGTTCTACGGTCGCATAGTGCACCGCATAACAGTTATGCGGTCGCATAGTCGATCACATAATTGCTTCCAACTGACCCAATTAACTGCCTTACTCTCCGGCCATTATGCAGTCTGCAGAGTAATTCTGCGGTCGTATAATGGACCGCAGAAATGTACTTTTCCGCCAAAAATTTTCCTTTATTTTCCTATAATACTCAACACGTAAAACCAATTCGGCACCACGAAATATTATTTTCTTTTGTAAAATTTTACGGGGCCTTACAATAGCCTACTTGGAGGACTCTCGACTTATCTATCGGGACCTGCGGGCATGAAACGCAACGTCCCCAGGTAAAAGGGACGTCAGTACAATTAATGTACCGTGTATGTAATGAAATGAAAATCAGTAAATAATAGACATGAGATAAACATGGAGTAAAAGACATGACATGTATGTCTGAATAACTCTGTGTAACTCTGTGAATCATTAATATTTACAATGTCATTATATGCATATAAATATCATGTCATGCTTAAGTATATGCGTTCATAATATCATCAAGACTCTGAGGGAATCCCATCATATCATCTCGGCCACTATAGGAAAATTATCAACGTATACCAGTTGATCGGGTGGTGGTGCATATATAACGTCATAACCTTTTTCCATATCCCATATACATATAATATACGTGTATATAACGCCATCTGGTCATGGGTCAATGTACATGTATAATTGCAAGAAATACATAAGAAATACGTTACTAAGATTTCTCGGAATATCATAAAATTAATATGCCTTTCGGATAAGTTTTATCAAATACATATTTTTCTGAGACCCATGGACAGAAGATATAATAATAATTCACATGGGGAATCGAGAATATAGATACCCCTAGTACTTCTATGAATAGAGTCATTTATGAAAATTATGCGTTTATTTATTTTGTTTGTATCGTATGGATCATGCCAAAAGAAAGAAGGGATAGCCTTAACATACCTGAACCGATTCTCTTGACAATTCCTCTAACACACGTCTTCTTGAGAAAGATTGCACCGTACTCCCTTAGAATCGCAAACTCCCGTTGCTATTATGCTAAGAAGGTTTGTATGAATCTCTTGCTGAAGCTATTTACGTGAATTGATCATATTCTTGCACTCTCTTTTGTGAATTGATCATATTCTTGTTGAAGCTTCATTCGTACATTGTAGTCATAGCCCTTTTTCATTTTGTGAATTTAGAGAGCAATTCAATTTGCTGAAGCCTTTTCATTTTGTAGTCATAAGGCTTAATAGCATCTTTCCACCAATAATGAGATAAGATGTTTATTTCTTTAATGTTGCCACCTTGCACAAAAATGACTTAAGAGTCACTTAGTGGATCAAATGTGGCTGCCACGTTGGGCTTATCCATTCCCAACCAATTAACCACCAACTTCTTAATTAATTGATAATCTCCCACTAAAATTAATAATTACCCAATTATCCACATAATTAGAAATTATCTCAAACTATTTAAAATACTACTCACTTTTAACACACTTTGTACACCTTACTATTATGGTCATGTGGTACCTTGTATGACACTTTTAACACACTTTGTATACCGAGTATTATAGCTCGGACCATATTTTTTCTCAAAATATCAAACTTCGACGAAAACTCATTTTCTTTGATCCGCTTATCCTCTCACCTTCACGAATTCACCTATCACTTGTTGAAATAGCATAATACTTATAATTCCAAAATAATCTCATTCCCGAGCTTACGTCGATTAACTTACGATGAAACTTTAACGTACAAAAATGCGGGATGTAACATCTCATTTCCGAGCTATCATCAATTTATATATGGCGTACTTTCACGTACGAAAATATGAGGTGTAACATCATTCCCCCCTTTGGAACATTCGTCCTCAAATATTGACTGATGCACTTATCATGCTCATAACCCATAGCTTTTGCGAATACTTTAGTACTCCTCTTGCCATCTAGGCAACTGTTTTGTGAATGAATCCCAAAGGCCAGGGCATTACCCCCTTTAAGGCCTCTTTCTTACACCATGACTTGTGGTCGGAATCCTTCCAATCTCGTAATTGTTGCTACCTTCTATCATGCAGCATGTACGACTCTAACCTTGTAAGTGCGCCTATGCGACTCTTCTCTCCTTTTTTCTCCAGCTTTTAGTCAATCTCTAGGCCTCACTTTGTAAACATATACAGAGCTTGATAAGATGTCCCTCTGGGCATCTATGGGTATACTGAAGTTCTTCAATTGGTACTTTATTGAACTTACGAATATTGCTATACCCTATTACATAGATCTGTTTATCCATACGTATGACTTTACTGCCATGACTCTTACTTTGATTTATCGTTACTGAGGTCTGCTACCAAACTCCAGGTTACTCTCGTTGCTTATCCTATATGCATAAATCTAAGTCCTTAATGCTTCTTCATTACTGTTCATCTTAGGAATGATGGCCAAATCTCATCTCATACTTTATAACTTTTATCCATCCATTGTTGATTCACCTCAATATTGATCTACAATCTACCACTAATAACTTGAAACCTCTTACGTAATCACTAGGGCTCACACTGCATCAAGGAACATTTGAAGTAATTTTCTTGATCCACCTGGGGGCGATACCATACGTCCATAACCGTATTTCATAGCATCCCAATGTGATTCACCTTACGCGGGTATTTTAATCCTGTACAATTCATGAAATCATTACTCAATCGAAGGTCCAAACGTCATCCTTCTTCTATCACAATTATACCGTCATTCTACTACCAGGGCAGCATTCCATTTCTTCTAAATGCTACTAGTCTTAGACTCCTTTGAGTTCATTCAGGCTATACTGGGCTTTCTATAACTTAGAGAAACCATCAGCTCTTTGTTTTCAAGGGCTTAATCCCGAGGACTTATCCATTCTCGTCACCTTCTCACTCGCCCTTTCTTATCCTTATTCCTGTCTTCCTAAAACCTTGTCGCTTTACCATGCTTTAGCTTGCGACCTACACATATCTATTTATACTACTCGCAACTTTCCTTGAACTTGCTTGCACCCTAGATTTTCTTATGTTATTCTGAACATCAAGTGAGACATCACATCGTCTCAAACTCTTCTTTACTCTTTTAACTAGTCCTCTCGGTACCTAGAAACCATAGGCTAGAAGATATTCCACTGACGATGCCGCTATCATTTCTGGATACTTAATCCCAACGCTTCTAGTCCTTCATCTTGAAGTTATAGATTATTCACAACTTTCTGCACCTGAGTATCTCGTACGTTGTTCACCTTTACCTTACTTGCCTTAAAATCTCGCATCACATCTTCTATTTCCTTCATGACCTCCCTTCCATATAGGTAACATTCACATCCACAACTTGAAGCTCTATTATAATACCTGCACCTCTGGCGTATACACAATCTGGTGGGAGCTTCATACTGACTTCTTATGAGGCTGGTACTCTTCTAACTAGCTTTCTCGTAAAGGATTTATGGAATACGGTTGTTGTACTATCTCTCTTGTACCTCTGATATTAAGGGTGATTATTCAATATTTTCAATCACGATTTCTATAATTTTCTAGGTCCAATAATCAGACTCCTGATTTACTTGGTTGATGTAACTATTTAGTTTCCTCTTCCTTCTGATCAACCTTTATGTCGGCTTAAGCTATCTTCCAATTTACGGCTCCTGGTATTAGTTATTACTTTAGCCTTTCATGGTGCTATGGAATATCTATGATACAATCTCCTGACAATTCAATCCTTTGTCTATGCCCTAGGCTCAATTCTTTCTTTTAACTTATACCAGAGTCTTCTACGGCTATATGAATGTCAATATATATGGTGCATGGATAGTACTCCAAAATTTTAAGTGTGTTCATAATGTAACTATCTATGGATCGTTGATCGAATAATTCCTTTCGTTCCATCTTAGATTTCTTTAAACGTAGGCAATTACTTTTCCTGGTCTTTCTGCCCCCTTGTTGCGTGCATACTTAGCTCATCTTAGTTCCCACGCATGCCGGAATTTTGTGCAATTCATATGGTCTCGAATATTACTTTTGGTTTCATTTCTCGCCAATTAGCCACGATAGGTGCCACTTTCTTATGGAGTGCATACAATTTTGTTGTGAGATTGTTGTTACACGACCATTTCCTCTTTAGGTCACTGTGCTTAGGTTGAAGCCTTCTTCCTTATTTCCTCAGCTAGTCTTACATTGTAGTACTTAAGGACCCTATGACTCTTGTAAAGCTGCGAGCTTATTACATCGAATACGCGATGGAATTTTTGATGTCCTTCCTCGCCTATAATTATCTGTAGTTACCTAATTACCTCCATGTCCTTGTGCTTACAGGGTTGCTTCGAAATTGATAATTTGACTGTCTTCCCAGTGGGACTCTCTTTTATTTCCATAACACTCATACGTACCTTTACTATCCCAACTCCTATCTGAATATTTTTCAAGGATCACAAGGTCATACCAGTGAGACTGAATTCCCCATGTTGGGGTTAACTATGTTTATCTTGCACGATCTGTTGATTTGTCTGTATCCTCTTGTCTAGCCATAACTAGGCTCTTCCTGAATCAACTGCTAACTATTCGTTGGCCCATTCTCATATCAACATTCCACGTAATCTTTCTTGGGTTATTTCCTTTGTCTTCACTTACGTCTCGCACTAGCTCCTTATTTATCAATAACATCTTGGGCAGAATCTCCTCAACATCGTGCTTGCATAATGTTCTAGAATCATAGCATATCTGTAGGATTTGGGTAAGTGCACGCTCATTCCTTTTTCATTTTTATCGCATTCTTCCTTTACCATTCCATAATTACTAGAACTATTTAATTCTGACTTTATGCCACATCACTCCATATTCCCCCCTTTAGGGGAGTACTAAGAGTTGGAGCTACGACGATCTACCTATAGATGTTTTACCTCTTCATCTTTGGCATTTTTTCACATCATCCATGACCCTTACTCGCTGTCACGACCCAAACCGATGGGCCACGACGGGCACCCGGTAGCTTACTCAACCGAGTACCAACATAACGTATCTTTTCGTATCATACTATCATAGATAACTGAGCCAGAGAGGCTGCCATGAGATAAGTAGAATACAACATGAAATACCAACTTATACATAAGACATACGGGCCTATAAGACCAAAATAACCACTCGTACACTGAACATAGGCCGACAAGGCCATACAGTCTTTTACGTACATGGCATTATCTACAAGCCTCTAAGAATACATATTTGTCATAAAGGTCGAGACATAGCCCCGCCATATCAAACAATACACGTCTAAATCATACTGACTAAACAAGCCACTCCGGAGCAAATTGAGCGCACCAACACCTTTCATTGAGCTGGTAACTTACTTGGAGGGCTCATAACCCGTCTATCGGGACCCGCGGGCATGAAACGCAGTGTCCCGAGGCAAAAGGGATGTCAGTACAAATAATGTACCGAGTATGTAAGGAATGAAAATCAATAAAATAATAGACATGATAGAAACATGGAATAAAAGACTCAACATGTAAATCGGAATAACTCTGCGAATCATTGATATTTACAATGCCATGCATATGCATATAAATGTCATACCATGCATAGGTATATGCGTTCATAACATCATCAAGCCTCTGAGGGCATCCCATCATATCATCTCGGCCACTGTGGGCAAATCATCAACGTATACCAGCTGATCAGGTGGTGGTGCGTATATAACGCCGTAACCTTTTCCCATATCCCATATACATATAATATACGTGTATATAATACCATCTGGTCATGGGTCAATGTACAATGTACATGTATAAATGCATGAAATGCATATGAAACACGTTAATAAGATTTCTCGGAATGTCATAAAAATAATATGCATGTCGGATAAACTTTATCAAATACGTATTTTTCTGAGACCCATGAATAGAAGAAATAATAATAATTCACATGAGGAATCAAGAATATAGACACCCCTAGTATTTCTATGAATAGAGTTATTTATGGAAGTTCTGCGTTTGCTCATTTCGTTCGTGTCGTATAGATCATGCCAAAAAGAAAGAAGGGATAGCCTTAACATACCTGAGTAGATTCTCTTGAGAAAGATTACACCATATTCCCTTAATATTGTAAAATCTCACGTTAATTAAGGTTCTCTGAAATCTTGGGTTTTTGAAGTGTTGAAGACGCTATGGAATATCAGGGCAGCATTTCATTTCTTCTAGATGCTATTATTAGTCTTAGATTCTTTAGAGTTCATTCAGGCTATACTGAACTTTCTATAAATTAGAGAAACCCATTAGCTCTCTTGCTTTCATGGGCTTAATCCCGAGGACTTATCCATTCTCGTCACCTTCTCACTCTCCCTTTCTCGTCCTTACTCCTGTCATAAAACCTTGTCGATGTACTATACTTTAGCTTGCGACCTATACTTATCTATTTATACTATTCGCAACCTTCCTTCAACTGGCTTGCACCATAGATTTCCTTATGTTATTCTGGAACATCAAGTGAGATATCACATCGTCTCTAAGTCTTCTTTACTCTCTTAATCAGGCTTCTCAATACCTAGAAGCCACGGGCTGGAAGACATGCCATTTTTGATGCCACTATCGATACTGAATCCCAGCGCTTCTAGCCTTCTATCCGAAGTATGGACTATTCCCAACCTTCTGTATCTGAATATTTCGTGCGTCGTTCACCTTTACTTTACTACCTTAAAATCTTGCATTGTATCTTCTATTTCTTTCATGACCCCCCTTCCACATAGGTATAGTTTACGTCCATAACTTGAAGCTCTATTATAATACTTGCACCTCTGGTGCATACACAACCCGGTAGGAGCTTCATACCGACTTCTTATGAGGCTGGTACTTCTTCTAACTGGCTTTATCAAAGAGCCATTATAGAATATGGCTACTAAACTATCCCTCTTGTACCTCTGATATCTAAGAGTAATCCTGCAACGTTCTCAATCACGAGTCTTCTGGGTCCAATAATCAGATTCCTGATTTACTTCGTTGATGTAACTCTTTAGTTTCCTCCTCCCTTCTGATCAGTCTTTATGTAGGCTTAAGCTATCTCTCGATCTGCGGCACATGGTATCAATTATTACTTTTAGCCTTTCATGGGTGCTATGGAATATACATGATACAATCTTTTAAAAATTCAATCTTTTATCTATGTCCTGGGCTCAATCCTTTCTTTTAACTTATACCAGAATCTTCTATGGTTGTATGATTGTTAGTATATCTGCTGCATGGATAATATTCCGAAATCTTGTGCATTCAGAACGTAACTACTCTGGATCATTGATCGAATAATTCCTTTCGTTCTATCTCAAATTTCTTCAAATGTAAGCAATTTCTTTTCCAGGTCTTTCTGCCCATTGTTACGTGCATACTTAGCTTATCTTAGTTTCCATGCATGCCAGAGTTTTCGTGCAACTTCATATGATCTCGAATATTACTTTTGATTTTTTTCTTCCCGTTCAGTAGCCGCGGTAAGTGCCACTTTCTCATGGAGTACGTGTAATGTTATTGTGAGACTATTTTTACATGACCATTTCTCCTTCAAGTTACCATGTTTAGGTTGAAGCCTTCTTCCTTATTTCTTCAGCTAGTCTTTCATTGCAGTACCTCCACGCCCCTGTGCTTGTAGGGTTGCTTCTTGACTAATATTTTGACTGTCTTCCTAGTGGCATCCTCTTTTATTTCTGTAACACTCATACGGTACATTTAACTTTCCCAACTCTTATTTGAATATACCTCGAGTATTACAATGTTATATCTGCAAGACTGAATTCCCCACGTTGGGGTCCACTATGTTTATCTTGCACGATCTGTTGATTTGTCTGTATCCTCTTGTCTAGCCATAATTAGGCTCTTCCTAAATCAACTACTAACTACTCATTGGCCCATTCTCATATCAATATTTCGCGTAATCTTTCTTGGGTTATTTCCATTGTCTTAACTTACGTCTCCTACAGGCTCCTTATTTATCAATAACATCTCGGCAAGAACCCTTATTTCCTCTCTTTGATGTCGTGTTTGCATAATGTTCTAAAATTGTAGCATATCTGTAGGCTTTGAATACGTGCAATTTCATTGCATTTTTATCGCATTCCTTCTTTACCACTCCATATTACTACAACCACTTAATTCTAACTTAATATCGCGTCACTCCATATTCCCCCCTTTAGGGGAGTACTAAGAGTTGAAGCTACGATAATCTACCTATAGATGTTTTACCTCTTCATTTTTGGCATCTTTTCACATCATCGATGACCCTTACTCGCCTTGCGGTAATCCTTTTGTACTAAGGATAACGAAATTCCTTACTCGCGAGGGTGTCAATTACTATAACTGGTACACACAGTCTCTTAAACATAACTTTGCTCACATTGCTTGCTTTAGGGAAGCGTTCTCCTGAATGACAATTCTCTGAATTCCTCATGAATCTTCTTCTGTTGTCCATTCTGTTACCGCCAGAACGAAATCTGAAATTCTCATGATGTCGACCACTCACTTAGCCCCTAATTCATGTTTAGTATATCTTGTTCACCAGCCCATACTGATTTCTATTATTCTGAGGTCTAACTTTTCCTTCAGGTAGTCACGTTGGAGTCACGAACTTATTTCTCGAAATGAGGACATGACTTTATGGCCTATACTTTTTTGTTGTCTCAAGGCCTGTCACTTCTCCTCTTTTCCTTCCCTTGACCATAGACTCTGTAATACTGTCAATTTTTTGATCTACCGTTGTCATCCATGTATCACATCTTACTCATAATGCTCCATTAATTTACTTCTTATTTCTTGCTAACATTTCTGTCAATCACTTTATTCCGAAAACTTCGACAAGACATTCTTTTGCTTTTATCTCCCCTTGTCCACTGGCTCTTCGGGTTGCCTAACATTCTCTTTCTACTAGGGACGTGAGCCATACTAAGGTAATATTTATCCCTTCTAGGCTTCCAGTGCCTATCTGGGTATCTCAAAAGGAGATTTATTAGCACATTTGCAATATCTTTTGGAAATGTCAACTAACACAAATAATCCACCCATCATTTTTGGGTTACTCTAACCCCAGTCGGATCCTGATATCCCATCTTTCTCTTAAATAGACCTATCAGCCCCCATAGGGCATAACTAGAATGGGTGCGATCCATTGTATATATCTCTGTTGCTGTTGAAAGTAATTCAGAATGCTTATATTTCTCTGCTTGAATTGAAAATACTGTTAACCTTCATTAATTGGGTACCCCGTATCCTTCTTCACCTTGCTTCTTTTTCATGGTGAAACTTGTGTCTACCTTCCGATACTCTTATTCCTTTTTACTGTAAGAGTGGATAGATATTCTTGCCTTAGGGATCCTTATCAAGAAGCTTACACATCTTAGTACACACATGATCTGTTGGAGACCTTACATTTACTCATCATAAGCATGATGCAAAATTGAGTTCCTCTGACTCAACTCTTCCATAGCCACATTCAATACCTTACCAATTATCTTTCTCGATGTAGGAATCATCATATTATGAATAAGATAGAGTTTAGGAAACTGAGTTCTTACAACTGAGCTCTACCACACGATCTAGAGTAAGAAGAAAGAGTGACAGTCCTAAATGCCTTGTAGCCTCCTGCTTATAAGTGTGGTGCACGACACACCCATAAACAAGACTCTACTAGACACGGCTTGTAGACTCCCTAGGACAGAACTGCTCTGATACCACTTTTGTCACGACCCAAACCGATGGGCCGCGATGGGCACCCGGTACCTTACTCAACCGAGTAACAACATAACGTATCTTTTCGTATCATACTATAATAGATAACTGAGCCGGAGAGGCTGCCGTGAGATAAGTAGAATGCAACATGAAATACCAACTTATACATAAGACATACGGGCCTATAAGACCAAAATAACCACTCGTATACTAAACATAGGCCGACAAGGCCATACAATCTTTTACGTACATGACATCTGTCTACAAGCCTCTAAGAATACATATTTTTCATAAAGGTTAGGACATAAACCCGCCATACCAAACAATACACGTCTAAATCATACTGACCAAACAAGCAACTCCGGAGCAAATGGAGTGCACCAACACCTTTCGTTGAGCTGATAGCTTACTTGGAGGGCTCATAACCTGTCTATCGGGACCTACGGGCATGAAACCCAGTGTCCCCAGGCAAAAGGGATGTCAGTACAAATAATGTATCGAGTGTCTAAGGAATGAAAATCAGTAAATAATAGACATAATAGAAACATGGAGTAAAAGACTCAACATGTAAATTCGAATAACTCTGTGAATCATTGATATTTAAATTGCCATGCATATGCGTATAAATGTCATACCATGCATAGGTATATGCGTTCATAATATCATCAAGCCTCTGAGGGCATCCCATCATATCATCTCGGCCACTGTGGGCAAATCATCAACGTATACCAGTTGATCAAGTGGTGGTGCATATATAACGCCGTAACCTTTTCCATATCCCATATACATATATATAAATATATATACGTGTATATAACGCCATCTTGTCATGGGTCAATGTGCATGTATAAATGCATGAAATGCATATGAAACACGTTAATAAGATTTCTCGGAATGTCATAAAAATAATATGCATGGCAGATAAACTTTATCAAATATGTATTTTTCTAAGACCCATGAACCAAAGATATAATAATAATTCACATGGAGAATCAAGAATATAGACACCCCTAGTATTTCTATGAATAGACTATTTATGGAAGTTATGCATTTGCTCATTTCGTTCGTGTCGTATAGATCATGCCAAAAAGAAAGAAGGGATAGCCTTAACATACCTGAGTCGATTCTCTTGAAAAAGATTACACCGAATTCCTCAATATTGCAAAATCTCAAGTTAATTAAGGTGCTCTGAAATCTTGGGTTTTTGAAGTGTTGAAGACGCTATAAAATATCATACTTTGATGAAGAGCCTTGAAACCTCACGTTTTTAAGAATGGAGATGTGATTCTCATGTCTTTAAGACATATAATGGTTCTCTTTTCCTAAAATTATATATGACTCACGTTATAAGACTTTCCCACTTTTCACATCTCTAATCTTGCCACATATATTAATGACTTAAGAGTCTTACATGGGGATGGAGGGGTGCTTCCACGTGGGCGGGTTAGTCTTATCCAACCATTCCTTAATTAAATAGTTAACCTCCCATTAACTAATAATTAACCAATTACCCACATAATTAAGAATTATCTCAAATTACTTCAAATACTACTCACTTGACACACTTTATGTACCCTACTATCATGGTCATGTGATACCTCGTATGGAACTAATCCATAAATACCGGGTAATGTAGCTCGGAGAGTATTTTATCCCCAAATCGACACCCTTCAAAGAAACTTATTTTTTTGATTCGTTTACCCTTTATCTTTCACGGCACTTACTTATTACTTGTTATAAATAGCAAATGCCTATAATCTCAAGAAAATCTCATCCCCGAGCTTACGTCGATTAACTTACAATGAAATTTTGACGTACGAAAATGTGGGATGTAACATCTCATTTCCAAGCTTATATCAATTTAATTATGGCGTATTTTCATGTGCAAAAATACGGGGTGTAACATATGCCTTACGGTAATCCTTCTGTACCAAGGATAATCAAATTCCTTACTCGTGAGGGTGACACTTAGTATAACTGGAACATACAATCCCTTAAGCTTAACCATTGCTTGCTTTAGGGAAGCGTCTTCCATAATGACCATTCTCTGAATTTCTCATTAATCTTCTTTTGTTGTCCATTCTATTATCGTCGGAACAAAATCTGAAATTCTCACGATGTCGACCATTATCAAATCACTCAGTCCCTAATTCATGTTTAGTTTATATTGTTCACCAGCCCATACTGATTTCTATTATTCTGGGGTCTAACTTTTCCTTCTGGTAGTCACGTTGGAGTCACGAACTTGTTTCTGGAAATGAGGATATGACTTTATGGCCTATACTCTTTTGTTGTCTCAAGGCATGTCGCCTTTCGTCTTTTCCTTCACTTGACTATAGACTCTGTGTAATGCTGTCATCTTTTTGATCTACCGTTGTCATCCATGTATCACATCTTACTCATAATGCTTCATTAACTCCCTTCTTATTTCCCGCTAACATTTATGTCAATCACTTTATTTTGAAAACTCGAACAAGACATTCTTTTGCTTTTAGCTCCCCTTGCTCCATCTACTGTCTCTTCGAGTTGCCTAACATTCTTCCTCTACTAGGGACGGGAGCCATACTAAGGTAATATTTATCCCTTCAAGGCTTCTAGTGCCTATCTTTGTAGTACTCATATCTAGCTGTACTATTTTACAGTGCACCATCTGGGTGTCTCACAAGGAGATCTATTAGCACATTTGCACTATCCTTCAGAAATGTCAACTAACGCAAATAATCCATTCACTATTTTGGGTTACTCTAACCCCAGCCAGATCCCGATATCCCGTCCTTCTCTTAAACCTTATCTGTTAGTTCTCATAGGGCATAACTGAGATAGGTGTGGCCGATTGTATACCTCTGTTACAATTGAAGGTAACTCAAAATGCTTATATTTCTCTGCTTGAATTGTAAATACTGTTAATCTTCATTAGCCCACCCTTCTTCACCTTGCTTCTTTTACTTGCTGAAACATTTTGTCTACCTTCCGAAAATCCTCTTATTCCTTTCTACCGTAAGAATGGGTATATTCTTGCCTTAAGGCTCCTTATCAAGAAGCTTACACGTCTTACTACACACATGATCTGCTGAATACCTCATATTTATCAATCATAAGCATGATGGAAAAATAGAGTTCCTTTGACTCAACTCTTCCACAGCTATATCTCTTACCAACCGTCTTTCTGGATGTAGGCATCATCGTATTATGAATAAGATAGAGTTTAGGAAATTGAGTTCTTACAACTGAGCTCTACCACACGATCTAGAGTAAGAAGAAAGAGTGATAGTCCTAAATGCCCTGTAGCCTCCTACTTATAAGTGTGGTGCACAATATACCCATAAACAAGACTCTACTAGACACAGCTTGTAGACTCCCTAGGACATAACTGCTCTGATACAACTTTTGTCATGGCCCAAATCGATAGGCATCGGTACCTTACTCAACCGAGTACCAATGTTACATATCATTCTTATAGTACTGTCATTTGCAAATGGGCCAAACCGGCCGTCATGGGTTAACCAGAATAAACATAAGGGAATACTCAATATAAGACGACCCAATCTGATATAAAAACTTATACGTGTGACATAGGGCCTATGAGACCAAAATTACACTGAACAAAGGCCGAGAAGGTCGTACAATCTTTCCCGTACACGACATATGTCTACAAGCCTCTAAGAATATATAAATGTCATAAAGGTCGGGACAGGGCCCTGCCATACTAATCAATACATGTCCTAATCATACTGACCACATAGGCAACTCTGGAGTAAATGGAGCGCACCAACATCTTCCTCAGGCAAAAGAGATGTCAGTACAAGTAATGTACCGAGTATCTAAGGAAATGAAAATCAGTAAATAATAGACATGAGAGAAACATGGAGTAAAAGACATGACATGTATGTCTGAATAACTCTGTGAATCATTAATATTTACAATGTCATGCATATGCATATAAATATCATACCATGCTTGGGTATATGCGTTCATAACATCATCAAGCCTCTGAGGGCATCCCATCATATCATCTCGGCCACTGTGGGCAAATTATCAACGTATAGCAGCTGATCAGGTGGTGGTGCGTATATAACGTCGTAACCTTTTCCATATCCCATATACATATATATATATATATTTTCCCACATCCCATGTAAATATAATATACATATATACGTGTATATAACACCATCTGGTCATGGGTTAATGTACATGTATAATTGCATGAAATGCATAAGAAATACGTTACTAAGCTTTCTCGAAATAACATAAAATTAATATGCCTTTCGGATAAACTTTATCAAATACGTATTTTTCTGAGACCCATGGACAGAAGATATAATAATAATTCACATGGGGAATCAAGAATACAGACACCCCTAGTACTTCTATGAATATAGTCATTTATGAAAATTGTGCATTTACTTATTTCGTTTATATTGTATGGATTATGCCAAAAGAAAGAAGGGATAGGCTTAACATACCTGAACCGATTCTCTTGACAATTCCTATAACACATGTCTTTTTGCGAAAACACGTGACGGCGGGTCGAAATAGGGGAGAATCCATATGATATTCTTGAGAAAGATTGCACCGTACTCCCTTATAATCGTAAAATCCCGTTGCTATTATGCTAAGAAGTTTCGTATGAATCTCTTGCTGAAGCTATTTACGTGAATTGATCATATTCTTGCACTCTCTTTTGTGAATTGATCATATTCTTGTATGACCTTTGAAGCTTCATTCGTACATTGTAGTCATAGCCCTTTTTCATTTTGTGAATTTAGAGAGCAATTCAATTTTTTGAAGCCTTTTCATTTTGTAGTTATAAGGCTTAATAGCATCTTTTCACCAAAAATGAGATAAGATGCTTATTTCTTTAATATCGCCACCTTGCAAAGTGACTTAAGAGTCACTTAGTGGCTTAAATGTGGCTGCCACGTTGGGCTTATCCATTCCCAACCAATTAACCACCTAACATCTTAATTAATTGATAATCTCCCACTAAAATCAATAATTACCTAATTATCCACATAATTAGGAATTATCTCAAATTACTTAAAATACTACTCACTTTTAACACACTTTGTACACCTTACTATTATGGTCATGCGGTACCTTGTATGGCACTAGTCCATAAATACCGTGTATTATAGCTCGAACCGTATTTTTTCTAAAAATGTCAAACTTCGACGATAACTCATTTTCTTCGATCCGATTATCCTCTCAACGTCAGGAATTCACCTGTCACTTGGTTGAAATAGCATAATACTTATAATTCTAAAATAATCTCATTCCCGAGCTTGCGTCAATTAACTTACGACGAAACTTTAACGTACATAACATCTCATTTTTGAGCTGTCATCAATTTATATATGGCGTACTTTCACGTACGAAAATATGGGGTGTAACATGGACATCATCATCCCAATAGAATTTATGCCTACCTAGATTAATACAATAAAAACCTCTCTTAGATGCACTATGCAATGGAACTTGCAATTCGATCTTATCGGTAAGGTAGTCCGTAGGTATACATGACAAAGAAATTATAAAAGATTGACCACATATCTATTTAATATAAGTATCTCTACCAGATGTATCAAAGAAGATACTTTTATGATATAGCCAATTATCTACAATTACAAATCTCATGGATTCCTCTACATGAAAGAATATTTGATCACAAGCGTCACAACAATCATGCATATCCTCTTTACTAGTAGCAAATATTTTTACAAGCTCACAATGAACATGACTTGAAGAATGACTCCCCATTACACAACAAAAATCACATTCTAGCAATTTATCAAATGAAAACTCATTAGACACTTGAATAAGAGAAGAAGAAATATTTAACTCATTTACAAGCCTCTTCTCATAAATTTCATGCCTCTTTCCACAAAGTTGGAATACATAATCATCTATGTCATACACAATTTCAAAAGGAAGCAAAGTACTCTTGCACTTTAACTTAGATATTACAGTTAATGACTTGATGTGCATCAAAATATCATCATCCACAAAAATTATAAAGTCACCAACATAAGAAATAAGAGTATAATTCATTACCTCCAAAATTACCTTAGGTGTTCTAGAAAGCCCAAGAAATCGAATAAACCAATTATACATACCATACTTGAACTTATTTACCAATGGAACATCATCACCTCGTATTCTTTTATGCAATGGATCCAACTTAACATTGTCTTTAGGGAACTCCATGTCATAAAACTGTAAATATGGATCAAAATAGTCAAAAGATTTAACAACAAAGAAATTAATAAATATTTTATCTTCCACTATCCAACAAGAATAGATTTCCCCAAATTCATGCTGGAATGCAATTGGATCCTTTGTCGCCATCTCTTTCACCTCACCTCCCCTTTCAAAAGGTATTTCAACACGTGGCTGTACAAAATAACCAGAACTAAAATAAGAAAGAGTTAATGGGTTAGGTAGTAAAGAAACTTTTTTCTTGCTTACACTCTCTTTGGATTTTAACACAAGACTAATTTTCTCCTCACCCTTAGCCTCTTTTTTCTCACTAAAGTTTTTTTCTTTTTCTTCACTCAAACCCTCTTATTTTTCTCTCTCTACCTCACAAACTTTGTTATCTCATTGCCTTCTCTCTTTTCTTTTTTCTCAAGATCACTCTTTACCTCACTTGACATCCCACTCTTTTCACTCAAGACAATCTCTCCTTTTTCCTCTCTTGTAATGTCAACATGCATTCCCTTACTCCTGTCATTCTTTTCTCTCTCATATTTTTCCATTTTCTCTCTAACAATCTTTTCATCTTCACAAATTTGTGAGGGAGTCAAAGGCCCAAGAATGAGTTTCTTCCCATTAACCTCAAAAGAGTATCTATTTTTTTTTCATACTATATGAAGCACTTCTATAGACATACCATTGCCCTCCCAACAAGATATGAAAACTATTCATGGGAATGACATCACACCAGATCACATCCACATACCTTCCAATAGAGAATTGCAATAACACTCTTTTATCTACCTTTACTCCTTTCAACATGTAGGGTTCAATATGTTCAACACAAGGCAATTTCAATTTCTCAACCATATAAGTGCTACTTAAGTTATAGTCAAATGCTTTGTCAATTATAAGGGCATAAATTGCAGACATTACTTTAGCTCTTGTTTGAAAAATAACTTTACCCATTGTCTTCCTTCCATTCGGTATACTGTAAGTTCGGCTTTTCAAGTTGTTGAGTCATAACGCTCCTCCTTCCACTGTAACTACCTGTTTGAGAAATCTTGACATAGAATAGAAGAAATATGTATCTCGAAAACTTGGCTTTTCCCTATAATGCTCTCACACACACTTTGCCTTTTTTTTCCTCTCGAAATAACCTTTGAACAAAATACTTTGTAGATTTATAGTTAAACCCAACTCGTATAAAATTCTTAGTAGTAAAATTCAGATTTTTGGGGAACATTAGAATAACCAAATCCTAGAACTATTAGGCTCGGTTGATACAAGACACAAACAAAAAGGAATGGATTATATATTTATAGAAAGAGTAAGAAAAAATTGAATTTTTTTCTTATCTTTGAAATCTAGGATCCCCACTTCTAGTTTCCTTTGTTAATTTTTGGAAACAAATTAGATACAAAAGAAATTTCCTTGATAAAAAGCAACTCTTTTTTGTTGCTTTTCGTTTTTCTTTTTCTTTTTTGCTCCTAGTATTCAAGAAATCCCCAGAATTATCAAGAACAAAATCTTGATAGAACCACTATGATACCACTTGATCACAACACGATAGGAGATTTGAGAATTACTAAAGAAAATCAAGAAACGTGCGGAAGCTAAAAGAAAATAGGGAAACGAAAAAGAAGACAGATTTTAAAGATAGATTGAATTCAAGAAACTGAATTCAAGAAAGAGTTTCTTGAATTCAAGAAGTCTATTCTTGAAGTTGAATCCTAGCAACAACAACTAGCTAACGAAGAACTAATCGCCTTTGGTAGAGAATTAAAAACAAGAGATAGATTGTGAAACACGACCCTTTAGAATAACAAGAACAACAATAAGCTTAAACTTATCACCTTTCTTGAATACCTAGAAGTGATCTAAGATTTCGAAAAGGGTTTAATCTTACCACCTTAAGTTGATTCTTGAAGGTTGAAGAATAAATCCAAGAGTAGCCACACACAAGAGTGCAAGAAAAATCTCACATTTTTTGTTGATATTGTCTATAATAATTTGCCCTAACAATAAAGAAGACACCCCTTTATATAGAAAGGGAGTCGCGAAATTCTACCAAAAAACAAAGAAAGAAAGTCCTAACTACTTTGGACAAAAGTCCAACTACCTTAGGATAGGATCTTGAAAGTCCAAAACCAATCTTGGAAATCTTAGAAATCTTGAAAAAGAAAGAAAGTCCTAACTATTTTGGACAAAAAGTCCAAGTACCTTAGGATAGGATCTTGAAAGTCCAAAACCAATCTTGGATAGAATCTTGAAAATCTTGGAAATCTTCAAGGAAAATTTGCAAGCAACTTGGCACCAACTTGCACTCAACTTCTAGCATGACTATTGTACTCTTATTTGACATCATGTAAGTCTTTTTTATATTATAAAAACGTGACTTCATGTAAGACTAATTGGGCTACAAGTTTGGACACATTTTAGTTGCCAAAATGGTCTAAAAGTAGACTAATTAGGACCTTCTTCAAAGGATGTCTCTTGGGATCCAATACTCCTCTTTTTGGACATAAATTTGAGCCATAAAATAATTGTAACACCTAGCCAATTCACATCCTTAATCCTTGAGCCCTTCCTCCCAATTAACAACTTTATTATTTGCAGTTGATGTCTAATGACCTTGTTTTGTAACTCTTTAGCTTGACATCTTGTTAAAGGCCCTCTTTGAGATTCCAAAGCTTCATCCTTGTCTTTGAATAGATTTGAGCTTCCTAGGATGCTATCACAAGGTAAGCTAAGTAGGAGGCATGCTAAGTGGGTTGAATTCATTGAAACATTTCCTTATGTAATTTCTTACAAACAAGGGAAGAGAATGTTGTTGCTGATGCACATTCAAGAGGGTATGTCTTAGTTTCTACTATGACTTCTAAATTGATGGGTTTTGATCAAATCAAGGGACTTTATGCTAATGATGCTGATTTTGGCAAGATTTTTACAGGTTGTAAGTTGGGTCCTTTTGAGAGGTTTAATCTCCAAGATGGATTTCTCTTTAAGGAAAATAAGTTGTGTATCCCTAATTGCTCTTTACGTGAAGTATTTGTAAGGGAAGCACATTGTGGAGGGCTTATGGGTCACTTTGGAGTCCCAAAGACACTAGACATACATGCCGAAAATTTCTTTTGGCCTAGAATGAGAAAAGATATTGAAAGAGTGTGTGCACCGTGTTTGGAATGTAAACAAGCTAAATCTAAAGTGTTACCCCATGCATGGTCTTTACACGCCATTACCTGTTCCTACTTCACCTTTGATTGATATTTCTATGAATTTTGTGTTAGGTTTGCCTAGAACAAGGTATGGTAAGTATAGTATATTTAGTGTGGTAGATAGGTTCTTAAAAATGGCTTGTTTTATTCCTTGTTTAAAGACTAATGATGCTTCACATGTTGCTAATTTTTTTGTAGAAGAAGTAAATTGCATGGTATACCTAGAACTATTGTTAGTGATAGGGATGCTAAGTTTTTGAGCCACTTTTGGCGTGTATATTGGGGGAAGTTTGGCACTAAATTGTTGTTTTTTACTTCTTGTCACCCACAAACTGATGGACCAACTGAAGTAGTTAATAGAACCTTGGGAAACATGTTGAGGGATGTTTTGAAAGGTAAATTAACTTCTTGGGAAGACCACTTACCTATGATTGAATTTGCTTATAATAGAAAAATCTATTCTTCTACAGATATGTCCCCTTTTGAGGTTGTTTATGATTTTAATCCCTTTATTACCCTTGATTTATTACCATTATCTACTAATGATATTGCTAATCTTGATGGTAGGATAAAGTTTGAGATGATGAAAAAAATTCATGAGCAAACAAGGCATGCAATTGAGAAGAAAAATGAGCAAACTTCCTTGAGAAAGAATAAGGGTCGAAAACAAGTTGTTTTTAAACCTGGAGATTTAGTTTGGGTTCACTTTAGAAAAGAGAGATTTCCTTCCAAAACGAAGTCAAAGTTGCATCCTAGAGGAGATGGCCCATTTCAAGTCCTTGAAAGGATTGGAGACCATGCTTACAAGCTGGACCTTCCCGGTAAGTTTCAAGTAAGTGCTACATTCAATGTTGCTGACTTGTCTTTGTTTGATGTAGGACCGAATTCGGGGACGAATTTTTTTCAAGAAAACAAGGATAGAGTTTTGGAAGATCCAAGAAGGCCATTTACAAGATCTCAAGCTAAAGAGTTGCAGACTAAGGTTGCTGAACTTCAATGGCAAATAAAGAAGTTTTTAATTGTGGAGGACGAACTCAAGCCCAAAGGAGATGAATTGTACAAGTTTTAAAATTATTTGGTAGCCCAAATTGAAGTCCAAGAGGAGGAAGATTGGGTCCCGAACTCGGCCCTTGAAATTTAGCAAAAGGGCACCCAGAAGAGCTCAAAATTAGCTTAAAAGAGGTCCAAAAGGGAGTGTTTGAAAAGGAGCCCAACTGGAGTCCAAAGCAATAGCCCAAATTAGTATTTTAAGGCCAAAATCTGCCCCAAAGGGATTTGGCTGCCCCTACCTAATTTTAATGAATTTTCTAATTTCTTAGCAACCACCCTACCTAATTTTAATGACTTTTGGTATTCCTTAGCAGCCACCCTACCTAATTTTAAGGATTTTTACTCCTATAAATAAGGAGTTCTTCTCATTCATTGAGGACTTCATTTATTGATACTTCGAGAGTTCTTTTGAACTTTTGTTACTTATGCTTTGAGATTTATCTTTCAACCTTTACTTGTTCATAGTTCAAGGTAGTAAGATCACTTCTCTATTGTGATATCTTTGATTCCTTTGTGGTATTCTTAGAAGGCGATTAATATTAGTTATTGATTGTTGTCTCAAGTTACTCGTAAAGCGGTCAAGATCTGAATCTATTGTTTTGATTTGTTTTTAAGTAAAGGCATTTGATTTCTTCAATAAATCAAGGCGTTGTTGCTTGGATCTTGTCAAGGCTATATAACTTGCGTTCTTGGAAGTTCCTGGAATTCTTCCCTTGAATTTTCCCATATCCTTTATTTTTTGCACTTCAATTCTAGTTGTTCAATTCCTTATTATTATTGCTTCCGCATTTTCTTCTCAAATTCTTACTCTAGTTTGGATTCCTGATATTGTTGTTATCATGTCATGCAACATATACGACTTTGTCCTTGTATGTGTGCCTATGCGACTCTTCTCTCCTTTTTCCTCCAACTTTTAGCTAATCTCTAGGCGTCACTTTGGGAACATATATAGAACTTGACAAGTTGTCCCTCTGGACATCTATAAGTGTACTGAAGTTCTTCGCTCAGTACTTTGTCGAATTTATGACTATTGCTATATCTTGTTTCATAGCCTCGGCTATCTATGGTTATGGATTTACTACAACTAGGTAGGTCATACTATACTATAACTCTTACTTAGGTTTATTATTATCGGGGTCTGCTACCCAACTCCAGGTTACTCTCTCACTGCTTATCCTATATGTATAAATCTAAGTCCTTTAATTCTTCTTCATTACTGTTCATCTTAAGAATGACGGCCTAATCTCATCTCATACTTTGTAACTTTTATCCATCCATTGTTGATTCACCGTAATGTTGATCTATAATCTACCACTAATAACTTGAAACCTCTTACGTAATACATTGTCACTAGGGCTCACGTCTCATCGGGGAACATCTTAAGTGATTTGCCTGATCCCACCTAGGAAAAATACTACACTTCAATAACCGTATATCATGGCATCCCAACGTGATTCATCTCATGGGGATATTCTAATCCCGTGCAATTCATGAAATCCCTTTACTTTAAATCATTACTCAATCAAAGGCCTAAACGTCTTCCTCTTAGTTTACCTTAGCCTCTTTTCTTTCACTAAAGAGTTTTTCTTTGCTTTCACTCAATCCCTCTTATTTTTCTCTCTCTACCTCACAGACTTTGTTTATCTCATTGCCTTCTCTCTCTTTTTTTTTTCCAATATCACTCTTTACCTCACTTGACATCCCACTTTTTTCACTCAAGACAACCTCTCCTTTTTCCTCTATTGGAATGTCAACATGCATTCCCTTACTCCTCTCATCCTTTTCTCTCTCATATTTTTCCGTATTCTCTTTAACTATCTTGTGAGGGTTCAAACTAGAGTAAGAGTTTGAAAAGTAAATGCGAAAGCAATAACAATAAGGAATTGAACAACTAAAACTAAGGGACAGAAAATAAAGGATATGGAAAAATTCAAGGAAATAATTCCAAGAACTTCCAAGAACGCAAGTTCTATAGCCTTAACAAGATCAAAGCAACAACGACTTAATTTATTGAAGAAATCATACGCCTTTACTTAAAATCAAATCAAAATAATAGATTCGGATCTTAACCGCTTTACGAGTAACTTGAGACAATAATTAATAACTACTATTAATCGCCTTCTAAGAATATCATAAAGGAATCAAAGATATCACAATAGAGAAGTAATCTTACTACCTTGAACTATGAACTAGTAAAGGTTGAAAGATAAATCTCAAAGCACAAGTAACAAAAGCTCAAAAGAACACTCAAAGTATTATATACTTAATCAATAATGAAGTCTCTCAATGAATGAGAAGAACTCCTTATTTATAGGAGTACTAAGGTATAAAAAGTCTTTACAATTAGATAGGGTGGTTGCTAAGGATTAACAAAAGTCATCAAATTAGGTAGGGGCTGCTAAGGGGTAACAAAGTTATCAAAATTAGGCAGGGTAGTTGCTAAAAAATAAGAAAAGTCACAAAATTAGGTCGGGCGGCCAAATCCCTTTGGGACAGATTTGGGCCTTAAAACTACTAGTTTGGGCCATTGGTTTGGACTCCAATTGGGCTCCATTTCAAACACTCCCATTTGTACCTCTTTTAAGCTCAATTTGAGCTCTTCGGGGTGCCCTTTTGCTAGATTTCAAGGGCCGAGTTTGGGACCCAATCTTCCTCCTCTTGGACTTCAATTTGGGCCACCAAATAATTATAAAAATTATATAATTTATCTCCTTTGGTCTTGAGCTTGTCCTCCACAATTAAAAGCTTCTTTATTTGCACTTAAAGTCTAATGGCCTTGTTTTGGAACTCTTTAACTTGACATCTTGTTAAAGGCCATCTTTAAGATTCCAAAGCTTCATCCTTGTCCTTGAATAGAGTTGAGCTTCCTAGGATGCTATCACTAAGGCATACAAAGTCCTTAAAATTAGGTAGGGTGGCTGCTAAGGCATATAAAGTCATTACAATTAGGTAGGGTGGTTGCTAAGGAGTAAGAAAAGTCATTACAATTAGGCAGGAGGGGGTGGCCAAATCTCTTTGGAGCAGATTTGGACTTTAAAACTACTAGTTTGGGCCATTGGTTTGGACTCCAATTGGGCTCCTTTTGAAACACCCCTTTTGGACCTCTTTTAAACTCATTTTGAGCCTCTTTGGTGGACTTTAAGGGCTGATTTGGTTGCCCAATCTTCCTCCTCTTGGACTTCAATTTGGATCACCAAATAATTGTAAAACTTGAATAATTCATCTACTTTGGGCTTGAGTTCTTCCTCTCCGAGGGGCAGGCGCTGGAGCTGGTGCCCCTCGAAGCTCCTCTGGAGAGGGTAAGGTGTGTGAAGTCTGAGATGGAATCTCACTATGAGACTCTCCCCGAGCTCTGGTAACTTGTGGCGCTCGACTAGTAGTCTCATCAGCCACGGACTTGCCCTTCTGGGTGGCTGTAGCCTTCTTAGGCATCGCTGAAAACATAATATATCGTTAGGGAAATGAATCCTTATATCGCACGATATAAGATAAGAAAGAAGGATAACATCCTATATGTCTATAGCCTTCTGTTATAAATGTGGTGCACAACACACTCATAAACAAGAATCTACTAGACACGGTCCGTAGATAACCCTAGGACAGAACTGCTCTGATGCCACTTTTGTCACGACCCAAACCGATGGGCCATGACGAGTCCCCGAGTTCTACCTGTCGAACACCCCTAAGTATGCCTCTAAGATATAAACATGAATTAAGGGTGGGTCATGAATAACATCTATCAATAAATTGCTGAATTACGTGAATAACATACGTGAGGAAAACATGTCCAAAAGACATATATACATATACATGCGGAATACGGTAGGGCGAGCCGACAAGGCTGCTATAGACAACTATATATCCAAAACTGGAAGCCGACAAGGCCACATACTATCCAACTATACATGACTATCTACAGATCTATAATAGACTGTACAACTGTATAAAGGACGGGACTGGGCCCCGTCATACCCATATCTACATACAAAAATAGCGTACCAAAACTAATAACAGCTCCGGATCGAGTGGAGCACACCAACTCTCGCTGATCAAGGATCCTAAAAAGGGGGATCGTCAGCTTGTCTACCTGCACCTGCGGGCATGAAATGCAGTGTCCCCAGGAAAAAAGGGACGTCAGTACGAATAATGTACTGAGTATGTAAGGCATGAAAGTCAGTACATAAAAGTCATAAAAGAAACATGGAGTAAAGGAATCCACTTGTAAGTCTAAATAACTTTGTGAATCCTAAAATATTTATAAGGTCATGCATGTGCGTATAAATTTGTATCATGTATAGATATATGTATACATAATATCATCAAGCCTCTGAGGGCATCCCATCATATCATCTCGGCCTTTGTGGGCAAAATCATCAACGTATACCAACTGATCAGGTGATGGTGCGTATATAACGCCGTAACCTTTTCTCATATCCCATATACATATAATATACATGTATATAACGCCATCTATTCATGGGTATTACATGTATAAATGAATGAAATGCATAAGAAGTAAGTTAATAAGATTTCTCGGAACGTCATAAGATCAATATATCTTCGGATAAACTTTATCAATTATGCATTTTTCTGAGGCCTATGAATAGAAGATATAATAATAAGACATATGGGAATTCAAGAACATAGGCACCCCTAGTGCTTCTATGAATAGAGACATTTATGAAACTTGTGTGTTTGCTTGTTTCGTTTGTATCATATGGGTCTTGCCAAAAGGGAAAAAAGGATAGCCTTAACATACCTGAGCCGATTCTCTTGATAATCCCTCTAATACATGATAATCTATATTCCGAAGAAATCATTTAGGACCAGATACGGGCATTTTGAGTTTCGCGTTATGTCGTTCGGTTTGACCAATGCCCCAGCAGTATTCATGGATTTGATGAACCGTGTGTTCATACCCTTTTTAGATCTGTTTGTAATTGTATTTATTGATGATATATTGGTCTATTCTCGTTCAGAGGCTGAGCATGCAGATCATTTGCCTACTGTGCTCAGAGTTCTACAAAAAGGGAAGTTGTATGCAAAATTCTCTAAATGTGAATTTTGGTTAAACTTTGTAGCTTTCATTGGGCATATCATTTAGGGTGAAGGTATCCGGGTTGATACACAAAAGATTGAGGCAGTAAAGACTTGGCCTAGACCCACGACACCGACGGAGGTTCGTAGCTTTCTCGGTTTGGCAGGTTATTATAGGAGATTTGTAGAGGGATTTTCTTCCCTTTCAGTACCTTTGACAAAGTTGACTCAGAAGGGAGCAAAGTTTTAATGGACTGATGCTTGCGAACAGAGTTTTCAAGCATTGAAGGACATATTAACTTCAGCGCCGGTTCTAACGCTCCCATAATGGACCGATGGTTATGTTATCTATTGTGTTGCCTCAGGCATTGGGTTGGGTTGTGTACTGATGCAGCATGGTAAGGTTGTAGCTTATGCTTCTAGACAACAAAGAAAGCACGAGAAGAATTACCCGACCCCTGATTTAGAGTTAGCCGCACTGATTCAGGCACTAAAGATGTGGAGGCACTACTTGTATGTCATTCATATTGATATCTATACGGATCATAGGAGCCTCCAGTATATCTTCCAGCAAAAGAAATTGAATTTACGTCAAAGGAGATGGTTGGATCTACTTAAAGATTATGACGTTGATATATTATACCATCCGGGGAAGGCGAATGTGGTAGCCGACACCCTCAGCCGTAGATCTATGGGTAGCCTGTCATATTTACAACCAGAGAAGAGGGAATAGCCCATGAGATTCATTAGCTAGCTAGTCTTGGAGTTCGGTTACTGGACTCAAGTGATATTGGAATTACTATTCAGGATACGACAACATCCTCTTTAGTAACTGAAGTAAAGGAACGACAGTACGAGGATCCTGTGTTAGTTCATTATAGGGATACCACCCCTCAGAAGGAGAAGACACCGTTTGAAATTACAGAAGATGGGGTCCTCAGATATCGAGGACGATTATGTATCCCTAATATTGCAGGGCTGCGTCAGCAGGTTATGGGAGAAATTCACTATTCTCGTTATTCTATCCATCCAGGAGGGACAAAGAAGCAAAATATTCTTTGATAGTGGTAACTCTTGATGTAATTGTGCTTATAGGAGTAAGGAGTTAATATATATTGATGTGAAGGTTGGGTTATGTTTTGAAAGGTAAATTATATGTATTAAAGTGCTTAGGGAGGTGTAGTCATTGTTATATCTAAATGTATCCTACCCGTCCCGCAGCTTACATTATAACCAATTAAAGGCCTACTTAATTCTCGACTGAATGAGCTCAATTATTGGAGTAGTACGCTACGGGCAAGCTTATGGTTCATCGTTTGTGGCATATGAATGTTATTTCTGAGAGTGAGTGAATTCTTTCTATCTTGAGTTCCTAGTTGTTCTCAATGTCTATTGTGTATGGAACTACTCTCAATTGTTGTGTGAGGGCACTTGATTTATGAAGGAAAGGTAATGTCGTTGACCTCTATGCTGGAGTAAGTGAGCGAGTTGTGAACAATGCGTGGTACTTGTGAGTCAAATCTTGAGGCTAGGATGTTACACTGAAATGCTTAGTCTATCTTAAATATTCTTGGTATAATGAGTTATGAGAGTTGTTTAAAAAGGTCATGTCTATATAAAGTGTAGTTTGATTGCTCGAGGACGAGCAATGGTTTAAGTGTGGGGTGTTGATGGTAGGCTATAATTGCGTGTTTTAGTTGCTTATCACACTCTAATTTACTGCACTTTAATTGAGTTTGAGCCTTAATCGCTAGTGTTATGCACTAATTGTGCGTTTTGTGCTTTTAAGGGAGTGATTCCAAGCTATGTAGATGTTGTGGCACGAATTCATGCTATTTTGGAGCTTTGAAGTCTGAGTAAAATCCCAATAATTAAGTTGGGATCGAGTTCGGGGATCAACGGACACTAGCGCACTTAATGAGAGAAACAAAAAATTGAGCAGGACGACACCCAGGTGCGCGAGCACGCACTGGGCGCGCAGGTTAGGAAGAATACTGTCCAAAGTGCGCAGCCATATGCGCGAGCACACCCCCAGGTGCGCGGCCGCGCACCTCCAACGCTGGAAGTTGTCATATTGCGCGAGGGATAAGGTGTTTTAATTTGGGCCCGACCTTACTTGGTATATTTACATGGAAAATGGTATTTTTGGGACTTTTGACACATCTAATACCTAAGGAGGCTAAGGAGAAGTGGGATAAGCAAGAGCACAAGGATTTCATCGTTCAATCCTAACTCAAGATAAGGGTTTGAATTTTTTTATATTTTCCTTTAACTTAAACTTATTTGTGATGAATTACTCCATATGTATGGAGTAGTTCTCTTTAGGGGTTGATGGATTTGGTGTATTGAGAATTGATTATGGCTATTAACTCTAGTTTTTATGTATTGAATCGTTTTGGTTGATTTAATTGCTTCATCTATATTCACGTGTTCATGTAATCGAGAGAGGCATAACTTGTGATATCGTTGCATTATCTTGTAGGTTGAGTTCATTAATTCTTCTTAGTAATCGAAAGAGGCTAGTTGAATTATTGTTTAACCTGAGTTAGGAAGATAATCGAGAGAGATTCTCCTGAAAACCAATCCACTACGAATTCTTGCTTATCTTCAATGAGCTTAAATTGGTTCATATTATGAGGTTGAGACTTAATCGAGAGAGGAGTTTCTACAAAATGTTTGAACTAATAATTGAGTAAATTCGAGGGACTCACTTGAACATTAGAAATGAATTAACAAGAACTAAATTCTAGATATTTATCGTGCACCTATCCAATCAATCCCTATTTTCTCTCATTGATATCTTCTTTGCTTACTTTTGTTAGTTTGCCATTAGTTAATAACAGTAGATTCTTAGTTAATTGTAGTTTTCAATCACATAATTCTCAACTGTTGATCATCTTGGATAGCAACCAAGCTATAAATTACGAAAATATTGTTTAACTCCAATCCCTGTGGATACAATATTATATTATACTATATTCGACTAGGGAGCATATTTAAGTGTGTGTTTTGCGCTCGTTAGTGATCCCTTAAACATGAACCCTTAGGCAAGATAAATGAAATGGGGGTCGGGTTATAAAATTAGAAAAATGAAGCCCCGACACAAATCTACGGTTGCATATGCGACTGCATAATGCTTCTGCGGTTTGTAAAATGGGCCGCATAATGTCCCTCCGGAATTGGGCAAGTATGCCGCACTCTGGGACCAATCTGCTATCTGCAAACCTGTTCTGCGGTCGCATAATGGACCGCATAATGAACTTCCCTCCAAAAATTTTCATGATGGGTCTGTGATGGGTTATACAGCCCGCAAAATGATTATGCGGCCGCATAATGGACCGCATAATGGTCCAAAAGTTTGCCCAGTTCTCGGCTTCAATCAGTCACCGATATGCGTTCAGCAGACCAGTTCTGCGACCGCAAAAATGCCCTATATTTATAAAGAATTTCCTCAACTCCCCAACTAACTGTTCAACCCAAAAAGTCCGAACCCCCGGGTTTTAGGTAAAATATTTACGGGGACTTACACATCTATATTCACTTGTTCATGTAATCGAGAAAGGCATAACTTGTGATATCTTTGCATTATATTGTTGGGTGGGTTCATTAATTCTTCTTAGTAATCAAAAGAGGCTAGTTGAATCATTGATTTAACCTAGTTAGGAGAATAATCTAAAGAGGTTCTCCTAAAAACCAATCCACTATGCATTCTTGCATATCTTCACGTGCTTAAATTGGTTCATCTTGTGAGGTTAAGAGTTAATCGAGAGAGGAGTTTTTGCTGAACGTTTGAACTAATAATTGAGTGAATTCGAGAGACTCACTTAAACATTAGAAGTTAATTATCTAGAGTTAGATCTCAAACAATTATCTTGCACCTAACCTATCAACCCCTATTTTTTCCCACTGATAACTTCCTTACTTACCTTTGTTTCGATTGTCATTAGTCAATAGCTTTACATTCTTAGTTAATTTTAGTTATTCATCATATAAACCTCAATTATTGATTCTCCTGGATAACAATAAAGCTAGAAGCTACAAAAATACTATTTAACTCCAAACCATGTGGATACAATATTATACTATACTATCTTTGACTAGCGAGCATAATTTAAGGGTGTGATTCGATCTCGTTAGTTATATCTGACGAGGGTATTAGTGCCGACACTCAGAAGATTGATGCAGTGAAGAATTGGCCGAGACCTGCAACACCGTCAGAAGTTCGCAGCTTCCTGGGGCTAGCAGGATATTATAGGCGGTTTGTAGAAGGGTTTTCCCTCTATATTAGCACCATTGACTAAGTTAACACAGAAAGCTACCAAGTTCCAGTGGTCTGACGCTTGTGAACATAGTTTTCAGGAGCTAAAGAATCGATTGACATCCGCACTGGTGCTCACTCTCCCAGAAGGAACCGAAGGTTATGTAGTATATTGTGATTCATCAGGTATAGCTTTGGGGTGCATATTGATGCAACGTGGGAAGGTGATTGCTTATGTGTCACGCCCCAAACTCGAGGAGCGCGACCGGCGCTACACCGAGTAAACCCAACTGAGCAAGCCTGTTAGATTTCATTCTACCCAAATTCATCCATGAATAAAGAGGAGATGTACTCCATTAATCAAACTTTCAAAATATTTTATTAGCAACTCCCATTTCATTCCCATTAAAAGAATCATTCAATATTTCCAAAATAGTATGAGTTTATAGATTTAATGAAAAACATGTTGCCAAATACCAACAGTTCTAATCCAATTCCCAACATCAAATACCACCCACAACCTGTCTACGGAGCCTTTAAGTACAATAGAAGAGTAATATGGAAATGATGGCAATAAGGCCTCGGCTATACCTCAAAATACAGTACATGAGAAACAAAAGATACATGACCCCGAAATGAAGTGGGGCTCACCAAATCAGCTGAAAAGAGTGTACTGCTATCACTGATCAATGTCGCCTACTGTAGAACCACCTACATCCATTAAAGATGCAGCGCCCCCGGCAAAAGGGACGTTAGTACTGTCGAATAGCACTAGTATGTATAGCTAGAAATCCTCTTTCAAAATATAATGCCCATATGATCTATACGTGGAACACATAATATACTATAACTGAAACAACATGTACAAACAAGGACAACGAAAGTGGCACCTTCCTCTCTTATTTTACACATATACATTTCATAGACCGTCCTTAGTGTTCACATATCATATTATACACCTATGCGTCTCATAGACCGTTCACGGTGTTCGCTTAGACAATACAAATGCACATATTCAAGGGCTTGGAAATACGACATGAATATGACGAATCATAGCAACAATATATTGGCTTAGATAGCCGTTAACATGAAGCAAATTTATTTAGAGCTTCTATTAACATTTATAGATACTCAGTCAGGGATCCTCTATAACCACTTTCACACAAAGCGGCCATGTCGCCTCAACCCAACATAAGCGGGTGGAGGTGTATCACGATACCACAATCTCTACACAAAGCGGCCATACCGCCTCACCGCAATATATGCGGGTGGAGGTGTATCACAATACCATAATCCCAACACAAAGCGGCCCTACCGCCTCACCCCAATATATGCGGGTGGAAGTGTATCACAATACAACAATCCAAACACAAAGCGGCTCTACCGCCTCAACCCAATATATGTGGGTGGAAGTGTATCAAAATACCACAATCCCAACACAATGCGGCCCTACCGCCTCACCCCAATATATGCGGGTGGAAGTATATTACAATACTAGAATCCCAACATAAAGCGGCCCTACCGCCTCACCCCAATATATGCGGGTGGAAGTGTATCACAATACCATAATCTCTACACAAAGCAGCTCTACCGCCTCACCCCAATATATGCGGGTGGAAGTGTATCACAATACCACAATCCCAATACAAAGCGGCCCTACCGCCTCACCCCAATATATGCGGGTGGAGGTGTATCACAATACCACAATCCCAACATAAAGCGGCCTTACCGCCTCACCCCATATATACGGGTGGAAGTATATCACAATACCACAATCCCAACACAAAGCGGCCCTACCGCCTCACCCCAAAATATGCGGGTGGAAGTGTATCACAATACCACAATCCCAACACAAAGCGTCCCTACCTCCTCGCCCGAATATATATGGGTGGAGGTGTATCACAACAATACCAAAACTATACACAATTTCAACTCATGAATACGTAAGAACTCAAAACATATTGGAAATACCCAACAAGCATAGCATTAGTTAGAACAACCACATTTGGACATGACTGGAGTACATAAGCTTTTGGATAATTCTATTTTCGTAGTCAATTTGGAATAGTTTAATCAAGGCTCATTTCATAACATTTCACACATCATTTCACTTCGTTGGCGCTATTGGCCACAAGTATAACTTTCATTCTTGGCACGGTATTCATACTTTATATCCACAACTCACTACTTCACACTTTATATCCTCAAATCACTACTTTCACTTTCAAGCATCTATATAGATTACCGGCAACAGGGAATCCCTAATCACGGCTTTTAGTACACCTATGAGTAATTAAGAGTCTTATGCATATTGAGACTTCTTACACAATTTGGCATAATAGCCTTCACTTGAAACACTACTTGCAGTCATAACATTTTTATACCCAACTCATGCTTTGAACATATACCTTTCGACACAAAGCTTATTCGGAAAAGTTGATTTATAAAGAATAACCCGGGACATACAAGAACATCATGGAATTTAATTATAGGAAAGAAGTTTAGCCAACATACCTCGCTTTGAGCTTTCCTTAAATTACTACAATGTTCCAGAAATTCTAGCATTCCCAATCTATTTTGAGACATAAAAAAATTGAACTCAAATTAGGAAGATATTCATGGTTTCAGCTCATTTGAGCATTTTATCAAACACCTACTAGGCATGAATCTATACATCTCTTAATCATAGAATTAGTTTATCCAAATACTACCATTTACCAACAATTTATCACACCATCATTCTTAAACAATTCTTAACTTCCAACATCACATACATGACCATCCATCCACACCCAACCAACACAATTTCATCAAATAATCACCTTTCAATCTCTACAATGGTTATGTATTTAAATTGGGAACTAATGGCTTCCAATTACCAAACCCTAAGTTATAACACATATTCCATACTTAAATAATCCCCATAGATTAGTTAGAGATGGTAGACATACCTCTTATAGTGAGACTCATGAAAATCCCAACTTGTAGTGTTCTTTACCAATTTGGGGATTTAAATGGAAATCTATGGATCTTGAAGATTAATCCTTGTTAATACAAGTGTTTAGGAGTAGTAATAAACTCAAAATTATTCCAAAAAGATTACCTTGGCTCATGGGAGGGAGGTGTTGGGTGGATTCCCCTTGATATACAAGCCCTAGCTCAAAGAAATGACTTATATCTCTCTCTAACCGGTCTTGGGGGTATTTAATGGGTTCCTACGTGAGCGGCCGCGCATTGGGCGCGCACCTGAGGCAGAAACTCTCAAAGATGCGCCGCCATGCATCTAGGCGCATATATGACACATGTCCAGTAGTATGACCATAACTTTTTGTATACATATCCAAATGACGAACAGATTGATGCGTTGGAAACTATATTCAAAGGTCTTTGATTTGATAGGTAGATCAGCACCTAAGTCATTATTTTGAGGGAGTTATATTCATTTGAAATTGGGTCTTGTGCCAATTGAAATATCCTTTCCACTTAATGTGTCCAACTTATTCCACACAAGTTATTGCCATTTCCAAAACTCCTTAGTATGTTCCAACACACCTTAAACATACATTATAAATTTAACATGATATGGCTCTATCCCATAGGTCTCCTTTAATACTCAAATATATTATTCCCAAATACCATTGGCGCACTTTTAAAAACTTAAATCATTAGGAAATCGTGGGAAGGTGATTGCTTATGCATCAAGACAATTGAAGAAACATGAAAAGAATTCCCCGACTCATGATTTGGAATTGGCTGCAGTAATATATTCTTTGAAGATATGGCGGCACTACTTATACAACGTCCATGTTGACATCTACACAGATATCACAATAATTTATAATACATCTTCAAGCAGAAGGAGTTGAATTTGATGTAGCGTAGGTGGCTTGAATTATTGAAAAACTACGATGTCTAGATATTGTACCATCCCGGTAAAGCCAATATTTTGACAGACGCACTCAGCCGTAAGTCAATGGGAAGCTTAGTACACATTAAGGCAGGTAGACAAGGGTTGACTAAAGAGTTTCATCAGCTTGTCAATATGAGAATAAGATTTTTAAACTCTGATGGCGGAGGTGTTATTGTACCAAATACAGCAGAATCATCTTTGGTAGCTGAGGTAAAAGCACGGCAACATGAAAATCCTACCTTAGTACGATTGAGAGAGGGCATTCTACAACGTAAGATTACAACTTTCGAGATCGGAGGAGATGGGGCACTGAGATACCAGGGCCGATTATGTGTCCCTAATGTGGCAGGGTTGCGAAAGAATATTATGATTGAGATTCATCAGTCCCGATATTCCATCCATCTTGACTCGACAAAGATGTATCATGACGTTAAGGAGTTGTATTGGTGGTATAACATGAAGAAGTCTATTGTAGAATTTGTAGCCCAGCATCCTAATTATCAACAAGTAAAGATCGAGCATCAGAAACTCGGTGGATTGATTCAGAATATAGAGATTCTGACCTGGAAATAGGAGGTGATCAATATGCACTTCATTATTGGATTGCCTCGGTCTTATCATAAGTTTGACTCCATCTGGGTGATAGTTGATTGACTTACAAAATCTGCCCATTTTCTACCAGTTAAGACAACTTACATGACTGAAGATTATGCGAGGTAGTATATCAAGGAGATTGTTAGGCTTCATGGTGTGCCGTTATCTATTATATCAAACCGAGGAGCTCAATTTACGGCTAACTTTTGGAGGTATTTTCAGAAAGGTTTAGGCACACAAGTGAATCTCAGCATTGTATTCCATCAGCAGACTAACGGACAGGCTAAACGTACCATTCAGACACTCGAAGATATGCTACGATCATATGTTCTACATTTCAAGGGTAATTGGGATGACCATCTGCCACTCATAGAATTCGCCTACAATAATAGCTACCATTCGAGTATTAAAATGGCCCCGTACGAGGCACTGTATGGAAGGATATGTAGATCACTAGTTGGATGGTTAAAAGTCAGTGAAACAGAATTATATGGGCCAAAAGTGATACAAGAACGACTGAGGATGGCGCAAAGCAGGAAAAAGTCTTATTCTGTTGTCCGATGTCGTGATCTAGAGTTTGGTGATTGAGTTTTCTTGAGGATCTCACCAATGAAGGGTGTTATGCATTTTGGGAAGAAGGGTAAGTTGAGCCCGCGGTATATCAGGCCATAAAAGATTCTTCGACGAATTGGACAGGTTGCTTATAAGTTAGAATTGCTATCCGAATTGGAATTTTTCCACCCAGTATTCCATGTATCTATGTTGAGGAAATGTATTAGAGACCCTTCTCGGGTCGTCCCTATCAATGATGTACAAGTTACGGAGGATCTATCATATGAATAAGTGCTATTGGCTATATTAGATCGACAAATCCGCAAGCTGAGAACAAAGGATGTAGCTTCCGTCAAAGTATTGTGGAGGAAAAGGAATACGGAAGAAATGACATGGGAAGCAGATGAGGAGATGAAGTCTAAATACCCTTACCTATTCCATATTGAAAATAACGAGGATGCTGGGGGAATGTAGGACGCAATGGAAGCTGAAACGGCTCTATGAGGTAAGCAATAGCTTGAGGATACTATTCCTTAATACAAAATGGTGATATGCAGATAATGTACATATCCATAATGCTTTGTATAGCCTTGTGAGGCCATAGGTTGGATTTAACTGCTTGATGGTTTGGCTAGTTTCCATTTTATTAGGGAAACTCGGCTAGAAATTTCAGTCGGAATCCACGATGAGTTAGACTCCCCATAAACCCTTACATTCGAGGATGAATATTCCTAAGGGGAGAGGGTGTTACAACCCATATTCGCATACGTTAGATCAAGTCATAAGTTAGTTGACATAAAACCGAGAAGTGATTAACTTTGAGATGATAAGAAGTTAATCCTATTGGTCTTAAATGATACAAGGGTGTATAAGAGTGGTTAACAAGTATTAGAAGTTAAACGAATCAAGGATGTTGTAACCCGTATTTTTGGGTAAAACTATAGGTGATTAATATTCTCAGGAGGTCGTGTTTTAAGGTATTTGAATAATATAAATGTATCATAAGTCTTGAAGTCAAACGAGTTATGAAACAAAAGTCGACAAAAGTTGTCGCAACTTACGTTCATAATTTTACTTAAACTTTAGGTCAAATGTTACTAAGCTTTTCTCCCAATTTACATGGAATTACAGGGTGATCTACCCACAAAATTGAATATGTATGAGTATATTTTTCAACGCATTAAACCATTCATCGATACGATGTCAGAGTAGAGAGATATTCGCATTTTTGCTAGACTGCACAAGCAGCTCACTATGGGACCCACATAGGCGGTTGAGATATATTGACATATGCGGATTATGCAAGACTGCGGAAGCAGTGCTCAAATTAGAGTTTTTATATCTGCTTAAAGGTAAGGAACCTTTTACTCTACATATATTCAAGATTATCCAAGTTGCGGCTAATTCGTTGAAGCTAGAACTTGTGACATATATATGGAAAGGCTTGTTAGTAATGTTGTTGGTTGGTGGACTATTTTGGGAGGCTTAATATGATTATTATTGATGGTTCTTGGGCTGTTTGGTGATTGTTTTAACTTGTGGGAAGTCATATAAATAGGGGAGGTGCTGTCCATTTCATCGTAAAATAGGTTGTGGTCGATATATTATAGTTACGACGCTTAAACGATTACGATAGTATCATTTCTCTTATTGTGGACTAAGGAGTTGTGACATTTGCATAGATTGAGGTTGGGAAGTATATACAAGGTATGTTAGGCTATCCCTTTCCTTCTTTTGAACGACTCCGATTGTACATAATGTAATGAACGAGCTTCCAAAGATACTCCACTCTTAGAAGCTAGCAGTACTTATGTTGTTTCCCTTCTCATTGAACGATTGACGTTGATGTTACTTCTCATATTATTATGTTATCAATGTTGTTGGTACTTCCTGATTCTTACAAGATCCATGACGAAGAGTTAGTCCTAATAACATATCCAGAGGTTATCGACCTTACGTCACTCTGAAAGGTTCACAATGTGATTCCACTGAGTCCAGCATGAATTATATATATGTACCTATTTTAATTTACTGAGCCGTGCTATAGTCGGCCGGGTACGGCACCTATTGTGCAAACACTGATCAGTTGGGTTTTACCGAGCTCCACATGGCCGAGTACGATTCTACCGAGCCTTATGATGGATGGGTACGTTTTTACCGAGCCTATTACGGTCGGGTACGATATGATAATGATGATGCCGGGGCCCTATTTCGGCAATGTTGCAGCACTTATGTTCCTTTAGAGTCTCATAGACAGTTATCGACTCATGTATAGTTTAGATTGCCTTATCGGCTGATTTTTGTTGTATAGTTTCTCATGATAGCTTGTCAGCTCGTACCTTATATATAGCTTCATGATAACCTTGTCAGCCCATGTTATGTATGTTCATGCCATTATTTGTCATTATTGGTTGTTCATGGTTCATGTCTACCATTTATGTTGATCTCGTCAGCTCTTATAGATAACAAGAAAGGTTAGATAAAATGTACGTTGGTGCTCGGCAGGTATTATTTGTGCAAGTTTTGAGTCTAGTTTGGTGACATACACCCTGCAGAGTAGGAGTGTTATCAGTAAACTTTGTGCTGAGCTGTTTACTTGATTCGATCCGCATCACATGGAGTCTTCCCTTCCCTACTCTTTACATATATCTTTTTATTTTCCATTTTTAGATTGAATTTGTGTTCATATTGAGATTGTTATACTCTTATTAGATGCTCTTGACTAGTTGTCACACTCGAACTTTGAAAAGGATTTGTGAGACATTTGTGGTCATGTAGACCCTGTCTGAGATTTATGAATATTGATGTTTGAGTTATGACTTATTCAGCGTATTTTATAACATCAAATAAGTTAATGGCTTAATAATCGGACTTTATTGATGTTGTTGAGTCTTGGCTTGCCTAGTGAGCGGGTTAGGCGCCATCACTGCCTTTGGTGGGATTTTTGATCGTGACAAGTTGGTATTAGAGATCTAGGTTCTAAGGGTCTCACAAGTGATAAGCAAGCCTAGTAGAGTCTCGTGGATCGGTACAGAGACATCAGTATCTATCTGTGGGAGGCTATAGGGCTTTTTGAAACTTTCCTATTTCTTGATTCCTTATCGTGCATGGATTAATGTGTTGAACCTAAATCTTTCTCCTCTATTATCTCAAAGATGGTGAGAACACATGCATCAACAGCAATAACGGGTTGCGGAGGGGCATCACCACCGGCCGTAGTCGGGAGAGGCAGAGGTCGGGGTAGGGCTAGGGCTCCTATCAGGGGTCGCATAGTGGTGGCTTAGGGAAGAGCACCCGCCGAGCCTAGAGCATGCTGGGGCAGTATCAGTGGATACCTATGTGGACCGGATAGAGGATCAGTTTGATGATGGTCACATTGAGGTCCCAGTCCTTACTCAACTCATAGAAGATTTCATTGCTTCACTTGGATTTCTAGGAGGCCATGGCAAAGATGGTAATTTTCATCGATGCTTTGACCCATGATGGAGTGGTTCCAATGGCCCCAACCACATATCAGGCTGGAAGGGGATTTCAAACCCCTATCCCTCGTACTCCGGAGTAGCCGTTTATAGTAGCTAGACCTGAGATTTTGCATGCCATGTCTACTGATGAGCAAAAATGATTAGATAGGTATCAAAGGTTTTTCCCACACACTTTGAGGGTGGTGTTACAGAGAACGCCCAGGATTTTCTATATAGATATCATCAGATGCTGTCTGAGATTTATGAATATTGGTGTTTGAGTTATGACTTATTCTGCTTATTTTATAACATCAAATAAGTTAATGGCTTAATAATTGGACTTCATTGATGTTGTTGAGTCTTGGCTTGCCTAGTGAGCCGGTTAGGCGCCATCACAACCTTTGGTGGAATTTTGGATCGTGAAAAGTTAGTATTAGAGCTCTAGATTCTAAGGGTCTCACAAGTCATAAGCAAGCCTAGTAGAGTCTCCTGGATTGGTACAGAGACGCCAGTATCTATCTGCCGGAGGCTATAGGGATTTTGGAAACTTTCCTATTTCTTGATTCATTATCGTGCATGGATTAATGTCTTGAACCTAAATCTTTCTCCTCTATTATCTCAAAGATGGTTAGAACACGTGCATCAGCAATAATAACGGGTTGCGGAGGGGCATCACCACCGGCCGGAGTCGGGAGAGGCAGAGGCCGGGGTAAGGCTAGGGCTCCTATCAGGGGTCGCATAGTGGTGGCTTGGGGCAGAGCACCCGCCGAGCCTAGAGCATGCTAGGGCAGTATCAGTGGATCCCCATGTAGACTGGATAGAGGATCAGTTTGATGATGGTCACATTGAGGTCCCAATCCTTACTCAACTCGTAGAAGATTTCATTGCTTCACTTGGTATTCTAGGAGGTCATGGCCAAGATGGTAAGTTTCATCGACGCTTTGACCTATGCTGGAGTGGTTCCAATGGCCCCAACCACATCTCAGGCTAGAAAGGGAGTTCAAACCCTTATCCCTCGTACTCCGGAGCAGCCTTTTATAGCAGCTAGATCTGAGATTTTGCCTGCCATGTCTACTGATGAGCAAAAATTATTAGATAGGTTTCAGAGGTTTTTCCCACACACTTTGAGGGTGGTGTTACAGAGAATGCCTAGGATTTTCTACATATATATCATTAGATGCTTCACAATATGGTCTTGGTAGCGTCCAATGGGGTGGACTTCACTACTTTTCAGTTTAGAGGAGCCGCCCAGACATGGTGGCCGACATATGAGCTAGGCAGATCAACAGGTTCACCTCCACTTACTTGGGATAAACTCTTACATTTGTTCCTTGAGATTTACATTTCACACACCAAGACAAGTGAGTTGAGTGGCAAGTTCTAGATTCAGAAAGATGGTTGGACCGTGATCGAATATAAGGCGAGATTCGTAGATTTTTCTAGTCATGCTGCTATTTTGATCCCTACCAAGTTTGAGAGGGTAAGGTGAATCAATAAGAGTTTGAACTATGGCATTAGGATTTCTATGGCTCGAGAGTCAAAGATTTGGACTACTTTCCACTAGGATGGGGAGATAGCTTGAAGGATCAGGTGTATTTTTAGTCTGGGGTGAGAGGCTATGAAGAGAGACAATAGGCTTCATCCTTATGGTAGCTTCAGTGGCACCTCATCTGGAGGTGGAGGCGAGTTTAGCAGAGGCCATAATGATAGGCTAGCTCATTCTACACCGCATATGGCTCATGGAGTAGTGTCTCGACCTTCTTTTAGTACTCTAGATCTGTCAGCTTTCAGTGCTCTCCCATCGAGTTCATACCATGAATTCAGGGTACCTTCAGTGGGTATTCAGGCCATTAGGGGCAGATTCTGGTCCAACAGCCTCAATCAGTTAGAGGTTGTTACAAGTGTGCAGATCTTGTCCACAAGAAGAGGCATTGGCCCAGTGTTGTCAGGGGCACAGTTGCACAATTTTCTCAGCCAGTGGTTTTGGCACCAATTACTCTACCCCATGACTAGACAGCTAGAAGGGGATGACATGTAGCAGGGTAGGCATGGTTAGAGGAGCTTTGACTAGTGGTGGTCAGGCTTGGTGCCATGCTTTTCCATATAGACTTGAGGCAATGGCCTTAGATGCAATGATTATAGGTATGGTTTTGGTCTGTCATAGACACGCTTCTGTGTTGCTTGACACGGGGTCTACTTATTCTTATGTGTCATCATATTTTTCTCATTATTTGGCTATGCCTCATTGTCACGACCCCAAAATTCCACCTTAGGTTGTCGTGTTTCTAACACTAGGTAAGCCTAACACACAAGAGAATTTAACAGAAATAACGACTAAGAATATTAAATTAAACTGATAAATCTCATGATATCATCAATACAAAATAACAATCACAAATCTCCAAAACTGGTGAAACTGAGTCATAAGCTATAGGATGTACACTAGAAACCTCAAAATAGAATACTGTTTGATGTGCAAATAAATAGTAGAAAAGACAGTAGTAGAAGGTGACTTCGAGGCCTACGAGCGTCAAGCAGGTATACCTTAAAGTCTCTGCGATTATCCGATTCAACGCACTTGCATCCGGCACGAGCAGAAATACCTTTATCTACTTAAAAATGTGTAGAAGTGTAACATGAGTATACCACAACGGTACCTAGTAAGTATCAAGTCTAACCTCAGTAGAGTAGTGATGAAGCCAGGTCATGACACCTACTAGACATAGAAACCTGAACAGAATATTAGCATACTCTAATAATGGAAAGGGCAACAATAGAACTGTACAATGATACAAGTCTAACAACGGAAATTAAGGCAATAAAAGGGCAACAAAGAGTGAACATCTGATAGGAATAACAAGTGATCAAGTACCGTGAGAGTACACGTAAATCAATGAAGAAAAGATGATAACTATTCAAATTGACAAGCCTTTTGAACATAGAGTGTACAACAAGAACACAACCGAGGTACCACACCTCATATTCTCATTTCACAAGTCACAATCACAATCTTCCTTGTATAACCGTGTGAGCCTTGCATTTATTTTTAAAACTTTTTTTCCGAAATAGCTACACGCCTTTAGCCACTTTATCTCACCATGTGGCTTCAAGTAATTTCCTTACTAGCAACACGCGTATAAATCCCACCTTATCTCACTGCATGCGTTTCAATACCTACCATTATACCACCGCATGCGTAACAATATCGCAACACAATTATCAACTCGCACCATATGCGCCCACATGCCAAAATATTACCAAATCAACAATAACAATGTTACCACAACACATAGCCCATGACTTAACCACCATGTGTACAAGAATCTCAATGATAACAAAATGAATGAGGAACAACTCAACAAGGAAGAATATCCCTATAATCAACACTTCAACCACAATGTGTTAGTACCTTTCACAACTACAACCTCAATAACTTAATAATAAGGGTATTCCCGTGGAATGACAACTTCCAATTCAAGTACGTAACAGAAAGCATAACAATACAAGAGATAGCATGAAATAGCAACTACGACTAAATGCATGAGAATAACTCAACATTGGAAAGAATGGCATGTAACCACAACTACTAATAAATGCATGTCAGAGCAACCTCGACAATGGAAACTAGAACATGTAATGGCAACTTCAATTAAAGCATGTAAGAATAAACTTTACAGCATAAGATACAAGAAATGATAACCACTTCAATTAAATGCATATGATTAGCCTAAGAGTCTAAATCGGTCAAATTTACACATAAAAAGCTCGTGTACACACTCGTCGCCTCATGTACACGACTTCCACATGATTCAAATAGTACAATCAAAACCAATCCTAAGGGGTAGTTCCCCCACACAATATTACATAAGATACTTACCTTAAACAAGCTAAATAAACTACTAAAAAGCCCTTCCTGCACAAATCCAACTCTGGATGGCTCGAATCCAGCTAAAATAGCTTAATATCATAAATAAAAGCCATAAGAAGCAATTTGGGACAATAAAGATTTAATTTTTAATGAAATTCAAAAAGTCAAGTCAAAACGTTAACTCCGGTCCAACATATCGGAACCCGAACAAACTCACAAATTCCGAACACCTATTCCGATACGAGTCCAACCATACCAAAATAATCCAATTCAGGCCTCAAATCGGCCTTCAAATCCTCATTTTATATTTTAGGAAAGCTTTTACAAAAAATCCCAACTTCTCCAATTCAAAACACTAATTAAATGATAAAACTAAAGATGTAACCATGGATAATAGACAAATCTGAGTCAAAAACACTTACCCCGATCCAAATCGTGAAAATCCCTTCCAAAATCACCCTAAACCGAGCTTTCTAACTCAAGATGTGATAAATGAAATAAAACCCTCGTCCAAGCTTTAATCTGCCTATGTATTCCACATATGCGGACCCACAATCACATATGCAACTCCGCATCCGCTGAAAGAGCATCGCAGATGTGGCCTCAGTCAAGTCCCAGCAAATTTTGCTTCTGCGGACTAAAGGCGCACCTACGGTCCAACTTCTACAGTCCCTCCCCAACAAGCCCAACTCCGCTTCTGCAGTTGCGCACTGGCGCGTCCAAGTCCTCACATGCGGACCCAGCTACACCCATCCAAAATCCGCATCTACAGCCTTAGAGCTGCTTCTGTGGTGCCGCACCTACGACCCAAATATCACAGGTGCAAAAGCACCAGACTTCAGCACTCTTCAAGAAATTCTTCTAAGTCTCCAATTGGTACAAACTCAATCCGAAACACCACCCCCCCCCCTCGAGACCCCATCCAAATATACCATCAAGTCCCAAAAAAAAACTATGTGAGGCCTTAAATCACACCAAACAACATCAAAAATACAAATCGCACCTTAATTCAAGCCTAATGAACTAATGAACATTTCAAAATTCAAAACATGCATCGAACAAGCCTAAAAAATTTCGAAATGACATAACATTTTGCATGCAAGTCCCAAATGACACAACGGACATATACAAACTCCCGAAATCACAATTCGAGCCCGAAATAAATAAAGTCAACCATCGGTCAAACCTATCAACCTTCCGAACCTTCAACTTTTCAACTTCCGCAAAGAGCAACAAATCAACCTATGGACCTCCAAATCAACAACCAGACATACTCCTAAGTTCCAAATCACCATACAAAGCTATTGGAACAATCAAAACTCCATTCTGGAGTCGTCTGCACATAAGTCAAACTCCAGTCAACTCTTTCAACTTAAACTTCCAACCTCGGGACTAAGTGTCCCAATTCACTCCGAAATATTTTCGAAACCAATCCATCCACCCCGGCAAGTCGTATAACCACTAATGAACATAGAAGAGGCAATATATAGGGGAACGGAGATACAATATACAAAACGACCGGCTGGGTCGATACATTCTCCCCCTCTTAAAACAAACATTCGTCCTCGAACGAGTATAGAGACATACCTGAAGTGCTGAAAAGGTGAGGATATCGACTCTGCATGTCATGCTCGGTCTTCCGGGTCTTCTTCTCAATCTTAAAACTCATAATCCTCGTGCCATTCCTGCAACGCATGCCTAAAGTCGGGGCAAAATTGGCTTTGATTCAATTTCTTTGCCCGGAAACTCTTTCATCGTCTCCGGTCAAAGAGGGCAGCTGTTGATGGCCAATTTTGACCCTCCCTTTTTAAAATTAATTTATTTATGCTTAATAATTTTACAATGAATTTAAAATTTATTTTTAAAATATTTTACATACATCGCATATGCTTTATAATTAATTTAACAAATTACTTTTTAATTCTAATTAATTAGATTACTATGGTAATAATTTTAAATTAGTTTTACAAGTTGGAAAAAACAAAGTATTTACAATAGTTTGTAATGTATATAATAATTATAATTTTACTGCATTTTATTCGAAATTATTAAGCTTATTTAATTTAATTGTAAAAGAGATCAAGGGAGGCTAAAGGCTACAGTTGTAATTTTCTATTAAAGACCAAGTGGCTATATTTTAAATTATTTCTAGCCCAAATCACCCAAGCCCAATCCGGAATACGCAGTCCAAGTCCACCCCTCTAATCCACTTTGGTGATCTGCGTCCTTTTCCCTAAGCCAATCCGCGTGTGCCGCGTCACCTGTCTCCCACCCTCACATAACAAACACAACAAATTTGGGTCGTCCATTTCTTAGATAAACGACCCACGATTTTTAACCATGTTTCCTCTTTAATTCTTTAGTGCCCAGAGATTTAATCTCAACCGTTGGATCACATAATCCAATGGCCATCAAAGTTTTCTCATAAAAATATTTTAATACCAAAACACTAGGAGCCCCCTTTCTTAACCCAGAGACGACCCCCCTTTCTCTCAGAAATCCCAATCATTTCCCTCACTCAAATGGCCGCACCCATTTTCTCTTTTGCTCTCTCTTCTCTTAAATCACCTATGAACATCAATAAAAAAACCTTGCACAAACCTGTGCAAGGTCGTGAAAAACTCTCATCAAATCATCCTTTCCTGCTTTCCTAGCCATGAATCCCGCTAGTATTTCCTTTTTTGTTCTTCAAATCTGAAGTGCCAGATTCTGAACCTTAGCATCGAGACACCATTTCACCTTTGTTCTCAAGTCCAACTGGCAGAATCAATCACTTCGTCCCTGGGCTATAAAGCCTTAGATTTTATTTCCACTTCACTGATTAGATTTCAAAACTCCTAATTCAAAACCCTAAACTAATATGTTCAAAGTCGAATCCTCAGAGATTCTTGGTGCTCTACCAAAATTAGTGGCATGCATGGCCATTTTACAGTATCATCATCATTATTCTTGGTCCAGAGGTCAAGCGCAGAGACCTGTAGATATTGGGCCTTTATCCAGTGGTTTTTGTTGTCACGACCCAAATCGGAGGGCCGCGATGAGCACCCGGTGCCTTACTCAACCGAGTACCAACGTAACGTATCTATCACACCATAACGGGTAAATGGTCCATAAGGGCCGTCATGAGATAACCAGAATAAAACATTAGGGAATACTAGACATAGGATGACCCAACGTGATATAGAAACTTATACATATGACATACGAGCCTATAAGGCCGACATGATCATTTGTACACTCAAAACATAGGCCGACAAGGCCATACAAGTATCTATACACATTACATCTATATACAAGCCTCTAGGGGTACATAAACGTCATAAAGGTCGGGACAAGGCCCCGCCATACCAATCAATACATGTCCAAATCATACTGACCAACTAGGCAACTCCTGAGCAAGTGGAGTCCACCAACACCTTCCACTGAGCTGATAGCCCACTAGGAGGACTATCAACCTGTCTATCGGAGTGTATACAATGTTGTAGTGAGACTGTTGTTCCAAGACTATTTCTTCATCAAGTTATTATTCTTAGGTTGAAGCCTTCTTCCTTATTTCATCAGCTAGTCTTTCGTTGTAGTACTTAGGGGAGACCATCTGACTCTTGTAAAGCTGTGAGCTTATTACATCATATACCCGATGGAATATTTGATGTTCTTGCTCGCCTATAATTATCCCTAGTTTCTTACCTCTACGCCCTTGTGCTCGTAGGATTGCTTCTGACCTAAAATTTAAACTTTCTCCCTGGTGGTACTCTCTTTTATTTTCGTTACACTTATACGGTACCTTTAACTACCCCAACTCTTATCTACGAGACTGAATTTACTATGTTTATCTTGCACGATCTGTTGATTTATCTGTATCCTCTTGTCTAGCCATAACTAGACTCTTCATGAATCAACTACTAACTACTCGTTGGTCCATTATCATATCTATATTCTGCGTAATCTCTCTTGGGTTATGTCCTTTGTCTTAACTTATCCCTCGCACTAACTCCTTAAGTATCAAGTGTTCATTTGCACTTATTTATCAATAACATCTAGGGTTGGAACCCTTACTGCCTCTCCTCGGTGTCGTGCTTTCATAATGTTCTGGAGTCATATCATATTTGTAGGATCTGAATAAATGCAATCTCATTCCTTTTGCCTTTTTATCACATTCTTTTTTTACTATTCCATAGTTACCTGAACCACATAATTCTGACTTAATACTATATCATACCATCTTCCCCCTTTAGGGGACTACTAATATTTAATGCTATGAAGATTTACCTATAAATGTTTTCCCTCTTCATCTTTGGCGTCTTTTCACATCTTCACAAACTCTTACTTGCCTTGCGGTAACCCTTCTTACTAGGGGTAATTGAATTTCTTAACAACGAAGGTGACACCTAGTGTAACTGGAACACTTAGTCCCTTAAGCTTAACTCTGCTCACAGTGCTTGCTTTAGGAAGCGTCTTCCTGAATGACCTTTAAAGGTTATTCATTTGTTGTCCATTCTATTATTGCCCGACTGCTATCTCTAAAATTCTCACGATACCGACAATTATCAAATCTTCCGATCCTTAATTCATGTTTAGTTTATCTTGTTCACTAGCCCATACTGATTTCTATTACTCTGGGTTTAACTTAGCCTTCTGGTAATCACTTTAGAGTCACCAACTCATTTCTTGAAATGAGGGTATGATTTTATGGCTTATATAGTTTTATTGTCCCAAGGCCTGTCACCTCTTGTCTTTTCCTTCACTTTACTATAGACTATGTTATTCTGTCATATTTTGATTTACTGTTATCACCCATTTATCACATCTTACTCATAGTGCTTCATCTACTCTCTTCCTATTCTCCGGCTAATATTTTTGCCTATCACTTTATTCTGAAAACATCAACAAATGTTCTTTCACTTTTATCTCCCCATGCTTCATCTCACTGGATCTTCGGGGTGCCTAACATTCTCTATTTTTTTTTCACTAGGGGCGGGAGACATACTAAGGTAAATATTTATTCCTTCTACGATTTCACAGCCTATCTCTTGAAATTTCTGAACATTCCAGTATTCATATCCGACTGTGCTATTCTAGAGTGCACCATCTGGGTGTCTCACAAGGAGTTCTATTACCATGTTTGCACTATCCTTCAGAAATGTTAGCTAATGATCACAATCAATCAACCATTTTGGGTTACTCTAACCTGAGCTAGGTCTTGATATCCTATTCTTCTATTAAACTATATATGTTAGCTCCCACAGGGCATAACTGATATATGTGTGGCAAATTGTATATATCTTTGTTACTATTGAAAGTAACTCAAAATACTTATATTTCTCTGCTTGAATTATAAAAACTGTTAATCTTTACTAACTGGGTGCCTCGTACCCTTCTTTACCTTGCTTCTTTTACTTGTTGAAACTTGTATCTACCTTCTGATTCTCTTATTGCTTTTAGACCATATGGGTAGATATATATTCATGCCTTAGGGCCACTTATCAAGAAGCTTACAAGTCTTAGTACACACATAATCTACTGAAAACCTTACAGTTACTCATCATAAGCATGATGCAAAATCAAGTTCCTCTAACTCAACTCTTCCACAGCCACATTCAATCTCTTACAACCTGTTTTCGTGGATGTAGGTATCATTGTGTTACATATAAAGTAGAATTTATGAGTTTGAATTCTTACAACTGAATTCTACCACACGATCTACAGTAAGAAGAAAGAGTGACAATCCTAAATGCCCTGTAGCCTCCTGCTTATAAGTATGGTGCACAACATACCCATAAACAAGACTTTACTAGATATGGCTTGTAGTCTCCCTAGGACAGAACTGCTCTGATCCCACTTTTGTCACGACCCAAGTCGGAGGGCCGCGATGGGCACCCACTGCCTTACTCAATCGAGTACCAACGTACGTATCTTTATTATCACACCATCACGGGTAAATGGGCCAGAAGGACCGTCATGAGATAACCAGAATAAAACATAAGGGAATACTGGACATAGGATGACCCAACATGATATAAAAACTTATACATGTGACATAAGGGCATATAAGGCTCACATGATCATTAGCGCACTCTAAACATAGGCCGACAAGGCCATACAGGTATCCATATACATGACATCTGTCCACAAGCCTCTAAGAGTACATAAACATCATAAAGGTTGGGATTGGGCCCCGCCATACCAATCAATACATGCCCAAATCATACTGACCAAATAGGCAACTCCTGAGCAAGTGGAGTCCACCAACACCTTTCGCTGAGCTGATTGCCTGCTTGGAGGACTGTCAACCTATCTATCGGGAAATGCGGGCATGAAACGCAGCGTCCCCAGGCAAAAGGGACATCAGTACAAATAAAGTCTCGAGTATGTAATGCATGAAAGAAATATATAAAAGACATGAAATAAACCTGGAGTAAAGAACTTAACCTGTAAGTCTAGATAGCTTTATGAATCATGAAATGTTTGAAATGGCATGCATATGCGTATAAATGTCACATCCTGCATAGGTATATGCATACATAACATCATCAAGCGTCTGGGGGCATCCCATCATATCATCTCTACCTCTATGGTGAAATCATCAATGTATTCCAGCTGATCAGGACATGGTGCAAATATAACGCCCCATATACATATAATATATGCGTATATAATACTATCTGGACATGGGTCAACATACATGTATAAATAAATGCAATGCATAATGAAGTAAGTAAATAAGATCTCTTTGAATGTCATAATGTTAATATGCCTTCGGTTAATATCATGAAATAAACTATATCAACTTACGTATTTTCTAAGACGCATGAGTAGACGATATAATAACAGGATACATGGGGAATCAAGAACATAGGCACCCGTAGTACTTCTAAGAATAGAGTCATTTGTGAAAGTTGAGTGTTTGCTCGTTTTGTTGTATCAAATGGATCATGCCATAAGGAAAGAAGGGATAGCCTTAACATACCTTAACTCATTTGAATCCTTAATACCTTCCAAGCGATTCTTCAAACAACTCAACTCAATCCACCATAGCATAAGGAGATTCAAAATCGGTGCTGAGTAAAGGCTAAGTCTGAAACTTAAACTAGTAGTTCCTTTATGTAAATTTGGGCAACATCTCCCCTGTAACAAGGGCCTCCTCCAATACCATATACCAACAACAACAATCAGAGTAATACAATAAGAACAACATCAACAATAGGGTACAAAATATTTCATTAACAAGTCATCAACATATCACGACGACCGGCAAGCTCGGATTGAATCCCTTTAGCACCCATCAACCCCATTATCATTCATTCTTGAACTTATTAATATATCCGGTATAATAACCAATGCTTTTTAAAGGATTTCCAACCATTTATAGTTCATGGAAACAACCTTTCAAAAAAAGTCCATTAAAATAATAACATCTCAAACTATTTCAAGTCTTCTCTTGTAGTATTTTGCTCAAATAATGCAAACATAAACAACTTCAAGCACATGTAGTAGAATGTTATACTCACCTTAACCAGCAGAAACAACATGAAATTTCAGCCAAGCACAGCCCACAACTATCCTCAATGACACCACAAAACTATAGGTGTTGTATTCTCTTCTAGAATCAACTTTTGGTGTTCAAGTTGGTGTAAACACTTGTAGTTCGCCTTGAAAATCTAATATATATATATATATAAAGGAGGGACTGATTATTACCTTAATCAACAAGAACAACACTAAATATGAGGTTACTTACCTTTGAAGAACCCTCCAGAACATCCATAAGATGAAGAACTACGATCTAGCAAGCACCATGGGATTTCTAGCGTTGGATTCATGTTTTTATCTTAGATTTTTACCCTAGAATCATATAGGAACCCTTGGAGAGAATTTAGGAGGGTTTAGGAACTGTTTTGGACGATAAAAATGAGCTAAAACAACTTAGAATTGCCTTAAATACAAACTGGAGTTTTACACCGACTTTGTGGGTCCCATGGGAGATGCTTGCGCAGTCTCGCAAAAACGCGAATACCACTCTACTCCGATGTCGTATCAATAAATGGTTAAATGTGTTAGAAACTACACTCATAGAAATTCAATTTGTTAGGTAGATCACACTGTAATTCCAACTATATTTGGAGAAAAGCTTAGCTATATTTGACCGAATGTTCAGCATATTTATGAATGTAACTTGTGATGACCTTTGCCAACTCTTATTCCACAACTCACTTGACTTCAAAATATAATACACGACAATCATACAACTAAAATAACTTATAACATAACCTCCTTATAATTTTAAGAACCCTAGTCTCACCCCAAAGTGCATGTTATAACATTCCAAACTTATAGACTTTCGATGAAACTTATTTTTCGTTTAGCTTCTATACTTTCCAACCCTCTTGGTACTTGTTATTCATGATCTTAAAGATTTGTAATCTCCAATGTAACATGATTAACTTACTTTATGGAATTTTAAAAATAATATAATTTTTGTGCTTATATCAACTATCTTACGACGTACTCTTACGTACAAAAACATGGGGTGTAACATTTGTTTTCAACGGGCAGTCTTCCCCCCTCAGGTAAAACCTATCCTTGTTCTCACCTCTGCCATCTCTGATTTCACTCAAGTTTTCTCATATTATCCACTCTCCTTCATCTTCCACTATCCTAATTTGAATCTGTAACCTAAGACATTTAAACGCCACTATAAATAGAGCTTTGAATGCTCTCACTTAAGTGACCTAACAAGAACTAAAAATTCTAAATACCGGTATCAAAAATCACTAAGATTTCAAAGCTTAGGCTCTCTCTCTCTCATTAATTTTCGTTTCTCTTTGTTTTCGAGTACTCCCACTGCTCAAAGCGTGAAGCTTTGGTTCCTACACGACTACGTTTAATTATTGTTTGGTTTGCTGTACACAAAGAGGTTAGAATACCTTCACTACTTCTCTTTTGATTGTTTTATTTAAAATCATGAACCTACTGTTGTCTTTCTATTGACTGCCTTAATTTATGATGTTTGCCATTAGCTCTTTATTATTTGTTCCTTCACATAATGATTTATTACAAATTTATGGTTGACTGTTATGCTTTTATGTATCCCGTGCCAGTTTGATTAAGTCATTATGTGACCTTGAGGATTGCTACTCTAAATCAAATAGCCTATATAATTAAGTTCTTTAATGTGTCTTGATAGCTTCCCATACTTGTTCGAATTTCAGATTTTCTCTAAATGTTCTGTTGTGATCTTCATGCCTATTACACTAATCCTGTTTAATGTAATCTGTTATTCTATACTTGAAGTTGTTATTTAATGATTTTAACTAAGAGGGATATGAATGCCCAGGGTTTAATCCTTTACTAATGAGTTGAAGTATGTTAAGTTTAAATTTTTAAGGTGCTTTCCTTCTTCACATAAGTGTTTGATAATCTGAAACAACCTTTGAGTCATTATTGTGAAAGTCTTATGTTTATACTTAACTGTTAATCTTATTTGTAAGCCTTATCATATGAAACAACATCACTAAGGCAACCAGGCCAACTCTGATGAACCTCAGTGACTATTTTTGTAGGTGCTCTATCATGATTAAGTCATCTTTTATTAATTAGGATACAAATCACATCTGTTGTGACTGAGTATCAATTACTATGCGAGTAAGTTGAAATTAATTCTTTCATGTTTAAACTACCACTCTTTAGTCTGTACAATTAAGTTAAACTTGCTTAGTATAACGTCTCTCCTGTTCTAAACTTCTCTAATGGTATTACTGGCCTGACTTTTTTTCTTATGAATGAAATTCAATCCTATTTGGTAAAAACCTTGGCTGGAACATCCTATGTAAATCTTGAATGATAATTTTGTGTCCATCTCTACTTGTCCTCTATATCCATGCTTGTGTATACAACATCATTAAATCCTGTTTAGTTTGTTTAGTTTCCTGAATATTGCAATATGCTTTGACCTTCAAATAAGGATAGCATGAATGTGAAACCTAAGGCTCTCTTTAAGAGAATGCAGTCATGTCATATGCCTTAGGGTTATACTAGCTCGTTAGCCAACACAAGCAGTCCTATTAATGCTCTTTAAGAGGTTCCTAAATGAAGCTAGCAATTCAGCATCAAATATAAGTCAATACTTATTAGACCTCTGCTAAGTGCCTTTGTATATGTTCCTTCTTGTGATCATTAGGTTTATTCTGGTTCCTAAATGTTTCTGCTTTTTTTTTAATTGATTTCATGTATGTCTGCAGTGTTTTAAAACTACATCACTTCTCTCTTTCCTTTAAATGAATTGAATCTACTTTGAGAACTCTAAGGTAAACCCCCTAATGAGCTTGCTTGAATATAACAATCTGCTTATTCTTAGCGAGGGTTTAACATTCTTAGAAAGAGGCGTTCATGTCATTGATCTTAAAGATAATAAAGACTGGTGGCATGAGTTTCTGTCAAGAATTCTTGGGAGTTCTATTTAAATTTGTAAACTAGTAGTCTTGATTGAAACTCTAGGTGTATTTGGTATCTCTAACAGTATTTATAGAAGTTTTGACTATGATTATTTGTCTGAAACTTTGATTGATACATTCAAAGCTTCCAGTAGTATTATTAACTCGTGTGTGTTAAAAACCAGACTTGAGTTAAAACAATCAGTGCTTGGTTTAATTAAGGGTCTGTAAAGGAAAATACATTTTCATTCATTAACTGTTGAAGGATTGAACTATATGCTCTTTTCTCTACCTTCAAGATACCTGATTTCAGGTGCTTGGTTCTTTGATAGTAACATGATAATGTCTCTGCTTCTATGTGTGTCTGAAACTCATCCTTTTGACATGTTTAATGTGTTAGTCATCTACTATTTTTGGAAACATGGTTATGATGGTCTAAATGAACTGCCTTGTATTCTCATGGTATGATGTTTGGCTCTATTAAGAGGGGTATATACTTCTGTGGTATGGCATTGCTATAGTGGTTGGTTTACATTGAAAATGCCTCATTTGCACTTAAACCCGTGAGGGAAGAATGAGTCATTAGTGATTATAGGTATATGGCAGTAAAGTTTAACTCTTGGTTGGACTGCTCTTCCTGGCACAAGCATTGCCCTGGGCCTTGAGACTCTTGAAAGCTTTGAAGTATTAGGGGAATAAAAGGTGGCTTTGACCTTGAGTGGAACTCTACCTATAACCTTTAATTCATTGATATTTATTGCGTTCTTTGGGTTTAGTGTTTAATGACTACAAAAGGTCTTCAATGCATATCAGTTGCTATGCATAACCACCACATTAGTATGACCCTTCATAATATTTAGGTACTGTTAGTTGCTATATTTTATTTAAGCCATTTGCTCGCATATATCATGTATGGATATATGTGTAGAGCATTATTTTCTAATGACCTTCTCGCTTTCTTTTGAACATCTACAATTGTTGGGCCTGCTGAGTTCCCGAGAAACTCAGGCCTAAGCCCCATCATTGCATTTGAAGTCTGAAGCCTGTTGATGTCCCTTCCCTCTAATTATTGGGCCTACCTCTTTCAGGCCCAAACTAGAGTCACTCTTCATCCTTTACTGTTTTATCAATATTTCGTTATCTATATTCCTTACATGTATATAACATTTTCTCTTGTCATATTTGATTAGTATTCTGTTTTACCTTTTGAATTACATGAGTAATTTAGGTAAGCCTTAAAGAACATATGGTTAAAAGAAATACTACTGTCACGACCCTAATTTCCTACCTTAGGATGTCGTGATGGCACCTACTCTCTAAGACTAGGTAAGACTACCACATGTTGATTTAATAATAGAATTGAACTATTTAATCATTTATCATAAACCATTAAATGACATACATAGCCGCAAGCGGCTAATAGTTATACATTTCCCAAAATCGGTAGTACAGAGTCATAAGCACTACTAAAACACACTAGAAATTCTAAACACAATACTGGTCTAAATTACAATTTAATAGTAGCATAATGAAGTAAGATGGTGACTCTGAGGCTTGTGAACGTCAAGCAGGTATACCTTGAATTCTCCCACCGCGCAGACGCAACTCTCAACAACACAATCAAAATACCTGGATATGCACAAAAATGTGCAGAAGCATAGCATGAGTACAACACAACGGTACCTAGTACGTATCAAGCCTAACCTCAGTAGAGTAGTGACGAGGCCAGGTCAAGACACCCATTAGACGTAGAAACCTGTTCAAGATATACATAAGCTAACAATGGAAAGAACATCAATGTAAGACCAACGGCGAAAAGATTATTGATTTACAACCAACAATGAAATAGTAGAAATATAAATGACAGCAAGTAGTAAACGAGTAATAAAGAAACAACATAATCACAACACCAATGAGATTTAAATGAACTCAATTAAGGAAGAAAAGATGACAACTCAAATAATCAAATTACTCCCAATGCATGGACTTACCACAAGAATTATCCCGAGGCACCACCTCATAAACCACAAGTCATGGACCACAATTTCCAAATCTTACAGATATGGAACCTCATACGACAAAGCCCACGTGCCCACAATAACAATCACCTTTGTACGACAAAGCCCACGTGCTATCATGTACATTGGAATCGTGATAAATATTAATTTAGATGAATGAAAGATATATTTAAACACCATAAAACATAATAACAATCTTGAATAAAGTAAGATGTCAAATGAAATAACCAGTTTATTTTGGAAATCAAGTATAGTAAAATAATATACAATTTGTACGAAACAGAGTATAAGATGGATTTAGTTTAAAAATTAATAAAATTGAGTAAAAGTATCATTTTTAAACAAAACAAAACAAAACATAAGTTAAATTAACAAATTAAATATAGAATTTGTTAAGGAAAAACATGATAACAATTTTAAGTAAGGTAAACATCTAACATGGTGATGAGTATAATTTGAGAACCTAATTATAGTGAAAGTGAGATAACCATTTAGAATAATAAGGCACCGAGTAGATAACGAGCTCTATCTTAAAAGGCCCATTGAATAAAGCATGTTAATAATTCTTTTATTTAAACCATTATATTATCAACAGCTCAACAGAATATGATATAGTGATACCATGCAATTAAATAATAATAACACGGAAAGAAAACGAAAAATGAAAGTAAAGCAGCTAGTTTATGAAAATGAATTCAAACCTCACTATCACAAAGCCAAGAATAGCAAACCTCGTAATCTCGTATAAAAAGGCTGAAAATAATACAACAACAACAACCAGTACAACACACACAATCCGTTGCGGCGCGCAACCCAATCCCACCGCAACATCCTTTATCAATATCAAGTGTAATGTAAACAATCTGTAGCAGTGCGTAACCTGATCCCACCATAACATCATTAATCAACATCATAATCCTCCTTTATTCCACCATATTATCATTTATCAATATCAATTATTAGGTACAGAAATCGTTGCGGCACGCAACTCGATCCCACCGTATCATTATTTATCAATATCATAATCCTCCCTTACTCCACCATATTATCATATATCAACATCAATTATTACGTACACAAACTGTTGCGGCGCGAAATCCGATTCCACCATATCATTATTTATCAATATCATAATTCTCCCTTATTCCACCATTTATATTTATTATCCTTTCAATTCCCGTTGCGGCATGCAACCCGATCCATAAACAATTTAAATAAATATAAACAATCTAACAACTCAATTTACAAGAATTTCTACAATCAAAGGGTATGAGTGCAAGGCAATAAAGGAACCACGTAATAATCAAAGGAATGCAACAAATATTAGAAAAATAACAAGACAAGTAAAGCACGTGACAATTAAAGTGTACAAGTAAAAGAGTAAATGCAAGTAGCAAATATGCATGGAGTCATGGAAGGGACGAACAATTTAGTATTTCCATAAAAAATAGCCCATGGCTCAACCATGATGTGTACAACAATTTCAACAATAACAAAATAAATGGGAATGCTCAACAAGGAAAGGTATCTCAACAATTAACAACTTCGCCTCAATATGATAACGGCTATTACAACTTCAACACCAATAACTCAACAAGATGATATTCCACGAAATAACAACTTTAATTAAAAGTGATACAATAATTAAGAGGTAACAAGACAATAAGGAAGGAAATAACTTCAACTAAGGCATATAAGAGCAAAATAACAAGAGGTAGAACAAGTGCTAACAACGTCAAATATAGCATATAAGAGTAGGTTAACAATGAGAGATATAACATGTCATGACAATTTAATTAAAGGCATGAAAAGAGTCTAGATAATCTAAACAGGTCAAATACCACATATAGCCCGTTTACCCACTAATCACCTTGCGTACACGCCTTTCACATAACACAAATAGCACAATCAACCCAAATCCTAAGTGGTAGTTTCCCTCAAACAAAGCTAGGCAAGATATTTACCTCAACTAGGCCAACTCAACCCTCCGTAATAGCTTTTTCCCTAAAATTCGCCTCCACGCGGCTCAAATCTAACAAAAAATGAATTAATAATATCAAACAATGCAATAGAAACCAATTACAATAAATAAAGCTATGATCTTTACATTTTTCCCAGAAAGTCAACAAAAGTAAACGTCGGGCCCGCCTTGGTGTCACGACCCCAATTTTCCTTCGTAGGATATCATGATGGCACCTAGTCTCTAAGACTAGGTAAGCCTAACAAGTATGCGAAATAACTGAAACGTTAAGCTAAAACTCAAAACGTCACTAGCCACGCGTATCAAGCCCACATTATCTCACAGCATGTGTTTCAACACCCACATCATATACCACCGCATGCGTATCAATAATCACAAAGGCATGGAAGAAACCTCATGCAAACAATAACAACCGCACAACAGAAACCTCGTGCAACAACCAAACAGTCATCTCAACAATAATCACGAAAACCAAAACATAACAACTGAAGCAGTGATATTTCAAGGATAACAATTTCATGTAAAGAATCCCAGTTAAATAAGGAATATGGAATCAAGAAAGCATGTGGTTCAACTAAACATGTAGTACAAGTTGCAAATAAGAGATAAGACAAGTAGACAGGTGAAATTAGGCTAAACATGATGACTATACATGCTAAAGTAACTCAGTTAAGGCATAAAAAGGAAACTACTTAGATAAAACCAAAATTTCAACATTTAGCCCGTGTACGTATTCGCCACCTCGCCTATATGGCCCTCACATATCACAAATTGTCACAACAATACCAAATCCTAAGGGGAGTTTCCCCCACATAAGGTTAGACGAGTCACTTACCTCAAACCTCGCTCAATCAATCTATAAGAAGGCCCTTCCCTCGATTTTCTGACTCTGAACGGCTCAAATCTAGACAAAAATAATTACATACTATAAATATAACTACAAGAAACGAATCTAAATAATGAAATTATGATTTTAGTAAGAATTGGAAAAATAGCCACAAAAAGTCATCCCTAGACCACGTCTCGGAACCCGACCAAAATTATTAATTTCAAACAATCATTCGATATCGAGTACAACCATACAAGAATTATCCAAATCCGACCTCATTTAGCCTTTTAAACCCCAAAAATTGGGTCTAAGAACTTTGACACTTTTACCCTATATCAAAAAGTTCACTCCCGGTCAAACCTCCCAAAATCTTCAAACTTTCCATCTTTCGCCAATTAACGCCGAAATGACCTACGGACCTCCAAATCAACATCCGGACACGCTCTTAAGACCAAAATCACCATACGGAGCTATTGAAACCGTCAAAACTCCATTCTGGAGTCATCTTCACACAATTTGAACTACGATCTACTCATATGACTTTAACTTTCAATTTAGGGACTATGTGTTTCATTCCACTCCGAAACTCTCCTGAATCCGACACCAAGCACCCCAAAAAGTCAAGTAACCACAAAATGATATAAAGGGAGCAATAAATAGGGGATTGGGGCTAGCACTCTCAAAATGACCGGCCGAGTCATTACATCCTCCCCCGCTTAAAACAAACGTTTGTCTCGAACGAGTATAGATACATACCTGAAGTGGTGAAAAAATTAGGATAACGGCTACGCATATTATGCTCGGTCTCCCAAGTCGCCTCCTCGACTGGATGACCCCTCCATTGAACCTTCACTGAACCGATGTTCTTCGACCTCAACTTTTGAACCTGCTCGTCCAAAATGGCCACCGGCTCCTCAACATAATATAGATCCTTGTCCAACCGGACTGAGCAGAAGTCTAACACATGAGACGGATCGCCGTGATACTTTCGGAGCATAGAACACTGGATGAAGTGCAGAGAGACTATGTGGTAGTGCAACTCTGTAAGCCACCTCTCCAACCCTCGCAAGAATCTCAAAAGGTTTGATGTACCTAGAGCTCAGCTTGCCCTTCCTGCCGAACCTCATAACGCCCTTCATGAGGCATACGGCAATGATGGGGTAAACTTGTAAGTTACATAATCTTCCAATTTCTTCTTTCAAAGCATAAATTTCAAAATCTTGTATTCTACCTTAACAGCTCAGAAAAATGTCAAGAGCCATTATCAAATAAGTAAGGAATGCCATATAAAATCTAGGACATCAGTGGAAAGTTTAGCTCGTGAATATTCAGACTACTAGCGATATAACGCATGATTCTGCTGAGGTCGTTCGGCCCGATCCGGAATAATATGTACACTGTCGGCAGTCGTGTGTCACGAACCATAGATGCATCTATACACTGCCGAGGCGTTTGGCCCGCTCCACAAGAAAAGGAAGAAAGTTACCGAATTACGAGACACGTAATTACAATACATCACATGAGCATAAAATGAATATAATCTTTACCATTTCTCAAATAACTCGCCCAAAACTCAAAGTGTTAATGCTTGGCCTAGTATGCATATATTTATTTCTAAATCGATTTCAGTTATAACTTCAATTAATTAAGCTAACATAGTGAGATCAGGTAATTCAAATATTACATGATAAGATCCTAAGTCTACCCGGACATAAATATGCTTTAGCTACGTACGGACTTTCGTCCCCTTGTGCGTACGTAGCACCCACAACTAGTTGCACATAACAATAAATATCACCTAGGGGTTAGTTTCCCCCTCACAAGGTTAGAGAGGAGACTTACCTCGCTCTGAAGTTCCATAACTAGCTCCAAAGCCTCTCTAACACCTCAAACCAAAGCCTGTCGATCCAAAACTATTCAAATAATGTGCAACCCAATCAAACTGTATTTTAATACCCATAATTAATCAATTTAAACAATTCCCAACCCCGCTCGAGAAGTCGATAAAGCCAACCCTCGGGCCCACGTGCCCGGATTCCGATTATTTTCGAAGATAAAATTTACCCATAACACCACGAACTCAAATATATGAGTTATTCCTAATTCCATGCCCAATTTCATGGTCAAAATACAAAATTCTAGTTTTTCTACCAAAATCCCAAATTTCTTCTAATTTCCATGCTTAAATCCATATACAACCCATGAATTTAACTTGTAATAGGTGGGAATCACTTACCTTGTGTTGCTTGATGAAAAGCTCTCCTTGAATCTCTCCAAAATCGCCCCAACCAAGAGAAAAGGAGAGAAAATAACCCAAATCCCGCTTTTAAAAGAACACCTCTGCCCAGACCACTTTCCGCACCTGCGGAAAAATACATCACAGATGCGGTTCCCTACAAGCCAGGCAAAATTCGATTCAGCGGACCTATTTCCGCTCCTGTGCGACCGCTTCTGCAATCCCCCATACGCTCCTGCACTCCCGCATGTGTGGATATCCCTCCGCTTCTGCGACCCAGCTTCCCCTCTCATTTCACACTTCTGCGGAGCACCCTTCGCATCTGCTGGCTCGCATATGCAGAAGTAGCCTCGCATCTGCGGCCACCCCTGCTCAGTCTAATTATCGCTTCTATGGCCCCAACATCGCACATGCAGGCTCGCATTTACGCCCCTCAACACGCATGTGCGATTGCACCAGCAATTGGCCAACACCAGCATTCCTCAACTTCAAATTTTCGATCCGATTTCAAATCCAAAACTCACTCGAGGCCCCCGAGATCTTAACCAAACATACCCACGCATCCCAAAACACATTACAAACTTAGTCGAGGCCTCAAATCACGTAAACCAACATCGAAACTACGGATGGATGATTGAAATCCTTCTTTAAGCTTTCAAATTTTCAAACTTCGACGAACGCATCCGAACCATACCAAAACGTTCCGAAAAGATGCCAAGCTTTGCGTACAAGTAATGAATCACAATACACACCCATCCAAGGCTCGGAATTCCAAATGGACATCTATAACATCAAAGCCTACTTCAAACCAAACTTAGGAAATTCTTAAGCCTTCAAAATGCCAACCTTCCATGATATGCGTCGAAATGCTCCCGGGTGATCCGATACTCAATCCGAATATACGCCCAAGTCCAAAATCATCAAAAAAACCTATTGGACCCTTCAAATCCCTATTCCGAGGTCGTTTACCCAAAAAGTCAAACCTTAGCCAATTCTTCCAACTTAAAGCTTCCAAAATTAGAATGTTCTTTCCAAATCAACTCTGAACTTCCCGAAGTTCAATTCCAACCATATGTACAAGTCATAATACCCTAAGTGTAGCTACTCAAGGCCTCAAACCATCAAACGATGCGCTAGAGGATCCAACACTCACCACAACCCGAGTGTTTTTATGGGAGTTTCTAATACCCACTCTACTTTTTATCTTGCTTATTTATATTTTGTGATATTGTGAAACTGAGGACAATGTACATTCTTGAGTGTGGGGTGGGGTGTCAGACTTTGATTTTTGTGGCATGTGCCTAATTACAAGTGATACATTTTTAATTGCATGATCACACTTATGGTCAATGTAATTGTATAATTGTAGTAGTTATTTTAGTGGCTTAGTCCCGAGTTATCTTTAAACCACTATTCTTTCCCGATGATGCCATTTTCTTGAACTGGTATTTTTAGGTAGATTGTTTTTTCAAAGTTTAAAATCATTGTGGACTCTTCCTGACAATGGGTTACCTAGACAGTTTTCTTGAGGGCGTAAAGTCTAAAGAAAAATACAAAGAAAATTCTTTCTTTTTTATTTTTTCTGGTTGGGCCAATAATAGGATTGGAAGAAGCTTGAGTAATTTGTACTCTTGACATGTTTTATATCAGGGTGTAGATCCGGGGCATTTGATCTGAGTACGTTATTCATAAAATTTATAGTTGCATTCCTTTAAAATATGTGTGGCTTTCTTTTGAAACCGAGGCTCATCTTTAGACTTTTGTGATTAATTTTCGTGTGATGAAAGTTTATGATGAATGTGCTCCCTCACGCCACCAATGTCCACCCCGACGCCGCCCAACAGGTAAGGTCTCTCCTTCTCTTATGTGTCGTCCTCCCTTCCCTCTTCCCCCATGTCAGTCATCTTTCTCTCTATCTTTTCCTATGGTTGCATTTAGTTTTATTATTTCTTTTTCTCCTTTTAGGTTTGACTGAATCTTGTTTTGGGCACTGGGGGATCATTTTTGTTGGGTTGTTTGAGAACATAGTGAGGTAGGAAATTACAACTCCCACTACCTCACACAATTTGGGAGGGTATAACATCGGCATATTGGGAAACTAAGCAAATTTTGAGCACATAAGGTGTTCGATGAATTGCCTGAATGAAGTTTTGGTGAGGTTTAGAGAAGTCCGAGTACCTAACCTACCTCTATTGGCAATACGAACATCTTTGCCAATCTTGCCACCAACAAACCTTTGACTTTGACTGTGAAAAGGGGAAAATAGGCATAAGTGTTGGGTGGCCGTTGGATGCCTAATGAACTTCAATTGTTTTCTTTCTAAGACAAGTGTCATCCGATGCCGACTTAGGCACGACTTAGGTGTTGCCTTCCCCACTAGTTTTTGAATTATTCTAATTAAGATAAAATAACTATAAAGTTACAGACTGATGCAGAGTATCTCTAGACGGTTGATTTTAGTGCTACTGATGGAACTATTGCGAAGGAGCTAGGACTAGCCGCTGTGACTGCTGTGGGTGTGGGGAATGCTACGACTGGGGCTCCTTCTATTTGGGATGGCACCTCCCATATCTTTGTTTGGGCTAGTCAGTATCTATATGTTGATGTGCTTAATGAATAAGGGCCTAAATGTGCATGGTTTCATGGCAAGACATTGAAGTGGTCATGACAAGAAGGTGCTTAGAAGTGAAGTGTAGTGTATTAAAGTGCTTAGGAGAGTTAGTCACTACTTTCTCAAATATATCCTACCCGAGTACCCGTCCTTTTGCCTACATTACAACCTATAAAGTCCTACATGATCCTAGACTTTGTGATCTTAAATTAGTAGAGACTTACACTACGGGCAAGACTATGGTATGAGTTGTGGTTGCATAAAAGTTTCTACGTGAGAGTGAATAAATTCTTTCGATTTGAGTGTCCTTAAAATATACTTGAGCTTATATTGAATATGTGGACTACTTCATCTATGGATTGTTGGTGACGACACATGATATACAAAGGATTGTTAGAGACTTTGATATTTGAGTTGGCACAAGGAGCGAGTCATAGTGTGGAATGCGCTTGAGTCATCTTTTGAGGTGAGGATGTTAGAAAGAGCCGCACGAATATGTGAAATAATCTGGGCATGAGTTCAAAACATGAGGAAAGATATGAAGAGTGCATATGCTATGTTCTAAGTGTTGATATAAACCATTTTCATTGGTGCGATGCTTCAGTATGTTTTGAAAGGTGTTTCTTGCCCATGTGCTTAATTTTAAGTTGCTCGAGTACGAGCAAGAGTTTAAGTATGGGGTGGTGATAAAAGGTAAAAAGCGCATGTTTCCAGTGTGATTGGGTATTATTTTTTGTGTGAGTTGGGGTAGTTCACAGCACTTTTAAAGTGAAAATATGCTCATTACGTGTTTCTTATCTATAGGAACGAACTTGCATGGAAAAGGATCAAATTTGAGAAAAACTGGCAAAAGAAAAGCTGAAGAGAAAAATCTTGGACAGCGAAGCAAGGTTCGCTTTGCATGATCGAGACCGGAGCAGAAAAAGTCAGCTTCTCCAACCCGAATTAGGAGAAGCCAAATTCGCCCCAACTCAACCCTAAACCATATAAATATAAGAGTTAGCCACTTTTTGAAGGGAGAGAAGGCTTTAAAGAGGCAAGAACACGCTTGGAGCAAGGAGAAGGATTCAACTTCACGTTGTTTTTTCTTTCTTCCTATTTTCCATTGTTATGAATTCTAGTCTTGTATTCGTACAAACAATTACGAGTAGCTAAATTCTCATCTAGGGTTTGATAGAACCTATTGGAGGAAGATTTTTCCACTGCGTTAAATATAAATTTTCCATTTACTTTTCTCTACTAGTTCAACTATATTATTATTGTTGTTGGTTGAAGGGCCCTCAATTGACTGTGCCTATTTAATGTGTGTTGCTTGAAAAAGGGTACACATTTATGCAGTTGTTGAACAACATCACTCATCACGTATTTGAGAAATCAATATTGAGGGTTTAAAGGTGAGGTTAGATATAACGAAATATTGGTGCGGTCGTATTGAGCGATTAATTAGTGCTAGCTAGCGTAGTTCGAAAGAATACATCTAGTAAAATGTGGTAGTTGCTCGAAAGAGAACTAAGACACCCAAAATACTCACGATCTGTAGAGAATACTTAGGCAAATTTATAGGAAACGTAGTGGGGGAAGATTTCGACAATTGGGAAATCATAACCCTACACTTTTCCAATCTTGTATACAACATTTACTTTGTTAGTAATAAAATTACAGCATTTTAAATATTTGCTCTTATTCAAACACTCAACTCATTATTCAATATTTCTGGAAGTTGATTACTTGAATTCTTGCGAAACTAATGGTTGTGATTAGTAGGTTAATTCCTTGCGGGATTCGACTACAGACTTGTAAACCGGACTATAACAACCACTTAACCTTTTAGAAGGCATAGTTGGTGGTGATCACGAACTCGAATCCCCCAGGTCTACGCAAACGCGAATTAAATTCCACCAGCTGCTAGCTTACCAACGCGGACGCGACCTCAGACTGGGAATGCGACGCTCAAATCCCACAGCCTTCGCCAACGTGACGCTACACTCGCGAATGCGAAGAGAATAAATAGCCTCCAATCATACACTACACGATTGAGGCTTCACCTTCGCGATCGTGAAGAACACCTGAGGCATCGAAAACCAACAAAAAACCAATAATGAAATCATCATCCCACATGGTCCAAAACTATCAGGAATCTCGCCCCGAGCGCCTCAGTACCCCATCCGAACATACCAACAAGTCCCAAAACATAACACGGACCTACTCAAGGCCACAAATCACACATAATAACATCAAAACCATGGATTGCACCTCAATCCAAGCTTAATGAACTATGGCAAATTTCAAATTTCCAAACTTACATCAAACACGTCTAACCAACTCGGAATCACCTCAAATTATGTAGACAAGTTCCAAATGACATAAGAAAAATATCTCAACTCCCAGAACAACAATCTGAACCCGATAACATCGAAGTCTACTCCCGGTCAAACCTATAAACTTTCCAAACCTTTAAATTGCCAACTTTCGCCAAGTAGAGCTGCAACCTTATAGAAATATCCGAATGCAAATCCGGGTATACGTCCAAGTCCAAAATACCATCCGGACCTAACGGGAACATAAAACTTCGATCCGAGGTCAAATACATAAAATTCAAACTTTGTCAACTCTTCCAACTTAAAGCTTCCTAGTTGAGATTCATTCTTTCATACCAAATCTAGAACCACACAAAAACAAAAACAGACGATACATACAACTCATAATGCACCATATGAAGCTATTCATGACCTCAAACCACCGAACTAAATGCAATGATTAAAACGACCGGTCGGCTCTTTACATTCTCCCCCACTTAAATATACGTTCATCCTCGAACGTTCCAAAAGTTATTCCAAAGCAACAAAATCATTCTATAAACTCACCATGCACATACCCTTGGGTGCTCCCACGTCACCCCAATCCAAATAAGCCTGACAATACCGCCTTACCAAAGATCCTTACATCAACATTTGTCAATAAACCTTAGAACCCAATCCCCAACATCTAAAATTCATCATGAGGTCTGATTCTTGCATCTATACACTGTATAAATCTGAACAAGTTGTATCAAGCCATAACTATTAACCAAGAATGTTACACCCCATGTCTTCGTACGTGAAAGTACATCGTAAGTCAATTGATGTAAGCTCTGAAATGAGATCTTCTATGAAAGTATATAAAGTAATCTAATTATATTTCATCCCGTATTTTCGTTCAACATACAAACGACTAGGTTTATGACGAATGCACTCAAAAATGAGAAAGGATATTTTGGACAAATAACAATGAGCTGCTTTATTACCCGACGTGCCTGCTTCACCAACTTACTTCCCGTCCTACTTGCTTGAGCTACTCAACACATTTCTAAGTTATTTAATGAGGATGATACATATGTTTCAAAATGGAAAAAGAACCAACATGTATATCTTACTTGATTAAGTAGGTGACAAGTAGGAGCATCACCTACTTAGAGCTTGTGGACCAAATTAAAAGGGAATGGAAAAGGATAGAGATGGGAAAGTCTTGGGGCAGCCCAAGACCCATCTGCCCAAGACCATTAGTGGGGTCACATAAACATAGATCTATCTCAATTTCACTTAGAAAACAATTCATAATCCCTCTCTCACTATTGTAACGTAAAGAAGCTCCAAAATATCATCTCTCAACGTTATCCTAGGGTTCAATAGCTTATTCGAGCTTGAGGTAAACCTTAGTTGGACTAGTATTCTTACTGACAAGGTAAGGTTTAACTTCTTATATATGTGTTTAAGATCATCTATGTATATCTAGTTGATTTGATAAAGGAAACTTGTGAAGTAGGTTGAACTTCATGTTGAAGTGTTTTAGTTGCTGGACTATTTTCGAGTCGAATTCTTGATGTTTTATGGCAGGAAATCAGTAGAAGTAACTTAAGAATACTATTGCTATTGTGGTTTATGTGTTTGGAAGAATAGAAGGCTTGGAAAAGTGCACGTTATAACTTGGTTGTTGGGTGAGATGGTGTGGACTATTTTGGTGATGTATTATGATGAATATGAGGTTAGATATTGATATATATATGTTTGTTGACATTCTTGAGATGTTGGTCTTATTGTGATTTGAGGAAAATAAAAAGAATAAGGGGAGGTGTTGTCCAATTACTCGTAGACGAGCTAGTCGCTCATTTGTGTTGAATTTTAGCTTTTGTAAGCTTAACAATGCTTCCATATCATTGTTGTAGATTGAAGTACTAACGAGTTGAACCAACGCGATGAGTCCCGTGAGGAGGGAAGTCCTCCGGCGAGGTGGAGTGAGTTTATCGATGCTTTCATTGATCATGTCTTGCCTGTCGAGACTAAGGCGGCCTATGCCACTGAGTTTGAGAGCCTGAGGCAAGGTAGCCTGAGTGTATGGGTGTACCATATGAGGTTCGCGTGCCTGTATAAGTATGATTTTTACATGTTGCCCACTATGGAGGCTAGAGTGCACCGTTTTATGCAAGGCCTTAGCCCATTGGTTATTAATGATACCGCTACAGCTGCCTTTAATTCTGATATGAATTATGGTAAAATGGTGGTGTTCGCTCAAGCTACAGAAGATCGAAAGTTATAAAGAAAGACGGAGCAAGATAAAAATAAAAAGACCTGATCCGTGGGCAATTTTAGTGGCTCATACAGTGGGGGTAATGGTAGAAAGGCATTATATAGGAAAGTGTCATCCGGACCCATGTAGACAGTTGTTGAATCTTCAGCTAGAGCACTACCATCAGGGCTTGATTAGGAGCGGTGGGGCCATAATACTCCAGACCAAGGCAACAAGGGATCTAATCAGCAGGTCTAGTCAAGCGGGAACTATCAGCTGCAGTAGAGGCTCCCATGTCCAAGTGTAGGAGGCGTCATTTAGGGGTGTGCCGACGTCGCACTGATGAATGTTTTGGATGCGGAGTCAAGGGTCATCAGCTAAGGCACTGCCCCAACAACCAAGGAACAACAAGTAAGTCCCTCAACCACCTTTCCCCTTGTTCCAGGATATGTGTGAATGAGTATGACCATAAAGTTTTGTGCCGTGTATGCTTGACCATGGGATGGTACTTCCTTACATGTTTGGACCTTCAACCATGGTAAGTTTAACTCATACGGGAATGATGAGGTGCGATGGCAATAGGTTTTGGTAGGGGGGATTAGAAGTGTTAACCCATGCTTATAACGCAACTTAAGTGATTAGGAAGGATGTCTAAAGGGTTGTTCATTTAAGAGAAATATGTGGGTAAAGGTGTATGCCCTTGGTCACTCTATATGCGTATGTGCATAAGCTTTCACATATAAGGAAACGCGATTTGCTTGTCATTTTTCAATATCCAGGTGTGGATAAACGTGTTCTGAATATTTCACGAATGTTGCATGAGGTTGAAGGTCGATGCTAGAAATTTGAAGATCATGTTTTCTGTTGTCTCTTAAAAGTAGAGATTCAGAAAGAGCAAGAAAAGTTGCGTGGTTCCCACAATGATGTACTCTAGTATGTCGAATTATGACTGGGTCAAGGTGTGGCTACAGGAATGTGTTTTGAGGAGTATAGGGCAAATGAAGGCCGTGGTTATCGTGTATTGGGTTGTTGTTCCACTGTGTGATGTGTCGTGCGGCGGGAGATGAAAGTTGCACATAGATGGTCCAAAGTTGGTGTGGTGGAGTTGATAGGGGCCAGAACTAGTTCACTAATTTATGAAGAAGGTCAAGATCTCTCATTGCATTAAAAGATTGTAAGGAGTTTACCTTCTATGAGTGACGTCCAAACTTGTACAGTGTATGCAAATTCTCCAATTGATAATATAATGCCTAGGATGTCATGGTTGGTGTTGTTTTCATGTCTGTGGTGCAATATGGTGTTATATATTTGTTGTTAGGATTGATTTCTAGGATTCTCTAGCAGGTGGATAGGCCCAATTACAGGGGAGACTCAGCCAAAATTTCTGAAAAATCTGGGACTTAGTCAAATTTGGTAGCATGAGATGTGTGAAAGAAGAGACGAGTTATATTGGGTGTGTTGGGCGTACTCTACTTTTCATTCGAGGTCGAATGATCTTAAGCAGGGGAGAATGTAAGGCCCTATAAAATTTTGCAATGGAATTTAAGGTTTCGTGGTGCCGAGGTAGGCTTACGTATTTGAGGATTATAGAAATTCTTCGTGGCGAGCAAGCTGGGTCGTACAGTACGTTGGGGGTTGATGGAAATTTTTGGAAAGAGAAGGCGATTTTACAGTCAAGTTTGCTACCGCAGAACAGGTTTGTGGGCCGAATATCCATCGCATAGTTGAGCAGAAAGATTGTTAAATTTGAAGGTCGTTTCTTCGGTCCATTATGCGATTGCATATTCACGTTGCGGACTTTATTTTAGTCGCAAACTTGGCATGAGGAAATATGGAAGATAATTCTGCGGTCCATTTTGCGGTCACAGAACATGTTTGCGGACCGCAGAACTGTCGCGCACTGGTTCAGACAAGTCCAGTGTTTGGGCATCATTTTCGCGGCCCATTTTGCAGTTCCCATATCAATTATGTGGTATGTTCTGTGACCGCAGACTCGGTTTCGACAAGTTTAAGTTTTGGAAATTTTACCCGATCCCATTTTTATAAAAAGGCTATGGGGGTTATTTTTTAAGGGTTTCATATGATATTTATATTGAGAGATGAGAGTATCTTAGAGAGAGAAAGAGAAGACCTAGCCATTTTGTTCATCAATTCTTGCTCAATGCTTGAAGATTTCACAAGGACAACTCACAAGGTCTTCATCTAAGAGGTAAGGTTCCATACCCTAGTTTATAATTTCGAATTTAGGGTATAAGATGGTTAATGGAAAGTATGAATCTTGGGTGTGGGAGTGTTATTTATGTATGCATGTACTATCAAAGGTTGTGGAAAGATCATTGAACTAGTATGGGTGAACTCTTAGTGTTGAGTTGGTTGTGGGGTGAAGGAAATCTTGTAGAAGGACCTTGTAACTAATTTGCACACGTAGTATTTGATAAAATGCTCAAATGAGCAGGACCATGAACTTCTTCCTAATTATTGTTTACTTTTGTTATGTTTCTAAATAGATTGAAGTTGCTGAGATTTCTGGAATATTGTAGTAATTTAATAAATCTCAAAGCAAGGTATGTTGGCTAAACTTCTCTCCTAGAATTGAATCCCATGATGTTCTTGTAAGTCCTGAGTTATTCATTATAAATTGACTATTCCGAATAAGCTTTGTGTCGAAAGATATACACTCAATATGTATTCCAAATGTTCCTATTATGTTATGTGCTATTTTAAAATGTGCTCGAAGCATGTGTTTCATATCTAATTGTTATAACTTCATGTCGTGGCCCAAATGAAAGCTATTATGCCAGATTGTGTAAGAAATCTCAATGTTCTTAGAATTCGTATTTGCTCACATGTGGACTTAAAGTCTTGCATAGAGATGCTTTGCTGTTGATGATCCATGATGATGTTTGAAAGTGAAAGAAGCGAGTGTGAGATATAGAAATGTGGCCATCGTGCCAAGAATGAGAATTACATTTGTGGCCAATAGTGCCAATGAAATGAAACAATGTGTGAACATTATGAGATGAGTTTCGACTTCTTTATATAATAATGTTATTAATGTTGTATGATCACCTGTGGCTAGTACAAGTAAGTGATAGTATGAACATGAATTGTGGTCATTTTCCATAATGAGAATCATGAGGCATTGTGTGTTCCAATGGTTTCAACTATAATTGTATGCTTCTAAAATAATGAATGTAAATGACTTCGATGTTAAGTCACCGAGAATCATGAACTTAGCTAGTGACCTTAAGATTACAAGGAGGTATATAATGTGGTGGAAAAGAGACGTCCTAGGCTAAATGATGATGAACCTTAAGAAAAGAAATTGGGTCCATGTACCATTGAAATCTACTTAGTGATTTGCCATGCATGTGTTAATGTAATGAGCTATGTTCCTCCATGATGATCATGAACACGAAGTGTTCCAATGATCCGGGAACTTACGACCTTAAAAGTAGCATTAGTCATGTCGCTTGAGTTTATATATGGTTATGTGCATGATGATGTGTTATGAACCCTATGGACGGTCTATGAAATGCATAGGTGCATTGTGTATGGAATCCTATGGACGGTCTATGAAACGCATAGGTGCATTGTGTATGAAATCCTATGGACGGTCTATGAAACGCATAGGTATATTGTGTATGGAATCCTATGGATGGTCTATGAAACGCATAGGTGAATTTTGTATGGAATCCTATGGATGTTCTGTAAAACGCATAGGTGCATTGTGTATGGAATCCTATGGACGGTCTATGAAACACATAGGTATATTGTGTATGGAATCCTATGAATGGTCTATGAAACACATAGGTATACTTTGTATTGAATCCTATGGACGGTCTACCAAACGCATAGGTGTATTATGTATGAAATGTATAGGCATAAAATAAGAGAGGGATATGGACAATCTAGTGAGACGCATTATTAATGCATACAATAGGTTCCACATTCCTTGGCCTTGTTTGTATATGTTGTTTCAATTTCATTATGTTATGTATTCCATGCATTGTTCATATGGCTCAGTTGATCCTAAAAGAAGTTTAGAATGATTCAAGAATAATAATACTTGAAATTTGATTCTACGGGATGTTTCGTGGTCTCTTGATGTACTTTATTTGTCTCTTATTTGAGTTACCGTATTTGCATATGTTGTTGTGTCTGCCTTACTTACGAGTACTATTCCACATGTACTCACGTCCTTTTTGTCGGGGGCGCTGTATCTTTTAATGGATGCATGTGGTTCCATAGCAGGCGGCATCGATCAGTGATAGCAGTACATCCTCCTCCCAGTTGACTTGGTGAGCCCCTCTTCATATCGGGGTCATGTACCTTTTGTTTCTCATGTATTGTGCTTTGAGGTATAGCCGGGGCCTTATTGCCGGCACTATCCTAGTACTCTTTTGTACCCGTTAGAGGCTCCGTAGACATGGTGTGGGTTGTACATTGGTATTGGGAAGGTCAAACTAAAGATGTTATAATTGTATCACATGTTTCACTTCTAAACTATGGATGTTTAATGTTATATTTTAGGGATTTATAAATGATGTAGCTAATAGTAATGTATCGGTGTTGTATGCATGATCTCCTTATTGTTTAATTAATGAAAATATATCTTCTCGTTATTCATGCATGAGTTTGGGTAGAAGGAAATCTAGCAGGCTGGCTCGAAAGGGTTATCCTGGTTGAGTGCCGGTCACGCTCCCGATGTCGGGGCGTGATAAGAGCAGTTCTATCCTGGGAGTCTATAAGCTGTGTCTAGTAGAGTCTTGTTTATGGGTGTGTTGTGCACCTTGGATTCGACTTGGAAACTTGGAGAACTATTAGGGAAATGTTGAGAGAGTTTGGGAACTGTCCTTGGTCTAAAATTACCAAAAGTGAGCCGTCCACCCCCTTTAAAATGTTCAAGGGTCGTCCACCGCCTAAGTGGGTCCCACTGGGAGCTGCTTGCGCGGTCTCATGAAAATGTGAATATCTCTTTACTCGGATGTCGTATTGACAAATGGTTTAATGTGTTACTAGACCCATAGATCTTCAATTTCATAGGTGGATCATCCCGTAATTCCAGGTATAATGGAAGAAAAGTGCAACTACACTTGACCAAAGTTTCAGCACATTTATGAATGTAACTTGTGATGACCTTGGCCAACTTTTGTTCCACAACTCGCTTGACTTCAAAACATATCATACGACTAAAATAAATCACAACATAACCTCCTTATCATGTGAAGCACCCTAGTAACTACCCAAAAGTAGATGTTATAACATTCCCAACTTGTCGACATTCGACGAAACTTATTTTCTTCAATTTGTTTAGATTCTAAGCCTTTCAAACCTCTTGGTACTTGTTATTCATGATCTTAAAGATTTGTAACCTCCAAGGTAACATGATTAACTTACTTTATGTACCTTCAAAGATGATCACATATCTTAGCTTACATCAATTACCTTACGACGTACTCTCGCGTACTAAAACATGGGGGTGTAATAGATGTTGTGGATAGTTAAAAGTTCTAATGAAGTGATAGATGGCATGAAAGGCTATGAGATGAATAAATTTACATTTCTATTTCCTTTATATACAAAAATTTCTTTTTTTGGGAGTATCATTAGCAAGTCGAGGAATGGTGGGTTATAAAGGCCCACACCCGAAACTACACGTGCCGGTGTAGGAGTTGATTAAGGGATGAATTCACGTGGTATAGTATATTGAGATTATTCCCCTTAATTAGGATGAGCTTGTTGCTGGCATTGGTTTATGTTCCTATGTCGACTCATACGTCATATGTAGGGAGACGACCTAGCCGATCGGGTGGCGATCGTACACCACGTCGTGCCCATGGTGGTTCATCCTTCTTATTATCGTATTTGATTCACATCACATGTTGATCCATATTCATTCGTGTAGAGATGGCTTAGACGATCAAGCTATGATCGGACTCCGTGCCTCATGCATGGTGTGATGATCGGTGACTAATTATCTCCCAACCAAAAATGTTAATGCTTATTTGAAATTTATTATTTTTTAACTTGGCATTTAGATATTATTGGTTTTTCCTTGATGCTTTCATGCTTTTCTCCTCCTTTTGTTGGCATTCTTTTCCATGAGAGAGTATTTTGTTTTACATACTAGTACTATTCCATATGTACGTTACGCGACGCCTTCCTGAGATCCCTTGGAAGGGTGACGTAAGGCCAAGCAACCGATGTCCGTGTAGTTACTATCCACCAACTGGGGTCCCCTCCGTACGCTAGACGAGATTGTCAGTGTCGTACGGGAAAACTAATGTCAAGATCAATTGAGAGAACAGAAAAGAGAATTGAGAATGAAAGAAAGCTTGATTGCTTTAATGAAAGCTATTATAGAAAAGCAACGCGGTGTCGAGGGGGAGAGACACCAGTGTAGAGAAGTGTTTGCTTGCTAGAAAGTTTGATTGCTTGATCCCCTCTAACAGTGCTTAAAAAAATAAACCAAAGTTATTGGAATTGACCTAACTAAGCTAGAGAGACATAATGGAAATACATGAAATAAAACTACTCTGTATTTACAATGAAAAAGGACTTAGATTCCTATAAAGTAGAAGCCGGTCCATTGGCAAACTTGTCTTTAGCATCAGAGTCTGTGCGCGCGGCACTGTTTGCGTGCACAGCACTATTGGCATCTGCCTGTGGTTGGGCACTGGCGAGGGCTATCGGTGGGGCGATATAGGCACAAGCACGCTTGTCAATTGGCGCGGCCAAGACCACGGGACTGACCATAGCGCTAGGCATTAGGAGGCTTGCTAGGACGCCATGGGGCACGTCCAAGAGGTCATGGGGCATGGCTGGAAAGTCGCCCATGACATTCTCCCCCACCTGAGTTGGCGACGTCCTCGGCGCCTTACTTGCAAGATAATCATCGATCAGGCTCTTGTAGGCTTTGAGGTTTGTTCCCCTCTCCCAAGTATTCTCTTCTGCATCAAAGCTCTACCATTTCAGCACGAACTCTTGGTGATCTTTTCTTGAAGCATGAACCACTCAATCATCGAGGATAACTTCTACCCACCTTTTCCCGGTTAAATTAGGGCCTCGAATACTGGGTACTATAAGTTGGCTCCGTGAAGGATCCACCATGTCTTCCCGAAAAGGTTTCAAAAGGCTGATATGGAAGGCTGGATGAATCTTCTACCATGCTGGGGTATCCACCCGGTAAGCAACTTTCCCAAAGCGCTTCTCAATGGACAAGGGTCCAATGTATTTTTGCAATAGACGAAGGTCATGGACCCCTGCAAACAAATATCTCTTTGGGATTTTCACCATCACTGTGTCTCCTACTTAGTATTCAACAAAGAGATGATTATGATCAACATACGTCTTTATCCACTTTTGGACTCAGCTCTTTCAATGCCTCGGGTCCAAACTGAGCGAAAGTTTAAGTTTCCATCTGCAATCTGATGGCCAGACAGAGAGAAATGGCATGACTATTACGCGGCTCCTTCCTAAGATTCCTAGGAAGGGCGACGTAAGGCTAAGAAACCAATGTCCATGTAGTTACTATCTGCCAAATGGGGTCCCCTCCGTACGCTAGACGAGAATGGTAGTGTCGTAGGAAAACCAATGTCAAGAGCAATTGAGAGAACAGAAAAGAGAATTGAGAATGAAAGAAAGCTTAATTGACTTAATGAAAGCTATTACAGAAAAGCAACACGGTGTCGAGGGGGAGAGACACCAGCGCTGAGAAGTGTTTGCTTGCTAGAAAGTTTGATTGCTTGATACCCCTAATAGTACTTAAAAAAATAAACCAAAGTTACAGGACTTGACCTAACTAAGCTAGAGAGATATAATGGAAATACATGAAATAAAACTACTCTATATTTACAATGAAAAAGGATTATATTCCTACAAAGTAAAAGGTTGTCCGTTGGCAGCAACCTTGTCTTTAGCATCAGAGTCTGCGCGCGTGGCACTGCGGCGCTGTTGGCATCTGCCTATGGCTGTGTCACGATATAAACTGATGGGCTGCCACGGGCACCTGGTGCCTTACTCAATCGAGTACCAACGTACCGCTTTCATATCGTACTATCATTGGCAAAATGGGCCAAACGGGCCATTATGGGCTAACCAGAATAAACATAGAACGACACAACCTGATATAGAAACTTACATACGTGACATACGTGCCTATAAGGCCAACATGATCATTGGTAAATTCAAAACATAGGCCAACAAGGCAGTACAATCTTTTACGTACACGACATATGTCTACAAACCTCTAAGAGTACATAAATGTCATAAAGGTTGGGACAGGGCCCCGCCATACTAATTAGTATATGTCCTAATCATACTGACCACATAAGCAACTCCGAAACAAATGGAGTGTACCAACATCTTCCGCTGAGCTGATCGCCTACTTGGAGGACTCTCGACCTGTCTATCGAGACCTGCGGGCATGAAACGCAACGTCCCCGGGCAAAAGGGACGTCAGTACAAATAATGTACCGAGTATGTAAGGAATAAAAATCAGTAAATAATAGACATGAGAGAAACATGGAGTAAAAGACTCGACATGTACATCTGCATAACTCTGTGAATCATTTTATTTTTATAACGTCATGCATATGCGTATAAATGTCATACCATGCATAGGTATATGTGTTCATAACATCATCAAGCCTCTGAGGGCATCCCATCCTATCATTTTGGCCACTGTGGGCAAATCATCAACGTATACCAGCTGATCAGGTGGTGGTGCGTATATAACACCATAACCTTTTCCCATATTCCATGTACATATAATATACATATATACGCGAAGAATTTCTACTATAATAACGCAGGAATCTAACTTGGCACCACGAAACCTCGAGTTTATGGTTAAATATTTTTACAGGTCCTTACAGAAATACGTTAATAAGATTTTCTCGCAATGTCATAATAATATGCTTGTCGGATAAATTTTTTCAAATACGCTTTTTTCTGAGACCCATGAACAGAATATATAATAATAATTCACATGAGGAATCAAGAATATAGACACCCCTAATATTTCTATGAATAGAGTCGTTTATAGAAACTGTGCGTTTGCTCGTTTCTTTCAGTATCATTTGGGTCATGCCAAAAAGAAATAAGGGATAGCCTTAACATACCTGGAATAGGGAAAAATACGTATAATATCCTTGGAAAAGATTGCACCGTACTTCTTTAGAACCGCAAAATTTTACGTTGCTACGATTCTAACAATTCTCATTGGAATTGTTTTGGTTGCAAGAGTTTTGTTAAAAGCTTACTGGATAGAGTTTGAACCATAATGTCTATGAAACCAATTCCGGTTTGAAAGTGTCTTGCATAAGAATTTAGGAAGAAAACCAAACTTTGTAATGGCTTGCTGACACGTGGGGATGGGGGTGGGAATTATTAATCTTTATCCACTTATTAGGTAATTAGGTAATGTCCCGTTACCCGGTAATTAACCAGTTATCCGCATGATTAAGAATTATCTCGAATTACTTAAAATACTACCTACTTTTAACATACTTTATACACCTTACTATCATGGTCATGTGGTACCTTGTATGGTACTAGTCCATAAATACGGGGTATTATAGCTTGGACCGTATTTTATCCCAAATTGCCAAACTTTGACGAAACTCATTTTCTTCGATTTGCTTACCCTCTCACCTTCACGAATTTACTTGTCACTTGTTTGAAATAGCATAATGCTTATAATCGCAAAATAATCCCATTCCCAAACTTACGCCGATTAACTTACGACGAAACTTTAACGTACGAAGATGCGGGATGTAATATTTCATTTTTGAGCTTTCATTAATTTATTTACGGCGTACTTTCACGTACGAAAATATGGGGTGTAACAGGCTAGGGGCTGGGAAGGGATATCGGTGGGACGACATAGGCACAAGCGTTCTTGTCACTTAGCGCGGCCAAGACCACGGAGCCGACCATGGCGCTAGGCATTGGGAGGCTTGCCAGGACGCCATGAGGCACATCCAAGGGGTCATGGGGCATGGATGGAAAGCCACCCATGACTGTACTAACGTCCCTTTTACCAGGGACGCTGCATCTTTAATGGATGTATGTGGTTCTATAGCAGGTGGCACAGGTTCTTGATAGGTGTACCCTCTTGTCAGCTGATTCGGTGAGCCCTATTCTACTTCGGGGCACTATGTCATTTGATTTTGCATATTGTGTTTTGAAGTATAGCCGGGGCCTTGTCGTCGGCACTTCCATATTGTACTCTTGTTCATTTAGAGGCTCCATAGACGTATTGTGGGTTGTATTTTGACTTGGGATGACAAACTATAGATGTTGTATTTGTCGGGTGTTCCAATTCTATACTAAGAACATGTAATATTTTGGTAATCGAAAGATGAAGCTCTTATAAGAATGGAAGTTGGTGTTGTACATACTATTCTCTTGTTGGGGTTAACTCTTTATATTTATCCTCAAAATTATTCATGGGCAGGGTTGAATGGTAGGCATTATGTAGGCTTGTTTGACTTGGGTAACTCAGTCGAGCACCAGGCACGCTGCCCAAGGTCGGGGCGTGATAGCCCCGGCCTCTCACAACCCTAGCCTAGGGTACCAGCGCCTGCTCAGCTACACCAAACGATCGCGTCCTCACCATCTGTGAGAGAATAGAACATCAAAGATTCAGACTTGGGGTAAGCAAATCTGCACGACTGAGAAAGAAAGAAAGAAAGAGAAGTTTTCCTAAATGACATGTAGTGTCACGCCCCGAAATCGGGGAGCGCGACCGGCGCTCAACCGAGTGAACCCGGTCGAGCAAGCCTATTAGATTTTCTTCTACCCAAACTCATCCATGAATAAAGAGGAGATGTAATCCATTAATCAAACATTGAAAATATTTCATTAACAACTCCCATTTCATTCCATTAGCAGCTTCGTTCATAATTTCCAAAGTATTACAAGTTTATAGATATAATGAAAACCATGTTTTCAAAATGCCAACATTTCTAGTTCAATTTCCAACATTCGACTACCACCCACAACCTGTCTACGGAGCCTCTAAGTACAACACAAGAGTAGTATGGAAGTGCCGGCAACAAGGCCCCGGCTATACCTCAAAACACAATGTACAACTCGAATGACATCAGGCCCAGAATAGAGTAGGGCTCACAAAAACCTACTGAATAGAGAGCGACTGCTAACGACGACAAAAGTTGCCCGCTGATGAACCATCTGCATCCATTAAAGATGCAGCGCCCCCGGCAAAAAGAATATTAGTACATATGGAATAGTATTAGTATGTAAAGCTAACTGTCCTGTTTCAAAATATAATGCCAATGTAAGAAAGGGAAAACCATGGAAACAATAATCAATAATCAATGATATTCAAATGCCAAGTTAAAACATAATAATTTCCAAAATATGAAGATAACACTATGAACTGATAATCAAGACATGATGATAATATTATTTTTTGTTGGGAGATCTTTAGCACCGATATACCACTGTTCACAATACCAATACCACCATACTTTTAGCACGGAGTTCGATCACGACCCGATTGGCTAGGCCATCTCATTAAAGACATCAACCACAATCACTCTCAATACCAATACCACCGTACTTTTAGCACGGAGTCCGATCACGACCCGATCGGCTAGGCCATCTCATTAAAGACATCAACCACAATCACAATTTCAATTATAATTTCCAGCACAATCACCACCATGTGTGCGGCATGGCATCCGATCATGACCCGATCGGCTAGGCCGTTTCACCACCATGTCGTGTGGATCGACATCATCCTTCTCTATCAATCAATCTCTTCCCAATTAAGGGAAATAATTTTATCACATCAATCTCATCCCAAATAAGGGGAATGATCACAATTCACTCCTACACCGACACATGTAGTTTTGAGGTTAGGTTATTTTAACCTACCCTTCCTCGGTGACTATCGATACTCCCAAAAATATTATTTTTATTTTTGCACACAAAGGTAACATAGGTACAAATGTATTTACCTCATCATCGTTCACATTGTATGAATCTCCACTAGTATCTTCAACCAATAACAACAACAATATTCCCTTGACTCTTTTGGCCATTCACAAGATTCTTTATTCAAGGCACGGTGGCCGTATTTGGCACTTTCATTTCTTTCCTCTCATGTATCATCATCATAAATATCAACATATATAATATTCCGGAAATCACAACTTTAAGTTCATGAGAAATGAAGAATGTAAGCACAATAGATTTCTTTCCAAGAATGGAGTAAAATGATTGGCAATCGATGCACAAGTTAAAATCATAAACAAGTAACACACCATTTATTCCTAAAATACTTTTCCCCAAAAAGGTTAATACACAATTTCCACTCACGAATATGTAAGAACGCAAAACACATTGAAAATACTCACAAAATATAACATTAGTTAAAACAGCCACATTTGGGCATGACTTGAGTATAGAAGCTTATAGACAAATCTATTTTTGAAGTCAATTTGGAATAGTTGAATCAAGGCTTATTTCATAACCTTTCTCACATCATTTCATTTCATTGGCACCATTGGCCACAAGTATAATTTTCGTTATTGGTACATTGGCCACACTTGATACCTCCAACTCACTTCTTTAACTTTCGAGCATCTTTATACATTATCAACAACAAGACATTTCCATTTAAAAGTCTTAAGCATATCGAGTTTTTCTCACATAATTTGGCATACTAACTTTCATTTGGAACACAACTCAAAGCCATAACATTTTAATGCATAACCTATACTTTGAACATATATCTTTCAACATAAGGCTCATTTGGAATAGTCATGTTCATAAGGAATAAATCGGAACATAGGAATTAGGAACTTGAGCCAACCATACTTGAAACTTACGGGAACATCATGGAATTCAATTCTAAGAGAGTAGTTTAGACAACATACCTCGCTTTGAGCTTTCCTTAAATTACTACAACGTTCCGGAAATTCTAGCAATCCAAATCTCTTAGATGAAGAACTTGTGAGATTTCCTTGTTAGATTTCAAAGCTTGGACAAGATCTTGATGAACAAAGCACTTGAGCTTCTTCCTCTCTCTAGAACACTCTCACTTCTCTCTAAAATCATCAGATAATTGCCTCAAAATAAGCCTCAAAGCATATTTCAAAATGGGGTCGGGTTATGAAAATAGAAAAATGGACCCTCCGAACTCAGGTATGCGGTCGTACAATGGGTATGTGGGTCGCACCATGGATCACAAAATTGATGCCACAGAACTGGGCTGCACTGGTCAGGTCTCCGACCATTTTACGGTCACAGAATCAGTTTTGCGGTTCGCATAATGATTCTGCGGTCACACATCTGACCGCAGAATCACATTCTTCCAGCCTTTGGTAACTTGGTCATAACTTCTTGTAGAAGTGTCCAAATGACGAATGGTTTGAAGCGTTAGAAACTAGACTCGAAGATTTTAAATTTTATAGGTTGTTAATCACATAACTCCTATATATATATATATATATATATATATATATATATATATATATATATATATATATATATGTATGTATATATATATATGTATGTATATATATATATGTATGTATATATGCTCGTTCAAAGTGTGGTATTGTGCGTACCCATTTGAAACTTTAGTCTATCATGAAATTTCAAACTTGACTTGGACTTAGGGCTCTCCTTAAACCCTACATCACTTATAATATGCCCCGTACACTTATTATCATATCCAATTGATATCCATCATATTAATAGTTTTCGTCTGCACACAAAAAAATATAATTAGCGCACATCAACTTTTTTAATAGCGCTTAAGTACTTTGAAATTTTCCAGGGTGTTACATTCTCCCTCACTTATGAACATTCGTCCTCGAATGTTTCACAAGTCACTTCTAATAATAGAGTTACCATCCTTTTACCTCCAGACATTATCCATAGGCGCTTATGACTACATGGTCTTATACTTCCTTTCCAAAATCTCAACTTACTTATGGCCCTTAAAATTTGGCTATCTTTACAAATTCTTAAAAATTTCGACAGAGTTTCCCCTGTAACTGTGCATGTCCACCTGTCAGATAATCACCAAAATCAACCTATCAACACATCCACAACTTGACAAAGCATCACCATGTATATCAACATCACAAATCTCATCATTACATGCATTATATTATCAAGAGTGATATCTGGACGTGAGCTGCACATATTTAAATCATAACACATAGAAAGCACCTTTCAAATCACAATCATTTGACTATACACTCAAGTAAGAACATTTTATTTCCTTAAAACTTTTGGCCCTCAAGGTGGCCTCCTCGACTTACAGACTTCGCCATAACACATTAACAAAGGCAATCTCAACTCCCGGACTTTTCTAACAAGGATAGCAAATAGTTGCTCCACATAATCCAATTATCCATTAACTTCACCTTCTTAGGCATAGACACATAAAACACCGGGTACATGGAGAACAATAATAGGGAAACATCATACTCATAGTTTGGCCTATTTCCTTCAAGATTTCATAAGGCCTAATGTGACTACACATACTTTACCTTTATTAACAATTCACATAGCATCCTCATGGAGAAAATATTGAGAATAACCCGTTCAATTTCTTCAACTCTAAATCTCTAAGCCGAACACCCAAACTAAACGTTTAGCGACCTCCAACAATTAGTCTAAGATGTGCTAGCTTGAATATGACCATAAAATTTCCTATCCAATATATTTGATCACGGGATGATGCTTCTTCTTTGACATGTGACATATGGCAGGCATAATCGGAAGGATAAAGACATTAGCATCAGTTATTCTTGGAAGACCATGAGTCATGAAAAGGACAACAATAATTGTTTCATTCCATATGTGTCTTGTTCGGCAATATTAAGCCTCAAAGAGAAATGGCCAAGTACATGACACTAGTCGTCTCTTGGAGTGTAGGGAAAATCAGTTTAACTCGAAATGAGAATATTTTGGCACCCCGAATGTGATATGGGTTTCAAAATGAATGAAATTGCATTACGGTCTTAACATTAACTGACACAAGGAATCTATGTCACAAGCCCATGGGGATGAAAAAGAAGTTGAACACTTTGAGATTATTATCATTCTCACAACTTAACCTTTGCCAATAGTTGGTCCTATATGAGAGGACTAGAGATACGACGAATTTGTCTTTCAATTCAATATGCTCATCATAAGGCTGCTTAACTTTCAACCTCACACAAGTGAAATCATGTAGCTAGGACATCTTAATGTTAGGATGAAATCATGTATTAGTTAGAGAGAATGAACACTTTGTTGTGAGCTAGACATGTTTTTGCCATAACAACTCTCAAGCAGCAATACTAGCCACTTCATGGGCAACTACGATTCTAGGAACAATGTGAGTTACTCGCTAAGGGCGAACAATAAGATCTTCCTGTGACGAATTTGTGAAAATCTCAAATTTCCAAAAACTTTATGCGGACAATTAGCCCCTTTCAATTGACAGGTACACATATCATAAGTGCTGAGATATGCTCTCATGTTACTAGACAGTGAAAAGGATTCATGATACTATTCATAAAGGAGTAAAAAGGTTGTTCCAATCATAGGAGCCACAAACACCGGAGAGAAACAGAGTGGCTCAAGAAGGATCTCAACACTAGGCTGCTTTATATTGGATTTGATACCACATAGGTAAACTTTACGATGGTGCATGCATAGGCACGGTGAACAGATGTTATCCATTCGATTCAAAAGGTTTTGTAAGAAATTCATCAGGTATAGTCCCTTGTTGAGAATTTAGGGAAGCAATGGGAAGTATTAACCTAGGGTTATAGCTCATTCCAAGGAAATCATTATAAAACTCAATTCCTCAAGAGGTTGTAAAAAAGAGAATTGTGATCAAGAGGTTTCACGAATACTGCATCTCGTTCAAAGAGTAGGTACATGCAATATTTTGTGATTCAACGTTTTGGTTGAGACCATATTTATGTAGGCCCTTTCAATATGGATGTACATATACAACAAGGAAAATAATGTGGTGTTCATAATGATGTACTAAGGAGTGACTTACTTGATGACTTTAGATTGACAGGGCAGTACCTTAATTGATACCTCTCTACTCCACATCCAAAACATACATTAATACCATAGTGACAGACATACCCCCGAATGACATCTCATACACTTCACACAACGAGGATGGGGTCTGCTAAACTGACTCGCCTCACTTACCTGATATTTACCCTTTTTGCATACATCATAAGCATTCCCCCTATCCTTCCTCCAGGACCCCGTGAAGGGATTAACAATGTCCGCAATAGCTCGTTATATGGACTTTTGGAATTGCCCGAATCTACCACTCCCAACACGCTTCTGAGCATACTCACAACATGACGCAAAATGTTCCCGCTGGCATATCGGGCAGACCGGGATGGGTGTATCCAACCTAAGGGCATTTGTTCTTCTAGTTCCCCCTCGTTCCACAATCATGAAATATTTCAAGAATTGTCCAACATAAACCCGAGTGGCTAAACCCGAGTGGCTCTTCTTTCATATCAAACATTTGGGCTTATTGATGCCAATAATCCTCTTTCATTTCATATAAGAACAAGCACACTTCCACTAGCAATTGGTTCTTTCATTCCCTCCTCATTGCCTCAAAATCGTGGGTTACTCATATGGAAAATGAGACATGACGAAGAATTTAGCTTCCTATCTTAAGCTAAATGGAACGATCTGGAGTATTAAAGAAGTATGAAATTCCTAAATGTCCATGTAGCCTCCTCATTATAGATGTGGTCGACAACACACCGATAAGGACTCTACTAGACACAGCTCTGAGACATCCTAGGATACTTTAAAACCTTAGGCTCTGATACCAAGTTTGTCACGCCCCGAAATCGGGGAGCGTGACTGGCGCTCAACCGAGTGAACCCGGCCGAGCAAGCTTATTAGATTTCCTTCTACCCAAACTCATCCATGAATAAAGAGAAGATGCACTCCATTAATCAAACACTGAAAATATTTCATTAACAACTCCTATTTCATTCCATTAGCAGCTTCGTTCATAATTTTCAAAGTATTACAAGTTTATAGATAAAATGAAAAACATGTTTGCCAAATACCAACATTTCTAGTTCAATTCCAAACATTCGACTACCACCCACAACCTGTCTACGGAGACTCTAAGTACAACACAAGAGTAGTATGGAAGTCCCGGCAACAAGGCCCAGCTATACCTCAAAACACAATGTACAACTCAAATGACATCAAGCCCGGAATAGAGTAGGGCTCACCAAAACCTACTGAATAGAGAGCGACTGCTAACGAGGACCAAAGCTGCTCGTTGACGAACCACCTGCATCCATTAAAGATGCAGCGCTCCCGGCAAAAGGGACGTTAGTACATATGGAATAGTACTAGCATGTAAAGCTAACTGTCCTCTTTCAAAATAGAATGCCAATGTAAGAAAGGGAAAACCATGGAAAAAACAATCAACAATCAATGATATTCAAATGCCAAGTTAAAACATAATAATTTCCAAAATATGAAGATAACACTATGAAGTGATAATTAAAATATGATGATAATATTATTTTTGGTTGGGAGATCTTTAGCACCGATATACCACTATTCACAATACCAATATTCACAATACCAATACCGCCGTACTTTTGGCACGGAATCCGATCACGACCCGATCGGCTAGGCCATCTCATTAGAGACATTAACCACAATCACTCTCAATACTAATACTACTGTACTTTTAGCACGGAATTCGATCATGACCCGATCGGCTAGGCCATCTCATTAGAGACATCAACCACAATCACAATTTCAATTACAATTTCCAGCACAATCACCACCATGTGTACGGCATGACATCCGATCACGACCCGATAGGCTAGGTCGTCTCACCACCATGCCGTGTGGATCGACACCATCCTTCTCTATCAATCAATATCATCCCAATTAAGGGGAATAATTTTATCACATCAATCTTATCCCAAATAAGGGGAATGATCATAATCTACTCCTACATCAGCACATGTAGTTTTGAGGTTAGGTTTATTTCAACCTACCCTTCCTCGGTGACTGTCGATACTCCTGCAAATATTATTTTTGTTTTTGCACATAAAGGTAACATAGGTACAAATGTATTTACCTCATCATCTTTCACATTATATGAATCTCCACTAGTATCTTCAACCAATAACAACAATAATATTCCCTTGACTCTTTTGACCATTCACAAGATTCTTTATTCAAGGCACGCTGGCCGTATTTGATATTCCACACTTTCATTTCTTCCCTCTCATGTATCATCATCATAAATATCAATATATATAATATTCCAGAAATCATAACTTTAAGTTCATGAGAAATGAAGAATTTAAGCACAATAGATTTCTTTCCAAGAATGGAGTACAATAATTGGCAATCGATGCGTAAGTTAAAATCATAAACAAGTAACACACCATTTATTCTTAAAATACTTTTCCCCAAAAAGGGTAATACACAATTTCCACTCAAGAATATGTAAGAACGCAAAACACATTGAAAATACTCACAAAGCATAGCATTAGTTAAAACAGCCACATTTGGGCATGACTTGAGTACATGAGCTTTTAGGCAAATCTATTTTCGAAGTTAATTCGGAATAGTTGAATCAAGGCTTATTTCATAACCTTTCTCACATCATTTCATTTCATTGGCACCATTGGCCACAAGTATAATTTTCGTTATTGGCACGTTGGCCACTCTTGATACCTCCAACTCACTTCTTTCACTTTCGAGCATCTTTATACACTATCAACAACAAGGCATTTCCAATCAAGACTTTAGGCACACATATGAGCAATTAAAAGTCTTAAGCATATCTAGTTTTTCTCACATAATTTGGCATACTAACTTTCATTTGGAACAATACTCAAAGCCATAACATTTTAATGCATAACCCATACTTTGAACATATATCTTTCAACATAAGGCTCATTCGGAATAGTCAAGTTTATAAGGAATAACTCGGAATATAGGAATTAGGAACTTGAGCCAACCATACTTGAAACTTACAGGAACATCATGGAATTCAATTCTAAGAGAGTAGTTTAGCCAACATACCTCTCTTTGAGCTTTTCTTAAATTACTACAACATTCCAGAAATTATAGAAATCCCAATCTCTTATATGAAGAACATGTGAGATTTTCTTGTTGGATTTCAAATCTTGGACAAGATCTTGATGAACAAAGCACTTGAGCTTCTTCATCTCTCTAGAACAATCTCACTTCTCTCTAAAATCATTTTATAATTACCCCAAAATAAGCACAAAAGCCTATTTATCAAAATGGGGTCAGATTATGAAAATAGGAAAATGGACCCTCCGAACTCAGGTATGCGGTCGCACAATGGACCGCACAATGGGTATGCCGGTCGCACAATGGACCGCAAAACTAATGCCCAGAACTGGGCTGCACTAGTCAGGTCTGCGACCATTTTGCGAACGCCGAATCAGTTTTGCGGTTCGCATAATGATTCTGCGGTCGCACATCTCACCGCAGAATCTCATTCTTCCAGCCTTTGGTAACTTGGCCATAACTTCTTGTAGGAGTGTGTAAATGACAAACGGTTTGAAGCATTAGAAACTAGACTCAAAGATCTTCCATTGTACATGTTGATCATCACATAACTCCTTATATATATGTAGATATGCTCGTCTAAAGTTTGGTCTTGTGCGTACCCATTTGATACTTTAGTCTATCATGAAATTTTCAACTTGACTTGGACTTAGGGCTCTCCTTAGACACAACATCACTTATAATATTCCCCATACACTTATTATCATATCCAATTGATATCCAACATTTTAATAGTCCTCGTATGCACACAAAATTATATAATTAGTGCACATCAACTTTCTTAATTGCTCTTAAGTACTTCAAAATTTTTCGGGGTGTTACATGTAGCCTCTCGAAGATAAGTACAGATATCTCTATACCGATCTGCAAGACTCAAGTAGACTTGCTCATGACTCGTGAGACCTAAGCAACTTAGTGTTCTATTACTATCTTATCACCAACCCAAAAATTCCACCGGAGTCGTGACAATACCTAACACCACTTGCTAGTTAAGCCCACAATCAATAAGTAGAAACAAACTTAAATAACAGTATTAAATAATCTCAACAGCGAAATAACATAAATAGTTGAAGTCAATAACAGCAATACAACTGAAAACCATCACATGATCTTGTGTCGTTGAATACATGAGCGCTACGGAATTTAAATACGGAGTCTGATCTCAAAAATGCATCACTGTCTGAAAGATAGAACAATAATAACATGAACTAAGAGGAAAGGTACTTCAAGGCCTGCGAAGGGAAACAATAGCTACCTCGAAATCTCCAAGACTAGTACCGGTGCCACTATATAGCAATCACCTCTCTCTCAACAGTACCTGGATCTGCACATAAAGTATAGAGTATAGTATGATTACAACCGACCCCATATATTCAATAAGTAGTGACGAGCTTGGCAAGGTCCAATATTCATTTCCAATAGCCAATAACAACAATAATGGCATAAAGAAAAGTAACTCATGTAATATTAAATTCAACCTTTTCACATTAAGAAAGGAAATAAGCATGTTTTTCAGGAATAATAGTTAAGGCGTGAATTCTTGCACAAAACTCACCTAACAATAGCTTTATCAATTTAACTGCGATTCCAAGTTCGACACATCAAATAGAGACATCAAGTGCCAATAGTTATAAGGGAAGAGACACAACCCTATACCTACATGACAAGTATACGTGCTAGAATCAATAATATAGCAGCTAAATCATCAAGTATATCAAATCTCAGCACATGTATAGTGCCTTGCACAATTTCCCTTCAATCATCACATACAACAATACTCAGCACTATATAGGTGTTTGACAGAAGTCCCTCACCAAGCACATATATAACCCATGTGCCTGCACCCAAAGGTTATTACCTGACTTCGGAAGGGTGAGTCCTAGCGCAAGCACTGATAGAATTTAAATCAACGATCAATATTACTTAACCCAACATGGGTATGGCGTACGCATCAGCCCATAATCGATACCACTCAGCCCAATATAGGGTCTGGCGTATGCGTTAACTCACTATTAATATGAAATCGGCTCTATGGATCTAGATCAGTCATCAACCACTCAAGTCTCAAATGTTCACATCTCACAGTACTTAGCTCAAACCGTTACACACATAAAGGCATCAACAGCATATGAGATAACATATAAAGAATGCACAGAGATAGAGATATAATACGCGCGTGTAACATCATGACTGAGAATATGACTACAATTAAGGCAAACAACTCAAAATAGCAAAAATAGCCCTATCATGTCTCAAATAGATAAGCATACCTAGACACAATTTCTAACATGACTAATAGCTCATGAAGTCATACAAGTGGAGAAAACACGGAAATAATGGGGCATGATAACAAAACAAGTCACATAATATCCTAAGGTCTACCCGGATCATGCATAACCCCGGTGTACAAATATATGCTCGTCACCTAGCACATGTGTCACCCCTAACATGTATCAAATACCATAGCCAATGGAAAATTACCCTCAAACCAATTTTAGACAAGTTACTTACCTCAAACGAGCCAAGTCAATACTCCAAAAATGCTTTCATTGCGAATAGACCTCTGAACGGCTCAAATCTAGTCAAATAATCACATTACGATGTCAAATATTGCTAATGGAAACAATATCGGAGCATAAAGGCTTGATCTTTAATCAAAAATAAAAAGTCACCCAAAAATTCAACTCAGGCATGCAATCCAGAACTGGACAGAAGTTACAAGTCCTAATCACCCGTTCCAACATGATTTAAAATATACAAGTTTCATCCAAATCCGACTCTGAATCGGGATTTAAATCACAACTATTCATTCATCCAAAATTTCTCACAACCCCCCCTCCACCCCCATTTTCTCTCTTAGGTTTTATCAATCAAAAGCCAAAATCAAGGATAGAGTCACGAATAATAATCAAATCCAAGTCAAGAACACTTACCCAATCCAAGTGAGTGAAACATCGCCCCAATCCGAGCTCCCAACCTCAAAATATAATAAATGATGTCAATCCCTGGATTAAAAATGCTCTGCCCAGCGATTTTCACATCTGTGGCCCAACTGTCACTTATGCGACACCGCATCTACGGACAAACCCTTGCATATGCGAAAACCACTTAAGTCTTCGGCCTTCCGCTTTTGCGGACAACCATCTGCTTTTACAAGCTTAGATTCACACCTGCGCACGCGTATCTGAACAAAGACCACCGCATCTTCGGACTCCCTTGATCCTAGCCATACGCGCTTTTGCAACCTCACGTCCACTTATGCAGACCAAATCACATATGTGTGAAAACACCATACCAGAACTGCCATCCAACTTCAATATGTTCTGGAACTCTTTCGAAATGCAACCGAGCCCCTCGGGACCCTACAAAATCATACCAACTAGTCTGAAAACATAACACGGAAATACTTGAGGCCTAAAATCACATAAAGTAACATCAAAAATACAAATTGCACCTTAATTCAAGCAAAATGAACTAATTAACTTTCAACTTTCAAAACTCATGCCGAACCACGTCTAACTAACTCGGAATAACCCCAAAATTTTCAAACATGTCATAAATCACCACACGAACCTATTCCAAGGCTCAAAGTCCCAAACGAGCCTCGATATTTTCAAAGTCAACTATGAGTCAAACTTATGAATTCTCCAAACCTTCAAATCTCCAACTTTCGCCAATTAGAGCCAAATCAACCTAGAAATCTCCAAATCCGGACATACGCCTAAGTTTAAAATCACCATAGGTACCTATTTGAACCATCAAAACACGAATCAGAGGTCGTTTACTCAAAAATCAAACCTTGGTCTACTCTTATAACTTAAGTTTTCGACCATGGAACTAAGTTGTCCAATTCATTCCAAAACCTTCCCAAAACTAAACCAACCATCTCCGCAAGTCACAAAGTCACAAGCAAGCATATGGAAACCATCAAATAGGGCAACGAGGCTCAAATAAACAAAACAATCAGCCAGGTCGTTACATTTGTGGCATCAAAAGCTTGGTCATCCTCCCATTTCAATCATGAAGTATATGAAGTTGTTGCATACTCTTATAGATAATTTGCAGTTTGTCGTTTGGCAAAACAAGCTTATCTGTATGTTCCCTAGTAGTGATTCTAAAGTTGATTCATAGTTTTACCTTGTACATATGGATCTTTGGGGACCTTATAATACTCCTGATTTTGATCATATTACTGTCTTACTATTGTGGATGATTATAGTAGATATATATATATATATATATATATATATATATATATATATATATATATATATATATATATGGATTTACTTTTATTACTAATTCTCTCTTAAGCACCCAATAGTACTGCAACCGAGATACACACTCTGAAGAGACCTTTTGTAAATTTGAAGATGTTTCTTTAACCTCTTTAATACTGAAATATAGAATCACTAATGATACAAAAATGCTGCAACTCTCAGCACCATCCAATGCAATCACACTTCTTAGCCATATACAATTCTGGGGAACCTTCAAATGCCACATATGAATCTTGAACTCAATAGAATTTTCTCGGGAGTCACTCACTATGATCTAATCTCCAATGCACTGTTAAAATGAGCCGAACGACTTGTGCTTCATTAGCATGCAATCGCCTAAAGAAGTAACTCCCACTGTAAGCATCTGAGTGAATCCCTTCTCCGTGAATCACTTGGCTCTGGTAACAAACCTGAATCACTCCTAGATTTCCATATAACCATAAAGTGTAATACATAATGCATCGGGTAATTTTTTCCCTTCCCCGCACTAACCTCGAAGCCAGCCCCCCTTCAAATCTCAACTGATCCACAAATATGCCTTAGACCAACGCTAACATAACACATGACCATACAACCTGATCGTCGATAGCAGACTCTGCCACTTGGCTCGAAGCCATAGAACATAACATCTAATAACCACAATACCCTTACTCCATAACTTTCATAATCCTACACTGTAATTTAACTAAATCCTTCATACGCTCATGTAGCTCTAATCACAAAATACCCCAAATCATTTGCTAAGCGCACATCCATCCTTGTGACAGTCATGTGAACTTCCTCAAGTGATCTGAACACAAATTGCAACCCACTGGTAGAACGAAGACTCTCCACAGAAACATCATAAAGATCACACATCCGTAGACCACCTCATAAGTGATAATCCACCTGCTTAGCCTCAAACTGGCATCTCTCTACACCCTATCATGGTCATAACCACAATGTAATCACTTAATCTTCCCGAGTCTAAGCACGTCAATAATAGATAAGAATATACTTCATTCTACAAATGAGCAACTAAAAGATCCCTAACACACTCATAACTCAAGACCGTACAACACATCAAGATATAAATCAAGCATCCATAATCCTTTTGTATCACCAGCAAGATTCCTCTCATCACATCCAAACCATCTAAGCATATTCCTCAATCGCATAATACTCATCATATAACTATCTCGCAACTCACAGAGCCATCAATCCCATTCCTGGGAACTCTATCGGACATATAAGCCAAATGCACATACTCACACAACTGAAATCACCGAGCCCAAGCTGCGGTCTGAACCTGGCCTAAATCCTCCAGACTGGCCTACCTCCGTAATACAGAAAACACATCTCGCACCTCATCCATGAAATCACAAGCCATCGATGCACAGCTGATACCGAGTGCTTAACATAACACACGAGTGGATTGAAGGAATTCAAAGATATACACTTCAAGCGGAATCGATGTCGCACGATAATGAAAGAAAGATGGGAAGTTTCCTAGATGCCTTGTAGCCTCTCGAAGATAGGTATGGACGTCATCATACCGATCCGCAGGATTCTACTAGACACTTTTTCATGACTCGTAGAACCTATGAACGTAGAGCTTTAATAATAACTTGTCACGACCAAAAATCCACCTAGTTGTGATGGAACCTAACCCAACCTGCCAGGTAACCCAAACAATAGTTAACACAACTCTAATGAAAATAATAAGAAATCAATAAGTGAAATAATTGAATTTCCATACAATAACTCAAGGATTTGTAGTACAAGTCATGAGCCACTACGACTTAGATTTACAAATGCTGATATGAAAATAAATACAATATCTGTTTGGAACATATAGAAATAGATTACAAATCTAAAGCTACCAAGGGACAAGCGGTAGCTATATCCAGAAAGTAGATACGTCTTCAATGCTACCTTCTACCATCCACAACAACTTAGCTCCAAGATATGCACGCAAGGTGCAGAAGAGTAGTATAAGTACAATCGATCCTATATACTCAGCAAGTATCATAACTAACATCAGCGAGGTAATAGAAGCAAGAAGTATAAACGATACTCGCTAATCACCTACAGAACAATAATATGATCAAGTCATGAATCTCAGATAAAACCACCTTGGTGCACACAATAACTTAACGTACTCTAAATAGTCAATAATCCAACATATAAAGAATATATGCAAATAAATCATGTAAACAACCAAGGAAATTGCAAGTACAGATGAAATGTAATAACCAAATCAAACACTGGATAGCTTTTCCTCAGAATTTCAATAATCGAACCAAACCACGGATCAACTTTTTCCAAAGTCCACATCAACCAGAAACCCGTTGGTTTCTCACAATCCGCGTGTACACCATCAAGAAGGAACATGAGAGGGTGACCCTAGGTTGATGGATCCATATCCACACACTGCATGACGTAGTCACGTGCAATCTGCTCGGCGTGGTCATATGCTCAACATCACAATCCACCTGGCGTGGTCACAGGCTCAATATCGCAATCCGTCAGGCATGGTCACAGACTCAATATCAATCCGCCCGGCGTGGTCACAGGTTCAATATCACAATACGCCTGACGTGGTCACAGGCTCAATATCACAATCCGTCCAGCATGGTCACAAGCTTAATATCACAATCCTCCTAGTATGGTCATATGATACTTGTCCAAATCGCATCACACATAAAGCAGATATACAAGAATACATGTACATGATCAATGAATATTTAATTCATACTCTTGGACTGTATAAGGGACATGCTAAGGTGTATGCATGTGCAAAGGGTGCTATCATAGCTCAAATCAGGCAAATACATAACGAAAGTAGCAATTATCATATTCAATCAGGAGATTAACTTCTACATAACCTCAAACATGGCTCAAATAGTTCACAACAGGGGTACAAATATAAGAACTAGCGTAGAATGAAGCTTAGCAATTAATCCAAGGCATATCATAGACTAAATACTACCCCGAGCATGAAAAATACCCTGGTGCACACACATGGGCTCAACCCCACACATGTGTGCCAGCCATAGCATATAGCTATCACAAATAACTCAGGCAACTAGTGCCTCAACAATGTTTTGGTAAGATACTTACCTCAAGCATGCCAAAACGATACTCTAGAAGCTCCATCCCGCACGAAACGACCTCCGAACGGCTTGAAACTAGCCAAAAGAAACTCAAAATATCAAATAATGCCATAGGAAACAAACTCAAACGATAAAGGTCGAATCTCTAATCAAATACTCAAAGTCAACCAAAAAGTTAACCCGGGCCCGTACCTCGGAACTTGAAAAAGCTCAATAACTCATTCGAATACGAGTCCACCCATACTATTTTCATCCAAATTTGACTCTGAATCGATGTTCAAAGCTGAATTATTCACTTCATAAAAGGTTTGCCAAAATTTCCCCAATTGCTCTTTTAGATTCATTAATCAAATGCCAAAATCAAATATGGAATCATGTAAAATAATCAAAACTGATTCAAAAATACTTACCCCAATTCAAATAATGAAAATCCCCCTCCAAAATTGCTCCAATCCGAGCTCCAAAACTTTGTGAGAAAAAGCAACTGAATTCTGAAATAAGTAAAAATGCAGCAGTTGTCCCAACCTGACTTAGATCATTGATAATCCCAAAACTCACATTTGATAAGTAAAACATAATCCTTGTGGGATTACACATAAGATAGCCTTTTGAATCACCCAATTTGGCCTTAAAATTAGGGAGATGTAACGTTTTGAAGTTTAAAAGGAAGTCTGAAAATTTCAGGGACATAATCGGTATTTTTGGAATTGTTTACACCAGAAAAATCAGCAATTGAAAAATCTTTGTTTTAGCATCTAAAACTCATTCAGATTTTCCCGGACACAAACGGTATATTCATTTTAATCATAAAATATACTACAAACCTGCTTGCGCACTCAAAACACCAAAAAGTGGTCCTCGATATTGACCGTGGTCAAACTCCAAATCCTTCATCAACTAGTTTCTCAATCAATGATCCAAAATACACCCCGAGCCCCTCCGGACCCCATCCAATCATACCAAAAAGTACAAATACATTATCCAAACTTATTTTAAGGCTCAAAACACCCACAGAAATATCACAACAAAAAATCGAGGCTCAAACCTGTAACACCCCGAAAAATTTTGAAGTATTTCAGTGTAAAGCCCCGTAAATTTTGCAAGTGAATTCAAGGTTTCATGGTGCCAGAGTAGGCCTACATTTTTTAGGATGGTATAAAATCTTCGGACTTTTTGGGTTGAACAATGCACCGGAAAGTAAAGAAAATTTTTTGGCTAAAAAACGCATTTCTGCGGTCCATTATGCGACCGCAGAATCACTCTGCGGGCCGCATAATGGCCGCAGAAGTGAGCAGGAGAAGGGCCAGTCCGGGGCAATTATGCGGTCGACTATGCGACCGCATAACTATTATACGACCGCATAGTGACCGCATACACAGACAGATTTTTGATCATTTTGGTCTATAATTATGCGACCGATATGCGGTCGCATATGCGACCGCAAAACCTGTTACGGAGCTCCATTTTTGGGTTCTTACAACCCGACCCTACTTCGTTAAATACATACAAAGGGTCATTTTCGAGCAAAAATTCTGATGTTTTAGAGAGAAGGGAGAGTGTTTTAGAGAGAGAGAAAACCCTAGGCTAATTATTCATCAAGTCTTGCTCAAATCTTGGAAGATTAACAAGGAAAACCCACAAGTTCTTTATCTAAGAGGTAAGGTTCCATACCCTAATTTTCAATTTAGAATTTGGGTAGAAGATGGTTGATTAGGAGTATGATTCATGGGTATGAGATTATTATTTATACATGCATGTACCAATAAGAATTGTGGGAAGATTGTTGAGCTGAAATAAGTAAGGATTGGGTTGTGGAGTGAAGGAAATCTTGTAGAAGAACCTTGTGGTTAAATTTGCACACCTAGTGTCTGATAAAATGCTCAAATGAGCTGAGACCATGAATATCTTCCTAATTATGGTTCAATTTTGTTATGTCTCAAAATAGATCGGGATTGCTAAGAATTCTGGATCATTCTAGAGTGAAGGAAGCTCGATTGAGGTATGTTGGCTAAACTTTCTCTCTTGGAATTGAATTCCATAATGTTTTAAGTTTCAAAGTATGGGTTGCGTATTAAAAGGTTATGGCTTTGAGTCGTGTTTCAATGAAAGATAGTATGCCAAATTGTGTGAGAAAATCTGAATATTCTTAAGACTCTTAATTGCTCATTTATGTACCTAAACTCTTGATTTGGAAATGTCTTATTATTGATAATCTATAAAGATGGTTGGAAGTGAAATAAGTTAATTAGGGATATAGAGTGTGGCCAACGTGCCAAGAATTTAAGTTATGATTGTGTCTAGTGGTTTAAATGATTTGAGAAGATGCGATAAAGAATATGAAATGAGCCTCGACTCAATTGTTTAAAAATGACTTCGAAGATAGAATTACCTAAAAGCTTTTGTACTCAATTCATGCCCATTAGTGGTTGCTTTAACTAATGCTTTGTTTTATAAATATATCTAATGTGATTCGAGTTCTATATACTCATGTGTTGATCTGGTACATTGTCATTGCTAGGGAAGAGCATTGTAAGAATAAATGGTGTATTGATTGTTTATGATTTTCATGTGTGTTTCTATTGTTGGATGGTATGCCTCATTCTTTGGGAAGAAACCATTTGTGTTTGAAGTTTCCATTTCAAATGGATTTGAAGTATATGATTTCTGAAATATCCTATATGTTGATATTTGATGGTGATCTTTGAAATTGAAAGAGGTAAAAGTGTGGAATATGAAATACAGACATCGTGCCAGGAAAATACTAATGAGAATTTATACAAGAAAATATTGTCGTTGGGAATGACTGGAAATACTAATGAGAATTTATACAATGTGAAAGATGTTGAGGTGAGTACAATTGTATTTATGATATTTCTATTTGCAAATCAAATCAAAAATATTTTTGGGAACATCATTAGCAAAACCGAGGAAGGGTGGGTCATAAGGCCCACACCTGAAACTACACATGTCGGTGTAGGAGTGGATTGGGATTATTCCCCTTATTTGGGATGAAATTGGAACCTTTGGAAATTGTGATATTATTCCCTTTAATTGGGATGAAACTGGAACCTTTGTGGATTGGAAAAGTCAACCCACACGGCATTTGTGGGAAGGTGGCCTAGTTGATTGGGTAGAGATCAGACGCCATATTGCGCATATAGTGGTACTACTCTTGGTAACAACTTTCTTTCACATCACATGTCAAACCACATTGTTCGTGGGGAGATGGCCTAGCCGATCGGGCGTGATCGGACTCCGTGCTAACAAAGACGGTGGTATATCGGTGCTAATGATCTCCCAACCAAAATTGTATATGAAGTTCGTATTTTGAAAATTATTATATTTTAACTGAACATTTGGATATTGTTGATTATGACTTGTTATTTCTATGTGTTGCCTTTTCTTATGTGGGCATTCTATTTTGAAAGAGGACTTTTAGCTATGCATACTAGTGCTATTCGACAGTACTAACGTCCCTTTTGCCGGGGACGCTGCATCTTTAATGGATGCAGGTGGTTCAACAGCAAGCGACATTGATCAGTGATAGCAGTGCACTCTTTTCAGCTGATTTGGTGAGCCCCGCTTCATTTCGGGGTCATGTATCATTTGTTTCTCAGGTACTGTGTTTTGAGGTGTAGCCGGGGCCTTGTTGCTAGCATTTCCATATTACTCTTCTATTGTATTTAGAGGCTCTATTGAAAGGTTGTGGGTTGTGGTTGAAGTTGGGAATTGAACTGGAAATCTTGGTATTTGGAAAGCATGTTTTTCATTAATTCTATAAACTCGTAATATTTTGGAAATTATGAATGAAGCTGCTAATGGAAATGAAAAGGAAGTAGTTAATAAAATCTTTTCAGTTAATGATTAATGGAGTACATCTCCTCTTTATTCATGGATGAGTTTGGGTAGAAGGAAATCTAATAGGCTTGCTCGGCCGGGTTCTCTCGGTTGAGCGCCGGTCGCGCTCCCCGAGTTTGGGGCGTGACAAAACCGAATAGAATTTCTCTTAAGTTATTAAATCTTCGTCCTTCAAAAGAGTGTCTGAATAACACTTACACACTTCAGATTACTTCCAAACTTTGCACACAAGTTCAATTCAACTATATAGACCTATCCAAAGTCTCGGAACACCAATTGCAGTCAAATAATATCAATGTCAACTCCTGGTCAAACTTATGAACTCTTAAGTTCTTCAAATTGCCAACTTTCGCGAAATAGTGTCAAATTCTTCTATGAACCTCCAAAACCACATCCGAACATATGTACAGGTCTAAAATCATAATATGAACCTATCGGAACAATCAAAACCCCATTCCGAGTCTGTTTACCCAAAAGTCAAACCTTGGTCAACTCTTCCAACTTAAAGTTTCCAAATGGAGAGTCATTCTTCCAAATCAATCCTGAACCACTCAAAACCAAAACCGACCATACATGCAAGTCATATTACATCATATGAAGCTACTCAAAACCTCAAATCATCGACCAGAATGCCAATGCTCAAAATGACCGGTCGGGTCGTTACAACCTTTTTAGCACCACCTTGTTGCACCATGTCTTTAAGCACCAACAAATAGGGATCATCATACTGGCGAGCCTTAATGCGCTCAAACAAGGACGACCGTGCAACAACACAAACAAGAACTATATTAGGCTCAGAAAAATCCAATCTCACAAATTTATCGGCCAAGGCCTGAATATCCAAAGACAAAGGCCTCTTCTAAGCTAGAATGAATGTCAAACTACCCATACTCTCTGCATTTCTACTTAAAGCATCTGCTAACACATTCTCCTTACTAGGATGATACAAAATAGTGATATCATAATCCTTAAGCAACTCAAGCCACATCTGTTGCCTCAAATCCAAATCTTTCTGCTTGAAAAATGTTGAAGACTGTATTGATTAGTATAAATCTCATATGACACATCATAAAAGTAACACCTCGAAATTGAGTGTATGCACAATCTCCGCCAACTTCAAATCATGAAATCGATAATTTTTTTCATGAGGCTTCAATTGTCGTGACGCATAAGCAATCATCTACCATCCTGCATCATCACCACACCAAGACCAACAAGTAAAGCATCATAATACACCGTATATGGTCATGAACTTGTGGGCAATACCAACATTGGGGCAGTAGTCAAAGCAACCTTGAGCTTGTGATAGCTCTCCTCACACGTTTCAGACAATCTAAAAGGAACAACTTTTTGAGTCAACTTAGTTAATAGAGCTACAATGGATGAAAAACCCTCTACAAAATGATTATAGTAGCCCGCAAAACCCAAGAAACTCCTACTATCCATAGCGGTAGTAGGTCTAAGACAATCTTGAACTGCTTCAATCTTCTTGGGTTCAACGTTAAGACCATCACCAGACACTACATGACCCAAGAATGTAACTGAGTCCCACCAAATCTCATACTTAGAAAACATAGCATAAAGTTGCTTTTCCTTCAAGATCTGCACAATCATTGAATGATGCTCATGCTCCTCCCTACTACAAGAGTAAACCAAGATGTCATCAATGAACACAATCACAAAGGAGTCCAAATAAGGCTTGAAACACCCAGTTTATCAAATCCATGAATGTCGCTGAAGCATTAGTCAAACCAAATGACATCACCAAGAACTCATAATGACTGTAACGAGTCCTAAAAGCCATTCTAGGGATACCCGAAGCCCTAATCTTCACCAGATGATAACCTGACTTCAAGTCAATCTTAGAGAATACCTTAGCACCTTGAGGCTAATCAAACAAAGCATTAATGCAAGGTAACATATACTTGTTCTTGATAGTAACCTTGTTCAACTACGTGTAATCAATGCACACCCTCATAGTACCATCCTTCTTCTTCACCAACAACACCGGTGCACCTGAAGGTGAAACACTAGGTATTATGAACCCCTTTCCAATCAAATCTTGCAACTGCTCCTTCAACTCCTTCAACCAAGCTGGAGCCATGTGAAACAGTGGAATAGATATGTGTTGAGTGCCCGGTACCAAGTTAATACCAAAATTATTATCCCTATCCAGTAGCATACCCAAATGATTTGTAGGAAACACCTCTAGAAACTCTGTCACGACCTGTACAAAATCCATAGGAGGAACTTCCACAGTAGAGTCCTGAATAAAAGCCAAATATGATAGACATTCCTTATTAACCATACGATGAGCCTTCAAAAACACAATCACCTTACCTGTAGAATGACCAAATGACCCTCTCCATTCTAATCTTGGCTACCTTGGCATAGCTAAATTTTTTGGCATGACAATCCAAGATAGCATGATACGAAGATAACCAATCCATGCTGAGAATCATCTCAAAATCCACCATGTACAACAACAAGAGATCAACCATAGTATCATAGACATTAATTGTAACTACATTATATCGATAAACCTAATCTACCATAATAGAATCTCTAACATGTGTGGACACATAAGCAGAAATATCCAAAGAATCACGGGATGCACCCAAATATGATGCAAAGTAAGATGACACATATGAATAAGTAGAACTAGAATCAAACAATACCGAAGCATCTCTACCGACAGACCGAAACATTACCTATAATGACAGCATCTATGCCTTTGCCTTATGTCTACTAAGGAAACCATAACAACGAGCCTAACCTCCGCCTCTTGGCCTCCACCTCTAAGACAACCTCTAACTGCATAACCTCTTCCTGTACCCAGTTGGGCAGGTATTGTAGCAACTGGAGCTGAAATCGTAGCCTGAGTCCCCTGCTAAAATATACCACTCCAAAGCCTAGGACAATCCCTCCTCAAATGCTTCGAATCCGCACAATCAAAGCAAACTCTCTGATGGTGTGGTTATTGGGTCTGACTCTGCCCCTAACGACTAGAATAACCATTAAACGAACCCTACCCTAGAGATACACTATAAGAACCACGTGCGGGAGGTGTGTCGTATGACAACTATCCGGAATGAGCAGTTTGAAGCCCATGTCTAACTGGAACGCTGCAATAAATCTAGTTCTAATTGAAATGTCCTGCTAGGATGGCCTCTAACACAATGACCCTTGACTCAAAAGTAGGCACCACTAATCCTCTAGTACTACGAGGCTTCTTGGCCTCTCTCTCATCCCTCTCCTACATGCAGATACGCTCCAACATCCTAGCTATCTCCTCAACCTGGTGGAAAGTGGTCTTAGTCTTAACCTCTTGTTCCATCCCGTGCCTGATACCATAGCTGAGACCCTCAACAAACCTCCATATATATCCTTCTCGGAGGGGAACTGAAAATATGCATAGCACAAAAACACTATGAAGCTCATCTCAAACTGAGTAATTGTCATGTCATCCTGCTACAAGTGCTCAAACAGGCTACACAACGCATCTCTCCTTGTGAGTGGAATGAACTTCTCCAAGAAGAGAGTAGAAAATTAAGTCCAAGTGAGAGGAAGTGACCCTGTTGGTCTACCTTTTTCATATGTTTGACACCACCTCCTAGCTAGTTGTCTCAACTAAAAAGTAGTGAAATAACCTCCATTGGACTCTACAAGTCCCAAATTGCACAAAATCTCAATGACACCAATCCAAGAAATACTGAGCATCAGTTGCGGGATCACCATTAAAATGTGGAGGATCTAACTTCTAGAACTGATCCATCCTCTTCTACATATCAACACACATAGCAGGCCTAACCTCCAGCCTGACTGTTGCAATAGGATGAGCTAACCTAACAAGTGAAACAACTGAAACTCCCAGAGTCTGAAACATAACAGTAGCCTGCTCCGTAGTGTAAGTAGTTGGGATCTGTGCTCCCCCTCCAGCCTGAGAAGTAGCTGGGACCATAGGAATCATCCTAGCCTAGGTCAAACTGCTGAAGTAACCCAAAATCCAGATCATAGTGTCTTGAATCATAGGAGTAGCAACGAAACACTCTGGTACCTGATTTAGCTCGGTGGAACAACCTAATATAGAACATGGTCCTCCTCTGGAGCTATAGGTGGCTCCTCATAACCAACTCTAGCATGAGCATGACTAGTTGCAGATGCTCCACATCTAGGTGATGTTGCACGTGCCCTAGTCTGAACTCCAACACTACCTCTACCCTAGCTTCTTGTCACGTCCCAAACTTAGGAGCGCGACCCGCGCTCAACCGAGAGAACTCGGTCGAGCAAGCCTGTTAGATATCCTTCTACCCAAACTCATCCATGAATACAGAGGAGATGTACTCCATTAATCGAACACTGAAAAGATTTTATTAACAACTTCCTTTTTATTCTCATTAGCAACTTTATTCATAATTTCCAAAATATTACGAGTTTATAGAATTAATGAAAAACATGATTTCCAAATACCAACATATCAAAAATTTCAGAAATCATATACTTCAAATACATTTGAAATGGGAACTTCAAACACAAATGGTTTCTTCCCAAAGAATGAGGCATACCAACCAACAATAGAAACACACATGAAAAATCATAAACAATCAATATACCATTTACTCTTGCAATACTCTTCCCCAGAAATGATAATGTACAATTTCAACACATAAGTATATAGAACTCGAATCACACTGGATATATTTATAAAGCAAAGCATTAGTTAAAGCAGCCACTAATGGGTATGAATTGAGTACAAAAGCTCTTAGGCAAATTCTATTTTCCAAATCACTTTTAACATAGTTGAGTCGAGGCTCATTTCATATTCTTTATCGCATTCTCTCAAATCATTTGCACTACTAGCCACGGTCATAACTTAAATTCTTGGCACGTTGGCCACACTCTATATCCCCAATTCACTTATTTCACTTCCAACCATCTTTATAGATTATCAACAATAAGACATTTTCAAATCAAGACTTTAGGTACACATATGAGCAATTAATAGTCTTAAGAATATTGAGATTTTCTCACACAATTTGGCATACTATCTTTCATTGAAACACGACTCAAAGCCATAACATTTTAATACGCAACCCATACTTTGAAACTTACGGGAACATTATAGAATTTAATTCTGAGTGAGAAAGTTTAGCCAACATACCAGAAATTTGTCCCTTAATGATACTACAACGATCCACTACACTAAGCAACTTCAATCTACAATAACAACTTCCAATGGGACCAATATTAGTAACAAATTCCATAATTTAGGCCATTTAGGCATTTTATCAAACACCTTGTAGGCATGAATCTCTATACCTCTTAACCATAGAAGTAGTTCATCCAACTACTACCATTTACCAACAATTTATCCCACCATCATTCTTAAACAACTCATAACTTCCAACATCACATACATGACCATCCATCCACACCCAACCAACAAAATTCCATCAAATAATCATCATCCAATCTCTACAATGGTTATGTATTTAAATTGGGAACTTATGGCTTCCAATCACCATACTATAAGTTCCAAAACTTAATTCATACTCATATTCCCATAATATATCCATACATGTAAGTCTAAAGGTATAGGATTACCTTTTGAAAGAAATCTTACAAAACCCTCCTTGAGTTCTTGAAGAAATTTCTTGAAGATCTATGTATTTTATGTGTAGATTTCATCAATACTAGTGTAGAAATGATGGAATTTAACACCAAGATATTGGGGATTGCTTACCTTGAAGAAGAGGGGAGTTGGTGGTCTTGAGAGAGTGGAGAAGAGCTCCCAAATCCGTCCAAGTGAAATGGGGGAAATGAACCCCCAAGGTGAGTACTTAAAAGGCTTCAGGTGGGGGTAGCGTGCCCGCGCCAGCGCCATCTTCTATACTTCACTGGTTTTTCGAATTTGCTGAGAGAGTTAGCGTGCCACAATCCGCGCGTTGTGCGAACCCTAGCACGCTCCCAGTTCTTTTCTTTTCCATTTCATTATTATCCACTCACCCTCAATTGATACCTTGCTATGATATAGACCCGAATTGACTTCCAAACCTTCATATAAGTATGAAACCAAGTTTACATAATAACATCCTTTCCATTTAATGTATCCAACTTGTTACACACAAATTCTTCCTATTCACAAAACTCCTTATTATGTTCCAACACACCTTATACATATATTTTTATTTCAAAATGATGTGGTTATACCCCATAGGTCTCCTTTAATACTCGAATATGTTATTCCCAAATACCACTAGCGCATCTTTAAATCTTAAATCATTAGAAAATTTTTACGGGCCTTACATTCTCCCCCGCTTAGGATCATTCGTTCTTGAATGAGTGTCAAGATCCTCCATTAGCATCCAATATGACCAAATTATTACTTTACATGCCAATAGTTCCAAATTTTGACTAACTCCTTAAATTTCAATAAATTTCGCCAGAGTCTCCCCTATAATTGGGCCTATCCATCTGCATAGAATCCCAAAACCAGTCCTAACCATACGTCCGCAATTCAACAAGCATTACAATATACATAAATAACATTAATCTCAACATTACAGGCATCGTATCAAGAGTGATATCTGGACATGAGCTGCACATATTTAAATCATAACACATATAAAGTGCCTTTCTATCCACAATTATTTGACTATACAATAAAGTGAGAACATTTTCTTTCCTTAACATTTTCGGCCTTCGAGGTGGCCTCCTCAACTCACAGACTTCACCATAACACATGACGGAGGCTATCTCAACTTCCGAACTTATCTAACAAGGATAAAAATTAAGTACCTCTCATAGGCCAATTATCCAATAACTTCATCTTCACTAGCTTTCACCGGAACGATAGACAAAGGATTTCCAACTACCTTGTTAGACATAGACACATGAAATACCATAGTTCGACATCTCTCCTTCAAGATTTCATAAGGCCTAATAGGACTATACATACTTTACCTTCCTTAACAATTCACCTAATATATTCATAGAGAAAATCTTGAGAATAACCCATTCACTTTCTTTAACTCTAAATCCCTATGCCGAACACCCAAACAAAACCTTTGGCGACCTCCAACAATCACTCTAAGATATGCTAGCTTGAATATGACCATAAAACTTCCTATCCAATTTATTTTATCACGGGATAATGCTCCTTCTTTGATATGTTTGAACCTACAACTCTCGATAGATTTTCTACAAACAGGAACAACAATGTTTGAGATTTCGCTGGAATTATTCAAAAATCCATCAATGTGTTGAGCACGACATTTCAGGAGGTTATATCCTAAGAGACATGAAGGTCACTACCAATAGCACTGACATGGTGATTCGTTGTGGTGACATCATTGGTTCAAGAAATGAGTCATAGAGTTGCCTAGTAGGCATTGATAGTATGGGAACCATGTACATGATTCTGAGAATTAAAAGAAATGAGTCATAAAAAGGACAGCAACAATTGTTTCATTCCATATGTGCCTTGTTCGGAAATAGTAAGCCTCAAAGAGAAATGGTCAAGTACATGACACCAGTCGTCTACGGGAGTGTAGGGAAAATCAGTTTAACTCAAAATCAGAATATTTTGGCACCCCGAATGTGATATGGATTTCAAAATGCATGAAATTCCATTACACTCTTAACATTAACTGACACAAGGAATCTATGTCACAAGCCTATAAGGATGAAAAAAAGAAGTTGAACACTGGTGAGATTATTATCATTCTGACAACTTAACCCTTCACAATAGTTGATCCTATATGAGAGGACTAGAGATACAACAAACTTGTCTTTCAAATCAATATGCTCATCATAAGGTTGTTTAACTTTCAACCACACACGAGTGAAATCATGTAGATAGGACATCTTAATGTTTGGATGAAATCATGTATTGGTTAGAGAGAATGTACACTTTGTTGTGAGCTAGACATGTTTTTTTTTCATAACAACCCTCAAGCTGCAATACTAGGCCACTTCATGTACAACTACAATGCTAGGTACAAAGTGAGTTACTTACTGAGGCATGATCTCGGTGGACATGAAAGTCAAACTGAGATGGGTAAACAACAAGATCTCCTAGTGACTAATTTATGATAAATCTCAAATTTCTCAAAAACTTTATGCGGACAAGTGGCCCCTTTCAATTGACATGTACGCACATGATAGGTGCTGAGATATGCTCTCATGTTACAAGACAGTGAAAAGGGTTCATGATACTATTCATAAAGGGGTGAAATGATTGTTCTAATCATAGGAGCTACGTACATCGGAGAGAGAAAGAGTGGCTTAAGAAGGATATCAACACTAGGCTACCTTACATTGGATATGATAACACTTAGGTAAATATTACGACGGTGCGCGCATAGGCACAAGTGAGCAGATGTTATCCATTCGAATCAGAAGGTCCTGTAAGAAATTCATCAGGTATAGTCCCTTATTGAGAATTTAGGGAAGTAGTGGGAAGTATTAACCTAGGGTTATAACTCATTCCAAGGAATCATTATAAAACTCAATTCCTCAAGAGGTTGTAAATAAGAGAATTGTGATCAAGAGGCTACACGAATACTACGCCTTGTTCAAAGAGTAGGTACATGCAATATTTTGGTTACACCCCATGTTTTCGTACGTGGAAGTACGCCATAAGTAAATTGATGTAAGCTCGGAAATGAGATATTACATGATGCATTTTCGTACGTTGAAGTTTTGTCGTAAGTTAATCGACATAAGTTCGGGAATGAGATTATTTTGAGACTATAAGCATTATGCTATTTCAAACAAGTGATAAGTTAATTCGTGAAGGTGAGAGGGTAAGCGAATCGAAGAAAATGAGTTTCGTCGAAGTTTGATAATTTGGGGATAAAATACGATCCAAGTTATAATACCCCGTATTTATGGACTAGTGCCATACAAGGTACCACATGACCATGATAGTAAGTTGTATAAAATGTGTTAAAAGCGAGTAGTATTTTAAGTAATTTGAGATAATTCCTAATTATGTGGATAATTGGGTAAATATTGGTTAATGGGGATTAACAAAATAATTAAGGAATTAAAGTGGATGATTATGGGATAAGAATTAACTCCCTAACATGGCAGCACTCCTCATCCCCATTTATGACTCTTAAAACCATTTTGGTAAGATGGCAAGATTAAGGGCTATGTTATGAAGTGGGGCCTACACCCATTTAATATAAGGCTTCTCTACTTTAGCATATATCAAATGCTAATTATGATCTTAAGGAATTCAATAACGTAAGCTTCCAGAGATCTTCAAGAATTCAATAACATGAGCTTCCATAGATCTTCAAGAATTCAATACCCGTGAGCTTTAATGGATCTTCAGGAATTCAAAAATGTGAGATTTCATAACGCTACAACAGCATGAGATGTAATTCTAAGAAAGCCCGGTACAATCTTTCTCAAGAATATTATACGGATTTTTCCCTACTTCGATCCGCCGTTAAATGTTATCGCAATTGACGCGTGTTAAAGAGATTGTCAAGAGAATTGACTCAGGTATGTTAAGGCTATCCCTTCTTTCTTTTTGGCATGATCCATACGACACAAACGAAATGAGTAAATGCACAACTTCCATAAATGACTCTATTCATAGAAGTATTAGAGATGACTATGTTCTTGAATTTCCATATGTCTTATTATTCTATCGTTTGTTCATGGGGTCTCAGAAAATACATAAGTTGTTTGTTTCATGATATTAATCAGAGGTATAATGGTCTTATGATGTTCCGAGAGATTTTATTGACGTACTTCTCATGCATTGCATTCATTTATATATGTACATTGACCCATGACCAGACGGCATTATACACACATATATATGTATATATATATGGGATATGGGAAAAGGTTACGGCATTATATACGCACCACCACCTGATCAGCTGGTATACGTTGATGATTTGCCTACAGTGGTCGAGATGATATGATGGGATGCCCTCAGAGACTTGATGATGTTATGAACGCATATACCTATGCATGGTATGACATTTATACGCATATGCATGACATTATAATATTAAATAATTCACAGAGCTATTCAGATATACGCGTTGAGTCTTTTACCCCATGCTTCTCTCATGTCTATTATTTACTGATTTCATTCCTTACATACTCGGTCCATTATTTGTACTGACGTCCCTTTGCCTGGGGACGCTGCGTTTCATGCTCGCAGTTCCCGATAGATAGGTCGAGAGTCCTCCAAGTAGGCTATCAGCTCAGTGGAATATGCTGGTGCGCTTTATTTGCTCTGGAGTTGCTATTTGGTCAGTATGATTAGGATATGTATTGATTAGTATGGCGGGGCTCTATCCCGACCTTTATGATATTTATGTACTCTTAGAGGCTTGTAGACAGATGTCATGTCTACGGATACTTGTATGGCCTTGTCGGCCTATATTTTGAGTTTACAAATGATCATGTTGTCTTATAGGCCCGTATGTCACATGTATAAATTTTTATATCAGGTTGGGTCGTCCTATATGGAGTACTCCCCCATGTTCATTCTGGTTAGCCCATGATGGCTTGTTTGGCCCATTTGCCAATGAACGTACGATAAGAATGATATGCTATGTTGATACTTGGTTGAGTAAGGTATCAGGTGCCCGTCGTGCCCCATAAGTTTGGGTCGTGACAAAAGTGGTGTCAAAGCAGTTCTGTCCTAGGGAGTTTACAAGTCGTGTCTAGTAGAGTCTTGTTTATGGGTGTGTTGTGCACCACACTTATAAGCAGGAGGCTACAGGGCATTTAGGATTGTCACTCTTTCTTCTTACTCTTAGATCGTGTGATAGAGCTTAGTTGTAAGAACTCAATTTCCTAAGCTCTATCTTATTCATAATACGACGATGCCTACATTCAGAAGGATAGTTGATAAGAGATATAGCTGTGGATGAGTTGAGTCAGAGGAACTCGATTTTGCATGATTCTTATAATGAGTAAATGTGAGGTCCTCAGCAGATCATGCGTTAACTAAAATGTGTAAGGTTCTTGATAAGGAGCTTTAAGGCAAGAATATTTATCCACTCTTACGATAAAAAGGTATAAGAGAATCGGAAGGTAGACACAAGTTTTAGCAAGTAAAAGAAGTAAGATGAAAAAGGGTACGAGCTACCCAGCTAATGAAGATTATCGCAGAGGAGTATAAGCCTTTTGAGTTACCTTCAACAATAACAAAGTTATGTACAATTGGCTATACCCATCTCATTTATGCCTTACGGGGGGCTAACAGAAGTAGTATAAAAGAAGGAAGGATATTAGGATCTAACTAGGGTTAGGGTAACCCAAAATGGTAAATGGATTTTAGCGTTAGCTGACATTTCCAAAGGATATTGCAAATGTGCTAATAGATCTCCTTGTAAGACATCCATAGGATGCACTCTAAAATAGTACAGCTAGATATGAGTACCACAAAGATAGGCACGGAAATCCGGGAAGTGTTACACCCCACATTTTCGTACGGAGAAGTACGCCCATAAGTAAATTGATATAAGCTCAGAAATGAGATGTTACATTCCGTATTTTTGTATGTTAAAGTTTCGTCGTAAGGTAATCGACGTAAGTTCGGTAATGAGATTATAAGTATTATGCTATTTCAAATAAGTGATGAGTAAATTCGTGAAGGTGAGAGGGTAAGCAAATCGAAGAAAATGAATTTCGTCGAAATTTGTCATTTTGGGATAAAATATGACCCGAGCTAAAATACCCGGTATTTATGGACTAGTATCATACAAGGTACCACATGGCCATGATAGTAAGGTGTATAAAGTGTATTAAAAGTAAGTAGCATTTTATAATAATCCTTAATTATGTGAATTATTGAATAATAGGGGAATTAACTAGTTAATTAGTAATTAGTGGTTGATTAATCAAAGTCTTTGGATAAGACTAATGAGCCAAAACGTGGCAGCAAGAATGAGCTTAAATAAGTGACTCTTACACCATTAGCAAGGTGGCACACTTAGGGAAATTGCTTTGCCAAGAAATTGCAACATATTACCAAGTCTTGAGGAAACAAGAAAATTATTATCTTTTATTCTGTTGCTTAACTCTCCATTTTTTCCCCTTTCCTTTAGCAAATTCAGTCATCTTTAAATAAATTATCAAGAAGGAGAAATATAATAGGGTTGAAAGAGAAGAATGGTGCTAACAAAATGAATAATGTTCAGACATGGGTTATTATGAAAACTAAAAATGGTATTTCTGATAATTATTCCCTTCAGTCAAGTTCGTTGGAATTTTCTTCTTCCTCTTCTTCTTCATTTGAGCTAGATGGTGATGCTTCATCTCATGGACCTTTGTGTGAGTTGTCTGAATTAATGGATCAATTACGTATCAAGTAATACAAACGAAATTTTGTGATTCTAAGGGAGTACGGTGCAATCTTTCTCAAGAATATTATATGAATTTTCCCCTACTTTGATCTACCGTTACGTGTTTTCGCACAAGAGAATCGATTCAGGTGTGTTAAGGCTATCCCTTCCTTCCTTTTGGCATGATCTATATGACACGAATGAAATGAGCAAATGCATAATTTTCATAAATGACTCTATTCATAGAAATATTAGGGGTATCTATATTCTTGATTCCCCGTGTGAATTATTATTATCTCTTCTGTTCATGGGTATCAGAAAAATACGTATTTGATAAAATTTATTCGACATGCATATTATTTTTATGATATTCTGAGAAAATCTTATTACGTATTTCTTAAGGCATATTATTTTTATGACATTCCGAGAAAATATTATTAATGTATTTCTTATGAATTTCATGCATTTATACATATACATTGACCCATGACCAGATGGCGTTAATATTATATGTATATGGGATATGGGCATTTTATACGCGTATATATGTATGTATATATATGTATATGGGATATGGGAAAGGTTATGGCGTTATATACGCACCACCACCTGATCAGTTGGTATACGTTGATGATTTGCCCACAGTGGCTGAAATGATATGATGGGATGCCCTCAGAGGCTTGATGATGCTATGAACGCATATACCTATGCATGGTATGATATTTATACGCATATGCATTGACATTATAAAAATTAAATGACTCACAGAGCTATGTACACATACATGTCGAGTCTTTTACTCCATGTTTCTCTAATGTCTATTATTTACTGATTTTCATTCCTTACATACTCGGTACATTATTTGTACTGATATCCCTTTTACCTGGGGACGCTGCATTTCATACCCGCAGGTCTCGATAGACAGGTCGAGAATCCTCCAAGTAGGCAATCAACTAGGCAGAAGATATTGGTGCACTCCACTTGATAACAACACGATAGGGGTCCAAGAATTACTAAAGAAAATCAAAAAATGTGCGGAAGCTAAAAGAAAATAAAGAAACAAAAAAACAACGGAAAATTAAAGATAGATTGAATTCAAGAAAGAGTTTCTTGAATTCAAGAAGTCTATTCTTGAATTTGAATCCTAACAACAACAATTAGCTAACAAAGAACTAATGGCCTTTGGTAGAGAATTAAAAATAAGAGATAGATTGTGAAACCCGACCCTTTAGAATAATAAGAACAACAATAAGCCTAAACTTATCACCTTTCTTGAATACCTAGAAGTGATCTAAGATTTCGAAAGAGTTTAATCTTACCACCTTAAGTTGAGTCTTGAAGGTTGAAGAATAAATCCAAGAGTAGCCACACACAAGAGTGCAAGAAAAATCTCACAATTTTTATTGATATCTAAAATCTAAAAACAAAGAAGATACCCCTTTATATAGAGATGGGGTCACGAAATTCCTTCCTAAAAACAAGAAAATAAAGTCCTAAACTACTTTGGACAACAAGTCAAAATACCTTAGGAAGAGGAAAAATACTAGGAAACAAAAACCAAGTCAATCTTGGAAAGTAACTCCAACAATCTTAGGAAAAGGAAAACATAACCTTAACTACCTAGAAAAGCAATAAATCTAGTACCAAAATATATGGAAATAAGTTAAAACCAATCTTGGATAGAATCTTGAAAGTCCCAAACCAATCATGAATAGGATCTTGGAAATCTTGAAGGCAACTTGGCACCAACTTGTACCCAACTTCTATCACGCCTATTGAACCTTTCTTGGAAGAAAGTAAGTCCTTTTTATGTTATAAAAATATGGCTTCATGTAGGACTTACTGAGCTTCAAGTTTGGACGCATTTTTAGGTTCCAAATAGGTCCAATAGTGGCATGATTTGGACCTTCTTCAGAGGATGTCTTTTGGGATCTAATCAACCTTTTCTTGGACATGAATTTGAAACATAAAATAATTATAATACCTACACAACTCATATCCTTTATCCTTGAGCTCTCCATCCCAATTAACAATTTCTTTATTTGCACTTGAAGTCTAATGACCTTGTTTTGCAACTCTTTAGCTTGATATCTTGTTAAAGGCCCTCTTTGAGATTCCAAAGTTTCATTCTTGTCCTTGAATAGATTTGAGCTTCCTAGGATGCTATCATTTCCCTCTTCTTGAAGAAAATTTGTCCTCGAATTTTGACCTTGCAAGAAAAAAAAGTCACGCACTAGTAAATGACATCCACTAATCTGAAAAAATGGTAGGAATAAAATAAGATAGTGACAATGTGTCCACTTAACCCAATTAAGCCTAATATATGTAAATACTCCTTTATAAAGCATATGGACATTATCATCCCAATAAAATTTATGCCTACTTAGAGTTGTCCAATAAAAACCTCTCTTAGATGCACTATGTAATGAAATTTGCAATGTGATCTTGTCAATAAGGTAGTCCAAAGATGTGCATGCCAAAGAAATTACAAAATATTGGTCATGCATCCATTTAACATAAGTATCTCTACCACATGTATCAAATAAGACACTCTTATGATATAGCCAAGTATCAATTATAAATTCCATGGATTCTTCTACATGTAAGTTATTCAAATAAGCACATAAATTCTCAAAAATGTCAGAAGAACCCATAAATTCCAAAATATAAATTTCAATACATTCAAGCTCATGATTATAATGATTGCTCAAACTGTCACAGAAAGAGTCATAGATAGGTTCATGAAAGAGTATTTGATCACTAACATCACAATAATCATGCATATCCTCTTTACTAGTAGCAAAGACTTTTATAGGCTCACAATCAACATGACTAGAGGAATGACTTCCCATCAAACAACAAAACTCACATTCTAGCAATTTACATGAAAACTCATTAGACACTTGAATAAGAGAAGAAAGAACATTTAACTCATTAGCAAGCCTCTTCTCATAAATTTCATGCCTCTTTCCACCAAGTTGGAATGCATAATCATCTATGTCATACTCAATTTCAAAAGGAAGCAAATTACTCTTGCACTTTAACTTAGATATTACAGTTAATGACTTGATATGTATCAAAATATCATCATCCACAAAAATTATAAAGTTACCAATATAACAAATAAGAGTATAGTTCATTACCTCCAAACATACCTTAGGTGTTCTAGAAAGGCCAAGAATGTGAATGAACCAATTATACATACCATACTTGGACTTATTTACTAATGGAACAACATCACCTTTTATTCTCTTATGCAATGGCTCTAACTTAGAAATGCCTTTAGGGAACTCCATGTTATAAACCTGTAAATAAGGATCAAAATAGTCAAAAGGTTCAACAACAAAGAAATTAACCAAGCTTTTATCTTCCACTATCCAATAAGAATTGATTTCGCTAAATTCATGTTGGAATCCGATTGGATCCTTTGCTACCATCTCTTGTTCCTCACCTCCCCTTTCAAAAGGTCTTTCTACATATGGCTGCACAAAATCACAAGAACTAAAACAAGAAAGATTTAATAGGTTAGGAAGTATAGAAAATATTTTCTTGCTTACACTCTCTTTGGCTTTTATCACAAGACTAACTTTTCCCTCACCCATATCCTCTTTTCTCTCACTAAATTTTTTTTCTTCTTCTTTACTCAAACCCTCTTGTTTTTCTCTCTCTACCTTAAAGACTTTTCTTATCTCATTGCCTTCTCTCTTTTCTTTTCCCTCAAGCTCACTCTTTTTCTCAATTGACATCCCATTCTCTTCACTCAATACAACCTCTCTTTTTTCCTCTGTTGGGATGTCAACCTGCACTCCCTTACTCCTCTCATTCTTTTCTCTCTCATATTTTTCCATATTCTCTTTAACAGTTTTTTCATCTTCATAAATTTGTGAGGGAGTCAAAGGTCCAAGAATAAGTTTCTTCCCGTTAACCTCAAAAGAGTATCTATTTTTTTCCATATTATATGAAGCTCTTCTATAGGCATACCATGGCTTTCCCAACAAGATATGATAATTATTCATGGGAATCACATCACACCAGATCACATCCTCATACCTTCCAATAGAGAATAGTAATAACACTCTTTTATCTACCTTTACTCCTCTCAACATATAGGGTTCAATATGTTCAACACAAGGCAAGTCCAATTTTTCAACCATATAAGTGCTAATTGAGTTATAGCTAAACTCTTTGTCAATTCTAAGGGCACAAATCGCAGACATCACTTTAGCTCTTGTTTGAAAAATAATTTTACCATTGTCTTCCTTCCATTCAGTATACTGTAAGTTCGACTTTTCAAGTTGTTGAGTCATAGCTCGCCTACTTTCACTATAACTACCTGTTTAAAACATCTTGAACAAAGATTAGAAGAATTATGTATCTCTCAAATTTTGGCTTTTTCCTCTAATGTTCTCGCCTCTCTTGCCTTTTTCCACTCAAAACAACTCTTGGTCGTTAAACTTTAGATTTATTAATAAACCTTACTAGTCACAACCCTTAGTGATAAGAATGTGGAGTTAGAAAAAGAAAAGGAAAGTGAAGGACCAAACCTTGGAAGAATAGGAACTAGTTATGTAGAAAAAATAAGGAAATAATTTAGGAAACCCAAAACCCACAAGAATAAGGAAAGAAGTTACCTTAATCTTCAAGAACTAGGATCACCTCTTCTTATTTCTTTTCTTGACTTGGAAACCAAATAACACTTGAATTCTACAAATAATAATGAGCCATAATGCTTTTTTTTTGGCTGTTTTTCGGTTTTTTTTGGTGCTTTTTTTTGTTTTGTTTTGCTCAAGAACCTCCCAAGATTATCAAGATTGAAATCTTGATTAGCCTATGCTTTGATACCACTTGATAACAACACGATAGTGGTCCAAGAATTACTAAAGAAAATCAAGAAACGTGCGGAAGCTAAAAGAAAATAAAGAAACAAAAAAACAACGGAAAATTAAAGATAGATTGAATTCAAGAAAGAGTTTTGAATTCAAGAAAGAGTTTCTTGAATTCAAGAAGTCTATTCTTGAAGTTGAATCCTAACAACAACAATTAGCTAACAAAGAACTAATCGCCTTTGGTAGAGAATTAAAAATAAGAGATAGATTGTGAAACCCGACCCTTTAGTATAACAAGAAAAATAATAAGCCTAAACTTATCACCATTTCTTGAATACCTAGAAGTGATCTAAGATTTCAAAAGAGTTTAATCTTACCACCTTAAGTTGAGTCTTGAAGGTTGAAGAATAAATTCAAGAGTAGCCACACACAAGAGTGCAAGAAAAATCTCACAATTTTTATTGATAATAGTCTATAATAATATAAAATCTAAAAACAAAGAAGATACCCCTTTATATAGAGAGGGGGTCACGAAATTCCTACCTAAAAACAAGAAAATAAAGTCCTAAACTACTTTGGACAATAAGTCAAAATACCTTAGGAAAAGAAAAAATACTAGGAAACAAAAACCAAGTCAATCTTGGAAAGTAACTCCAACAATCTTAGGAAAAGGAAAACATAACCTTAACTACCTAGGAAAGCAATAAATCTAGTACTAAAATATATGGAAATAAGTTAAAACCAATCTTGGATAGAATCTTGAAAGTTCCAAACCAATCATAAATAGGATCTTGGAAATCTTGAAGGCAACTTGCAAGCAACTTGGCACCAACTTGTACCCAACTTCTATCATGCCTATTGAACCTTTCTTGGGCAGCAAGTAAGTCCTTTTTATGTTATAAAAATATGGCTTCATGTAGGACTTATTGGGCTTCAAGTTTGGACACATTTTTAGGTTCCAAATAGGTCCAATAATGGCCTGATTTGGACCTTCTTCAGAGGATGTCTTTTGGGATCAAATCCACCTTTTCTTGGACATGAATTTGGACCATAAAATAATTATAACACCTACACAACTCTTATCCTTTATCCTTGAGCTCTCCATCCCAATTAACAAATTCTTTATTTGCACTTGAAGTCTAATGACCTTGTTTTGCAACTATTTAGCTTGACATCTTGTTAAAGGCCCTCTTTGAGATTCCAAAGCTTCATTCTTGTCCTTGAATAGATTTGAGCTTCCTAGGATGCTATCACCATTTTCTCCGGAGTTACTTGTTTGGTCAGTATGATTTAGATGTGTATGGTTTGATATGGCGGGGCTCTGTCCCGACCTTTATGACAAGTATGTACTCTCTTAGAGGCTTGTAGACATATGTCATGTATATGAATGATTGTACGGCCTTGTCGGCTATAACACCCCAGAAATTTTTTAAAGTACTTAAATGTAAGGCCTGGTAAAATTTGCAAAGAAAATAATATTTCATGGTGCCGGACTAGGCTTACGTGTTTGAGGATTATAGAAATTCTTCGCGGCGAGCTAGCTCGTCGCAGTTCAAACTTTTTGGGTTGAACAATGTACGAAAAAGTAAAGGAATTTTTTTTGCCAGAAATGTGCATTTATGTGGTCCATTATGCGACCGCATAATCACTCTGCGGGCCGCATAATGGCCGCAAAAGTGAGCAGGTGAGGGCTATTCTGGAAGCAGCTATGCGATCGACTATGCGACCGCATAACTGTTATGCGGTGCATTATGCGACCACATAACAGTTATGCGGACCGCATAGTGACTGCATACACAAGCAGTTCTTTTGGCTATTTTGTAACCAAATATGAGACCGATATGCGGACCGCATATGCGATCGCATATCTTGTTCCGGAGCTCCATTTTTTGTTTTTTAAAACCCGGCCCTATTTCAGTAAATACACTCTTTGGGTCATTTTTGAGATATTATCTGACATTTTAGAGTGAGAGAGGGTGCCCTAGAGTGAGAAGGTGTTCTCCAATAATTGTTCTTCAATTCTTGCCCAAGTTTTGGAAGATTGAGAAGGGAAACTCACTAGGTCTTCATCCTAGAGGTAAGATTCTACACCCTAACCCTCAATTTCGAATTTTGTGCAGAAATGGATAATAAGCAAGATAATTTCTGGGCAAGAGGGTTGGTTATTTTACATGCATGTATTATCAAAGGGTGTAGAAAGATTGTTGAGCTAAAAATGGTAAAGGTTGGGTTGTGGGATGATGGAATCCTCCATGAAAGGATCTTGAAACCTTAATGCACATCTAGTGTTTGATAAAATGCTCAAATGGGCTAGAACCATAATTATCTTCCTAATTGTGGTTCAATTTATTATATTTCTAAAATAGATTGAAGTTGCTAAGAATTCCGGAACGTTTTAGAGTTTAAGGAAGCTCAATTGAGGTATGTTGGCTAAACTCTTCTTTAAGAGCTGGAATTCTCATTATCCTTGTAAGTTCCGACATGTTGATTATAAATCGAGTATTCCGATAAGTTTTATGATGAAGATATATGTTCAATCCGTGTTTCAAATGCTCTTATCATATTGCATTATAAATTGAGGATGTGTCCTAAACTATGGATTACGTATCCACATGTTATAATTTCTAGTCGTGATTTATGTGAAAGGTATTATGCCAAGTTGTGTAGAGATTGTGATTGTGATACACCTCCACCCGCATACATTGGGGTGAGGCGGCATGACCGCTTTGTGTGGGGATTATGGTATAGAGATTGTGATTGTGATACACCTCCACCCGCTTACATTGGGGTGAGGCGGTACGACCGCTTTGTGTATGAATTTGGTATTATTGTGGCACCACCACCCGCATACATTGGGGTGAGGTGGTATAGCCGCTTTGTGTTGGTATTGGTATTGTTGATGCATTTCCACCCGCATACATTGGGGTGAGGCGGCATAGCCGCTATGTGTAGGTTCTTGGTACTGTGGTTATACATCCACCCGCATACATTGAGGTGAGGCGGTAGGGCCGCTTAATTAGAGTTGTGGTATTGTACGTACACCTCCACCTGCATACATCAGGTGAGGCGGCGGGGCCGCTTTGTGTGAAGATGGTTATAGAGGATCTCATCTTGAATCCTATAAATGTTGTTGATAGCTTTTAATAAGCTTGCTATGGTTGAGATAGTTATCTTTATTATTCTATTGCCACATTGGTTCATCATAATTATCTTGTATTTCTGAATTCTTAAATTGGTGTTTAGTTTTCATACTAGTACTATTCGACGGTACTAACGTCCCTTTTGTCGGGGGCGCTGCATCTTTAAATGGATGCAGGTGGTTCCACAGCAGGAGAGATTTATCGGTGATAGCAGTACACCTTCTTCCCAACTGATTTGGTGAGCCCCACTTCATCCCGGGGTCATGTATCTTTTGTTCTTTGTGTATTCTGTTTGAGGTATAGCTGGGGCCTTGTTGCCGGCATTATCATTGTACTCTTCCTTATCTATAGAGACTCCGTAGACATAAGTGTGGGTTGTGTATTGGTACTGGGAAAGACAAACTATGTTATGCTATGGTTGTATTACTTGTCCCATTCGAGACTTTAAAAATGATGAAAATTATTATTAATGAATTGGTATTGTAGACATGAACACCTTTTTGTCTAATTAATGAAAATACGTATTATCTCCATTCGTAGATGAGTTTGGGTAGAAGAAAATCTAATAGGCTTGCTCGGTCGGGTTCACTCGGCTGAGCGTCGGTCACGCTCCTCGGGTTTGGGGCATGACATACTTGGTATCAGATCCTAAGGTTTTAAAGTGTCATAGGATGTCTCGGAGCCGTGTCTTGTAGAGTCCTTATTATTGGTGTGTTGTCGACCACATCTATAATTAGGATGCTACATGGGCATTTAGGAATAATACCCTTCTTTCATGTTCTTGATCGTGCGATAAAGCTGGTTGTAAGATTGTTTCTCCTTTAACTCCTGCGTTGCTCTAATTTTTAGTACATGGCACCTAAGAAGAAGGCAAGAACTAGCCAAAGAGCCAATGTCACCCCAGGAGTGACAGTTGACCTTATAATTGATGATGCGGGTGAGCACCCGAGGAGTGAGAATATTCCTCCAGTTACTACACTGCCTGACTCTACTACAATTGATCAGACCGCACCTGTCCCTACACCTACAGAAAGTGCAACAGTTCCTCCAACTGATATTCCAGTTCCAGCTCCAGCTCCAGCTTCCGATTCTGGTGTGTCTGATATTGATATTAGGGTAGCCATACAAATGTTAACACAGTTAGTGGCTTCTCGGCCCAGATATCGAGTGTTGGGCCTACTTCTTCCAGTCATCCAGGGGAATTTGCTATTTCCAGGGTGAACAAGTTTCTTTAATTAGATCCTCCAGTGTTTGCGGGTACTGATCCCGAGGAGGACCCCTAAGACTTCATTGATGAGATGCACAAAACTCTCAGGGTTATGCATGCTACAGAGATGGAGGGAGTAGAGTTGGCCTCTTACTGCCTGAAAGGGGTGGCCTATTCTTGGTTTGAGTTGTGGGAGGAATCATGTGAGGAGGGAAGCCCTCCGGAAAGGTGGGGTGAGTTTACAGATGCCTTTATGGATAATTTCTTGCCTGCCGAAACTAAGGCAGCTCGTGCTGCTGAGTTTGAAAGCTTGAAGCAGGGTAGTATGAATGTGTGGGAGTACCATATGGAGTTTGCGCGCCTGTCCAAGTATGCTATTCATATGTTTCCCACTATGGAGGCTAGAGTACGCCGGTTTGTATAGGGCCTTAGCCCTTGGTTATCAATGAGGCCTCCACAGCTGCCTTGAATTCCGATATGAACTATGGTAAGATGGTGGCATTTGTTCAAGCCACAGAGACCCGCAAATTGAAGAATAGAATGGAGAGTCAGAGTAGCAGCAAGGCCCGGTCCGCGGGCAACTTTAGTGGTTCTTCCGGTGGTGGTGGTGGTAGGTCAGCATTCAGGGGAGCGTCATCAGGACCATCCCAATCATTCGCCTAGTCTTCGATGGGTGCAAAGTCATCTTGACCCAGTCAGGGCAACAGGGGACCCCACTAGCAGGGTCGGCCCGACAGAAAGTTTCAGCACCGGAGGCTTCCATGCCCTAAGTGTGGGAGTATGCACTTTGGGTCCTGTTTCATGGACCTACCAGTGTGTTATGGGTGTGGTTTGTGGGTCACATTCAGAGATATTGCCGCTCGTCCCGCCGAAATATAGGCAGAGGCGCGGCACAGCCAGCTAATTCTGTAGCTACTACATCCACAGCACCTCCAGCTCGAGGCACCCCAGCACCCGCAGGGCGTGGTGCAGCTAGAGGTGGTGCACAAAATTCGGGAGGACCTAGTAGATTTTATGCTATGCGGAAACGTCGGGAATCAGAGGCTTCTCCAGATGTTGTCACTGGTATATTGACTGTCCAATCGCATGATGTATATGCTCTTATTGATCCCGGTTCCACTTTGTCATATGTCACACCTTATGTTGCTATGGAATTTGGGATAGAACCAGAACAACTTTATGAGCCGTTCTCTGTATCTACTCTGGTTGGTGAGTCTATTTTGGCCGCGCGGGTTTATAGGGATTGTGTTGTCACATTGCATGGTCGAGACACCGTGGCCAATCTTATTGAATTGAGAATGGTCGATTTTGATGTGATAATGGGGATGGATTGGCTTTATTCATGTTTTGCCAAGCTTGATTGCCGAACCAGAACTGTTAGATTCGAATTTCCAAATGAGCCAGTTATTGAGTGGAAGGGTGATAATGTAGTGCCAAAGGGTAGGTTTAATTCCTACGTTAAGGCCACAAAGATGATAAATAAGGGATGTATTTATCATTTGGTCCGGGTTATGGACACCGATGCTGAGGCATCTACACTTGAGTTTGTGCCTGTTGTGAATGAATTTCCAGGAGTCTTTTCGGATGAACTCCCTGGTATCCCACCAGACAGGGAGATTGATTTTGGGATTGATGTGATGCCAGACATGCATCCTATATCTATTCCACCCTACAGAATAGCACCGGCAGAACTGAAGGAGCTAAAGGAACAACTAAGAGATTTGTTAGAAAAGGATTTTATCCGGCCAAGTGTGTCGCCTTGGGGCGCACCAGTCCTTTTTGTGAGAAAGAAAGATGGGTCACTGAGAATGTGTATTGACTATCGACAGCTTAATAAGGTAACAATAAAAAATAAGTACCCACTGCCAAGGATAGATGACTTGTGTTATCAATTGCAAGGTGCCAGGTACTTCTCCAAAATCGATTTACAATCCAGGTATCACCAATTGAAGATCAGGGAGCGGGATATTCCGAAAACAACTTTTAGAACCCGGTATGGGCATTTTGAGTTTCTAGTAATGTCTTTTGGGCTAACAAATGCTACAGCAGCCTTCATGGATCTTATGAATCGCATTTTTAAGTCATTCCTCGACTCCTTTGTGATAGTGTTCATTGACGATATTCTTGTATATTCACGAAGTCAGGAGGACCATGCTGACCATCTCCGGGTAGTTCTGCAAACCCTACATCAGCACCAGTTATATGCAAAGTTTTCAAAGTGTGAATTTTGGCTTGAATCAGTCATATTCTTAGGTCATGTAGTTTCCAGTGAGGGAATTAAGGTTGATCCTCAGAAAATTTCAGCTGTGAAGATTTGGCCGAGGCCTACAACTCCAACAGAGATTTGCAATTTCTTAGGCTTAGCTGGGTATTACAGAAAGTTTGTGGAGGGGTTTTCTACTCTTGCCTCTCCATTGACTAAATTGACGCAGAAGGCAATTAAGTTCCAATAGTCAGATGCTTGTGAAAAGAGTTTCCAAGAATTGAAAGCAAGATTGACTACGACACCGGTGTTGACTCTACCAGAGGGTATAGTTGGATTTGTGGTATATTGTGATGCTTCAAGAATCGGGCTTGGGTGTGTATTAATGCAACATGGAAAGATGATATCTTATGCTTCTAGGCAACTAAAGAATCATGAAAAGAACTATCCAACACATGATTTAGAACTTGCGGCGGTGGTTTTTGCATTGAAAATTTGGCATCATTATTTATATGGGGTCCATGTGGATATATTCACGGACCATAAGAGCCTTCAATATATATTCAAACAAAAGGAATTGAATCTGAGGCAGTGAAGATGGCTTGAATTACTCAAGAATTATGACATTGATATTTTATACCATCCGGGGAAAGCTAATATTGTGGCGGATGCTCTTAGCCGGAAATCTATGGGTAGTTTGGCTCACTTGGAGGCATGTCAGAGACCATTAGCCAAGGAAGTTCACCGATTGGCTAGTTTGGGAGTTCGTCTTGCAGACTCTAGTGAAAGAGGGGTAATTGTGCAAAATAGGGCTGAATCATCGCATGTTGTGGAAGTCAAAGAGAAGCAATACAACGATCCATTATTGGTGCAATTGAAAGAGGGGATTCATAAACATAAGACCATGGCCTTTTCTCTTACCATGAATGATGGTACACTAAGGTACCAAGGGCGACTTTGTGTTCCAAATGTGGATGGTCTCCGGGGAAGAATTATGACTGAAGCTCACACTTCTAGGTATTCCGTGCACCCAAGTTCTACAAAAATGTATCATGATCTTAAGGAAGTCTATTGGTGGAATGATATGAAGAGGAATGTGGCAGACTTTGTAGCAAGATGTCCGAACTGTCAGCAAGTGAAGGCCGAACACCAAAGGCCCGGTGGGATGGCCCAGAATATAAAAATTCCAATGTGAAAATGGGAAATGATTAATATGGACTTTGTGGTAGGATTACCGCGCACTCCGCGCAAGTTTGACTCAATTTGGGTGATTGTGGATCGACTCACGAAATCAGCACACTTTTTGTCGGTTAAGTCTACCGACACAGTGGAGCAGTATGCTCAGTTGTATATCAAAGAAATAGTCAGGTTGCATGGCACCCTAGTTTCCATCATTTCTTATCGGGGGCACAATTCACTACTAATTTTTGGAAGAAATTTCAGCAAGGTTTGGGTACTCAAGTGAATCTTAGTACAGCTTTTCACCCGCAGACTGACAGGCAGGCAGAGCGGACTATTCAGACGTTTGAGGATATGTTGCGCGCTTGTGTTATAGACTTCAAAGGTAGCTGGGATGATCATTTATAACTCATAAAATTTTCATATAACAATAGTTATCATGCTAGCATTCAAATGGCACCATTCGAAGCTTTATATGGTAGAAGATGTAGATCTCCCATTGGATGGTTTGAAATTGGGAAAGCAGAGTTGATAGGGCCAGACCTCGTGCATCAGGCTATGGAAAAAGTTAAAATCATTAAAGAGCAGTTGAAGACTGCTCAGAGAAGTCAGAAATCCTATTCGGATGTTCGTCGTAGGGATTTGAAGTTCAAAGAAGATGATTGGGTATTCTTGAAAGTTTTCCCCATGAAAGGGGTAATGCGATTTGGTAAGAAAGGAAAATTGAGTCCGAGGTATATCAGACCGTACAAAATCATTCAGAGGATTGGTGAGGTGGCGTACAAGGTTGAGCTACCACCTGAGATGTCATTAGTACACCCGGTATTTCATATGTCTATGTTGAAGAAAGTAGTTGGAGATCCAACACTCATTGTTCCGGTTGAGACCATTGAGGTAAATGAGAAATTGACTTACGAAGAGATTTCGGTTTCTATTATTGATCGGCAAGTCCAAAAATTGAGAAATAAAGAAATTGCCTCCGTGAAAATGTTGTGGCAAAACCAACAGGTTGAAGAGGCTACTTGGGAGACCGAGGGAGAAATGAAGAAAAAGTATCCTTATTTGTTTGAATGACCATGTATTTAAAGTTGTGATCTAGGAAAGAATTATAAGACTTACTTTTTCTGAATTTTGTATCATGTGAACAATTGGCATTAAGGGTGTTCCTTTCTAGATATATATTGCTTATGCGACCACATTTGGTATTGTTTTGTATTATGTTATGTTGTTGGAATACATATATATTGTTAGGATGTGTTTCCGGGGCCCTTTGACAGGTGGATAGGCCTAGTTACAAGGGAAACTCTGGCGAAAGTTTTGGAAGTTTTGGGAGTTAGTCAAATTTAGAGCTGCTCGAAAGTGGTATGAAACAAACTGAGTTGCATAAGATGCTAATGACAGATTTTTACCCTCATTCGAGGACGAATGATCCTAAGCGGGGGAGAATGTAACACCCCGGAAAAATTTCAAAGTACTTAAGTGTAAGGCCTGGTAAAATTTGCAAAGAAAATAATGTTTTATGGTGCCGGACTAGGCTTACGTGTTTGAGGATTATAGAAATTCTTCGCGGTGAGCTAGCTCGCCGCGGCTCGGACTTTTTGGGTTGAACAATGCACTGGAAAGTAAAGGAAATTTTTTTGCCGGAAATGTGCATTTATGCGGTCCATTATGCGATCGCATAATCACTCTGCGGGCCGTATAATGGCCGCAGAAGTGAGCAGGTGAGGGCTATTCTGGAAGCAGCTATGCGGTCGACTATGCGACCACATAACTATTATGTGGTGCATTATGCGATCGCATAACAGTTATGTGGACCGCATAGTGACCGCATACACATGCACTTCTTTTGGCTATTTTGTAACAAAATATGCGACCGATATGCGGTCCGCATATCGGTTATGCGATCGCATACCTTGTTCCGGAGCTCCATTTTTGGTTTTTTAAAACCCGGCCCTATTTCGTTAAATACACTCTTTGGGTTATTTTGAGCTATTATCTGACATTTTAGAGTGATAGAGGGTGCCCTAGAGTGAGAAGGTGTTCTCCAATAATTGTTCTTCAATTCTTGCCCATGTTTTGGAAGATTGAGAAGGGAAACGCACTAGGTCTTCATCCTAGAGGTAAGATTCTACACCCTAACCCTCAATTTTGAATTTTGTGTAGAAATCGATAATAAGCAAGATAATTTCTGGGCAAGAGGGTTGGTTATTTTACATGCCTGTGTTATCAAAGGGTGTAGAAAGATTGTTGAGCTAAAAATGGTAAAGGTTGGGTTGTGGGATGATGGAATCCTCCATGAAAGGACCTTGAAACCTTAATGCACATCTAGTCTTTGATAAAATGCTCAAATGAGCTAGAACCATAATCATCTTCCTAATTATGGTTCAATTTGTTATATTTCTAAAATAGATTGAAGTTGCTAAGAATTCTGAAACGTTTTAGAGTTTAAGGAAGCTCAATTGAGGTATGTTGGCTAAACTCTTCTTTAAGAGTTGGAATTCTCATTATCCTTGTAAGTTCAGACATGTTGATTATAAATCGAGTATTCCGATAAGTTTTGTGATGAAGATATATGTTCAATCCGTGTTTCAAATGCTCTTATCATATTGCATTATAAATTGAGAATGTGTCCTAAACTATGGATTACGTATCCACATGTTATAATTTCTTGTCGTGATTTATGTGAAAGGTATTTTTCCAAGTTGTGTAGAGATTGTGATTGTGATACACCTCCACCCGCATACATTGGGGTGAGGCGGCATGACCGCTTTGTGTAGGGATTATGATATTGTGGGACTGCACCTCCACCCGCTTTTATTGGGGTGAGGCGGTACGACCGCTTTGTGTATGGATTTGGTATTGTTGTGGCACCACCACCCGCATACATTGGGGTAAGGCGGTATAGCCGCTTTGTGTTAGTATTGGTATTGTTGATGCATTTCCACCCGCATATATTGGGGTGAGGCGGCATAGCCGCTTTGTGTAGGTTCTTGGTACTGTGGTTATACATCCACCTGCATTATTGAGATGAGGCAGTAGGGCCGCTTGATTAGAGTTGTGGTATTTTACGTACACCTCCACCTGCATACATCGGGTGAGGCGGCGGGGCCGCTTTGTGTGAAGATGGTTATAGAGGATCTCATCTTGAATCCTATAAATGTTGTTGATAGCTTTTAATAAGCTTGCTATGGTTGAGACAGTTATCTTTATTATTCTATTGCCGCATTGATTCATCATAATTATCTTGTATTTCTGAATTCTTAAATTGGTGTTAAGTTTTCATATTGGTACTATTCGACGGTACTAACATCCCTTTTGCCGGGGGTGCTGCATCTTTAAATGGATGCAGGTGGTTCCATAGCATGAGAGATTGATCATTGATAGCAGTACACCTTCTTCCCAGCTGATTTGGTGAGCCCCACTTCATCCCGGGGACATGTGTCTTTTGTTCTTTGTGTATTCTGTTTGAGGTATAGCCGGGGCCTTGTTGCCGACATTATCATTGTACTCTTCCTTATCTATAGAGGCTCCGTAGACATAAGTGTGGGTTGTGTGTTGGTACTGGGGAAAGACAAACTATGTTATGTTGTGGTTGTATTACTTGTCACATTTGAGACTTTAAAAATGATGAAAACTATTGGTAATGAACTGTTATTGTAGACATGATCACATTTTGTCTAATTATTTATAATTATGTATTATCTCCATGGTGGATGAGTTAGGTAGAATGATTTTTAACAGGCTTGCTCGGTCGGGTTCACTGGTTGAGCACTGGTCGCGCTCCTCGATTTTGGGGCGTGACATCGGCCTATGTTCTGAGTTTATAAATTATGACGTTGGCCTATTAGGCCATATGTCACGTGTATATGATGATGTAATAAGAAAGATACGTTATGTTGGTACTGGGCTTGAGTAAGTTACCGGGTGCCCGTCACGGCTCATCGGTTTGGTCATGACAAAAGTGGTATCGGAGCAGTTCTATCCTAGGGAGTCTACAAGCCGTGTCTAGTAGAGTCTTGTTTATGGGTGTGTCGTGCACCACACTTATAAGCAGGAGGCTACAAGGCATTTAGGACTGTCACTCTTTCTTCTTACTCTAGATCATGTGGTAGAGCTCAATTGTATGAACTCAATTTCCTAAACTCTATCTTATTCATAATACGACGATGTCTACATCGAGAAAGACAGTTGGTAAGAGATTGAATATGGATATGGAAGAGTTGAGTCAGAGGAACTCGATTTTTCATGAAGCTTATGATGAGAAAATGTAAGGTCTTCAGTGGATCATGTGTGTACTAAGACGTGTAATCCTTTTGATAAAGAGCCTTAAGGCAAGGATATCTATCCACCCCTATGGTGAAAGGCAATGAGAGATTCAGAAGATAGTACAAGTCTCAACAAGTAAAAGAAACAAGGTGAAGAAGGGTACGAGGCGCCCAGTTAATGAAGACTATCATTATTTACCATTCATGACGGGAGATATAAGCATTTTGAGTTACCTTCAACGATAGCAGAGGTATGTACAATTGGCCACACCCATCTCATTTATGCCCTATGGGGGCTAACAGAATTAGTATAAGAGAAAGCAGGATGTCAGGATCTAGCTGGGGTTAGGGTAACTCAAAATGGTGGATGGATTATTAGCGTTAGCTGACATTTCTGAAGGATATTGCAAATGTGCTAATAGATCTCCTTGTGAGACACCCAGAGGGTGCACTCTAAAATACTACAACTATATATGAATACTACAAGGATAGGCACTCGAAGCCTTGAAGGGATAAATATTACCTTAGTGTAGCTCCCGTCCCTAGTGCAGAAAGAATGTTAGGCAACCCAAAGAGCCAGTAGATGGAGAAAGAGGAGCTAAAAGCAAAAGACTATCTTATTCGAGTTTTCAGAATAAAGTGATAGACATAAATGTTTATGGGAAATAAGAAGAAAGTTAATGAAGCATTATGAGTAAGATGAGATACATGGATGACAACAGTAGATCAAAAAGATGACAGTATTACAGAGTCTATAGTCAAGTGAAGGAAAGGACGAGAGGTGACAGGCCTTGAGACAACAAAAAAGTATAGGCCATAAACTCATATCTTCATTTCAAGAAATAAGTTCGTGACTCCAACGCAACTACCGGAAGGAAAAGTTAGACCCCAGAATAATAGGAATCAGAATGGGCTGGTGAACAAGATAAACTAAACATGAATTAGGGACTGAGTGATTGGATAATAGTCGGCATCATGAGAGTTTCAGATTTCGTTCCGGCGATAATAGAATGGACAACAAAAGAAGATTCATGAGAAATTCAGAGAATGGTCGTTCAGGAAGACGCTTCCCTAAAGCAAGCAATGTGAGCAAAGTTAAGGTTAAGGGACTGTATGTGCCAGTTATACTAGGTGCCTTCATCGTGAGTAAGGAATTTTGTTATCCTTGGTACAGAAGGATTACCGCAAGGCAAGTAAGGGTCATCGATGACGTGAAAGGACGCCAAAGATGAAAAGGTAAAACATCTATAGGTAGATCGTCATAGCTCTAACTCTTAGTACTCCCCTAAAGGGGGGGGAATATGGAGTGATGTGGCATTAAGTCAGAATTAAGTAGTTCTAGTAATTATGGTATGGTAAAGGAAGAATGCGACAAAAATGAAAAAGGGATGAGATTGCACTTATTCAAAGCCTACAGATAGGCTACGATTCCAGAACATTATGCAAACACGATGTCAAGGAAAGGAAGTGAGGGTTCCTGCTCGAGATGTTATTGATAAATAAGGAGCCAGTACGAGACGTAAGTTAAGACAAAGGAAATAACCCAAGAAAGATTACGCGGAATATTGATATGAGAGTGGGCCAACGATTAGTTAGTAGTTGATTCAGGAAGAGCCTAGTTATGGCTAGACAAAAGGATACAGACAAATCAATAGATCATGCAAGATAAACAGAGTGAACCCCAACATGGGGAATTCAGTCTCGCAGATATGACATCGCGACCGTGAGAAATATTCAGATAAGAGTTGGGGTAGTTAAGGATACCGTATGAGTGTTGTGGAAATAAAAGAGAGTCCCACTGGAAAAACAATCAAAACTTCAGTTCAGAAGATACCGTACGAGCACATGAGCGTGGATAAAAGTAACTAAGGATAATTATGTGAGTACGAACATCAAATATTCTATCGGGTATACGATGTAATAAGCTCGCAGCTTTACAAGAGTCAGAGGGTCTTCCCTATGTACTACAACGAAAGACTAGTTGAGAAAATAAGAAAGAGGGCTTCAACCTAAGCACAAGTGACCTAAAGAGGAAATGGTCTTGTAATAACAATCTCACTACAAAATTGTATGCACTCCAAAAGAAAGTGGCATCTACCATGGCTAATGAGCGGGAGTAAAACCAAAAGTAATATTCGAGACCATATGAGTTGCATAAATATTTAGGCATGCGTGAGAACTCAGATAAGTTAAGTATGCACGCAACAAGGGGGCAAAAGACCAGGAAAAGAAATTGCTTACGTTTGAAGAAAGCTGAAATGGAATGAAAGGAATTACTCGATTAATGATCAGCCGTAAAAGACTCCGGTATAAGTTAAAAGAAGGAATTGGGTCCAGGTCATAGATAAAGGATTGAATCATTAGAAGATTGTATCATGGTTTCCCATAGCGTCCATGAAAGGCTAAAGTAATAACTAAATACCAGGAGCCGCACATCAGAAGATAGTTTAAGCCTACGTAAAGGCTGATCAGAAGGAAGAGGAAACTAAAGAGTTACATCAACCATGTAAATCAGGAGTCTGATTATTGGACCCAGAAAATTATAGAAATCGTGATCAAGGACATTGCAGACTTACTCTAATATCAGAGGTACGAGAGAGATAGTACAACAACCATATTCTACAACAACTTTACGATAAAGCCAGTTAGAAAAGTACCAGCCTCATAAGAAGTCAGTATTGAGCTACCACCGGATTATATATGCACCAGAGGTGCAAGTATTATAATAGAGCTTCAAATTGTGGATGTGAATTATACCTATGTGGAAGGGAGGTCACGAAAGAGATAGAAGATGTGATGCAATATTTTACAGTAAGTAAGGTAAAAGTGAACAACGTACGAGATACTCAAATGCAAAAGGTTATGAATAGTCCATACTTCGAATAGAAGGCTAGAAGCGCTGAGATTCAGTATCTAGGAATGATAGCAGCGGCGTCAGTGTCATACCTTCCAGCATATGGTTTCTAGGTATCGAGAAGCCTAATTAAGAGAGTAAAGAAGAGTTAGAAACGATGTGATGTCTCGCTTGATGTTCCAGGATGACATAAGAAAATCTATGATGCAAGCAAGTTGAAGGAAGGTTGCAAGTAGTATAAATGAATATATGTAGGTCACAAGCTAAAGTATGATAGAGTGACAAGGTTTTAAAAAGACATGAGTAAGAATAAGGAATGGAAAGTGAGAAGGTTACGAGAAGGATAAGTTATCGTGATTAAGCCCATGAAGACAAAGAGCTTATGGTTCTCTAAGTTATAAAAAGTTCAGCCAGAATGAACTCAAATGAATCTAAGACTAATAGCATTTAAAAGAGATGGAATGTTGCCCTGGTAGTAAAATGAGGGTATACTTGTGATAAATGAAGGATGACGTTTGGACCTTCGATTGAGTGATGATTTGAAGGGATTTCATGAATTGTACAGGATTAAAATACCCACGTAAGGGAGTCACATTGGGATACTATAAAGTACGGTTATTGAAGTACAGTATAGCCGCTAAGTGGATCAGGAAAATCACTTCAAATATTCCTCAATGCAATGTAAGCCCTAGTGGCAATGTTTTACGTAAGAAGTTTCAAGATATCAGTGGTAGGTTGTAGATCAACATTGAGGTAAATCAACAATAGATGGATAAAGTTCCAACGTATGAGAGGAGATAAGGATTCCATCCTTTAGATGAACAATAATAAGGAAGCATTGAAGGACTTGGATTTATACATCTATGATAAGAAGCGAGAGAGTAACCTGGAATTGGATAGTATTCCTCGATAATAATAAAACCAAGGTAAGAGTTATGGTATAGTATGACCTACCTAGATGCAGTAAAGTCACACGGGTGGATAACCGAGATCATGAAGTAAGGTATAACATAATTCATAAGTTCGACAAAGTACGGAGCGAAAAACTTCAATATACCTATAGATACCCTAAGGGACATCTTACTAAGCTCTGTATATGTTTACAAAGTGAGGCCTAGAGATTGGTTAAAAGCTGTAGGAAAAAGGGAGAGAAGAGTCGTATAGGCGCACTTACAAAGTCAGAGTTGTACAAGATGCATGATAAAAGGTAGCAACAGTTGCGAGATTGGAAGAACTCCGACCACAAGTCGTGGTGTGAGAAAGAGTCCTAAAGGGGGGAATGTCCTGGCCTTTGGGATCCATTCACAGAACAGTTGCCTAGATGGCAAGAGGAGTACTAAAGTATTCAGAAGACATAGATTATGAAAATGATAAGTGCATCAGCCAACATTCGAGAACGAATGTTCCAAAGGAGGGAATGATGTTAAACCCCACATTTTCGTACGTAGAAGTACGCCCATAAGTAAATTGATATAAGCTCGGAAATGAGATGTTATGTTCCGTATTTTTATATGTTAAAGTTTCGTCGTAAGGTAATCGACGTAAGTTCGGGAATGAGATTATTGTGAGATTATAAGTATTATGCTATTTCAAATAAGTGATCAATAAATTAGTGAAGGTGAGAGGGTAAGCAAATCGAAGAAAATAAATTTCTTCGAAATTTGATATTTTGGGATAAAATACGGCCCGAGCTAAAATACCCGGTATTTATGTACTAGTACCATACAAGGTACCACATGGCCATGATAGTAAGGTGTATAAGGTAAGTGAAAAGTGAGTAGCATTTTATAATAATCCTTAATTATGTGAATTATTGGATAATAGGGGAACTAACTAGTTAATTAGTAATTAGTGGTTGATTAATCAAAGTCTTTGGATAAGACTAATGAGCCAAAACGTGGCAGCAAGAATGAGCTTAAATAAGTGACTCTTACACCATTAGCAAGGTGGCACACTTAAGGAAATTGTTTTGCCAAGAAATTGCAACATATTACCAAGTCTTGAGGAAACAAGAAAATCATTATCTTTTATTCTGTTGCTTAACTTTCCATTTTTTCCCCCTTTCCTTTAGCAAATTCAGTCATCTTTAAATAAATTATCAAGAAGGAGAAATATAATAGGGTTGAAAGAGAAGAATGGTGCTAACTAAATGAATAATGTTCAGACGTGGGTTATTATGGAAACTGAAAATGGTATTTCTGATAATTATTCCCTTCAGTCAAGTTCGTTGGAATTTTCTTCTTCCTCTTCTTCTTTGTTTGAGCTAGATGATGATGCTTCATCTCATGAACCTTTGTATTAGTTTTCTGAATTAATGGATCAATTACGTATCAAGTAATAGCAACGGGATTTTGTGATTCTAAGGGAGTACGGTGCAATCTTTCTCAAGAATATCATATGGATTTTCCCCTACTTCGATCCGCCATTACGTGTTTTCGCAAAAGAGAATCGATTCAGGTGTGTTTAAGGCTATCCCTTACTTTCTTTTGGCATGATCTATATGACACGAACGAAATGAACAAATGCACAATTTTCATAAATGACTCTATTCATAGAAATATTAGGGGTGTCTATATTCTTGATTCCCCATGTGAATTATTATTATATCTTCTGTTCATGGGTTTCAGAAAAATACGTATTTGATAAAATTTATCCGACAGGCATATTATTTTTATGACATTCCGAGAAAATCTTATTAACGTATTTTTTAAGGTATATTATTTTTATGACATTTCGAGAAAATATTATTAACGTATTTCTTATGCATTTCATGCATTTATACATATACATTGACCCATGACCAGATGGCGTTATATACGCGTATATATGTATATTATATGTATATAAAATATGGAAAAAGGTTATGGCGTTATATACGCACCACCACCTGATCAGCTGGTATACGTTGATGATTTGCCCACAGTGGCTGAAATGATATGATGGGATGCCCTCAGAGGCTTGATGATGCTATGAACGCATATACCTATGCATGGTATGATATTTATACGCATATGCATGACATTATAAAAATAAAATAACTCACAGAGCTATGCACACGTACATGTCGAGTCTTTTACTCCATGTTTCTCTCATGTCTATTATTTACTGATTTTCATTCCTTACATACTCGGTACATTATTTGTACTGACGTCTCTTTTTCCTGGGGACGCTGCAATTCATTCCCGCAGGTCTCGATAGACAGGTCGAGAGTCCTCCAAGTAGGCGATCAGCTAGGGAGAAGATATTGGTGCACTCCATTTGCTCTGAAGTTACTTGTTTGGTCAGTATAATTTAGATGTGTATGGTTTGGTATGGCGGGGCTCTGTCCCGACCTTTATGACAATTATGTACTCTCTTAGAGGCTTGTGGATATATGTCGTGTACGTGAAAGATTGTACGGCCTTGTCGGCCTATGTTTTGAGTTTATAAATTATGATGTTGGCCTATTAGGCCGTATGTCACGTGTATATGATGATGTAATAAGAAAGATACGTTACGTTGGTACTCGGTTGAGTAAGGTACCGGGTGTCCATCGCGGCTCATCGTTTTGGGTCGTGACAGGAAGGGATAAATATTACCTTAGTGTGGCTCGCGTCCCTAGTAGAGCGAGAACATTAAGCAACCCGAAGAGCCACTGGATGGAGCAAAGGGGAGCTAAAAGCAAAAGAATATCTTGTTCGAGTTTTCAGAATAAAGTGATGGACATAAATATTAGCTGGAAATAAGAAAAGAGTTAATGAAGCATTATGAGTAAGATATGATACATGGATGACAACGGTAAATCAAAAGATGACAGTATTACAGAGTCTATAGTCAAGTGAAGGAAATACGAGAGGTGACAGGCCTTGAGGCAACAAAAGAGTATAGGCCATAAAGTCATATCCTCATTTCGAGAAATAAGTTCGTGACTCCAACGCGACTACCGGAAGGAAAAGTTAGACCCCAGAATAATAGAAATCAATATGGGCTGGTGAACAAGATAAACTAAACATGAATTATGGACTGAGTGATTGGATAATAGTCAACATCATGAGAATTTCAGATTTCGTTCCGGTGATAATAGAGTGGACAACAGAAAAAGATTCATGAGAAATTCAGAGAATGGTCATTCAGGAAGACACTTCCCTAAAGCAAGCAATGTGAGCAAAGTTAAGCTTAAGCGACTGTATGTACCAGTTATACTAAGTGTCACCCTCGCGAATAAGGAATTTTATTATCCTTTATACAGAAGGATTACCGCAAGGTGAGTAAGGGTCATCGATGATTTGAAAAGACGCCAAAGATGAAGAGGTAAAATATCTATAGGTAGATCCTCGTGGCTCCAAATCTTAGTACTCCCCTAAAGGGGGAATATGGAGTGATGCGGCATTAAGTCAGAATTAAGTGGTTCTAGTAACTATGGATTAATAAAGGAAAAATGTGATAAGAATAAGAAAGGGATAAAATTGCACTTATTCAAATCCTACAGATATGCTACGATTCTAGAACATTATGCAAATATGACGTAAAGGAGAGGAAGTAAGGGTTCCTGTCCGAGATATTATTGATAGATAAGGAACCAGTGCGAGACGTAAGTTAAGACAAAGGAAATAACCCAAGAAAGATTACGCGGACTATTGATATGAGAATGGGCCAACGAGTAGTTAGTAGTTGATTTAGGAAAAGCCTAGTTATGGCTAGACAGGAGGGTACAGACAAATCAATAGATCCTGCAAGATAAACATAGTGAACCCCAACATGGGGAATTCACTCTCGCAGATATGACATCGTGATCCTTGAGAAATATTCAGATAAGAGTTGGGGTAGATAAAGGTACCGTATGAGTGTTACGGAGATAAAAGAGAGTGCCACTGGGAAGACAATCAAAATATCAGCTCAGAAGCAACCCTACAAGTACTAGGGCCTTTACAGGAGTCTGAGGGTCCTCCCTAAATACTATAATGAAAGTCTAGCTGAGGAAATAAGGAAGAAGGCTTCAACCTAAGCTCAGTAACCTAAAGAGGAAATGGTCTTGTAGCAACAGTCTCACAACAATATTGTATGCACTCCATAAGAAAGTGACACATGCCGTGGCTAAAAACGGGAAGTAAAAATCAAAAGTAGGATTCGAGATCATATGAGTTGCACGAAAACTCCGGCATGCGTGGGAACTAAGACAAGCTAAGTATGCACGCAACAAGGGCAGAAAGACCAGGAAAAGTAATTGCTTACGTTTAAAGAAAGCTGAGATAGAACGAAAGGAAGTATTCGATCAATAATCCAGAGTGAGTTACATTATGAACGCACTTAAAATTTCGGAGTATTATCCATGCAGCATATATATTGACATTCATACAGCCGTAGAAGGAATTGAGCCCAGGGCATAGACAAAGGATTGAATTGTCAGAAGATTGTATCATGGATATTCCATAGCACTCATGAAAGGCTAAAAGCAATAACTACTACCATGAGCCGTAGATCGGAAGATAGCTTAAGCCTACATAAAGGCTGATCAGAAGGAAGAGGAAACTAAAGAGTTACATTAACGAAGTAAATCATGAGTATGATTGTTGGACCCAGAAAATTATAGACATCATGATTGAGAACATTGCAGAATCACTCTTAATATTAGAGGTACAAGAGAGATAGTACAACAACCATATTCGATAACGGTCCTACAAAAAATCCAGTTAGAAGAGTACCAGCCTCATAAGAAGTCAGTATGAAGCTTCCACCGGATTGTGTATGCACCAGAGGTGCAAGTATTATAATAGAGCTTCAATTTGTGGATGTGAATTATACCTATGTGGAAGGAAGGTCAAAAAGGAGATAGAAGATGTGATGCGAGATTTTAAGGTAAGTAAGGTAAAGGTGAATAACGTACGAGATACTCACATGCAGAAGGTTATGTATAGTCCATACTTCGGATGGAAGGCTAGAAGCATTGGGATTCAGTATCCAGGAATGATAGCGGCATCATCAATGGCATATTTTCCAGGGTATGGTTTCTAGGTATCGAGAACCCTAATTAAGAGAGTAAAGAAGAGTTATAGATGATGTGATGCCTCGCTTGATGTTCCAGGATGACATAAGTAAATCTATGATACAAGCAAGTTGAAGGAAGGTTGCGAGTAGTATAAATAGATATGTGTAGGTCGCAAGCTAAAGTATGGTAAAGCGACAAGGTTTTAGGAAGACAGGAGTAAGGATAAGAAAAGGCAAGTGCGAAAGTGACGAGAATGGACCTCGGGATTAAGCCCATGAAAACAAGAGAGCTGATGGTTTCTCTAAGTTATAGAAAGCTCAGTATAGCCTGAATAAACTCAAAGGAATCTAAGACTAGTAGCATTTAGAAGAGATGGAATGTTGCCCTGGTAGTAGAATGAGGGTGTATTTGTGATAGATAAAGGATGACATTTGGGCCTTTGATTGAGTAATGACTTGAAGAGGATTTCATGAACTGTACAGGATTAAAATACCCACATAAGTGAATCACAATTGGATGCTATAAAATACGGTTATTAAAGTACAGTATCGCCGCTAAATGGATCAGGAAAATCACTTCAAATATTCCTCGATGCAACGTAAGCCCTAGTGGCAAGGTATTACGTAAGAAGTTTCAAGTTATTAGTGGTATATTGTGGAACAATATTGAGGTGAATCATCGATTGATGGACAAAAGTCACAAAGTATGAGATGAGATTAGGTCGTCATTCTTAAGAGGAACAGTAATGAAGAAACATTAAAGGACTTAGACTTATACATATAGGATAAGCAACGAAAGTAACCTGGAGTTCGGTAGCAGACCTCAGTAACGGTAAATCGAAGTAAGAGTTAAGGTAGAGTATGACCTACCTAGTTGCAGTAAAGTCATACGAATGGATAATCAGGTCTATGAAATAAGATATAGCAATATTCATAAGTTCAACAAAGTATCGAGCAAAGAACTTCAGTATACCTATAGATGCCAAAAGAGACATCTTATCAAGCTCTGTATATGCTTACAAAGTGAGGCCTAGAGATTGGCTAAAAAGAAAACTGGAGGATAAGGAGAAAAGAGTCGCATAGGCGCACATACAAGGAAAAATTCGTACAGGCTGCATGACAAAGGGTAGCAAGAGTTACGAGATTGGAAAAATTCTGACCACAGACCGTGGTGTGAGAAAGAGGCCTAAAAGGGGGAATGCCCTGGCCTTTGGATTTATTCAAAGAACAGTTGCCTAAATGGCAAGAAGAGTATTAAAGTATTCGCAAGAGCTATGGGTTACAACAATGATAAGTGCATCAGTCAACATTCGAGGACGAATGTTTCAAAGGGGGGAATGATGTTATACCCCATGTTTTCATACGTGGAAGTACGCCATAAGTAAATTGATGTAAGCTCGAAAATGAGATATTACATGCCGCATTTTCGTACGTTGAAGTTTCGTCGTAAGTTAATCGACGTAAGTTCGGGAATGAGATTATTTTGAGACTATAAGCATTATGCTATTTCAAAAAAGTGATAAGTTAATTCGTGAAGGTGAGAGGGTAAGCGAATCGAAGAAAATGAGTTTCGTCGAAGTTTGGGAATTTGGGGATAAAATACGATCCAAGTTATAATACCCCGTATTTATGGACTAGTGTCATACAAGGTACAACATGACCATGATAGTAAGGTGTATAAAGTGTGTTAAAAGTGAGTAGTATTTTCAGTAATTTGAGATAATTTCTAATTATGTGAATAATTGGGTAATTATTGGTTAATGGGGATTAATAAAATAATTAAGGAATTAAAGTGGATGATTATGGGATAAGAATTAACTCCCTAACGTGGCAGCACCCCTCATCCCCATTTATGACTCTTAAAACCATTTTGGTAAGATGGAAAGATTAAGGGCTATGTGTCTAAGCCACCACATGAAGTGGGGTCTGTCACAACCCGAAATTTCTCACTGACGGGACCGTGAGAGCGTAATTTCACTTCCTAGGCAAGCCAACATTAGAAAAATCGTTAAACCAATTCCTTATTTCCATTCAGTAAATAACAATAGTTAACTAAGATGAAATATAATAAGTGCGAAATATCATAAAACTATATTAATTACTACCACCCGGATCTGGAGTCACAATTCACGAGCATTGTAGAATTTATTACAAGTAATAGTCTGAAAGAAATACAACTGTCTGAATGAAAGAAAACAGTAGGACATAAAAGATAGATTGGGACTTTAAGGTCTGTGAACATCGACAGATCTACCTTGAGTCTCCGGACATCGGACCAGTAGCAAATCTCGATTAACCTGAGCCTGTATCAAAATCTGCATAGAAAGTGCAGAGTGCAGCATCAGTACAACCGACCCCATGTACTGGTAAGTGTCGAGCCTAACCTAGGTGAAGTAGTGACGAGGCTAGGACAAGATACCCACATATAACCTGAAGAGTATAATCATGCTAGTGGCAACAACAGTAAATAAAGAAATAATGCAGAAATAATGGGAAGGGGACATACAGTGGGGGAATACACCATAAAGAGTGAGAATAATGAAAAGACGGAATTAAATAGAAAATCCTTAAACGAATTGAGCAATTAAAACAGCAAAGGAAAACTCCACTGCATCACCCTTCGTGCTTTTACTCTCAACCTCACCAAATAAATAAATAGAACGGCACAACGTCACCCTTCGTGCTTTTCACTCTTCCTCACAATATAAATAATGCATGCGCGGCATCACCCTTCGTGCTTTACACTCTTCCTCGCAATATAAATAATGCATGCACGACATCACCCTTCGTGCTTTACACTCCTCCTCACCAATCACAAAATCAATAACAATGGATAGATAAGAGTATCACAAAGAAACCAGTATTTTACCCATAATCAATAGCACAATTTAATCTCAACCTTGAATCAATATTCAAAAGTTACCAAATCTCAGTGAAACCCGATATGAGTCACCCATCATTTCAAATAACCCGATAAGCATGGATAGTAGAATTTAAGGCTACAAAATAGACAAGAATAAAATTTCACTCGCATGCTATGACTCGACAATGACGCATAGATGCTAGTCACCTCACCTATACATTGTATTTAACAACCAAACACGTAGCAAATGAACATATAATACCTATTCCCTCAAGCCAAAGTTAGACACGACACTTACCTCCCTACGAAGGCCACTTAGTTCTCAATCACAGCTTTTCCTTTGGAATTCACCTCCAAACCACTCGTATCTTTTCAAAAATTACTCAATAATATCAAATATTGCTAAAGGAATCAATGATTTTTCATAAATTAAATTTCTCAAATTTTCCTCCAAAACGTCAAAAAATTGACCCCGGGCCCACTTGGTCAAAACCCGAGGTTCGGACCAAAATCCTTTTACCCATTCACCCCCGAGTCCGAATATGTAATTAGTTTTGGAATCCGACCTCAAATTGAGGTCTAAATCCCCAAATTTTCGAAATCTCTAGTTTCTACCCTAACCCCTAATTCTACCATGAAAACTCTAGATTTTAGGTTTAAAATTCAAGAAATGTAATGGATAATTTAAAGAAAATGGTTTAGAATCACTTACCAACAATTTGGAGAAGAAATGGCTCTTGAAAAATCGCCTCTCACCGTTTGGTTTTTGAGAAAATGAATTTTTCGCTAAAATCCCATTTTTGGATTCTATTAAGTGCTGGGCGACAGTGTTCATCGCGTTCGCGAGAGCACTGTTGCGTTCACGAAGGGTACTAGCTGCCAAGCCTACGCGTTCGCGAGACCCAGCTCGCATTCGCAATGGTTACTCCCCCTCCCCCCCAGCCTTCACGTTCGCGAGGCATTGCTCGTGTTCGCAATGAAGGAACGGCTGACTCCCCCTCCCCAATGCCTAACACTATGCGTTCACGATGGGCTTGTCACGTTCGCGAAGGATAACGCCCCCATCTCTTTGTGTTCGCGAAGAAGAAATCTTCAGCTGCCCAGTTTACTCTTCGCGTTCGCGAAGAAGGACAGACATGCCAGAACACCTGCAGCAAAATACCAGATTTCCAAAGTCCAAAACATCCCGTGGCGTATCCGAAACTCACCCGAGCCCTCGGGTCTCCATACCAAACATGCATACAAGTCTAAAAACATCATACGAACTTGCTCGTGCGATCAAATCGCCAAAATAACACCTAGAACTACGAATTTAGCACCAAATGAAATGAAATTCTCAAGAACACTTTAAAATTTTTATTTTCTCAACTGGACGTCCGAATCACGTCAAATCAACTTTGTTTCTCACCAAATTTCACAGACAAGTCTTAAATATCATAATGAACCTGTACCGGGCTTCGAAATCAGAATACGGACCCGGCACTAACAATGCCAAACATCAATCAATTCTAAAAAATAATTAATTTTCACACTTTTAATTTTCATCAAAAATTCATAACTTGAGCTAGGGAGCTCCAAATTCGATTCCGGGCATACGCCCAGGTCCATAATTCGATACGGACCCACTGGGACCGTCAAAACACGAATCTGGTCCTGTTTACCAAAAATGTTGACCGAAGTCAACTAAAATCAACTTTTAAGGTATAAATTCTTATTTTTATCAATTTTCAACATAAAAGCTTTTCGAAAACCTGCCCGGACTGCGCACGCAAAACGAGAAGGGTAAAAATGAGATTTTTAAGGCTTAAGAGCACAGATTCGAGTTCTAAAACATAAGATGACCTTTTGGGTCATCACATTTTCTACCTCTAAAATAACCATTCGTCCTTGAACGGACATAGAAAAGTACCTGGGCTGGTGAAAAGGTGGGCATATCTACTCTGCATATCGGACTCGGACTCCCAAGTAGCTGCCTCAATAGGCTGACCTATCCACTATACTCGAACTGAAGGGTAACTCTTTGATCTCAACTGGCGAACTTGCCGGGCTAGAATTGCCACCAGCTCCTCCTCGTAAGCCAAATCCTTGTCCAACTGGACAGAGCTGAAATCTAACACATGGGACGGATCGCCGTGATACTTTCGAAGCATGGACACATGGAATATCGGATGAACAGCTGCTAAACTAGGTGGCAACGCAAGCTGTAAGCCACCTCTCCCACTCTCTCAAGAATCTCAAAAGGTTTGATATACCTAGGGCTCAACTTGCCCTTCTTTCCGAACCTCATTACACCCTTCATGGGTGATACTCGAAGTAACACTCTCTCTCCGACCATGAATACAACATCACAAACTCTACGGTCAGCATAACTCTTCTGCCTGGACTGAGCTGTGCGAAGTCGATCCTGAATATTCTTGACCTTATCCAAGGCATCCTGTACTAAGTCTGTGCTCAACAACCGAGCCTCTCCAGGCTCGAACCACCCAACTAGCGACCGACATCGCCTACCATATAATACCTCATAGGGAGCTATCTGAATGCTCGACGGGTAGCTGTTGTTGTAAGCGAACTCTGCAAGGGACAAGAACTAATCCCACGATCCTTTGAAGTCTATAACGCAAGCGGGGCATATCCTCCAAGATCTGAATGGTACGCTCGGACTGTCAGTCCGTCTGAGGATGAAATGTTTTGCTCAACTCAACCCGCGTACCCAACTCATCCTGAACTGCCCTCCAAAAGTGCGAGGTAAACTGTGCACCTCGATCAGAAATGATAGACACGGGCACACCGTGAAGACGGACGATTTCACGAATGTAAATCTCTGCCAACCGCTTTGAGGAATAGGTAACTGCCACAGGAATGAAATGCGCTGACTTAGTCAGCCTGTCCACAATGACCCAAATTGCATCGAACTTCCTCTGAGTCCCTGGGAGTCCAACAACAAAATCCATAGTGATACGCTCCCGCTTCCACTCAGGAATTTCTAACCTCTTAAGTAAACCCCTAGGTCTCTGATGCTCACACTTTACCTGCTGGCAATTTAGGCAACGAGCTACATAGGGAACTATGTCCTTCTTCATTCGCCTCCACCAATAATGCTGCCTCAAGTCCTGATACATCTTGGCGGCGCCCGGATGAATAGAATACTGGGAACTATGGGACTCTTCAAGGATCAACTCACGAAGTCCATCCACATTAGGCACACAAATACGACCCTGTTTCCTCAAAACTTCATCATCTCCAACAGTAACCTGCTTGGCACCACCGTGCCGCACTATGTCTCTAAGGACAAGTAAATGCATATCGTCATCCTGCCGATCTCTGATGCGCTCAAACAAAGAAAACCGAGCGACTGCACAACTAGAACATGGCTGGGCTCAGAAATATCTAACCTCACGAACCGGTTGGCCAAGGCCTGAACATCCAATGCAAGCGGTCTCTCACCAACTGGAATATATGCAAGCCTACCCATACTGACTGACTTTCTACTCAAAGCGCCGGCCACCACGTTAGCCTTACCGGGATGATACAATATGGTGATATCATAGTCTTTCAATAGCTCCAGCCACCTCCTCTGCCTCAAATTGATTTCCTTCTTCTTGAACAAATACTGCAAGCTCCGATGATCAGTGAATACCTCACATGGCACGCCGTAAAGATAGTGCCTCCAAATCTTTAGCGCATGAACAATGGCTGCCAGTTCTAGATCATGAACAGGGTAATTCTTCTCGTGAACCTTCAACTGCCGCGAAGCATATGCAATAACCTTGCCACTCTACATCAATACCGCACCCATACCAATACGGGATGCATCACGGTATACTGTATAATATCCTGAACATGTGGGTAACACCAATATCGGTGTCGTAGTCAAAGCAGTCTTGAGCTTCTGAAAGCTCGCTTCACACTCATCTTACAACCTGAACTGGGCACCCTTCTGTGTCAATATGGTCAACGGGGCTGCTATGGATGAAAACCACTCCACAAATCGATGGTAATAGCCCGCCAAACCCAGGAAACTACGGATCTTTGTAGCTGATGTGGGTCTAGGCCAGTTTTAGACTGCCTCAATCTTCTTAGGATCCACCTAAATACCCTCTACTGATACAACGTGACCCAAGAAAGCAACTGAACTCAACCAAAACTCGCATTTTGAGAACTTAGCATATAACTGGCTGTCTTTCAGAGTCTGAAGAAGGATCTGAAGGTGCTGCTCATGCTCCTCTCGACTGTGGGAGTAGATCAAGATATCATCAATAAACACAACCATAAAGGAATCTAAGTAGGGTTTGAACACCCAGTTCATCAAATCCATGAATGTTGTTGGGGCATTTGTCCGCCCAAATGACATCACTAGAAACTCATAATGCCCATACCGAGTCCGAAAAGCTATCTTAGGAACATCAGATGCCCTAATCCTCAACTGATGGTAGCCAGATCTCAAATCAATATTTGAAAACACCTTGGCACCCTGAAGCTGATCAAATAAATCATCAATCCTCGGCAATGGATACTTGTTCTTGATGGTGACTTTGTTCAACTGCCGATAATCTATACACATCCTCATCGATCCATCTTTCTTCTTCACAAATAACACAGGTGCACCCCAGGGCGAGACACTAGTTCTAATGAAGCCCTTATCAAGCAAATCTTGTAACTGCTCCTTCAATTCTTTCAACTCTGGCGGGGCCATGCGATATGGCGGAATGGAAATAGGCTGAGTGTCCGGAGCCAAACAAATGCAAAAATCAATATCCCTGTCGGGTGGCATCCCCGGAAGGTCTGCAGGAAACACCTCTAGAAACTCACAAACAACCAGCACCGAATCTATGGAAGGAACCTCCGCATTAGAATCGCGGACATAAGCCAAATAAGCTAGATACCCCTTCTCGACCATATGCCGAGCCTTCACATAAGAGATAACCCTGCTGGCAGAATGGCCAAGATTCCCTCTCCACTCTAATCGAGGCAACCCCCACAAGGCTAAGGTCACCGTCTTGGCATAACAATCTAGTATAGCATGATAAGGTGACAGCCAATCCATACCCAGTATGACATTAAAATCAACCATGTCGAGAAGTAGAATATCTACATGAGTCCCAAGACTCCTAAGGGTGACCACACACGAATGATAAACACGATCTACAACAATAGCATCTCCCACTGGTGTGGACACATACACCGGAACACTCAAAGAATCACGGGGCACAACCAAATAGGAAGCAAAATCGGATGACACATAGGAGTAAGTAGATCCCGGATCAAATAGAACTGAAGCATCTCTACTGCAAACTAAAATAGTACCTGTGATAACAGCGTCAGATGACTCAACCTCAGGCCTGGCTGGGAAAGCATAACACTAGGGCTGGGCCCTACCACCCTGAACTACGTCCCTGGATGGCCTCTAACTGGCTGGTCTCCACCTCTAACGGCCTGACCTCCACCTCTAACAGTCTGGTCTCTACCTCTGGCTACCTGACCCCTACCTCTGGCTAGCTGAGCAGGTGGTGCAGTAACTGGTGCCGAAACCATGGCACGAGAACTCTGATGTTGTGAGTTGCCCGTTGCCCGAGGGCAAAATCTAGCAATGTGTCTCGGATCACCACAAGTATAACATAACTTCGGCTGCTGTGACTGTTGACCCTAAAACTTACCCTGTCGACCTGAATAACCACCCTGATAACTCTGGAGTAGAGGTACACTAATAGGAGCTGGTGGTGCACTGTAGGCTAGCTGGTCGGAATAATGCATCTGAGGGCCATGACCACCTGAGGCACCGTGGGATGCCTGGAGCGCTGAATGAAACGGCCTGGGAGAATGGCCTCTACCAAAAGTACTCTTGCCTCTAGGTGAGGCACCGCTGAACTCACCGGAATGACGAGGTCTCTTGTCAGACCCTTGACCTCCCTGAGTAAGAACCAGTTCGACTCGTCTGGCGACATTAGCAGCCGCCTGAAAAGAAATCTCACTCCCAGTCTCCTTAGCCATCTGCAATCTGATAGGCTGAGCAAGTCCATCAATAAACCTCCTCACCCTCTCTCTCTCTCTCTCTCTCTCTCTCTCTCTCTCTCTCTCTCTCTCTCTCTCTCTCGGTGGGAATCAGAAGAATAGCATGACAGGCCAAATCCACAAAATGGGTCTCATATTGAGTAACAGTCATACTGCCCTGCTGGAGACGCTCAAACTGACGGCGACGCTCCTCTCTCAATGTGATACGCAGAAACTTCTCTATGAAGAGCTGAGAGAACTGGTCCCAAGTAAGAGCAGGCGACCCAGCTGGTCTGGTCAACAAGTAATCTCTCCACCATTTCTTGGCGGAACCAGTCATCTGAAATACAGCAAAATCGACCCCATTGGTCTCTATTATACCCATGTTCTGTAGAACCTCGTGACAGATGTCAAGATACTCTTGGGGATCCTATGAAGGAGCACCACTGAAGTGAACAAGAAATAGCTTGATAAACATGTCCAATCTCCATAAAGCCTTGGAAGACATAGCTGGCCAGTCTCCGACCTGTGCCGTAATAACCGGCTGAACTAATCCGACTGGCTGAGCTGCTGGAGCCTGATACTGGGGAGCTATCTGCTCCGGAGCGTGAGTGGTGGGAGTCTGAGCTCCTCCTCTAGCCTGAGAGAGTGTTGGTGCCATGGGAAATGCGCCAGTCTGGGCCACACTCTCCATAAGGCCCACCAAACGGACCAAAGCGTCCTGAAGTACTGGGGTAGCAATGAACCCCTCCGGAACCTGAGCTGGTCCGGCGGGAACAGTCTGGACTGGAACCTCCTCGTCAAGCTCTATCTGAGGCTCCACTGCTCGGGCTCTAGGCTGATCCCTGCCCCTACCTCGGCCTCGACCTCTGCCCCGCGTAGGAGCTGCCACTGGAGGCTCTGGCTGCTACTCAACTGAGGAAGCGATACGTGTTCTCGCCATCTGCGAGAGAATAAGAGTAGAAGAATTCAATCAGTATTGAGAAAGCAAAATCGCACAATAGAGAAGAATATAAGTGAAACTTGTTCCTAAACTTCATAGCCTCTGGAAGATAAGCACAGACGTCTCCGTGCCGATCCTCTAGACTCTACTAAGCTTGCTCATGAATCTTGAGACCTAAGCAACCTAGGGCTCTGATATCAACTGTCACGACCTGAAATTTTCCACAGACGGGACCGTGATGGAGCCAAACATTTCACTTGCTAGGCAAGCCAACGTTACAAAAATCGTTAAACCAATTCCTTATTTCCATTCAGTAAATAACAATAATTAACTAAGATGAAATATAATAAGTGCTGAATATCATTAAACTGTATTAATTACTACCACCTGGATATGGAGTAACAATTCACAAGCATTCTAGAATTTACTACAAGTAATAGTCTGAAAGAAATACAACTGTCTGAATGAAAGAAAATAGTAGGACATAAAAGATAGACGGGAACTTCAAGGTCTGTGAACGCCGACAGATCTACCTTGAGTCTCCGGACAGCGGACCAGTAGCAAATCTCGATCAACCTGAGCCGGTATCAAAATCTGCACAAAAAGTGCAGAGTGGAGCATCAGTACAACCAACCCCATGTACTGGTAAGTGTCGAGCCTAACCTCGGTGAAGTAGTGACGAGGCTAGGACAAGACACCCACATATAACCTGAACAGTATAATCATGCGAGTGGCAACAACAGTAAATAAAGCAATAACGCAGAAATAATGGAAGGTGACATACAGTGGGGGAATACAACATAAAAAGTGAGAATAATGAAAAGAAAGAATTACACAGAAAATCCTTAAACGAATTGAGCAATTAAAACAACAAAGGAAAACTGCACGGCATCACCCTTCGTGCTTTTACTCTCAACCTCGCCAAATAAATAAATAGAACGGCACGGCATCACCCTTCTTGCTTTTCACTCTTCCTCACAATATAAATAATGCATGCACGGCATCACCCTTCGTGCTTTACACTCTTCCTCACAATATAAATAATGCATGCACGGCATCACCCTTCGTGCTTTATACTCCTCCTCACCAATCACAAAATCAATAAAAATAGATAGATAAGAGTATCACTAAGAAACCAGTATTTTACCCATAATCAATAGCACAATGTAATCTCAACCTTGAATCAATATTCGAAAGTTACCAAATCTCAGTGAAACCCGATATGAGTCACCCATCATTTCAAATAACCCGATAAGCATGGATAGTAGAATTTAATGCTACAAAATAGACAAGAATAGAATTTCACTCGCATGCTATGACTCGACAACGATGCATAGATACTCGCCACCTCACCTATACATCGTATTTAACAACCAAACACGTAGCAAATGAACACATAATATCTATTCCCTCAAGCCAAAGTTAGACACGATACTTACCTCGCTCCGAAGGCCACTTAGTTCTCAATCACAGCTTTTCCTTTGGAATTCACCTCCAAACCACTCGTATCTATTCAAAAATGACTCAATAGTATCAAATATTGCTAAAGGAATCAATTATTTTTCATAAATTAAATTTCCTAAATTTTCCTCCAAAAAATCGAAAAATTGACCCCAGGCCCGCTTGGTCAAAATCCGAGGTTCGGACCAAAATCCTTTTACACATTCACCCTCGAGCCCGAATATGTAATTAGTTATGGAATTCGACCTTAAATTGAGGTCTAAATCCCCAAATTCCCCAAATTCCTAGTTTCTACCCTAACCCCTAATTCTGCTATTAAAACTCTAGATTTTAGGTTGAAAATTCAAGAAATGTAATGGGTAATTGAAAGAAAATGGTTTAGAATCACTTACCAACAATTTGGGGAAGATATGGCTCTTGAAAAATCGCCTCTCACCGTTTGGTTTTTGAGAAAATGAATTTTTGGCTAAAATCCCGTTTTTAGATTCTGTTAAGTGCTGGGCGACAGTGTTCATCGCATTCGCGAGAGCACTGTCGCATTCGCGAAGGGTACTGGCTGCCAAGCCTACGCGTTCGCGATACCCATCTCGCATTCACGATGGTTACTCCCCTCTGGCCTTCGCGTTCGCGAGGCATTGCTCGCGTTCGCGATGAAGGAACGGCTGACTCCCCCTCCCCAATGCCTAACACTACGCGTTCGCGATGGGCTTGTCGCGTTCGCGAAGGATAACGCCCCCATCGCTTCGCGTTCGCGAAGAAGAAATCTTCAGCTGCCCAGTTTACTCTTCGCGTTCGCGAAGAAGGACATGCCAGACCACCTGCTGCAGCAAAATACCAGATTTCCAAAGTCCAAAACATCCCGTGGCTTATCCGAAACTCACCCGAGCCCTCGGGGCTCCATACCAAACATGCATACAAGTCTAAAAACATCATACGAACTTGCTCGTGTGATCAAATCGCCAAAATAACACCTAGGACTACGAATTTAGCACCAAATCAAATGAAATTCTCAAGAACACTTTAAAATTTCTATTTTCTCAACTGGACGTCCGAATCACGTCAAATCAACTCCGTTTCTCACCAAATTTCACAGACAAGTCTTAAATATCATAATGAACCTGTATCGGGCTTCGGAACCAGAATACGGACTCGGCACTAATAATGCCAAACATTAATCAATTCTTAAAAATAATTAATATTCAGGCTATTAATTTTCATCAAAAATTCATAACTTGAGATAGGGACCTCCGAATTCGATTCCGGGCATACGCCCAGGTCCCATAATTTGATACGGACCCACCGGGACCCTCAAAATATGGATTCGGGCCCGTTTACCAAAAATATTGACCGAAGTCAACTAAAATCAACTTTTGAGGCATAAATTCTTATTTTTATCAATTTTCAACATAAAAGCTTTCCGAAAACCTGCCCGGACTGCGCACGCAAATTGAGGAGGGTAAAAATGAGATTTTTAAGGCTTAAGAACGCAGATTCGAGTTCTAAAACATAAGATGACCTTTTGGGTCATCACAGGGCCCACACCCATTTAATATAAGGCTTCTCTACTTTAGCATGTATCAAATGCTAAAGTATGATCTTAAGGAATTCAATAACGAAAGCTTCAAGAGATCTTCAAGAATTCAATAACATGAGCTTCCATAGATCTTCAAGAATTCAATACCCATGAGCTTTCACGGATCTTCAGGAATTCAAAAACGTGAGATTTCATAACGCTACAGAAGCGTGAGATGTAATTCTAAGAAAGCCCGGTACAATCTTTCTCAAGAATATCATACGGATTTTTCCCTACTTTGATCCGCCGTTACATGTTATCGCAATTGATATGTGTTAAAGAGATTGTCAATAGAATCGATTCAGGTATGTTAAGGCTATCTCTTCTTTCTTTTTGGCATGATCCATACGACAAAAACAAAACGAGCAAATGCACAACTTCCATAAATGACTCTATTCATAGAAGTATTAGAGATGACTATGTTCTTGAATTCCCATATGTCTTATTATTCTATCGTCTGTTCATGGGGTCTCAGAAAATACGTAAGTTGATAAAGTTTGTTTCATAATATTAATCAGAGGTATAATGGTCTTATAACGTTCCGAGAGATTTTATTGACGTACTTCTCATGTATTGCATTCATTTATACATGTACATTGACCCATGACCAGACGGCGTTATATACGCGTATATATGTGTGTGTGTGTGTGTGTGTATATATATATATATATATATATATGTGTGTGTGTGTGTGTGTGTGTGTGTGTATATGGGATATGGGAAAAGGTTACGGCGTTACATACACACCACCACCTGATCAGCTGGTATACGTTGATGATTTGCCCATAGTGGTCGAGATGATATGATGGGATGCCCTTAGAGGCTTGATGATGTTATGAACGCATATACCTATGCATGGTATGACATTTATACGCATATGCATGACATTATAATATTAAATGATTCATAGAACTATTCAAATATACATGTTGAGTCTTTTACACCATGTTTCTCTCATGTCTATTATTTACTGATTTTATTCCTTACATACTCGGTACATTATTTGTACTGACGTCCCTTTGCCTGGGGACGCTGCATTTCATGCCCGCAGGTCCCGATAGACAGGTCGAGAATCCTCCAAGTAGGCTATCAGCTCAGTGGAATGTGTTGGTGCGCTACATTTGCTCCGGAGTTGCTATTTGCTCAGTATGATTAGGATGTGTATTGATTGGTAGGGCGGGGATCTGTCCCGACCTTTATGATATTTATGTACTCTTAGAGGCTTGTAGACAGATGTCATGTATACGGATACTTGTATGGCCTTGTCGGCCTATGTTTTGAGTTTACAAATGATCATGTTTGTCTTATAGGCCCGTATGTCACATGTGTAAGTTTTTATATCAGGTTGGGTCGTCCTATATGGAGTACTCCTCCATGTTCATTCTGGTTAGCCCATGATGGCCCGTTTGGCCCATTTGCCAATGAAAGTACGATAAGAATGATATGCTATATTGGTACTCGGTTGAGTAAGGTATCGGGTGCCCATCGCGACCCATAGGTTTGGATCGTGACAGTTTTGTTATTCAGCGTTTTGGTTAAGAACATATTTATGTAGGCCCCTTCAATATGGATGTACATATACAACAAGGGAAATAATGCGGTATTCACAATTAGGTATCAATGACTGACTTACTTGGTGATTTTAGATTGACAGGGTAGTATCTTAATTGATACCCCTCGACTCCACATCCATAACATACATCGATACTATAGTGACATACCCCCGAATGATATCTCATACACTTCACGCAACGGGGATGAGGTCCGTTAAATTGACTCGCCCCACCGACCTAATATTTACCCTTTTTGCATACATCAAAAACATTCCCCCAATTCTTCCACCAAGCCTTCATGACGGGAGTAACAATTTCTATACCGGTTTGTTATGTGGGCCATTGGAATTTCCCAAGCCTGCCACCCCTAACACACTCTTGAGCATACTCACAAGATGACGCAAAATGTTCCTGCCCATATATCGGGCAAACCTGGATGGGTGTATCCAACCTAAGGGAATTTATTCTTCTTGTGCCCCCTCTTTACACAACCATAACATGTTTCAAGAATCATCTAACATAAACCCGAGTGGCTATTATTTCATATCAAACATTCCTGCTTATTGGTACAAACAACCCTCTTTCGTTCCTTACGTTCTCTCACCACATGATCTAGTGGCGTGGTGACATTAATAGGAACAGGGACATTTATCCTAGCAACTGGTTATTTCATTTTCTTCTCGCTGCCTCGAACCCGTAGGTTACTCATATAAAAAATGAGACATGACGAGAAAATTAGCTTCCTATCTTGAGTTCTATCGCACGATCTGGAGTATCAAAGAAGTGTGAATTTCCTAAATGTCCAAGTAGCCTCCTCATTATAGATGTGGTCGACAACACACCGACAAGAAGGACTCTACTAGACACAGCTCCGAGACATCCTAGGACACTTTAAAACTTTAGGCTCTGATACCAAGTTTATCACGCCCCAAACTCAAGAAGCGCGACCGGCGCTTAACCGAGAGAACTCGGCCGAGCAAGCCTGTTAGATTTCCTTCTACCCAAACTCATCCATGAATACAGAGGAGATGTACTCCATTAATTAAACACTGAAAAGATTTTATTAACAACTTCCTTTTCATTCTCATTAGCAGCTTCATTCATAATTTTCAAAATATTACGAGTTTATAGAATTAATGAAAAACATGATTTCCAAATACCAACATATAGAAAATTTTAGAAATCATATACTTCAAATCCATTTGAAATGGGAACTTCAAACACAAATGGTTTCTTCCCAAAGAATGAGGCATACCAACCAACAATAGAAACACACATGAAAAATCATAAACAATCAATACACCATTTACTCTTGCAATACTCTTCCCCAAAAATGACAATGTACAATTTCAACACATGAGTATATATAACTCGAATCACATTGGATATATTTATAAAGAAAAGCATTAGTTAAAGCAGCCACTAATGGGCATGAATTGAGTACAAAAGCTCTTAGGCAAATTCTATTTTCCAAATCACTTTTAACACAGTTGAGTCGAGGCTCATTTCATATTCTTTATCGCATTCTCTCAAATTATTTTCACTACTAGCCACAGTCATAACTTAAATTCTTGGCACGTTGGCCACACTCTATATCCCCAATTCACTTATTTCACTTCCAACCATCTTTATAGATTATCAACAATAAGATATTTCCAAATCAAGACTTTAGGTACACAAATGAGCAATTAATAGTCTTAAGAATATTGAGATTTTCTCACACAATTTGGCATACTATCTTTCATTGAAACACGACTCAAAGCCATAAGATTTTAATACGCAACCCATACTTTGAAACTTACGGGAACATTATGGAATTCAATTTCAAGAGAGAAAGTTTAGCCAACATACCTGAAATTCATCCCTTAATGATACTACAATGATCCACTACACTAAGCAACTTTAATCTACAATAACAACATCCAATGGGACCAATATTAGTAACAAATTTCATAATTTAGGCTATTTAGGCATTTTATCAAATACCTTGTAGGCATGTATCTCTACACCTCTTAACCATAGAATTAGTTCATCCAACTACTACCATTTACCAATAATTTATCCCACCATTATTCTTAAATAATTCATAACTTCCAACATCACATACATGACCATCCATCCATACCTAACCAATAAAATTCCATCAAATAATCATCATCCAATCTCTACAATGGTTATGTATTTAAATTGGGAACTTATGGCTTCCAATCACCATACTATAAGTTCCAAAACTTAATTCATACTCATATTCCCATAATATATCCATACATGTAAGTCTAAAGGTATAGGATTACCTTTTGAAAGAAATCTTACAAAACCCTCCTTGAGTTCTTGAAGAAATTTCTTGAAGATCTATGTATTTTATGTGTAGATTTCATCAATACTAGTGTAGAAATGATAGAATTTAACATCAAGATAATGGGGATTGCTTACCTTGAAGAAGAGGGGAGTTGGTGGTCTTGAGAGAGTGGAGAAGAGCTCCCAAATCCGTCCAAGTGAAATGGGGGAAATGAACCCCCAAGGTAAGTACTTAAAAGGCTTCAGGTAGGGGTAGCGTGCCCGCGCCAGTGCCATCTTCTATACTTCACTGGTTTTTCAAACTTGCTGAGAGGGTTGGCATGCCACAATCCGCGCGTTGCACGAACCCTAGCACGCTCCCAGTTCTTTTCTTTTCCATTGTTTTCTTATCCACTCACCCTCAATTGATACCTTACTATGATATAGACCCAAATTGACTTCCAAACCTTCATATAGGTATGAAACCATGTTTACATAATAACATCCTTTCCATTTAATGTATCCAACTTATTACACACAAATTCTTCCTATTCACAAAATTTCTTATTATATTCCAACACACCTTAAACATATATTTTTATTTCAAAATGATGTGGTTATATCCCATAGGTCTCCTTTAATACTCGAATACATTATTCCCAAATATCACTGGCGCATTTTTAAATCTTAAATCATTAGAAAATTTTTACTGTGCCTTACACTTCTACCTCTAGTAATGGCTGCAACCGGGGGCACTGGATCCTGCTCACCAGATGTGGATGAACATGCATGCACCATCTCTGAGAGAATACAAGAATAAGATTCAAACATCAGGATGAAATAAAGTTGCATGATAGAAAAAGAAAGAAAGTGAAGTTTCCTATAGGTCCTATAGCCTTGAAGATAAGTATAGACATCTCTATACCGATCCGCAGGACTCTATTAGACATGTTCATACTCGTAGAACCCATAAACCTAGAGCTTGAATACCAACTTTGTTACAAGCGAAAATCCCACTATGATCGTGATGATACCTAACCCAACCTGCTAGATAAGCCAACAGTCATAATCAATCAAAACCGAACATAACAAGATATAATAAACTATCATGAAATAAATAAAATATAAATACGTCTCAACTCAACAATACCACAAGCGCAAAATCCAATAACAACTCCCAAAACCCGGTAACACGAAGTCATCTACTAAGAGGAAATACAATTGAGCTTCATAAATACAAGAGTATTGTCTCAATAAGATAAACAATATATAATAAGAAGAATATGACTTCAAGAGTCTACGCTCGATCAGGCAGCACTATCTCGAGTCTCCTAAGTCAGCTACTAGATACCTCCTGAGATCCACCAATGCCAATGCCAAAATCTGCACAAACATATACTAAAGTGTAGTATGAGTACAAAGTCAACATGTACTTAGTAAGTTTCAAGACTAACCTCGATGAAATAGTGGCGAGGTTCGAGTCATATAATACTCACTAACAAAAATTTCTGAGCAAATCAAGCATATACATAGCAGGGCAATGGAATGAGATATACGATGTGTTAGAAGTTTAAATCATCGATCGAACAATCTCGTCTATAAGAATCAATGCATGTAATGGAGGCATCAAGTAGCATAATAAAATATATGCCAAAAAACATACAAAATACATGGAATGACATAAAGGATTCACTTAAGAGATCAAGCTTTCACCTTTATGCGCAAATCATCAATTAATACCATCACAAACCGAGACTCATCAGTATCTCAAAGCTCTGCATGTACGTTGCCAAGAGAGAAACATGGAAGGGCTACTCTAGGGAGATGGATCCATATCCAAACGCTGCGCGAAAAAAATCTCATGCCATATCAATATCGATATTACAATAACTGCACGATAGAAACCTCATACCATCATAATATCAATCCGCTCATAATGTCCTAATGTGCCATAGCCATATCAACCCAAATTAAGATCTCCACTTGAAGAATATATGTATATACTCACGAAATAATCAATAAGATGTACAATGACATAATAAATAAAGATACATCTCCGTTGCCTGCCTTAAAGGCTTATTATTGGTAGCTCTTAGGTATGTTCATGATATAAAGTATGACTATGGCTAAACCAAGTACATCAACATCTCAAGAATAGACTATCATGCAAAATAAAGATATGATAAGGCTAAACATGAACTCTAGCATGAATAAATAGGTTCACATAGTGATATAATCAATTAAAGCATAAGTAAAAAAGAACACACAACCAAACAAAGCGTAAAGAAGTCTAAAGTCTAGCCCAAGCACGAATAAACCAAGACAGCCACGTATAAGCTCCTAATTAGGAAGAAAGATTAAGGGAATTAATTAATGAATCAAGTTATCAATATATTTTCAAAGTCCATGGCCTAAGGATAAGTCACAGAATAATGGCATATACCAATAGTAAATATTAGTATGAGCTAAGGTAGGATAAATTACACATACTGGCATGAACAAAGGATCCTTAAAAGTTCACATAGAAGTTAAGCTCTCGAAGCTCAATTTCCACACAACAAACATTCAGGAACTTGAAATTTTATGTGAAGACTCTATTATCCCTTTGCTTCACAACCTTCATGCCTAACTCTTTAATAGTTGCATATTGGGCACCCATAATCTATTAATTCCTTATTACATATTTATTATGTTTGGTGCTTCAACCTTCTAATATTGATTTCTAAGAATGTTATCCAATTCCAGGTTGCCACTTCTCCACTCTCTTCTTCCAACCTAAAATTACCAATATATATACATTCAACATAATCAGAGGATTCCACATACTTTCATTTTTTTTTTCATACCAATTTTTTTTAGTACCATTATATTTCTGTACTATAAATGCCTTCAGTAAATCCAAATATCAATTAGTCAATAATTCCCTACAGGAGAAACTTAAACAAAACGAATACAGGGGAGAAAACTTACCACAAGTCCATAAGAAATACAACAAATTCCATAAAGGAAATGGAGTAAAAGAGAGTATTATTTTTAATGAGGTAGTAGAGAAATATTGAGAAAAACTCATACTAGATGGCCAGAAACAAAGAGCAACATATAGAGTTGAGTAAGAAGATAATAATACTAGCAACTTTAAAGTTGGATTAGGAGGGTGTTTGGGCTAAGCTTATAAGCTGGTCAAACTAGCTTATAAGCATTTTTACTTATCTATGCATTTGGTAAAATTAAGAGCCCATTTGGATTAGCTGATTATAAATAGCTGATAAGTTTGAAGTGCTGAAAAGCATTTTAAGTGTTGAAACTGATTTTTAAAATAAGCATTTACGTGTTTGGATAGACGTGCTGAAAATGATAATAAGCAGTTGATATGTTTGGTAAAAAAAGTGCTGATAAGCTTTTCTCTTGTTAAAATGACTAAATTACCCTTAAAGTTTTTACAAAAATTATGAATTAAAAAAGTTTCTTTGTAGAGAAAATGATAAACAACGAATATGGAATGAAGAGAAAATTAAAAAAATTATTTTTGGAAAAATATATTGTAAATTAAAAAATATTATTAAGGATAAACTAGTAAAAGTCTTGGTCAAACTAAAAGTGCTTATAAGCTGAAAAGTCATAAGTTGGGGGTGACCAGCTCATGGCTTATGGTTGATTTTAACTTATAAGCACTTGGCTTATAAACACTTTGGATGTTTACCAAACACATAAAAAAGTCAAAACGTGCTTATAAGCCAATTTAACCAGCTTATAAGATTAGTCAAACACCCTCTAAAAGTGCTCATAAGAAGTGTTTATAAGCTAAAATAAGACAAAAGTCATAAGTTGGTCATCCCCAACTTATGATTTTTCAACTTATGCGCACTTTTAGTTTGACCAAATTTTTTATTTTTCTATCCCTAATATTATTCTATAGTCCTCGAAATACCCTTACTAGAATAAACCTCTAACCCACTCCATGACTTTACCCCCTCTCCTCTTCACGACTTCTTTTGAAACTCCAATATTGTGCCACCATCAAGAGCAATCAGGAATCTCTTCCGCTATGAAAAGTATTTCTCTGTTGTAAATCGCTCTTCATTTCCTTTACTTGCTAAAATTCGTATTTGTAAGAATGAACGTGAGTTTTGTATATACTGATCGATTGTGGTCTCTCCCTCTGGGGGTAATACCTGTGATCATTTAAATTCACTAATCACTAAAGAAAGGCCACTGCAATGATTTAAAAAGAAAGGTTTGTCTGGGTATTATCATCACTAATTGGAATCCTTCAAAGAGACTTTTTGCCTTTATCTTCGATATGTTACTGGCAGGTTGGGGTTGTGTACTACTAGGTACAATATGTTCTTTCACTAAAAGCGTTGGTCAAATTATTACTCTCTCCGTTTCAATTTATGTGAAAATATTTACTTTTTAATCCGTGCCAAAAAGAATTGCTTCTTTCCTTATTTGAAAACAATTTACCTTTATGCAATGATTTATAACCACAAATAATATATATGCCTCATTTTACACCACAAGTTCAAAAGTCTTCTCGCTTTTCTTAAGCCCCTTGCCCAGTCAAATGGGTTCAAATAAATTGAAACAGATAGAGTAATATTTATCTTAGCTTATAATCAAAATTTTAGTTATTATTACCATAAAGCTTATCATAAAATAAATTATATTTATAAAAAATGACCTTATCTAATTATTTTGCATTAAAAATAAAATGAGACACTTTTTTGTATTTGAATCAATTTGGAATTTAGAATCCGATAAAATAATTTCCTTATTAGTATAAGTAATATTAAGGACATTTAAGTCATTCTAACAGAAAAATTGCTTATCGACATTTTTTTACCAAATATTTAAATTGTTTACTATAAATTTCAGTACTTTTGTCCAAACACGTAACTACTTAATTTTTAAATAAGTTTCAGCACTTAAAAGTTCTTTTCAATACTTAATACTTATCGGCTACTTTAAATCAGCTAAGCCAAACGGGCTCTAGGTTTTTTCTAATACATCTCCCGACCTCATTTTCTCCTTATACAAACAAAATCAACTTTCTAAATCTCAAATATGAGACAAATGCACAATAAAGATACATTAGGAAACGATCAAAGAGACTTACAACAATACAGATCTGGAGAATTAAGAGTTATTCCTTGCTGCTTTCTCCATCAAGCTAAGGTGATATTTTGTGGCAACTAGTAAACCCAACTCCTCAATATGACAGTAACCAACTCAATTACTGATCTAGGTAGCAAACTCAATACTCAATAATGGAATTACAATGGGAATTACTGAGACAAATTAGTATCTAAAGATATAGACCATAAGGGAGATGAGAAGAACAGATACAGAAGGGGGATGAGAGGAAATCAGAGATCACTCATGATTTAAGTCTATCTTATTTCAACTACTACTTTCTTATTTATAGTTGTTGCTCTTCTAGAATTTGCTCCTGCTCACGCGTTCTCTAACCTAGCTGCCAAACAAAATCAGTTAGAACTTTTAGCGTTTTGCGAATTCTCGTGTTGCGCCTCATGTTTCCAGTTCTTGAGGATCCATGACGTGGCTGCTGACTAGGATAGCTGACTGGGCGTCGGAAGTGTTCATAACATTACCTCCATCCCCGAAAAGAACCTTGTCCTCAAGGTTCGGATTATCCTGTGATGGGGTAGTATCGCGTAAATGCTGTGACGTGACCTGTTGATCTGGGGATCCCACACATCTCTTAAGCACTGAAATAGGAAACACAGGATGAATCTGTGCAGCTGCCGGCAATTCCAACTTGTACGCAACAGGTCCAATTTGTTTCAAAACCTTAAAGGGCCCAAAGTATTTGCGTTCCAGCTTGTGCGACGTCTGAAGATGCAGTGAATGCTGACGGTATGGCTGAAGCTTAACATAACCCCAATCCCCGACTTGCAATGTGACCTCAGTCCTCTTGCGATCAGCAAACTTTTTCATACGATGTTGGGCCTGTAACAAATTCCCCTTAAGCTTCTCCAGAACCTCATCTCTGTGAAGGAAGTATGCCTCAACAAGCTCATGAGAACTGCTATGTTGAGTATAGTGAGCGAGAGTTGGAGATTCACGACCATATAGCACTTGAAAAGGTGACATCCCCACTGAAGTTTGGATTGAAGTGTTATACCAGTATTCTGCCCAATGTAGCGTGCCTACGCAATCCTTTGGAGAATCAGCCACATAACATCGAAGGTATTGTTCTACACATTTATTGAGAGCCTCAGACTGCCCATCCGTTTGAGGATGATAGGTTGTGCTCATAGCCAAAGTAGTACCCTGAAGACGATGGAGCTCTTGCCAGAAAGAGTGCAAGAAACGAGGATCACGATCTGTGACGATGGATATAGGAGGGCCATGTAACTTAAGAATATTAGCAACAAATGCTTCTGCTACAGTGATGGCAGAAAACATGGCTGGTAAGGGAATGAAGTGGGCGTACTTGGAGAGCCTATCAACCACAGTCATGATAGTGGTCTTGCCTCGTGATGGAGAAAGACAAGTGATAAAATCCATTGTGATCTCTTCGAATACCTGCTCCAGAATAGATAATGGTTGAAGCAACCCGGCGGGATGATGGTGAACATCCTTCATCTGCTGGCAGGTGGGGGAAGAAGATATGAAGGTCTTGACATCATGACGCATATTTTTCCAGAAGAAGTTCGAGGACAGCCAGTGGAAGGTGCGCGCAATGAAGGTGTGCCAATGCCGGAATGCCCCCCAAGGGCGAGGAATGGAACTCCTGAAGCAAATAAAGTCGCAACAGAGAATCTGAAGGGAGCACAATGCGACCCTTAAAAAAAAGCATCTCATCTCGGAGCTGATAGTCAGGAAATGTATTAGGATCATTTTGCAACCCTTGGTGGATAGCAAGTAATTCAGGATGGATCTTGTTCAACTCCTTCAGTTGCTCAAACAAACGAAATGACTGACTAGATAAGCCCATGAATGAGGCAGTAGGTAATCGAGATAGAGCATCAGCTGCGAGATTATGTTTTCCTGGCCTATACACGATATCAAAATAGAAACCCACTAATTTTCCCAACCATTTCTATTGCTCCGGAGTTTGTATAACCTGGTTAGTAAGATTCTTTAACGCTTGCTGATCAGTGATGATTGTAAAACGACGTCCGAGTAGGTATTGACGCCACTTCCCAATTTCTTGGGTGATAGCAAACATTTCACAAGCAGAAGTAGACACCTGCTGCATCCTAGGGCATAGCTTTTGGCTGTAGTTGGAAACTGGATGACCCTTCTGCGACAATACCGCTCCGATGCCGGTCCCAGAAGCATCTGTTTCAACTTGGAAGGGTTAAGCGAAATCAGGAAGTGCCAACACTAGTGTGGAGCTAAGAAATTGCTTCAAATTCTCGAAGGCCTTCCAAGAATATGAGTCATGCCGAAGAAGATCAGTCAAAGGACTGGCAATCATGGCGATGTGACGAATGAACCGCCGATAATATCCAGTGAGCCCAAGAAAACTGCGTACTTCCCTCACGTTCCACGGTGCTGGCCATTGTTGTACAATAGCAACTTTAGCAGGGTCCACCGATAGGCCTTGCTGTGACAGAACATGGCCCAAATAATCCACTCTTTCCTGGCCAAACGTACATTTGGACATTTTGGCAACCAACTGATGTTATCGTAACAAATTGAGCACCTTAGTCAGATGCTCCATGTGCAGGTCCCAGGTTGGGATATAAACTAAGATGTCATCAAAGAAGAAAAGCACAAAGAGGCGCAAGTAAGGTCGAAAGACCGAGTTCATAGTAGCCTGGAATATTGAGGGAGCATTGGATAGCCCAAAGGGCATCACCAAGAGCTCGTAGTGTCCCTCATGAGTGCGAAAAGCAGTCTTCTCAATGTCTTCAGGCCTAACTCTGATATGATGATAGCCGGATAATAAATCGAGCTTCGAGAAGTACTTTGCCCCATGTAGTTCATCAAACAACTCATCAATCGTTGGAATGGGAAAACGATATCTTATCGTTATAGCATTGAGTGCTCGGTAGTCCACACAAAAATGGCACTAGCCATCTTTCTTTTGAACAAGAAGGACAGGGGGTGAAAAAGGGCTGGTGCTAGGTCGTATAATGCCTTCAGCAAGCATCTCATTGACCAATTTCTCCATGACTTGCTTCTAAAAATAAGGGTATCTGTAAGGCTTTACATTGACAGGGCCCGCTGCAGGTGCTAAATGTATGGCGTGGTCCTGTGATCGAGCTGGAGGAAGGCCATGCGGTTTGGTAAAAAAATCTGTATAAGAGTCCAATAACTCGGACAAAGCTGGTGGTGGGTCAAAAGGGGTTGGGGGATAATCACCAAGCATTTCCAAGAGATAATAAGTGGCAACAGCATCAGTAGCACATATGCTCTCGGAGAAATCATTTGCAAAATATTTATCTAGACCTCCTACTTGAGATTGTATAAATTTTCAAGTCTTTTCTACTCTTTTGTATTTTTTAGTTTTGAGTAACCCTATACCTATTTTTTAGTTGATTTTTTTAAAAAAATTCTAATAAATAAGAACAAGTCAAAGTATCAACATAAATTAAATGAAAAATAACTAAAAGTTAGAATAATAGAACCTGAATGTAGATGTTGATAATTTACTGCTTCAAAATCCTAGAATGATCGAAAATAAATATGCTTTTACTTTTTTTCAATGGCACTTCCTGCCTTGGTCTTTGACAGAATTATAGTTTTATTGGAAGAATGAAAAAAAGAAGTAAAACATTACGATTCTTGTGAGGAAAAAAAGCATGCGCATAATTTGGGTATCATGCCACCAATATATGTCAAAACAAAATAACCCAAAAAAAGATCTACATTCATAAGTAAGCTAAGGTTCTTAAATTCTTACCTTTTTTCCTTCATAAGCCACGTTAGTTATAAACCCAAAAATTTTCTTCCTTTTTTTTAATCAAAATTTTGTACTTCCTATATTAGTTCCCTACTATAGTAACTGTAAAAAACTTAGTAGATAATATTGACCAAGGACAAGAAGGAAAGAAGAACAACTTATCGAAAAGCCTCGGCCCGACTGGATGCAAATCGTTAAGACCGGTCATTTCCTAAGGTTCCACAGTACCTCCAAACACGTGCACTCATGGCTGAAAGTTTGGAATTTGCAGAAAATAATTGCCCAGAAAGAAGAGAATATGAAGGTATTTTCTGTGTTTGAAAACTTCACAAAACAGCTCCTAATATATCTCTAGAGTCGTTACAAGAAGGAGAATTAAATTGGGGGTTATGAAAATAAAAGAGCTATTATAAAATTCAAGTAGGGGTTACAAGAATTCAAGTAGCAGTTACAATAATTTAAAGCATAGTTATTACAAGTAATAAATCAGACGTTACATAATTGAATTCAAAGAGAATGAATTTAGACATATTCTGGTAAGCATGTATTTGTACACATATTTTGGTAACCTCAAAAAATAAAAAAATAATTTTAGCAAAACCAGATTTGGATTAGACCTCACGTATATCTCGCGCGTAGGGGGGAGTGGGTAAATCAACCCGTTTTACCTTCAGGAACAATTTCTCATGTGCCTCTCCCTTTTACTAGCGCTTTACGAGTCCAACAAAGAGCAATTCAATATAAAGAGAAGAAAGAGACTTTCTACTACAGATGAGGGACATTTTGTCTTTCACAAAAGACAAAAAAGTAAAGAAGGAAAAGAGACCACAAGAAAATCTTTGACTTTGCCCAAGTATAAATAATACCAACAATCCCTCACTAATGCAAAGACAAAATTAGAATAAGAATAATTTTGGGCAAAAGAAGGAACATATACTTAAGTGTAAATATCTTTCAATTTGAATTGACACGTAGTGAAATGAGACAACAACTAACATCAACAAAGTGAAGTACTCTTGAACTGAATGGACATGAGTTGAGACCCCCACAACACATACTATATCCTTAATTTTATGCAAACTCCGTGATACTAACAAAATACTTTTATGGTCATGCACATACCTTGGGTCTCATGAGTGCTCTAGAAAGACATCCCAAGTCTTTCATAAAAGGAGACCGCACCTTTACACTCATGTAGGTGATTCCATCAAGTCTATCTACACATAGACTATCTTAAGGCTATGGAATCATTAAGAGCAAAATAAACTCAACCTTATAAAGCAGTACCACACGCCATAGGGATAGGAAATGTAGTGCATATTGAGGTCTCATATGGCTTCGTTTGACTACAAACGGGTATCATCATACTTCCTCAATCCATGGGTTTTAGCCCCATCCCCTTCGACGTTTCAAGGATAACTCTCTTTGCCAAATTCTTGGATAAAGGATTCGCCAAATTTCTTTCGGATCTTATATATTCCGAGAAAATAACATCATATTTTAACAATTATTTTACCGCACCATATTTAATACGGATATGTCTTCTTTTTCTATTGTACACACTATTTTTGGCAATTCCAATTGCCACCTGTGAGTCACAATATAGAGAAACTGGTGAAGCTTGTCTTTCCCACAAAGGCACGTCTGTCAATAAGATTTTCAATCACTCGGCTTCTTGCCCTGCCAACTCAAGAACAATGAATTCGGACTCCATAGTAGATCGTGCTATACAAGTTTGTTTTGAAGACTTCTATGAAATAGCACCTGCACCCAAAGTAAACACATAGTCACTAGTGGAGCTAACTTCATCATTGTCAGTAACCCAGTTTGCATTCCAAAATCCTTTTAAAACAGTAAAAAAATTATTAAAATGCAAACACCAATCTATAGTACTTCTCAAATACCTTAGCAAACGATGAAGAGCATTCCAGTGTTCACTACTTGGGTTGTGAGTATAGCTACTCAATCTACTAATAGCATAAGCAATATCAGGTCGTATATAATTCATGAGAAACATTACACTACCAATTATCTTAGCATATTCAGTTTGAGAAATACTAGGTTCATTATTCTTTCTCAAGTGAATGCACGATCATAAGGAGTTCTCACAGGTTCTACATCAAAACAATTAAACATTTCCAATATTTTTTCAATATAATGAGACTGAGATAATGAAAAACCATTAGAAGTTATTTTGGTTTTAATCTCTAAAATCATATCTGCTTCTCCAAGATCTTTCATTTCAAATTTAGAAGACAAAAAATTCTTAGTCTCATCAACAACAATCACATTAGGGCCAAATATTAACATTTCATCCACATACAGACATATAATCACACAATCTGATCCTATCATCTTGGAATAAACACAAGTATCAGATGCATTAACAATAAAATCATTATCAACTAATGTGCTATTAAACTTTTCATACTATTGCTTAGGTGTCTGCTTTAGACCATACATAGACTTTCTCAATTTGCATACTTTATTCTCCTATCCTTTGATCACAAACCCCTCAAGTTGAGTGGTCTAAATCACCATTTAGGAAAGTAGTTTTAATATCCATTTGATGTATCACTAAATGATGAATAGCGGCTAAAGCAACAAGAGTTCTAATCGCCGCTATCTTAGTTATAGAAGAATAAGTGTCAAAATAATCATGGCCTTTCTTTTTGGTTAAAACCCCGAATAATAAGTCTAGCCTTATATTTCTCAATTGTACCATCAGGTCACAATTTCTTCTTAAATACCCACTTGCTACTTATGGGTTTACAACCATTAGGCAAATCAGACAAGTCCCAATTATGATTAGAAATTATAGAGTCTAATTCACATATAATGGCCTCTTTCCAAAAATTAACATATATTGACCTCATTGCTTCATTATAAGTCTCAGGGTCTTCTTCTATTAAATAGATTGATACTAATTCATCATTCAAAATATCAAGATCAATATTTTCAGTCAAGAAAGTGGTGATAAAGTCAGGACCAAAGTTAACTTCAATTCTACGTCTCTTACTCTTTCTAAGATCATTTTCATGCTCATTAGTAGTAACACTAGAAGAAGGCACAATATGAGAATTAACAAACATAGATGTAGAAGCATTATTAGGTAAATCACTTGGCACATTATTTATTAATGGAAAAACACGCTAAAAAAATTCAGCATCTCTAGATTCACAAATAGAACTATCATTCAAAGACATCAATCTATACGCAGCACTATTTTGAGCATAACTAATAAAAATAGCATCAAAAGTCTTGGGTCCAACAGTTACTTGTTTAAAATTAGGTAGACCAACCTTAGCAAAACACCCTCACACTTGCAGAATTTTCAAGTTAGGGGCAAACCCTTTCCATAACTCATACGGAGTTTTATCTAACTTCTTATGTGAGATATTATTAAGAACATATCATGCAGATAAAACAGCTTTTTCCCACATATTATTAGATAAACCTGAACTCAAAAGCATAGAATTCATCATTTTCTTAAGGATTCTATTTTTTCCTCTGGCTACATCATTTTGTTGGGGAGTATATGGAGCACTAACCTCATGTATAATACCATTTTTCTCACAAAAGGCTTCTAGAGTATTAGTACTATATTCACCACCCCTATCAGACCTAAGTCTCTTGATTTTTCTGTCTAATTAATTTTCTACTTCTACCTTGTATTTCAAAAACATGCTTTCAGCTTCATCTCTTTGACTTAAGAAGATATACCTTAGTGTACCTAGAAAATTCATCTACAAAAGTGATGTAGTATTTCTTTCCATCCTTACTAATAGTATTCTTAAAATCTGCTAAGTCCGAATACACTAGTTCAAGCAATTCCGTCTTTCTACTGGTTACATTCTGAAAAGTCTTTTTGGTATGTTTTGCCTCTACACAAACAGGACACTTAGAAAAATTATCAACTTTAACTGCAGGAATTAACTCTATTTTCCTAAGTCTTTTAATAGAAGCAATATTAACATGACCTAGTTTATCATACCACAAATCAATGGACTCAGCAATATAAGCAGAATTGAAAGTACTTGCATTATTAGTAATCTCTTAAGCGATGTTCAGTACAAATAAACCCCCACTAAGGTAACTCTTCCCAACAAAGTCTCCCCCGCTAGAAATAACAACTTTATCAGCTTCAAAAGCAAGTTGAAGACCTGCTTTGTTGAGAAGCGCACCAGAAACTAAGTTTCTACGAAAGGAGGATACGTACAGAACATTATTCAAGGCTAAGGTTTTTTAAGAAGTTAACTTAACCAGAATATTTCCTTTGCCCATAACTACAGCTGTAGTGGAGTTACCCATGTAGATACACTCTCCATCAGCAGATTCCTCAAAGTCGTAAAATAGCTCCTTGTTGGCGCAAAGGTGCCTTGAAGCGTTTGTGTCCAGTATCTAGTCAGTCTTGTTAGCCACCATGTTTGCCTCAATGACCACAGCAGCAATGACATCACCACCCTCAGTAAGGTTAGCTTGGACTGGAGCTTTTCCTCCATGCTTTGAGCTTTGTCCTTGTCTCTGGTTGCACTAGAAAGCCTTGTGACCAATTTTGCCGCAGACATAGCAAGGTCCTTTCGACTTTTGAATATGGCCCTCCGGCTTATTGAAGTAATTCTGCTTCTTCACATGTCCTTTCTTTTGGCCTTTCTTCTATTTTTCTTTAAATCTATATTTCACAAAAGTACTAGAAGATTCCACAAGGGTAGTTTTAGAAGAATTAAGAGAGAGAGATTTCATCTTATCCTTAAGACGTTCAACTTCCTCATCTTTGAGACGGTTTGCTTCCTCAGTCCTCATGTGGCCGATTAGTTCTTAAAGAGTTAAATTTTTACTTCTTGTGTTTCAGTTGATTCTTGTAATCACTCCAGGAAGGTGAAAAATTTTCAAGCAGAGCATTAGCCTGAAGAATCTCACACATCTCCATGCCTTCATTCAAAACATCACCAGTCAAGTTCTCATACTCGTGAACTTGATCCATGATCAGCTTATCATCAACGATTTGAAATTTGATTCACTTTCCAACCACATACTTTTTTTTCCCGCGTCATCTACACCATATTTCTTCTCCAAACTGTCCCATATGATTTTTGCAGATTTATAATTTATAAATAAATCAAAGAGAGGGTTAGTCATATGGTTAAGCAGATGCCCTCGAACAATTTTATTATCCTTTTCAAATTTCAAGTTTCCATCTAAAGGTTCAAGCTTTGACAGATTAGGAAGTATTTTGTTCAAAAAGATAGTCATTAAAGCGGTTTAGGTCTGACTTGGTACAAATCGTTAAGATCGGTCGCTCCCCAAGATTCCACATCACCTCCAAACACGTGCACTCGTGGCTGAAAATTTGGAATTTGCAGAAAATAATTGCCCAGAAAGAAGAGAAGATGAAGGTATTTTTCTGTGTTTGAAAACTTCACAAAACAGCTCCTAATATAGATAGATAAGATGCTAGAGTTGTTACAAGAAGGAGATAAAATTGGGGATCATGAAAATAAATGAGATATTACAGAATTCAAGTAGGGGTTACAACAATTTAAAGCATAGCTGTTACAAAGAGAATGAATTTATTATTTGGACACTTTTCTGGTAAGTTCAAAAAATGAAGAAATAATTTTTTAGCAAAACCATATTTGGATTAGGCCTCACGTATATCTCGCGCGCAGGGGGGTTGGGGGACAAATCGACCTGTTTTGCCTTCACGACCAATTTCTCATGTGCGCGTCCCTTTACTGGCTCTTTACAAGCCCAACAAAGAGCAATTCAATATAAAGAGAAGAAAGAGACTTTTCACTACCGATGAGGGATATTGTCTTTCACAAAAAACAAAGAAGTAAAAGAAGAAAAAGAGACTACAAGAAAATTTTTAATTTTGCATTATCAAGTATAAATAAGTGCAATCTACGCTAAATGCCCATAAAACCTAAATTTATTACCATTCTTTACCTATTTTTAAAATAATTACAAAACATACTCACCTCACTCAAATTTATTACCCGGTCGTCTACCATAACTCTAGTCCTTCAGTCACAAGAGACTCCTAAAACCAAACTGACAAATTTTCCTAGTTATTCTTTGGTTAATCAACCAAAAATAAAGTAACTTTTTTTAAATTCTAATTTTTTTGCAAGATTGTTGATTATGGAAATAGCTAATTTTTTTCTTTATTTCTCTCCCTCTTTCTTTCGGTTTCAGTTTTAAATTTATTATTGAATTAGCTACTAATTTATTTAGTATTTGGATTAGCTGAGCACATAATTCAATTATGGTAAAATTTCAAACTAAAAAAAAAAGAATGTAAACTCCATCTGCATATGTTTAAAATTTCAGGTATGAATTTTCATGTGGGTTTTGAACTGTTTATTGCTGGAATTTAGTGGGTATTATTTTATGATGTGTAGATTATGGTGTTAATGATGATTTTTGAAGAATTAATTGTGACAAATATTAATCTGCCATTGGAGGACCTTGATGCTTGAAACTTATAAATTGGGTTTGTTGAGTTTGTAGTTATTTTGATCCGATTCTGACAGGGTATGTTCGAAATGTTAATTGGAGGATGTGGCTATATTCAGAGTCAATTTGATGGAGATTTTAGAGTAGATTTTTAAATTTTGGGTTGAAATTGAGTTGAACTAGCAAAGAAGACAGATTTGTGCTGTATAACAAAATGGTATATTATATACTATATTGGTATACAATAATTAATTCAAGAGTATATAATTAACTACAATAGTATACTACTAATTTTTTTTAAGGAATGAACCAATACTCTATATAAAAAAATAACATATTATATACCATTTTAGTTAATTCAATAGTGTATAATTTATTGTGTTGAACTGGCAAAGAAGAATTTGTATTGTATACCAAAATGATATACTATATACCATTTTGGTATAAAGATCATTCCAATGATATACTATTATAGTATACTATATAATGTAACGGTATACTCTTACAATTAGGTCCTTTTAGAATTTTTTGAAATTTTTATTGACAACTGATATTATTTCAGTTTAATAATTGAATTAAAAAAATCTTTTTTAAACTCTTTGCGTATAATTGTATACCTTGTTGGTATAGCTATATACTATACTGGTATCATATGTTAATTAAAATATTTTTTGGTTGTATTAGCTACATTTAATTGGTACACTATTTGATTTTTCGTTAGTAATAGTAGAATAGTACAAGATCTTAAATTTTTTAAATTATCCTTTATGCATGTGTATTATGTAATCATTTTAATTTTTTCTTTATGCGTTTGTTTTATATAATAGTATTATAGTTTAATATCTTGAAAGACATTATTATATTAATATGGGTACACTATTTTTTAATTTTTCTCTTTATGCATGTGTATTATGTAATAGTATTATAGTCATATATAGTTGCCTGAAATTAATTAGCAGAACTGTATACCCTATTGGTATAATTATATGTCATATTGGTATCATATGGTAGTTGGAATATTTTTTGGTTATTTTAGCTGCATTTTTAAGTGAATTCTATTTTGAAATAATTTATATGATCATGTTTTGCTATGTTGGATTTTCTTGTACATGTGGACAGATTTTGTGTATTATATAATAGTTTTTATATTTATATGCAGTTGTTGGAATAACTCCGTACAACTATATACCCTATTAGTATAGCTATATACAATATTGGTATCATATGCTTGTTGAATCATTTTTTTGTTGTATTAACTGTATTTAATTGGTACACTATTTGATTTTTTTTTAATAATAGTAATGTAGTACAATATCTTAAAATACTTTATTATATTAATATATGATACACTATTTTTTTATTTTCTCTTTATGCATGTGTGTTATGTAATAGTAGTATAGTCATATAGTTGCCGCAAATTAACCAGTAAAATTGTATACCATGTTGGTACAGCTATATGCCATACTGGTATCATATGGTAGTTTGAACATTTTTTTGGTTGTTTTAGCTGTATTTTTAATTGAATTCTATTATGAAATTATTTATATGAACATGATTTGCAGTGCTGGAAATTTTTGTGCTGATGGACATAGATTATGTGTATTATGTAATAGTTTTATAACTATATACTCTGTTAGTATACGGAATGAGCAAGTTGTTTTGTGAATATTTAGCTTGCAATGCGAGCATATAATTTTCTCATACTTTTATTGAATCCTTTAATGTTTTGGTACAGTAGTATAGTCGCAGATAGTTGTAGTAATATTCTACAGTAATCATATACTCTGTTGGTATATATATATACCATATTGGTATCATATGGTACTAGAAGTCTTTTTTGCTACTTATATTTTTATTGTATTTTGCAATATTTTTATTATCATTTCTATTCTAACTAGTATATATGGAGATTTGGTGCCCGTAGATTATGTTTTCTTGCTCCATAATTGGTTGTGTTACTGCTAATGATAGAGTGTGTACTGATATTTGTAGGGAAGGAGATCAAGGTTTGCATGGCAATCACGTGGAATTAGAAAAAGAACAAGAAATAAAGAAAAAAATAAAGAAGTCAAATTTGAGTGTGAAATAAGTTATGGTAAAAATAACGATTATATGATTTGGGCAAAAATAAATGAATAAAAGAGAAAAAAGGAAAAAATAAGAAGAAAACGAGAAAAAAGAAAAGGAGAAAAGAAAGGAAAAAAGGAAAAAAGAAAAGAAGCATAGAAATAAAAAAGAATTGGAGTAAAAAGAAAAAATTTCCCACAAAAACTACTATAGATAGGAAATATAATTAGTTTGATGGGTAAAAAAAAAATAGGTAGACAAAGATAAATAGTTTTATTTTTGTGGGTAACTATGTCATTCACCCTATAAATAATACCAACAGTAACTATTGGGAAATGGGCCTAAAGTAGATAAATAGTTTTATTTTTGTGCATTAAGCCGGCCCTTAGGAGGAAGACTGGATAAGTTTGAAGAATATATATGGAGAACGCGCGAATCACTCATAAGAAGGAATTCCATTGTATTTACCTAAATGTATTCAATAAAAATTGAAGAGATGATTGAAATATAGTCGTTAAAATGGATCTTCCAAAAAGGCATAATACTTCTACAGTACGTATATATGTTGTGTACAAATATAGGAGCATGCTAGCACTTATTATGCTGCTTCTCCTATTAAATGCATATTGTTCTTTGACAGGGCACCACATTATTTATTATGACTACCCCAATATTCATTGATCATTATCCTAATTCCGGTGTTATTGTCCCTTAGCTTCCCGAATGTTTTATAATCATCCACTCATGTTATCACACTCGTAAACAAAAGGCAAAGAGAGGGAGAGAAAAAGAGAAGCAATAAAGTATTGGTACTAATACAAATTAAAGGATTAACATTAGAGGTGGTTTCTTGATTATATCTACAACAAGAGATAGCTAATCATGAAATACATGCATCAGCGCATCAACTACAAGGTTGCCATGAAATTAAACAGTTACTAGCTAAATTGACGCATTATATCAACTATAACATACTTAGCTACAAAACTTGCACATTAACTAAGAAAACAAAAAATAAAAAATGGAGGAATAATCCATCCATCAACCTAATCCTGCTATTGTTTTTGGTCAAATCAAAGCCAGAGAGCGCCGGCTTCCTTGAGAAGTGGGACAAGAGTGCCATTAATATGAGAAGCCATAACTCTATCCATTGCTCCAATTAGTTTTCCACCAATGAAGACAACAGGGACTGCAGGAGCGTTGCCTAAAAGCCTAGAGAGTGCTCTCTCCATTTCTTTGCCTTTGGGGTCTTGGTCCAATTCGTATACCGTAGGGTGCACTCCCATTCCACAAAACAGCCTCTTCACTGCATGACACATGCAACATGTGCTCACGCTGAATATCACCACCGCGCTTCCTGACGCCAGCCTCACAACCCTCTCCAACGGGTCTGACGACGATGACGATCCACGCCTTGTTGCTATGTTGTTGTGGTAATTTCCAGCCCAAGATGACTCTGCTGCTTGATACATCGTAGCTAATATTGAAGAATAAGATGAATGAAAATAATAAAAAGAGAGCAAGAAACCGAGATGAAAAAGAAGTGAGAGTGTCCGAGGAATGTTTGGTGTTGGAATGATGAAAAGAAGATAAAAGTGTGAGGGGTATATATATAGGTGTGGAGGGAGGGTGCTTTCATGAATAAGGGGGTATTTGTCGGTTATTGTCGCCAACGCGTGCGTGGGAAATATTGGAACTTGGGTAATACTATTGAATTAAATGTTTCTTTAAATAAAGGACTGCGAACATTATAGTTGAGAGATGTAAGCACTTGTAATAATATAATGCTCTTAAAGAAAAAGACAAGTATGAGAAATTAAGGTAAGAGGCAAAGGTGTCAGCAGATGGAGGCGGCTATGGTATTTATATAAAAAATCCAGAGAGTACGTTGCAATAGGCCCAAAAAAAATGGAAAGTCTTTACTCTCAAGTAGTTAAGTGTGGGTTATACTACATTACTCATGGAGACAAAGAGGACAGGCTTTTTAGGGAAATCCAAGTAGAATTGAATATTTACTATTTTTTATTTTGATCCAAAATAAGTGTTCATTTATATAATAAAAAAAAATTTAATTTATTTTTTAAAAATTATTTTTATGTTCGTATTCCTAAAAAGTCTTTTACTCCTTACATTAACTATATTGCAACATTTAATTAAGGGTAGTTTAGTCACACCAACTATTTTTGTCTAAAATTTTATATTTTTTTAATAGGTCCAAAGCAAATTGGTCACTTATTGTGGACCGGAGGGAGTAGGATAATAGTAAACGGCTGCTTGCGTCCTTGTTGTCGGGCAAGACATTAAATTTTACTGGAGCAAAGTGGAGATAGAAGAGTTAATTTAATTTTGATGCATGCGCATGTTGCTACTTGTTGTAATTGCTAATTAATTTATTACGTCGACCCGTTTTGATTCTATACTCTTTAGTGCAAGTTCCGACATTTATCGCAGGTTGGTTGATCAACGGTCTTTAGATTTTGTTAGTTACTGTTGACACAACCACCGAAAGTATTTTCCTTTGCTCGCTTCACGATGCATTGCCATGCAATTCCATGATCATAAGTATGTTCTTGGTCGGAATTCCACTCTAAGACCAATTTCCAATGGGACTGATTTTTTAGTCTGAAAAAGGAAGAAAAAAGTTTGAATACCCCTTCGGAAGATGAAAACAATTAGAACCAGTACATGTTATAGAGTTTGGAAGTTGAATAAAGTTACATATTGTAGAGAGATTAAATGAAAACATTACAAAGAATTTAGAAAAGAAAAAATAATGGAAAAGCGCTATATTACTTTAGACTTTATGGGGAAAGGTAAAATGAAAACTAAAGCTCTACATTAGAGAAAACGAGAAAGGAGGTTTACATCATCAATGTTAAGTACGTACATGATGCAGGTCGGGTGTCAACTTTGACCTGGAAACTAATGTGTAATCCTTATAACCGTTTAAATGTGTAAAACAATGGATAAATGTGTAATACAATTCAAACCAGCCAGAAGGTTATAAACTTGGTTTTACTATACTTGCTAGCTCAAATTAACTCATATGAGACTTTTGTCAAAAGAAAGAGAAAAGTAAAAGAAAAGGTTTTATGAAAAGGACAACAAATAAGTGTGGATATAGGATATAATTCTAGTTGATATACAATTTTTAGCAATTCAATGGTGAACATAAATATTAAATAAAGAATATAAGAAAGATAATGAATGAGAAAAGAGATTTTGATTTGGGCAGATTTTGCTAGAATGAAGTCTTCAACTCATCTTGACCAATAATTTCGGAGAACCATTTACCGGTAATTCGTCCAAATACAGTCAACCCTCTTTATAACAAAATCGTTTGTTTTGATATTTTTTGGCTTTTATAGTTAATGGTTGTTATATACCTGCATACGGTCGAAATCGGGCATACCCGATTTTGTTGGCAGGGGAGTTGCCGCGAGGGTAACCTCATAATAGATCGGACTCGAGCTCGAAGATAGAACATCACGCCTGGATATCGAAGTGTTCACTGAGATTGAGGCCGGCAACAATCGAGATCAAACATGACTGACTTCGAGTAAGGCAATAACGGAATGGCGAGATATCAGTAACCGGTCGAAGATCCCGGCGGGAATCCCGGAACAGATCAAATCAAAATGGTTATTAGTGTCAATCATGGGATCTACTTCCATTATTAGAGTTATACCTTATTTAGGATTCCTCTATTATATAAAGAGGATCCCATTCACTTGTAAAGGGGACAATGATTATTCACTGATAAGAATATACATATATACTGCTTTCTTTGTTTTACTTACTGTTCATCGTTGTTTGTTCCATCCTTCACTGTTCTTATTAACTAACCTCGAGACTATCTCGAATCGAGGTCGAGTTATTATTTGCGGACCGGTTTGATTTATTTTATTATCCAATTTATTTATTTAATTCGTTGTTTATCAATTGGTGTTGGTTTAAATCACATATTCTTAAAACCACAATATAAGTTTAATTGTTACTTAATTTTTAGGGTAAACAGTTTGGCGCCCACCGTGGGGCTAAGGATAATAATGATTGTTCAGTACTGATTCTGGTAAAACACACTTTTTTACGCTTGTTCTTGTCAAGTATCTTTACTTTCAGGTTAAAACATATCAAACTCACAAAACGCATCCACACACGGTGACAATGGCCTCGGATTCCACGGTGAAAACAAAAATGTGATTGCTCCAGGAGTCGAGGTGCCACAGGCTAATCTCGGGGGAGCACCGGTTGCCAACCCAGTCGATGTCAGTTCGCACGTTGCTCTAAATACGGACCTATGCACAAATATCGATGGGAGTGTACGCAGAGAAGGTCGATCTAGTGGCCAAGGAACACAGGGCAGAGGAGATGAAGGAGTCAGTCTCCAAGTGATATTCGAGATGCTTTGAGGCTAAGCAAGCCGCTATTGCTCAGTTACAAAATCAACATAGAGCTCCGAATACGGTCGAGCCGGAAACTACTCGCCGTACCGAGCCAGTACCGGAAAGGTCGAATGGTAACGAATCAGGGATTGATCCTACGGTAATGAAAATGCTCGAGGAGCTCACCAAAAAAATTGAATCAGGGGAGAAGAGAATCGAAGCCAACGATAAAAAAATAGAGACATACAACTCTCGAGTTGATCAGATACTGGGGGCACCACCAATCTTGAAAGGGATGGATTCGAAGAAGTTTGTACAAAAGTCGTTTCCTCCAAGTGCGGCTCTGAAGCCTATTCCAAAGAAGTTTCGTATGCCAGATATACCCAAATATAATGGGATCACCAATCCTAACGAGTATGTTACTTCATATACATGCGCCATCAAGGGTAACGATTTAGAAGATGATGAAATCGAATCTGTGCTGTTGAAAAAATTCGGAGAGACCCTTTCGAATGGAGCAATGATTTGGTATCACAACCTGCCACCAAATTCCATCGGCTCATTTGCCATGTTAGCAGATTCTTTCATAAAGGAACACGCCGGGGCCATAAAGGTCACAATGAAGAAATCAAACCTTTTCAAAGTAAGACAAAGGGATAATGAAATGCTGAGGGAGTTCGTGTCCCGATTTCAAATGGAACGCATAGAGTTGCTACCGGTCATAGATGATTGGGCCGTTCAAGCTTTCACCCAAGGGTTGAAAGAGCGGAGTTCAATAGTATCAGGTCAGTTGAAATAAAATTTGATCGAGTATCCAGATGTAACTTGGGCAGATATGCATAATCGATATCAATCGAAGATCAGGGTCGAGGACGACCAATTAGGATCCCCTTCCAGTTCAGTACATCCAAACAGGTCGGCACTTAAAAACCAGAGGGACGTCGACAGGGAGCCAAGGTCGAACAGAGACCAATATCAACCATATACCGCAGATCGAAAGAACAATGGTTCAGGACGCAATTCCGCCCGGAATGATTGAAGAAGTGATCGAGGACAGAATTCTTGAGGACTTATGAGCAAAAGTGGTTTTGACAAGTATGCTGATCCCATAGAGGCACCTCAGTTATCGGAATATAACTTTAGCGTCAATGCATCGGGCATTGTATCGGCAATCGAAAGGATCAGAGATACTAGGTGGCCCGGACTTATATAAACCGATCCTTCCCAAAGAAACCCAAATTTAATGTGCAAGTATCATGGCACGCATGGTCACAAGACCAAGGATTGCAGGCAATTAAGGGAGGAGGTAGCCCGTCTATTCAATGAGGGCCACCTTCGAGAGTTCCTCAGCAATCGAGCCAAGAATCATTTCAGAGAAAGGGACACCAACAGGAAAAATGAACAGGAGGAACCCTAACATGTCATTCATATGATCGTCGGTGGGGTCGATATTCCACAAGGACCCATATTCAAACGCACTAAGGTATCAATCACTAGGGAAAAATGAACCAGAGATTATGTGCCCGAAGGCACTTTATCATTCAACAACGAAGAAATAGAAGGCATTTCTCAGCCCCACAACGACGCTCTGATTATTTCTATCTTATTGAATAAAGTTCAAGTTAAGCGTGTTTTAGTGGATCCAGGTAGCTCGGCGAATATCATCCGATCAAGGGTCGTGGAGCAGCTCGGCCTACAAAATTGAATCGTACCCGCAGTTCGGGTCTTAAACGGCTTCAATATGGCCAGTGAAACAACTAAATGGGAGATTATTCTACCTGTGAACGTGACTGAAACCATTCAAGATACCAAGTTCCACATAATCGAGGGCGACATGAGGTACAATGCCCTGCTCGGAAGGCCTTGAATACACAATATGAGTGCAGTCCCTTCGACTCTCCACCAAATAATGAAATTCCCGACGTCGGACGGTGTAAAAATACTATATGGGGAGCAGCATGCTGCAAAGGAAATATTTGCGGTCGATGAGGTAATACCGATATCGACACTATCAACCTCAGAAAGGTCGAGCATCAAAGGTAAACAGGAAGTCAAATAGCAATCACAACCACCAGCCTCGACCGAATCGGGGAAGCAGGAGATAGAAGAAGAAGAGGAGGATTTTTTGACCCCTCGGACTTTTATTGTTCCCGAAGATTCTGACGCCACCAAATCAACGGTCGAAGAGCTGGAATAGGTTATATTGATCAAGTACCTGCCCGAGCGAAAGGTATACCTGGGAACAGGATTAACCCCCGAACTCAGGAAAAAGCTTATTCAATTTCTTATTGATAACATAGATTATTTGGCTTGGTCCCATTTAGACATGACAGGGATCCCACCGGAAATAACGACGCATCGGCCAAGCCTGGACCCTAGGTTCAAATTGGTGAAGCAAAAGAGATGACCCCAGTCCGAGGTAAAGCATGCATTCATAAAGGACGAGGTAACTAAACTTCTCAAAATAGGGTCCATTAGGGAGGTGAAATATCCCGAATGGTTAGCCAATGTAGTTGTAGTCCCTAAAAAAGGGAACAAACTTAGAAAGTGTGTAGATTATAAGGATTTAAACAAGGTGTGCCCGAAAGATTCTTTTCCACTGCCTAACATCGATCGCATGATCAATGCCACGGTCGGCCACGAGATCCTTACTTTTCTTGATGCCTATGCTCGGGTACAATCAAATCCAAATGAACCCGGAGGACCGAGAAAAGACTTTATTTATCACCAAGTACAGAACATATTGTTATAATGTAATGCCCTTCGGGCTAAGAAATGCAGGAGCTACTTACCAACGCCTAGTAAATAAAATATTTGAAGAATAAATAGATAAATCAATAAAAGTTTATATTGATGACATGCTAGTTAAGTCCCTGCGCGCAGAGGACCATTTGGCTCATTTGCAGGAAACGTTCGAGATTTTAAGGAAATACAACATGAAACTCAACCTCGAGAAATGTGCTTTTGGGGTCAGTTCGGGCAAGTTCCTTAGCTTCATGGTGTCGAATCGGGGGATCGAGATCAACCCCGATAAAATCAAGGCCATCGAAGACATCACCGTTGTGGACAGTGTAAAAGCTGTGCAGAGGCTAACTGGATGGATAACTGCCTTAGGCTGATTCATTTCGAGGTCGTCGGATCGAAGCCACAGATTTTTCTCTCTATTCAAAAAGAAGAACGATTTCGCCTGGACCCCAGAATGCCAACAGGCATTAGAGGAATTGAAGCGATATATATCGAGCCCACCACTGCTTCATACTCTAAAGGCAAATGAGAAACTTTACTTGTACTTGGCGGTATCAGAAATCGTGGTAAGTGATGTCCTAGTTCGAGAAGAGTAAGGTACGCAATTTTTCGTTTATTATGTAAGTCGAACCTTTGGAGAAGCAGAAACTAGATTTCCACACTTGGAGAAATTGGCACTTGCACTGATAAGCGCCTCTAGAAAGTTAAGACCATACTTTCAATGTCACCCCATATGTATATTAACCACTTACCCACTTCGTAATATTTTGCACAAGCCCGAACTATCGGGCCAATTGGCCAAATGGGCCGTCGAACTCAGTGGGTACAATATCGAATATCAACCCCGGATGGCCATTAAGTCTCAAATTTTAGCGGACTTCGTGGCCGATTTCACGCCAACCCTCGTACCCGAAGTTGAAAAGGAACCCTTGTTAAAATCGGGTATATCATCGGGGGTATGGACCCTCTTCATAGACGGTGCTTCGAATGTGAAGGGGTCCGGGCTAGGCATCGTTTTGAAGCCGCCCACGGGTAGCACTATTAGGCAATCTATCAAAACTTCTAGATTGACTAACAATGAGGCCGAGTACGAGGCCATGATTTCAGGTCTCGAACTAGCTAAAATCTTGGGAGCAGAAGTCATTGAAGCCAAGTGTGACTCTTTACTGGTGGTGAACCAAGTAAATAAAACCTTCGAAGTTCGAGAGGATAGAATGCAAAGGTATTTGGACAAACTGCAGGTAACTTTGCACCGTTTCAAGGAATGGACTTTACAGCATGTACCTCGAGAACAAAACAGTGAGGCCGATGCACTTGCAAATTTGGGGTCATCGGTCGAGGAAAATGAGATCATCTTGGGGACTGTCGTTCAACTCTCGAGATCCGTGATCGAGGAAGGTCATGGCGAGATAAAATCTACAAGCTTAACCTGGGATTGGAGGAATAAATATATTGAATACTTAAAGAACGGAAAGCTCCCATCGGACCCTAAAGAGTCGAGGGCCCTACGAACTAAAGCTGCTCGATTCACATTGGCTAAAGATGGAACATTATACAGAAGGACATTCGATGGACCATTGGCAGTATGCTTAGGACCAGGAGACACTGATTATGTTTTACGAGAGGTTCATGAAGGCACTTGTGGGAACCACTCCTGCGCCGAATCACTAATTCACAAAATTATTAGAGCAAGATACTACTGGGATAGCATGGAAAAAGACACTAAGGAATTTGTTCGAAAATGTGATAAATGTCAAAGGTTTGCACCGATGATCCATCATCCCGGAGAACAACTTCATTCAGTCCTATCCCCGTGGTCATTTATGAAATGGGGGATGTATATCGCCGGCCCTCTGCCATCGGCCCCAGGTAAAACTAAGTTCATTTTATTTATGATTGACTATTTCTCTAAATGGGTTGAAGCACATGCGTTCGAGAAAGCGAGAGAGAAAGAGGTTATAGACTTCATCTGGGATCACATCGTATGTTGATTTGGGATACCCGCCGAAATAGTGTGTGATAATAGAAAATAATTTATCGGCAGCAAAGTGACGAAATTCCTCGAAGACCACAAAATAAAAAGGATATTATCAACACCGTATCACCCTAGTGGGAACGGACAGGCCGAATCGACGAACAAGACTATCATTCAAAACCTAAAGAAAAGGTTGAAAGACGCTAAGGGGAAATGGAGAGAAATTCTACCCGAAGTCCTTTGGGCATATCGAACAACATCAAAGTCCAGTACGGGGGCAACCCCGTTCTCCTTAGTATATGGCTCCGAAGCCTTGATTCTAATCGAAGTCGAGGAACCCAGTGTCGGGTTTCGACATACAACAGAAGAGTCAAATCACGAGGCTATGAATACTAGCCTCGAATTATTGGATGAAAAACGAGAATCCGCACTCGTTCGAATGGCTGCACAAAAGCAACGAATCGAAAGATACTACAATAGGAGAATCAACCTTCGCTACTTCAGAGTAGGGGACTTAGTCTTGAGGAAAGTCACCATCAACACTCGAGATCCTAATGAAGGGAAGCTTGGCCCAAATTGGGAGGGACCCTACCAAGTCCTCGACATCGTCAGAAAGGGATCTTATAAGATCGGCACGATGGACGACGAACAACTGCCAAATAATTGGAACATATCGCTTCTCAAATGGTATTATTGCTAAGGTATGACTTTATCCCCTTTTTTCATTTATATATTCGATACTAACTTACTGCAAGTGTTCGATCGAAGATATCGAGACCTCAGGTTTTAAAGCACGCGTTGCACTCTTTTTCCCTTAGATCGATTTTTATCCCAAGTAGGTTTTTCCGATGAGGTTTTTAACGAGGCAACAATATGTGCTACCTGAGGATAATTCAACAGTATCCAAGGCTTATTTACAATCAACTTCGAATACTGGGGGGAATCACCCTCGGATGTTACACTTTCGAGGAAAATACTTCGTGGCAAAGGGTCTCGATAGAGAAACTTTGTAATGGGCTAAACGGTCGAATGAACCGTGCCCGTATAGATTAGTCGAGCCCCAATGCAAAAACATGTACGCATGTATAAATTATACAAAGAAGCATTCTTTCTATATCAAACATCTTGTGTCTCAAAGAAAATTTTCTACTATATAAGCTCCATACTTATGATTTTATGAGAAATGGCTCAAGGGCCAAGTGCAAATATACCTCGTATAATCGGGGACTGCGACGATCGACATATTCGAGTAATCTAAACTCAAATTCATAAGACCTCAAAGAGGCACCCCTCGATCTATAGGCCAAGAACATCACTCTCGGGGACTAACACTTCGAACAAGTTCGAAGTATTATTGGGAAATAAGCCCAAGAGGCATACCCAAAGGCTACAGCCAAATTAAGGTGGCTCGGAGACGTCCGAATCCCGCAATAAAAATAGACCTTCGAATTCTTTGAAAAATCAATTAAAAAAGGCTACCCTCGGAAAGTAATCAAAAGGGCTTTGATGAAATCAGCCCTAGAAAAACCTTAAGAGGTATCAAATTTTCTTAACATAAACGTGCTAAGGCACAAAAAATAAAATGGGTTTCAATCGACATCAAACCCTCAGAAAACCCAATGGGTAAAGAATACGTGTTAAGGCATAAAGAAATTTTTTACTAAGTCTTCTAAGCCAAAAAGGGAAAATATAGCCATCTTTTAGAGGCCATATCGGCCCAATCTAAAGAGCCTAAGGGCCGATACACTTCAAGTTCGAGATTTTGTTCTCACTCAATTCGGACCTAAGGGTTCCGCCATTTCGAGCTCAAATAAAACTGACTTGAATTTAGCTCGAGGATTCATCATTATTTGATATAAAACCTTAAGGGATCTGTAACTGTGAGTTCAAAACTTACTCGAACTCGGCTATAAAAATAGTATAATTACGGCTTCGATCAAGTCATCCTAAATCAAAATCCCAAACATATTGTTGTGCTCGGGGTCTCTCCCTCACTTGACTTAAAAACCTAAGGGTTTGTTCTACTCTGAGTTCGAGCTATTGCTCACTCGATTATAGAGGCTACAACAACCCGATTGCAATAAAGTTTTCATAAGGCAAAGGCAAAACAAAATTGATCATAAATCAGAAATCGGAGACGAAACGAAAGGAGTCTTTCATATATGCAAAGTATTTACAAAGACCACATAGGGTCTTACACAAATTATTTCCTAAGTGAATAGTCTGCCTCGGGAGCCGCATCTTCGGGAGCTTCATCTTCATCTCCTCCGTTCTCATATCCATTTGCATAGTCTTCATCATTGGAAAGCAAATCTCTAGCCTCGTCCTCCAAAACCTTCGTACTCTCGATATCGGCCGTGAGGTCAAAGCCACGAGCATGTACCTCCTCAAGAGTCTTCTCCGAGACTGACGCCTAGCATGCTCGGAAACACGGGACAATCTAACCTCAGCAGCGTCAGAAATTTCCTTTGCCCCGAGTGTTAGAGGCTTCAGCGTCGGCTCGGTAGGAGGCCACGAGCGCCTCTGCCTCGGATGTGGCCCTTACAAGCTCAGCAGCTAACCGAGTCTCAAGCTTTTCAACCTTCTGGGCTTGGGCCAAGTTCTCCTCCTTCACACTTTGGAGTTGACGCTCAATCGAAGACAGTTGGACCCGAACCGCATCTTTCTCCGAGGCGAGACTGTCCATGTTCTGCTTCCACCCCAAAGTCTCTGCCTCTTTCATCTTGGCCTCCTCACGAAGCTGCTCAACTAATTTGGCCTTCTGCTGAACCTGCAGAATCAAAGTGTTAGTCCCCAATATCAAGTTAATACATAACAAGCTCCCAAAAATTTACATTACATGTTCAATGAGCTCGGTCTGATCTTGATGAGCTCTTGTCATCTCGGCTCGAATACTCATGATCTCCTCTTCTTTTTGCACATAGAGGAGTTTGAGGGTGTCTCTCTCCTCCATAAGCTTTTTGAGATTAGCCTCACATTGGGCCAACTCAACCCGGTATTTGGAGGACGCTTCTCGATGGAGCGCCGTAGCCTGTGCAGAAAAAAAGAAAATCAGACTTAGAGAAATAATAACAAATGCAAGCATGGTAACATCATCGACCGCAAGTAAAACTCACTTGGAAACCAGTGGGAAGCTGCACCATAAAGAAGAAAATAGATGAAAAAAGGTAAAGGAAACATAATAATTAATCAAACATTATCAGTGAAGTTCTACTTACGCTTCATGTTCCATTCTTGGGAACTTATGGCTTTCAATCACCATACCATAAGTTCCAATACTTAATTCATACTCATATTCTCATAATATATCCATACATATAAGTTAAGGGTGTAGGATTACCTTTTGGAATAAATCTTACAAAACCCTCCATTGAGTTCTTGAAGAAATTTCTTGAAGATCTATGTATTTTATGGAGGATTGAGTTAGTTTTAGGGTGGAATTGATGGAATGAATCACAAAATTAGTAGGGATTACTCACCTTGAAGATGGGGGGAGTTGGAGGTCTTGAGAGAGTGGAGGAAAATCCCAAAGTTCGGTCAAGAGAAATGGGGTAAAATGAACCCCGGAATGAGTATATAGCATTTCGGGCACCACAAGTGGCGCTGGTTCCAGTAGCTGAAAGAAATCTCAGTGCCAGGGACAGCGTCCCACGCTACCCTAGCGCTGGCGATGGGAAATGATTTTTTATGACACAGAAATAGGTATAACTCTCTCATACGATATTCGAATTCGACGATTCTTTTTTGCTATGGCTCTGTAATTTCAATATGGATCTAATGCTTCAATCAAAACTAAATTTGGAGCTCGTCTGCTTAATGTGGTACCATATATACTCAAAGAAACGACGTCGTTGAAACACTTTTGATGTCAAAATAATGTGGTTCCACCCCATACGTCTCCTTTGATACTCTAATACGTTATTCTCGAATACCGTTGTCGTACTTTAAAATATTAAATCATTAGAAAATTTTAACGGGGCCTTACACAATACGCCAAAAAGAGGGGTAGACCTGGCCTAGGGTTACCCGATATTGGCGGCAGAAGTCGATTATGATAGGATCGACGGAACCCAGTGTGAAAGGGTAAGTATACACACTTAAGAACCCTTTCACATGAGTGATGATGTCCTCTTCGAGGGTAGGAATCACCACCTCTTTATTTTACCAATGGCAGTCCTTTTTCACCTGCTCGAGATCTCCTTCGAATATCAAACAAATGTATCTAGACATGGGCTCGCATCGGCCAGGAACCGAAGAGGGTTTTTTGACTTTAAAGTCGGAAGTAAGTTCACATGGCCCGGGGATGCACTCTTCGATACGTGGTTCCACCGGTGTTTTGTCACCGGCCGGCCGCGATGAGGAGGCTTTTTCTTCTTGAGGAATGTTCTTTGATATTTTTTCCATTGCTATATGAGATTTAAGGAAGGAAAAAGAGGAATTTGCATTTTAATAAGAGATTGGCAAAAGGAAACCGACAAAATTGATGAATTTGAAGAGAATAGAAGAGCTTTTGAAGATTAGAAGAAGTTTGAAAGTAAAGTTTGAAAAGATTATGGAGGTGGTCTATTTATAATAGCCACTTTGACGGTTTGAAAGCACTGGTGGCCGACCATCAACTGGTGTTAATTATTGACCTTGGGAACTGTGTAGACGCGACGCTTCAATCGCTTCTGTCGCTTACGTCATGATGTTGACGTCATAATTGATCGAGGTATTAAATCGAAGTCTCAAATTCGTTTCTTCTCGTTACACTCCAAAAAATGAGGGGACTATCTGTATACGGTCGAAATCGGGCATACCCGATTTCGTTGGCAGGGGAGTTGCCTCGAGGGTAACCTCATAATAGATCGGGCTCGAGTTCGAAGAAAGAACATCATGCCTGGAGATCGAAGTGTTCACTGAGATCGAGGCCGAAAACAATCGAGATCAAACATGACTGATTTCGAGTAAGGCAATAACGGAATGGCGAGATATCAGTAACCGGTCGAAGATCCCGTTGGGAATCCCAGAACAGATCAAATCAAAGCGGTTATTAGTGCCAATCATGGTATCTACTTCCATTATTAGAGTTGTGCCTTATTTGGGATTCCTCTATTACATAAAGAGGGATCCCATTCACTTGTAAAAGGGACAATGATTATTCACTGATAAGAATATACATATACGTAGCTTTCTTTATTTTACTTACTGTTCATCGCTGTTTGTTCCATCATCCACTGTTCTTATTAACTAACCTCGAGACTATCTCGAATCGAGGTCGAGGTATTATTTGCGGATCGATTTGATTTGTTTTATTATCCAATTTATTTATTTAATTTATTGTTTATCAATTGGTGCTAGTTTAAACCACATATCCTTTAAATTACAATATAAGTTTAATTGTTACTCAATTTTTAGGGCAAACAATACCTATAACAACATTTGACGTTTAAATATTTTTTGGCGGTTATAGATAAAAATTATCCAAAAATCAATTATTTTTCTTTTTTAATGTTACATATAAAAGATAAGAAAACTATTCAAATTTAAATCTCAAAAGATATGCATATTTCACTAGTTAAATATTGAAGAAAATTAATACATTATTAATAAATTCATAACTAAACTCATACATATTTAAACTCTAAGGTAGACATTTTAAAGCTACTTAGAAAAATAAATTCTTTCAAGATTGAAGGAAGAACTTTGTAATTGTAGCTTGTTTTGTAGATTTTATTCTCTCACTAATATAACGCTTCAATTGGCGAAGGTTCGTGTCCAAATTTTCAGCAAAAAGGTATGCAATACATTTTCCTTGAAGACAATTTAAGAACTTAACAGTTAAATTTTCTATCTAAATATTTTTTAGAATTTGTCCCATGGAAAAGATATCATATGTAAATCTTCAAATCTTACATATTATGAAAGATAAAAACTTTGTTTAACGGAAAAGATTGTGTGCATATTTTTAGAACTATTAGTAGTAATCTTAAAGATTCTATATGGCTGTTATAGAGGGGTTATTAATTTTATAAAGAGCGTTCTGTTATAAATATGGTTATTGCTGTTATAGGTAAAAATGTATTATAGAGATATAAAATATAACTTAAAAAATCGGTTGTGAAAAAAACTTGACTTTTATAGTGAATGACTTTTATATATGGATGATGTTATAGAGATGACTGACCGTATAATTAAATTTACTCGATTGACACCCTAGAGCTTTGTTATTGGTTTCCACAAGATCATTTTTATCAAGCTAGATAAAGAGTCAGATTTTATACTTTAATTGTGTAATTAGTTATTTTGCGTTACCAGATTATTAAAAGTAACTAGAAATAACTTTATATAATAAGCCGTAACTTGGATAAAATATATTTAAAAACTATTTAACCTACTATAGTATTATCCTATAAATATTTTGCAGTGTCTGGTATTAAAGTTAACTTCTTTAGATATAGCTACTAAATCAAGAGTAGAGCACGTGGGCCAATTACTGAAAAGACATGTACTTGTGTCACCACTACGCTGTACATACCAAGGCAAACTCACTCACCAGCCTGCAATGGAATATAGGAGAAATTAATACTAGAGAAACAAGTAAAGTGGCAAAGTATAAGAAATCATCCGTAAATAGGATGTAAAAAATTAATGGGATTGTCCACCTAAAGTAAAGACATGGTGTGGCAGTTCCCATGAGCAAAAAAGGAATAAGAAGTGGAAAAAAGCAGATTGCGCGTGCACTGAATTAAGCAGCATTTCTTTGGAGGCTTTGATTTGAGGCCGGGCGGCGAAGAATTTACGGATGCGGCGATATCCGGCGTAATATTGGAGGCTGAGGCTGCATTCTTTTGTCTCCTCTCCCACCCACCACTATTACTACTACTCTACTAGTACTACTATTTTTCACTTGGTTTAATTACTCACTCTACCACCATTACTGCATATGAATATGCATGTCCCTCTCTTAACAGAATGTTCGGTTCACTCATTAAATAGACATCAAACGCTCAATAATACTAGTAGTTCTTCTATTTTTTTTTAAAAAAATTAATTCTTTGCATTTGATAGTATAAGGAATTTTAAACGACTATTATAAGTTGATCTTGCTATTAGTGGCTTTAATGATTTCCTCATATTTTTAGGAAATTCATAATTCCTATAGGTTTGAAAAAATTCATTATTCTAATAGATTTGAAAAATGAAAACTAATTGCCTTTGTCGGATTGTGAAACCTTTCTCTTATAGGTTTAAAACTATTTGGGATTTATATATAGGAGTTGTAGTTGGGGATTCTATAAATTGTATTGTGCTTTTCTTCTCATTCTTAGTGAAAAACTCTCTATGCTTCTGCCCCGAGGGTTAGGCTTACCCGAACCTCGTGAAATCCTTGTATTATTTTTTCTTCTCTATTTGCTTTGTATGTAATTGTATGCTAGTTAACCCACGATTTTCTGCAATAATTGGTATCGGAGAAAGATTCGAATTTTTACATATAATCTAGGGTTAATTTGTTTTCATGATCTTCAATAAAGTATGAAGTAAAGAAATTCGATGGGAGTTCTAGTTTCAGTTTATGGAAGATTAGGATGAAATCGTCCCTGGTGTTACAAGGATTATGAAAGGCAATTAATGAGAATTTTTCGGAAGAGATGAAAGAGGTAGAGAAGGCAAGCCTGAAGGAGAAGGCTTTGAGTGCGATCTTCATGAGCGTTACAGATAGCGTTAAGTCTTCAGGAAATTGTTGAAGAAGCTTCTGCAGCAACGACATGCAAGAAGCTGGAAGATCTGTATTCTAAGAAATCGTTGACAAACTGTCTCTACCTGAAAACGTGGTTATACAATCTCCGTATGAATAAAGGTACACCTGTTAAAACTCACTTTGATGAGTTTAATTTAATTATAATGGACTTGAAGAATGTGGATATCAAAATTGAGAGTGCGGATCAGGCCTTGACTGTGTTATGTTCTTTATCGCCGTTTTATGATACTTTTGCCGATACACTACCATATGGAAAAGAGAGTATTTCACTGAAAGATGTTTGTAACGCACTAAAATATAAAGAGTTGAAAAAGAGTTTTTCAAACAGCAGACCTGAGGGCGAGGATCTTGTATAGGAAGAACACAACAAAAGAACTTTAATAGGAAAAAGTCAATCGCCAGATCGAAGTCTAGAGCATGGAAGCAGAACTTTTATGAGTGCGGGGAGCAAGGTCACTACAAGAGAGATTGTCCTGAACTGAAAGAGAAAAGAGGGAAGCAGAAAGTAGATAATTCTGCAAATATTGTTGACACTTGCGGTAATTCTGATGATAGTGACTATGTAGGGGAAGTTTGTGCTGTTAGTTTTAGTCATGGGCAGAATTTCTGGGTTCTTAATTCTGGTGCTACTTTCTACATGTGTCCACATAAAAATTAGTTTGAAACGTACAAGCAAATAAGTGGGACCGTTTACATGGGAAATGATAATCCATTACCAATAGAGGAGATTGGTAACATCAGATTGAGAATGTTCGATAAAATTATCATAAATATTGAGTGTTGGCATGTTTCTCGGATAAAGAGAAATTTGATTTTCCTTTTGACTTTGGATGATCAAGGGTATAAGTTCCACTCTGAGTATGGAATACTGAAAGTGTGTAAAGGCTCTATGGTACTCATGAAGGGTAAAATGCATTCTAAATTGTATCATCTTCAGGCCAGTATATGTAACGACCTGATCGATTATTTTATGTATTTGAGTCTCGTTTTTCCTTTTGAGGCTTCTCCTATGTGTGTTTGTGGTTTTATGACTTGAGGGCATGGTTGGTTCATTTCGAAAAAGTTTTGGAATGACTTGGATCCTTTATTCTTGGTTTAGAAGCTTAAGTTGAAAATATTGACTGTGGTTTGAATTTGTGAAAACGATCTCGGAATGACATTTTGATACCTCCAATAGATTTGTATAGTGATTTTAGATTCAAGCGTATGCCCGAATTTGAATTTGGAGGTTCTTAGGTTGACTTGGCTTATTTTGCTGAAAATTAGCAATTTGAAGGTTTAGAAATTTCTTACGTTTGACCGTAGGCTGACTTTATAGCTATCGGGTTCGGATTTTGGTTTAGAAACTTGGAATAGGTCCGTTTTATTATTTGGTACTTTTTTGCAAAATTTGGTGTCATTCCGAGTAGGTTTAGGAATCGGACGATTGGTTATTATTCTAGCGATTCTTGAGTTCATTGTGAAATTTCTTGTATTTTGATGTTCGATATTCTGGATGTTATTTTTCTATTTTGATCACGCGATCGAGTTCGTATAATATTCTTAGACTTGTGTGGATATTTGGTGTAGAGCCCAGAGGGCTCAGGTGAGTTTCAAACATGTTTCAGATTGGTTTTGGGCTAGTTCTCAGCAATTGGTGTGCTGGTGCTGCAATTATCGCAAATGCGAGCACTAGTTCGCATTTGCGATCATTACATTCGCAAAATTTGCATCACATTTGTGAAGGGGGCAGTGGGTGACAGGCTTCGCATTTGCAAAGCCAGCCTGGCAAATGCAAAGGGGATTGCGTTGGGAGCTAATCGCTTTTGCGACCAAACGACCACTTTTTGCGAGGGGGACTGCCTCCGCAAATGCGAAGTCAGGGTCGCATTTGCGACATTCTCTGGGTCTTTCAGGCAGCGCATTTGCGATGTATTTGTCGCATTTGTGAACCCCAGGTCGCATTTGCTAGACCTGCAGCTGAATAATGGGATTTAGGGACTTAGCTTCATTCATCACATTTTAGAACCCTAGACTCGGTAGGAGCTAATTATGAGGAGAGATTTTAACATACAACTATTGGGTAAGTGATTTTGATCCAATTTCAATTATATTACATGATTATTTATGAGATCTAACCTCTAATCCATGAAATTTAAAGAGAATTTTTGACTATATTTTGGAAAAATAAAAATTTGAGATTTGAGAGTCAAATTGGACTCGGATTTGAAAATAAAATACATATATGGATGGGATTATGGGTTGCCGAGATCTACCCTTGGAATCGGGTTTTGACCGGGCGGGCCTGGGTTGACTTTTATTGACTATTGAGAAATTGTGTAAAGTTGTTAACTTTAATTATCAGAATTGGTTTATCTTGCATTGTTTGATAATTTTAAGTCCCTTTTGGTTAGATTTGAGCTGTGGGGAGGTGAATTTTAAAGGAAAAGCTATTTATAAGTGTTGATTTGGCCTAATTGAGGTAAGTATCTTGCCTAACATTGTGTGAAAAACTTTCACGCATGATTTGATCTAATTGCATTATTTTAATTATGTGAAAGACGGGCACATGAGGTGACAAGTGTGTGTACATGCTTATATGTGATATTTGACCGGTTTAGACTCTTAGGTTATTTATATGCATTTAATTAAAGTTTTTATTACACAGAATATCTTTCATTATTGAGTTTATTCTTTTTGTTTCGTTGAGTTATTGTTGAAATTATTGTACACATTATTATTGAACCGTGGGCTATGTGTCGTTGTGATATTGGTATTGTTGTATTGGCAATGTTGTGGCATATGGGTACGTGTAGTGAAGGTTGATTATTGTGTTGTGATGGGATACGCATGCGGCAGCATAAAGGTGGTGATATTGATTTTCATGCGGCGAGATAAAGGAGTTTTATGCGCGTGTTGCTACTAAGGGGAATTACTTCATTTTGAAGCACACATAACAAAATAAGGGGGCTAAAGCACGTAAAGCTATTTCGGGAAAAATATTTTTAAAATTAATATAAGACTCACGCGACGTTATAAGGAACATTTGTGATTTGTGACTTGTGATTATGAGGTATGGTACCTCGGGGTAATTCTTGTTGTAAACTGTGTGTTAGAACGACTTGGTTATTTGGACAACCATTTGCTTTCCTTAATTGATTTTACTTGTATTTTAACTTTGTTTTGATTATTTTGCTGCTTTAACACATGTTTACTCCTTGTTGCCATTTATTGCTTTTACCTTCCATTATTAGCTTTACAATAATATTCTTTCAATTGTTAGCTTTATACTAATATTCCTTCCATTTTTAGCTTTATATTGATATTCTTTTCACTGTTAGCTTTATATTAATACTTTGTACAAGTTTTGTGTCTAGTGAGTGTCTTTGCTTGTACCTCTTTACTACTCCACTGAGGTTAGTCTTGATACTTACTGGGTACCGTTATGGCATACTCATATTATACTTTTGCATATATTTGTGTAGATCCAGGTACCTCGGAGCGTGCCGGACGTTAGATAGCTGTTTAAGTTGCTGAGGAGACTTCAAGGTATACATGCCATTCTGCCCGTAGGCCTCGGAGTCACCTTCTGTAATCCTTCATTAATACTGTCATTTGAATTCAAGAACAATGTTATATTTAGAGATTTGTAGTATATTTTAAGTAGAGCTTATGACTCTGTACTACCAGTTTTGGGGTTGTATAACTATTGACTAGTTTCAGTCTTATTATGCCATTTATCAGTTTAATTTAATATCTAATTGTTTATTTCTGTTAAATCTCATCTTGTGTTAGGCTTACCTAGTCTTAGAGACAAGGTGCCATCACGATCCTAAAGGTGGAATTTTGGGATCGTGACAAGTTGGTATTAGAGCTTTAGGTTCATAGGTGTTACGAGTCATAAGCAAATTTAGTAGAGTCTTGCAGATCGGTACGGAGACGTCTGTACTTATCTTTAAGAGGCTACAAAACTGCTAGTAAACTCTACTTCTTTTATTCCTCAACATGCGAATTTGTTGATTTTGGAATCTGAGCCTTTATCTCTCAATTCTCTCAAAGATGGTGAGGACACGCACTACCGGATCAGCTGAGCAGACACCTGCGCCCCCTGCTAAAGCCGCGAGAGGCCGAGGCTGAGATAAAGGTCGAGGAGGGGCATGTGCTACAGCTAGAGCACCTGCCAGAGCAATGACCAAGGAGCCACCAGTAGCTCCAGTTGGGGGGCAGGCACCCCAGGCGCCTGTTACTACCCTAAAACTCCAAGAAACTTTGATGCAATTCCTGAGCATGTTCGGTACTTTGGCTCAAGCGGGATTGATCCTAATTGCACCAGCCACTTCTCAGGCTGTGGGAGGAGTAAGACTCTCGCCGCCCATACTCCAAAGCATCGGGTCCATGTTGATCAGGTTCCGGGTGCTTTGCCAGTACACTCCGTTGTCGCGATTTAGCCTGAGGTCATGCCAGTGGCATCAGAGGAGGAGTAGAGGAGGCTTGAGGGGTTCAAGAAGTATGATCCTCCTAAGTTCAGTGGCGCAGTTTCTGAGGATTCATAGGGTTTTCTGGACCAGTGTCACCGTATTCTCCACACCATGGGCATCGCGGAGGTGAGCGGGGTCGCCTTTACTACATTTCAGTTGACGGGATCAGCATATAGATGGTGGCAGGTTTATGAGGAGGGTAGGCCAGTTGATGCAGCGCCACTCACTTGGGCTCAGTTTTCTGATATATTTTTGAGGGAGTTCATCACATAGACCCTCCGGGATGTATGGTGCATAGAGTTCGAGCAGTTGCATCGGGGACTATGACGATTTCAGAGTATTCCATGAGGTTTAGTGAGTTATCTCGCCATGCACCTGCTTTGGTTTCTACAGTCAGAGAGCAAGTCCGCAGATTTATTGAGGGGCTCAATTATGATCTTAAATTTAGTATGGCACGAGAGTTGGAGACTGATACTCCATTCCAGCAGGTTGTGGACATCATTCGGAGGTTAGAGGTATGCATGGCCAGGAGAGAGAGAATAGGGAGGCCAAGCGGCCTCGAGATTGTGGAGGATTTAGTGGTTCCCATGCTGCAGTTTCAGCTCGTCATGGCAGAGGGTATGCCAGTCGACCAGTTTATTTGGCACTTCAGGCTACTCGCAATGCACCAGCTATTTAATGACCTTATAGCACCCATTTTGCTCAACCACTTTCCAATGTACCTCCTGTACGGGGTGCCTTCAGCGGTCATTCTATCCGATCGGTTCAGACACAGTTCCAGCAGCCACGCCCTCAGAGAGGTTGTTTCAAATGTGGTGATTCCAAGCATATGGTGAGGGACTGTCCTAGACTCATGAGGGGTGTAGCTCCACAGGGTTCACATGCTATGGCTGCAGCTCTAGTTGCTACTCTATCTTCACAGTCATGTAGGGATAGAGGTCAGGCAGGTAGGGGTCATCCTAGAGGGGGAGGTGTCACGCCCCGAACTCGGGGAGCACGACCGGCACTCAACCGAGTGAACCCGGCCGAGAAAGCCTATTAGATTTCCTTCTACCCAAACTCATTCATGAATAAAGAGGAAATGCACTCCATTAATCAAACACTCAAAAGATCTCATTAACAACTCCCATTTTATTCCATTACCAGCTTCGCTCCAAAATATTACAAGTTTATAGATATAATGAAAAATATGTTTGCCAATTACCAACATTTCTAGTTCAATTTCCCACATCAAACACCACCCATAACCTGTCTACGGAGCTTCTAAGTACAATATAAGAGTAGTATGGAAGTGCTGGCAACAAGGCGCCGGTTATACCTCAAAAGACAAAGTACAACATCATACGATATCAGGCCCGGAATAGAGTAGGGCTCACCAAAACCTGCCGAATAGGGAGTAACTGCTAAAGTTGCCAGCTAATGAACCACCTGCATCTATGGAAGATGTAGCGCCCTCGACAATAGGGACGTTAGTACATATGGAATAGTACTAGTATGTAATGATAACTGTCCTATTTCAAAATAGAATGCCTATATAAGAAAGGGAAAACCATAGAAGCAACAAGTCACAATCAAAAATATCCAAATGCCCAGTTAAAACATAACAATTTTCAAAATACGAAAATAATATATATTTTTGGTTGGGAGATCATTAGCACCGATATACCACCGTGTTTTTAGCACGGAGTCCGATCACGCACGATCGGCTAGGCCATCTCCCCACGAACAATGTGGTTTGACATGTGATGTGAAAAAAAGTTGTTACCAAGAGTAGTACCACCATGTGCGTAATATGGCGTCCGATTTTCACTCGATCAGCTAGGCCACCTTCCCACATATGCCGTGTGGGTTGACTTTTCCAATTCACAACCATTATTAGTTTTATCCCAATTAATGGAAATAATATCAACTCATCAATCACATCCCAAATAAGGGGAATAATCACACTCCACTCCTACACCGACACGTGTAGTTTCGGGTATGGGCCTTATGACCCACCCTTCCTCGGTTTACTAATGATACTCACAAAATATTTTTGATTTGCACACAAGGGAAACAAAAGCAAAAATATATTTACCTTATCATCTTTCACATTTTATAAACCCCCATTATTATTTGCAACCAATCACAACAACAATACTTCCTTGGCTCTTTGGCCATCAACAAGATTCTTTATTCAAGGCACGGTGGCCGTATTTCATATTCCACGCTTTCATATCTTTCCTTTCATAGATCATCATCACAAATATCAACAATTATAATATTCCGAAAATCACAACTTTAAGTTCATTAGAAATGAAGGCTTTAAACACAATAGATTTCTTTCCAAGAAATGGAGAAAAATGATTAGCAATCGAAGCGCAAGTTAAAATCATAACCAAGTAGCACACCATTTGTTCTTGAAATACTTTTCCCCAAGAAGGACAATACACAATTTTCACTCACGAATATGTAAGGACGCAAAACACATTGAAAAATACTTGTAGAGCATAGCATCTGTTAAAACAGCCAGATATGGGCACGACTTGAGTACATAAGCTTTTAGGCAATTCTATTTTCGAAATCGTTTTAAAACAGTTGAATCAAAGCTCATTTCATAATCTTTCTCACATCATCTTCCTTCATTACCACCACTAGCCATAAGTATAACTTTCAATCTTGGCACGTTGGCCATACTCTATATCCCCAATTCACTTATTTCATTTTCAAGCATCTTTATAGATTATCAACAACAAGACATTTTCAATCATGACCTTAGGTACACATATGACCAATTAAGAGTCTTAAGCATATCGAGTTTTTCTCACACAATTTGGCATACTAGCATTCATTTGAAACACGACTTAAAGCCATAATATTTTAATATGCAATCAACACTTTGAACATATATATTTCGTCATAAGGCTCATTCGGAATAGTCAAGTTTATAAGGAATAACCCGGAACATAGGAATTAGGAACTTGAGCCAACAATACTTGAAACTTACAGGAACATTATGGATTTCGATCCTAAGAGAGTAGTTTAGCCAATATACCTTGCTTGAGCTTTTCTTAAGTTACTACAACATTCCAAAAATCCTAGCAATCCCAATCTATTTTGAGACATAACAAAATTGAACACAAATTAGGAAGATATCCATGGTCTCATCTCATTTGAACATTTTATCAAACACTAGGTGTGCAAATTTAAATACAAGGTTTTTCTACAAGATTTTCTTCGCTCCTCAGCCCAATCTTTACCCATTTGAGCTCAACAATCTTCCCACAAACCTTATTGGTACATGCATGTATAAATAATACTCTCATACCCAAGAATCATACTCTTAATCAACCATTTTCTACCCAAATTCGAAATTGAAAACTAGGGTATGGAACCTTACCTCTTAGATGAAGAACTTGTGAGATTTCCTTGTTGGATTTCAAAGCTTGGACAAGATCTTGATGAACAAATAACTTGAGCTTCTTCCTCTCTCTAGAAAACTCTCACTTCTCTCTAAAATATCAGATAATAGCCCCAAAATAAGCCCCAAATTCTATTTATCAAAATGAGGTCGGGTTATAAAAATAGGAAAATGGACCCTCCGAACTCAGGTCTGCAGTCGCACAATGGACCGCACAATAGGTATGCGGTCTGCACAATGGACCGCAAAACTGATGCCCAGAACTGGGCTACACTGGTCAGGTCTGCGACCATTTTGCGGTGTGCAGACCACTTTTGCGGTTCGCATAATGATTCTGCAGTCGCATAATTGACCGCAGAATCACATTCTTCCAACTTTTGGTAATTAGGTCATAACTTCTTGTAGGAGTGTCCAAATGACGAACGGTTTGAAGAGTTAGAAATTAGACTCAAAGATATTTCATTTGATAGGTTTTTCATCATATAACTCCTTATATATATGTAGATATACTCCTCCAAATTTTGGTATTGTGCGTACTTATTTGGAACTTTAGTCTATCATGTAATTTCCAACTTGACTTAGACTTGGGGCTCTCCTTAGACCCCACACCACTTATAATATGCCTCGTACACTTATTATCATATCCAATTGATATTTATCATATTAATAGTCCTCGTTAGCACACAAAATAATATAATTAGCGCACATCAACTTTCTTAATAGCGTTTAAGTACTTCGAAATTTTCTGGGGTGTTACAGGAGGCCATGCCTGTTTCTATGCTTTTTCTGGTAGGACTGAGGCTGTCGCATCAGATGCTATCATCATAGCTATTGTTCTGATCTGTCATAGGGATACATTAGTTTTATTTGATACGGATTCCACTTATTCTTATGTGTTATCCTATTTTGCTTCATATTTGGATACGACTCGTGATTCTTTGAGTTCCCCTATTTATGTGTCTATGCCCGTTGGGGATTCTATTATGGTAGACCGTGTCTATCGATCGTGTTTGGTCACTATCGAAAGTTATGAGACTAGGATGGACCTTTTTTTACTCAATATGGTGGACTTTGATATGATTTTGGGCATGGACTGGTTGTTACCATATAACGCTATCCTGGATTATCACGCTAATATCGTGACATTATATATGTCAGGTTTGCTGCGGCTGGAGTGGAGAGGTACATTAGATTATGTTCCTATCAGGGTGGTGTCCTTTTTGAATGCACAATAGATGGTTGAGAAGGGGTGCTTAGCATATCTAGCCTTTGCGAGGGATGTCAGTGCTGATACTCCCACCGTTAAATCAGTTTCGGTAGGGATAAATTTCCCAGATGTGTTTCAGCATACCTACCAGGCATGCCGCCTGATAGGGATATCAATTTTGGTATTGACTTGGTATCGGGCACTCAGCCCATCTCTATTCCTCCACATCGCATGGCACCAGTGGAGTTAAAGAAATTAAAGGAACAACTTCAGGAGCTGCTTGATAAGGGTATCATCCGACCGAGTGTCTCACCTTGGGGTGATCCAATTCTATTTGTGAAAAAAAGGACGGCTCTATGAGGATGTGTATTAACTACAGGCAGCTGAACAAAGTTACAGTCAAGAACAAGTATCCACTACTGCATATTGATGACTTGCCTAATCAATTTCAGGGTGCTCGAGTATTTTCGAAGATTGACTTGAGGTCAGGGTACCACCAGTTGAAGATCCGGGATTCAGTTATTTTAAAGAAGGCTTTCAGGACTCACTATGGTCACTTTAAGTTTTTGGTGATGTCATTTGGGCTAACCAATGCCCCAACAGCATTTATGCATTTGATGAATAGTGTATTCCAGCCGTATCTTGATTTTTTCGTCATCATGTTCATTGACTACATATTGGTGTATTCTCACAGCTGGGAGGATCATGAGTAGCACTTGAGGATCGTGCTCCAGACCTTGAGAGAGAAGAAGCTATATGCTAAATTCTCCAAGTGTGAATTTTGGCTTGATTCAATCGCGTTTTTGGGCCATGTGGTGTCTAGTGAGGGGATTAAGGTGGATCCGAAGAAGGTGGAGGCAGTTAAGAGTGGGCCGATACCGTCTTCTGCTACTGAGATCTGGAGTTTTCTAGGCTTGGCCAGGTATTATCGCTATTTTGTGGAGGGGTTTTCATCCATCACAACTCCTTTGACCATATTGACTCAAAAGGGTACCCCATTCACGTAGTCTGATGAGTGTGTGGAGAGCTTTTAGAAGCTCAAGACTGCCTTGACTACAACTCTAGTTCTGGTTTTACCTTCAGCATCAGGTTCTTATACAGTTTATTGTGATGCTTTGCAGATTGGCATTGGGTGCGTATTGATGCATGGCGGTAAAGTGATTGCTTATGCTTCGCGACACTTGAATCCCCATGAGAATAACTACCCAGTACATTATTTAGAGTTGGCAGCCATTATTCACGTGCTGAAGATTTGGAGGCACTATCTCTACGTCATGTCTTGTGAGGTATTCATAGATCACATGAGTCTACAACACATATTAAAGCAAACGGATCTAAACTTGAGGTAGCGGAGGTGGTTAGATCTACTCAAGGACTATGATATCACCATTCTTTATCATCCCGAAAAGGCCAATATGGTGGCCGATGATTTGAGTAAGAAGGCTGAGAGCATAAGGAGTTTTGCTTATATTCTAGTTGGGGAGAGACCGTTAGTTTTGGATGTTTAGGCATTGGCCAACATGTTCATTTTTGGATGTTTCGGAGCCTAGTCGAGTTCTTGCTTGTGTGGTTTCACGGTCTTCTTTATTTGAGTGCATCAAGGTGCGTTAGTATGATGATTCCCACTTACTTGTCCTTAAGGACAAGGTGTATCACAGTGAGGCCAAGGAGGTTTCTATTGGAGATGATAGGGTGGTGTGGATCCATGGACGGATTTGTGTGCCCAATATGGATGGGTTGCATGAGTTGATTCTTGAGGAGGCCCACAGTTTACGGTATTCCATTCATCCAGGTGCCGCAAAGATATACTAGGACTTGAGGCAGCACTACTAGTGGAGAAGAATGAAGAAAGATATAGCGGAGTATGTGACTCAGTGTTTAAATTGTTAGCAGTTGAAGTACGAGCACCAGAGACAAAGCAGTTTGCTTCAGAGTCTTGATATCCCAGAGTGGAAGTGGGAGCATATCACCATGGATTTTGTAGTTGGACTTCCACGAACCTTGAGGAAATTCGATGCAGTGTGGGCCATTGTGGATAGGCTAACCAAGTATGCGCACTTCATTCTAGTCATGACTACTCACTCTTCAGAGCAGCTAGCTCGGATTTATATTCGTGAGATTGTCCGTCTTCATGGTGTGCTAGTGTCTATTATCTCCAATCGAGGCACGTAGTTCACATCATATTTTTGGAGGGCTGTGCAGCATGAGTTAGGTACACAGGTTGAGCTGAGCATGATATTTCATCCCCAGATAGATGGGTAGTACGAGCGCACTATTCAACCTATGTTATTGATTTCGGGAGTTCATGGGATCAGTTTCTACCGGTTGTTGAGTTTGCCTATAACAACAACTATCATTTGAGCATCCAGATGGCCCCTTACAAGGTCTTATATGGGAGGTGATTTCGTTCTCAGGTTGGATGGTTTTAGCCTAGGAAGGCTAGGTTGGTGGGCACTAATTTAGTTCAGGATATTTTGGGAAAGGTGAAGTTGATTCAGGATCGGCTTAATACAGCGTAGTCCAGATAGAAGAGTTATGCTGATCGGAGGGCTCGTGATGTGGCATTCATGGTGAGAGAGAGGTTTATACTCAGAGTTTCACCCATGAAGGGTGTGATGAGGTTCGAGAATAAGGTCAAGTTGAGCCCTAGGTATATTAGTCCTTTTGAGATCCTTGAGAGAGTGGGTGAGGTGGCCTATGGTCTTGCATTGCCACCCGGCTTATCGGAAGTTCACATGGTGTTCCATGTTTCCATGCTTCGGAAGTATTATGGTAATCCGTCTCATGTGTCAGATTTTAGCTCAGTCCAATTGGACAAGGATTTGACTTATGTTGAGGAGCCAGTGGCAATATTGGATAGGCACATCCAGAAGTTGAGGTCAAAGAACATTGCGTCAGTGAAGGTTCAATGAAGAGGTCAACCGGTCGAGGAGGCGACTTGGGAGGCCGAGCATGACATGCGGAGCAATTATTCTCATCTTTTTGGCACTTCAGGTATGTCTTTATACTCGTTCGAGGACGAACGTTTGTTATAAGGGAGGCGAATGTAACGATCTGACCGGTCATTTTGTGTATTTGAGCTCTGTTTTCCCTTTGAGGCTTCCCTATGTCTGTTTATAGTTTTATGACTTGCGGGGATGGTTGGTTTCATTTCGGAGAAGTTTTGGAATGATTTGGATCCTTTGGTTCTTGGTTTAGAAGCTTAGGTTGAAAATATTGACCGAGCTTTGACTTTTGCGAAAACAACCCCGGAACAATATTTTGTTAGCTCCAATAAGTTCGTATAGTGATTTTGAACCTAGGAGTATACCCTGATTTGAATTTGGAGGTTCCCAAGTTGATTTGGCTTGTTTTATCGAATGTTGGCAATTTGAAGGTTTAGAAATTTTTTAAGTCTGACCGTAGGTTGAATTTATGGCTATCAGGTTCGGATTTTTATTTCGGGACTTGGAATAGGTTCGATTTATTATATAGAACTTGTCATCAAATTTTGGTGTCATTCCGAGTTGGTTTAAAGGGAATCGGATGCTTGGTTGTGATTCTAGCGATTCTTGAGTTCATTGTAAAATTTCATATATTTTGATGTCCGATTCATTGTTTCAGATGCTATTTTAGTGTTTGATCGCGCGACCCAGTTTGTATGATATTTTTAAACTTGTGTGAATATTTGGTTTAGAGCCCCCAGGGCTCAGGTGAGTTTTAGACATGTTTTAGATTGGTTTTGAGTTGGTTTCTCAGCAATTGGTGTGTTGGTGCTACAATTATTGCAAATGCGAGAACCAGTTCGCATTTGCGATCGTCACATTTACGAAATTTGCATCGATTTGCGAAGGGGGCTATGTGTCATGCCCCAACCTTGGGAAGCGCGACCTGCGCTCAACCGAGTGAACCCGGTCAAGCAAGCGTATTAGATACTTTCTACCCAACTCACCCATGGTCAAGAGAAGACATGATTTCATTAAATAGACAATAGGAAGATCATATATACAATACTAAATCTTCTCATTGGTTACATCATTTTAAAGTCCAAGAATACACACATTCTTATGATTCGAGTAAAACAAGAGATCAAAACACAACATAATCAGTTTGACTTTTCTAGCACCCATGTACAACCCACATAGTGTCTACAGAGCCTCTAAAAGATACAAAAGAGTGTTATGATAGTGCCGGTAGCAAGGCCCCAGCTATACCTCAAAACGTGATAATAATATGAACAAAAGATACAATACATGACCCCGGGATGAAGTGGGGCTCACCAAGTCTGTTGGAAAGAGGATGTACCACTATCGCTGATCAACACTGCCTGCTATGGAACCACTTGTATCCATTTAAAGATGCAGCGCCCCCGGGCAAAAGGGACGTTAGTACTGTCGAATAGTACTAGTGTATAAAACTAAACACCATCTCAATAGAATGAATAATAATACAAGGGGAAAACAGTCATGAGTTCAATAAGAGATTCAAATAATACTAAAATATCAAGTAAGGATCACATAAGTTCTCAAGTCAATTTCCATGTTATTAGGTTGGGTGATCTTTAAAGCCGATATACCATAATTCACAATACCACCGTATTCTTATACGGAGTCCGATCACGACCCGATCGGCTAGGTCATCTCATTTGAGACATCAACCATAACCACAATTTCAATTATCATTTCCAGCACAGTCACCACCATGTGTGCGGCATGACGTCTAATCACGGTCCGATCGTCTAGGCCGTCTCATCCGAGACATTATCTTTTCAATCAATCATCTCACTTCATACTTATTTCACATATTTTTAATTCATTGGCACAAATGGCCTCAATTAGAAAGTCATTCTTTGCACTTAGCCATATTTCATAATTCCAGTTTCCCCTTTTCACATTCAAACATCATTATCATCATTAACAACAATAAGGCCTACCATTTAAAGTATTAGTACACATATGAGCAATTTAGAAATCCTAAGCACATAAAGGCTTTTCATACAATTTGACATAACAATCTTTATTCGATCTTGACATGAAGTCTTAACATTTCTAACACATATTCCACATTTTGAATACATCCTTAATGACAAAATGACAAGATAAAGCATTTAGAATAAATATTGAACATACATCCTTCAATACAAACACATTAGGAATAGCCAATTCTATAATGATCAATTTGGGACTTATACCAATTACATGAACACCGTGGGATTCGATTCTAAGAAGAAGGGGGTTTAACCAACATACCTCAATTGAGCTTCCTTAAACTTTTAAAACGTTCCGGAATTCTTAGCAGCTTCAATCTATTTTAGAAATATAACAAGATGAACCAAAATTAGGAAGATGATTATGATTCTAGCTCATTTGAGCTTATTATCAAGCACTAGGTGTGCATTAGTGTTTTAAGGCCCTTTTGTGAAAGATTCCATTATTCCGCAACCCATTCTCTACCTTTTTAGCTCACAACCTTCTTACACCCTTTGATAGCATATGCATGCAATATGAATCACTCCCATGCCCAAAAATTATCTTAATAATTATCCAATTCTAGACAAAATTCGAAATTGAGGGTTAGAGTGTAGAATCTTACCTTTAGGATGAAGACCTGGTGAGTTTTCCTTGTTAATCTTCAAAGATTTGAGCAAGAATTGAAGGACAATTTGTTGAAGATCACTCTCTCACTCTAGGGCACTCTCTCACTCTCAAAATGCCAGATTTTAGCTCAAAAATGGGATAAAACGTCTAATTAATGAAGTAGGGTCGGGTTATAAAAATCCAAAAATGAAGCTCCGGAAAAGGATATGCGGTCGCATATGGGACCGCAGAATAAATATGCGGCCCACATATCGGCCGCATAATTTGGTTCCAAAAATCTCGAAAATATCTACCTGGGTCCGCGGTGGTTATGCAGCCCGCAGACCTATTCTGCTGTCGCATAATGTGCCGCAGAACTTCCCTCCACAAAATTCCTAAGGCTGATTATGCGATCAAAGTGTGGCCCGCGAAATGGTTATGCGGTCGCATAATTGGCCGCGAAGTTGACATCAAAATGGCCCAAGTAGCGGCTTCACTCTGCGGCCATTCTGCGACCCGCAGAGTGATTATGCGGCCCCATAATGGGCCGCAGAAATGCCTATTTCTACAAAATATTTTCCTTCAACTCCCCAGCGCACTGTTCAATCCAAAAATTCCGAACCGCGATGAGCTAAGAATTTTTGCTATTATTAACCTCTACGCCTACCCCGACATCACAGAACCCCGATTTTTAGAAAATTTTTTACGGGGCCTTACACTATGAGTGGTAGGCTTCGCATTTGTGAAGCAATCCTCGCAAATGTGAAGCCTGGGTTGCATTTGCGATGTGTCAGTCACATTTGTGGGGTTCGCATTCGCCAACCCCAGGTCGCATTTTCGAGACCTATAGGTGAACAAAATAATGGGATTTAGGGACTTACCTTCATTTATTACATTTTAGAACCCTAGACTTGGTAGGAGGCAATTTTGAGGAGGGATTTTAACATACAACTATTGGGTAAGTGATTTTGATCCAATTTCAATTATATTACATGATTATTTATGATATCTAACCTCTAACACATGGAATTTGAAGATAAGTTTTGGGAAATTTTGACTATGTTTTGGAAAAATAAAAATTTGAAATTTGAGAGTCGAATTGGACTCGGATTTGATAACAAAACACATATATGGACTGTGAGGTTATGGGTAGTCGAGATCTACCCTTGGACTCGGGTATTGACCGAGCGGGCTCGATATTGACTTTTGAGAAATTGTGTAAAGATCTTAACTTTAATTACCATAACTAGTTTCTCTTGCATTGTTTGATGATTTTACGTCTTTTTTGTTAGATTTGAGCCGTGCGGAGGCGAATTTTAAAGGAAAAACTATCTTTGAGTGTTAATTTGACATAATTGAGGTAATTATCTTGCCTAACTTTGTGTGAGGGAACTTTCCCGTAGGATTTGGTCTAATTGCATTATTTGAATTATGTGAAAGATGGGCAAGGTGACGAGTGTGTGCACGGGCTTATATGTATTATTTGACCGGTTTAGACTCTTAGGTTATTATATGCATTTAATTGAAGTTATTATTACACGAAATATCTTTCATTGTTGAGATTATTCTTTCCCGTTTCATTGAGTTGTTGTTGAAGTGCTTGCACACATTGTTGTTGAGCCGTGAGCTATGTATTGTTTTGATATTGGTATTGTCGTTTTGGCAATGTTGTGGCATATAGGCGCGTGTGGTGCAAGTTGATTATTGTGTTGTGATGAGACGCGCATACGGCGGGATAAGGGTGGTGATATTGATGTGCATGCGGCTAGATAAGGGCTAGTAAGGATATTTACTTCATTTTGAAGTACACGCGGCGAGATAAGGGGGCTAAAGCGCATGACGCTATTTCGAAAAAAATATTTTTAAAATAAATATAAGGCGCACGCAGCGTTATAAGGAAGATTTGTGAATTGTGCTTGTGATTATGAGGTGTGATACCTCAGGGTAATTCTTGTTGTAAATCTTGTGTTAGAACGTCTTGGTTATTTGTACTGTCATTTGCTTTCCTTAATTTATTTCACTTGTATTTTATATTTTTTCTGATTATTTTGCTGTTTTAACACATGTTTACTCCTTGTTGCCATTTATTGCTTTTACCTTCCGTTGTAAGCATTATATTAATAATCTCTCTATTGTTAGCTTTATACTAATATTCCTTCCATTATTAGCTTATATTGATATTCTTTTCACTGTTAGCTTTATATTAATACTTTGCAGAGGTTTTGTGTCTAGTGAGTATCCCAACTTGTACCTTTTTACTACTCCATCGAGGTTAGTCTTGATACTTACTGGGTACCATTATAGTGTACTCATTCTTCACTTCTGCACATTTGTGAGCAGATCCAGGTACCTCGGAGAATGCCGGACGTTAGATAGATGTTTTGGTTTCTAAGGAGACTTCAAGATATAACTGGTATCCTGCTCACATGCCTCGGAGTCACCTTCTGTTATCCTTCATAAATACTGTCATTTGAATTCTAGAACAATGTTGTATTTAGAGATTTGTAGTGTATTTTCAGTAGAGCTTATGACTCTGTACTACCGGTTTTAGGTTATATAACTGTTGAGCAGTTTCAATATTATTATGCCATTTATCAGTTTAATTTAATAGCTAGTTGTTTATTTATGTTAAATCCCATCTTGTGTTAGGCCTACCTAGTCTTAGAGACTAGGTGCAATCACGATCCTAAAGGTGAAATTTTGGGATCGTGACAGTGTAGTTGAAGGGGAAGTTAACGTAGATTCTGAAAAAAGGAATCTGAATTAGTCTCAGTTGCGGCACTTACGATTTTGTTATATATGAGTGACATGGGATTACTTTTATTGAGCAAGCAGAATTTGTCGGATAGGTACAAAAAAGTTTTTAAATTTTTGTGAGCATTGTGTGTTTGATAAATAAACAAGGATAAAATTCAGCAAGAAGGCAAAACACAAGACTAGAGACAAGTTATATTATATGCATTCAGACTTGTGGGGTCCAAACAGAGTTCCCTCCAAGAATGGTGCCAGGTCTTTTATGATTTTGATTAATGATTACTCAAGGATGGTGTGGGTGTATTTTCTGAAAACAAAAGAAAAGGCATTTTCCACATTTGTTAAATGGAAAATGATGGTTGAGAGGCAGACGGAATGAAAGTAATGCGTCTTCGGGCTGATAATAGCTTGAAATTTTGGAATTCTGAGTTCAATAATTTCTACAGCAGAGAGGGTATAGTGAGACACCGCACTTATGTCGGAACACCACAACAGAATGATATTGCAGAATGTATGAATAGAACACTTTGTGATAGGTACGAAGTATGTTTTCACACTCATGTATTAGCAAGGATTTTTGGGCTGAAATAATCAATACAACTAACTATTTGGTCAACGGATCTTCTTCCATAGCTATTGATTTTAAAACTCCTTTTTGGTATGGTTCGGTTTGCCTGCTGATTATTCAAATTTGAGGATATTTGGTTGTCCTACTTATGCTCATGTGAGAGATGAAAAACTTGAGCCGAGGGCAAAGAAGTAGTTATTTCTAGGGTATGCAACATGAGTGAAATGTTATAAGTTGTGGTACATAAATCAAAAGACTCCAGAGTTAATTATCAATATGGATGTGACATTCAATGAATCTGTCTCACTAGACAGTTAGAGGGAGAAGGCAACAACAGAAACATATCGTGGTGTCAGTGACCGCATAGAGCTAGAAATTGAATCTCCACTAGTTCAGCCAGAGTTCTAAAGTAGAGAAAGTGGAGGAGGTATAAAATAGTGATCAAATTGATAATTTTGATACGCCTACACAACAATAACCATATAGCATTGCAACAGACAGAGAGAAGAGAGAGATCAAATTGACCACAAAGGTTTGCAAACGTAGCTGATGGTAATCTTCTTAGATATACAAATTTTGTAGAATTTACTTTGTTAGTTGAAGAGAGTATTGACGTGCTTGAGCCTAATAGCTATAAAAAGCTATTTCTAGTCAAGAACAAGGTCAATAGGTTGGTGTTACTGGTGAAGAGATTGAGTTTGTTCATAAGAACCAGACATGGAGGCTTGTTCCATTGCTGGAGAGACAGAAGGTACTAGACTGCAAATGGATTTTCAAAAGAAATAAGGGCAATCCTGGGGTTGAAGCATCAAGGTACAAGGCAAGATTAGCAGTTAAAGGTTTTACGTAAAGGGTGGGGATAAATTACAATGAAGTATTTTCTCCAGTAGTAAAGCATAGCTCTATCAGGGTCTTACTGGCTTTGATGTCTCTTCATGACTTAGACCCAGAGCAGTTAGATGTGTAAATTACATTCTTGCATGGTGAGTTAGATGAGCATATTTATATGAGTCAACCTAAAGGATTCATTACTCTAAATAAGAAAAATCATATTTTCTTGCTTAAGAAATCTTTATATGGTTAAAATAGTAGCCTAGGTAGTGGTATAAAAGATTTGATACAATATGATTCAAAATGCTTTTTCTCGAAGTGCATATGATAGTTGTGTGTATTACAAGAAGCCTGAAGATGGTTCTTGTTTATATTTATTGTTATATGTAGATGTATGTTTATTGCTGCTAAAAACATGTCACATATTATCCGATTGAAGAAGCAGCTAGGTGAGGAGTTTGAGATGATGATTTGGGTGCAGCAAAGAAAATATTGGGGATGGAGATTACTCGAGATAGAAGGGTTGGAGAGATGATGCTGTCTCAACGTACCTATATTGAGAAGGTCCTCAAGAAGTTTAATATGACAGTGCTAAATATGTGTCTATTCCTTTTGCTTCCCATTTCAAGTTGTCTGCAGACATGTCACCAAAAACAGACGAGGAGATGGAGCATATGTCTAGTGTTCCATATTCGAGTGTTGTAGGTAGCATTATGTATACTATGGTTTGCACTCGCTCTGACATTTCACATGCTGTTATTGGCAGGCGGTGAAGTGAATCTTGAGATACTTGAAGGGTACTGTAGATGTAGGTTTGACTTTTTACAAAGACTAGTGGAGTGAATCCCTAGTTGGCTATGTCGATTCCGATTATGCAGGGGACTTGGATAAGAGACAATCTCTAACACGTTATATTTTTACTCTTTCTGGTAGTGTCATCAGTTGGAAGACGACTTTGCAGTCTGTTGCTGCTTTGCCTACCACAGCGTCCGAGTATATGACAATTATGGAAGTAGTGAAAGTGGCTATTTGGCTACAAGTCTTTGTAAGTGATCTTGGACTAGCTCAGAAGAAGATAGCAATATTTTGTGACAGTCACATTGCCATTCATCTTACTAAGAATCAGATGTTTTATGAGCGCACGAAGCATATTGAAGTCAGACATCACTTTATTCGAGACATTATATCAAAAGGGGTTGTTTATATGGAGAAAGTGTCTACGCATGATAATCCAGCTGATATGATAACTAAGGCAGTCTCGGCCAACAAGTTTAGGCATTGCCTAGACTTGATTGGTGTGTGCAGTACTTAGTAGAGTCCTCGCAAGGACTGAGGGCAAGGTAGAGAGGCGTTGTTCCTATTGATGAAGAGAATTCAAGCCAAAGTGAAATTTGTTATTTGTGACTTGAATAATTCTTTTGTATTTTTAGGAAACCTATAATGCCTAAAAATTTTGGAAAATTCATTGTTCTAATAGATTTGGAAAAGAAAAACTTATTGTCCTTATCGGATTGAAAAACCTTTCTCTTATAGGTTTGAAACTATTTGAGATCCTTTATATAGGGATTGTAGTTGAGAATTCTATCGATTGTATTATGTTTTTCTTCGCATTCTTAGTAGAAAACTCTTTTTGCTTCTTCCCCGAGGATTAGATTTAGCCGAACCTCATTTTATCCTTGTTAATTTTTCTTCTCTTTTTACTTTGTGTGTGATTGAGTTAACCCATAATTTTAGGTAGCAGATCTATTCCATCAGAATATTATCTCCTTTTCTAAGGTACTATCTCATTTTTATTTGAATATTTACACTTCGTGTTTTTCTCAACATTGTTTCCACACCAGGGCAGAACCTATTGTGGAGGAATTATTTAGGGGCATAATCATATCGAAAGAGTGCTGTGTAAAATATAATTCAAAATTTTGGGCGTCTCTTACATCACAGGGGAGAGGGTTCCTAAATTAAAATCTATTTCAATTAACTCTTTCACCGTACATAACTTTTGTGTTTGGGCTTCTGAAATGGAGTTGCTGCTAGATCAACCCAAATAACGATCGTATGGTGTAGATACAATCCCGAGCCATGATGGGTTTTATGCCAAATATACTCAAAGCAATTTCAATTTTGAAAGAAGGCATGGTTACCGTTTGGCATCCAAGAGAGATAGGGAGATCGAAAAATCTACTTATGTATAACTAGAAACTAGAAAAGATATAGGAGAAATTGGTTAACTTCAAACTAAATCTTGCAAAAAAAAAAAATGAAAAAAGGTAGTAGTAATTTTTTTAACTAAACCTTAATAAATAAGGTCAAACTTCGTTTTCGTTTCAAACGAAGTTATTCAGAAAAAATCATTTTAAAAAAAATCTTTGGTTCGCTTTTTGGATATTATTCGTCTGTCACATTTCTATTCTAATAACTAGACAAATAGATCTTAAGAGGACTGAAAACACCACCTCGACCAAAAGACCGCCTTGAATCAAAATGAGCATATAAAACGAAGAAACATATTATATTGCCAATCAAAATAAGCTTAGTATTCTAAGATTGACCTATGAAAACAAACGAGTCGTGCTACTCTTAGAAGCAGGATGTAGAAATGTTTTTTAAAATTAGAAGGAAAAACAAGATCATTGGCTAGTTTATTGTAGCAGGACTTACATATTAGTGAAGACAAGGCCCAAGTTTTCCTGTTTGAATGGCTCTCCTAAATGAACATCAAGCGATATGTTTGCCACTTTTACATTTGTAACGACCCGACTGGGTGTTTTGGGTATTACACCTCCGTTCCCCTATTTGTTGCTCTATTTATACTTTATAGTTGTATTATGACCTATCAGATTAGTTGGTTCTGGTCCGGAAAGATTTCGGAATGAATTGAGACACTTAGTCTCATAATGGAAAGCTTAAGTTGAAAAAGTCGATCAGATGTCGACTTATGTGCAAACAATCTCGGATTTGAATTCTGATGATTCCAATAGCTCCGTATGGTAATTTTGGATTTAGGAGCATGTCCGAAAAATTATTTGGAGGTCCGTAGTGGAATTAGGCTTGAAATGTCGAAAGTTGAATTTTTTGGGAAGTTTGACCGTGGGGTTGACTTTTTGATATCGGGGTTGGAATCCAATTCTGAAAATTGAAATACCTCTGTTATATCATTTATAACTTGTGTGAAAAATTTGAGGTCAATCGGACATGATTTGATAGGTTTCGGCGTCATTTGTAGAATTTAGAAATTGCAAAGTTCATTAGACTTGAATCCGTGTGCAATTTGTGGTTTTAGCGTTGTTGGATGTAATTTGAGGTTTCAACTAAGTTTGTATGAGGTTTTAGGACTTGTTGGTGTATTTAGTTGAGATCCCGGGGGCCTCGGGTGAGTTTCGGATGTTTAACGGATCGAAATTTGGACTTAGTAAACTACTGAAAATGCTGGTTTTCTGTCACTGGTTTCCTTCTATGCAATCGCGTGAGAAGGTCCGCAATCGCATAGGCTTGTTTGGGAAGAGGCGAGATTTGTTCTATGCGATCGCGTGAAGGCACTCGCGATCGTGTAGGCTTGTTGAGGCAGTGTTGATTTTTGTTCTTTGCGATCGCGTGAGGTCAACCGCGATCGCGTAGGTTGGGCCAGTCTGTGCTACGCGAACGCGTGGGAAGCGCCGCGTTTGCATAGGGAAACTTGAGAGGAATATGGGCCACGCGTTTGCTCTATGCGATCGCGTGAAGAGGGCTGCGATCGCGTAGAGCTGGGATCCTGTGCATCACGATCGCGTGAAGGACACCGCGACCGCATGGGGTTTTTCTGGGCAGTGAAAAATTGTGCTTCGCGATCGCATAGAGCAAATGACTGAGCAGAGAGTTTAAGTTCTAAAAACATTTTCCATTTTTTCCGATTTGGAGCTCGGATTGAAGCGATATTTGGGAGATTTTTAAAGAAAATAACGGGGTACGTGTTCTTAACTCAATATTGGTTAAATTACCCGAATCCAGGGTTATTTTTAACATTTAATAGGTGAATTAAGTTGGAAAATTTAGAAAACCCTCTTGGTTTAAATTGAAGATTTGAGGGTCGAGTTGAGGGCGGATTTTGGTAAAATCGGTATGGGTAGACTCGTGGTTGAATGGGCTTTCGGATTTTGTGTCGGGTTTCGAGACGTAGGCCCCACAAGCGAGTTTTGAGCTAAATTTAGAATTTTATTGGAAAATTAGTATTTTCTTATGAAATTAATTCCAATAAATTTTATTAACAGAATCGAATTATTCGTGGCTAGATTCGAGGCGTTTGGAGACCAATTCACGAGGCAAGGGCCTAGCGGAGTAAAGAATTATACGGTTTGAGGTAAGTAACACTTCTAAACTTGGTTCTAAGGGTATGAATCCTCGAATTGGTATTATACAAACTATTTGGAGGTGACGCACACGATACTTGATGAGTGTGTGGATGTGTACCATAGAAATTGTGACTTGAATAAATCCTGTGAAGTTGTAAAAATTAAAAAATCATGTTATTATTTGAACATTTCCCACGTGTTAAAGAAATTGAGTTGAGGCTTTTATTAAAGATTATGTTTAGGCTACGTGCCAATATTTTTGGGACCCATGGGGTAGTGTTGCTATTGAATTAATTGTTTAAAAAAAATATACATTTCACACTCAGTCATATTCGTTCATTGTGAGGATATTTATGGGATCAAGCTGCGCGCCGCAGCAGGCCATATTGGCTTTATATATGTTATCATTAAATGGATTGGGGTTGCCCGCCTTCAGCAAGCCATAATGGCTTTATACATTATTATTATATGGATCGAGGCTGCCCGCCTGCAGCAGGCCTTATAGGATTTACTATTTTATGGATCGGGGCTGCCCGCCTGCAGTAGGCCATAAAGGCTTTATATCACGCTTGGGCTGAAGGAGCCCCTCCGGAGTTTGTACACATCCCCAGTGAGCGTAGATGATTATATATATTCGGGATGGATTTTTTCAGGGCATGGACTTGCCTTATTTATATTATGGCGAATTTACTTGGACATGGATCTTGTCCGTATCAATTATATTTGGGGATAAAATTTCCAGGGCTGGATTGGCCTTATGCTGTACCGAGTGACTGACTGTTAGTCGATGTGTATATATATACGGGATGGAATATCCTTGAGCCGGATTGGCCATAGACAGTACAGAGTGACCGAATGATTTGTGACCAATAATACATGAGGTCTTTCCATTGAGACGTCATATTTCTCATATCATACAGTATTGATCTGTTTTACTTGTACTGAGTTTAACTGTTGAACTGGAAAGCATGCCTATATTTCTGTACCATTATTTATACTAGACTGTACCTGCGGAGCTCGTCACTACTTTCAGCCTAGAGGTTAGTTTTGTTACTTATTGAGTTGGTTGTACTCATACTACACTCTGCACCTTGTGTGCGGATCCAGGTGCTTCCGGACACGGCGGCTGTTAGACCTCAGTGTGTTACCAGTTGGACACTATCAAGGTAGCTGCCTAGCGTCCGTTGACCTTGTCTCTCTTTCCTTCAGTTATTGTATTGTTTTATACTTTCAGACAGTGGTTTTTATCAGTCAGATATTGTATTCATATTAGATGCTCATGTACTCCGTGACACCGGATTTTGGGAGTGTTATATTTGTATTTGTGAGATTTCTTCCGCGGAATTTAATTATTTTGTTTTCAAATTTAAAAGATATGGTGGTTTATTAAGATTGTGGGCTTGCCTAGTATTGAGATAGGCGCCATCACGACTGGTGAGACTTTGGGTCGTGACAACTCTGACTTGGTAACTTACTCTAAATGAACATCTCCTGAATGGTCATTTGTTCATCGCGTTCGCGATAATAAGCTCGCATTCACGATAATAAGCTCGCGTTCATGAAGCTTTGAGAGGCTAAGGTCACGCTGTAACACCCGAAAATTTTTGAAGTATTTAAGTGTAAAACCCCGTAAATTTTGCAAGTTAATTCAAGGTTTCGTGGTGCCAGAGTAGGCTTACGTGTTTGAGGATGGTATAATATCTTCGCGGCGAGCTTGCGAGCCACGGTTGAGACTTTTTTGGTTGAACAATGCACCGAAAAGTAAAGGAAAATTTTTGGCAAAAAAATGTATTTCTGCGGTCCATTATGCGACCGCAGAACCACTCTGCGGGCCGCATAATGACCGCAGAAGTGAGCAGGAGAAGGGCCAGTCTGGGGGCAATTATGCGGTCGACTATGCGACCGCATAGTGACCGCATACACGGACAAATTTTTGATCGTTTTGGTCTGTAATTATGTGACCGATATGCGGTCCGCATATCCATTATGCGGTCGCATATGCGACCGTAGAACCTGTTCCGGAGCTCCATTTTTGGATTCTTACAACCCGAACCTACTTCATTAAATACACGCAAAGGGTCATTTTTGAGCAAAAATTCTGGTGTTTTAGAGAGAAGGGGGAGTGTTTTAGAGAGTGAGGAAACCCTAGGCTAATTATTCATCAAGTCTTGATCAAATCTTGGGAAGATTAACAAGGAAAACCCACAAGTTCTTCATCTAAGAGGAAAGGTTCCATACCCTAGTTTTTAATTTTGAATTTGGATAGAAGATGGTTGATTAGGAGTATGATTCATGGGTATGAGATTATTATTTATACATGCATGTACCAATAAGAATTGTGGGAAGATTGTTGAGCTGAAACAAGTAAGGATTGGGTTGTGGAGTGAAGGAAATCTTGTAGAAGAACCTTGTGGTTAAATTTGCACACCTAGTGTCTGATAAAATGCTCAAATGAGCTGGGACCATGAATATCTTCCTAATTATGGTTCAATTTTGTTATGTCTCAAAATAGATCGGGATTGCTAAGAATTCCGAATCATTCTAGGGTTAAGGAAGCTCGATTGAGGTATGTTGGCTAAACTTTCTCTCTTGGAATTGAATTCCATAATGTTTCCGTAAGTTTCAAAGTATGGGTTGCGTATTAAAAGGTTATGGCTTTGAGTCGTGTTTCAATGAAAGATAGTATGCCAAATTGTGTGAGAAAATCTCAATATTCTTAAGACTCTTAATTGCTCATATGTGTACCTAAAGTCTTGATTTGGAAATGTCTTATTGTTGATAATCTATAAAGATGGTTGGAAGTGAAATAAGTTAATTGGGGATATAGAGTGTGGCCAACGTGCCAAGAATTTAAGTTATGATTGTGTCTAGTAGTGCAAATGATTTGAGAAGATGCGATAAAGAATATGAAATGAGCCTCGACTCAATTGTTTAAAAATGACTTCGAAGATAGAATTACCTAAAAGCTTTTGTACTCAATTCATGCCCATTAGTAGTTACTTTAACTAATGCTTTGCTTTATAAATATATCTAGTGTGATTCGAGTTTTATATACTCATGTGTTGAACTGGTACATTGTCATTTTTAGGGAAGAGTATTGTAAGAATAAATGGTGTATTGATTGTTTATGATTTTTATGTGTGTTTCTATTGTTGGATGGTATGCCTCATTCTGGGAAGAAACCATTTGTGTTTGAAGTTTTCATTTCAAATGTATCAAGTATATGATTTCTGAAATATCCTATATATTGATACTTGATGGTGATCTTTGAAATTAAAAGAGGTGAAAGTGTGGAATATGAAATACGGCCATCGTGCCAGGAATAAAGAATCTTGTGAATAGCCTAATGAGCCAAGGAAATATTGTCGTTGTGAATGACTGGGAATACTAATGAGAATTTATACAATGTAAAAGATGTTGAGGTGAGTACAATTGTATTTATGATATTTCTGTTTGCAAATCAAATCAAAAATATTTTTGGGAGTATCATTAGCAAAATTGAGGAAGGGTGGGTCATAAAGCCCACACCTGAAACTACACGTGCCGGTGTAGGGGTGCATCATGATTATTCCCCTTATTTGGGATGAAATTGGAACCTTTGGGAAATTGTGATATTATTCCCCTTAATTAGGAGGAAACTGGAACCTTTGTGGATTGGAAAAGTCAACTCGTACGGCATATGTGGGAAGGCAGCCTAGCTGATCGGGTGGAGATCAAACGCCATATTGCGCATATGGTGGTACTACTCTTGGTAACAACTTTCTTTCGCATCACATGTCAAACCACATTATTCGTGGGGAGATGGAGATCGGACTCCGTGCTAACAAAGACGGTGGTATATCGGTTCTAATGATCTCCCAACCAAAATTATATATGAAGTTCGTATTTTGAAAATTATTATGTTTTAACTGAACATTTGGATATTGTGGATTTTGACTTGCTGTTTCTATGTGTTGCCTTTTCTTATATGGGTATTCTATTTTGATAGAGGATTTTTAGCTATGCATACTAGTGCTATTTGACAGTACTAACGTCCCTTTTGCTGGGGGCGCTGCATCTTTAATGGATGCAGGTGGTTCTACAACAGGTGTCATTGATCAGTGATAGCAGTACACTCTTTTCAGCTGATTTGGTGAGCCCCACTTCATTTTGCGATCATGTATTTGTTTCTCATGTACTGTGTTTTGAGGTATAGCCGGGGCCTTGTTGCCGGTATTTCCATATTACTCTTCTATTGTACTTAGAGGCTCCGTAGACAGGTTGTGGGTTATGGTTGATGTTGGAAATTGAACTAGAAATGTTGATACTTGGAAATTATGTTTTTCATTAATTCTATAAACTCGTAATATTTTGAAAATTATGAATGAAGCTGCTAATAAGAATGAAAAAGGAAGTTGTTAATAAAATCTTTTCAGTGAATGATTAATGGAGTACATCTCCTCTTTATGCATGGATGAGTTTGGGTAGAAGGAAATATAATAGGCTTGCTCGGCCGGATTCTCTCGGTTGAGCGTCGGTCGCGCTCCCCGATTTTGGGGCGTGACAAACGCGATCGCATTTGACGTCAAACGTTCGCATAGAAGAGAGGTTCAGCTGGGGCGTCAGGTGTTAAGCTTACGCGATCGCGGATGGTTGCCCGCGTTCGTGAAGGGGCATGATATTGAACATCACGTTCGCGAGCTGGGTCTCGCATTCAGGTAGGGTAATTCTGGGGTAGAAGTTATTTGTTCTTCACGATTGCAATGCATCTAATTAGTGAATTAAAGTGAAGAAATGGGGGATTTTTGTAAAAACTTCATAAAGTGAAAATCGGGGATTTGAAGGCCGAATCGAGGTCAGAATTGGATGAAATTAGTATGGTTGAACTCGTTATTGAATGGGTGTTTGGAATTTATGAGTTTGATCGGGTTCTGGGGCGCGGGTCCGGGGTTGACTTTTTTATTTTGATAAAGATCTAAACTTTATTGTTTGAAGTTGTTTCCTACGACACTATTTGTTGATATTGAGTTTTTTGTGACTAGATTTGAGTCGTTTGGAAACCAATACGCATGGGAAGGGCTTGTTGGAGTATTGATTTGAGTGTTTTGAGGTAAATAACACATCTAAACTTGGATTTGAGGGTAGTTAACCCTGGGATCTTTGTTATATAAAAGATATTGGTGTGACGTACATGCTAGGTGACGTGCGTGTGTGCGTGCACCGGTGTATTCATGGTTTGGGGAGGTCTTTAGGCTATTACCGGGCTTGGTTTGCTATCATATCTTGTTATCACCGCATTTTCCCTACTTGTTTAATAATTTGAACTATGATTCATGTTGGACATCATGTCTAGGCTAAGTGCTATTTGTTTGAGACTTAAAGGACTATTCTTGTTGTCTCAGAGTTATATGCTATATTTGTACGCATGTTCTCAGTCATGATGCTATATCCGTGTACGATATCTGTCTCTATACTTCATAATTGATTCCTCACTTGTTGATACATCTTATGTGTAACACTGTTAAACTAAGCATTTTGAGATGTGTATATCTGAGACATGAACGGTAAATGACTGAGTCTGGGCCATAGAGATGGTTGGTATTGATTTTTAGGTGACGCGTACGCCAGGCCCATAATGGGCTAAGTGTTATTATTTTGGGGCCACACGTGTCACGACCCAATTTCTTCTATAGGCCGTGATGGTACCCAACGTTACCGCTAGGCAAGCCAATAGTGAACTAACTACATGATTGTTTCTTTTAACAATTTGGAAATAGTTGATTTTTAATTATTAAACAAATTATTGGCACCCAACGTTACCTCATGCATACGTAGCCCCCACAATTAGAAGTAAATAATAATAATTTAAATCACCTATGGAGAGAATTCCCTCTTACAAGGTTAGACAAGAGACTTACCTTATCTCAAAGCTTACTTTCCGGTCCACAGATGTGCTTTAAACCCTCAACTTGGTGCCAAACGACTCGAAACTAGTCAAATGTTATATAAAATAATCAATACGAGCTCAAAAGTTCATATTCTAGCTATTAAAGGGGTTACCCAATCCCAATTGAAGAATTCCTAAAATTTATCCTCGGGCCCACGTGCCCGAATTCCGGAAATTTTCAAAGAAAGTTGTTACCCATAAACTCACGAACTCAAATATATAATTTTCACTAAATTCCATAACCATTTCTGTGGTTAAATCCCATTTTTATCAACAACCTAGGTTTTTCATCTAAACCCATGATTTTCCAAATTTTTCATGTTAAATCTACCCATTATCTATGTATTTAACTCACATTGTGTAGAAATTACTTGCCTCAAAGTGTTTGGTGAAACCCCCCCTCTCTAAGAGCTCTAAAATCGCCTAAGGATTGAAATAAATGAGCTCAAAATGCCCAAGTCTCGTCTTATATGAGGTTCTGCCTTCTGCGATTTTTGCACCTGCGGAGGGTTGGCCGCTTCTGCGGCTCCGCATCTGCGAAAAAGTCCTCACAGATGCGGCCCTTGCCCAGTGGCCTACTTCCGCTTCGGCGGTCCTCTGGCCCGCTTCTGCGGGTCCGCTCCTGCGATTCACACGCCACACCTACGACTTAGGCCGCTCCTGCGGTTTCGTCCATCGCACCTGCACGTTCGCAGGTGCGCACGCCCACCCGCATCTGCGGTTCCTGGGCTGCTCTTCCTAGGTCGCTTCTGCGGCTTCTTTCTCGCTTTTGCGAGCTCACACCTACGTCTAGCCCTCCACAGGTGCGGTTACACCCGAAGCCTGATGCTTCAGCTGCTGCTCCTAAGTCCAAACTTGGTCTGTGCCTAGTCCGATTGACACTCGGGGACCCCGGGGCCCCGCCCAAACATACCAACAAGTTTGAAATCATAAAATGAACTCGCTCGAATCCTCGGAATGCATAAAATAACATCAAAACTAAGAATCCCACCTCAAACCAAATTGTATCAACTTTGGAACTTCAAGTTCTTCAACTTACTCTGAACGTGCCGAAACCTACTTAAACTACTCGGAATGACACCAAATTTTGCGTGCAAGTCTTAAATTACCATACAGAACTATTCCCAAGCTCGTAATTCCAAATGGACCTTGATAATACCAAAACCTACTCCAAACTAAATTTAATGAACTTTAAAACCTTCAAATAGTCAACCTCCACTATTAAGCGTCGAAACACTCCCGGGTCGTCCAAAATCCGATTGGAACATATGCCCAAGTCCAAAATCATCATACAAACCTATTAAAACCGTCAAATCCTGATTCCGAGGTCGTTTACTCAAAATGTTGACCGAAGTCAAACTTAGCCTTTTAAAGCCAAATTAAGGGACCAAGTGTTCCGATTTCAACCCGAACCCTTCCAAATCTCGAACTAACCATTCCCGCAAGTCATAAAATAGTAAAATCACATACGGGGAGTCTTATTTAGGGGAACAGGGTTCTAGAAAGTAAAACGACCAATCGTGTCGTTACATTCTCCACCTCTTAAATAAACGTTCGTCCTCGAACTGGTCTAGAATCATACCTGGAGTAATGAATAAGTGTGGATATCTGCTCCGCATATCCTCCTCGGCCTCCCAAGTCGTCTCCTCGACTGGTTGGCCCCTCCACTGAACTTTTTCTGTAGAAATCTTCTTCTTGGACCTCAACTGGCGAACCTGCTGGACAACAATGGCAACTGGTTCCTTCTCGTAACCCAAGCTCTCATCAAGCTGGAGTGTTGAAGTCTAACACATGCGACCTGTCGGCATGATACCTCTGGAGCATAGACACATGGAAAACCGGATGAACCCCCCATAAACTGGGAGGCAAGGTAAGCTCATAAGCAACCTCCCCAACTCGTCTCAACACCTCAAATGGACCTATGAACCTTGGGTTCAACTTTCCCTTATTTCCGAACCTCATGATCCCCTTAATCGGCGAGACTTTTAAGAGAACCTTCTCGCCCACCATAAATGATAAATCACTCACCTTCCTATCCGCGTAACTCTTATATCTGGACTGTGCTGTGCGAAGTCGCTCCTGAATCAACTTTACCTTTTCCAAGGCATCCTTCACCAAATCAGTACCATATAACTTAGCCTCGCTGGGATCAAACCATATGATGGGAGAACGACATCGCCGACCATATAAAGCCTCAAATGGAGCCATCTCGATGCCACAAATTCTCGGAAAAACTATGTGCTTCCCCTGTGGAATTTTAAAGATATCGTCCATCCGTTTGAGCTCTGGAATGTGCCTTAATTAAGGAATCTGCAAGTTCTCCAAAAGAATCTATTGAATTTTCGGGTAAAAGTGAATACCATGTTAATTCTCTCTTTGTGAGCATTTCCCCCAACGTTTTTACCAGTACCGACTCAATTTCATATTTATCAAGTTGTTTCTTTGATTCTGGTGGTGTAGGTCGTGACATGATCTTGTGGTTTCGAAGTTCCATCTTATTTGGCAAGCCTCGACATCCTGAACTTCATAGGTATAGGTCGGGGAGCATCCTCTAGCATTCAAGGTTGTTAAGAGTACCTTTCTACATCGATCCCTTTGATCATGGATAGAGCCCCTGGTATCCGGTCAATCTGCTCATTTTGCTCTTTGATCTATTTATATAAAGTGTCTTGGAAAGATAAAATTGAGCTCTGCAAAATATGAAGCATTAGTGGTATTCGAACCTCCAGCTCCAGTGTCAGCCAAAAGGCCCCTAGTACTAGAACATCCTGGTACAGTAGTTAGGGTGGATCCTGCTAGTTCCACTCTCTGAGATATTGGTGATCCTACATTTGCATTCCCTACTAAGGCTAAAATCACTATATTAATTTGCTGGTTCTTATGAACCAATTTAAGCTCAGGGAAGTTATGCAAGAATTTGTAGTGGATTGGTCTTTAGGAGAACCTCTCTCATTATCCTCTTAACTAGGGTAAAACATTAATTCGACTAGACTTTTTTGACTACTAAGAAGAATTAATGAACTCAACCTACGAGATAATGCAACGATATCACAAGTTATGCCACTCTCGATTACATGAACATGCGAATATAGATACAGTAATTAAATCATCCAAAAAGATTCAATACATAAAAACTAGAGTTAATATCCTCAAATAATTCTCAATACACCAAATCCATCAATCACTATAGAGAACTACTCCATAGATATGGAGTAATTCATCACAAATAAGTTTAAGTTAAAGAAAAACATAAAACAATTCAAACCCTTGTCTTGAATTAGGATTGAATGATGAAATCCTTATGCTCTTGCTTCTCCCACTTCTGATTAGCCTCCTTAGGTCTTACCTGTGTCAAAAGTCCCAAAGATACTATTTTTCCATGTATATATACCAAGTAGGGTCGGGCCCAAATGAAAACGCATTTTCCAACGCGAAATAGGACAATATTCCGGCATTGGACGTGCGCGGCCGCACACCTGGGAGTGTGCTCGCGCATATGGCCGCACATTTGAGATATGAGAGAACTATTCTAGAGAGAGGAAAGGGAGGGTTAAGGATTTCACTACTCTACCTTGATCGAACCTTGGGATTTCATCAAAAGGAACTTGCTAGAGTTTCAAAGAGGTAAGAATTTGTTTCCCAAATTCTTCAATTTCATGTTTGGGGTTGATTTTCGGTGATAAGGGTAGATTTATCACATGCTAGAGCTAATAGGGTTTGTGGGGAAGTTGTTGAACAATCTTGGGTGGTTTTGTTGTTGAATTGGTTGAGGGAAAGTTTGGGTCATAGTTGTAATCGCTCTTGTCATACGAATGTCTCTTATCGTGCTTGTAATTCTCCTCTCCTCTATAGATTAGAATCGTTAGGAGTGTTGGGACATTATTGTTGCATTACAAAAAACCCTTTCGAGATATGTTGGCTAAACTCTTCTCTTAGAATTAAACCCCACAATACCCTTGTAAGTCCCGTGATGCTTATTATAAATTGAATTATTCCAAATAAGCCTTGTGTCAAAACAAATATGCGTTCAATATGTATTCCAAAGATTCTTGTTATGTTGAGTTTTCGTTTGAGAATGTGGTTTAAGCATGGGTTGTGTGTTATTGTGTTATGATTTAAAAATGTATTTCTAACGAAAGTTATCATGTCAAATTGTGTAAAAGAAATCACATGTGCCTAAGACCCTAAATTGCTCATGTGTTAAAGCCTTAATTTGAAAGGCCTTGTTGTTGATTATCCATGATGACATTTGAAAGTGAAATAGTGAACATGAATTACGAAGTACGGCCAACGTGCCAGGAATGATATTGTGTTATGGCCAATGGTGCCAACAAAATGAATGACATGTAAAAGAATGTGAAATGAGTGGTAAATCCTTTTTATAATAAATGCCTTGGGAGTATCGTTTAGCCACCGATGAAGGGTAGGTCAAAATAACCTAACCCCGAAACTACACGTGCCGGTGTAGGAGTGATTGAGGGGTAAATTCCCGTGATAATGTGATAAGATTGATTCCCCTTATATGGGATGATATTGATGTGTTGAGCAGTTTCCCCTTAAATGGGATGAGATTACTGCTAGTGAGATGTGATGTGATGTCGACCCACACAACATTGTGGTGAGACGGCTTAGCCGGTCGGGCTGAGATCGGATGCCATGCCGTGCACATGGTGGTATTATGAGTATATGTCTCTGGGTGATATGGCTTAGCCGGTCGGGCTGAGATCGGACTCCGAGCTAAAACACGGTGGTGTATCGGTGCTAAAGATCTCCCAACTTAAAATACTGAAATTTACTTGTCCCTGACTTCACACCTTGTTACTATTTGATCCTCTTTTTGACGTCCTATTTCCTTCTCTGTTTACTGTTATTCATTCTATTGAGAGGGTGCTTAGTTTTACATACTAGTACTATTCCATATGTACTATCGTCCCTTTTGTCAGGGGCGCTGCATCTTTAATGGTTGGAGGTGGTTCCATAGCAAGTGGAATTGAACAGTGGTAGCAGCACACCCTCTCCTCAGCTGATTTAGTGAGCCCCACTTTATTTTGGGGTCCTATATTTCCTATCCTTTGTACATAACATTTGAGGTATAGCCGGGGATTTGTTGCCGGCAATATTATAGCACTCTTTTGTTCCTGCTAGAGGCTCCGTAGACATAGTGTGGGATGTATCTATTTTTTGGAAGGTTTAACTTTAAATGCTTGTAATCGTATCATCTGTTCCACTTTAACTATTATTGTACAATGTACTGTTTTGAAGACTTGTTAATGATGTAACTAATGGAAATATACTGGTGTTGTTCTCATGACTTCTTACTGACTAATTAATGAAATGTATTCTTCTCTTTATTTATGGGTGAGTTGGGTAGACGGCACTGTGCAGGCTTGCTCGACTGGGGTAACTCTGTTGAGCACCGGTCGCGCTCCCCGAGGTCGGGGCGTGATAAACTTGGTATCAGAGCCTAAGGTTTTAATGTGTCTTAGAGTGTCTCGGAGCCATGTCTAGTAGAGTCCTTCTTATCGGTGTGTTGTTGACAACATCTATAATTAGGTGTCTACTTGGGCCTTTAGGAATAATACCCTTCTTTGATGATCTAGATGGTGCGATAAAACTGATTGTAAGACTGTTCCTCCTTTAACTCGTGCAGTGCTCTAATTTTCAGTATATGGCGCATAGGAAGAAAGAAAGAACTGGCTATGGAGCCAATGCCACCCCATGAGTGACAATTGATACTTTACTTGATGATGCGGGTTAGCACCCGAGGGGTGAGAATATTCCCACGACTACCACACTGCCTGATTCCACTACACCTGGTCGGACTGCACCAGTTCCTGCCCCAACTAAGGGTGCAACAATCCCTCCAACTGATATTCCAGTTCCACCTTCAGCCCCAACTTCCGGTCCTGGTGTATCTGATGGGGATATTAGGGGAGCCATATAGATGTTGGCTGAGATAGTGGCTTCTTAGGACTAGAGATCAGATGTTGAACCCACTTCTTCTAGTCAGCCAGGTGATTCCACTAGTTCCAGTGTGAACAGATTTCTCCAGTTGGACCCTCCAGTGTTCTCAGGTATTGATCCTGAGGAGGACCCCCAGGATTTTATTGACGAAATGCACAAGACCCTCCGAGTTATATGGGCTGTAAGTGGTGGCTTATTCTTAGTTTGAGATGTTGCAGGACTTTCGTGAGGAGAGGAGCCCTCCAGCGAGGTGGAGTGAGTTTGTCGATGCTTTAATTGATTATATCTTGCCTGCCGAGACTAAGGCAACCTGTGCCGATGAGTTTGAGAACCAGAAACAAGGTAGCATGAGTGTGTGGGAGTATCATATGAGATTCGCGCACCTATCGAAACATGCCATCTATATGTTGCCTACTATGGAGGCTATATTGTGCCGGTTTGTGCAGGGCCTTAGCCCCTTGGTTATTAACGGGGCCGCTATAACTGCCTTGAATTTAGATGTGAAAGACTGTAAGTTGGTGGCATTTGCTCGAGCTACAGTGTCACGACCCAAACCGAAGGGTCACGACGGGCACCCGGTATCTTACTCAACCGAGTACCAATGTAACATATCTTTCTTATCGTACTATCATTGGTAACTGGGCCAACATGGCTACAACTCGTAATGTATAACTATAAGTGGGAAAGCACTGTATACATTGAACCATCTTTCTTAAACATGAATACATGTGGGCTATCAAGGCCTCTAACATACTATACAAAATGAATCTATGTCTACAAAGCCTCTAAGAGTATTTAACATCAAATGGGACAGGGTAGCGGCCTACCCATAAGTCTGTAGCAAATTTCTGACACGATAACTCATAGACTCAGCTGCACTCCGAATGAGGTGGAGTCTTACAGATCCTTCACTGAATACTAACCTCGTCTACTATGAGGGCTCGTCAAACTGATTTTCTATACTTGTAGGCATGAATGCAGCATCCCCAACAAAGGACATCAGTACGAATAATGTACCGAGTATGTAAGGCACATAAATAAGTATATAAAAGACATGGAAGAAACATGGAGTACATGACTCAACCTATAAGTCTAGATAACACTGTAAATCATGAAATACTTATAGTGTCATGCATATGCATATGAATGTCATGTCGTGCATAGGTACATGTGTTCATAAGATCATCAAGCCTCTGAGGGCATCCCATCATATCATCTTGGCCAGTGAGGGCAAAATCATCAACGTATACCAGGTGATCAGGTGGTGGTGCGTATATAACGCCATAACCTTTTCCCGTATCCCATATACATATAATATACGCATATATAACTTCATCTGGTCATGGGTCAATGTACATGTATAAATGCATGAAATGCATAAGAAATACATTAATAAGATTTCTCGAAATGCCATAAACATCAATATGCCTTTCGGATAAACTTTATCAAATACATATTTTTCTGAGACCCATGAATAGAAGATATAATAATAATTTACATGGGGAATCAAGAATGTAGGCATCTCTAATACTTCTATGAATAGAGTCATTTATGAAAGTTGCATATTTTGCTCGTTTTATTTGTATTATTTGGATCATGCCAAAAAGAAAGAAGGTATAGCCTTAACATACATGAGTCGATTCTCTTGACAATCCCTCTAACACACGTTAATTGCAACAAAACACGTGACGGCAAGATCGGAGTAGGAAAAAATTCGTATGATATTCTTGAGAATATTGCACCGTACTCCCTTATAATTGAAAAATCTCATGTTGCTTTGAATTGTTGAAGGTCTTACGTTGCTTATGTGATATATGCAGAAGCATATTAGAATGACTTATGTGAATTACATAGCTTATGTGATATATGCAGAAGCATATTAGAATGACTTATGTGACTTACGTAGCTTATTCATGATTCTTAAATTTGAGATGTTTTATGTATGGATGTGGGCCCCACTTTATGTGGTGGATTAACCACATACCTTTAATCCTTAATCTTTGCCACATAATCCATAAGTCTTAAGAGTCATAAAGCTTGGGGTGGCTTGCTTTCACATGGGGGGGGGGGGGGGCTTTGTCCTCACCTACAATTATACACAAATCCTTAATTACATGGTTAATCTCCCATTAAACCAATAATTAACTAATTACCCACGTAATTAAGAATTATCTCAAACTACTTAAAATACTACTCATTTTTAATATACCTTATATATCATACTATCATGGTCATATAGTACCTTGTATTGCACTAATCCATAAATACGGGGTATTGTTGCTTGGACCGTATTTTATCTCAAAATGTCAAACTTTGACGAAATTTATTTTCTTCGATTTGCTTACCCTCTCATCTTCATGAATTTACTCGTCACTTGTTTGAAATAGCATAATACTTATAATCTCCAAATAATCTTGTCCTTGAACGGATGTCAATTATCTTACGACAAATTTAACATACAATACTACAGGGTATAACATCGTCGTAATATAATACTGCGGAGCGTAACATCAACGTAATATTGCAGGGCATAACACAGAGAGACTCGCAAACTGAAGAATATGATGGAGCGAAAGAGTAGAAACAAGGCCCGGTCAACTGGGCAATTTAAGTGGTACTTCCGGTGGTGGTGGTAGGACAACTTTCAGGGGAGGCTCATCAGGGCCATCCCAGTATTTTGCTCAGTCTTCAGTCAGTGCACCGCCATTGGGGCCCATTCAGCACCAGGGGAACCATTTTAGGCCCAACCAGGGCAACATGGGATCCTACCAGCAGGGTCGGTCTAGTGGGTGATTTTAGCAGGAGCGGAGGCCTCCATGCCCTAGGTGCGGGAAGATGCACTTTGGGACCTGCTACATGGACCACCCCATATGCTACAGGTGTGGAATAAGGGGTCACATTGAAAGGGATTTCTGTTCGTCTCACCAGAGCATGGGTAGGGGTACATCACAACCAACCAGTTCTGCAGCTACTACATTTGTTGGACATTCTCCAGCTCGAGGCACCCCAGTACCAACAGGGCATGGTGTAGCTAGGGGTGGCGCACAGAGTTCGGGAGGACCTAGCTATTTCTATGCTATGAGGGGTCGCCAGAGTTCAGAGGCTTCTCCAGATGTTGTCACAGGTATATTGACTGTCCAATCTCATGATGATATTGATCTTGGTTCCACTTTGTCCTATGTCACTCCATATGTTGCTATGGAATTTAGGATAGAATCGGAACAGCTTCATGAGTCGTTCTCTGTATCTACTCTGGTTGGTGAGTCTATTGTGGTCACGCGGGTTTATAGGGATTGTGTTGTTACGGTGCGTGGTCGGGACACCATGGCCGATCTCATTGAATTGGGGATGGTTGATTTTGATATAATAAAGGGGATGGATTGGATTTATTCATATTTTGCTAAGCTTGACTGTCGAACCAGAACCGTTAGGTTTGAATTTCCAACTGAGTCAATGATTGAATTGAAGGGGGATGACGTGGTGCCGAAGGGTAGGTTTATTTCTTACCTTAAGGCCAGAAAGATGATTAACAAGGGGTGTATCTACCATTTGGTCCGGGTTACGGACACCGATGCAGAGGCACCTACACCTGAGTTTGTGCCTGTTGTGAATGAATTCCCGGAGTTTTTTCCGGATGAGATCTCTGGGATCCCGCCAGACAGGGAGATTGATTTTGGGATTGATGTGATACTAGGAACGTAGCCTATATCTATTCCACCTTAAAGAATACACCAGCATAATTGACGGAGCTAATAGAACAATTGAAAGATTTATTAGAGAAGGGTTTCATCTGGCCAAGTGTGTCGCCTTGGGGCGCACTAGTACTTTTTGTAAGAAAGAAGGATGGGTTGCTAAGAATGTGTATTGACTATCGGCAGCTCAACAAGGTTATAAAAAAATAGTACCCACTGCCAAGGATAGATGACTTGTTTGATCAATTGCAGGGTGCTAAGTACTTCTCCAAGATCGATTTAAGATCCGGGTATCACCAGTTGAAGATCAGGGAGCAGGATATTCCGAGAACAACTTTCAGGATCGGGTATGGGCACTTTGAAACCTTTCTTTTGGGCTAACAAATTCCCCCACAACTTTCATGGATCTTATGAATCGGGTCTTCAAACCTTTCCTCGACTCCTTCGTAAAAGTGTTTATTGACAATATTCTTGTTTAGTAGCAGAGTCGGGAGGACCATGCCAATCATCTCAGGGCAGTTTTACAGGCCCTGTATCAGCACCAGTTATATGCAAAGTTTTCGAAATGTGAATTTTGGCTTGAATCTGTCACGTTCTTTGGTCATGTTATCTCTAGAGAAGGAATTGATGTTGACCCTAGAAAATTTCAACCGTGAAGAATTGGCCTAGACCTACTACCCCAAAAGAGATTCGCAGCTTCTTGGGATTAGATGGATATTACAGGAAGTTTGTGGAGGGGTTCTCCACTCTTGCCTCTCCGTTGACTAAATTGACGCAGAAGGCAGTTAAGTTTCAATGGTGTCTGACCCAAAACCAACTGTCGTGATGGCGCCTATCATGGAAGAAGGCATGCCAACTACTCAACCAGTTCAACCAAGTAATAGCTTTGAAAATTAAACGGAAGCAGTTAACATAAAAAAACATTTTTAAAAATCGAATTAAAACAACAACGCAATACAAATCTCTCCCAAAATTGGGGTGTCACTAAGTACATGAGCATCTATACCAGGATACATTCTACTATAATGTCTGAGGAATAAAAACTGAAATACAAATAAAAATAATGAAGTAGGGTCAAGGCCTGCGAATACCATGCAGCTACCTCGATAGTCTCCGAGATCTCGACTCCTCACTCAGCAGTCGCCGTGACCGTAAGCACCTGGATCTGAACATGGAGTGCAGGGTGTAGCGTGAGTACAACCAACTCAATAAATAACAAATCCAAACTTTGGACTAAAAGTAGTGACGAACTCAACCGGCACCGTTCAATATAGAAAATAACAGTGCAGAAACATAGACATGCTTTCAAGTTCGATAGATATCTCAAAACAGTAAAATGGATCAAATTTGAATGATATGAAGAATATAACTCCTCTACTTCTACATGCCAATGCACATGATGTATGTGACACACCATGCCGACAACCTCATGTGCTCACACTCTCAAATGCTCAATCCCTCAGTACTGTATATGGCCCATACGGCCCAAGGAAGATCCATCCCCGAATATATACATCACTGACCATCAGTCACCCAGTACTGAGTGGGGACAATCCAGCCCATGGAGAAGATCCATCTCCAGGTATATAATACTTCGGACAATATTCATGTCCAGGGAAGATCCATCCCTCAATATAATCAACCCCGCTCACTGGGTGTGTGTGCAGACTCCGGAAGGGCTCCTTCAGGCCAAGCGCTATCATAAATCAGTATAACCGCTGCGGCGTGCAGCTCGATCCCATAAATGTAACTCATAATCAGGCCCTCAGCCTAACTCAGTCATCAATCTCTCCTGTCTCTCTCTCACGGGCTCACAATGTCACAATACTAGCCCGGAAATAATGATATGATGTATCAACAAATAACAACAGAGACTGAGATATGATATGAAATGAATGAATATGACTGAGTACGAAACATCAATGAAACCAGTAAGACAACAAGAAGAAACGACCACCATGGGCCCCAACAGTACCGGCATAAAGCTTAAACATGATATCTAGCATGAGTGACAACTCAATTACTTTATCACATGATGGAAAATACGAATATCAACAAGGTAGAACCACTATACAGTGCCATGGAATCGACCAGGTCACAATTGTCACGGTGCATGCATGCACGCCCGTCACTCGGCATGTGCGTCACCTTAATACCAATAACATAACACATAAGTTTGTATTTTTGAACCCTTAGAACCAAGTTTAGAAGTGTTACTTACCTCAATCCGAGAAAATCCCTACTCCAATACACCTTTGTCTCGCAAGTCGGACTCCAAATGACTCGGATCTAACCACAAGCAGTACAATACAATCAATACGGGCTAAAGGAATCAATTCTGCAAGAAATTACGAATTTATAACTCAAAAATCCGAAATTGGCTCCAAACCGGCCCCCGGGCCCACATCTCGAAATCCCCCAAAATCCTAAAGCCCATTCAACGAGTTTAACCATACCAAACTTACTCAAATCCGATTACGAAATCCCATTCAAAACCTCAAAAATCTAGCCCAAGAAATCTATCTTATTTTACCCAATTTTCCACCCCAAATCACAAATTTAAATGTAAAATTAAAGGCATAATCATGGAAATTAACTAAAACTAGATAGAAATCACTTACGCCAAACACCCACATGAAAATCCCTCCACAAATCGCCTTCTAGCGAGCTCCCAAATCAATTTTATGATATGAACTCGAAAACCTCAATTTTGAATCTTTTATTCTGCCCAGGTACGCCTCCTTCGCGTATGCGGAAGCACCCTCGCGTTCGCGAAGCACAAGTTGCCTCTGACCAAAAACCCCTTCTACGTGAACGCGATCAACCACTCACGAACGCGAACCTTAACTGACCCCTCTCATCGTGAATGCGGCCTCACCCTCACGAACGCGTAGACCAATAGCACGTGGTCCCCAGCTGCCTCTTTTCTTCTTCCCGAATGCGTTGCCCATCTCGCATTCGCGATGCACTCTCAGTCCAAACCTTCATGAACACGTCCTCTTCTTCGCAAACACGAAGGGAAAATCTTCCTCGGCTACTAGTTTCCCTTCGCGAGCGCGAGACCACTCTCGCGAATGCGTAAGAGGAAACCAGAACAATTACACCAGGAGTCTTCAGCCATCAATCCAAGTCCAAAAATGATCCGCCAACCATCCGAAACTCACCTGAGGCCCCCGGGACCTCAACCAAACATACAATCAAGTCCCAAAACACGATACAAACTTAGTCGAACCCTCAAATCACCTCAAACAACATCGAAAATACTATTTGCACATGGATTCAATCCTAATGAACTTTAAAATTTCCAAATTCTACAAACGACATCAAAATCTATCAAATCATGTCCGATTGACCTCAAATTTTGCACACAAGTCAAAAATGACACCACGAACCTACTCAAACTTCCAGAATCGGAATCCGACCCCGATATCAAAAAGTCCACTCCCGATCAAACTTTTAAAAATTCAAATTTTCGCCATTTCAAGCCTAATTCTACTATGGACCTCCAAATCACAATCCGGTCGCGCCCCTAAGTCTAAAATAACCTAACGGAGCTAAAGAAACCATCAAAATTCAAATCCGAGGTCGTTTACCCATAAGTCAACATCCTATCAACTTTTCCAACTTAAGCTTTCTATTTTGAGACTAAGTGTCTCAATTCATTCAGAAATCTCTCCGGACCCGAACCTACTAACCCTATAAGTCATATAACAGCTTTAAAGCACAAATGGAGCAGTAAATGGGGGGATGGGCTACAACTCCCAAAATGACCGGTCGGGTCATTACATCCTCCCCCTCTTAATCAAACATTCATCCTCGAACGAGTCTAGAAACATACCTGGAGTCTCAAATAGTCGTGGATATTTGCTCCGCATCTCCCGCTCATTCTACCAAGTAGCCTCCTCAATGAACTGACCTCTCCACTGCTCCTTCATTGAAGTTATATCCGTTTATCTATACTTTTGAACTTGCCGATCCAAAATGGCCACCAGCTCCACATCATAAGTCAAATCACCATCCAACTAAACTGTGCTGAAATCCAAAACATGAGACGGATCGCCGACATACTTCCAGAGCATAGAAACATGAAATATGGGATGTACACTCGACAAACTAGGTGGCAAGGCAAGCTTGTAAGCCACATCCCCAATCCTCTAAAGTACCTCATATTGCCCAATGAACCGAGGGCTCAACTTGTCCTTCTTCCCGAATCTCATAACGCCCTTCATGGGTGAAACCTTCAGCAGAACCTTCTCCCCAACCATGTAAGCAACATCACGGACCTTCCTGTCTGCATAACTCTTCTTTCTGGACTGCTTTGTGCGAAGCCGCTCCTGAATCAATTTAACTTTATCCAATGTATTCTGAACCAAGTCAATACCCAGTAGTCTAGCCTCCCCCGCTCGAACCAACCCACCGGAGATCTACACTGTCTCCCATACAAAGCCTCATACGGAACCATATGAATGCTCGACTGGTAGCTGTTATTGTAGGCAAACTCCGTGAGTGGTAGAAACTGATCCCAAGGACCCCCAAAATTAATGACACAAACGCGTAACATGTCCTCCAATATTTGAATAGTGCGCTCGGATTGTCCGTCCGTCTGAGGGTGAAATGTAGTGCTCAACTCAACCTGGGTGCCCAACTCTCGCTGTACTGCTCTCCAGAACTGTGATGCAAACTGCGTGCCTCGATCTGAAATTATGGACACTGGCACACCGTGAAGGCAGACGATCTCTCGGATGTAAATATCACCCAACCGCTCTGAAGAACAAGTAGTATTAACTGGAATAAAGTGCGCAGACTTGGTCAGTCGATCCACAATCACCTAAATAGCATCAAACTTCCTCGAAATCCGTGGGAGCCCAACTACAAAATCCATGGTGATACGCTCCCAGTTCCACTCTGGAATATCTAACCTCTGAAGCAATCCACCCGGTCTCTGATGCTCATACTTCACCTGCTGATAGTTATGTCGCCGAGCTACAAACCCCACTATATCCTTCTTCATTCTCCTACACCAATAGTGCTGCCTCAAGTCCTGATACATATTCGCGACACCCGGATGAATGGAATATTGTGAAATACGGGCCTCCTCAAGAACCAACGCACGTAGCCCATCCACATTGGGCACACAAATCTGACCCTGCATCCTCAATACCCTATCATCCCAAATAGTCACATCTCTGGCATCACTGTGCTGAACCGTGTCCTTAAGGACAAGCAAATGGTTATCATATAAGGAAGACCGAGAAACCATACAAGCTAGAACCAGAATGGGCTCCGAAAAATCCAATCTCACAAACTGGTTGGCCAAAGCATGAACATCAACTGGAAGAGGTCTCTCTCTAATGGGAATGAATGCAACACTACCCATACTCACCGCCTTTCTATTCAAGGCATCGGCCACCACCTTGGCCTTCCCGGGATGATACAGAATGGTGATATCATAGTCCTTTAGCAGCTCCAACCATCTTCGCTTCCTCGAATTTAGATCCTTTTGTTTGAACAAGTGCTGGAGACTCTGATGATTCGTAAACACCTCACAAGATACACCGTAGAGATAATGCCTCCAAATCTTCAAAGCATGAATGATGGCAGCTGACTCCAAATCATGAACAGGGTAGTTCCCCTCATGAGGCTTCAACTGACGCGAAGCATAAGCGATCACTCTACCCTCCTACATAAACACACACCCAATGCCGATCCGTGAAGAATGACAATAAATTGTATAAGAGCCTGAAGCTGATGGCAAAACTAGAACTGGAGCTGTGGTCAAGGCTGTCTTGAGCTTCTGAAAGCTCTCCTCACACTTATCCGACCACCAGAAAGGAGCACCCTTTTGGTTCAATTTGGTCAAGGGCGATGCAATAGACGAGAAACCCTCCACGAAGCGACGATAATAACCGCCCAAGCCGAGAAAGCTCCGAATCTCCGTAGCTGAGGATGGTTTGGGCCAAATGCCTCTATCTTCTTCGGATGCACCTTAATACCCTCACTGGACACCACGTGTCCCATGAATTCCACTGAGCTGAGCCAAAACTCACACTTGGAGAACTTGGCATAAAGTTTCTCCTCTCTCAACCGCTGCAACACTACCCTCAAATACTGAGCATGCTCCTTCTATCTACGATATACACTAGGATATCATCAATGAACACTATAACAAACGAGTCAAGATAAGGTTGAAACACACTGTTCATCAGATGCATGAATGTTGTTGGGGCATTGGTCAGCCCAAAAGACATCACAAGGAACTCATAATGGTCATAACGGGTCCTGAATGCCGTCTTTAGAATATCCGAATCCAGAAACATCAATTAGTGATACCCAGACCTCAAATCAATCGTGGAGAATACCCTCGCTCCCTAAAGATGGTCAAACAGATCATCAATACGTGACAAAGGATACTTGTTCTTGATTGTAACTTTGTTCAACTGCCTATAATCAAGCACATCCTCATAGTGCCATCCTTCTTCTTCCCAAACAGAACTGGTTCACAAGGCGACGCGCTAGGCCGAATAAACCCCTTATCAAGGAGTTCTTGAAGTTGCTCCTTCAATTCCTTCAACTCCGCTGGTGCCATACGATAGGGCGGAATAGAAATAGGCTGAGTGCCCGACACCAAGTCGATACCGAAGTTAATATCCCTGCTGGGCGGCATGCCCGGCAGGTCTGCAGGAAACTCCCCCACCACCAGAACAGAATCAATAGTGGGAGTATCAGTACTAACATCCCTCACAAAGGCCAAATAAGATAAACAACCCTTTACAACCATCAGTTGGGCCTTTAAATATGAAATTACTCTACTGGGAACATAGTCTAGAGAACCTCTCCACTCAACCCTTGGCAATCTCGGCATAGCCAATGTTACGATCTTAGCGTGACAATCTAGAATAGCGTGGCATAGAGACAACTAATCCATACCCAAAATCACGTCAAAGTCCACTATACTAAGCAACAAACAATCAACTTTAGTCTCCAATCCCCTAATAGTCACCACACACGACCGATATACACGGTCCACAACAATAGTATCGCCCAAGTAAATACATGAACAGATGAAACTAAGGACTCACGGGGCATATCCAAATGGTGAGAAAAATATGATGATGCATATGAATAAGTGGAACCAGGGTCAAATAAAACAAAGGCCTCCCTGTGGCAAACTAAGACAATACCTGTGATCACTGCGTCTGAAGCAACAACATCTGGTCTGGCATGCATAGCATAGAATCGGGCTTCACCACCACCTGATTGGCCTCCCCCTCTAGGGCGACCCCTAACTGACTGAGCTCCACCTTAGGCTGGCCGGGCGGGTGGTGAAGTAACAGGTGCTGAAGTCGTAGGCTGACTCCTCTACTGACCTGGACCTCCCGTAAGGTAGGTTCAATACCTCTTGATGTGACCCATAACTCCACCCTCAAAACAACCCCTCCCTGTGAATGGTGGTGGGGACTGGAGGGAGCCCCGAGGACTAGAATACCCGCTAAAAGAATCCGGTGCCGATGAGCCCTGAACTGAAGGTGCATGGGACGACCCCTGCCATGGTGGAACTGACCTCCAGAAGGAACACCACTAAAACCTCCTGACCCCCGAGGCCACTTGGCCTCCCTCTCAACCCAGTCCTAACCGCAGACCATCTCTATCTGCCGAGCAATGTCGACTACCTCATCGAATGTAGCACCAGATACCCTCTCCCTAGTCATAAGCAATTGCAACTGATATGTGAGGCCATCGATGAACCTCCTGATCCTCTCCCTATAAGCGGGAACCAACCAAACTACGTGACGAGCCAACCAAGAAAACCTCATCTCGTACTGCGTCATAGATATGCCATCCTGACAAAGCTGCTCAAACTATCTGCACAGCTCCTCTCTGTGAGATTGTGGCACGAACTTCTCTAAGAAGAGAACGGAGAACTCCTGCCATATTAGTGGTGCTGCATCGACTAGCCTGCGTCTCCCATAAGCCTCCCACCATCTAAAGGGAGATCCAGAAAACTGAAAATTGGTGAATGAGACCCCACTGGTCTCCAAAATACTCGTTGTCCGAAGCATCCGCTCACACTTATCGAGAAAGCCCTGAGCATCCTCTGACTCAGCACCGCTAAATGATGGAGGTCGAAGTCTCCCAAATCTCTCAAGTTTCCTCTGGTCATCATCAGCCATAACGGGTACTACCGGGGCTTGAACGGCTGCAGCCGGCTGGGCTGGTAGTGCCCACGGTATCTGAAGTCCCTGCACTACCTGCTCTAGAGTAAGGGCAACTGGGGTATTAGTACCTCCCCCGGCCTGAGAAGTGGCAGGTGCGGCTTGAGCCAAAACCACATGAGCAAGGCCAGTGCAAACCGTCAATATCTGGGCCAAAGCCTCCTGTAGGCTTGGAATCACAATGGGCACAGCGGGTGCCTAAGCTGGTCCCACTGGATCAACTGTATCGGGTACGTGCTCCTAGTTGGAGCGATTGGAAGGTCTGCAGGTGCTGCCCTAGCTATTATACGAGCTGCACCCCTGCCCCTACTGCGGACTCTACCGCGACCTCGGCCTCTGTCAGAGAATAGAATAATAGAAGTTTAGTTACCGGTATCAACAAATCTGTGCGACAAGAATAAAAGTATGTGAAATTTCCTAAGGGTTTGGTAGCCTCTCGAAGATAAGTACAGACATCTCTGTACCTATCCGCAAGACTATACTAAACGTGCTCATGACTCGTGAGACCTATGTAACCTAGGCTTTAATACCACTTTTCACGACCCAAAACCAACCATCATGATCGCGCGGCATGCCAACTACTCAACCAGTTCAACCAAGTAAAAGCTTTGAAAACTAAACGGAAGCAGTTAATATAAAAACTTTTAAAAACCGAATTAAAACTATAACGCAATACAAATCTCTCCCAAAACCGGGGTGTCACGGAGTACATGAGCATCAATACCAGGATACAGCCTACTACAATGTCTGAGGAATAAAACTTGAAATGCAAATAAAAATAATGAAGGAGAGTCAAGGCATGCGAAGGCCATGCAGCTACCTCGATAGTCTCCGAGATCTCAACTCCTCACTCAGCAGCTGCCGTGATCGTAAGCACCTAGACCTGCACACGGGGTACATGGTGTAGCGTGAGTACAACCAACTCAATAACTAACAAATCAAAACTTCGGACTGAAAGTAGTGACGAACTCAACCGGCACAGTTCAATATAGAAAATAGCAGTGCAGAAATGTAGACATGCTTTCAAGTTTGATAGATATCTCAAAACAGTGAAATGGATACATCTCTATGCCCATATGTCAACATGTGTGAGAAGTCATGAATTACGTGATATCGTACAACATGAGAAAAAAATACATCTCTATGCATGTATGTCATGTGTGCATGTCAACGCAATGTATCTCAGAGATGAACTCATGTACTGACACTCTCAGAGTACTCAATCTCACTGTCTCATGCTTTCCACTCATCATGCTCAATCACTCAGTACTGTATATGGCCAATCCGGCCCAGGGAAGATCCATCCCGAAATATAAATCAACCGCACTCGCTGGGGGTGTGTGCAGACTTCGGAGGAGCTCCTTCAGCCCAAGCGCTATCATAAATCAGTATAACCGCTGCGGCGTGCAGCTCGATCCCATAAATGTAACTCATAATCAGGCCCTCAGCCTAACTCAGTCATCAATCTCTCCTGTCTCTCTCTCACGGGCTCACAATGTCACAATACTAGCTCGGAAATAATGATATGATGTATCAACAAATAACAACAGAGACTGAGATATGATATGAAATGAATGAATATGACTGAGTACGAAACATCAATGAAACCAGTAAGACAACAAGAAGAAACGACCACCATGGGCCCCAACAGTACCGGCATAAAGCTTAAACATGATATCTAGCATGAGTGACAACTCAATTACTTTATCACATGATGGAAAATACGAATATCAACAAGGTAGAACCACTATACAGTGCCATGGAATCGACCAGGTCACAATTGTCATGGTGCATGCATGCACGCCCGTCACTCGGCATGTGCGTCACCTTAATACCAATAACATAACACATAAGTTTGTATTTTTGAACCCTTAGAACCAAGTTTAGAAGTGTTACTTACCTCAATCCGAGAAAATCCCTACTCCAATACACCTTTGTCTCGCAAGTCGGACTCCAAATGACTCGGATCTAGCCACAAGCAGTACAATACAATCAATACGGGCTAAAGGAATCAATTCTACAAGAAATTACAAAGTTATAACTAAACAATGACACCAAATTGTGACCTCATATGTTTCACACAAGTCACAAATGACACCACAAAACTACTCCAACTTCCTAAATCGGAATCCGACCCCGATATCAAAAAGTCTACTCCCGGCCAAACTTTCCAAAATTTCTACTTTCGCCATTTCAAGCCTAATTCTACTACGGACCTCCAAAATCACCTAACAGAGCTAACGGAACCATCAAAAATTAAATCAGAAGTCGTTTACACATAAGTCAATATCCGATCAACTTTTTCAACTTAAGCTTTCCATTATGAGACTAAGTATCTAACTCATTCTGAAATCTCTCTGGACCCGAACCAACTAATCTGATAAGTCATATAACAGCTATAAAGCACAACTGGAGCAGTAAATAGGGGGACGGGGCTACAACTCTCGAAACGACCGGGCGGTTAAATTCCAATGGTCAGATGCTTGTGAAAAGAGCTTCCAAGTGTTGAAATCAAGATTAACTATGACACCGGTGTTGACCATAGCAGAGGGTACATATGAATTTGTGGTATATTATGATTCTTCATGGATCGGTCTTGGGTGTGTATTAATACAACATGGCAAGATGATAGCTTATGCTTCTAGGAAACTCAAGAATCATGAAAAGAACTATCCAACACATGACTTAGAGCTTGCGGCGGTGGTATTTGCATTGAAGATTTGGCATCATTATCTGTATGGGGTCCATGTAGATATATTCACGGACCACAAGAGCTTATTATACATTTTCAAACAGACAGAATTGAATCTGAGGCAGAGGAGATGGCTTGAGTTACTCAAGGATTATGACATCGATATTCGGTATCATCCGGGGAAGGCTAATATTGTGGTGAATGCTCTTAGCTAGAAATCTATGGGTAGTTGGCTCACTTGGAGGCATATCAAAGGCCATTGTCCAAGGAGGCTCATCGGTTTGCTAGTTTGGGATTTCGTCTTGTACACTCTAGTGAAGGAGGGGTGATTGTGCAAAATAGGGCCGAATCGTCGCTTGTGGTGGAAGTCAAGGAGAAGCAATTAAACGATCAATTGTTGTACAATTGAAGGAGGGGATTCATAAACACAAGACCATGGCCTTTTCTCTTAGCGTGGATGATGGTACCCTAAGGTGCCAAGGACGTCTATGTGTTCCAAATATGGATGGTCTCCGTGAAAGAATCATGACCGAGGCTCACACTTCTAAGTATTTCGTGCACCCGGGCTCTACAAAGATGTATCGTGATATTAGGGAAGTCTAATGGTGGAATGATATGAAGAGGAATGTAGCAAACTTTATGGCAAGATGTCCAAATTATCAGCATGTGAAGGCCGAATACCAAAGGCCTGGTGGGTTAGCACAGAACATAGAGATTCCGATGTGGAAGTAGGAGATGATTAATATGGGATTTATGGTAGGGCTACCTTGCACTCCTCGCAAAATCGACTCGATTTGGGTGATTGTGGATCGACTCACGAAATCAACACACTTCTTACCTGTTCAGGCAACTTACACAGCAGAACAGTATGCTCAGTTGTACATTAAGAAAATAGTCAGGTTACATGGCACTCCAGTTTTTATTATCTCAGATCGAGTAGCACAATTTACGGCTAATTTTTGGAAGAAATTTCATGAAGGGTTGGGTACCCAGGTAAATATTAGTACAGCCTTTTACCCCGCAGACTGACGGGGAGGCAGAGCGGACTATTCAGACTCTTGAGGATATGTTGTGAACTTGTGCTCTTGACTTCAAGGGTAGCTGGGATGATCATTTGCCACTCATAGAGTTTGCCTACAATAACAGTTATCATGCCATTATTAGGAAGGCACTATTCGAAGATTTATATGGTAGGAGATGTAGATCTCCCATTGGGTGGTTCGAGATTGGGGAAGCAGAGTTAATAGGGCCAAACCTCATGCATCAGGCTATGGAAAAGGTTAAGATCATTAAGGAGTGGTTGAAAACTGCTCAGAGTCGTCAGAAGTCCTATTCAGATGTTCGTCGTATGGATTAGGAGTTCAAAGAAGATGATTGGGTATTCTTGAAGGTTTCCCCTATGAAGGGTATAATGCAGTTTGGTAGGAGAGGGAAATTGAGTCTGAGGTATGTCGGAAAGTACAGAATCTTTCAGAGGATTGGTGAGGTGGCTTACAGGCTAGAACTACCTCCAGAAATATCTTTAGTGCACCCGGTGTACCACGTGTCCATGTTGAAAAATGTGGTTGGAGATCCGTCGCTTATTATTACAGTTGAGACCATAGAGGTTAATGAAGAATTGACATATGAAGAAATTCTAGTTGCTATCCTTGATAGGCAAGTCTGAAAGTTGAGGAACAAAGAGATTGCCTCCATGAAAGCACTAGGGCAGAACCAGCAAGTTGAAGAGGCCACCTGGGAGGCCGAGGAAGAAATAAATAAGAAGTACCCTCATTTGTTTGAATAACCATGTATTTATAAAGTTGTGTTCTATGAAAATGCTAAGTGTTACCTTCTATGAATTATGTATCATTTGTAAAGTTGATGTTAAAGGTATTCCTTTTTGGTAGTATACTGCTCACGAGGCCACAGTTGGCATTGTTTTAATGTTATGTTGCATCATTGGTTCCTGTATATGTTGTTAGGACTGGTTTTAGGATTCTCTGGCATGTGGATAGGCCCAATTACAAGGGAGACTCTGGCGAAATATTTAGAAATTTAGGGAGTTAGTAAAAAATTGGAACTGCTAGTTTGTGTTGAAGCAACTGAGTCACACTGGGAGCTAATGGTGAATTTTGACCCTCATTCGAGGACAAATGTTCCTAAGTAGGGAAGGATGTAAGGCCCCATAAATATTTCATCTAAAATTCAGGGTTTTGTAATGCCTGGAAAGACTTATATAGGGCATTTCTACGGTCGCAGAACTAGTCTGCGGACCGCATATCGGCTGCAGAAAATTGGGCAAAAATTTCAGACCATTATGCGGTCGCATAATCGTTTTGCGGGCCACATAACCCATCGCAAACCCAGGCATGATAATTTCCAGCAGGAAGTTCTACGGCATATTATGTGATCGCAGAACAGGTCTGCGGACCGCAAATTAGTCGCAGAGTGGGGCAGACTTTCCTAGTTCATGAAGGCCATTGTGTGGCCCATTTTGCGGACCGTAGAAGCATTATGCGACCGCAGATTTGTGTCGGGGCTTCATTTTTCTAATTTTATAACATGACCCCCATTTCGTTTATCTAGCCTAAGGGTTTACTTGTCATTTTAGAGAGAGAAGAGAACTATTCTAGAGAGAGGAAAGGGATTGTTAAGGATTTCACTACTCCACCTTAATCGAACCTTGGAATTTTATCGAAAGGAACTTGCTAGGGTTTCAAAGAGGTAAGAATTGTTTTCCCAAATTCTTCAATTTTGGGTTTGGGGTTGATTTTGGGCGTTAAGGGTAGATTTATTACATGCAAGAGCTAATAGGGTTTGTGGGGAAGCTGTTGAACAATTTTGGGTGGTTTTGTTGTTGAATTGTTTGAGGGAAAGGTTGGGTCATAGTTGTAACAGCCCTTGTCATACAAATTTCTCTAATCGTGCTTGTAATTCTCCCCTCCTCTATAGATTGGTATCGTTAGGAGTGTTGGGACATTATTCTTGCATTACAAAAAGCTCTTTCGAGGTATGTTTGCTAAACTCATCTCTTAGAATTGAACCCCACAATACCCTTGTGAGTTTCGTGCTGCTTATTATAAATTGAATTATTCCAAATAAGCCTTGTGTCAAAACAAATATGCATTCAATATTTATTCCAAAGATTCTTATTTTGTTGAGTTACCGTTTGAGAATGTGGTTTAGGCCTGGGCTATGTGTTATTGTGTTATGATTTAAAAATATGTTTCTAAGGAAAGTATCATGTAAAATTGTGTAAAAGAAATCACATGTGCCTAAGACCCTAAATTGCTCAAGTATGTGTTAAAGCCTTAATTTGAAAGGACTTGTTGTTGATTATCCATGATGATGTTTGAAAGTGAAATAGTTAGCATGAATTATGAAGTACGGCCAACGTGCGAAGAATGATATTGCGTTATGGCCAATGGTGGCAACAAAATGAATGTCATGTAAAATAATGTGAAATGGTTGGTAAATATTTTTTATAATTAATGCCTTGGGAGTCTCATTTACCCACCGATAAAGGATAGGTCAAAATAACCTAGCCTCGAAACTACACGTGCCGGTGTAGGAGTGATTGAGGGGTAAATCCCCGTGATAATGTGATAAGATTGTTTCCCCTTATATGGGATGAGAATGATGTGTTGAGCTGTTTCCCCTTAAATGGGATGCGATTACTGCTAGCGAGATGTGATGTGATGTCGACCCACACTACATTGTGGTGAGACGGCTTAGCCGGTTGGGCTGAGATCGGATGTCATGCCACGCACATGGTGTTATTTTTAGTATATGACTCGGGGTGAGATGTCTTAGCCGGTCGGGTTGAGATCGGACTCCGTGTATTGGTGTATCAGTGCTAAAGATCTCCAACCTTAAAATACTGAAATATACTTGTCCCTAACTTGACACATTGTTACTATTTGATCCTCTTATTGATGTCCTGTTTCCTTCTCTGTATACGGTTATTCGTTCTATTGAGAGGGTGCTTAGTTTTACATACTAGTACTATTCCATATGTACTAACGTCCCTTTTGCCGGGGGCGCTGCATCTTTAATGGATGCAGGTGGTTCCATAGAAGGTGGTATTGATCAGTGATAGCAGCACACCCTCTCGTCAGCTGATTTGGTGAACCCCACTTCATTTCGGGGTCCTGTATTTCCTATCCTTTGTACATAGCATTTTGAGGTATAGCCGGGGCCTTGTTGCCGGCAGTGTCATAGCACTCTTTTGTTCCTGTTAGAGGCTCCGTAGACATAGTGTGGGTTGTATCTGTTTTTGGGAAGGCTAAACTAAAAATGATGTAATCGTATCAACTGTTCTACTTTAACTATGATTGTACAATGTACTGTTTTGAAGACTTGTTAATAACATAACTAATGGAAATGAGCTGGTGTTATTCTCATGACTTCTTACTGACTAATTATTGAAATGTATTATTCTCTTTATTTAGGGGTGAGTTGGGTAGACGGCACTGTGCAGGTTTGCTCGACGGGGGTAACTTTGTTGAGCGCCGTTTGCGCTCCCCGAGGTCGGGGCGTGACATGATGCAACAATTAAATCATCCAAAACGCTTCAATATATAAAACTAGAGTTATAATCTACAAACAAATATCAATGCACCAAATTCATCAAAACCTAAAGGGAACTACTCCATAGATATGGAGTACTTAATCACAGATATGTTTAAAGTAAAGAAAAACATAAAACAACCCAAACTCGGGTCTTGAGTGAGGATTGAATGATGAACTCCTTGTACTTTTTCTTCTCCAACTCCTCCTTAGCCTCCTTAGGTCGGATATGACTCAAATGTCCCAAAAACAATATTTTTCCATGTATTTATACTAAATAGGGTCGGGCCCAGACGAAATGACCTTTTCCTAGCCGGAATAGGACACTTTATAAAATTTGCACAGGTAGCAAGAATTTTGTATGTAACTCTAGTTTGCACAGGTAGCCAGAATAGGACACTTCATAGTATGTAAAATGAGGGGAATTAGTGGGGAAATCCAGAGAGCTAGTTCTTACAGGTAGCAGGAATTTTGTACAAGCGAGGCGCGCCACGCGCCGCATTAGTGATGTTTTCTCGGAGTACGGAATTTTCCTCGCTTTTTGATATCCAGGTGTGGGTTTTAACCCCCGAACATGATCCCGGCTTAATCCCTTCGGCCTTTACTCAGACATCAAAGTTACAAATAGCTTGAATTCATTCCATACATCTACATAGCTCGGAATCACTCCTACGAGGCATAGACACACGATAAGTGCGAAACACTATCAATTAAAGATCAAACACAATAAAAGTGTAGTAAATTAGAGTGCAATAAGCGAATAAAACACGAGATTACATCCTACCATCAACACCCCACACTTAAACCATTGCTCATCCTCAAGCAATCAAACTACACTTCACATAGACACGACCTTTTTAAACAACTCTTATAACTCATCACACCAAGAATATTCAAATTAGATTAAGTACAATCCCGTAACATCCTAGCCTCAAAATTTGACTCACAAGCACCATGCATTATTTATAACCCGCTCACTTATTCTAACACAAAGGTCAACGACATTACCTTTCGTCCATGAATTAAGTGCCGCCACACATCAATAGAGAGTAGTTCCACACGTAATAGAATTTAAGAATAATTAGGAACTCAAGATAGAAAGAATTCACTCACCCTCAGAAACAACATTCATATTCCACAAAAGATGCCTCAAAAGATGCACTCTCAGAAACTACTCTACTAATTGAGTTCATTCAGTCAAGAATCAAGTATGACTTTATTTGGTTGTAATGTAGGCTGCGGGAATGGTAGGATACATTTGGACAAAAGAGTGACTACACATCCCTAAGCACTTTAAGACATATACATTAACAATTCAAAACCCCAAACTTATGTCAAACCAAAACTCCACCATCGCAGCAATATACATTAACTCCCTACTTCTTTAAGCACAATTACATCAAGAGTCACCACTATCAAAGAATATTTTTCACGACAATATACTATTTTTTCTTTTCTCTTTCAATTCAAGTTGCTTTTACTCTTTTTTTTAAACAGTGAACCTTTCTCCTTATTTCATTAGTTCCACTCAAAAGCCAACCCAATCACCCCACACTTCAACTTTTGCAAAGTTTATAACAAATTCAAGTGCTCACGAGAGGTAACAGGTTCAAATAGATGGTTAATTCAAACAAATGGGTAAGGCTTGTAATGTGGTTGCGAAAGAAACATGATTACAGGCTCAAAATGGGTTAACTAAGATGCATATCAATTAGGTGGGTAATAGCATATAACTGGCTCCACAAAGAAATGCTTAAATCACTTCCAAGATTGAACAAAACTACCATTTCGCTTTGCAAACACACGGGGCAAGTTCTAGAGCACAGAATAACACAAAACCTCACACACACACATGGCACATAACTCACTCAGGATCGGACTCTTCAAGACACTCTAGTCAAAGCAGTTAAGCAAAGTTAAGATCATACAATTTAAGGTACTTATACAAGAGTCAAAAATAGAGCCTAAGCATTACACTAAAGCACTCACTATTCTCAAGGCATAATAAATTTAAGAGATATTGCCTTCCATTCAATTCATAGCACAAGGTTTCCTACTCCTAAAGAAAAAATAAAAACTAACTACACCCGGTTCAAATAAAACCTTTGGAAAAGAACCGCGACACAAAGAACAACCAAGGGGGAATACAAACTTATCTAGCCGAACTAAGACATCTTCCACTATCCCCTCAGGTATCAGAGTCATTTGGTCTGCCAGCTGCAAAGATATTGGCACTGACCTTATCTCTCTAATCACCTTCTCCAGTTTCCTGTAAAAAGATAGAGACATTAAGTTAATTGAGGCACCAGAATCACATAAAGATTTATCAAAATTAATAGAGCCTAAAGAGTAAGGTATAGTGAAACTCTGTGGATCTCCACACTTTTGTGGGAGTTTGTTTTGCAATATCGCACTGCAATGCTCTGTGAGCTTGAACACTAAGGTCTCTTCTATCTTCCTCTTATTTGTCAGGATCTCTTTCAAGAATTTGGCATAACATGGTATTTGGGAGAGCACTTATGTGAATGGAAAATTTACATTAACCTATTTCAACACATCCAGAAATCTCTCAAACTGCTTGTCCAGCTTTTCTCTACTTTGCTTTTGAGGGAAAGTTAGAGCATGCATATGCTCCCTCTCATTAGATTCGTCCCTTTCTCAAAGTTTCGTCCTCCTTCTTTTTGTCAGCTCCCTTCTTGCCTTTCTTCTTCTTATCAATATCATTCTTTAGCTGCTCCAAATTTTCCTTTTCAAGTTCCCCCTTTTTTTTGGATTGGAGTGGTATCTGTCAACACTTGCCCACTTCTCAGAGTTACAACATTCACTATTTCTTTAAGATTTATCTCAGTATCAGCTGGCAGAGTACCTGGGACTCTCTCAGACAATAAAGTGGCTAGTTACCCAACCTGTCTTTCCAAGTTTCTAAAACCAGTGCCTATTTCTTTGATAGCCGCTCTATGTTCCCGTATAATTGCACTATGAGTTTCAAGCCCCTCATCAGTTTTCAGAATAAAGTCCATCATTTGATCTTCTAGACCAGGCTGATTGGACTATTGAGGCTGAAACTGCTGCCTCTGCTGATTTTGAAAAATTGTAGCTCCTTGTCCCTGTGGTTTAAGAGTTATTTTGTTGCCACGCATCTACAGTACCTCCAGGTCAACTACATGAAATATCGGGGTGCCTCTGACCCATTGCATTATAGTTGTAGTTTCCCACAACATTTGCTTCCTCAGTTGAGGCTTGACACTCATAAGTAGGTGTCTTCCACATATATCAGAAGTTGTGCGAGACTCACTTTGTATCGACGCTAAGGCTATCTTCCTCATCTCTTTGGCCATAGCGTCAAGCTGTACCTGCACAAATGTGTTAGCATCAACGTGGTGAACAGCAGTTGATCTTTTTCTTCCAGCACTCTCAAAGGGCCACTGATTTGCATCTTCAGATAACTTGTCAAGAATTGTGACAATCTCCTCTGAAGTCTCCTTCATCAACAAGCCTCCAGCTACATTGCTCAATAATCCACGTGAAGCCGGTGTCAATCCATCCCAAAAGTCCTGGAGTTGCATCCAGAGTTCAATTCCGCTATGTTGACACTTTCTGACTATTTCCTTAAAACTCTCCCAAGCTTCAAACACAGTCTCAGTATGTTTTTGGCAGAAGTTATGGAAAACTTGCCCGTTTTAGCTGATGAGAAATAGTTATCAAGAAATTTTCTGGTCATCTCATCCGATGTTTGAATCGATCCATTAGGTAAGGTTCGAAGCCACTGTTTTGGGTCATCTTTGAGTGTGAAGGGGAATGCCCTTAAGTAAACTGCATATTGTGACACACCATTATATTGAAAGGTGTTCATAATCTCCTCGAAGTCCATTAGATGTGTATATGGATCTTCGTTTGGCTTCTCTCTGAAGACACATAAATTCTGAACGGGTTGGAGCAACCCTTGCTTCAACTTAAAATTATTAGATGCAATTGGAGGTGCTCTAACACTTGATAAACCTTGATTGTAGACTGGTATAGCATAATCACCAAGTGATCTCCCAAGCAAGGGTTGATGTTGATTAATTCTATGACCCATCTCTTCTTCGTAGATAATCGACGTATCTCTAATAGTTGCTTCCTCAGCATCTCCTACAACTCGATGTCTTTGTTGGGCTACTTCTCTAGCATCCAAATCCACATTATCATTACCGGTTCCATCCATAAGTTCTTTGGTTGAGGATTGCCCAACCTTTTCTGTTGTCTTGGTGAGATTTCTTTCTTTCTTCAACTGTCGCAGTTGTTTTTCAATTTCCTGCTCGAATGGTAGCACTTCCTTCGCAGAAGTTCTAGTCATGCACCACTCTGAACATGTAACCTACGCCTAGTCAAAGAACACCAAACATAAAAAGAGAAAAATAAAATAAAATAAAAGAAAAAGAAAAATTCTTGAATTAGCACGACAAACTATTTCAAAGACTATTGATTGCCAATCCCCGGCAACGGCACCAAAATTTGACGAGGTCGAATCACACACTTAAATTATGCTCGCTACTCAAAGATAGTATAGTATTATATCGTATCCACAGGGATTGGAGTTAAATAGTTTTTTTGTAGTTTCTAGCCTGATTGCTATCCAGGAGAATCAACAATTGATGTTTTTATGATGAATAACTAAAATTAACTAAGAATCTAAAGCTATTGACTAATGACAATCGAAACAAAGGTAAGTAAGGAAGTTATCAATGGGAGAAAATAGGGGTTGATAGGATAGGTGCAAGATAATTGTTTGGGATCTAACTCTAGATAATTCACTTCTAATGTTTAAGTGAGTCTCTCGAATTCACTCAATTATTCTCCTAACTAGGTTTAATCAATGATTCAACTAGCCTCTTTTGATTACTAAGAAAAATTAATGAACTAAACTAACAATATAATGCAAAGATATCGCAAGTTATGCCTCTCTCGATTAACTGAACAAGTGAATATAGATGCAGCAATTAAATCATCCAAAACGCTTCAATACATAAAACTAGAGTTATAATCCACAAACAAATATAAATGCACCAGATCCATCAAACCCTAAAGGGAACTACTCCATAGATATGGAGTAATTCATCACAAATGTGTTTAAAGTAAAGGAAAAAATAAACCTATCCAAACTAGGGTCGTGAGTGAGGATTGAATGATGAACTCCTTGTACTTATGCTTCTCCAACTCCTCCTTAGCCTCTGGCCCAGACGAAATCACATTTTCCTAGCCGAAATAGGACACTTACTTTGTAAAATTTGCACAGTTGCATGGGGCGACGCACCATGCGGGGCATTAGTGGGGAAATCCAGAGAGCTGGTTCTGATAGGCAGCAAGAATTTTGTACAAGCGCGGCGCGCTGCCCCATGCACCGCACTAGTGATGTTTTCTCAGAGTACAGAATTTTCCTCGCTTTTTGATATCCAGGTGTGGTTTTCCACCCCCGAACGCGATCCCGACTTAATCCCTTGGGCTTTTACTCGGATTTCAAAGCTCCAATTAGCTCGAATTCATTCCATACATCTACATAGCTCAGAATCACTCCTACAAGGCATAGACACACGATAAGTGCAAAACACTATCCATTAAAGCTCAAACACAATAAAAGTGCTGTAAATTAGAGTGCAATAAGCGACTAAAACACGAGATTATAATCTATCATCAATTACATGGTCAAGGAATGCTACTGAGTTTTGCCAAAATTCACATTTGGAGAGCTTAGCATATAACTTACGAACCTGAAGGATCTCTAATACTATCCGCAAGTTCCGCCTCTGAACGAGAATACACCAGAATGTCATCAATGAATACGATCACGAACACGTCAAGATAGGGTCTGAACACTCTATTCATGAGATCCATAAAAACTGATGGGGCATTTGTTAGCCCGAACGACATCACCAAGAGCTCAAAGTGCCCATATCTTGTTCGGAAGGCCGTCTTCGAAATATCCTTCTCCTTAACCCTCACCTGATGATACCATGAACGTAAGTCAATCTTGGAGAAATACTTGGCACCCTGGAGTTGGTCAAACAGGTCGTCAATCCTTGGAAGTGGATACTTGTTCTTTATAGTAACCTTATTCAACTGTCGATAATCAATACACATCCTTAATGACCCATCTTTCTTCCGCACGAACAAGACTGCTGCATCCCAGGGTGAAGTGCTAGGCCTGATGATGCCCTTATCCAGCATGTCCTTTAATTGCGCCTTCAACGCTCGCAATTCTACCGTGGCAATCTTGTATGGAGGGATAGAGATAAGTTGAGTGTCAAGCAACACATCAATGCTAAACTCAATCTCCCTTTCAGGAGTAATGTCGGAGCTCATATGGGAAAATGTCTTGAAATTCATTGACCTCGAGGATTGATTGTAGAGTAGGCGGCTTTGCCTCCGCATCCCTATTGCGAATGAGATGATAAATGTAACCTTTTGAGATCATCTTCCTTGCCTTAAGATAGTAAATAAACCTACCTTTCGGCATAGCGATGTTCCCCTTCCATTCAATGACAGGTTCACCAGGAAACTGAAACCTAACCATCTTCGTACGACAATCAACGTTTGCATAGCATGAGGCCATTGCCATTATCACATCGAAATAAACCATTTCTAACTCAAATAGAGTCGATGAGGTTTGACGACTACAAATCATCATTGTGCAACCTCTATATACCCTTCTAGCAATCACAGAATCTCCTATCGGACTGGATACCAGAAGTGGTTTTCTTATCAATTCAGGTTCAATGCCAAACTTATTAGTCATAAAGGGTGTAACATATGATATTGTTGATCCCGGAATTAACACATATACATAATAAGAAAACACATGACAATACACTTGTAACAACATCCGGAGATGACTCGAGATCCTGTCGACCTACAAGAGCATAGGTTAAATTTTGAATATCGCTCAAACTCGGCACTGCACCTCTAGTATCCCTGTGATATTGCGAGCTTGTTGCCTGTGAAATCTAACATGGACTAGAATAGATAAATCGATCATACCAAGGCCTTTGAAACTGGAGGAGCACTAGCTACAGGTGGCGCCAAACTCCTTGAAGACTGGAGCCTGATACTACCTCTGAAGTTACTAGAATACCATGCGAATCTTGCCCTCTTATGTTGGCCCCTATCCTTCTCCCTATCTGACCTTTGCTGGTACTTACGATCCTGTAGTGTCTGGGCATAAGCCTGAATACGGGAAATATCCATGCCCTCCACCAAGGAGGCTGTCGTGCACTCATTTATTAGATTTGGTCCTAACCCATTCACGAAAAAGTGCACCCTATCGCTCATCTAGGCCACCATATCAGGAGCATACCTTGCTAAAGAATCAAACTGCATACTATACTCTCCCACATTCATATTACCTTGTCGAAGGTTCAAACACTTATCGATTCTAGCTCATCGTATCTCAACTTAAAAGTAGTGACAAAGAAAGTCCTCAGAAAATTAGTTCCACTCAGCTGGAGGAGCGTTCAGACCCCTGGATCTCTCCCAACTATCATACCAGAAAATTGCTAAATCCCGTTACCGATAAGAAGCCAACTGTACTGCCTTAGTATCACTAGCATGCATAACCCGCAGTGTACGATGAACCTGAACAATAAATGTCTGCGGGTCTTCCTTGGGGTCTGATCCGGTAAACACTGGAGGGTCTACATTAATAAAATCACGAACTCTCACACTAACCGGTTTATTAGCAGCACCGGTATTCTGCCTCTGAGCCTGAGCAGCTACCAATCTAGTCAACAAGTGCACCGCACTGCACATATCGTGGTCTGTAGTGCCAGGCGGAGGAACTAGAGGTACTGGGTCCCTCCTAATATCCTCTTGAGGATACAGAGTAGATGAGGTATGAGACGGCATCTCGCTCTGAGCCTCACTTTGGCCTGCTCAGGCGGGAGGCACCTGACTGGTACCATCTTCCACAGTTGTATCAAGCCGTCTACTAATCCCTTGCTTCCTAGTCAAAGGCATCGTTGAAAGACAACAAGATGAATATTAGAGATGAACACGTACGACTCAAATCTATGCACAACCTATATTAAGGAAGAAGGTAACAACACTAGATGTCATGTAGCCTCCTGGTTATAAATGTGGCACGCTACACATCCATAATCAATATTCTACTGGACACGGCTCGTAGAAAACCCCTAGGATAGACTTGCTCTGATACCAAGTTTGTCACGACCCAAACTGGAGGGCCATGACTGGCACTCGGGCTATACAAGTAGAGCACCAACATATATTATATCTAACCTTTCTTATTATTTATGAGGGCCGATGAGATCAAAATAAATGGTAGACATGAATCATGAACAACCAACAATGATAGATAATGGCATGAACATACATAATGTGGGCCGACAAGGATGTCATGAAGCTATATATAAGGTACGAGTTGACAAGCTACCATGAGAGACTTTACAACAAAAATCAGCCAACAAGGCAATCTAAACAATACATGAGTCGATACCTATCTATGAGCCTCTAAAGAAATATAAGTGCTGCAACAATTCCAGAACAGGGCCCCGACATACCCAAAATGTCTATAACAAAAGTGCATACCAAGACCACGGCAAGTCCAGAGAAGGGATCTCGCCAATAACTGCTGAACTAGGCAGCCTACTGTGATGGGGGAGCTGTGTCTACCTGTCTATCAGGACCTGCAACGCGACATGCAGCGTCCACAAATAAAAGGGACGTCATTACGAATAATGTACCGAGCATATAAATAAGGCAGGAAAGCATAAATAAGAACAGTAATGTAAGCAGGGATGAAGAATTTCCAACTTATAACATCTGAGTGCCTCTGAGGGCGACTGACATGAAATGCATACATACATATATATATATATATATATATATATATATATATATATATATATATATATATATATATATATATATACGATTTTTTTAAAACATACGCCTCTGTGGGAATCATCGGTAGAATCGTACCCGACCACGTGGAGCTCGGTAAAACCCAACTGATCAGTGGTTACACAATAGGTGTCATACCCAGCCGACTATAGCATGGCTCGGTAGAGTAAAACAGGTATGTATATATAATGCATATTGGACTCATTGGAATCACCTTCTGAACCTTTTGGAGTTACATAATGTCGGTAACCTTTGTACAATGTAAGTACTGCTAGCTTCTATGAGTGGAGTATCTTTGGAAGGACATTCATTACATTATGTACAATCGTAGCCGTGCAAAAAAAGGGAAGGGATAGCGTCACATACCTTGTATATACTGCCCAACCTCAAGCTATGCAAATGTCACGACTCCTTAGTCTACAATAAGAGAAATGATATTATCGTTATCGTTTAAGCATCATAACTATTATATATCAACCGCAACCTATTTTATGATGAAATGGAAAGTACCTCCCCTATTTATATGACTTCCCACAAGTAATCACCAAACAACCCAAACAACATCAATAATAATCATATTAAGCCTCCCAAAACAGTCCACCAACCAACAACATTACTAACAAGTCTTCCATAGATATCTCACAAGTTCTAGCTTCAATGACTGAGCCGCAACTTGGATAATCTTAAATATATGTAGATTAAGAGGTTCCTTATCTTTAAACAAGTAGAAAAACTGCAAATTGACCTTAAATCACCACGAAATATCCATCAAATTCTGCCACAAGAACAAGGAAGCGAAACTAGCATTGAATTCGGGTTTTTCGGCACTAGAATCACTTTGGAAGACTTGAAATCACCTAGGATTGATATTAAAAACTTGAGAGATTATTTTACAGAATATAATCAGAAGGACTGCCTGCAAGTCCTCATCAACAAGTGGTATACAGCTAACAACAAAGTTGTTGAGTCTGTCACTCCTCCTCTAGAAAGAATAAAAATCCCAGTTTCTAATACTGTTATCTATGCCTCTCCTTTTAAATCCAAGAGTGAGAAACCTACAAATATAGTTGCTTGTTCTGATCTCGATCGAGTTATTGAACAAAACAATTACTCGAACCAAATCCTTCATGTCATTTCAAGACAAATAGAAGACTCCAAAGAAAAGTCTTTATTCAGTGGAAAGCCAACCTTTTCACAATCCAGTTCGAGTCAGAACATTGAACCAAACCCAGGCTTCAAAATCGCTGAGTTTTCAAAGGACAAATATCCAAAACTCAAAGATACTTTTGAAGCTAGTGGTAATGTCCTTGACAAGATCAACAAACAGTTGGCCAATTTTAATATTTCCAAAGGAGTACCCAAGGATGGAAAAATATCCACCATCCAAGAGAAGGAAGACCTTCTCCAAAGACTTTCTCATGAACGCTTTCATAATTACAAAAATTATCATAAGCGTCCCTCATTTCCAGATATTCAATATGAGGAGAACCATTTCCTTGCCTCTACTTCTCACGAAGGAAGAAGCATAATTGAATGGAACATTGATGCTTTGGCAGAGCATCAAATTTACCATAAACTTCATGAAATGGGAGTTTGCATTACAGCTTATAAGATAAGAGAATCTTCTGACAAAGAATCCGCCTCTATGATTGTAGCTGGATTTACAGGCATGTTGAAACATTGGTGGGATAATTATTTCACCGAAGATGTTAGACAAGCCTTTTACACTGCTACAGCTATCGAAACCCTAGTTAAAACCGAAGGAACTACCTCTACTGCTATGGTTATAGGAGGTACTACTACTCATATGAAAACCACCTCCCAGATAACTAGAGAAGATGCTTGTGCTACCCTTCTCTACCACATAGCAAAACACTTCATCGGAGAACCAAAACTCTTCCAAGATAGAAGTTTACAAATTCTAAACAATCTATCCTGTCCATCTTTAGATGACTTTATCTGGTATAAAAACCAATTTATTAGTAAGGTTATGATTAGACCTGACTGTCATCTAGATTTCTGGAAAGAACGCTTAATCAGCAGTCTCCCTCCCCTATTCGTTAGCAAAGTCCATACCAAGATCCAGGAGCGTTGTGAAGGTAAAATTCCTTACCATCAAATGACCTATGGTGACATTGTTAGCATTATCAACGTTGTAGGCCTAGAACTCTTCACTGACATCAAACTCAAAAATCATCTCAAAAAAGAGCAACACTCTTCTAGAAAAGAATTAGGAAGTTTCTGTCAAGACTTCAGTTATACAAACAATATTGCTCCTTCTACTCATTCTTCCAAGAAGGACAAAGCCTGCAGGTCTTCCAGAAGGACCCGTCGCCATAAAACTAGGAAAAATCTTGATGATTCACCTAGAAAGAAATCCAAATTCAGAAGACCTTCAAAGTCTTCCAAAACCAAAGATGTCTGTTGGAACTATGGAAAAACCGGTCACAGAGCCAACCAGCGTAAATCTGACAGAAATAAGAGGAAGATTAATCTTCTTGAAATCAGTGAAGATACCAAAAAGGAACTCTTCTCCATTCTGGAAGAACCCATCTCAGATTCTTCCCCAGATTATTCTTTGGATGAGTACAGTGATGATGAAGATATCAACATCGCCTACAACTCAGACTCAAGCCAATCTGGCAATGAATGCCATTGTTCTGGAGCCTTCTGTACTTGTGATAAAACTCCTAACTCCATCAAGTACTTTCTGACATCTCCAAAGAAGCTTTGTTTGATGTCGTCCAACACATCACAGATAATGAGTCTAAGAAGAAATACTCGATTGAACTCAAGAACCTTATTCTCACTCATCAGAATGACAGACCTAAACCCAAGTCAGTTATTGAACCCTTCAGCATGAAATAAGTCATGGCTCTTTTTGACAAGCCAGCAGAACCTTCGATTTCTGATCTGAAACATGAAGTTTTAGAACTTAAAGAAGAAATCAAAGATATTAAATCTAGACTTAGGAAAGTCAAAGTTGATGTTCTAACAGAACAGGTTCTTAAACAAGTCAAGACTTATGAACAAAAGTCAGAAAATGAAGAAGAACCTGAACTTCTTGAAAGTGAGTATCATTCTGAAAATGAAAACTCTATCGACTTCCATCTTACCAAAGAAAAGACTTCATCGTCCCAAGCTCCCGGCCTTACGGTTATCACCGGTGTCAAACCTCAAAGTTGCCATATTCCTATCAAGATTGTTATTAGCAAACACTTCGCTATTAACAAAATCGCTTTACTTGATAGTGGTGCAGATCGTAACTGCATCATGAAAGGTATTGTTCCCACTCAGTACTTAGAAAAAAGTACTTATAAATTATACTCTGCTATATGAGAACAACTTCGTATTAACTATAAGCTTTCTAAAGCTCATATTTGTAATAACGGTATTTGCTTGACAAATGATTTTATTATTACTGAAGATATTAATGAAGATATCATCTTAGGAATTCCTTTTATCACCCAGATAAAACCTTTCATTACTGGTTTAGATGGTATTACTACATGCATACTAGGAAAAGAATTGCATTTTCCATTTGTTAAAACCCTTTCACAAGATGAAAGTAATTTCATTAGAGAAAAAACTATTTTTCGCATAAACAAACTTTCTCAGCATATAACCTTTTTAAAGGATGAAATTAAAGTGAAGAAAATCGAGCAGATTTTAAAAACCCCGAAAATGGTTACTAAAATAGCCAATCTTCAAACCCTTGTTGAAAAAGAAATATGCTCTGATTTTCCTAATGCCTTTTGGAAAAGAAAGAAGCATTTAGTCGAGCTTCCATACGTTGAGGGATTCAATGAACATGTCATCTCCACCAAAGCAAGACCTATTCAGATGAATCAAGAAATGATGGAAACTTGCAAAATGGAGATCTCAAATCTTCTTAAAAATAATATTATTCGCCCTTCTAAATCTCCCTGGAGTTGCTCTGCGTTTTATGTTAACAAAAGTGCAGAGAAAGAAAGAGGTGCGCCAAGATTAGTTATAAACTATAAGCCTCTAAATGTTGTCCTAAAATGGATTAGATATCCCATTCCTAATAAAAGGGATCTCTTGAAAAGAACTTACAAGGCCAACGTTTATAGTAAGTTCGATATGAAATCTGGTTTCTGGCAAATTCAAGTAGCCGAGAAGGACAGATACAAAATGACGTTTAACGTTCCTTTTGGTCAATATGAATGGAATGTAATGCCATTTGGGCTCAAGAATGCCCCATTTGAGTTTCAGAACATCATGAACTCCATCTTTAACGATTACAGTTATATGTCTATTGTTTACATAGATGATGTTCTTATCTTCTCTGAAAACATAGATTCCCATTTCAAACACCTCAACACCTTCCTTAATATTGTTAAGAGAAATGATTTGGTAGTTAGTTCTCAGAAGATTAAACTCTTCCAAACTTCTATTAGAGCCATTGAGTTCTCATCCAAGTTCCCTAATGAGATTACGGACAAAACCCAACTGCAGAGATTCTTAGGAAGTCTCAATTATGTTGCTGATTTTATCCCCAACATTAGACAGGTCTGTGAACCTCTTTACAAACGACTCAGAAAGAATCCTGTCCCTTGGAGTTCAGAACATACTAAGACTGTCATCCGGATAAAAGGATTAGTGCAAAACCTTCCTTGCCTAGGAATCCCTAACCCAGAAGCTTCTATGATTGTTGAAACTGATGCTTCCGACATAGGTTACGGTGGTATCCTCAAACAAAAGATTTCCATTAAGTCTTCTGAACAACTAGTTCGTTTTACTTCAGGAATTTGGAATTCCGCCCAGAAAAATTATTCTACTGTTAAAAAAGAAGTCTTGTCTATAGTGCTATGTATCACTAAGTTTCAAGATGACCTTGTTAACAAAGAATTTTTGGTTAGAGTATTTTGTAAATCTGCTAAAGAAATTCTTCAAAAAGATGTCAAATATCTTGTTTCAAAATAGATATTTTCTAGATGGCAAGCTCTACTATCTAGCTTTAGAGCTTGCCATCTAGCTTTAGATAGTAGAGCTTGCCATCGAGATTTTTCCTAGTTTTATGGCGACGGGTCCTTCAGGAAGACCTGTAGGCTTTGTCCTTCTTGGAAGAATGAGTAGAAGGAGCAACAATGTTTGTATAGCCGAAGTCTTGACAGAAACTTCCTAATTCTTTTCTAGAAGAGTGTTGCTCTTTTTTGAGCTGATTTTTAAGTTTGATGTCAGTGCAGAGTTCTAGGCCTACAATGTTGATAATGCTAACAATGTCACCATAGGTCATTTGATGGTAAGGAATTTTACCTTCACAATGATCCTGGATCTTGGTACAGACTTTGCTAGCGAATAGGGGAGGAAGACCGCTGATTAAGCATTCTTTCCAGAAATCTAGATGACAGTCAGGTCTAATCATAACCTTACTAATAAATTGGTTTTTATACCAGATAAAGTCATCTAAAGATGGACATGATAGATTGTTTAGAATTTGTAAACTTCTATCTTGGAAGAGTTTTGGTTCTCCGATGAAGTGTTTTGCTTTGTGGTAGAGAAGGGTAGCACAAGCATCTTCTCTAGTTATCTGGGAGGTGGTTTTCATAGGAGTAGTAGTACCTCCTATAACCATAGCAGTAGAGGTAGTTCCTTCGGTTTCAACTATGGTTTCGATAGCCGTAGCAGCGTAAATGGCTTGTCTAACATCTTCGGTGAAATAATTATCCCACCAATGTTTCAACATGCCTGTAAATCCAGCTACAATCATAGAGGCGGCTTCTTTGTCAGAAGATCCTCTTATCTTATAAGTTGTAATTCAAACTCCCATTTCATGAAGTTTATGGTAAATTTGATGCTCTGCCAAAGCATCAATGTTCCATTCAATTATGCTTCTTCCTTCGTGAGAAGTAGAGGCAAGGAAATGGTTCTCCTTATATTGAATATCTGGAAATGAGGGACGCTTATGATAATTTTTGTAATTATGAAAGCGTTCATGAGAAAGTCTTTGGAGAAGGTCTTCCTTCTCTTGGATGGTGGATATTTTTCCATCCTTGGGTACTCCTTTGGAAATATTAAAATTGGCCAACTGTTTGTTGGTCTTGTCAAGGACATTACCATAGGCTTCAAAAGTATCTTTGAGTTTTGGATATTTGTCCTTTGAAAACTCAGCGATTTTGAAGCCTGGGTTTGGTTCAATGTTCTGACTAGAACTGGATTGTGAAAAGGTTGGCTTTCCACTGAATAGAGACTTTTCTTTGGAGTCTTCTATTTGTCTTGAAATGACATGAAGGATTTGGTTCGAGTAATTGTTTTGTTCAATAACTCAATCGAGATCAGAACAAGAAACTATATTTGTAGGTTTCTCACTCTTAGATTTAAAAGGAGAGGCAGAGATAACAGTATTAGAAACTGGGATTTTTATTCCTTCTAGAGGAGGAGTGACAGACTCAACAACTTTGTTGTTAGCTGTATACCACTTGTTGATGAGGACTTGGAGGCAGTCCTTCTGATGTTCGTATTTGCCAGATATTTCAAACCACTTAAAGAAATCGATTTCACATCTCATTCTTTTCATATCTGATATCCAGCAATCTCTGAAGTCTTTCTCTATTCAAGAGAATAAGGGGCAACATACCATTTTCTTTTAGGTATATTGTCGGAATGAGACCAATAAGTCACAAGCTTCTAAGAGAAAATACTAAGTGTCTCTACACATCAGAGTCTAAAAAAAATACGGAAAACAACATAATAAAGGTAGAGGGGGACTACGAGGTCTGCAGACGCTGGCAAATATACCTTGAAATCTCCATGTATGGTCCAGCTCACTAGTATCTGGTATGGTAGGAAGAACCACGGTCTGCACAAAAAGATGTGCAGAAGTGTAGTATGAGTACACCACAACGGTACCCAGTAAGTGCCAAGCCTAACCTCGGTAGAGTAGTGACGAGGTTAGGTCAGGGCCCTACTGGAATAAAAATAAATGAGGTAGTAAATATAACGAACAATGAAATGACTGAGAAGTGAACAACGGGAAATTACAGAAAGGTAACAACATAGCAAATATACGTAAACAATAGGGGTGCTCCTGAGGTACCTCCTTGTAGTCTCAAATGCAAATACCCAATAGGGGGATCTCCCAAGGTACTGCCTCATAGTACCAAAAGTAAATATACAACATGTGATCTCCCGAGGTACCGTCTCGTAGTCCCAAAAGTAAATATGCAATGACGGATCTCCCGAGGTACCGCCTCGTAGTCCGAAAAGTAAATACACGACAGAGGGGTTCTCCCGAGGTACCGCCTCGTAGTCCCAAAAGTAAATATGCAACTCATAAATTATGGAACCACAAATTTATAGCAAAGAATCTTACAGTTAAAGACCAAATACAATAATCAAGGAAACATATAATTTTACTAAGCATGTTACATGAATTTCAAGTAAAGGTTAAGGCACGTAGACATGCGATACTAGGCTAAACATGACAACTACACATGCTAAGGCAGCTTAGTTAAGGAATTTAAAAGAAGTCTACTCAGCAAGAATGGGAATTTTTCACAATTAGACCGTGTACGGATTCGTCAACTCGCGTACACGGCACACACATATCACAAATTGTTACAACAGTACCAAATCCTAATGGGATTTCCCCCACACAATGTTAGATAAGTCACTTACTTCAAATCTTGCTCAATCAATTGATAAGTATGCCTTTCCCTCAACTTTCCAACACCGAACGACCCAAATCTAGCCAAAAGCAATTACATACTATAAATACAACTACAAGAAATTCATTTAAATAATGAAACTACGACTTTAGAAAAGAATTGAAAAATCACCCCAAAAACTCGACCCGAGCCCGCATCTCAGAATCGGGTAAAAGTTACAAAAAACGAATACCCATTCGACCACGAGTCAAACCATACTAATTTTACCAAAATCCGACTCCAAGTCGCCACCCAAATCCCCAAATTAAACTCTCCAAATCCCTAGCCTCAAACACCCAAATTCCACCTTTTACACGCATAAACTAGGTGGGAAAATCAATGGGGAAACAATATTATTGATCAAAAATGAGTACAAGAGACTTACCCCAAGAAATCCCTAGAAAATGCTCTCAAACATCACCAAGACCCGAGCTCAAAATGTTTAAAATGAAGCAAAATCGCGAACCCCTGTATTTAAGTGTTCTGCCAGAACTTCCTCTTCTGCGGAAATTTAACCACATCTGCAGTATCGCAGATGCGAGGTCCTCTTCGCTTCTGTGACTTCTGCGCTTCTATAGACAAGAGATCCGCTTCTGCGACCTCGCTTTTGCGGTCGCCCAAGTCGCTTCTGCGGAATCCAGTTGCCCCCTTCACTTCGCATCTGCGGAGCATGGCTCGCACATGTGGGCTCGTAGATGTGGAGACCTTCACGCACCTGTGACCTAGCCCCAGGCCAGCCCCAAATATGCTTCTGCGCAATCCAAGCTCGCTTGCGAGTTCACACATGCGAGATAAGTTCTGCAGGTGCGATTGCATCAGTAGGCATCAAGTTTCAACTTGTTCTAAGTGCAAATTTGATCCGATAACCATACGAAGCTCATCCGAGGCCCCCCCCGTGTCACGACCATAACCGATGGGCCGCGACGGGCATCCGGTACCTTACTCAACCGAGTACTAACATAACGTATCTTTCGTATCATTCCATCATAGGTAAATGAACAGGAGTAAAGCATGTGGGAATAAACTTATACATATGACATACTGGCCTATAAGACCCAAAACGATCTCTCCTACACTGAACATAAGCTGACAAGGCCATACAACCTTTCATATACATGACATATATCGACAAGCCTCTAAGAATACATAATTGTCATAAAGGTCAGGACAGAGCCCCGCCATACTAAACATTACACATGTCGTCTTCAAATCCAACTATCGACGATCACTGCAACATCAGCATCCAATATATGCACGCAAGGTACAGAAGTGTAGTATAAATATAACTGACCCCATGTACTCAATAAGTAACAAACCTAACCTTAGGTTGAAAGTAGTGGCAAGCTGAAACACATGTCGGGGGTCAAACACTAATAGCTAATGATAGTTCATAACAAAATAATGGAAGTAATAAAAGAAGTAGCTCAGAGATAAAATGCTCAGCTCATTCAAAGTTCCAGAAAATAGGTCTGCCTTAAAGTATATCAGTAAAAACCCACATATTTTAACGAAGTCACCAAAATATGAATACGTTCTTGATAACAACATGATAGGGGTCCAAGAATTACTAAAGAAAATCAAGAAACATGCTGATGCTAAAAGAAAATAAAGAAACAAAAAAACAACGGAAAATTAAAGATAGATTGAATTCAAGAAAGAGTTTCTTGAATTCAAGAAGTCTATTCTTGAAGTTGAATCCTAACAACAACAATTAGCTAACAAAGAACTAATCACCTTAGGTAGAGAATTAAAACAAGAGATAGATTGTGAAATCCGACCCTTTAGAATAAATAGAACAACAATAAGCCTAAACTTATCACCTTTCTTGAATACCTAGAAGTGATCTAAGATTTCGAAAGAGTTTAATCTTACCACCTTAAGTTGAGTATTGAAGGTTGAAGAATAAATCCAAGAGTAGCCACACACAAGAGTGCAAGAAAAATCTCTCAAATTTTTATTGATAATATTCTATAATAATCTAAAATCTAAAAACAAAGATGACACCCCTTTATATAGAGAGGGGGTCACGAAATTCCTACCTAAAAACAAGGAAATAAAGTCCTAAACTACTTTAGACAACAAGTCCAAATATATTAGGAAAAGGAAAACATAACCTTAACTACCTAGGAAAGCAATAAATCTAGTACCAAAATATATAGAAATAAGTTAAAACCAATCTTGGATAGAATCTTGAAAGTCGCAAACCAATCATGGATAGGATCTTGGAAATCATGAAGGCAACTTGCAAGCAATTTGGCACCAACATGTACCCAACTTCTATCACGCCTATTGAACATTTTTTGGGCAGAAAGTAAGTACTTTTTATGTTATAAAAACGTGGCTTCATGTAGGACTTATTGGGCTCCAAGTTTGGACACATTTTTAGGTGCCAAATAGGTCCAATAGTGGCCTGATTTGGACCTTCTTCATAGGATGTCGCTTGGGATCTAATCCACCTTTTCTTGGACATGAATTTGGACCATAAAATAATTATAATACCTAGACAACTCATATCCTTTATCCTTGAGCTCCCCATCCCAATTAACAACTTCTTTATTTGCACTTGAAGTCTAATGACCTTGTTTTGCAACTCTTTAGCTTGACATTTTATTAAAGGCCCTCTTTGAGATTCCAAAGCATCATTCTTGTCCTTGAATATATTTGAGCTTCCTAGGATGCTATCATCCCCCTCTTCTTGAAGAAAATCCGTCCTTGAATTTTGACCTTGCAAGAAAAAGAAGTCACGCACTAGTAAATGGCATCCACTAATCTGAAAAAATGGTAGGAATAAAATAAGATAGTGACCATGTGTCCACTTAACCCAATTAAGCCTAATAGGTGTAAATACTCCTTTATAAAGCATATGGACATCATCATCCCAATAAAATTTATGCCTACTTAGAGTTGTCCAATAAGAACCTCTCTTATATGCACTATGTAATGAAATTTGCAATGCGATCTTGTCAATAAGGTAGTCCAAACATGTGCATGCCAAAGAAATTACAAAATATTGGTCATGCATCTATTTAACACAAGTATCTCTGGCACATGTATCAAATAAGACACTCTTATGATATAGCCAAGTATCAATTATAAATCCCATGGATTCTTCTACATGTAAGTTATTCAAAGAAGCACATAAATTCTCAGAAAGGTCAGAAGAACCCATAAATTCCAAAGTACAAATTTCAATACATTCAAGCTCATGATTATAACTTTCCCCAATAATATTCGCAACATCAATGGATTATACATAATTGCTCAAACTGTCACAAAAAGAGTCATAGATAGGTTCATGAAGGAGTATTTGATCACTAACGTCACAATAATCATGCATATCCTCTTTAATAGTAGCAAACACTTTTAGAGGCTCACAATTAACATGCCTAGAATAATGACTTCCCATCAAACAACAAAACTCACATTCTAGCAATTTATCACATGAAAACTCATTAGACACTTGAATAAGAGAAGAAAGAACATTTAACTCATTAGCAAGCCTCTTCTCATAAATTTCATGCCTCTTTCCACCAAGTTGAAATGCATAATCATCTATGTCATACTCAATTTCAAAAGAAAGCAAATTACTCTTGCACTTTAACTTAGATATTATAGTTAATGACTTGATATGTATCAAAATATCATCATCCACAAAAATTATAAAGTCACCAACCTAGGAAATAAGAGTATTGTTCATTACCTTCAAAAATACCTTAGGTGTTCTAGAAAGGCCAAGAATGTGAATGAACCAATTATACATACCATACTTGGACTTATTTACTAATGGAACAACATCACCTTGTATTCTTTTATGCAATGATTCCAGCTTAGCAATGGCTTTAGGAAACTCCATGTCATAAACTTGTAAATAAGAATTAAAGTAGTCAAAAGGTTCAATAACAAAGAATTTAACCAAGCTTTTATCTTCCACCATCCAACAAGAATTAATTTCGCCTAATTCATGTTTGAATCCAATTGGATACATTGCCATCATTTCTCGTGCCTCACCTCTCCTTTCAAAAGGTCTTTCAACACGTGGCTGCACAAAATAACAAGAACTAAAACAAGAATGAGTTAATGGGTTAGGAAGTAAAGAAATTTTATTCTTGCTTACACTCTCTTTAGTTGTTTATCACAAAACTAACTTTTCCCTCACCCTTTGCCTCTTTTCTCTCACTAAAGTTTTTTTCTTCTTCTTTACTCAAACCCTCTTGTTTTTCTCTATCTACCTCAAAGACTTTTCTTATCTCATTGCCTTCTCTCTTTTCTTTTCCCTCAACAAGCTCACTCTTTTTCTCAATTGACATCACATTCTCTTTAATCAATACAACCTCTCCTTTTTCCTCTGTTGGGATGTCAACCTGCACTCCCTTACTCCTCTCATTCTTTTTTCTCTCCTATTTTTCCATATTTTCTTTAACAGTCTTTTCATCTTCATAAATTTATGAGGGAGTCAAAGGTCCAAGAATAAGTTTCTTCCCGTTAACCTCAAAAGAGTATTTTTTTTTTTCATGTTATATGAAGCTCTTCTATAGGCATACCATGGCTTTCCCAATAAGATATGATAATTATTCATGGGAATCACATCACACCAGATCGCATCCTCATACCTTCCAATAAAGAATAGTAATAACACTCTTTAATCTACATTTACTCCTCTCAACATATAGGGTTCAATATGCTCAACACAAGGCAAGTTCAAATTTTCAACCATATAAGTGCTAATTGAGTTATAGCCAAACTCTTTGTCAATTCTAATGGCACAAATCGCAGACATCACTTTAGCTCTTTTTTGAAAAATAATTTTATCATTATCTTCCTTCCATTCGGTATATTGTAAGTTCGACTTTTCAAGTTGTTGAGTCATAGCTCTCCTCCTTTCACTATAACTACATGTTTGAAACATCTTGAAAAAAGATTAGAAGAATTATGTATCTCTCAAATTTAGCTTTTTCCTCTAATGTTCTCGCCTCTCCTGCCTTTTTTCACTCAAAGCAACTCTTGGTCGTTAATCTTTAGATTATTAATAAACCTTACTAGTCACAACCCTTAGTGATAAGAATGTGCAGTTAGAAAAAGAAAAGAAAAGTGAAGGACCAAACCTTGGAAGAATAGGAGTTGGTTATGTAAAAAAAAAAAAAGAATTTAGGAAACCCAAAACCCATAAGAATAAGGAAAGAAATTACCTTAATCTTCAAGAACTAGGATTCCCTCTTCTTGTTTTCTTTCTTGACTTGGAAACCAAATAACACTTGAATTCTACAAATAATAATGAGCCATAATGCTTTTCTTTGGGCTGATTTTCGTTTTTTTTTGGTTTTGTTTTGCTCAAGAACCTCCCAAGATTATCAAGATTTAAATCTTGATTAGCCTATGCTCTAAGTACGTTCTTGAATTCAAGAAGTCTATTCTTGAAGTTGAATCCTAACAACAACAATTAGCTAAGAAAGAACTAATCGCCTTTGGTAGAGAATTAAAACAAGATATAGATTGTGAAACCCGACCCTTTAGAATAAGAAGAACAACAATAAACCTAAACATATCACCTTTCTTGAATACCTAGAAGTGATCTAAGATTTCGAAAGAGTTTACTCTTACCACCTTAAGTTGAGTCTTGAAGGTTGAAGATTAAATCCAAGAGTAGCCACATACAAGAGTGCAAGAAAAATCTCACAATTTTTATTGATAATAGTCTATAATAATCTAAAATCTAAAAACAAAGATATCACCCCTTTATATAGAGAGGGGGTCACGAAATTCCTACCTAAAAAAAAAGAAATAAAGTCCTAAACTACTTTGGACAACAAGTCCAAATACATTAGGAAAAGGAAAAATACTAGAAAACAAAAACCAAGTCAATCTTGTAAAGTAACTCCAACAATCTTAGGAAAAGGAAAACATAACCTTAACTACCTAGGAAAGCAATAAATCTAGTACCAAAATATATGAAAATAAGTTAGAACCAATCTTGGATAGAATCTTGAAAGTCGCAAACCAATCATGGATAGGATCTTGGAAATTTTGAAAGTAACTTGCAAGCAACTTGGCACCAACTTGTACCCAACTTCTATCACGCCTATTGAACCTTTCTTGGACATCAAGTAAGTCATTTTTATGTTAAAAAAACGTGGCTTCATGTAGGACTTATTGGGCTGCAAGTTTGGACACATTTTTAGCCTGAATTGGACCTTCTTCAGAGGATGTCTCTTGGGATCTAATCCACCTTTTCTTGGACATGAATTTGGACCATAAAATAATTATAATACCTAGACAACTCATATCCTTTATCCTTGAGCTCCCCACCAATTAACAACTTCTTTATTTGCACTTGAAGTCTAATGACCTTGTTTTGCAACTCTTTAGCTTGACATTTTATTAAAGGCCCTCTTTGAGATTCCAAAGCATCATTCTTGTCCTTGAATATATTTGAGCTTCCTAGGATGCTATCATCCCCCTCTTCTTGAAGAAAATCCGTCCTTGAATTTTGACCTTGCAAGAAAAAGAAGTCACGCACTAGTAAATGGCATCCACTAATCTGAAAAAATGGTAGGAATAAAATAAGATAGTGACCATGTGTCCACTTAACCCAATTAAGCCTAATAGGTGTAAATACTCCTTTATAAAGCATATGGACATCATCATCCCAATAAAATTTATGCCTACTTAGAGTTGTCCAATAAGAACCTCTCTTAGATGCACTATGTAATGAAATTTGCAATGCGATCTTGTCAATAAGGTAGTCCAAACATGTGCATGCCAAAGAAATTACAAAATATTGGTCATGCATCTATTTAACACAAGTATCTCTGCCACATGTATCAAATAAGACACTCTTATGATATAGCCAAGTATCAATTATAAATCCCATGGATTCTTCTACATGTAAGTTATTCAAAGAAGCACATAAATTCTCAGAAAGGTCAGAAGAACCCATAAATTCCAAAGTACAAATTTCAATACATTCAAGCTCATGATTATAACTTTCCCCAATAATATTCGCAACATCAATGGATTCTACATAATTGCTCAAACTGTCACAAAAAGAGTCATAGATAGGTTCATGAAGGAGTATTTGATCACTAACGTCACAATAATCATGCATATCCTCTTTAATAGTAGCAAACACTTTTAGAGGCTCACAATTAACATGCCTAGAATAATGACTTCCCATCAAACAACAAAACTCACATTCTAGTAATTTATCACATGAAAACTCATTAGACACTTGAATAAGAGAAGAAAGAACATTTAACTCATTAGCAAGCCTCTTCTCATAAATTTCATGCCTCTTTCCACCAAGTTGAAATGCATAATCATCTATGTCATACTCAATTTCAAAAGAAAGCAAATTACTCTTGCACTTTAACTTAGATATTACAGTTAATGACTTGATATGTATCAAAATATCATCATCCACAAAAATTATAAAGTCACCAACATAGGAAATAAGAGTATTGTTCATTACCTTCAAAAATACCTTAGGTGTTCTAGAAAGGCCAAGAATGTGAATGAACCAATTATACATACCATACTTGGACTTATTTACTAATGGAACAACATCACCTTGTATTCTTTTATGCAATGATTCCAGCTTAGCAATGGCTTTAGGAAACTCCATGTCATAAACTTGTAAATAAGAATTAAAGTAGTCAAAAGGTTCAATAACAAAGAATTTAACCAAGCTTTTATCTTCCACCATCCAACAAGAATTAATTTCGCTTAATTCATGTTTGAATCCAATTGGATCCTTTGCCATCATTTCTCGTGCCTCACCTCTCCTTTCAAAAGGTCTTTCAACACGTGGCTGCACAAAATAACAAGAACTAAAACAAGAATGAGTTAATGGGTTAGGAAGTAAAGAAATTTTATTCTTGCTTACACTCTCTTTAGTTTTTATCACAAAACTAACTTTTCCCTCACCCTTAGCCTCTTTTCTCTCACTAAAGTTTTTTTCTTCTTCTTTACTCAAACCCTCTTGTTTTTCTCTATCTACCTCAAAGACTTTTCTTATCTCATTGCCTTCTCTCTTTTCTTTTCCCTCAACAAGCTCACTCTTTTTCTCAATTGACATCACATTCTCTTTAATCAATACAACCTCTCCCTTTTCCTCTGTTGGGATGTCAACCTGCACTCCCTTACTCCTCTCATTCTTTTTTCTCTCATATTTTTCCATATTCTCTTTAACAGTCTTTTCATCTTCATAAATTTACGAGGGAGTCAAAGGTCCAAGAATAAGTTTCTTCCCGTTAACCTCAAAAGAGTATTTATTTTTTTTCATGTTATATGAAGCTCTTCTATAGGCATACCATGGCTTTCCCAATAAGATTTGACAATTATTCATGGGAATCACATCACACCAGATCGCATCCTCATACCTTCCAATAGAGAATAGTAATAACACTCTTTAATCTACCTTTACTCCTCTCAACATGTAGGGTTCAATATGCTCAACACAAGGCAAGTTCAAATTTTCAACCATATAAGTGCTAATTGAGTTATAGCCAAACTCTTTGTCAATTCTAATGGCACAAATCACAGACATCACTTTAGCTCTTGTTTGAAAAATAATTTTACCATTATCTTCCTTCCATTCGGTATATTGTAAGTTCGACTTTTCAAGTTGTTGAGTCATAGCTCTCCTCCTTTCACTATAACTACATGTTTGAAACATCTTGAAAAAAGATTAGAAGAATTATGTATCTCTCAAATTTAGCTTTTTCCTCTAATGTTCTCGCCTCTCCTGCCTTTTTTCACTCAAAGCAACTCTTGGTCGTTAATCTTTAGATTATTAATAAACCTTACTAGTCACAACCCTTAGTGATAAGAATGTGGAGTTAGAAAAAGAAAAGAAAAGTGAAGGACCAAACCTTGGAAGAATAGGAGTTGGTTATGTAAAAAAAAAAAAAAGAATTTAGGAAACCCAAAACCCACAAGAATAAGGAAAAATATTACCTTAATCTTCAAGAACTAGGATTCCCTCTTCTTGTTTTCTTTCTTGACTTGGAAACCAAATAACACTTGAATTCTACAAATAATAATGAGCCATAATGCTTTTCTTTGGGCTGATTTTCATTTTTTTTGTTTGGTTTTGTTTTGCTCAAGAACCTCCCAAGATTATCAAGATTTAAATCTTGATTAGCCTATGCTCTAAGTACGTTCTTGATAACAACACGATAGGGGTCTAAATATTACTAAAGAAAATCAAGAAACGTGCAGAAGCTAAAAGAAAATTAAAGATAGATTAAATTCAAGAAAGAGTTTCTTGAATTCAAGAAGTCTATTCTTGAAGTTGAATCCTAACAACAACAATTAGCTAAGAAAGAACTAATCGCCTTTGGTAGAGAATTAAAACAAGAGATAGATTGTGAAACCCGACCCTTTAGAATAAGAAGAACAACAATAAGCCTAAACATATCACCTTTCTTGAATACCTAGAAGTGATCTAGGATTTCGAAAGAGTTTAATCTTACCACCTTAAGTTGAGTCTTGAAGGTTGAAGAATAAATCCAAGAGTAGTCACACACAAGAGTGCAAGAAAAATCTCTCAATTTTTATTGATATTGTCTATAATAATCTAAAATCTAAAAACAAAGAAGATACCCCTTTATATAGAGAGGGGGTCACGAAATTCCTACCTAAAAACAAGGAAATAAAGTCCTAAACTACTTTGGACAACAAGTCCAAATACCTTAGGAAAAGGAAAAACACTAGGAAACAAAAACCAAGTCAATCTTGGAAAGTAACTCCAACAATCTTAGGAAAAGGAAAACATAACCTTAACTACCTAGGAAAGCAATAAATCTAGTACCAAAATATATGGAAATAAGTTAAAACTAATCTTGGATAGAATCTTGAAAGTCGCAAACCAATCATGGATAGGATCTTGGAAATCATGAAGGCAACTTGCAAGCAATTTGGCACCAACATGTACCCAACTTCTATCACGCCTATTGAACATTTTTTGGGCAGAAAGTAAGTACTTTTTATGTTATAAAAACGTGGCTTCATGTAGGACTTATTGGGCTCCAAGTTTGGACACATTTTTAGGTGCCAAATAGGTCCAATAGTGGCCTGATTTGGACCTTCTTCATAGGATATCTCTTGGGATCTAATCCACCTTTTCTTGGACATGAATTTGGACCATAAAATAATTATAATACCTAGACAACTCATATCCTTTATCCTTGAGCTCCCCATCCCAATTACCGACTTCTTTATTTGCACTTGAAGTCTAATGACCTTGTTTTGCAACTCTTTAGCTTGACAATTTATTAAAGGCCCTCTTTGAGATTCCAAAGCATTATTCTTGTCCTTGAATATATTTGAGCTTCCTAGGATGCTATCATCCCCCTCTTCTTGAAGAAAATCCGTCCTCGAATTTTGACCTTGCAAGAAAAAGAAGTCACGCACTAGTAAATGGCATCCACTAATCTGAAAAAATGGTAGGAATAAAATAAGATAGTGACCATGTGTCCACTTAACCCAATTAAGCCTAATAGGTGTAAATACTCCTTTATAAAGCATATGGACATCATCATCCCAATAAAATTTATGCCTACTTAGAGTTGTCCAATAAGAACCTCTCTTAGATGCACTATGTAATGAAATTTGCAATGCGATCTTGTCAATAAGGTAGTCCAAACATGTGCATGCCAAAGAAATTACAAAATATTGGTCATGCATCTATTTAACACAAGTATCTCTGCCACATGTATCAAATAAGACACTCTTATGATATAGCCAAGTATCAATTATAAATCCCATGGATTCTTCTACATGTAAGTTATTCAAAGAAGCACATAAATTCTCAGAAAGGTCAGAAGAACCCATAAATTCCAAAGTACAAATTTCAATACATTCAAGCTCATGATTATAACTTTCCCCAATAATATTCGCAACATCAATGGATTCTACATAATTGCTCAAACTGTCACAAAAAGAGTCATAGATAGGTTCATGAAGGAGTATTTGATCACTAACGTCACAATAATCATGCATATCCTCTTTAATAGTAGCAAACACTTTTAGAGGCTCACAATTAACATGCCTAGAATAATGACTTCCCATCAAACAACAAAACTCACATTCTAGCAATTTATCACATGAAAACTCATTAGACACTTGAATAAGAGAAGAAAGAACATTTAACTCATTAGCAAGCCTCTTCTCATAAATTTCATGCCTCTTTCCACCAAGTTGAAATGCATAATCATCTATGTCATACTCAATTTCAAAAGAAAGCAAATTACTCTTGCACTTTAACTTAGATATTACAGTTAATGACTTGATATGTATCAAAATATCATCATCCACAAAAATTATAAAGTCACCAACATAGGAAATAAGAGTATTGTTCATTACCTTCAAAAATACCTTAGGTGTTCTAGAAAGGCCAAGAATGTGAATGAACCAATTATACATACCATACTTGGACTTATTTACTAATGGAACAACATCACCTTGTATTCTTTTATGCAATGATTCCAGCTTAGCAATGGCTTTAGGAAACTCCATGTCATAAACTTGTAAATAAGAATTAAAGTAGTCAAAAGGTTCAATAACAAAGAATTTAACCAAGCTTTTATCTTCCACCATCCAACAAGAATTAATTTCTCCTAATTCATGTTTGAATCCAATTGGATACTTTGCCATCATTTCTCGTGCCTCACCTCTCCTTTCAAAAGGTCTTTCAACACGTGGCTGCACAAAATAACAAGAACTAAAACAAGAATGAGTTAATGGGTTAGGAAGTAAAGAAATTTTATTCTTGCTTACACTCTCTTTAGTTTTTATCACAAAACTAACTTTTCCCTCACCCTTAGCCTCTTTTCTCTCACTAAAGTTTTTTTCTTCTTCTTTACTCAAACCCTCTTGTTTTTCTCTATCTACCTCAAAGACTTTTCTTATCTCATTGCCTTCTCTCTTTTCTTTTCCCTCAACAAGCTCACTCTTTTTCTCAATTGACATCACATTCTCTTTAATCAATACAACCTCTCCTTTTTCCTCTGTTGGGATGTCAACCTGCACTCCCTTACTCCTCTCATTCTTTTTTCTCTCCTATTTTTCCATATTTTCTTTAACAGTCTTTTCATCTTCATAAATTTATGAGGGAGTCAAAGGTCCAAGAATAAGTTTCTTCCCGTTAACCTCAAAGAGTATTTATTTTTTTTCATGTTATATGATGCTCTTCTATAGGCATACCATGGCTTTCCCAATAAGATATGATAATTATTCATGGGAATCACATCACACCAGATCGCATCCTCATACCTTCCAATAGAGAATAGTAATAACAGTCTTTAATCTACCATTAATCCTCTCAACATGTAGGGTTCAATATGTTCAACACAAGGCAAGTTCAAATTTTCAACCATATAAGTGCTAATTGAGTTATAGCCAAACTCTTTGTCAATTCTAATGGCACAAATCACAGACATCACTTTAGCTCTTTTTTGAAAAATAATTTTACCATTATCTTCCTTCCATTCGGTATATTGTAAATTCGACTTTTCAAGTTGTTGAGTCATAGCTCTCCTCCTTTCACTATAACTACATGTTTGAAACATCTTGAAAAAAGATTAGAAGAATTATGTATCTCTCAAATTTAGCTTTTTCCTCTAATGTTCTCGCCTCTCCTGCCTTTTTCCACTCAAAACAACTCTTGGTCGTTAATCTTTAGATTATTAATAAACCTTACTAGTCACAACCCTTAGTGATAAGAATGTGGAGTTAGAAAAAGAAAAGAAAAGTGAAGGACCAAACCTTGGAAGAAGAGGAGTTGGTTATGTAAAAAAAAAAAAGAATTTAGGAAACCCAAAACCCACAAGAATAAGGAAAGAAATTACCTTAATCTTCAAGAACTAGGATTCCCTCTTCTTGTTTTCTTTCTTTACTTGGAAACCAAATAACACTTGAATTCTCCAAATAATAATGAGCCATAATGCTTTTCTTTGGGCTGATTTTTGTTTTTTTTTTGGTTTTGTTTTACTCAAGAACCTCCCAAGATTATCAAGATTTAAATCTTGATTAGCCTATGCTCTAAGTACGTTCTTGATAACAACACGATAGGGGTCCAAATATTACTAAAGAAAATCAAGAAACGTGCACAAGCTAAAAGAAAATTAAAGATAGATTAAATTCAAGAAAGAGTTTCTTGAATTCAAGAATTCTATTCTTGAAGTTGAATCCTAACAACAACAATTAGTTAAGAAAGAACTAATCGCCTTTGGTAGAGAATTAAAATAAGATATAGATTGTGAAACCCGACCCTTTAGAATAAGAAGAACAACAATAAGCCTAAACATATCACCTTTCTTGAATACCTAGAAGTGATCTAAGATTTCAAAAGAGTTTACTCTTACCACCTTAAGTTGAGTCTTGAAGGTTGAAGATTAAATCCAAGAGTAGTCACATACAAGAGTGCAAGAAAAATCTCACAATTTTTATTGATAATAGTCTATAATAATCTAAAATCTAAAAACAAAGATGACACCCCTTTATATAGAGAGGGGGTCACGAAATTCCTACCTAAAAACAAGGAAATAAAGTCCTAAACTACTTTGGACAACAAGTCCAAATACATTAGGAAAAGGAAAAATACTAGAAAATAAAAACCAAGTCAATCTTGGAAAGTAACTCCAATAATCTTAGGAAAAGGAAAACATAACCTTAACTACCTAGGAAAGCAATAAATCTAGTACCAAAATATATGGAAATAAGTTAGAACCAATCTTGGATAGAATCTTGAAAGTCGCAAACCAATCATGGATAGGATCTTGGAAATTTTGAAGGCAACTTGCAAGCAACTTGGCACCAACTTGTACCCAACTTCTATCACGCCTATTGAACCTTTCTTGGGCATCAAGTAAGTCATTTTTATGTTATAAAAACGTGGCGTCATGTAGGACTTATTGGGCTGCAAGTTTGGACACATTTTTAGCCTGATTTGGACCTTCTTCAGAGGATGTCTCTTGGGATCTAATCCACCTTTTCTTGGATATGAATTTGGACCATAAAATAATTATAATACCTAGACAACTCATATCCTTTATCCTTGAGATCTCCATCCCAATTAACAACTTTTTTATTTGCACTTGAAGTCTAATGACCTTGTTTTGCAACTCTTTAGCTTGACATCTTGTTAAAGGCCCTCTTTGAGATTCCAAAGCTTTATTCTTGTCCTTGAATAGATTTGAGCTTCCTAAGATGCTATCAGTTCTGTAAAACTGTGGTTTTTCCCAAATCCTCTTCAACAACAGATAAGATTTTTCATTTTCAAATTGAATGAGGAAAATACATCTCTATGCCTACATGTCAATGAGCATGTTAAGTCATGAATGACGCAATATCATACAGCATGAGGAAAAATGAATCTCTATGCCTGTATGTGAAGTGTGCATGTCAATGCGATGCAATTTAGTGATAAAACCATATACATACTCTCAGAGTATCAATTCACTTTGTCCTCCTAGTCACTCAGTCCTCCCAGTAACTAAATCCTCCCAATCGCTCGGCACTCGCACTTGGCACTCGCATTTTGTAGGTACCTGCGCTCAATGGGGGTGTGTACAGACTCCGGAGGGGCTCCTTCAGCCCAAGCGCTATGAAAATCCAATCATGGCATAAATCAATAAAAACATGATGCGGCATGTAGGCCGATCCCATAATTATCCTCACCATCAGGACCTCGGCCTCACTCAGTCATCAATCTCTCCAGTCTCTCGGGCTCAGAATATCATGAGAAATCAGCCCAAAAATGATGATGTGATGTATCAATAAATGGGGACAGAGACTGAGATATGATATGCAAATGAATGTGTATGATTGAGTATGTAATTGCAATGTAATCAAGTAATTCAACAACAGCAATGACCTCGGTGGGTCCCAACAAAATAACCATATGGCCTAGATATGGTTTCTAGCATGAATCACTTCTCAAAAGCTCTAGTACGTAAAGATTTCATGGTTACATATAAGATCAGGTAACTACACAGTACCAAAGAAATAACGGAGTCACACTTCAGACGTTGCACGCCCACACGCCCATCACCTAACATGTGCGACACCTCAACACCAAATACATAACACGTATAATTAGGGTCCATACCCTCAGCTCCAAGTTTCGAAGTGTTACTTACCTTAAACAAGCCAAATCCAATACCGAGCAAGCCAAACGATGCTCCAAAATTTCATCCCGCGCGTACCAACCTCCGATCGGCTCGAAACTAGCCAAAAGATACTCAAATACATCAATTAATGCATAAGGAACAATTCCAAATAATAAAGGTCGAATCTTTAATCAAAAGCCCAAAATCTACCCAAAAGCCTAACCCAGGACCGCACCTCGGAACTTGATAAAACTCACAAAATCTGATAACCCATTCCATTACGAGTCCAACCTTACTAGATTCACTCAAATTCGTCTACGAATCGATGTTCAAAACTCAAAATTAAACTTTATGAAGTTTTAGGCAAAACCCCCCAATTTCTCTTTAAAATTCATCAACCAATTGCCATAAAGGAAGATGGATTCATGAAATAAAATCAAAACCAAGTGTAGAACAGTTACCCCAATCCTTGTAACGAAAATTGCTTCAGACGTCACCTCAATCCGAGTCCCACATCTCAAAATATGATAAAAGAACGAAACCTCGATTTTTATAGCTTATGCCAAGCAGTTTCCGCATATGCGGTCCCAATGTCGAATCTGCGACCACCGCTTCTGCGGTAAATACCTTGCACCTGCGAGAATTCACTGAAGACCAGCCCATTGCACCTACAGAATTTCTTCGCTTCTGCGCACACGCAGGTGCGATGACCACGTGCGCTTCTGCTCCCCATGCCGCTTCTGCGACTGAAACCTCCCATCCGCGCGCACGTAGGTGCACTACCAAGCTCTGGTTCTACGGTCTTCCTCACCAAGCTCTCCCTCCCTTCTGTGACCAATTGTCCGCATCTACGGACTCGCATCTGCGTCCATTCTTCCGCAGATGCGGAAGCACCAGAACCAGCATACTTCAACAATGCAACATGAAACGAAAATGACCTGAACCTCGCCCAAAATCACTCGGGCCACTCGGGACCCTGTCCAAATATGCCAACAGGTCTCATGATGCAACACGGACCTACTCGAGGCCTCAAATCACACATAACAATATCAAAACGACGAATCACACCTCTAATCGACTTAAATGAACTTTGAACTTTCAACTTCCGAAACTTGCGCCGAAATATATCAAATCAACTCGGAATAGACTCAAATTTTGCACACAATTCCCAAATGACATAACGAAGCTTTTCTGATTCCCGAAACAACAATTCAAATCTGATATCATCAAAGTCAACTCTCCGTCAATCTTATGAACTTTCCAAACTTTTAAATTTCTAACTTTCGCCAATTAGTGTCGAATCCTTCTAGAAATATTCAAATGCAAATACGGGCATACGCCCAGCATACACCCTAGTCCAAAATCACCATTTTGTGGTTAAATTTACAAAAGTCATACTTGTTCAACTCTTCCAACTTAAAGCTTAAACCATGAAATTCATTCTTCTAAATCGATTTCGAATAACCTAAAAACCAAAACCGACGATTCGCATAAGTCATAATGCATCATACGGAGCTACTCATTCCCTCAAACTACCGAGCGAAGTGCAAATGCTCGAAATGGTTGGTCGGGTCATTACATGCACTGCAGCGGATTGTTTACGTTACACTTAATATTGATAAAGGATATTACGATGGGATCGGGTTGCATGCCGCAATAGATTATGTGTGTTGTATTGATTGTTGTTGTGTTAATTTCAGCATTTTTATATGAGATTACGAGGTTTGTTATTCTGGGCTTTTTAATAGTGAGGTTTGAATTCATTTTCATAAACTAACTGCTTTACTTTCATTTTCTATTTTCTTTCCCTGTTATTATTATTTAATTGCGTGGAGTCACTATATCAAGTTCTGTTGAGTTGTTGGTAATATAATCGTTTAAATAAAAGAATTATTAACATTCATTATTCTATGTGCCTTTTAAGATAGAACTCGTTATTTATCTCGGTGTCTTATTATTCTAAATAGTTATCACACTTTCACTATAATTGGGTTCTCAAATTATACTCATCACCCTGTTAGATGTTTACCGAACTTAAAAATTTGATCATATTTTTTCTTAACAAATTCTATATTTAATTTGTTAATTTAACATATGTTTTTTTTTGTTTAATAATGATATTTTTACTCAATTTTATTGATTTCTAAACTAAATCCATCTTATACTCTGTTTCGTACAAATTGTATATTATTTTACTTTACTTGATTTCTAAAATAAACTCGTTATTTCATTTGACACCTTACTTTATTCAAGATTGTTATTATGTTTTATTGCGTTTAAATATATCTTCCGTTCATCTAAATTAATATTTATCATGGTTGCAATGTACATGATGGTACGTGGGCTTTGGCGTGCGAAGGTGATTGTTATTGTCGGCACGATGTGCCATATGTATATGATTTGAAAATTGTGGTCCATGACTTGTGGTTTATGAGGTAGTGCCTCGGGGTAATGCTTGTTTTAAGTCCATGTGTTGGGAGTGATTTGATTATTTGAGTTTTCATTTATTTTTCCTTTATTCAGTTCATTTACATCTAATCGTTGTTCTGATTATGTTGTTTCTTTATTACTCGTTTACTACTTGCTTCTATTTATGTTTCTATTTGTCACGATCCCAATTTCCCACCTTAGGATGTCATGATGGCACCTTGTCTTTAAGACTAGGTAAGCCTAACACATGCTGCTTTTTAATGGAATTTAGCTAACTTAACTGCAATACATTGAATAATATTGGTAACAACATAGCTGAACCAACATCAGTTACATAACACCAAAACCGGTAGTACAAGTCATAGGCTTTTCTAAGAGTCACTAGAAATAACAGGTACATCATTGTCCTAGAATAATAGGAAATAATGGAAATAAAATACAACAGAATGTGACTTCGGAGCCTGCAAATGTCAAGCGGGTATACCTTGAAGTCTCCAGCCGCGGAGACATAAGTCTCAAACCAACTCGATCATAAGTACCTGGATCTGCACAAAAATGTGCAGAAGTGTAGCATGAGTACACCACAGCAGTACCCAGTAAGTACCAAGTCTAACCTCGGTAAAGTAGTGACGAGGCCAGGTCAAGACACCTACCAGACATGCAAACCTATGCAGGATATAACTTAAAGCTAACAAATGGAAAGAACATCAATGTAAGACCAACAGCAGAAGGATCACAAATTTACAATCAATTGTGAAAATAATAGAAGCACGAACAGCAGGAAGAATAAACGAGTAATAAAGAAACAAATGACAACTCAATCAATCAAATCGTTCCTAATGCACAAATTACAACATGAATCACCCGAGGTACCACTCCTTTTAATCTCAATTCATAAGTCACAACTTTCAAATCTTACATGTATGGCACCACGTGCGCACATTTTTAAAAAATCACTTTCGTACGGCAAAACCCGCCACCATGCATATTGTATCCGTGTCAAATGCTAATTAAAATGTTCAAGAGATTTATTTATATACGATAAGCCATAATAACAACCTTGAATAAAGTAGGGAAATAAATGAGAAAATGAGTTTACTTTAGAAATCATTTGGGTGAAGAAAATAACATTTTCAAATAAAATAAAGCATCGGATAAGCTACTGAATTAAATATAGAATTTGTTAAATTAAAATATAATAACAATTTTTAAGTAAAATAAAAACATCAGATAGGATAAGGAGTTTAAGTTGAGAAATCAATTAAAGTGAAATATGACAACTACTAAGAATAGTAAAGTACCGAATGAAATGACGAGTTTTAACTTAAGAGTCACATAATGTAATAATGTTAATAATTCTTTTATTAAAAACTGTTATGTTACCAAAAACTCTACAGTGTATGAGATAATCACTCTGCGCAGTAAATTCATCTTGAAAATCAATTCACCAAGTAACCACAGAAGCACAGATTGACACATTGAAGTAATACCACAGTTCACGTAGGATGCATGACTCACACAAGACATAACAACAACAGCAAGTACGGCACACACAATCCGTTGCGGCGCGCAACCCGATCCCATCGTATCATACTTTATCAATATCATAATCCTCCCTTATTCCACCATAGTATCAATAAGCAATATCAAGTATTACGTACAAAAAATGTTGCGGCGCGCAACCCGATCCCACTGTATCATTTATCAATAACACAGTCCTCCTTTATTTCACCCATTGCGGCGTGCTACCCGATCCCACCATATCATTTATCAATAACACAATCCTCCCTTATTTCACCCGTTGCGGCGTGCAATTCGATCCACCAATAATTTTAATTAACAATAACAATAGCAATAATAATCCAATAACTCAATTTACAAGAATTTCTACAATCAAAGAGTATGAGTGCTCGGCAATAAATGAACCACATAATAATCAAAGGAATGCAAGAATACTATAAGAAAAATAACAGGACAAGTAAAGCACGTGACAACTAAGATGTCCAAGTAAAAGGCAAGTAGCAAATAACCATGGAGCCATGGAAGGGACTCAACAATTAAGAGGTAACAAGACAATAAGGAAGGCAATAACTTTAACTAAAGCATATAAGTGCAAAATAACAAGTAAGAGGTAGAACAAGTGCTAACAACATCAAATAAAGCATGTAAGAGTAGATTAACCATGAAAGATATAGCATGTCATAACGATTCAATTAAAGGCATGGAAAGAATCTAGATAATCTAAACCGGTCAGATACCATATATAGGCCGTGTACCCACTCGTCACCTTGCATACACGGCTTTCACATAACACGAATAGCACCATTCACCCAAATCCTAAGGGGTAGTTTTTTCCACACAAAGTTAGGCATGATATTTACCTCAATGAAGCCAAATCAACATTCTAGAATGACCCTCTCATATGAAACACCCTTCGGACGGCTCAAATCTAGTCAAAATAACTTAATATCATAAATAAAAACCATAGGAAACAACTGCGGATAATAAAGTTTCGATCTTTAAAGAAAACTAAAAAGTCAACCCGGGCCCGCACCTTAGAACAGGATAAAATTCACAAAATCTGAACACGCATTCCCATACGAATCCAACCATACCAAAATTATCAAATTCCGACATCAAATCAATGTTCAAAACTCAAAAATTCACTTTAGGAAAGTTTAGACAAAAAACCCCAATTTCTCTTTAAAACTCTGTGACGACCCGGCCGGTCGTCTTGAGAGTTATAGCCCTGATCCCCTATTTATTATTTCCCCTGCATCATTTTCTACTACTGTGACTTGCCGGGAGGTTTCGTTTTGGTGTTTGGAGTGTTTTGGGATACTTAGTCCCTAAATGGAGGTTTAAGCCTTAGGATTTGGACCGTAGTTGGAACTATGTGAAGACGACTTCGGAATGGAGTTTTGTTGATTCCGTTAGCTCCGTTAGGTAATTTTTGACTTAGGAGCTTGTCCGAATTGTGTTTTGGAGGTCCGAAGCTTATTAAGGCTTGAAATGGCGAAAGTAAAATTTTTGGAGATTTGGATCGGTAGTGGAAATTTTGATATCGGGGTCGGTTTCCAGTTTCGGAAATTGTAGTAGGTCCGTAATATTGATTATGACTTGTGTTCAAAATTTGGGGTCAATCAGACATGGTTTGGTTAGTTTTGGCATCGGTTGTCCAATTTGAAAGTTTCAAGTTCTTTAAGTTTGAATCGGAGGATGAATTATGATTTCTGCGTTATTTGATATGATTTGAGGGCACGACTAAGTTTGTATGGTGTTTTAGGATTGGTTGGTATGTTTGTTTGAGGTCCCGGGGGCCTCTGGTGAGTTTTGGATGTTTAACGGATGAAAATTTGGACTTGAGCATAATCTGAAGTTTTGATGGTTCTGGTGTTTTCGCACCTGCGGTGGGAAGTCCGCAGGTGCGGCCCCGCAGAAGCGAGGCTGGGATCGCAGGTGCGCCTTTAGGCCTGTGAGTACATGACACCTATCTACAAGCCTCTAAGAGTACATAACATCATAAAGGTCGGGACAGAGCCCCGCCATACCAAATAATACATGTTCTAATCATACTGATCGAGTAGCAACTTCGGAGCAAATGGAGTGCACCAACACCTTCCACTGAGCTGATAGCCTACTTGAAGGACTCTCATCCTGTCTAATGGGACCTGCGGGCATGAAACGCATCATCCCCAGGCAAAAGGGATGTCAGTAGAAATAATGTACCAAGTATGTAAGGAATGAAAATCAGTAAACAATAGACATGAGAGAAACATGGAGTAAAAGACTCGACATGTATGTCTGAATAACTCTGTGAATCATTAATATTTACAATGTCATGCATATGCGTATAAATGTCATACCATGCTTAGGTATATGCGTTCATAATATCATCAAGTCCCTGAGAGCATCCCATCATATCATCTCGGCCACTGTGGGCAATTCATCAACGTATACCAGCTGATCAGGTGGTGGTGCGTATATAACGATGTGACCTTTTTCCATATCCCATATACATATTATATACATATATATGCATATATAACGCCATCTGGTCTTGGGTCAATGTAAATGAATGCAATGTATGAGAAGTACGTCAATAAAATCTCTCATAATGTCATAAGACCATATGCCTTTGATTAATATCATGAAATAAACTTTATCAATTAATGTATTTTCTGAGACCCATGAACAGATGATAGAATAATATGACATATGGGAATTCAAGAACATGGGCATCTCTAATACTTCTACGAATAGAGTCATTTATGGAAATTGTGCATTAGCTCGTTTCATTCGTGTCGTATAGATCATGCGAAAAAGAATGAAATGATAGCCTTAACATACCTGAACTGATTCTCTTGACAATCCCTTTAACAGTGTTGATTGCGACAACGCGTAACGGCGGATCGAAGTATGGAAAAATCCGTATGATATTCTTGAGAAAGATTGCACCGTACTTCCTTAGAATCGCAAACTCCCGTTGCTATAATATTATATAGTATAACTTCTTTTGCTGAAAATCCGTTGCATGGTAGATGTAAAACATCTCCATTTTTTTTTTGTAATTTTGATCATAATATTGCATAAGTTTTCTTGCTGACGTTCATCCATAACTTGAAGATGAAGTATCTTTATTTTTGTCCATCAAAGAAGTGATTTGATGACATTCTTTAATCCAAAGAGATAAGGTGCCCATCTCTTGAAGTGTTGCCAACTTGCAAGGTGATTCAAGAGTCACCTAATATATATCCATGTGGCTGCCACGTTTTGCCTTAGTCTTTATCCAAAAGACTTTAATTAATCAATCACTAACTATTAATTAACTTGTTAATTCTCCCATTATCCAATAATTCACATAATTAAGGATTATCTCAAATTACTTAAAATACTACCCACTTTTAACATACCTTATACACCTTACTATCATGGTCATGTGTTACCTTGTATGGCACTAGTCCATAAAAATCGGGTATTTTAGCTCGGGCCGTATTTTATCCCAACATGTCAAACTTGACGAAAAATCATTTTCTTTGATTTGCATATCCTCTCACCTTTACGAATTTACTCACCACTTGTTTGAAATAGTATAATGCTTATAATCTCAAAATAATCTCATTCCCGAACTTACGTGATTAGCTTACGACGAAACTTTAACGTACAAAAATCCGGAATTTAACATCTTATTTCCGAGCTTTCATCAATTTATTTATGGCATACTTTCACGTATGAAAATATGGGGTGTAACACACATAGAAGCAGAGACATTATCATGTTACTATCAAAGAACCAAGCACCTGAAATCAGGTATCTTGAAGGTAGAGAAAAGAGCATATAGTTTAATCCTTCAAAAGTTAATGAATGCAAATGTATTTGCCTTTCCAGCCCCTTAATTAAACTAAGCACTAATTATTTTAACTCAAGTCTAGTTTTTAACACCCACAAATTAATAATACTACTGGAAGCTTTGAAAGTATCAATAAAAGTTTCAGACAAATAATCATAGTCAAAACTTCTATAGATACTGTAAGAGATACAAAACTACACCCAGAGTTTCAATCAAGACTACTAGTTTACAAATTTAAATAGAACTCCTAAGAATTATTGATAGAAACTCATTCCACCAATCTTTCTTATCTTTAAGATCAATGATATTACCACCTCTTTCTAAGAATGTTAAACCCTCACTAAGAATAAGCAGGCTGCTATATTCAAGAAAGAACATTAGGGGATTTACCTTAGAGTTCGCAAACTAGATTCAATTCATTTAAAGGAAAGAGAGAACTTGATGTAGTTTTAAAACAGTGCAGACATACATGAAATCATAAATACAAAAAATAAAAACATTTAGGAACCAGAATGAACCTAAGATCACAAGAAGTAACATATACAAAGACACTTATCAGAGGTTATAGACTAAGTCTTGACTTATATTAGATGCTGAATTGCTAGATTCATTTAGGAACACCATAAAGAGCATTAATAGGACTGCTTGTGTTGGCTAACAGGGTAGTATTAACCTAAGGCATATGACATGACTACATTCTTTTGAAGGGAGCCTTAGGTTTCACATTCATGCTATCCTTATTTGAAGGTCAAAGCATATTGCAATATTCAGGCAAAGCAGATAGTCTAAAAATTTTTATTAGTTCTAATAGTGGATTACAGTAGACCAAACAAACTTAACAGGTTTTAATGATGTTGTATACACAATCATGGATATAGAGGACAAACAGAGATGGACACAAAATTCTCATTCAAGTTATACATAGGATGTTCCAGCCAAGGTTTTTACCAAATACGATTGAATTTCATTCATTATAAAGTCAGGTCAGTAATACCATTAGAGATGTTCAGAACAGGAGAGACCTTATAATAAGTACGTTTAACTTAACTGTACAGACTAAAGAGTGGTAGTTTAAACATGATGGAGTTCATTTCAACATACTCACATAGTAATTGATACTCAGTCACATCAGATGTGATTTGTATCATAATTCATAAAAGATGACTTTATCATGATAGAGCACATACAAAAATAGTCACTGAGGTTCATCAGAGTTGGCCTGGTTGCCTTAATGAGGTTGTTTCATATGATAAGGCTTACAGATATGATTAAAAATTAAGTATAAATGTAAGATTTTCACATTAATACCTAAAAGGCTGTTTCAGATTATCGAACACCTATGTGAAGAAGGAAAGCACCTTAAACATTTAAACATAACATACTTCAACTCATTAGTAAAGGATTAAATCCTGATCATTCATATCCCTCTTAGTTAAAATCATTAAATAACAACTTCAAGTATAGAATAGTAGATTACATTAAACATGATTAGTGTAATAGGCATGAAGATCACAACAGATCATTTAGAGAAAATCTGAAATCAGAATAAGTATGGGAAGCTATCAAGACACATTAAAGAACTTAATTGTATAGCTTGTTCGATTAAGAGTAGCAGTCCTCAAGGTCACATAATAACTTAATAAAACGTACACAAGACACATAAAAGCATAACAATCAATCATAAACTTGTAATAAATCATTATGAGCAGGAACAAATAATTAAGAGCTAATGACCAACATCATAAACGAAGGCAGTCAATAGAAAGACAATAGTAGCTTCATGATTTTAAATAAAACAATCAAAAGAGAAGGAGTGGAGGTATACTGACCTCGTTGTGTGCAGCAGACCAAGCAAGAATTCAACTTAGCCGTGTAGGAACCAGCTTCAATCTTTGAGCAGTGGGAGTACTCGAAAACAAAGAGAAGCAAAACTTAATGAGAGAGAGAGCCTAAGCTTTGAAACCTTAGTGATTTTTGATACTCGTATTTAGGATTTCTAGTTCTTGTTAGGTCTCTTAGGTCAGAGCATTCAAAGCTCTATTTATAATGGCATTCAATGCCTTAGGTTACAAATTCAAATTAGGATAGTGGAAGATGACGGAGAGTGGATGATAGAGCAAACTCGAGTGAAATCAGAGATGACAGAGGTGAGAACAAGGATAGCTTTTATCTGAGGGAGGAAGACTGTCCGTCAAAAACAAAAACCACTGGATAAAGGCCCAATGTCCAGAGGTCTCTGCGCTTGACCCCTGGACCATGAATAATGATGACGACATTGTAAAATGGACATGTATGTCACTAATTTTGACATAGCATAATGAATCTCCAAGGATTCGACTTTGCATCGATTAGTCTAGTGTTTTGAAATCCAATCAGTGAAATGGAAATAAAATCTCATGCTTTATAGCATAGGGATGAAGTGATTGATTCTGCCTGTTGGACTTGAGAACAAAGATAAAATGATGTATCGATGCTAAGGTTCAGAATCTGGCACTTCAGATTTAAATAACAAAAAAGGAAATACTAGCGGGATTCGTGGCTAGGGAAGCAGGAAAGGATGATTTAATGAGAGCTTTCACGACCTTGCATGGACTTGTGCAAGGTTTTGTTGATTGATGTTCATAGGGGATTAAAGAGAAGAGAGAGCAAAAGAGAAAATGGGTGCGGTCGTCTTTGGTTTAAGAAAGGGGGGTCCAAGTATTTTGGTATTAAAATATTTTTATGAGAAACTTTTGATGGCCATTGGATTTATGTGATCCAACGGTCGAGATTAAATCTCTGGGTGCTAATGAATTAAAGAGGAAATAGGGTTAACAATCATGGGCTGTTGATCTAAGCAACGAACGACCCAGATTTGTTGTGTTTCTTTTGTGAGGTTGGGAGAAGGGTGACGCGGTACGCGCGAATTGGCTTAGGGGAAAGGTTGCGGATCGCCAAAGTGGATTAGAGGGGTGGACTTGGATTGGGTGTTCCAAATTGGGCTTGGGTGATTTGGACTAGAAATAATTTAAAATATAGCCACTTAGTCTGTAATAGAAAATAGAATCTATAGCCTTTAGCCTCTTTTGATCTCTTTTTCAATTAAATTAAATAAGCTTAATAATTTCCAATAAAATGCAGTAAAATTATAATTACTATATACATTACTAACTATTGCAAATACTTTGTTTTTTTCCAAATTGTAATACTAATTTAAAATTATTACCATAGTAATCTAATTAATTGGAATTAAAAAGTAATTTATTAAATTAATTATAAAGCCTATGCGATGTATGTAAAAGCTACTCAAAATAATAAATATAAATTTTTTCCCCCAACGGCGTTTTAAGATTCCGGTAATTACACCGCCGCCTAGCCGGAAAAATCCATTCAGAGATTATTCTCTTTGAAAAACTTCAAGAATCAGTTGGGGTTCTCTTCTTTGATCACTTAAAGATCGAATTGTTTTTATATTGTGCTAGAAATTTTAGTATTTTTCTTCTGTATTTTGATAGAAACTTATACAGAGGTTCAACCTTTTTTCACGTATTATGAATCCTTTGCACATAATAGAACTGCAATTTTTTTTCCTTCCATTGTTATTTCGTTTTCCTTCCATTTTGCTATATCACGTATTGGTTGGAAAATTTCAATTCGAGATTATTCTTCATCTCATAGCAATATATCGAAGAAATCAAACAGGGTTTCGTGGGTAAGAACGAATATTCACTGAGAAGTCACTGTAAACATCTGTGCTATATTTCTTGCCGAGAATTTGTTGAATAGCGACTCTTTCCTTCTTTCCGACACCGGCGATAATAATTCTCCCACGAAGATTCTGATTCAGATTCCGGTCAATTCTCGCTGGTAAATCTCTCAGACACCGACGAATTCCAGGTTCTATTATTCCTCTCTTATCTTGATATTTTAATAGTTTTATATTATAGCGTAATTGTATCTCCTTGCCTGCCTATTTTATTCTTGAATCTTCAGTTAGTATTTGCCCTAACATTGTCCAATTAATTGCATTAGTGACAGCCTTGCCTACTTGTTTATATTGTTATCTTCCTGTTTATATCTTTATTTTGAATCTTTATTTCAAATACCCTCTAGTAATTCTGTTCTAGTTTTGCACATTTTCTATGTGACCTTTAGTTGTAGATTATAGCCCTCTAAAGCTCTTGTATTGTTTTTCTTCACCTATTTTCCCATCCTTTAGTTGTAGATTAAAGTTCCTTTAGTTCATTTGTATTATTTCTTCATCTATTTTTTTGGCCTTTAGTTGTAAATTATAGTTCGCGTTAGTTCCTTTATTTTATAACTTCACCTATTTTGCGACCTTTAGTGGTAGATTATATTTCGGTAATTCATTTTATTTTTGTTACTTGTTTACGGGATAGTGCTTGCGTAGACTCCTAGATTATAGTGGTTTTGGTGAATGATAGTAGGGTAAGGTCTTGTCCTCGGAGGTATCAACACAGGGGAGGGGTGCGGGGGGTGAGGGGGTAAGAGGGCTAAGAGGGCTAAGGGAGCTACTAGGCTGAGAGTGGAGTCTTGGAACATAGGAACTTTAACTGGAAAATCTATAGAGTTAGCGAAGATTCTCGAAAAAAGGAAGATTGGTATAGCTTGTGTACAGGAGACTAGGTGGGTAGGAGATATGGCGCGGGATGTGGGCAGTTTCAAACTTTGGTATTCTGGGAGGGTGGGGGGAAGGAACGGGGTAGGTATCTTGATTGATAAGGACCTCCGTAAAGTAGTGGTGGAGGTTGGAAGGATGAATGATAGGCTGATGACTGGTAAGCTAGTTGTTGGAGGTTTTACTTTAAACATAATCAGTGCGTACGCACCCCAATCAGGCTTGGATAAGGAAGTCGAGAGGCATTTCTGGGAGGATTTGGATGAGATGGTGCGTGATATCCTACATACCGAGAAGCTTTTCATAGAAGGAGATATCGACGGCCACATTGGAGCGATGTTAGGGGGTATGATGATGTGCATGGTGGCTTTGGTTTTGGAGATAGAAATGGAGGACGAACGTCTCTGCTGGACTTTGATAGAACATTTGATTTGGTGGTAGAAAACTCTAGTTTCTCGAAGAAGAGGGAGCACTTGGTCACCTTCTGGAGTTCGGTGGCGACTCATATTGATTATTTACTCTGCAGGAAGTCTAATAGAGATCTTTGCACGGATTGCAAGGTCATTCCGAGTGAGAACCTCTCGACCCTTCATAGGCTCCTAGTGATAGACCTTGAGATCACGAGGAAGGGGGCGATGTATAGCCAACATAGGATTAAGTGGGGAGACTTAATGGAAGCTTAAGTGCAGGAGTTGAGGATCAAGCTGGTGAGTATGAGGTCTTGGAGGAGTAGTGGGGACGAAAGCACTATGTGGACCACGACTGTGCGGTGCATTAGGGAAGTTGCGAGAGAAGTATTAGGGGTCTCAAAGGGCTATTCTGGTGGTCACAAGGGAGACTAGTGGTAGAATGGAGAGGTGCAAGTAAACGTGGAAACTAAGAAAGTAGCGTATCTGAAGCTAGTGGAAAGTGCAGATGAGAAGGAGAAGAGGGCGAATAGGGAGCATTATAAGTTGGCTAAGAAAGAGGCAAAGCTAGCAATTATGGCAGCCAAGACTGCAGCTTTTAGTCGTTTGAATGAGGAACTCGAGGGTTGAGGTGGGGATAAGAGATTATTCAGGTTAGCCAAGGCGCAAGAAAGGAAGGCGCGTGACTTTGACCAAGTTTAGTCCATCAACGATGAAAAAGGTGTAGTTTTGTTGGATGAGGGGCTTATCCATCATAGATGGCAGACATACTTCCATACTCTCTTGAATAAGGAGGGGGACATGAGCATTGTACTAAGTGATCTGGAACTCTCCGGGATTCGTTGCGACTTTGGGTATTGTAGGCGGATTAGAGTTGATAAAGTTGAGAGGGATATGCGTAAGATGAGCAAGGGCTAAGCGACCGGGCCGGATGAAATCCGGTGGAGTTTTGGAAGAGTGCAGGTAAGGCAGGCTTGGAGTGGCTCACTAGGTTATTTAATATCATTTTTAGAATGAAGAAGATGCCTGAAGAGTGGAGGTGGAGCACGATGGTTCCTGTATACAAGAATAAGGGTGATATCCAAAATTTTCATAAATATCGGGGTATCAAGATGCTTAGCCATACTATGAAAGTCTTGGAGAGAGTGGTAGAGATAAGGGTGAGGACGAGTGTGTATATTTTCGAGAACCAGTTTTGGTTTATGCTTGGGCGTTCGACTACAGAAGCCATCCACCTTGTTAGGAGATTGATGGAGCAGTATAGGGAGAGAAAGAAGGACTTGCATATGGTGTTCATCGACTTAGAAAAGGCATATGATAAAATTCCGTGGGAGGTTTTGTAGAGATGTTTTGAGGCTAGAGGTGTATATGTTGCTTATATTGTATTGATTAAGGACATGTATGATGGAGTAAAGACCTGAGTAAGGACGGTGGGTGGGGACTCAGACCATTTTCCGATTATGATGGGGTTGCATCAGGGGTCCGCACTCAGCCCTTTTTTTTTTGCTCTGGTGATGGGCGTGCTGAAACGCCTCATCCAAAGGGAGGTGTCGTGGTGCATGCTATTTGCATATGATATTTTATTGATTGACGAGACGCGAGACTGTGTGAACGCGCAATTAGAGGTATGGAGGCAAACTCTGGAATCTAAAAGTTTCAGGTTGAGCAGGACCAAGACAGAATACTCAGAGTGTAAGTTCAGTGGGAAGACTCAAAGAGGGGAAGGGGAGGTGAGGCTGGACTCGCAAGTCATCCCTATGAAAGGGAGTTTTAAGTACCTTGGGTCTATTATTCAGGGGGTGGGGAGATTGATAAAGATGTCACACATCGTATTGCGGCCGGATGGATGAAATGGAGACTCGCTTCTAATGTTTTGTGTGACGAGAAGGTGACACAAAAACTTAAGGGTAAGTTCTACAGAGTGGTGGTCAGACCAACGATATTGTGTAGGGTTGAATATTAGCCAGTCAAGATCGCTCATGTCCAAAAGATGAAGGTAGCAGAGATGAGGATGTTGAGATGGATGTGCGGGCACATCAATTTAGTTAGGATCAGAAATGAGGTTATTCGCGACATGGTAGGTATGGCCCCTATTGAGGACAAGATGCGGGAAGCGCGGCTTAGGTGGTTTGTTCATGTAAGGAGGAGGAGCACAGACACCCCGGTGAGGAGGTGTGAGAGGTTGACATTGGAGGGCCTACTGAGAGGTAAAGGTAGGCCAAAGAAGAGGTGGGGAGGGGTGATTAGGCAAGACATGGTGCAACTTTAGCTGATCGAGGACATGACACTTGATAGGAAGTTATGGAGGTCGAGGATTAGGGTAGTAGAGTAGGTAGTATAGAGTGTTCATAACAGTAATATTGGCACGCAGTCTCGCTTTCTGTTGGTAGTAGATTTTTATGATTAATCATTGTTTTGTTTCATTTTTGATCACCTTACTATGTTGTTATTTTTATTCTGCTTCTATATGGATTTTTGGTATTGTCCCTTCTTGTCTATATTTTCATTAATGTGGTGCTTATGCTTTCTTGAGCCAAGGGTCTATTGGAAACAGCCTCTCTATCCTCACAAGGTAGGGGTAACATATGCGTACACACTACCCTCTTAGGTATGTTGTTGTGTTGTAATTACATAATATTAATACTAAATTGATAATTTCAAAACTAATACTTAGTTCATTTTATAAAATAGGTATTTATTGATTGAAAACATTCATTGTAAAATTATTAAGCATAAATAAATTAAATTGGCAGTCAGCAACTACCCCTCTTTGACCGGAGACAATGAAAGAATTTTCGGGCAAAGAAATTGAACCAAAGCCAATTTTTCCCGATTTTAGGCATGCATTGCAGGAATGACACGAGGATTATGAGTTGTAGGATTCAGGTAAAAACCAGGAGAAGTTTTGGGGAGTTGGGGCCGAATTTTGTCTTTGAATAACTTACATACCGCGGGCTTAACGAGGATCAGGCTTTATGTAGTTCTGGAATGAAGACTTTGAGGAAGCGATGCTCGCAATAGTTTTCCCAGTATCTTACTATGATGATACTGCAAGTCGGAAGATTTGGTACTTGAGAGATATGAAAAATTAGAGTTCTACTAGTCATTTCAAACTTGAGCTTGGATCCTTGGCCCGCTAATGAGTTTGTTGTCCGTCATAGCGTTATAGTTTGGCCTGCTACTTAGAAGGAGTTCTACGTTGCAATATTTGTTCCTGCAAAAGATGAAATACACACATACCCATATCAGCAATGCAAAATATGTTAAGATGTGATATAAATGATGTAGGAGTGATAATGCCTGACTGCCGATAAGCCGTTTGTCACGACCCAAACCGATGGGGCCGTGATGGGCACCCGGTACCTTACTCAACTAAGTACCAACATAGAATATCATTCTTATCATACTTTTATTGGCAAATGGGCCAAACGGGCCATCATGGGCTAACCAGAATGAACATGGGGGAGTACTCCATATAGGACGACCCACCCTGATATAAAAACTTACACATGTGACATACAGGCCTATAAGGCCAACATGATCATTTGTAAACTCAAAACATAGGCCGACAAGGCCATAAAATCTTTCATATACCTGACATCTGTCTACAAGCCTCTAAGAGTACATAAATATCATAAAGGTCGGGACTGAGCCCCGCCATACCAATCAATACATGTATTATTATACTGACCAAATAAGCAACTCCGGAGCAAATAGAGCGCACCAACATCTTCCGCTGAGCTGATAGCCTACTTAGAGGACTCTCGACTTGTCTATCGGGACCTGCGGTCATGAAATGCAGCATCCCCAAGCTAAACAGATATCATTACAAATAATGTACCGATTATGTAAGGAATTGAAATCAGTAAATAATAGACGTGAGAGAAACATGGAGCAAAAGACTCAACATGTAAGTCTGAATAACTCTGTAAATCATGAAATACTCATAGTGTCATGCGTATGCGTATGAATGTCATGTCGTGCATAGGTACATGTGTTCATAACATCATCAAGCCTTTGAGGGTATCACATCATATCATCTCGGCCACTGTGGGCAAATCATCAACGTATACTAGCTGATCTGGTGGTGGTGCGTATATAACGCCGTAACCTTTTTTCATATTCCATATACATATATATACATACATATACACGTATATAATGCCATCTGGTCATGGGTAAATGTACATGTATAAATGAATGCAATGCATGAGAAGTACGTCAATAAAAGTTCTCGAAATGTCATAAAATCAATATGCCTTTCGGATAAACTTTATCAAATACGTATTTTTATGAGACCCATGAACAGAAGATATAATAATAATTCACATGGGGAATCAAGAATATAGACACCCCTAGTACTTCTATGAATAGAGTTATTTATGGAAATTATGCATTTTCTCATTTCGTTTATGTCGTATAGATCATGCCAAAAAGAAAAGAAGGGATAGCCTTAACATACCTGAGTCGATTCTCTTGACAATCCTTCCAACACATGTCTTTTGCAACAACTCACGTAACGGCGGATCGACGTAGGGGAAAATCCATATGATATTCTTGAGAAAGGTTGCACCGTGCTCCCTTAGAATTGCGAAATCCCGTTGCTCTAACATTACGTAGTCTCGTATGATTTTTGTAGCAAAATCACGTTGCCAATATTTGAATAAGTTGCTGAATCTTTCCTTTGAATTGGATCATAATATTGTGAAATTTAAATGGAACATTTTCTTACTTCAAGCAAGGAATGATTAGGCCGTAACATCTCTTGGCATTTTTAGATAACTTTCTTTAACCAAATGAGATGAAGTGCCTAACTCTTTAAATTTTTTCCATCTTGCACATTTAATTAAGAGTCACCTAGTAGCTCTTATATGGCTGCCACGTAAGTGGTTATAAGACTTATCCAAAAGTCATCCACTTAATTCCTTAATCAATTCATTAATCCCCACTAGTCCAATAATCAACCAATTATCCACATAATTAAGAATTATCATAAAATGCTACTCACTTTTAATACACTTTACTATCATGGCCATGTGGTACCTTGTATGGCACTAGTCCATAAATACGGGGTATTATAGCTTAGACCGTATTTTACCCCAAAATGTCAAATTTCGACGAAATTCATTTTCTTCGATTTGCTTATTCTCTCACCTTCACGAATTTACTCATCACTTGTTTTAAATAGCATAATCTTACAATAATCTTACAATAATCTCATTCCCGAACTTACGTCGATTAACTTACGACGAAACTTTATCGTATGAAAATGCAGGATGTAACATCTCATTTCCGAGCTTTTATTAATTTATTCATGGCGCACTTTCACGTAAGAGAACATAGGGAGTAACACCATTCCCCCCTTTGGAACATTTGTCCTCGAATGTTGAATAATGCACTTATCATTCTCATAACCCATAGCTCTTGCGAATACTTCAATATTCTCCTTTCCATTTAGACAACTGTTCTTTGAATAAATCCGAAGGCCAGGGCATTTCCTCCTTTAAGCCTCTTTCTCACACCACGACTTGTAGTCGGAATCCTTCAAATCTCGTAACTGTTGCTACCTTCTATCATGCAGCCTGTACGACTTTAACTTTGTATGTGTGCCTATGCGACGCTTCTCTCCCCTTTCCTCTAGCTCTTAGCCAATCTCTAGGCCTCACTTTGTGAATATATACAAAATTATGTCAAGTTGTCCCTCTGGGCATCATTAGCTTTACTACAACTAAGTAGGCCATACTATACCATGACTCTTACTTCGATTTATTGTTACTCAGGTCTGCGACCAAACTCCAGGTTACTCTTGTTGTTTATCCTATATGCATAAAGCTAAGTCTTTTAACGCTTCTTCATTACTGTTCATCTTAAGAATAATGGTCTAATCTCATCTCGTACTTTGTATCTTTTATCCATCCATTGTCAATTCACCTCAATGTTGATCTACAATCTTCCATTGATAACTTGAAACTTCTTATGTAATACATTGCCAATAGGGCTTATACTGTATCGAGGAATATTTGAAGTAGTTTTCCTGATCCACTTAGGGGCGATACTGTACTTCAATAATCGTATTTTATAGCATCCCAATGTGATTCACCCTATGTTTTTAATTGCATACAATCCATTAAGTCCTCTTCAAATCATTACTCAGTCGAAGGTCCAAACGTGATCCTTTATCTATCACAATCACACCCTCATTCCACTACTAGGGCAGCATTCCATTTTTTTTAGATATTATTAGTCTTAGACTCCTTTGAGTTCATTCAGGCTATACTGAGCTTTCTATAACTTAGAGAAATCATCAACTCTCTTGTTTTCATGGGCTTAATCCTGAGGACTTATCCATTCTTGTCACCTTCTAACTCGCCCTTTCATATCCTTATTCCTATCATAAATCCTTGTCGCTTTACTATACTTTAGCTTGCGACCTATACGTATCTATTTATATTGCTCGCAACCTTCCTTCAACTTGCTTGCATCATAGATTTCCTTATGTCATTCTGGAACATCAAGCGAGACATCACATCGTCTCTAACTCTTCTTTACTCTCTTAACTAGACCTCTCGATACATAGAAACCATAGGCTGGAAGATATGCCACTAACAATGCCGCTATCATTCTTGGATATTAAATCCCAACGCTTCTAGCCCTCTATCTGAAGTATAGATTATTCACAACCTTCTACACCTGAGTATCTCGTACGTTGTTCACCTTTACCTTACTTACCTTAAAATCTCGCATCACGTCTTCTATCTTTCTCATGAGCCCCCTTGCACATAGGTATGATTCACATCTACAACTTGAAGCTCTATTATAATACTTGCACCTTTAGGGCATACATAATCCGGTTGGAGCTTCATACTGACTTCTTACGAAGCGGGTATTCTTCTAACTGGCTTTATCTTAGAGCCATCATAAAATATGGCTGTTGTACTATCTCTCTTGTACCTCTGATATTAAGAGTAATTCTGCAATTTTTCTCAATCACGATGTCTAAAATTTTCTGGGTCCAATAATCAGACTCCTGATTTACTTAGTTGATGTAACTCTTTAGTTTGCTCTTTCTTTTGATCATCTTTTATGTAGCCTTAAGCTATCTTCCGATCTGCGACTCCTGGTATTAGTTATTACTTTATCCTTTCATGGGTGCTATGGAATATCCATGATACAATCTTTTAACAATTCAATCCTTTGTCTATGACCTAGACTCAATTCTTTCTTTTAACTTATACCAGAGTCTTCTACGACTGTATGATTATCAACATATATACCGCATGGATAATGCTCCGAAATCTCAAGTGCATTCATAACGTAACTAACTCTGGATCATTGATTGAATAATTCCTTTCGTTCCTTCTCAACTTTCTTTAAGCGTAAGCTATTACTTTTCCTGGTCTTTCTATCCCCTTGTTGCATGTGTACTTAACTTATCTTAGTTCCCACGCATGCCGGAATTTTCGTACAACTCATATGTTTTCGAATATTACTTTTGATGTTACTTTCTATTCATTAGCCACGGTAGGTGCCACTTCCTTATGGAGTGCATACAATGTTGTAGTGAGAATGTTTTTACAAGACCATTTCCTCTTTAGGTCACTATGCTTAGGTTGAAGCCGTCTTGCTTATTCCCTCAGCTAGTCTTTCATTGTAGTACTTAGGGAGGACCCTCTGACTCTTGCAAATCTGTAGGCTTATTACATTGTATACTCGACGGACTTTTGATGTCCTTACTTGCCTATAATTATTCGTAGTTACTTACTTCCACGCCCTTGTGCTTGTAGGGTTGTTCTGAACTGATATTTTGACTGTCTTCCCAGTGAGACTATCTTTTATTTCCATAACATTCATACGGAATCTTTAACTACCCCAACTCTTATCTGAATATTTCTTAAGGGTCGTATCTGTGAGACTAAATTCACCATATTAGTTTTTACTATGTTTATCTTGCACGATCTGCTAACTGACCTGTAACCTCTTGTTTAGCCATAACTAGGCTCTTTCTGAATCAATCAATGACTACTCATTGGCCCATTCTCATATCAATATTCTGCATAATCTTTCTTGGGTTATTTCTTTTGTCTTAACTTACGTCTCGCACTGATTCCTTATCTACCAATAACATCTTGGGCAGGCACCCTTACTTCCTTTCCTTGACGTCATGTTTGCATAATGTTCTGGAATCGTAGCATATATGTAGGCTTTGAATAAGTGCAATCTCGTTCCTTTTTTTTTTATCGCATTCTTTCTTTACCATTCTATAATTACTAGAACCCCTTAATTCTGACTTAATGCCACATCACTCCATATTTCCCCCTCTAGGGGAGTATTAACATTTAGTACTACGATGTTCTACATATAAATGTTTTACCTCTTCATTTTTGGCATCTTATCATATCATCGATAACCCTCATTCGCCTTGCGGTAATCCTTCTGTACCAAGGGTAAAAAATTTCCTTACTCACGAAGGAAATACCTAGTGTAACTGGCACATACAGTCCCTTAAGCTTAACTTTACTCACCTTGCTTGCTTTAGGGAAGCGTCTTCCTGAATGACCTTTAAAGGGTATTCTTCTGTCGTCCATTCTATTATCGCCGGAACGAAATCTAAAATTCTCATGATGTCGACCATTATCGAATCATTCAGTCCCTAATTCATGTTTAGTTTATCTTGTTCACCAGCCCATACTGATTTCTATTACTCTGGGGTTTAATTCTCCCTTCTGGTAGTCGCGTTGGAGTCACGAACTTATTTCTCGAAATGAGGATATGACTTTGTGGCCTATACTCTTTTGTTGTCTGAAGGCCTGGCTCCACTCGTCTTTTCCTTCACTTGACTATATACTCTGTAATACTATCATCTTTTTTTTCCATCTACCGTTGTCTTCCACGCATCACATCTTACTTATAATACTTCATTAACTCTCTTCTCATTTCCTGCTAACATTTTTGTCTATCACTTTATTTTGAAAATTTCAACAGGACATTCTTTTGCTTTTAGCTCTTGCTCCATCTACTGGCTCTTCGGGTTGCCTAACATTTTTTTCTTTACTAGGGACGGGAGCCATACTAAGGTAATATTTATCTGTTTCAAGGCTTCTAGTGCCTATCCTTGTAGTACTCATATCCAGCTGGACTATTATAAAGTGCACCATCTGGGTATCTCACAAGGAGATCTATTTGCACATTTGCAATATCCTTCAGAAATGTCAACTGACGCAAACAATCCATCCACTATTCAGGGTTACTCCAACCCCAGTCGGACCCTGATATCTGTCCTTCTCTTATACTACTTTTGTTAGCCCCCATAGGGCATAAATGAGATGGGTGTGGTAAATTGTACATACCTATATTATTGTTGAAGGTAACTCAAAAGGCTTATATTTCTCTGTCTGAATTGTGAATACTGATAATCTTCATTAACTGGGCGCCTCGTACACTTTTTCATTTTGCTTCTTCTACTTGTTGAAACTTGTATCTATCTTCTGAATCTCTTATCGCCTTTCACCATAAGGGTGGATAGATATTCTTGCCTTAAGGCTCCTTATCAAGAGGCTTTCATATCTTAGTGCACACACGATCTACTGAGTACTTCATATTTATCCATCATAAGCATGATGCAAAAAATTGATTTCCTCTGACTCAACTCTTCCACATCTATATCTCTTACCAACCATCTTTCTGGATGTAGGTATAGTCGTATTATGAATAAGATAGAGTTGAGGAAATTGAATTCTTACAACTGAGCTCTACCACATGATCTAGAGTAAGAAGAAAGAGTGACAGTCTTAAATGCCCTGTAGCCTCCTGTTTATAAGTGTGGTGAACAACACACCCATAAAAAAGACTCTACTAGACACGACTTCTAGACTCCCTAGGATAGAACCTGGCTCTGATACCACTTTTGTCACGACCCAAACCGATGGGGCCGCGACGGGCACCCAGTACCTTACTCAATCGAGTACCAACATTGCATATCATTCTTATCGTACTTTTATTGGCAAATGGGCCAAACAGGCCATCATGGGCTAACTAGAATGAACATGGGGGAGTACTCCATATAGGACAACCCACCCTGATATAAAAACTTACACATGTGACATACGGGCCTATAAGGCTAACATGATCATTTGTAAACTCAAAACATAGGCCAACAAGGCCATACAATCTTTCATATACCTGACATCTGTCTACAAGCCTCTAAGAGAACATAAATATCATAAAGGTCGGGAATGAGCCCCGCCATACCAATCAATACATGTCCTAGTTATACTGACCAAATAAGCAACTCCAGAGCAAATGGAGCTCACCAACATCTTCCGCTGAGCTGATAGCCTACTTGTAGGACTCTCGACCTGTCTATCGGGACCTACAGGCATGAAATGCAGCGTCCCCAGGCAAAAGGGACGTCTGTAAAAAATCATGTACCGAGTATGTAAGGAATGAAAATCAGTAAATAATAGACATGAGAGAAACACGGAGTAAAAAACTCGACATGTAAGTTTGAATAGCTTTGTGAATCATTTCATATTTATAATGTCATGCATATGCATATAAATACTATACCATGCATAGGTTTATGCGTAAATAATATCATCAAGCCTCTGAGGGCATCCGATCATATCATCTCGGCCACTGTGGGCAAATCATCAACGTATACCAGCTGATCAGGTGGTGGTGCGTATATAACACCATAACCTTAAGGATATCCCATATACATATATATACATACATATACGTGTATATAACACCATCTGGTCATGGGTCAATGTACATGAATAAATGAATGCAATGCATGAGAAGTACGTCAATAATTTTTCTCGGAATGTCATAAAATCAATATGCCTTTCGGATAAACTTTATCAAATACGTATTTTTCTGAGACCCATGAACTGAAGATATAATAATAATCCACATGGTGAATCAAGAATATAGACACCCCTAGTACCTCTATGAATAGAGTCATTTATGGAAATTGTGCATTTGCTCGTTTCGTTTGTATCGTATAGATCATGCCAAAAAAGAAAGAAGGTATAGCCTTAACATACCTGAGCCGATTCTCTTGAGAATCCTTCCAATACACGTCTTTTGCGACAAGTCACGTAACGGCAAATTGAAGTAGGGGAAAATCCATATGATATTCTTGAGAAAGGTTGCACCGTACTCCCTTAGAATCACGAAATACCGTTGCTATAAAATTACATAGTCTCGTAAGAGTTTTATAGAAAAATCATGTTGCCAAAATTTTGAATGAGTTGCTGAATCTTTCCTTTGAATTTGATCATAATATTGTGAAATTGAAATGGAACATTTGCTTACTTCGAGCAAGGAATGATTAGGCCATAACATCTCTTGGCATTTCTTGATAACTTTCTTTAACCAAATGAGATGAAGTGCCTAAATCTTTAAATTTTTGCCATCTTGCACATTTAATTAAGAGTCACCTAGTAGCTCTTATATGGCTACCAAGTAAGTGGTTATAAGACTTATCCAAAATTCATCCACTTAATTCCTTAATCAATACATTAATCCCCAGTAGTCCAATAATTAACCAATTATCCACATAATTAAGAATTATCATAAAATGCTACTCACTTTTAATACATTTTATACACATTACTATCATGGCCATGTGGTACCTTGTATGGAACTAGTCCATAAATACGGGGTATTATAGCTTAGACCGTATTTTACCCCAAAATGTCAAATTTCGACGAAATTCATTTTCTTCGATTTGCTTATCCTCTCACTTTCACGAATTTACTCATCACTTATTTGAAATAGCATAATACTTATAATCTTACAATTATCTCATTCCCGAACTTACGTCGATTAACTTACGACGAAACTTTATCGTACAAAAATGAGGGATGTAACATATCACTTTACAATAGCGCACTTTCACGTGCGAAAACATAGGGTGTAACACCGTTATTCGGGATGGGGATGATCGGATACTTGAATTTGACTTGATTGTTAGACGGGATGTATACCGTACTGTAGCTGTCGTAGCATCGAGTCTCCTCATCGGGAGTAGTTGTAGAATGCATCTCTGCTTGCTGGGAGAGTTTTGCATTGAAAGGTGTCTCCGCTTGTTGGGAGAGCTTAACTTGTGGTGTGCGGCTTCACTTGTTGGGGGAGCTTTGCACTGAAAGAGTAAAGTATCTCCGATTGGGAGCAATTGACTTGTAGGGTGCGTCTTTGCTTGTTGGGAGAGCTTTGCACTAAAAATGTAAAGTAACTCCGCTAGATGGGAGCGATTGAATTGTAGGGTGCATCTCCACTTGTTGGGAGAGCATTGCACTAAAACTATAAAGCAATCTCCGCTTGATGGGAGCGATTGACTTGAAGAAAAACATAATCATGCATGTAAGCTGCATGAGCAAAACGTCAAAACATTCAAGATAACAATAAAGGAAAAGAAAAGCATGCCCAAGAGATACTCTTGACTGCGAAGCTAAGTTGCGGCCATCGATTGGCAGAATGTTGGTGACGAGATTTGCAACTGTCTATTTTGGCCTCTGTTGTGACGAAGCGAACAGTTTGCTATATACAAGGCTTTGTTTGGCGAAACCGACATTTACTTTGTATAGGGTGCTCCAATAGATTGAGCTGACAATTTTCTATATACGGGTCTCCGATTGGTGAAGCCAACTGCTCGTTTTGTACAAGGTGCTTCGATTGGTTGAGCGGACGCTTCTCCATATACGGGGTTCTAAAGGGTGAAGCCATCGGCTCGTTTTGTACAATGTGCTCTGATTGTTTGAGCAGACAATTTTCCTTGTACAATATGTCTCGTTCGCGTCAGATGTCTGTTTCCAAGATACCTGTAAATGATTCGAGAATTAGTTTTTGTTATACCAGGAAAACTTAAATAAAGGAAGCAAGGTGATAATCCTGAGAGAGTGGCATATCTGTTATATGCCCCAGTGTATTCCCAAAATTTCCTTGGGTCCTGCTAGACCTGCGCTCAAAGAAAAATTCTTAGTGGGAGGGGGATTGGTTTGTGTCGACCACAGTAACTGTCTTTACCCTAGTACTGATAAGATTCCGCCCTGGAGTTTAGTAGGTGGAACAAATTACGATATATTTTGGAAAACATTTTTGAAAATCTTTGTTTTATGGCAAATGCCGTCGTTCCGGATTATGACACGCTTCAAAAGTTTCTCTAAACGCGAGCGTTGCTTCTTGAGAAACTTTATCCTGTTTGTGTCGATCTTCCACGATGCTTCTGAGGATGCGGCTGCTTGTTGTTGCGACTGCGTCCTAATATGAACTAGGATGCAGGTTGCCTATGTATCCAAACAGAATCAGGTCAAGACGTAGTTCGATTACAACATATGCAAAATGATGAGATTAAGAATGAAATGGCCAAGTCTGACTCAGACTGCCTCGTACCCAAATGGACTCAGGCCAGAACATAGTTCAGTTACAACAAATGACTGAATCCGATGAGGATTGCTTACGTATTCCTTCTCGAGGAAATCTAGTCGTGGCGTAGTTCCGGATACAATACAAAATGATGTTTGGATTTTCTATTACAAAAGAAAGGGTAGAGAGAAACCAAACCCTATGTGAACCTACGTATCCCTCCGTGGGAAGTCAGGTTTATTGTAGTTCTGTTACACCAAAAAACTCACTATATTTCCTTCAAACGTAGTATATCTTGATTGCATTTGAGTTGGTGTGCTTCGTGCGTACTCCTCCGTCCATCTTTGCAAAGATTAGAGCTCCACCTGACAATACTTGGTGGACCACGTAAGAACTTTCCTTTGGCTTCTTCCTAGTGGGGGAAGATTTTCTTCAGAACCAATTGCCCTGGTGTAAACTGGCGAGGCTTCACCCTTTCGTTAAATGCACTGGCCATCCTATTTTAATATAGATGACCATGGGCATACTGCATCCATTCTCTTTTCGTCTATGAGCATGAGTTTCTCCTGTCTGACCCGTATCCACTCTGTATCGTCTAACTTGGCTTCTTGGATGACCAGTAAGGCAAAGGATAGTTTCTCGTGCCATTTCCTATGATTGTCCACTATCTTTCGCATAATTCTCTTGATATTATTGTTGGCTGCCTCGACTGCTTCATTCATATGTGGTCTGTAGGCTGTGGAGTTGCGATGGACAATTCTGAACTTCTTGCAGATTTTCCTCATGAGATCACTGTTAAGATTAGCTGCGTTGTCAGTGATGATAATACGGTATTCCAAATCGGCAGAAAATGTTGTTTCGGACAAAATCTGCCACTACCTTCTTTGTGATGGCCTTGTAGGTAGATGCTTCGACCCATTTAGTGAAGTAGTTGATGGCTACCAAGATGAAGCAGTGCCTGTTTGATGCAGCAGGCTCTATCGGTCCAACCACGTCCATGCCCCAACTGGCGAACGACCAAGGTGAACCCATCACATTCAACTCATTGGGCGGAACCCGGATGAAATCCCTGTGGATATGGAACTAGTGACACATCTGCACGTAGCAGATACTATCGCTTTCCATGGTCATCCAAAAGTATCCAGCTCTCAAGATCTTCTTGGCTAATATAAAACTGTTCATGTGAGGTCTGCACGTTCCAGCATGCATCTCTTCTAATAGTCTAGTTTCCTCAGCGGCATCTACGTATCTCAAGAAACCCAAGTCAGGGGTCCTTCTATATTGGTGTCACGTCCCGACCCCGGGGTGCGAGACCGGCACTCAACCGAGATACCCCGGTCAAGCAAGCCTACTTGATGCCTTCTACCCAACCTTACCCATGAACAATATATGAATCAGTAATAAGAGATAGATGTGAGAAGAGAAAAGAGTTCCACATTCGTTTTCCATTACTCAAAGGAGCTTCGTTTACAATTTCTAAAATATTACAAGTTCATAGTTAAGAGGGAAAAACATGTTTGACAAATACCAACACTTCTAGTTCATTACCCAACATCGAACACCACCCACAACATGTCGACGGATTATCTAAGTACAACATAAAAGTAGTATAGATGTGTCACCGACAAGGCCCCGACTATACCTCAAAACAAAAAGTACAATATCAAGTGACATAAGGCCCGGAACAGAATAGGGCTCACCTAACCTGCTGATTAGAGGGTAACTGCTAATGAGGACCAAAGCTGCCCGCTAACGAACTACCTGCATCCATTGAAGATGCAGCGCCCCCGGAAAAGGGGACGTTAGTACATATACAATAGTACTAGTATGTAAAGTTAAATGCCCTCTTTCGAAATAGAATGCCAATATAAGAAGTGGAAAACCATGAAAGCAGCAAGTAACAATCAATGATATCCAAATTCATAGTTAAAACATAATAAATTTCGAAATACTAAAATAATATTATTTTTGGTTGGGAGATCATTAGCCTCTGATCATCACACCATACACGAGGCATGGAATCCGATCACAAACTCGATCGGTTAAGCGATCTCTCGGCGAACAATGTGGATTTACATGGTGATGCAAGAAAAAAGATGTTACCAAGAGTAGGAACAACCATGCGCGCGACATATGCCGTGTGGGTCGACATCCAATCCAAGGCTATCAACAATCTCATCCCTATTAAGGGGAATAATCTCAATACATCAATCTCATCCTAATTAAGGGGAATAATCACAATCCACTCCTACACCGGCACATGTAGTTTTGGGTGTGGGCCTTACAACTTATCCTTCTTCGATTCACTAATGATACTCCCAAAAATACAAAGGAAACATAAATACAAATACATTCACCTCATAACCTTTCACACCATATATCGCTTCATTAGTACTTTCAACCACCCACAATATCATTATCTCATTGGCTCTCTTGGCTATATATATGATTCTTCATTCGTGGCATGATGGCCATATCTCATATTCCACACTTTCATTTCTTTACTTTCAAGGATCATCATCATAAACATCAACATATAGAATATTCCGAAAATCATAACTTTAAGTTCATTAGTAATGAAGGCTTTAAACACAATAGATTTCTTTCCAAAATATGGAGCAAAATGATTTGCAATCGCAACACAAGTAAGAACTCAAAACAGATTGGAAACTCTTGAAAAGGAGATCATTGTGATTTACGATTGAAACACGAATTCAAATCATACGCTATAGTTACAACAACCATGGCTACATTTTATATCTCACTCTCACTTCTTTCAATTCTAACATCGTCATAGTTTATCAACATAGGGGCATTTGGAAATCGAGATTTGATATGTATATGAGCAATATGGGTCTTAAGCACATTGGGTTTTCTTTCCAAGTTAAGCATAATGAACTTTCATACGTAAACTATACTTGATCCCATTCTGGAAAGATATCATGATAAGATAGGAGCAATTAGAACACGTTTTGAGTATATACGTCTTTCAACACAATGCTTGCTTGGGATATTCGAATTTATTTGGAACAACTCGGAACATGAGAATTAAGAACCTGGGCCAACCATACTTGAAACTTACGGGAACATCATGGATTTAGATCCTAAGAGAGTAGTTTAGCCAACATACTTTGCTTGAACTTTTCTTAGATTACTACAATGTCCCACTACTTCTTGCAACCTCAATGTATAGGAAGATAGCAAAAATCGAATAATAAAATGAAGGATTCTCATGACATAAGTCTCTTGGGAATTTTGTCAAACACCTATTATGCAAAATCGACTACAAATCTCTACAAGATAATCCATTACTCCTTCAACCAATTTCAACAAAAAACTACCCGAAATAGTTCAACAACCCCTACATACTACCTCTTATTGGCACATGCATAGCCTATCCCCAGCCCCACAACATACTTAAACCTATAACCTCTTGCTTGAAAGCTTAGGAGAAGGACTTACCCGGATAGATGATGGTTTAGTGAGTGACTCCCATGAATCTTCAAGATTGGGACAAGGATTGATGAATAGAATTGCTAGCTCTTCTACCTCACTCTCTAAGATATTCACTTCTCTCTAAAACATCTGATTTTGGCCTTCAAAACGATTCCCAAAGGCTTTTAATTAAAATGGGATCGGGTTAAGAAAATAGGAAAATGGACCCTCTAAACTCAACTCCGCGGTCGTAGAGTGGTCTGCAAAACAGATATGCAGCCCACAAAATGGACCGCAAAAATGATCCCAAAAACTGTGTTGGCTTGGACTAGTCTACGGCATGTCTGCGGTCCACAGACCTGTTATGCGGCCGTGAAATGGACCGCAGAATCACCCTCCGAAATTCTTCATCCTAAATCTGCGACGGAAGTGCGGACCACGAAACGGATATGCAATCGCATAATGGACCACCCAATGATCTTTAAAATTTAATAATTTTTTTCTGCTCAACTCTGCGATAATTATGCGGCCCGTGTAATGGATCTACGGTTGCAAATCTGACCGTAGAATTGCTTCCTTTTGCAAACATCTCCACCAACTCCTCAATGCATTCTTCATTCCAAAATGTCTGTACCGTGGCAAGCAAGCTCGCTGCAAAGATTAATTACTACCTTCGGACACATTAGCCTACCCCGACACCACCAAACCTTAAATTCCTTGGCGAAAATTTATGGGGCCTTACATCCTCCCCTTCTTAGGATCATTCTTTCTTGAATGAGGAGTAGAGTCCGCCAAAAATATCCAACATAACTCATCTCTTCTTCCATACATCATAAGCACCCAAATTTCGGCTATCTCCCAAATTATTAAAAATATCGGCAGAGTTTCCCCTACAATTGGCAACACATCCACAACTAAAAAAGGCATCACAATATATATCAATAACACCAATCTCAACATTACAGGCATTACATTATCAAATGTGGTATCTGGACATGAACTACACATATTTAAATCATAACACATAGAAAATACCTTTCGAACCACAACCATTTGGCTATACAAACAAGTGAGAATATTTTCTTTCCACAATACCCTCAGCATTCGAGGTGACCTCCTCATCTCACAAACTTTGCCAAGTATCCATTAATTTCACCTTCAATAGGTACCTCTCATAAGCCAAGTATCCATTAGGTACCTCCGAACTTGTCTGACAAGGATGACAATTAGATACCCCTCATAAGCCAAGTAACGATTAATTTCACCTTCAATAGCCTCTGCCGGAACAATAGACAAAGGATTCCGAACTACTTTCTTTGTCGTAGACACATGAAGCACTGGGTGCATGGAGGATAACGACGGGGGACATCATACTCATAGCTCGGCCTATTTCCTTCAAGATTCCATAAGGCCCAATGTGTACTGTACCTACTTTAACTTTATTAAAAATTCAAACAATGTATTCATGGAGGAAATCTTGAGAAGACTCGTTCACTTTCTTCAACTCCAAATCTCTGTGTTGAACACCCGAATTAACTCTTGGTGACCCTTAACCTCCTTCGCCCCCTTATTCTATTGTAGTGGTTGAGAATGAAATGTTGTTTGAATTGTTTTGTTTAAAGATTAACGTCCGTTGAAGCCAAAATAATCGTTGGAAGTGTTGGTGTTTTTATTCAAGCATAATCTTCTTGATTTTTGATAAGTCTTTTACTAAGTGGGGGTGGGCCCCACTTGTGGCTTAGTTGGCCAAAGCATTTTCCATGTTCTGCCACATTTCATGTGAATTCAAGAGTCATATTCATACAATGTTCTTGGGCTGCCACATTAATGGGGTTCAACTTTTTCCAAAATCATGATTAATTAACCACTAATCTCTTGATTAACTTGATAATCTCTCACTATCCAATAATTACCCGATTATCCACATATTAAATAATTATTTCAAATTACTTATAATAATACTCACTTTAAACACACCTTATACACCTTACTATCGTGGCCATGAGGTACCTTGTATGGTATTAGTCCATATATATCGGGTATTTTAGCTCGGTCCGTATTTTATCCCAAAATTGCCAAACATCGACGGAACTCATTTTCTTTGATTAGCTTACCCTCTCACCTTTGCGAATTAACTTATCACTTGTTTGAAATAGCATAATGCTTATAATCTCACAATAATTCTCATTCCCGAATTTACGTACATTAACTTACGACGAAACCTTAACGTACAAAAATGCGGTATGTAATATCTCATTTCCGAGCTTTCATCAATTTACTTATGGTGTACAATAACATACGAAAATATTGGGTGTAACATCATTCCCCCCTTTGGAACATTCATCCTCAAATGTTGACTGATGCACTTATCATTCTCATAACCCATAACTCTTGCGAATACTTTAATACTCTTCTTGCCATTTAGGCAACTGTTCTTTGAATAAATCCAAAGGGCAGGACATTCCCCCCCTTTAGACCTCTTTCTCACACCACGGTCTGTGGTCGGAATTCTTCCATTCTCGTAACTCTTGCTACCTTCTGTCATGCAGCCTGTATGACTTTTTCCTTGTATGTGCGCCTATGCGACTCTTCTCTCCTTTTTCCTCCAGTTTTCAGCCAATCCCTAGGCCTCACTTTGTAAGCATATACAGAGCTTGATAAGATGTCTCTCTGGCATCTATAGGTATACTAGAGTCCTTTGCTCGATACTTTGTTGAACTTACGAATATTGCTTCATAGACCCGGTTATCCATTCGTATGACTTTACTGCATCTAGGTAGGTCATACTATACCATAACTCTTACTTCGATTTATCGTTACTGAGGTCTGCTACCACACTCTAGGTTACTTTAGTTGCTCATCCTATATGTATAAATCTAAGTCCGTTAATGCTTCCTCATTACTGTTCATTTTAAGAATGATGGCCTAATCTCATCTCATACTTTGTGACTATTGTTCATCCATTGTTGATTCCCCTCAATATTGATCTACAATCTACCACTGGTAATCTGAAATCCCTTACGTAATAATTAGGGCTCACGTTGCATCGTGGAACATTTGAAGTGATTTTCCTGATCCACCTGGGGGCGATACGATACTATACTTCCATAATCGAATTTCATAGCATCCCAATGTGATTTACCTTACGTGGTTATTTTAATCCAGTACAATTCATGAAATCACTACTCAATCGAAGGCCCAAACGTCATCCTTTATCTATCACAATTCCACCCTTATTCTACTACGAGGCAACATTCAATCTCTTCTAAATGCTATTAGTCTTAGATTTCTTGAGTTCATTCAGGCTATACTGAACTTTCTATAATTTAGAGAAACATTAGCTCTCTTATTTATATGGGCTTAATCCCGAGGACTTATCCATTCTCGTCAACTTCTCACTCGCCCTTTCTCATCCTTACTCCTATCATAAAACCTTGTCGTTTTACTATACTTTAGCTTGCGACCTATACATATCTATTTATACTATTCGCAACCTTCATTCAACTTGCTTGCACCATAGATTTCCTTATGTCATTCTGGAACATCAAGCGAGACATCACATCATCTCCAAATCTTCTTTATTCTTTTAACTATACCTCTTGATATATAGAAACCATAGGCCGGAAAATATGCTACTGACGATACCGTTATCATCCCTGGATACTGAGTCTCAACGTTTCTGGACTTTTATTTGAAGTATGGACTATTCACAACCTTCTGCATTTGAGTATCTTGTACATTGTTCACCTTTACCTTAGTTACCTTAAAATCTCGCCTCACATCTTCTATCTCTTTTATGACCTCCCTTCCACATAGGTATAATTCAAATCCACAACTTGAAGCTCTATTATAACACTTCCACCGCTGGTGCATACACAATCCGGTGGAAGCTTCATACTGACTTCTTATGAGGCTGGTGCTCTTCTAATTGGATTTATCATAGAGTTGTTAAAGAATATGGTTGTTGTACTATCTCTCTTGTACCTCTGATATTAAGAGTGATTCTGCTATGTTCTAGAGTCATAGCATATCTGTAAGATTTGGATAAGTGCAATCTCATTCCTTTCTCATATTTATCGCATTCCACCTTTACCATTCCATAATTACTAAAACCACTTAATTTTGACTTAATGCCATATCACTCCATATCCCCCCTTTAGGGAAATACTAACATTTAGTGCTACGATAATCTACGTATAAATGTTTTACCTCTTCATCTTTGGCGTCTTTTCACATCATCAATATCCCTTACTCGCCTTGCGCTAATCATTCTGTACCAAGGATAACAAATTTCCTTACTCGCGAGGGTGACAGCTAGTGTAACTGGCACATACAGTCTCTTAAGATTAACTTTGCTCGCATTGCTTGCTTTAGGGAATCGTCTTCTTGAATGACCATTCTCTGAATTTATGATGAATCTTCTTCTGTTGTCCATTCTATCATCGCCGGAACACAATTTGCAATTCTCATGATGCCGACCATTATCAAATCACTCAATCCCTAATTCGTGTCTAGTTTATCTTATTCACCAATCGATACTGATTTTTATTACTCTGGGTCTACAATTTCTTTCTGGTGATCATGTTAGAGTCTCGAACTTATTTCCCAAATTGAGGATATGACTTTATGACCTATATTCTTTTGTTGCCTCAAGGCTAGTCACCTCTCGTCTTTTGCTTCCCTTTTCTATAGACTCTGTAATCCTGTCATTTTTTTTCTACCGTTGTCATCCAACACATCTTACTCATAATGCTCCATTAACTTTGTTCTTATTTCCCCGCTAACATTTATGTCTATCACTTTATTCTGAAAACTTTAACAAGACATTCTTTTGCTTTTAGCTCCCCTTGCTCCATCCATTGGCTCTTCGGGTTGCCTAACATTCTCTCTCTACTAGGGATGGGAGCCACACTAAGATAATATTTATCCCTTCCAGTCTTCCAGTGCCTATCTTTGTTGTACTCATATCTAGCTGTACTATTTTGGAGTGCACCATCTGGGTGTATCACAAGGAGATCTATTAGCATATTTGTAATATCCTTCAGAAAGGTCAACTAATGCAAACAATTTATCTACCATTTTGGGTTACTCTAACCCCAGCCGGATCCTAATATCCTGTCCCTTTCTTAAACTACACATGTTAGCCCCCAATAGGGTATAACTGAGATGGGTGTGGGCAATTCTACATACATATGTTACTGTTAAAGGTATGTCACAATGCTTATATTTTTCTGCCGGAGTTGAAAATACCGATAATCTTCATTAACCGGGTACCTCGTACCCTTCTCATCTTGATCCTTTTACTTGTTGAAGCTTGTATCTATCTTCTGAATCTCCCATTGCCCTTCACCATAGAGGTGGATAGATATTCTTGCCTTAAGGCTCCTTATCAAGAAGGTTACACGTAAGGTACACACATGTTCTGCTAAAGACCTCACATTTATCCATCATAGGAATGATGCAGACCCGAGTTCCTCTAACTCAATTCTTCCACATCCGCATTCAATCTCTTACCAACTGGAGGTATCGTCATATTACGGATAAAATAGAAGCTAGGAGTTTGAATTCTTATAAATGAGCTCTACCACACGATCTACAGTAAGAAGAAAGAGTGACAGTCCTAAATGCCCTATAGTCTCCTGCTTATAAGTGTGGTGCATGACACACCCATAAACAAGACTCTACTAGACACGGCTTGTAGACTCCCTAGGACAGAACTCCTCTGGTATCACTTTTGTCACAACCCAAACCGATGGGCCGCAACAGGCACCCGGTACCTTACTTAACCGATTACCAACATAACATATCTTTCTAATTATACTTTCATTGGCAAATGGGCTAAATGGGCCATCATGTGCTAACCAGAATAAACAAAAGGGAATACTCCATATAGGATGACCCAACCTGATATGAAAACTTATACATTTGATATACGGGCCTATAAGGCAAACATGATCCACCTGGGGGCCCTACAATACTATACTTCCATAATCGAATTTCATAGCATCCCAATGTGATTTACCTTACGTGGGTATTTTAATCCTGTACAATTCATGAAATCATTACTCAATCGAAGGCCCAAACGTCATCCTTTATCTATCACAATTTCACCCTTATTCTACTACCAGGAACATTCAATCTCTTCTAAATGCTATTAGTCTTAGATTTCTTGAGTTCATTCAGGCTATACTGAACTTTCTATAATTTAGAGAAACATTAGCTCTCTTATTTATATGGGCTTAATCCCGAGGACTTATCCATTCTCGTCAACTTCTCACTCGCCCTTTCTCATCCTTACTCCTATCATAAAACCTTGTCGTTTTACTATACTTTAGCTTGCGACCTATACATATCTATTTATACTATTCGCAACCTTCATTCAACTTGCTTGCACCATAGATTTCCTTATGTCATTCTGGAACATCAAGCGAGACATCACATCGTCTCCAAATCTTCTTTATTCTTTTAACTATACTTCTTGATATATAGAAACCATAGGCCGGAAAATATGCCACTGACGATACCGTTATCATTCCTGGATACTAAGTATCAACGTTTCTGGACTTTTATCTGAAGTATAGACTATTCACAACCTTCTGCATTTGAGTATCTTGTACATTGTTCAACTTTACCTTAGTTACCTTAAAATCTTGCCTCACATCTTATATCTCTTTTATGACCTCCCTTCCACATAGGTATAATTCACATCCACAACTTGAAGCTCTATTATAACACTTCCACCTCTGGTGCATACACAATCCGGTGGGAGCCTCATACTGACTTCTTATGAGGCTGGTGCTCTTCTAATTGGATTTATCGTAGAGTTGTTAAAGAATATGGTTGTTGTACTATCTCTCTTGTACCTCTGATATTAAGAGTGATTCTGCTATGTTCTGGAGTCATAGCATATCTGTAAGATTTGGATAAGTGCTATCTCATTCCTTTCTCATATTTATCGCATTCCTCCTTTACCATTCCATAATTACTAGAACCACTTAATTTTGACTTAATGCCACATCACTCCATATCCCCCCTTTAGGGGAATACTAACATTTAGTGCTACGATAATCTACGTATAAATGTTTTACCTCTTCATCTTTGGCGTCTTTTCACATCATCAATGACCCTTACTCGCCTTGCGCTAATCATTCTGTACCAAGGATAACAAATTCCCTTACTCGCGAGGGTGACAGTTAGTGTAACTGGCATATACAGTCTCTTAAGATTAACTTTGCTCGCATTTCTTGCTTTAGGGAAGCGTCTTCTTGAATGACCATTCTCTGAATTTATGATGAATCTTCTTCTGTTGTCCATTCAATCATCGCCGGAACGCAATCTGAAATTCTCATGATGCCGACCATTATCAAATCACTCAATCCCTAATTCGTGTCTAGTTTATCTTATTCACCAATCGATACTGATTTCTATTACTCTGGGTCTACAATTTCTTTCTGGTGATCACGTTAGAGTCTCGAACTTATTTCCCAAATTGAGGATATGACTTTATGACCTATATTCTTTTGTTGCCTCAAGGCTAGTCACCTCTCGTCTTTTGCTTCCCTTTTCTATAGACTCTGTAATCCTGTCATTTTTTTTCTACCGTTGTCATCCAACACATCTTACTCATAATGCTCCATTAACTTTGTTCTTATTTCCCCGCTAACATTTATGTCTATCGCTTTATTCTGAAAACTTTAACAAGACATTCTTTTGCTTTTAGCTCCCCTTGCTCCATCCACTGGCTCTTCGGGTTGCCTAACATTCTCTCTCTACTAGGGATGGGAGCCACACTAAGATAATATTTATCCCTTCCAGTCTTCCAGTGCCTATCTTTGTTGTACTCATATCTAGCTGTACTATTTTGGAGTGCACCATCTGGGTGTATCACAAGGAGATCTATTAGCATATTTGTAATATCCTTCAGAAAGGTCAACTAATGCAAACAATTCATCCACCATTTTGGGTTACTCTAACCCCAGCCGGATCCTAATATCCTGTCCCTTTCTTAAACTACACATGTTAGCCCCCAATAGGGTATAACTGAGATGGGTGTGGGCAATTCTACATACATATGTTACTGTTAAAGGTATGTCACAATGCTTATATTTTTCTGCCGGAGTTGAAAATACCGATAATCTTCATTAACCGGGTACCTCGTACCCTTCTCATCTTGATCCTTTTACTTGTTGAAGCTTGTATCTATCTTCTGAATCTCTCATTGCCCTTCACCATAGAGGTGGATAGATATTCTTGCCTTAGGGTTCCTTATCAAGAAGCTTACACGTAAGGTACACACATGTTCTGCTAAAGACCTCACATTTATCCATCATAGGAATGATGCAGACCCGAGTTCCTCTAACTCAATTCTTCCACATCCGCATTCAATCTCTTACCAACTGGAGGTATCGTCATATTACGGATAAAATAGAAGTTAAGATATAAGTGTGGTGCACGACACACCCATAAACACGACTCTACTAGACACGGCTTGTAGACTCCCTAGGATAGAACTGCTCTGATACCACTTTTATCACGACCCAAACTGATGGGCCGCAACAGGCACCCGGTACCTTACTTAACCGAGTACCAACATAACATATCTTTCTTATTATACTTTCGTTGGCAAATGGGCTAAATGGGCCATCATGGGCTAACCAGAATAAACATAAGGGAATACTCCATATAGGACGACCCAACCTGATATGAAAACTTATACATGTGATATACGGGCCTATAAGGCTAACATGATCATTTGTAAACTCAAAAGATAGGCCAGCAAGGCCATACATGCATTCGTATACATGGCATCTATCTACAAGCCTCTAAGAGTACACACTTAACACAAAGGTCGGAACAGAGCCCCGCCATACCAAACAATACGTATCTAAATTATACTGACCAAACAAGCAAGTCCAGAGCAAATGGAGCGTGTCACACCCCAAAACCGAGGAGCGTGACCGGCACTCAACCGAGTGAACCCAACTGAGCAAGCTTGTTATATTATATTCTACCCAAATTCATACGTGAATAAAGAGGAGATGTACTCCGTTTATCAAATACTGAAGAGATTTCATTAATCGCTTCAATTTCATTCCCATTAACAACATCATTCAATATTTCCAAAATAGTACGAGTTTATATATTTATGAAAAACATGTTGCCAAATAACAACCGTTCTAATCCAATTTCCAACCTCAAATACCACCCACAACCTATCTACGGAGCCTCTAAGTACAACTGAAGAGTAATATGAAAATGCCGGTAACAAGGCCCCGGCTATACCTCAACCACAAAGTACATAAGAAACAAAAGATACATGACCCCGAAATGAAGTATGGCTCACCAAATCAGTTGAAAAGAGTGTACTGCTATCACTGATCAATGCCAACTGTTGTAGAACCACTTGAATCCATTAAAGATGCAGCGCCCCCAGCAAAAAGGATGTTAGTACTATCGAATAGCACTAGTATGTATAGCTAAAAATCTTCTTTCAAAATAGAATGCCCATATGATCTATACGTGGAACACATAATATAATGTAATTGAAACATCCTGTACAAACAAGGACAATAAAAGGGGCACCTATAATGTGCAGTTCTTTTAGATGATTGAGAATCAGAAGAAGAATGAGTTGGAACATTTGGTCTATCATGATTTAATGCAACTTGATAAGTATTAAAAATAGTTTGAGCATTTATTCTAATTGAGGCTATTGTTTTCGGAAGTTGAGACAATTCCTCGTCTTTAAGTGCTAAACCATTATAAACAGTTTCATACCAAAAATGAGGACCTCCTAATTTCATACAAGGATTTAACAAAGTAGAAACACCATAAATAGGGGGAATAGGGAAAAAATATTTTTTAAACTTTTTTCTCATAGAATCAATAGCAAGTTTATAAATTTCCCCACCCTCTGAAAAATGAGCAAACAAATTTGCAAGTTCTGTAATATAAACTAAACAGTTAGAAATAGTAGGATAATATTGCCCGAAAAATTCATTTGTAGCAATATGAAATTTTTCTAAAAATTCTACAAGTATTTTAACATTAGCGCAATCCCCATTTGTAAGGTGCTCATCATCATCACTTACATGTGCATTAAATGTTGAGTTTATGGGGTTTCTATATTCATATGCAACAACCAAACTTTCATACATGTAATTCCATCTAGTTGGACAAGGTTTAGGAACCTTTCTTTCTCTTAGGCCAAATTCATCGCATCTTTTAAAATATTCTCTAAGTCTACTTCTACGGTTTGAATAAAAAAGCCAATTAAGAGCCATTTTAACCTTTTCAATTTCAATATTTAAAATTCTCATACCATCACCCACAATTAAATGGTAAATATGACAAATACATCTAACATGAAAAATATCACTAAATGTAGGATTTAGCGTAGTGGTAAGCAAGGCTATAGCATTTGTGTTACTAGTAGCATTATCCATTGAAATTGACATTATTTTATCACTAATGCAAAAATATCTACAAATATCTGTAACTGTGCTAGCAATAAACTGCCCTGTGTGACGTGAATTAATTATTCTATAAGAAATAATGCGCTTTTGCATTATCCAATCCTCATAAATCCAATGACTGGTAACAGTAAGGTAATCACAGTCGTTACCACTTCTACTAATATCAGTTGTAATAGCAACACGATAATTTATATGAGTAAATAAATAGAGCAAATATTGTTCATATTCATATTTATATTTATAAATATTGCTCTTTACGGTTGTGCGAGGAAAACCTTTATAAGTAGGATTAAAAAATTTTCTAATATAATGCACAAAGTTAGGATCAGAAGGAAAACTATAGGGTAAACACATAACAGTTACCATTTTTGCCAATTCTTCCCGATCTTTTTTTGGATCATAATATAAAATACCACCGGTAACAGTGTTAATTCTCGGTTGAAATTGATTTGAACCGGTACTAGGGTCAACCTGACTAGGAGTAGGTAGACTTTTCCTCTCGGCCAAAGCTTTCAGACCAAGATATCTCACTCTATCTTGAAGGTGTTTCATTATGTGTCTAGCCAAAGTTCCTGCACCCCCTCCCCCTTCCCGCGATCCAAAATATTTAAAAACTAACTCTGTGCCACAAGTTTTACATTTAGCCTTATTTTCTGGAATTAGTTGAGTAAAAATGGCCAAAACGGAAGATGTTTCCGTCCGTTTGCTAGGTTGTCTAGAAAAAGTAAGGGTAGTAACAGGAGTATCAAATGGGGCATCATTTGGATTAGCAGGGTTACCACTAGTTGGGTTAACATCAGGAGCAGGACTAGTTGGTGTATCATCATCCGGTTGAGTTTCATCAAAATCTATTTCCTCGTCATCATTTTCATCAATAGTTGGATTAAAATAAAGAGCATTCATTAATTCTTGGTCTAATTGTTCACCAGATCTAATATTATGGCAAAATTGACTTTCAGTCAATTGTAATAATCTACTATCGCTATCAAGAATGGCAGGTGTAGGACGTATATGGAGTTTGGTTCGGGGAGCCCGGGGCAGTGGGGGAGGAACAGATTGAGCACTACATTCGTCACTCTTGGATTTTCCCTTATTTTTACCAAAAAGTTTTTTTAAGGAAGCCATCTTAATTAATAAAGTAATAGAAAATAAGTAAACACAAACCAAATTATAATATTAAAACTTAAGAGTTGGAACGAGTTTACCGAATTGACGAACAACTTGTTTGAAATTGATTATCGTTGAATACTTCAATTCACCAACTTCACAATTGTTTCACAAATTGTAACAATAAAGTAAGCAATAGTAGCAATTATAGAAGATAATTAGAGAGAGATTGTGATAGATTGATGATTTTGTAAGAAAAAATAAAAGAATGATGGGGTATTTATAGTTGAAAATAGGGAAAAAGTTTAATTATAAAAAGTTTGGGATTAAAACAAAGTTTGGGGGGGTTAAATGGCTATTTTATAAATAGCCAACGGCTATTTTTGACAGCCCAACGGCTATTTTTTTTTTATTTTTTTTTTTAAAAATAAAAAATAGCCGTTAGGACCGTTTGGCCCGCTAAGGGACCTGGCCGGTCCTGGGATGGCTAAACGGTCCCGGACCTGACGGGCCCAAATCATAGGACCGGCTTACGAAACCGGCCCAGGCCCGCTAAAACCGGGCCAAACGGTCTTGGCCCGTTTGGCTCGCGGTCCCGGGCCTGGACCGGCCTATTTGCCACCCTTAGCTTCCCCTCTCACCTTCGCGAATTAACTTATCACTTATTTGAAATAGCATAATGCTTATAATCTGAAAATAATTCTCATTCCCGAACTTATGACGAAACCTTAACGTACGAAAATGCGGGATGTTATATTTCATTTCCGAGCTTTCATCAATTTACTTATGGCGTACTTTTACGTACGAATACATGGGGTGTAACATATAGAGTAATCATGGAAGGTTTGCGAATGTTCATAATGAGCTCGCCACGGGTTTTGTGACTTGGAAAGTTCCCAGATGCTAATGAAGGATGGGAATAACATGAGAAACAGACATGATGCTATGATAACCCCAAAAGTGTATTCGGTCTTGACGGAGAGCCTATTAAGGATCCTATGAAAAAGGCAGTGCTAAAGCAACTCGTGGAAGGACACGCTCTCTCATGGTTATCCAACAAGTGTCTGGAGGCTAGCGCAATGAATTTACTAACTAAGGAACACCGTCTGAACATGTTGTAGAGGTGGAAAGAGAGAATGAACACTTTGCTATAAGGTAGACATGTTTTTCCATAATAACTCTCAAACTTCGATACCAGGCCACGTCATGGGCAACTACAATACTAGGAACAAGGTGAGTTACTCACTGCAGAATGATCTAAGTGGACGTAAAGTTATACTGAGATGGGCAAATAAAAGATCTTCCTATGACGAATTTGTGAGAATCTCAAAATTCGGATAAACCTTATGTGGACAATTAACTCTTTGATTGACACGCACACATATGATACTTGCTGAGATGTGCTCTTATGTTACCGGATAGTGAAAAGGATTCATGATAATGTTCACAAAGAGAGTAAAGTGACTGTTCAAACCATATGAGCCACATACACAGGAGAGAGATAGAGAGTGGCTCAAGAAAGATCTCAACACTAGGATGTCTGTAAGGGCCCATAAAAATTTTAACCAAAAACTCGAGATTTCGTGGTGCCAAGTTATATTCCTGCATTATTATAAGCTCGCCGCGGTTCGGATTTTTTGGATTGAACCGTACCCTACGGACTGAGAGGAAAATGTTTCGCAGAAAAATACATTTTTGTGACCGATTATGCGGCAGAATGAAGCAGTAAGTTTGGCCAACTTGAGGTCAGTTTTGTGGTCGATTATGCGACCGCGTAATCGATATACGGACCCACATATTGGTCGCATAATTCCTCTTGAGTTTCTGCGGAGGGAGTTCTGCGGTGCATTATCCGACCGCGGAACAAGTATGCGGACCACATACTTGTCGCATACCTGAGCCGAAAGTTTAGGCCCCTAAGGGCCATTTCTGCGGTTACTTTGCGGACCGCATAACCATTATGCGATCGCATATGCGACCGCAGACCTGTGTCGGAGCATCATTTTTCTTAATTTAAAACACGACCCCCATTCCGTTAAAATACCCATTTAGCCTATTTTGAAGCTCATTTCTGATATTTCTAGTGTGTGAGAGAGAGAGGGTTCTAGAGGGAGGGCCTAATTCCCATCAATTAATCTTCAGCCATCACTCAAAGTTTGGAAATATTCAAGTAGAGCATCAAATTCTTCATCCAAAAAGGTAAGACTTCATCACCCCAGCTCTTAATTTCAAACATAGCTATAATGGTGTATTAATAAGATGGTCCATGGGTATAAGGGTTGTTCATCTTTCTTGCATGTGATAAAGAGTGTGGGAAATATAAAAAGTGAACTAGAACCATAAACGTTTTCCTAATTTTGGGTTCAACTTGTATATTGCATAAATAGATTGAGGTTGCTAAGGGTTCCGGATAATTGTAGAGTCTAAAGAAGCGCAATTGAGGTATGTATGGCTAACTCTCTTCTTCTTAGAATCGAACTCCTGGTATCCGAATAATTGGTGTAAGTTCCAACTTGATTATACTAGAATTGTTTGCCTTAGTGTGTTTGATTGAAAGATTCATGTTCCCTAATTGTTTTAGATGGTTACCATGTCATCATGCTATTTGAGAACGTAATTACGTAATTATGATTTTCCAAGCTCCTTCCCTTATGTGTGAAATGCCTTATGTGATGGTACTTATCGACATGAATGATGATGTTATTTGAACAAATAAAAAGGGAAAGACTTGAATTGTAAAATGTGCCCAAGTGCCAAGAACTACTTAATAAATGAGGCTGTTTGTGCCATGTAATGAAGATGGGAAAGAAATGTGAATTGAGTGGACAGTTGAAAGAGGTTATGTCTCAAGTGAGATGGCTTAGCCGGTCGGGCCGAGATCGGACGCCATGCTGTACACATGGTGGCATTTGTATTGAGATTATTGAATTACATTGTGGATATGGATATGTCTCACTTGAGATCGCTTAGCCGGTCGGGCCAAGACCGGACTCCATGTAAAAACACGATGGCATTGTGAGTTGTGGCTTTGGCACTAAAGATTATTGATCTAAAAAGATGGAAAGATTGAATTGGAAACTATGTGATCCTTACTTGGTGTTTTCTTTGTATTTCTATGAAGTACTTATTAATTATTATGACTGCCTTCTCTTTGTTTCACTGTTCATTCTACTAAGATTGGTGTTTGCCTTACATACTAGTATTATTCGACAGTACTAACATCCATTTTGCCGGGGGCGCTACATATTTGAATGGATGTAGGTGGTTCCATCGCAGATAGTGCCGATCGCAGATAGTGGTGCTCTTTTTCTCTCCTCAGAGCAGTTTTGGTGAGCCCCATTTCTCCTAGGGGGTCATGTAGTCCTTCTTTTGTATAATTTTTCACATTTTGAGGTATAGCCGGGGCCTTGTTGCCGACATTGTCATGTTGCTCTTTTGTACCCTTAGAGGCTCCGTAGATGTTTATGTGGGTCATGTATGTATGTTGGGGTGGTGGTTGGATCGATTTGTATTTTGGAAACTCAACTATGGCATAATGTATATAAGGAAAATGAACTAGCAACATTTATATAACTGATCTCTCCCCGGTTTTACAAATGGTAATGTGATCCCTTTTTGGATTATGAATGAGTCGGGTAGGAAAGGTTTAATAGGCTTGCTCGACCGGGTTCACTCGGTTGAGCGCCGGTCACGCTCCCCGAGGTTGGGGCGTGACAATGTCTTACATTAGATTCGATGCCATGTAGGTAAATATTATGATGGTGCGTGCACAAGTGATCAGATGTTACCCATTTGAATCAGAAGGTTATATAAGAAATTCATTAGGTATAGTCCCTTGTTGAGAATTTAGGTAAGCTAGAAGTACTACTCTAGGGTTATAACTCAATTCAAGGAAATCATTATAGAACTCAGTTCCTCAAGAGATTGTAAGTAAGAGAATTGTGATAAAAAGGCTTCACGAATAATGCTTCTCATTCAAAAAGTAGGTACATACAATGTTTTGTGATTTAGTGTGGTATTAAGACCATATCTATGTTGGTTCTTCAATGCAGGTACATTTACAATAAGGAAAATTATAAGGTGTTCAGAATGATGTAGCAAGGAGTGACTTACTTGGTGGCTTTAGGTTGACGGGGCAGTGCCTTAGTTGATGCCCCTCGACCCACATCCATAACATACATTGGTACCATAGTGACATACCCCCGAATGACATCTCCTACACTTGTTGCAACGAGGATGAGGTCCGCTAAACTGACTCGCCCCATTGACCTAATTTTTATGCTTTTTGCATACCTCATAAGCATTCCCCCTATCCTTCCTCCAGGCCCTCAGGGCAAGATTAACAATCTCTGTACTGGCTTGTTGTGTGGGCCTTTTGAATTGCCCTAACCTACCACCCCTAACACGCTCCTGAGCATACACACGACATGACGCCAAATGTTTTGTACCCAACCTAGGGCATTTGGTCTTCTTGTGCCCCCTCTTCCCACAACCATAACATATTTCAAGAGTCATCCAACTGTCCCCAAGTAGTACTTCTTACAAGTCAAACATTCCGGCTTATCAGTACAAACAACCCTCTTTCGTTTCTTAGGTGCCCGCACCACATGATCCGGTGGCTCGGTGATATTGATAGGAACAAGGACATTTACCCTAGAAACGAGTTCTTCCAATCCCTCCATGGCTCGACCCATTCTCCCAACTATCACACATGGACCTTGGGTAGCGCGACCGATGCTCATTTGAGATACCCCTGATCGAGCAAGCTTGTACAATGATTTATATACTATATATACATCTTAAGATATATATATATATATATATATATATATATATATATATATATATATATATATATAAGTGGACGTATTAACCTAGGGATATAACTCATTTCAAGGAAGTCATTATAGAACTCAATTCCTCAAGAGTTTGGTAAAGAAGAAAATTATGATAAAGAGGCATCACGAATAGCGCGTCTCGTTCAAAGAGTAGATACGTGTAATGTTTTCTGATTCAGATTCTTGTTAAGACCATATTTATGCAGGCTCTCGACCTAGATGTACATATAGAACAAGGAAGAGTTTGTGGTGTTTAGAATGATGTACTAAGGAGTGACTTACTTTGTAACTTTAGATTGATTGGGCAGTGCCTTAACTGATGCCCCTCGACTCCATATCCGTAACATACATTGGTATCATAGTAACATACCCCCGAATGACATCTCCTACACTTCGTGCAACGAGGATGAGGCCCGCTAAACTTACTCGCCCCACTGACCTGATATTTACCCTTTTTGCATACATCATAAACATCCCCCTTATCCTCCCTCCAAGCCTTTATGGAGGGAGTAATGATCTCTGTACCGGTTTGCTATATGGGCCTTTGGAATCCCCCAAGCCTGCCACCCCTAACAATCTTCTGAACATACTCACGACACGACGCCAAATGTTCCCTCCCACATATCGGGCAAACCGGGATGGGTGTACCAAACCTAGGGCATTTGTTCTTCTTCTGTTCCATCTTTCCACAACCATAACATATTTCAAGAGTCATCCAACATGTCCCCAAGTGGCACTTCTTACAAATCAATCAATCCAGCTTATTGCTACCAACAACCCTCTTTCGTTTCTTAGGTACTCCCACCACATGATTCGGTGGCGCGGTAACGTTAATAGGAACAAGGACACTTCCCCTAACAACTAGTTCTTTCAATCCTTCCTCGCTTCTTCGAACTCGTGGATTACTCATCTGGACAATGAGACATGATGAGGAAATTAGCTTCCTATTTTGACCTCTATCGCACGGTCTGGAGTATCAAAGAAGGGTATTATTCCTAATTGCCCAAGTTTCCTCCTAATTATAGATGTGGTCGACAACACACCAATAAGAAGGACACTACTAGACACAGTTCCGAGACATCCTAGGACACTTTAAAACCTTAGGCTTTGATACCAAGCTTGTCACGCCCCGACCTTGGGAAGCGCGACCGGCGCTCAACCGAGATACCCCGGTCAAGCAAGCCTGTACAATGCCTTCCACCAAACTCAACCATGAATAAAGAGAAGATATTTGTATCATTAATTAAACATTAAGAGGATTTAATGAACAATGCCAATTCATTTACCAATAGTTGCTTCATTTATAATTTCCAATTATATATATATATAAATATATATATATATATATATATATATATATATATATACATATATACACACACACTAATAATTTGAAGTGGATCATGTGATAAAAGTACAACATATCTAGTTTGACTCTCCCAACACCCACACTATGTCTGTGGAGCCTCTAAGTACAACGGAAGAGTAGTATGGAAGTGCCGGCGACAAGGCCCCGGCTATACCTCAAAACATCAAGTACAACCTCAAGTGACATCAGGCCTGGAGTAGAGTAGGGCTCACCAAAACCTGCTGAATAAAGAGTAACTGCTAACAAGGACAAAAGCTGCCCGTTGATGAACTACCTGCATCCATTAAAGATGCAGCGCCCCCGGCAAAAGGGGCGTTAGTACATGTGGAATAGTACTAGTAAGTAAAGCTAAATGTCCTCTTTCGAAATAGAATGCCAATATAATAAAGGGAAAACCATGGAAGCAACAAGCAACAATCAATGATATCCAAATGCCAAGTTTAAAACATAACAATTTTCAAAATGCGGATATAATATATATTTTTGGTTGGGCAATCATTAGTACCGACATGCCACCGTGTTTTAGCATGGAGTCCGATCACGGCCCGATCGGCTAGGACATCCCACCACAATGCCGTGTGGATCGACATCACCCTTTGTTAGTAATCATCTCATCCCAATTTATGGGAATATTCTCATCACATAAATCTTATCCCAAATAAGGTGAATAATCACAATGCACCCTACACCGACACGTGTAGTTTTGGGGTTAGGTTCTTCCAACCTACCCTTCCTTGGAGACTAACGATACTCCCAAAAATGTTTTGTGTTGCACACAAGGGAAACAAAAGTACAAATATATTTTGTATTCACCTAATAATCTTTCACACTATATATAGCTTCATTAGTACTTTCAACCATTCACAATATTATTATTTCCTTAGATGTCTTGGCCATACTTATGATTCTTCATTCAAGGCACGTTGGTCATATTTCGTATTTCACATTTTTCATTTCTTGACTTTCCATGATCATCATCACAAACATCAACATATAGAATATTTCAGAAATCATAATATTAAGTTCATCAGTAGTGGAGCATATAAACACAATAGATCCATTTCCAAAGTATGGAGCACAATGACTTGTAATACACCGTATCTTTTTGAAGTATGTCTTCACAAAAGGCAATACACAGTTTCAACTCTTGAGTATGTAAGAATCAAATCACATTGGAAATATTTATATAGGAGATCATGGTGATTTACGATTTAAACACGACTTCAAATCAAATGCACTAGTTACAACAACAATGGCCACGTTTTATATCTCTCTCGGTTCTTTCAATTTCAAGCATATTTATAGATCATCGTCAATTAAAAGCATTTGGAATAAAGGCCTTAAGCATAAATATGTAAAATAGGGGTCTTATTGTCACTCCCCAACCTCGGGGAGCGCGACTGGTGCTCAACTGAGTGAACCCGGTCGAGCAAACCTATTAAACCTTTCCTACCCAACTCATTCATAATCCAAAAAGGGATCGTATCACCATTTGTAAAACATGGGAGAGATCAGTTATATAAATATATAAACGTTACTAGTTCATTTTTCCTTATATACATTATGCCATAGTTGAGTTTCCAAAATACAAATCGATCCAACCACCACCCCAACATACATACATGACCTACATAAACATCTACGGAGCCTCTAAGGGTACAAAAGAGCACCATGACAATGCCGGCAACAAGGCCCAGGCTATACCTCAAAATATGAAAACTTATACAAAAGAAGGACTACATGACCCCTGGGAGAAATGGGGCTCACCAAGACTGCTGTGAGGAGAGAAAGAGAGCACCACTATCTGCGATCGGCACTATCTGCGATGGAACTACCAACATCCATTCAAAGATGTAGCGCCCCCGGCAAAAGGGACGTTACTACTATCGAATAGTACTAGTATGTTAGGCAAACACCAATCTTAGTAGAATCAACAGTGAAACATAGAGAAGGCAGTCATAATAATTAGTAAGTACTTCATAGAAATACAAAGAAACACCAAGTACGGATCACATAGTTTCCAATTCAATCTTTTCATCATTTTAGATTAATAATCTTTAGTGCCAAAGCCACAACACACAATGCCACCGTGTTTTTGTACGGAGTCCGGTCCCGGCCCGACCAGCTAAGCCATCTTAAGTGAGGCATAACCTCTTCCAATTGTTCACTCAATTCACATTTCTTTCCCATCTTTCGTTACATGGCACAAACAGCCTCATTTATTAAGTAGTTCTTGGCACTTGGGAACATTTTACAATTCAAGTCTTTTCCCTTTTTATCCGTTCAAATAACATCATCATTCATGTCGATAAGTACCATCACATATGGCATTGCACATATAAGGGAAGGAATTTAGAAAATCATAATAACGTTCTCAAGTAGCATGATGACATGGTAAGAATTTCAAACAATTAGGAAAATGAATCTTTCAACCCAACACACTAAGGCAAATAATTATGGTATGATCAAGTCGGAACGTACACCAATTATTCGGACACCAGGAGTTCGATTCTAAGAAGAAGAGGATTAGCCATACATACCACAATTGCGCTTCTTTAGACTCTACAATTATCCGGAACCCTTAGCAACCTCAGTCTATTTTAGCAATATACAAATTGAACCAAGAATTAGGAAAACGTTCATGGTTCTAGCTCACTTTTTCCCCACACTCTTTATCACATATGCATGAAAGATAAACCACCATCATACCCATGAAGTATCACACTAGTACCCAATTATAGCTATGTTTGAAATTAAGAGCTGTGGTGATGAAGTCTTACCTTTTTAGATGAAGAATTTGGTGCTCTACTTGAATATTTCCAAAGCTTTAAGTGATGATTGAAGATCAATTTGATGAGAAATTAGGCCCTCCCTCTACAACCCTCTCTCTCACTCTAGAAATATCAGAAATGAGCTTCAAAATAGACTAAAGTGGCATTTTAACGGAATGGGGATCGAGTTGGTTATGCGGTCCGTAAAGTGACCGCAGAAATGTCCCTCAGGGGCCTAAACTTTCGGCCCTGATATCCAACCAGTATGCAGTCCACATACTTGTTCTGCGGTCGCATAATGCACCGTAGAACTCCCTCCGCAGAAACCCAAGAGGAATTATGCGACCAATATGCGGTCTGCATAGTGATTATGCGTTCCGCATAGTGATTATGCAGTCGCATAATCGACCGCAAAACTAACCTCAGATTGGCCAAAACTTACTGCTTCACTCAGCGGCCATTATGCGGTCCGTAGAGTGATTATGCGGCCGCATAATGGGCCGCAGAAACACCTTCATCTGCTAAATATTTTTCTCTAAGTCCGTAGGGTACTATTCAATCCACAAAGTCCGAAACACAGCGAGCAAGCTCGCCGCGTATAATTTCTACTATAGTAACGTAGGAATCTATCTTGGCACCACGAAACCCCTAGTTTTTTCGGTTAAAAGTTTTACGGGTCCTTACATCCTCCCCCACTTAAGATCATTCGTCCTCGAATGAGGATCAAGGTTCACTTAACACAGTTTCAATTATGCCATATACCATCAGCCCCAAATTAGCCTAACTTCCTAACTTCCTGAATATTTTGCCAGAGTTTCCTTTTTATTTAGGCCTATCCACCTGTTAGAGAGTCCCCGAAGCACACCTTAGCAACATATATAAAATTAAATAACACAACAGAATGCAAAATAACACCAACCGAAGCCTCATGGGGGACATATAGCTAGAAATGAGTGTCTTTATATTAGCCGAACATGTGATACAAACTGGAGGGGGAGAACTTTATAGAGCTATTACATGGCTATTCAAATAAATGAGGGTACTTCTCTTTCATTTCATTCTCGACTTCCCAAGTTGCTTCTTCGACTTGCTGGTTTCGCCATAATACCTTTACGGATGCAATTTGTTTGTTCCTCAACTTTCGGACCTGTCTGTCAAGGATAGCAACCAGAATCTCTTCATATGACAGTTCTTTACTAACCTCGATGGTCTTAACCGGCACAATAGTGGACGGATCTCCAACTACCTTATTCAACATGGACACATGGAATACTGGGTGCACTAATGACATCTCAGGTGGTAGCTCAAGCTTGTACGCCACCTGACCTATCCTTTGAATGATTCTATATGGCCCGACATACCTCGGACTTAATTTCCCTTTCTTTCCAAACCGCATGATCCACTTCATGGGAGATACCTTCAAGAACACCCAATCATCTTCCTTGAACTCTAAGTCTATGAGACTAACATCCGAATAGGATTTTTGACGACTCTGAGCAGTCCTCAACCGCTCTTTTATAATCTTAATCTTTTCCATAGCCTGATGCACAAGGTCTGGTCCTATTAGTTCAACTTCTCCAACCTCGAAACACCCAATCGGCGATCTATATCTTCTACCACACAAGGCCTCAAATGACGCCATCTGAATACTGGTATGGAAGCTGTTGTTATAAGCAAATTCTATGAGCGACAAATGATCATCCCAGCTACCCTTGAAGTCAAGCACACACGCACGCAACATGTCCTCAAGCGTCTGAATAGTCCGCTCTGCTTGCCCGTCAGTCTGTGGATGGAAAGTCGTGCTAAGATTTACCTGCGTACCCAAACCTTGCTGAAATGTCTTCCAGAAATTAGCTGTGAATTGGGCCCCTCGATCGGAAATGATGGAAACTGGAGTGCCATGAAGCCTGACTATCTCCTTGATATACAATTGAGCATACTGTTTCGCAGTGTCGGTGGATTTAACTGGCAAAAAGTGAGTTGATTTTGTGAGTCGATCATGATACATTTTCGTAGAACCTGGGTGCACGGAATATCGAGAAGTATGAGCTTCTGCCAGGATTCTCTCCCGAAGACCATCTACGTTTGGAACACATAACCACCCTAGGTACCGTAATGTACCGTCATCCATGCCAAGAGAAAAAGCCGTAGTCTTATGTTTATGAATCCCTTCCTTCAGCTGCACCAACACTGGATCATTATATTGTTTCTCCTTCACTTCCGCCACAAGCGATGATTCCGCCCTATTTCGCACAATCACTCCCCCTTCATTAGAGTCCGCAAGACGAACTCCCAAACCGGCCAACTGGTGAACCTCCCGGGCCAAGGGCCTTTGACATGCCTCCAAGTGAGCCAAACTACCCATAGATTTCCGACTAAGAGCATCCACCACCACATTAGCTTTCCTCGGATGATACAAAATGTCGATGTCATAATCTTTGAGCATTTCAAGCCACCTTCTCTGCCTTAAATTCAATTCCTTCTGCTTGAAAATGTATTGAAGACTCTTGTGGTCCGTGAATACATCTACATGGACTCCATACAAATAATGACGCCAAATTGTTAATGCAAAAACCACCGCCGCAAGCTCTAAATCATGAGTTGGTTAGTTCTTTTCATGATTCTTAAGTTGTCTTGAAGCATATGCTATGACCTTACCATGTTGCATTAATACACACCCAAGACCGATCCTTGAAGCATCGTAATACACCACAAACCCCTCGGTACCCTCTGGCAGGGTCAATACCGGCGCCGAAGTCAATCTTGATTTCAATTCCTGGAAGCTCCTTTCACAAGCATCGGACTACTAGAAATTAACCGCCTTTTGCGTCAATTTAGTCAATGGAGAGGCAAGAGTGGAGAACCCCTCCACGAAACTCCTATAATACCCGACCAAACCCAAGAAACTGCGAGTCTCTGTTGGAGTTGTAGGTCTAGTCCAATCCTTCACCTCCGCAATCTTTTGAGGATCAACCTTAATTCCTTCTCTGGAGACGATATGACCCAGGAATGTAACAGATTCAAGACAAAATTCACATTTTGAGAACTTTGCATACAAGTGGTGGTGATGAAGAGCCTGCAGAACTGTCCTGAGGTGGTCGGCGTGATCCTCTAGACTTCGTGAATATACAAGGATGCCGTCAATGAATACTATCACAAAGGAGTCAAGAAACGGCTTGAAGAATCGATTCATAAGATCCATGAAAGCTGCCGGGGTATTTGTTAGCCCGAACGACATTACCAGAAATTCAAAGTGCCCACACCAGGTTCTGAAAGATATTTTCGGAATATCATGCTCCTTACCTTCAATTGATGGTACCCAGACCGCAAATCAATTTTGAGAAGAATTTAGCACCTTGTATTTGGTCAAACAAATCATTTATTCTAGGCAATGTGTATTTGTTTTTGATTGTGACTTTGTTGAGCTGCCGATAATCAATACACATCCGCAGTGATCCATCTTTCTTTCTGACAAAGAGAACCGGTGTGCCCCAAGGTGACACACTCGGTCGGATGAAACCTTTCTCTAGCAAATCCCATAGTTGTTCCTTTAGCTCTTTTAATTCTGCTGGCGCCATTCTATAAGGTGGAATGGGTATAGGTTGCGTGGCTGGCATCACATCAATCCCAAAATCAATCTCCCTATCTAGAGGAATTCTAAGGAGCTCATCCGGAAAGACATCGGGGAATTCATTCACAATTGGTATAGATTCAAGGGTAGGCACCTCAGCAGTGGTGTCCGTAACTCGGACCAAATGATAAATATACCCCTTCCTGATCATCTTTGTGGAATTAAGGTTAGAAATAAACCTACCATTTGGCATAAGATTATTCCCCTCCCACTCAACAGTTGGCTCGTTAGGAAACTCAAGCCTCATAATTCTGGTCCGGCAGTCAAGTTAGGCAAAACATGAATAGAGCCAGTCCATTCCCATTATTACATCAAAATCAATCATCCCCAGCTCAATGAAATCAGCCATGGTATCCCGACCACGCACCGTGACAACACAATCTCTATAAACCCACACGGCCGTAATAGACTCGCCAACTGGGGTAGATACAGACAACGACTCATGAAATTGTTCCGGTTCTATCCCGAAGCTCGTAGCAACATGAGTAACATAGGACAAAGAAGATCCGGGATCAATAAGGGCATACACATCATGAGATTGAATAGTCAATATACTTGTGACGACATCTGGGGAAGCCTCCACACTCTGTCGACCACTCATAGCATAGAATCGGCTGGGTCCTCCCGAACTCTGTGCACCAACCCTAGCTATACCATGCCCTGCGGGTGCTGAAGAGCCTCGAGCTAGAGGGTGTGCCGAAGATGTAGCGGTTGTAGGACTGGATGACTGAGTTGTGCCCCTGCCTGCACCCTGACGGGATACAAGACACTCCCTCTGAATATGGCCTCTCATTCGGCATCTGTAACATACTGGCATGACCAGGTAGCAGACTCCTGAATGTATCCTCCCACACTTAGGGCATGGGCCCCTATGCTGCTGCTGGAATCTCCCTCCTAATCTACCATGATGGTGGGACACCCTGCTGCCCTGACCAGGCCTAAAGTGACTTCCACGCTGCTGACCGTTCCCTGATGGCGGGGCACTAGCTGAAGACTGAGCATAAGACTGGGATGGCCCTGATGATCCTCCCCGAAAAACTGATCTCCCACCTCCGAACGAATCCCCAAGGTTGCCTGCTGATCGGGCCCTACTACTACCTTCTCGTTCCATCCTGAGCTTTAATTTTCGAGCCTCTGTAGCTTGGGCAAATGCCACCATATTTTCATAGTTCATGTCAGAATTTAGAGCAGCTGTGGCAACCTCAATAATAACCAAAGGGCTAAGGCCCAGCACAAATCGACACACCCTAGCCTCCATAGTCAACATCATATGAACAACATACTTTGACAGGCACACGAACTCCATGTGATACTCCCACACACTCTTACTGCCCTATTTAAGGGTCTCAAACTCCACAGCACGGGCTGCCTTAGTCTCGGCAGGTAAGAAATGGTATATGAAGGCATCCGCAAACTCACTCCATCTCGCCGGAGGGCTCCCCTCCTCAAGGGAATCCTCCCACATTTCAAACTAGAAATATGCCACCACTTTCAAACGATAGGAGGCCAACTCTACTCCCTTCGTCTCAGTAGCACGCATAACTCGGAGGGTCTTATGCATCTCACTAATGAAATCCTGAGGGTCTGCCCCGGGATAAGTACATGTGAACACTGGAGGGTCTAACTGAAGGAACCTGTTTACCCTGGAACAGGAAGAATCCCCTTGCGAGCTAAATAAGGTGGGTGCAACATTTGACCTCTGGGCCTGAGAAGCTACTAACTTAGTCAGCATCTGAATAGCTCCTATCCCCATCAGAAATACCGGGACCGGGTGCTGGGGCTGGAGGTGGAACAGGTATATTGGCGGGAGGGATTGTGGCACCCTCCGCGGGTGTAGGAACTGGGGTAGTCTGTTCTGGAGTAGACGAATCAGGCAACGTGATAGTAGGGGGATTACCCTCACCCGCATTATCAAGTAGGGGATCAACAACCAATCCTGGGGTGGCATTGGCTTCTTGGCCAATTCTCGCTCTCTTCTTAGGTGGCATTTACTGAAAGTTAGAACAATGCACGAGTTAGGGGAAAACAACCTCACGTTCCGCTCCATCGCACGATATAGAACAACAATGAAGGGTATTATTCCTAAATGTCCAAGTAGCCCCCTAATTATAGATGTGGTCGACAACACACCGATAAGAAGGGCTCTACTAGACACGGCTCCGAGACATCCTATGATACTTTAAAACCATAGGCTCTGATACCAAGTTTGTCACGGCCCAACCTCGGGGAGTGCGACCGGCGCTCAACCGAGTGAACCCGATCGAGCAAGCCTATTAAACCTTTTCTACCCGACTCATTCATAATCTAAAAAGGGATCGCATCACTATTTGTAAAACAGGGGAGAGATCAGTTATATAAATATATAAATGTTGCTAGTTCATTTTTCCTTATATATATTATGCCATAGTTGAGTTTCCAAAATACAACTCGATCCAACGACCACCCCAACATACATATATGACCCACATAAACGTCTACGGAGCCTCTAAGGGTACAAAAGAGCAACATGACAATGCCGTCAACAAGGCACCGGATTTACCTCAAAATATGAAAATTTATACAAAAGAAGGACTGCATGACCCCTGGGAGAAATGGGGCTCACCAAGACTGCTATGAGGAGAGAAAGAGAGCACCATTATCTGCGATGGAACCACCTACATCCATTCAAAGATGTAGCGCCCCCGGCAAAAGGGACATTAGTACTATTGAATAGTACTAGTATGTAAGGCATACACCAATCTTAGTAGAATGAACAGTGAAACAAAGAGAAGGCAGTCATAATAATCAATAAGTACTTCATAGAAATACAAAGAAACACTAAGTAAGGATCACATAGTTTCCAATTCAATCTTTCCATCTTTTTAGATTAATAATCTTTAGTGCCAAAGCCACAACTCACAATGCCATCGTGCTTTTACACAGAGTCCAGTCTCGGCCCGACCAGCTAAGCCATCTAAAGTGAGACATAACCTATTTCAATTGTTTACTCAATTCCTATTTCTTTCCCATCTTTCGTTACATGGCACAAACAACCTCATTTATTAAGTAGTTCTTGGCACTTGGAAACATTTACAATTCAAGTCTTTTCCCTTTTTATCCGTTCAAATAACATCATCATTCATGTCGATAAGTACCATCACATATGGCATTGCACATATAAGGGAAGGAATTAGGAAAATCATAATAACGTTCTCAAGTAGCATGATCACATGGTAAACATTTAAAACAATTAGGGAACATGAATTTTTCAACCCAACACACTAAGGCAAACAATTCTGGTATGATCAAGTCGAAACTTACACCAATTATTCGGACACCAGGAGTTCTATTCTAAGAAGAAGAGGATTAGCCATACATACCTCAATTGCACTTCTTTAGACTCTACAATTATCCGAAACCCTTAGCAACCTCAATCTATTTTAGCAATATACAAATTGAACCCAGAATTAGGAAAACGTTCATGGTTCTAGCTCACTTTTTCCCCACACTCTTTATCACACATGCATGCAAGATAAACCACCCTCATACCCATGAAGTATCACACTAGTACCCCATTATAGCTATGTTTGAAATTAAGAGCTGGGGTGATGAAGTCTTACCTTTTTGGATGAATAATTTGGTGCTCTACTTGAATATTTCCAAAGCTTTAAGTGATGATTGAAGATCCATTTGATGAAAAATTAGGCCCTCTCTCTATAACCCTCTCTCTCACTCTAGAAATATCAGAAATGAGCTTCATAATAGACTAAAGGGGCGTTTTAACAGAATGGAGGTCGTGTTTTAAATTAAGAAAAAAGGTGCACCGACACAAGTCTGCGGTCGCATAAGCGACCGCATAATGGTTATGCGGTCTGCAAAATGGCCCTCAGGGGCCTAAACTTTTGGCCCAGATATGCGACCAGTATGCGGTATGCATACTTGTTCTGCGGTCACATAATGCACCGCAAAACTCCCTCTGTAGCAACCCAAGAGGAATTATGCGACCAATATGCGGTCCGCATAGTGATTATGCGGTCTCATAATCGACCGCAAAACTAACCTCAGATTGGACAAACTTTCTGCTTCACTCAGCGGCCATTATGCGGCCGCATAATGAGCCACAGAAATGCGTTCATCTGCTAAATATTTTCCTCTAAGTCCATAGGGTACTGTTCAATCCAAAAAATCCGAACCCCCGAGTTTTTGGTTAAAATTTCTATTATAGTAATGCAGGAATCTATCTTGGCACCACAAAACTCCGAGTTTTTGGTTAAAAATTTTACGGGTCCTTACACTTAGGCACATTGAGTTTCCTTTGACAATTGGGCATAAAAACTTGCAATTTAAACATGATTTGAAATCATACTATCTCGACAAATTGGTCACACTAGGATTCATTCCTGACATAGAACAAAACACGATAGGTGAATTTGGTGCACATTTTTAGTATGTATCTTTCAACACAAGCTTATTCGGAATAGTCATCTATATAAGGAATAACTCGAAACATGGGAATTAGGAACATGGGCCAAACATACTTGAAACTTACGGGAACATCATGGAATTCGATTCCAAGAGAGATGTTTAACCAACATCCCTCAAATTCACCCCTTAGTGATATCACAATGATCCACTACACTAAGCAACTTCAATATACAATAACAACATCCAATGGAACCAATATTAGTAGCAATTTCCACAATTTAGGTCATCTAGGCACTTTATCAAACACCTAGTAGGCATAAATCTCTACAATTCCTAACCATGGATTTGTTTGTCCGAATACCACCATTTTTACAAATACTCCATCTCACTATCATCCTTAAGTATTTTATCACTTCCAACATCACATGCATATCTTACCATCCACACCCATCCGACAAATTCCACCAAATAACCACCCCTCAATCTCTACATTAGCTATGAACTTAAATTTGGAACATATGGCTTCCAATCATTATCCCATAAGTTCCAATACTTAATTCACACCCACATACTCATAATAAATCCATGCATGTAACTTTAGGGGTTAAGAATTACCATTTGGAAAAAATCTTGCAAAAGCCTCCTTTAAGTTCTTGAAGAAATTTCTTGAAAATCTGGGTATTTTATGTGTAGATTCCATCAATAATAGTGTGGAAATGATGGCATTTCACACCAAGATAATGTGGATTGCTTACCTTGAAGAAGAGAGGAGTTTGTAGTCTTGAGAGAGTGGAGAAGAGCTCAAAAATCCGTCCAAGTGAAATGGGGAAAATGAACCCCCAATGTGAGTACTTAAAAAGGCTTCAGGTGGGGATAGCGTGCCAGTGCAAGCGCCGAATGCCTATACTTCACTAGTTTTCAAAGTTGTTGAGAGGGCTGGCGTGCAAAATTCCGCGACTTGCACTGTCGCTAGCACGCTCCCAATTATTTTCTTTTCCATTTCTTGCTTCACCACTCACCCTTATTTGATACCTTGCTATGATATAGACCGATGTCACGCCCCAAACTAGGGGAGCGCGACCGACACTCAACCGAGTGAACCCGGCCGAGCAAGCCTACTAGATACTTTATACCCCAAACTCACTCATGGAAAAAGAGGTGACATATATTCATTAATTAGACAATAGGGAGATCATGAATATAATACCAAAACCTTTCTATTAATTACTTCACTTTTATGTCTCAAAATACACCCCTTTTTATAGTCTAAAGTGGAACAAGAGATCAAAACACAACATAATCTGTTTGACTTTTCTAGCACCCATGTACAACTCACATAGTGTATATGGAGCCTCTAAGAGTTACAAAAAGAGAGTTATGATAGTGCCACAAACAAGGCCCCGGCTATACCTCAAAATATGATAACAAAATGTACAAAAGATACATGACCCGAGAATGAGGTGGGGCTCACCAAGTCTGCTAGGAGGATGGTGTACTACTATCGCTGATCAACACTGCCTGCAATGGAACCACCTGCATCCATTTAAATATGTAGCGCCCCCGACAAAAGGGACATTAGTACTGTCGAATAGTACTAGTATGTAAAGCTAAACACCATCTCAATAAAATGAATAATAATATAAGGGGAAAACAGTCATGAGTTCAATAAGGACTTCAAACAATTCTAAAACATCAATAAGGATCACATAAGTTCTCAAGTCAATCTCCATGTTATTAGGTTGGGTGATCTTTAGTGCCGATATACCATAAATCACAATACCTCCGTATTCTTACACGGAGTCCGATCTCGACCCGGTCTGCTAGATCGTCCCATTTGAGGCATCAACCATAACCACAATTTGAATTATCATTTTCAGCACAGTCACCACCATGTGTGCGGCATGGCGTTCGATCACAGCCCGATCGGCTAGGCCGTCTCACCCAAGATATTACCGTTTTCATTCAATCATCTCACATCATACTTCGTTCATATTCTTTCGATTCATTGGCACTAGCGAGCACGATTACAGAGTCATTCTTGGCACTTAGCCGTATTTCATAGTTCCAGTTCCCTTTTCCACATTCAAATATTATTATCATTATCAACAACAATAAGGCTTCCTATTCAAGACATTAAATTCACATATGAGCAATTTGAGAAAATCTTAGGCACATAGAGGCTTTTCATACAATTTGGCATAACAATCTTTATTTCGATCTTGACATGAAGTATTAACATTTCTAACACATATTCCACATTTGGAACACATCCTCAAATGACAAGATGACATGATGAAGCATTTAGAATATGTATTAAACATACATCCTTCAACACAACCACATTAGGAATAGCCAATTCAATAATGATCTAGGACTTACTCCAATTACATGAACACTGTGGGATTCGATTCTAAGAAGAAGGGGGTTTAGCCAATTGAGCTTTACAACGTTCCAGAATTATTAGAAACTTCAATCTATTTTAGAAATATAACCAGTTGGACTAAAATTAGGAAGATTATCATGATTCTAGCTTATTTGAGCACATTATCAAATACTAGGTGGGCATTAATGTTTTAAGGCCTTTTTGTGGATGATTCCACCATTTTCCAACCCATTCTCTACTATTTTTAGCTCACAAGCTTCCCACATACTTCAAGGATACATGCATGCAAGACAACAACCCCCAGACCCAAAAATTATCTTTCTATTTATCCCCTTTTTTATAAGATTTTCGAAATTAAGAGCTAGGGCATAGATTCTTACCTTTAGAATGAAGACCTAGGGTGTTTATCTTTATAATCTTCAAAGGTTTATGCTAGAATTGAAGAGTAACTTGATGAAGATCACTTTCTCCCTATAGGACTTTCTCTCTCTCTCTAAAGTATCAGGTTTTGCTAAAAAATGGCCCCTTACATCTATTTTAACGAAGTAGGGTCGGGTTTTAAAAACCTAAAATGAAGCTCCGGAATAGGTTCTGCTGTCGCATATGCGACCGCATAACGGTTATGCTGTCCACAAAATGACCACAAAATTGGGGTGCCAAAATAGGAAAGGAATTGACCAGGTCTGAGGTCACTATGCGGCTCGCAGACCTATTCTACGGTCGCATAATGTACCGCAGAACGGTTCTGTCGCATAGTGCACCGCAGAACCTCACTCTGAAAAATCCCAAAGCGGGATATTCGACAATAGTGCCGAAATGGTTATGCGGTCGCATAATGGGCCGCAATAATGACATTAAAAATAGCCCAAAAGATTGCTCCATTCTGTGGCCCGCAAAGTGCTTCTGCGGTCGCAGAACAGACCGCATAAATTCCTACTTCTGCCCAACATTTTCCTTCAACTCCCCGGTGCACCGTTCAATCCAAAAAGTACAAACCGTGGTTTGTAAGCTCGCCGCGAAGAATTTCTACTATTATTAACCTCTACGCCTACCCCGGCATCACTAAATCCTGGTTTTAGGAATTGTTTTTTACGGGGCCTTATATCCTCCCCCACTTAACATCATTCATCATCGAATGAGGGTCAAGGTCCACTATTAGCATCTTATGCAACTCAGGTTTCATATCACACACCGACAACCCCAAATTTGACTAACTCCCTAAATTTCCAAAACTTTCGCCAGAGTTTCCTTTGTAACTACGCCTATCCACCTGTCAGAGAGACCCAGAATCACATCCAAAAAAAACATGTACACAAACCAACGATGTAACATAACTCATAACAATACCAACCGTGGCCTCATGTAAACAACATATAATCAAAAGGAATACCTTTACATTAACTGAACAAGTGATACAAAATTCATAGGCGACAAGTTCATAAAAAGGATTACACAACTATTCAAACAAGTAAGGATACTTCTTCTTAATCTCTTCCTCGGCCTCCCAAGTGGTCTGCTCAACCTGCTGGTTTCGCCATAACACTTTCACGGAGGCAATTTCTTTATTTCTCAACTTTTGGACTTGTCTTTCAATAATGGCAACTGGAATTTCTTCATATGACAATTCTTCATTAACCTCAATGGTCTCAACCGGCACAATAGCTGACGGATCTCTAACTACCTTCTTCAACATAGACACATGGAATACCGGGTGCACTAATGACATCTCAGGTGGTAGCTCAAGCTTTTACGCTACTTGACCAATCCTCTGAATGATTTTTTATGGCCCGACATACCTCGGACTCAATTTTCCTTTCCTTCTGAACCACATTATACCCTTCATCGCGAAATCCTTCAAGAATACCCAATCATCTTCTTTGAAATCTAAGTCTCTGCGACGAACATCCAAATAAGATTTTTGATGACTCTGAGTAGTTTTCAACCGCTCCTTAATGATTTTAACCTTTTCCATAGCTTGATGCATGAGGTCTGGTCCTATCAACTTAGCTTCCCCAATCTCGAACCACCCAATAGGAGATCTACATCTTCTACCATATAATGCCTCAAATGGTGCCATCTGAATACTAGCATGGAAGCTGTTGTTGTAAGCAAATTCTATGAGTGGCGAATGATCATCCCAGCTACCCTTGAAGTCGAGAGCACACGCACGCAAAATGTCCTCAAATGTTTGAATAGTCCGTTGTGCTTTCCCGTCAGTATGTGGATGGAAAGTTGTACTAAGATTCACCTCAGTACCCAAACCTTGCTGAAATTTCTTCCAAATTTTTGCTTTGAACTGAGCCCCTATATTGGAGATGATAGAAACTTGAGTACCATGTAGCCTGACTATTTCCTTGATATACAACTGAGCATACTATTCCGCTGTGTCGGTAGATTTAACTGGCAAGAAATGAGCTAATTTCATGAGCCGATCCACAATCACCCAAATTGAGTCAAACTTGCATGGAGTGCGTGTTAATCCTACCACAAAATCCATATTAATCATTTCCTACTTCCACATTGGAATTTCTATGTTCTGTGCCAATCCACCAGGCCGTTGGTGTTCGGCCTTTACTTGCTGACAATTCGGGCACCTTGCCACAAAGTCTGCCACATTCCTTTTCATGTCATTCCACAAATAGACTTCCTTGAGACCATGATACATCTTCGTAGAACCTGGGTACAAGGAATACCTAGAAGTGTGAGCCTCGATCATGATTCTTTCCCGGAGACCATCTACATTTGGAACACATAGCCGCCCTTGGTACCTTAGTGTACCATCATCCGTGCCAAGAGTAAAAGCCATAGTTTTATGTTTGTTAATCCCCTCCTTCAACTGTACCAACAATGGATCGTCGTATTGCTTCTTTTTGACTTCCACAACAAGCTATGATGCAACCCTATTTTGCACAATTACCCTTCCTTCACTAGAGTCCGTAAGACGAACTCACAAACTAGCTAACTGGTGAACCTCCCTGGCCAACGGCCTCTGACATGCCTCCAAGTGAGCCAAACTACCCATAGATTTCTGGCAAAGAGCATCCGTCACCACATTGGCTTTCCCCGGGTGATATAGGATATCGATGTCATAGTCCTTGAGTAACTCAAGCCATCTTCTATGCCTCAGATTTAGCTCCTTCTGTTTGAGAATATATTGAAGGCTCTTGTGGCCCGTGAATGCATCCACATGGACCTTATACAAATAGTGACACCAAATCTTCAATGTAAAAACCACTGTCGTAAGTTCTAAGTCATATGTTGGATAGTTCTTTTCATGATTCTTGAGTTTCCTAGAAGCATAAGCTATAACCTTGCCTAGAGGACAATTCTTCACCACTGCAATCTTTTGAGGATCAACCTCAATTCCTTCCCTAGAGACAACGTGACCCAAGAATGTGACAGATTCGAGCCAAAATTCATATTTTGAAAATTTCACGTACAATTGGTGCTGATGAAGAGTCTGCAACACTGCACTAAGATGATCGGCATGGTCCTCCGGACCTCGTGAATACACAAGAATATTGTCAATGAACACTATCACAAAGGAGTCGAGTAAAGGCTTGAAAACCCGATTCATAAGATCCATGAAAGCTGCTGGGGTATTTGTTAGCCCAAAAGACATTATCAGAAATTCAAAGTGCCCATACCGGGTCCTGAAAGTTGTTTTCTTAATATCCTGCTCCATGATATTCAATTGATGGTATCCGAACCGTAAATCAATTTTGGAGAAGTACCTAGCACCCTGTAACTGATCAAACAAATAATCTATTCTTGTTAACGGGTACTTGTTTTTTATTGTGACTTTGTTGAGCTACCAGTAGTCAATACACATCCTCAGTGATCCATCTTTCTTCCTCACAAAGAGAACTGGTGCACCCCATGGTGACACACTTGGTCATATGAAACCCTTCTCTATCAAATCCTTCAATTGTTCCTTTAGCTCCTTTAATTCTGCTGGTGCCATCCTGTAGGGCGGAGTAGATATAGGCTGCGTGCCTGGCATCACATCAAACCCAAAATCAACCTCCCTGTCTGGCGGAATCCCAGGGAGCTCATCGGGAAAGACCTCCGAAAATTCATTTACCACTGGCACAGACTCGAGTGTAGGTGACTCAGTATCGGTGTCTGTAACCCGGACCAAATGATAGATACACCCCTTATTAATCATCTTTATGGCCTTAAGGTAAGCGATAAACCTACATTTTGGCATCATATTATCCGCCTTCCTTTCAACAACTGGCTCAGTCAGAAATTCAAACCTCACAGTTCTAGTTTGGCAATGGAGCTTGGGAAAGCATGAATAAAGCCAGTCCATTCCCATAATTACATCAAAATCGACCATCCCCAATTCAATGAGATCGTCCACGTTGCCCCGACCATGCACCGTTACAACAAAACCCCTATAAACCTGTGCGGCAAAAATAGATTCACCAGCCGTAGTAGATATAGAGAACAGCTCATGAAGCTGTTATGGTTCTATCCCAAATTCAATAGCAACATAAGGGGTAACATAGGACAAGGTAGAGCCGGGATCAATAAGAGCATATACATCATGAGATTGGACAGTCAATATACCTGTGACAACATCTGGAGAAGCCTCTACACTCTAGCCACCACTCATAGCATAGAAATGGCTGGGTCCTCCTGAACTCTGTATGCCACCCCTAGCTGTATCACGCCCTACTGGTGCTGGAGTGCCTCGAGCTAGAGGCTGTGCTGAAGATGTAGCAGCTGCAGAACTGGATGGTTGTGTTGTGCCCCTGCCCGCACCCTGGCGGGATAATCTACACTACCTCTGAATATGACCCCTCATTCTACACATGTAACATATAGGTAGGTCCGCGTAGAAGATTCCCAAGTGCTTCTTCCCACATCTGGGGCATGGGGGCCTCCGCTTCTGTTGGAATCTCCCTCCTGATCGGCCCTGCTGGTGGGGTCCCCTGCTGCCCTGATAGGGCCTAAAATGTCTCCCATGCTGCTGACTCGGCCCTACTGGAACTGCACTGGCTGAAGTCTACGCAAAATACTGGGATGGCCCTGATGATCCTCCCCTAAAAGCTGATCTTCCCCCACCAAATGACACCCAAAAGTTGCCCGCGGACCGGGCCTTGCTGGTACCCTCTCGCTCCATTATGTTCTTCAATTTACGGTTCTCAGTAGCTTGAGCAAATGCTACCTTCTTGCCATAGTTCATAACTGAATTCAAGGCAGCTGTAGCCGCCTCATTGATAACCTAGGGGCTAAGGCCCTGCACAAACCGGCGCACTCTAGACTCCATAGTAGGCAACATGAGAATGACATATTTAGACAAACGTGCGAACTCCATGTGATACTCCCACACACTCTTACTACCTTGCTTAAGGTTCTCAAACTCTGCGGCACAGGCTGCCCTAGTCTCGGCCAGCAAGAAATGGTCCATGAAAGCGTCAGCAAACTAACTTCTCCTCGCTGGAGGGCTCCCCTTCTCCCGAGAGTCCTCCCACAGCTCAAACTAGGAATAGGCCACCCCTTTCAGGCGGTAGGCGTCCAACTCCACTCCCTCCATCTTTGTAGCGAGCATAACCTGGAGAGTCTTATGCATCTCATTAATAAAGTCTTGTGGGTCCTTCTCAGGATTAGCACTTGTGAACACCGGAGGATCCAACTGAAGAAACTTGTTCACCCTGGAACCACTAGAATCCCCTTGTTGGCTAGAAGAAGTGGGTGCAACATTTGATCTCTGGGCTTGAGAAGCCACTATCTGTGTCAGCATCTGGATAGCTCCCCTAAGATCCCCGTCAGAAATACCAGAACCGGAAGCTGGGACTGGAGGTGGAACTGGAATATCAGTTGGAGGAACTGTTGCACCCTCTATAGGTGCAGGAACTGGTGTGGCCTGGTCAGGTGTAGTGGAATCAGGCAGTGTAGCAGTCAGGGGATTATCCCCACCCCTTGGGTATTCACCCGCATCATCAAATAAAGGGTCAAATTGCCACTCCTGAGGCGGCATTGGCTCCTTGGCCAGTTCATGCTCTTTTCTTAGGTGCCATGTACTAAAAGTTAAAGGAATGCAAGAGTTAGAGGAGGAACAGTTGCACAATTAGTTTCATCGCATGATCCAGAATATCAAAGAAGGGTATTGTTCCTAAATGTCCAAATAGCCTCCAACTTATAGATGTAGTCGACAACACATTGCTAAGAAGGACTCTACCAGACACGGCTCCGAGACATACTAAGACACTTTAAAACCTTAGGCTCTGATACCAAGTTTGTCACTCCCCAAACTCGGGGAGCACGACCAGCGCTCAACCGAGTGAACCCGGGCGAGCAAGCCTGCTAGATACTTTCTATCCAAAACTCACTCATGGAAAAAGAGGAGACATATATTCATTAATTAGACCATAGAAAGATCATGAATACAATACCAAAATATTTCTATTAATTACTTCACTTTTAAGTCTCAAAATACACCTCTTTTTATAGTCTAAAGTGGAACAAGAGATCAAAACACAACATAATCTGTTTGACTTTTCTGGCACCCATGTACAACCCACATAGTGTCTACGGAGACTCTAAGAGATACAAAAGAGAGTTATAATAGTGCCGGCAAAAAGGCCCTGGGTATAACTCAAAACGTGATAGCAAAATGTACAAAAGATACATGACCCCAGAATGCGGTGGGGCTCACCAAGTCTGCTATCGCTGATCAACACTACCTGCTATGGAGCCACCTGCATCCATTTAAAGATGCAGCACCCTCAGAAAAAGGGACGTTAGTACTGTCGAATAGTACTAGTTTGTAAAGCTAAACATCATCTCAATAGAATGAATAATAATACAAGGGGGAAACAGTCATGAGTTCAATAAGGGCTTCAAACAATACTAAAACATCAATAAGGATCACATAGGTTCTCAAGTCAATCTCCATGTTATTAGGTTACGTGATCTTTAGTGCCAATATACCACAATTCACAATACCTCCGTATTTTTACACGGAGTCCGATATCGACCCGATCGGCTAGGTCGTCCCATTTGAGACATCAACCATAACCACAATTTCAATTATTATTTTCAGCACAGTCACCACCATATGTGCGGCATGGCATCCGATCACGGCCCGATCGGCTAGGCCGTGTCACCCAAGACATTACTTTTTTCAGTCAATCATCTCACATCATACTTCGTTCATATTCTTTCAATTCATTGGCACTAGCGGTCACGATTACAAAGTCATTCTTAGCACTTGGCTGTATTTCATAGTTCTAGTTCCCTTTTCCACATTCAAATATCATTATTATTATCAACAACAATAGGGCTTCCCATTCAAGTCATTAAATTCACATATGAGCAATTTGGGAAAATCTTAAACACATAGAGGCTTTTCATACAATTTGGCATAACAATCTTTATTTCGATATTGACATGAAGTCTTAACATTTCATACACATATTCCATATTTTGAACACATCCTCAAATGACAAGATGACATGATGAAGCATTTAGAATAAGTATTAAACATACATCCTTCAACACAACCACATTAGGAATAGCCAATTCAATAATGATCAAGGACATACTCCAATTACATGAACACCGTGGGATTCGATTCCAAGAAGAAAGGGGTTTAGCCAACATACCTCAATTGAGCTTCCTTAAACTTATACAACATTCCAAAATTCTTAGCAACTTCGATCTATTTTAGAAATATAACAACTTAGACTAAAATTAGGAAGATTATCATGATTCTAGCTCATTTGAGCACATTATCAAACACTAGGTGGGCATTAATGTTTTAAGACCCTTTTTGTGGATGATTCCACCATTTCCGAACCCATTCTCTACCATTTTTAGCTCACAGCCTTCCCACATATTTCAAGGATACATGCATGCAAGACAACAACCCCCACACCCAAAAGTTTTCTTTTTATTTATCCCCCTTTTTAGAAGATTTTCGAAATTAAGAGCTAGGGCATAGATTCTTACCTTTAGGATGAAGACCTAGGGTGTTTCTCTTTAAAATCTTCAAAGGTGTATGCAAGAATTGAAGAGTAACTTCTAAAGTATCAGGTTTGCTCAAAACTGGCCCCTTACATCTATTTTAACGAAGTAAGGTCGGGTTTTAAAAACCCAGAATGAAGCTCCGGAACAGATTATGCGGTCGTATATGCGACCGCATAATGGTTATGCAGTCCGCGAAATGACCGCAAAATTGGGGTGCCAAAACTGGAAAGGAACTAACCAAGTCTGCGGTCACTATGCGGCCCGCAAACCTGTTATGCGGTTGCATAATGTAACTCAGAACGGTTCTGCGGTTGCATAGTGCACCGCAAAACCTCCCTCCGAAAAATCCCAAAGTGGGATATGCGACAAGAGTGCAGCCTGCAAAATGGTTATGCGGTCGCATAATGGGCCGCAAAAATGACATCAAAAATGGCCCAAAAGACTGCTCCACTTTGCGGCCATTCTGCGGTCCGCAGAGTGCTTCTGCGGTCGCAGAACGGATCGCAGAAATGCCTACTTCTGCCCAACATTTTTCTTCAACTCCCTAGCGCACTGTTCAATCCAAAAAGTCAGAAACACGGTTCACCGCGAAGAATTTCTACTATTATTAACCTCTACGCCTACCCCGGTATCACGGAACCTCGGTTTTTAGGAATTTTTTTTTTACGGGGCCTTATACCCTTCCAAACCTTCATATAAGTATGAAACCATGTTTATATAATAACATCCTTGTCTGTGGCCATTCGTGGGACGTAAAACAAAAAGTGGAGATTTTGAGACGTGCTAAACATCTTGAAAATATTGAGGGTCTTAAGAATATATAGAATCAAAATCCATTGGGAAAATAATTTTATATTGAGAGAGTTATACTTGCCCAAATTCAAGGGGTGCACAACTTAGGACATCCTATTCCACCATACATTTCCCACTTTCTCCAACCAAAAACGTTTTTCACTATTAAACTTCATTAACATGCTTCAAACAACTTCCCTCATAAATCTCCATGACCAAATTATATAGTTCCAATCCGTAGGCATCCTTTGGTGCTCAAAAACATTATCTCCATTCACCATTGGTTCACTTTAAAGTCCTAAATAATTAGAATTTTTTTTATGGGGCCTTAGACCAACAAGCTCTTGTGCAATTTCCCCCAGATTCAATAGCGGCGTCACTCCCTCCTCACTGCTTTGAACTCGTGGGTTACTCATCTGGAAAATTAGACATAACGAGGAAATTAGCTTCCTATCTTGAGTTCTATCGCACGATCCAGAGTATCAAAGAAGGGTGATATTCCTAAATTGCCAAGTAGCCTCCTAATTATAGATGTGGTCAACAACACACCGATAAGAAGGACTCTACTAGACATAGCCCCGAGACATCCTAAGACACTTTAAAACCTTAGGCTCTGATACCAAGCTTGTCACATCCCGACCTCGGGGAGCGCGACCAGCGCTCGACCGAGATACCCCGGTCAAGCAAGCCTACTTGATGCCTTCTACCCAACCTTACCCATGAACAATATAAGAATCAATAATAAGAGATAGACGTGAGAAGAGTAAAGAGTTCCCCATTCGTTTTCCATTACTTAAAGGAGCTTCGTTTACAATTTCTAAAATATTACAAGTTCATAGTTACGAGGGAAAAACATTTTTGAGAAATATAAACACTTCTAGTTCAGTACCTAACATCGAACACCAACCACAATATGTCTACGGAGCCTCTAAGTACAACACAAGAGTAGTATGGAAGAGTCGGCGACAAGGCCCCGGCTATACCTCAAAACACAAAGTATAACATCAAGTGACATAAGGCTCGAAACAGAATAGGGCTCACCAAAACCTACTGAGTAGAGGGTAACTGCTAACGAGGATCAAAGTTGCCCGTTGACGAATCACCTGTATCCATTGAAGATGAAGTGCCCCCGGCAAAAGGGACGTTAGTACATATGGAATAGTACTAGTATATAAAGCTAAACACCCTCTTTCGAAATAGAATTCCAATATAAGAAGGGTAAAACCATGAAAGAAGCAAGTAACAATCAATTATATCCAAATGCCAAGTTAAAATATAATAATTTTCGAAATACGAAAATAATATTATTTTTGGCTGGGAGATTATTAGCCTCCGATCATCACACCAATCACGAGGCATGGAGTCCAATCACAAACTCAATCGGCTGAGCCATCTCGCCACGAACAATGTGGATTGACATGGTCATGCAAAAAAAAGATGTTACCAAGAGTAGGAACCACCATGCGTACGACATGGTGTCCGAACTCCACCCGATCGGCTAGGCCGCCTCCCCACATATGTTGTGTGGGTCGAATTCCAATCCAGGGCTATCAACAATGTCATCCCAATAAAGGGGAAAAATCTCAACACATAAATCTCTCCCAATTAAGGGGAGTAATCACAATTCAGTCCTACACGGGCACATGTAGTTTCGAGTGTGAGCCTTACGACTCACCCTTCCTCAGCTCTCTAATGATAATCCCAAAACATTTTGGTTTGTACACAAAGGAAACAAAAATACAAATACACTCTCCTCATAACCGTTCACACCATATATCGTTTCATTAGTACTTTCAACCAATCACAATATCATTATCTCATTGGCTCTCTTGGCTATACATATGATTCTTCATTCATGGCACGATGGCCGTATCTCATATTCCACACTTTCATTTCTTTTCTTACAAGGATCATCATCATAAACATCAAAATATAGAATATTTCAAAAATCATAATCACAATTAAGGGAAATAATCACAATCCACTCATACACCGACACGTGTAGTTTCAAGTGTGGGCCTTTCGACCCACCCTTCCTTGGCTCGCTAATGATACTCCCAAAACATTTTGTTTTGCACACAAAGGAAACAGAAATACAAATACATTCACCTTATAACCTTTCACACCATATATCGTTTCATTCATACTTTCAACCACTCACAACATCATTATCTCATTGGCTCTCTTGGCTATACATATGATTCTTCAATTATGGCACGATGGTCGTATCTTATATTGCACACTTTCATTTCCTTACTTTCAAGGATCATCATCATACACATCAACATATAGAATATTCCGAAAATTATAACTTTAAGTTCATTAGTAATGAAGGCTTTAAACTCAATAGATTTCTTTCCAAAGTATGTAGCAAAATGACTTGCAATCGCAACACAAGTTAAAAATCATAAACAAGTAATGCACCATTTCTTTTTGAAATACTTCTCTAAAAAGGCAATGCAAAATTTCAACTCATGGTAAATAAGAACTCAAAAGAGATTGGAAACTCTAACAAAGGAGATCATAGTGATTTACGATTGAAGCACGAATTAATATCATATGCTATAGCTACAACAACCATGCTCACATTTTATATCTCACTCTTACTTCTTTCACTTCCAAACATCGTCATAGTTTATCAACAATAAGGGCATTTGGAAATCGAGATTTGATATATGAGCAATATGGGTCTTAAGCACATTGAGTTTTCTTTCCAAGTTAAGCATAATGAACTTTCATTTGAAACATGAATTGAAGTTATAACATTTTAATACGTAAGCCATACTTGAACACATTCTCGAAAGAGAACATGATAAGATAGGACCAATTAGAACACGTTTTGAGTATATACGTCTTTCAACACAACGCTTACTTGGGATATTCGAATTTATTAGGAACAATTAGGAACATGGGAATTATGAACCTTGGCCAACCATACTTGAAACTTACGGGAACATCATGGAATTCTATCCTAAAAGAGTAGTTTAGCCAACATACCTTGCTTGATCTTTCCTTAGATTACTACAACATCCCAATACTTCTAGCAACCTCAATCTATAGGAAGATAGCAAAAATCGGATAATAATTAGAAGGATTCTCATGACATAAGTCTCTTGGGAATTTTATCAAACACCTATTATGCAAAATTGACTACAAAGCTCTACAATGATAATCCCTTCTTCCCTCAACCAATTTCAACAAGAACCTACCCAAAATAGTTCAGCAACCCCACATACTACCTCTTATTGGCACATGCATGGCCTATCCCCAACCCTGCAACATACATAAACCTATAACCTCATGCATGAAAGCTTAGGAGAAGGACTTGCCCAGATAGATGATAGTCTAGTGAGTGATTCCATTGAATTTTCAAGATTAGGACAAGGATTGATGATTAGAATTGATAGGTCTACTCCCTCTCTCTCTAAGATACTCACTTCTCTCTAAAACATCTGATTTTTGCCTTCAAAACGAGCCCAAAAGGCTTTTAATCAAAATGAGATCGGGTTATAAAAATAGAAAAATGGACCCTCCGAACTCAACTCTGCGGTCACGGAGCGGACCACAGAACAGATATGCGGCCCGCAAAATGGACCGCATAAATGATCCCAAAAATTGGGCTAGCCTGGACTAGTCTGTGGCAGGTCTGCGGTCCATAGACCAGTTATACGACCGTGAAATGGACCGCAAAATCACCCTCCGAAATTCTTCATGCTAAATCTACGACGGAAGTGCGAACCGTGAAACAGATATGCGATAATGGACCGCACAATGATCTTGAAAATTCAACAATTTTTTCTGCTCAACTCTGCAATGATTATGCATCCCGCGGAATGGATATGCAGTCACGAATCTGACCCGCTAAATTGCCTCCTACAGCAAAAATTTCCACCATCTCCTCAATGCATTCTTCAACCCAAAAAGTCTGTACCGCGGCGAGCGATGATTAACTACTACCTTCGGACACATTAGCCTACCCCGGCGCCACAAAACCTTAAATTCCTTAGCAAAAATCCATGGGCCTTACAACGGGACTTCCTCATCAAGGAAAAAGTGATTTGCCTACCTTCGGAGCACCCGCTTCTGATTATTAGTAGCATTTTTTGGGTATTCTCTTGTTTTGAGGAATCTTCTGATGTCGTGGTACCATGGTTTACTGACTGGCTCTTCATCTACATGAAATTAGTATGCATGTTGATCCCTGATCTCTACCTCGATAGGGTCGATATAATTCTTATCTAGATGTTGAATCATGGACGATAGGGTTGCAAAAGCATCAGTGAACTCGTTCTGGATCCTGGGAACGTGCTTGAACTCAATCATTATAAACTTCTTGCATAATTCTTTTACACGGTGCATGTATGGAAGGATCATGAAATGTTTGGTAGACCACTCCCCTTGGACTTGATGTATCAATAGATCGGAATCCCCTATGACCAAAAGCTCTGTGATGTTCATGTCGACTGCCATCTTGATCCCAAGGATGCATGCTTCATACTCGGCCATATTGTTGGTACAAGGGAATCTTATCTTTGTTGATGCTGGATAATGCTGTCCTGATTTCAAAATTAGGACTGCCCCAATTCCTACTCCTTTAAAATTCGCCGCTCTATCGAAAAACATTCTCCATCCAGGGTATGATTCTACAATATCTTCTCTAGCGAACAATACCTCCTCGTCGGGAAAGTACGTAGTGAGCGACTTATATTCCTTATCCGCTGGATTCTCTGCAAGGTGTTCCGCTAGAGCTTGTCCTTTGATAGTCTTTTGGGTTATGTATACAATGTCAAATTTACTGAGAAGAATCTTCCATTAAGCTAGCTGTCTGGTAGGAATCGGCTTCTAAAATATATACTTGAGTGGGTCGAGCCGAGATATCAAATGCATAGTGTACGCTGACATGTAATGCCTCAAATTCTGGGTGATCCAAGTCAAAGCACAACAAACGCGCTCTATCAAAGTGTATTTGGCCTTGCATGGTGTGAACTTCTTCCTTAAGTATTAGATGGTCTGCTCCTTTCTTCCGGTTTCGTCGTGCTGTGCCAACACACATCCAAAGGTGTTATCCAGGACTGAAAAGTACAACAATAATGGCTTCCCGGGATCGGGGGGAACCATCACTGGTATATTTAACAAATATTCCTTAATTCAGTTAAAGGCTTTCTGACACTCTTCTGTCCATTTTGTGGCAGCATCCTTTTTCAGCAGTTTGAAGATAGGTTCACAAATTACTGTAGACTAGGCTATGAAACGACTGATGTAATTAAGTCTACCCAGGAAAATCATCACATATTTCTTAATCTTGGGTGGTGGCAACTCCTGCATGGCTTTGATTTTTGATTGATTCAATTCTATCCCCTTTTTGCTTAAGAAACCTAACAATTTTCCAGCAGGGACTCCGAACACGCATTTTGTCGGGTTCAACTTCAAGCAGTACCTCTGCAAGCATTCGAAAAATTTCCTCAACTCATCCAAATGTTCTAAACTTTTTTGAGACTTGATGATGACATCATCCGCATACACCTCAATCTCTTTGTGACTCATATCATGAAAAAGGGTCATCATGGCCCTTAGCACCAGCATTTTTGAGGCTTAAAGGCATGGCTCTGTAGCAGTAAACTCCCTAAGGTGTAGTGAAGGCTGTCTATTCTGCATCTTCTTCGTGCTTTAGGATCTGGTGGTATCTAGTGAAATAATCCACGAATGACTACAATTCATGCTTCGTGCAGTTGTCGATGAGGATATGGATATTTGGTAAATGGAAGTCGTCCTTTAGGCTGGCTTTGTTGAGATCTTGGTTATCCACACATATCTTGATCTTCCAAACTTTCTTGGTTACTAGGACGATATTTTCTAACCAAGTGGGATAATTGGTGACCATTACTACATTTGCCTCTATTTGCTTGGTTACTTCTTCTTTTATCCTCATACTCAGGTCAAGCTTGAATTTTTTGGGTTTTTGCTTCACTGGGGGTCTAGCTGGATTGGTAGGCAATCGATACGAGACAATATCAGTACTTAATCTAGGCATGTCATCATATGACCATGCGAACATATCGATCTATTTTCGGAAGAGCTCAACCAATTCTTCCTTTTGCTCTGCTTTTAGTTGGATACTGATTCGGGTTTCTTTCACGTCTTCCTAGCTTCCGAGGTTGACCACTTTTGTCTCTTTGAGATTGGGCTTTTTTTGGCTTTCTAGCTGTTTGATCTCTTGTGGGAGATTGTCTGGCATCATACTCTTATCTTATTCCTTGTAATTTGGATCATTTTTCTCGAGGGTCTCGTTACATGTCACAATCGTGGAACACAGGTTTTTATCATTTTGATTATTGAAAAGAAAAAATAAGTATAAATGAAGCAGTAAATAAAGTTGCAATAATTTTAAGAAAGCGATTCTTATTATTGCATAAAAAGGGGAACGTCTGAGCGTTCAAAGAGGCAAATGACAAAAAGGCACAGACAAGGTTCAAGCCTCAATTGACCGTGCACCTTTTTCAAAAAAACTATACAATTCCACACTACCAAGACTCCCAATGAACCAAAGACAGGTTGGCGGTCCAATTCCACAGATCCTCTCCTGGTTCGACATTCTGAATGGTCGGTGTATTGATATCAATTGTTTCACAGCATTTCTTCAATCATAGTCACGCACAGCTTTCCCATCCCATCGACAATATCATCCTATGCCGCTGAGCTTTGGCCCGTACCCGAGACATGCTCTGGCACACAAGCCTTTTTCCCGGAGCTACCAGTACAAGTCTTCCCAATCGGAGGCTGATACCCTACGCCGACTCTTCCTTTCTGCCCATTTGGCTCAATTGGTTATATTATCCCGTCTGATTGGGCTCCCAACCCAGTTCCTGGTCTATATCGATATTTCATCATCTCCCTCATGGCCATATTTGATCTATACGGCAATTGCATTCCCAAGTTTTTCTCAGTCTCTTCCATTTTGGTAGTCTTCATGATTTCCACTGCATGGAAAGCAACCCCGTCTAGTCCTTCTATGAACGGAGTCGCGTGTTCTAGATAAGCTTATTGGCTCCATTAGCCATGGACCACGATCTCTTGACAACCCAACTCAAAATTCATGCACTGGTGTAGGGTGGATGGGATGACCCCTGCCACGTGTATCTAAGGTCTTCCCAGTAGTAAGTTGTATGAAGAGGAAATATACATCACTTGAAATAGTATGGTAAATTAAACTAGTGCGATATGCAAAGCCAAATAAATTTCTCAAATGACATCCTTTTGCGACCCATCAAAAGCCCTTACCCTCACATGACTTTCCTCGATTTCCCTCAGGTGGATACCCAGCTCTCGTAGAGTAGAGAGTGAGCAGATGTTGACTCATGTTCCTCAATCAACTAGTACTCGAGACACTACCTTGTCTCCACATTTGACAGTGATGTGTAGAGCTTTGTTGTGACCCAAGCCTTCGATAAAAATCTCATCTCTTCAGAAAGTGATCATATCTTCTTCGACCATTTTCCCAATAGTTTCTACCAGTGCCTCGTTGGTGGTATTGCTTGGCACACTTACCCAACTTAACACTTTCACCAGGGCATCCTTATGTCTGTCAGAACTCATCAGAAAATACATGATTGATATTTACGCCGCAGGTTTCTTCAGTTGTTCCTCCATGGAGTATTCTTTGGTTGCCATCTGTTATATTCCTTCTTTGAATCTGCTCCCTTCCCAAGTTCCCTCAATTTGCATCCTCAGGGGCGTAACATCTTCCAGACCTAGTCACACCGTGGGCTGTCGTGGAATCTGTCATCTTGGATTTTCTCTTTTTCTGATATGTCCACAGGACAGTTTTTTATTCCCGATCCTTTTCGTCCCTGGTAGCAGCGGTGGATTGGTGCTGGTAAGTCTAAACCATCACTGTGGGTCTTGGTTGTACTATGATCATCAGAGTCCTTTGAGGTGGGACCCTTGCGGCCTTTGCATTTCCTTTCAAATCGTATTATTCATCCAAGGTGATCATGTTAACCCCTTGATTCCAGTGATTCGGCAGCATATTATGGTTTACATTTGGCGGAGCCGGAGTGCACTGAATGGTTCCAGTTTTGACCAATGATTCAATCTCATTTTTCAGCTTGAAAAAATCTTCAGTGTCATACCCAGGCACGTTTTAATGGTACGCGCACCTTTTGGCTGCATTAAAATACTTTGAGGGATTCTCGGGACCCTCCCCTCTACTAGATGTATTAAACCTGCTCTCCTCAATCTTTCAAATAGTTGAGCCAGAGATTCAGCAATCGGGGGGTAATTTCTGGGACCTCTCTCTTCCAAATTCGGGCGAGGTCGGGGTGCATAATTGGGTTGGTTTTGATGAGTGGTGGTTTGGACGGGAGCATATAGTCGTGGTGGGTTTAGATTGTTATGGGTTTGAGGTGGGTTATTGTCGCGCCTCGACCTCGGGGAGCACAACCGGTGCTCAACCGAGATACCCCGGTCGAGTAAGCCTGCACAATGCCGTCTACCCGACCCACCCAAGAATAAAGAGAAGATATATTTCATTAATTAGGCAATAAGAAGGTCACGGGAACATCACCACTGGTTACTTCATTTATAAGTATCAAAATACATTACAAATTCATAGGTTAAAGTGGAGCACGTGATACAAATACAAAATTTTTAGTTTGATTTTCCCAATTCCAATATAGAACCCATACCATGTCTACGGAGCCTCTAACAGAAACCAAAGAGTGTTATGACAGTGCTAGCAACAAGGCCTCGGCTATACCTCAAAATGCTATGTACGAAGGACAAAAGATACAGGACCCTGAAATGATGTGGAGCTCACCAAGTCAGCTAAGGATAGGGTATACAACTATCACTACTCAATGTCGCCTGCTGTAGAACCACCTGCATCCATTAAAGATGTAGCGCCCCCAACAAAAAGGACGTTAGTACATATGGAATAGTACTAAGTATAAAAACTAAACACCCTCTCAATAGAACGAGTAACAGTACAATGAAAAGAAATATGGTATCATTGAGGGTCTCATCAATATTAAAGTACCAAGTTAGGAGAAAGAATAAGTTTCAAGCAAGTTTTAATATTTATAGTTCGGAGATCTTTAGTACCGAAACACCACCGTGCTTTAAGCATGAAGTCCAATCTCAGCCCGATCGGCTAAGCCGTCTCGCCCTAGTCGTCCACTCACAATACAGCCATATGCACGGCATGGCGTCCGATCTCAGCCCGATCGGCTAAGCCGTCTCACCACAATTCCATGTGGGTCGACGTCACCTCACATTCCGCTAGAAATCATCTCATCCCATTCAATGGGATCTACCTCAACACATCATCCCATATTGGGTAAAACTCTCACCACCTCACACGGGGATTTTACCCCCCACTCACTCCTACATCGGAACGTGTACTTTCGGGGTTAGGTTATTTCAACCTACCCTTCCTCGGTGACTAAGCGATACTCCCAAGGCATTTATTATTAAACGAATTTAGAGCCCATTTCAATGTCTTTTACACTTGTCTTCATTTCATTAGCACTAGTGGCCTCTATTGTAATATCACTCTCTGCGCGTTAACCGTGTTTCATATCTCATGCTCACTTCTGTTGCTTTCAAACACCATCAAGGATTATCAACAACAAGGCATTTCTATTCAAGACCTTAAGTACACATGTGAGCAAATAAGAGTCTTAGGAACGATGAGATTTCTTACATAATTCGACATAATAGCTTTTATTAGAATCATGTCTTGAAGTTATAACATGTTAACACACAGCCCATACTTAGATCACATTCCCGATGGATAACACAATAAGATAAAAGCATTCTGAATAGTCAATTTATAATGATCAACCCGGGCCTTAAAAGAACAACGTGGGATTCAATTCTAAGAGAGAAATTTAGCCAACATACCTCGCCTTGAGCGTCCTTAAATTACTACAATGTTCCGGAAATCTTAGCAACTTTGATCTATTTGGAAATATAACAAAATAGAACATAAATTAGGAAAGAGTTCATGGTCCAGCTCATTTGAGCATTTTATCAAGCACTAGGTGTGTATTAAGGTTTCAAGGTCCTCATATGGTGGATTCCTTCATCCACTACCCAAAGTCTACCCAATTGACATCAACAATCTTCTCACAAACCTTGATAGTACATGCATGCATAATGAACAACTCCCACATCGAAGAATTGCTTTTCTCACTACCTATTTTCAGTTAAATCCCGAAATTAAGGGCTAGGAAGTAGAATCTTACCTCTAAGATGAAGACCTAGTCAGTTATCCTTGTTAATCCTCCAAGCCTTGAGCAAGAATTGATGAACAAGTTTAGGAACCCCCTCTCATAATATAGCACTTCCTCACTCTAAAAATATCAGATTTTTACTAAACAAATGGTCCTTAACATCTATATATTAAAGTAGGGTCGGGTTATGAAAACCAGAAACTGGACCCTCCAAACACAGCTCTGCGGTCGCAAGTGGACCGCAGAACGGATATGCGGTCCGCAAAATGGGCTGCAGAAGTGATGTCAAGAACTGGCTATTCGGTTCAGGTCTGCGGTCCGCAGACCAGTTCTGCAGTCACATAATGCGCCGCATAACTCCCCTTCCGAAATCTTCATGCTGGATCTGCGATGGATTGTGTGGCTCGCGAAAGCATTATGCGGTCGCATATTGGATCGCAAAACGACCCTCCAAAATTGAACATTTTTCTGCTGCACTCTGCGGCTAATCTGTGGCCCACAAACTGATTCTGCGGTCGCATAGTGGACTTCAAAAATGCCATGCTCTGCCAAAAATTGTTTTCAAATCCCAACGCACTGTTCAACCCAAAAAGCATGTACCGCAGCGAGCTTGCATAATGAAAACCCGGGTTCTAAGTGAAATGCTTATGGGGCCTTACAGTTATATTGAGGTTGGGGATTGTAATATGGTTGTGTGTTGTAGACTAGAGCATAAGTAGGTTTGTGGTGAATGATTTTTTGGAGAGTAAGAGGTGTTTCCATGATATGGGATGGGTTGATAAAAACGGACGACTGCTGATACCTCTTCCTTTTTCTTCTTTTTGCTACCTATTGACCCTGATTGGATTGCTTTACTTTGTAGTGTAGCCATGGATTGTACTTTGCTAGATTTTATACCTTCTTCTAAGAAATCTCCTATTTTGACGGATTTGGGGAATTTTTGTCCCATCATGCGCATAATTTTTTCAAAGTAGAACCCTTCTTGGCGGCTGATTAAATACTTAGTCAATTCACTGTCGTCCAGTGGAGGTTGTGCACTGGCAGCCTCTGATATCCATTGACGTGCATATTCTTGGAATGACTCAAACTGCTTCTTCCGCCGGTTTACCAGTGTGAACCTATCAGGAGTGATCTCTGTGTTGAATCAGAAGCGATTCATGAAATCTTATTCCATGTCTTCCAGTTTCGCGGGTCTTGTTGATTATATCAGGTAAGTGCTTCCCTTGTCAGGCTTCTTATGAACAACTTCATCCTCAACTTCTCGTTTCTTCCCACTCCGACTAACTTATCACAATATCCCCTTATATTCTCATGGGGATCACCCGTCCCATCAAAGATATCGAACTTTGGAGGCTTCTACCCTACTGGCATATCCACATCCGGATGGATACACAAATCCTCATAGTTCAGACTTTCACTTCCCCGAGCGACTTAGAGGTTCTTCGTTTGTTTTCTCAAGATTTGAAACTGCTCAGACACTGACTCCTCCTCCTTATGCCTAGCTTACCTTTCCATCTCGGCGTACTGGTAAATCTCATAAGGTACCCTTACCGTTAGAGGTGCTATAAAGGTGGGCTCAGAAACGGCATATACAGGAGGAACATATCACTCATGTGCAGCGGTAAGTGCCACTGGTATGTGCAGGTTTTAGTGAGTGGTAAAGGTGACTCCATCGCAATGAGGGGTATGAATTGTGTTTTTGGTAACATGTGGGTTTTGTGGAGTTTTAACGTTATGTGGTACATATGAAGTGTGAATAGGAGGATTTGGTGGGTTTGCAGGGGTTACTGGAGGTATGATTTGAGTGGTAGGGACCGAAGTCATGGTGTTGTTAGTCTGGCAAGTGATAGAAGGAAAGTGGTCGAGAATTGAGTCCATAGAAGGAAAACTAAGTGGTTGTGGGAGCGTTGTCTCAGCCATATGTGCCAGTTCCCTGATATGTTGTACTTCCTCCCTTGAAGATTCCATCTCCTGGGCCACCCTGGCCACATGTTCATCATTCCTTGTATCTTCCTTCTCTCCCGATCGCCCCAGGCTATTGGCTATTACCAGAGCATGTTCGGTCGGGTTAATTGTAGCAGACATCTTCCCCTTCGATCTTAGGTTGTACGGTAGTTCCACCAGTTTTGGGTCGACACAAACTGACTTTTCTTTTAGGGAATAATAATAAAGTAAGAAACGAAACAAAAAGAAAAAGAAACAAAAGTCAATTTCTTCATTTATAAGAGAAAAAGTCACACAGAGCAGTTAGTTCACGTATTCAAGCAAACACATTTTCCTAAAATTCGTGGAACCTCTCTTTGCCGGAGGTAGGCCTTAGTCATGAATATTTGACAAACAATCATATTTGACACATTTAGATCCGAAGCAAATTTTGTTTTCATCGATAGTGTTTGGATTAAGATAAGCGGGAGCAGAGGTTACATCATTGTATCCAACGTTCACAAACTGCATGGTCTTGAACAACTTGCCCTTAGGAAAATAAGAAAACTGAGGATAAAGATACAAAGTGGGAAAAGAGGGGAAATCAACCAACTTCTAGTAACAATCCCCGAAATCATTCCCTATCTTCTCTTCTTCTTCCGGTTCTTCCTCTGGATCTTTTTCAAATTCCTCTCCATCGTCATTGAACTCAGATTCTTCCTTTGGGTCTTCCTTCGGATATGTCTCGAATTCTATCTGGATGCACTCCACTACTCAGTCATCATCTTCAGCGGGTGGCAGCATGTGATCAATGGATCCCGGGACCACTTGACGGTGCATGGAGGTAGTGACAAGGTAATGTGGCAGGATCTCATGGTAAATTTGCAAAGAAGCCACTATGTCCTTCATCCAGGCTATACCTTCCCTGCTTGGTCGGGCTAACTCGACTTCCTCGTTGATCCATACATAATATTCCAAAGTGCACCACGAGTTTTGACCCATTTGCATTGTGACCAGATCATTCCACTCTTCTTGTAGACTTCTTATCCTCGGTTATTGAATCTGTCCATTGTACTCGTCCTCATACAACATTCTCCTCGTCTATAGAGGCATATCTTGGATCAACCGAAACTGTTGAGAACCCGTAGGGGAGAGTATGGCTATATTCCTTCAAGTCATATTAGCTCAATGAAGTATTTCTGAGGAGTCCTTAGGATTGCCCTTCCACCTAGCCATGACAACTTCTAATTGACCCATTCTTCACTTAGGTTAATCAGCATTTCTCTCTACTCTTCTTGTCCATGTGGGGAGACCCAATGTCTCATCCTCTTGTTGTGGCTTCGGATCATGTTGTTGACGCCCACAAAGTAGTCAATTGTGGCCTCTCGCTGGAAGAAATGCTTTGTGGCATAGATCTGAAGCAGCAGGTTACATGCCTTAAAGAAATCATACCATCGTGTACATGCAGACATAGCCCATAGAATTTCAGCTAACATCATCAGTACTAGGGTGGCTTGGAGGTTGCCTTGGAATGTCACCAGAACCATAGGTAACAAGTTGATATTGATCCGACCTCTTCTTTTCGGGAAAACCAACAATCCCATTAGTGCCAAGAGAAAGTTATGGGCCTAAGACTCTCCCACGACACTTGATCACACTAAAATTCTCCCACGTACCATTCATAGCTTTCACGGTGTCCGAACATGTCGAACAGTTGATCTAGGCTCACCCATCCGTCCTCGATGTTTCTCAAACCTCGACTGTTTGCCAGACCCAAAGCATTAAGAAACCTGTAACGAGGCATGGTAACTAGTAGTATCGATTTTTGCCTTGTAAATGGAAACGCCATGAAACTGGTAACTTCTTCTAATGTTGACACTAACTCACAATCAACAAATATGAACACCACCTTGGCTGGGTCCCAGAAATCTATTAGTAGGTGAGCAAGCACCTTGTCACCTCGGATGTTTCACAAAGCGGTCAGTGCTCCCATGTTTTTCCGGATTTCATCTCCGTGTTCCCGATGGATATTCTTCCACAACTGCTTCAGCTTGTGCAGTGCTCCCATCATCATATTGATACCAGGGATGTTTTGGTTGATTTTCATTTCTGAAGTGGGTAAAGAAATGGTTTGATAAGTGTTTGCTTCGGATCTTTATGTGTCTCGTTAGGTTTATTCGACTTTCCACAAAAGTCATGTGGTTGGGTGCATGACCCGTTGACATTAGTGTGGCTTTCCTAATTGTGTGTCGATGCCAAGGACCGGCTCATCTAAGGTTTATGCAATATGACCTATGTTTGCTAGAGTAGCGTGTTTCCTACTTTTGAATTGGACTGAAGACTGCGAGAAGTTATATTAGTTGACCTTACAAAGCCTTCTCTGAAACTAAAGAATTTTTGAAAAGAAGGTTAGGAGGGGTGTAAAAGAAAACCCTCGCGTACCATTCTGTGTGATAGTGTATGGACAAGACTCGATAGGAAGAAGTGTGATGACAGTATATAAAGCGGTAACAGATAGAGGTGTAATAATAACAGGCATGAAAATAAGTAGGCATAATGAGCAAGTAAAGTAGGTAAGCATGTAATTGCAAGTTAAATACAGTTAAAGCACTGTATAAACAAATTTAGGTTCCAAGTCTAGTCTAAGTCTGCTAAGGTCAGAAACTAAGTGGGTTTCCCCAATAGAGTCGCCATGTTGTTGCACCCTATTTTGCACTAGTCAAAATAAGATTCAACATGTGGTTTCTCTGTTGTTGATGAAAGAGAGTCACCACCTAATATTTAAAGGTATACTAGGGTACCTATTTAATTACTAAATTCATATTCTTTATTAGTCTGCTAACCGGTGAGATTTTGGGTAAGGGTTCTTGTTCGTCTAAGGGGAAGGTATTAGGCACCCCTTAAAATCTACCTGAGGTAGCTCTACTTAGACTAGGTTAATGGGTTAGTTATTTGTATCATGCTCAATTAGTATTAGAGAGGTATGGCTTACTATATATCTACTAAAAACTCAATGCTTGAAAAGAAGGTGTGTAGTTTTTAAAAGACATAGGTTTAAAAATGGTTTGAAGATTATGTATATGATTAGAAGAGTTTGGGATACTGTAGATAATGCTCGTATTTATAAAACGTATATGATGAGGTTAAGTTGTAAATACTTTGTATTTAATTGATTATGGCTATTTGTGTAGCTCTAGTGAAGAAATAGGTCAAGATATACCTTAGTTTCTGAAATTATCTAGATTTTACACCAAGGGGATGTTTGAAAATCTTGTTGGGCGGCGGCTCCTAAATTTGAAAGAGTCAATTCCCTTTTGAAAACCGGTCTTGTATTTAATTTCTGGTTTTGAAATAGGGATGGCTGTCTTTGTTAAGTATTTTAGCTTCAAAATCTTCACAAGAAGTTAGCATGGCAGATTAACAATGCATGATTTATAAATTGAAAATTAGTTATTATCTAGTATTTCTTTTATCTATAAGGCTTGCCTAAATTACTCATGTAGTTCAAATGGTACAACATAATACCAATCAAATATGATGAGAGCAGATGTTATATAAATATAAGGAATATAGATAACGAAATAGTGATAAAACAGTAAAGGATGAAGAGTGACTCTGGTTTAGGCCTGAAAGAGGTAGGCCCAATAATTAATTAGAAGGGACAGCAGCAGGCTCCGGACTTCAAATGCAAATATGCGGGGGTTGGGCCTGAGTTCCTTAAGAACTCAGCAGGCCCAATAGTTGTACATGTTCAAAATAAAGCGAGAAAGTCACTAGAAAAAAATGCTCTATGCATATATCCATACATGAAATATGCGAGCAAATGACTTAAATAGAATATAGCAACTAACAATACCTAAATATTATGAAGGTTCATACTAATGTAGTGGTTATGCGTAGCAAATGATTTTTATGGAAAACCTTTTGTTGACATTAAACACTAAACGCAAAAGGGAGTAATGAATATCAATGAATTAAAGGCTAAGGGTAGATTTCCACTCAAGGTCAAAGCCCCCTTTGAATCACCTAGGGCAATGCTTGTGCCAGGGAGAGCAGCACAACCAAGAGTTAACCTCTACTCCCAAATACCCCTAATCACTAATGGCTCGTTCTTTCCCACAGGTTTAAGTGTTAATGAGGCACCTTCAATGTAAACCAACCACTATAGCAATGCCATACCGCAGAAGTATATATCCCTCTTAATAGATCCAAACAGAATACCATGAGAATACAAGGCAATTCATTTACACCATAATAACCATTTTCCAAACTAAGTAGATGACTAACACATTAAACAGGTTAAAAGTCTGAGTTTTAATTTTACGACACACATAGACAGGTATCTTGAAGGTAGAGAAAAGAGCATACAATTCAATCCTTCAACAGTTAATGAATGCAAATGTATTTTCCTTTACAGCCCCTTTAATTAAACCAAGAAATGATTGTTTTAACTCAAGTCTGGTTTTTAACACACACAAGTTAATAATACTGCTGGAAGCTTTGAAAGTATCAATCAAAGTTTTAGACAAATAATCATAGTCAAAACATCTACAATTACTATTAGAGATACCAAAATACACCCAGAGTTTCTTTACAAATTTAAATAGAACTCCCGAGAACTCTTGACGGAAAACTCATGCCACCAGTCTTTCTTATCTTTAAGAACAATGACATGACCACTTCTTTCTATGAATGTTAAACCCTCACTAAGAATAAGCAGACTGCTATATTCAAGTAAGAACAATAGTGTCACGACCCAAAATCTAACTAGTCGTGACGGCACCTAAACCAACCCGCTAGGTAAGCCAATTATCAACTATCCAATTCTAATGTAATTTAACAAGACAATTAAGTGAAAGAAATTATCTAAATCTTATACATTCCCCAAGGACCGGTAGTACAAATCAAGAGCTTCTAAGAATAGAGTTCACAAAGTTGGTATGAAGTAAATACATTATCTGTTTGAAAAGTACATAAACAGAGTTTTATGAATCTAAGGCTACCATGAACAAGATGCAGCTACAACCGGAACGCAGGTACATCTTCAGATCCAGCTCCCAACGAACACAGCAACATCAGTAGCCAACATCTGCACGTAAGGCGTAGAAGTGTAGTATGAGTACAACCGACCCCAAGTACTCAATAAGTAACAAACCTAACCTTAGGTTGAAAATAGTGACGAGCTTGTACCAAGGTCACAGTCCATCTCCAATAACCAACAACAGTTCATAACCCAAGTAATAAAAGATGTAATTCAAAGAATAAATGTTCAGCTAAATCATGAATTCTGAAAATAGTTCTGCCTTTCAAGTGTATCAGTTAAAATCCCATGCTGTTTACCAAAGTTGCCAAAAATATAAGTAAATTTGAAAATAGTAATTCTCCCAAAAATCCTTTCAACAATAAATAAGATATTTCATTTTCTTTCAAGATAGCCAGTGGAAAAAAGCATCACTATGCCTGTAGGCCAATATGTGTGAGAAGCCATGAATAACATAATACCGTACAGCATGAGGAAAATACATCTATATGCCTGTATGTCATGTGTGCATGTCAATGCAATGTATCTCAGAGATGAACTCATGTACTCACACTCTCAGAGTACTCAATCTCACTGTCTTACACATTCCACTCATCATGCTCAATCACTAGGTACTGTATATGGCCAATCCGGCCCAGGGAAGATCCATCCCGGAATATACACATCAACTGATCATCAGTCACTCAGTACCGAGTAGGGCCAATCCAACCCGTGGGGAAGATCCATCCCCAGGTATAAATGCTTCGGACAAGATCCATGTCCAGGGAAGATCCATCCCTCAATATAAATCAACTGCGCTCACTGGGGTATGTGTAGACTCCGCAGGGGCTCCTTCAGCCCACTACGGTGTGCAGCCCGATCCCATAAATATCACTCATAATCAGGCACTCGGCCTCACTCAATCATCAATCTCTCTAGTCTCTCTCTCACGAGCTCACAGTTTCATGAAACTAGCCCGAAAATGATGATATGATGTATTAATAAATAACAACAGAGACTGAGATATGATATGCAATGAATGCATGTGACTGAGTATGACATTGCAATGTAAACAAATAACTCAACAGCAGTAATGACCTCAATGGGTCCCAACAGAATAAGCATGTAGCCTAGACATGGCTTTTAACATGAATCACAGTTCGATAACTCTAGTACGTAGAGATTTCATGATTATAGATAAGTTCAAGTAACTACACAGTACCACAGAAATAACGGAGTCACAGTTCACACGGTGCACGCCCACACGCCCGCCACCTAGCATGTGTGTCACCCTAATACCAAACACATAACACATAAATAGTCAAGGTTCATACCATCAGGCCCAAGATTAGAAGAGTTACTTACCTCGAACAAGACGAATCCAATATCGAGCAAGTTGAATAATGCTCGAGAAATTCCATTCTGTGCGTATCAACTTCTGAACAGCTCGAATCTAGTCACAATGAATTTGATTCAGTCCACACAAATTATAGGAATTAATTCCATATCAAAATACTAATTTTTCCACAAAATTCGAAATTACACTCAAGAATCGCCTGTGGGGCCAACGTCTTAGAATCCGGCGAAACTCATAAAATCCAACAACCCATCCAATTGCAAGTTCAACCATACTAATTTCACTCAAATCCGATTGGGAATCGATGTTCAAATCTTGGAAATTCACTTTATGAAATTGTAGAAAATTACCCCAAGTTATGTGGAAAAATTCCTCTCAAACATCGCCCAAACCGAGCTCCAAAATCCAAAAATGAAGAAAGAAATCAAAACCCACGATTTAAAGCTTCTTCCAACCGTCTTCTGCATCTGCGGACAAGAGGTCGCATTTGCGACCCTCGCTTCTGCAGATGAAGCTCGCATCTGTGAGTGTGGGCGCTTCTGCGGCGCGCGACTGCAAGCAAATCGCATTTGCGGTCGCGCTTCTTCGGGTCGGCCTCTTCTGCGCACTTCACTCCTATGACTTCTCCATCGCTTCTGCGACCATCGCACCTGCGCAAACCAGCCGTAGGTGCGGTCACACCAGAACCAGTAGCAACCAACAATAACAACATGAAGAAAAATGATCCGAAATTAATCTGAAACACGCTCGAGCCCCTCGGGACCCCGTCCGAACATACCAACAAGTCCCATTACATAATACGGACCTACTCGAGACCTCAAATTACATCAAACAACGTCAAAATCACAAATCATACCCCAATTCAAGCTTAACGAAACTAAAAATTTTCAACTTCTACTTTCAACGCCGAAACCTATCAAATCAAGTCCTATTGACCTCAAATTTTGCACACAAGTCATAAATGACATAACGGACCTATTCCAATTTCTAGAATCGTATTCCGACCCCGATATCAAAAGTCAACCCCCTGGTCAAACATCCCAAAACTTTAACTTTTGCCATTTAAATCCTAATTCCACTACGAACCTCCAATTAATTTTTTGGACACGTTCCGAAGCCCAAAATCACCATACGGAGCTATTGGAATCATCAGAATTCAAATCCGAGGTCGTTTACACATAAGTCAATATCCGGTCAATTTTTCCAACTTAAGTTTTCAATTATGAGACTAAGTGTCTCAATTCATTCCGAAATCCTTCTGGACCCAAACCAATTACTCCGGCAAGTCATACAACGACTGTAAAGAATAAATTGAACAGTAAATGGGGGAACAGAGTTGTAATACTCAAAACAACCGGCCGGGTCGTTACAAACAAGGGTTTACCTTAGAATTCTCAAACTAAATTCAATTCATTTGAAGGAAAGAGAGAACTTGATGTAGTTTTAAAAAATAGTGCAAACATACATGAAATCATAAAAAACAAAAAGCAGAAACATTTAGGAACCAGAATGAATGTAAGATCACAAGAAGGAACATATACAAAGGCACTTAGGAGAGATTATAGACTAAGTCTTGACTTATATTAGATGCTGAATTGCTAGCTTCATTTAGGAACCTCTTAAATAGCATTAATAGTACTGCTTATGTTGGCTGCCATGCTAGTATTACCCTAAGTCGTATGACATGACTACACTCTTTTGAAGAGAGCCTTAGGTTTCACATTCATGCTATCCTTATTCGAAGGTCAAAGCATATTGCAACATTTAGGGAAAGTAGATAGTCTCAAAGTTTTCATTAGTTCTAATAGTGGATTACAGTAGGCCAAACAAACTCAATAGGTTTTAATGATGTTGTATACACAAGCATGGATATAGAGGACAAATAGAGATGGACACAAAATTCTCATTCAAGTTATACATAGGATGTTCCAGCCAAGGTTTTTACCAAATAGGATTGGATTTCATTCATTATAAAGTCAAGTCAGTTGTCACATCCCAACCTCGGGAGGCGCGACCGATGCTCAATCGAGTGAACCCGGCCGAGCAAGCCTGTTAGATACTTTCTACCCAACTCACCCATGATCAAGAAAAGACATGATTTCATTAATTAAATGGAAGGAAGTTCATACATACAACATTAAACCATTTATTAGCTATTCAGCCTTTTAGTCTCAAAATACACAGATTCTTATAGTCTGAGTAGAACAAGTGATCAAACACAACATATACTTGTTTAACATTCCCAACAACCATATACAACCCACATAGTGTCTACGGAGCCTCTAAAGATACAAAAGAGAGTCAAGATGGTGCCGGCAACAAGGCCTCGGCTATTCCCTAAAAGTGACCACAATGAAAATGAAAGGTACAATACATGACCCCGGAATGAAATGGGGCTCACCGAGTCCGCTGAGAAAAGGATGCAGCACTATCTGTGATCAACATTGTCTGCTATGTAACTGTCTGCATCCATTTAAAGATGCAGCACCCCTGGCAAAAGGGTCGTTAGTATCGTCGAATGGCACTAGTAAGTAAAGCTAAACACCAACTCAATAGAATGAATAATAATACAAGAGGAAAAGTCAAGAATTCAATAAGGCATCAAATAATATTAAAAAAATAAGTTAAGGATCATATACGTTTTCGAGTCAATTTCTATATTATTAGGTTGGGTGATCTTTAGCACCAATATTCCACAATTCACAATACCTCTGTATTCTTACACGGAGTCTGATCTCGGCCCGATCGGCTAGGCCATCTCATTTGAGACAGTACCATAATTTCTTTATAATTTCCAGCACAGTACCACTATGTGCGCGGCATGGCGTCCGATTACGGCTCGATCGGCTAGGCCATCTCATTTGAGACATTACCACAATTTTATCCATAATACCAGTGTGTTCTTACACGGAGTCCGATCTCGGCCCGATCGGCTAGGCCATCTCATTTCAGACATTACCTTCTTCAGTCAATCATCTCACATCTAACTTCTTTCATATACATTCAATTCATTGGCACTAGTGATTACGATTACAAAGTCACTCTTGTCACTTGGCCGTACTTCATAGTTCCAGTTCCTTTTTCCCCCTTCAAATATCATTATCATTATCAACATCAATATGGCTTCCCATTCAAGACATTAATTCACATGTGAGAAATTTGGGAAATCTTAGGCACACAGAGGCCTTTCATATAATTTGACATAACAACCTTTATTTCAATCTTGATATGAAGTGTTAACATTCCTAACACATATTTCACATTTTTTAACGTATTCTCAAATGGCAAGATGACATGATGAAGCATTTAGCATAAACATTGAACAAACATCCTTCAACACAACCATATTAGGAAAGGCCAATTCAATAATGATAAAGGACTTACTCCAATTACATGAACACCGTGGGATTCGATTATAAGAAGAAGAGGGTTTAGCCAACATACCTCAATTGAGCTTCTCAACTCTAAAATGATCTGAATTCTTAGCAACTTCAATCTATTTTAGAAATATAACAAGTTGATCCAAAAATTAGGAAGATGATCATGGTTTCAGCTCATTTGAGCATTTTATCAAACACTAGGTGTGCATTAAGGTTCTAAGGCTCTTTTGTGGAAGAGTACATCATTTCCCAAACCACGCTCTACCATTATTAACTCAAAACCTTCCCACATACTTCAAGGATACATGCATGCAAGACAACAACCCCCTTACCCAATAATTGCCTCTCTAATTACCCCATTTTTACAAGATTTCGAAATTGAGAGCTAGGACATAGATTCTTACCTTTAGGGTTCAGACATCCTTTGTTAATCCTCAATGATTGAGAATGAATTGATGGTTAATGGTTAAAGATTGCTCCTCCCACTCTAAGAACTCTCCCTCTCACTCTAAAATATCATAAATGTGCTCAAAATGGTCTATGGGGTGTGTTTTAACGGAATTGGGTCGGGTTTAAAAATCCCAAAAATGAAGCTCCGGAACTGGTTCTGCAATCGCATATGCGACCGCATAAATGGTTATGCGGTCACATAATGGCCGCAAAATTGGGCATCAAAAATGCCCCAGAAATCTGCCCCACTCTGTGACCAGTCTGCGGTCCACAGAGAGGTTCTGCAGCCACAGTATGGGTCGCAGAAATACGTACTTCTGCCCAACATTTTCCTTCAACTAATATAACCTCTACGCCTACTTTGGCATCACGGAAACTGGGTTTCTAGGAAAAGAAAAAAAATACAGGGCCTTACATCTTCCCCCACTTAAGATCATTCGTCCTCGGATGAGGATCAGGGTCCATTATTAGCACCTTGTGCAACTCAGTTATCATATCCTATACCAACAATCCCAAATTTAACTAACTCCCTAAATTTCCAAAAATTTCGCTAGAGTTCCCTTTGTAACTAGGCCTATCCACCTGCCGGAGAGCCCCAGAAATACATATTACAAACATATGCACCACTCAACGACGTAACAAACTCATAACAGTACCAATAGTGGCCTCATAAGCAACACATAATCAAAAGGAACACTTTTACATTAACTCAATAGGTGATACTAAATTCATAGGCGACAAGTTCATAAAAAGAAACAATTACACAGCTATTCAAACAAGTAGGATACTTCTTCTTTATTTCTTCCTCGGTCTCCCACGTGGCCTCTTCAACTTGCTTGTTTCGCCATAATACTTTCACGGAGGCAATATCTTTATTCCTCAACTTTCCGACTTGCCTATCAAGAATGGCAACTGGAATTTCTTCATATGATAATTCTTCATCAACCTCAATGGTCTCAACCAGCACAATAGCTGACGGATCTCCAACTACCTTCTTCAACATAGATACATGGAATACCGGGTGGACTAATGACATTTTGGGTGGTAGCTCAGGCTTGTACGCCACCTGGCCAATTCTCTGAATGATTTTGTACGGCCCGACATACCTCGAACTGAATTTCCCCTTTTTCCCAAACCGCATTATACCCTTCATGGGGGAAACCTTCAAGAATACCCAATCATCTTCTTTGAACTCTAAGTCTCTGCGACGTACATCCGAATAGGATTTTTGACGACTCTGGGCAGTTTTCAATCGCTCCTTTATGATCTTAACTTTTTCCATAGCCTGATGTACAAGGTTTGGCCCTATCAACTATGCTTCTCCAATCTCGAACCACCCAATGGGAGATCTGCATCTTCTATCATATAATGCCTCAAATGGTGCCATCTGAATACTAGCATGAAAGTTGTTGTTATAAGAAAACTCTATGTGTGGCAAATGATCATCCCAGCTACCCTTGAAATCAAGAACACAAGCACGCAACATGTCCTCAAGCGTCTAAATAGTCCGCTCTGCTTGCCCATCAGTCTGTGGATGGAAGGTTGTACTAAGATTTACCTGAGTACCGAAACCTTGCTGGAATTTCTTCTAAAAATTGGTCGTGAACTGAGCCCCTCAATCGGAAATGATTGAAATCGGAGTGCCATGTAGCCTGGCTATTTCCTTGATATATAACTGAGCATATTGTTCTACTGTGTCGGTAGATTTAACTGGCAAGAAATGAGCTGATTTCATGAGTTGGTCCACAATCACCCAAATTGAGTCAATCTTGCACGGAGTGCGAGGTAATCCTACCACAAAGTCCATATTAATCATTTCCCACTTTCACATTCGAATTTCTATGTTTTGTGCCAACCCACCAGGCCATTGATGTTCGGCCTTCACTTGCTGACAATTCGGACACCTTACCACAAAGTCCGCCACATTCCTTTTCATGTTATTCCACCAATAGACTTCCTTGAGGTCGTGATACATCTTTGTAGAATCTGGATGCACGGAATACCTAGAAGCGTGAGCTTCGGTCATGATTCTTTCCCGGAGACCATCTACATTCGGAACACATAGACGCCCTTGGTACCTTAGTGTACCATCATCCATGCAAAGAGCAAAAGCCGTAGTCTTAAGTTTTTGAATCCCCTTCTTCAATCGCACCAAAGATGGATCGTTGTATTGCTTCTCTTTAACTTCCACAACGAGCGATGATTCGGCCCTATTTTGCACAATTACACTTCCTTCACTAGAGTCCGCAAGACGAACTCCCAAACTAGCCAATCGTTGGATTTCCTTGGCCAATGGCCTTTGATATACCTCCAAGTGTGCTAAACTACCCATAGATTTCTAGCTAAGAGTATCCGCCACAACATTGACTTTCCCCGGGTGATATAAATTATCGACGTAGTAATCCTTGAGTAACTCAAGACATCTTCTCTGTCTCAGATTCAGCTCCTTTTGTTTGAAAATATATTGAAGACTCTTGTGGTCCATGAATACATCCACATGGACCCCAAACAAATAGTGACGCCAAATTTTCAATGCAAAAACCACCGCAGCAAGTTCTAAGTCATGTGTTGGATAATTCTTTTCATGATTCTTTTCATTGGAACTTAACTTCTTTCTGAGTCAATTTAGTCAACGGAGAGGCAAGAGTGGAGAACCCCTCCACAAACTTCCTGTAATACCCTGCTAAGCCCAAGAAACTGCGAATCTCGCTGGGCGTTATAGGTCTAGGCCAATTCTTTAATGCTGAAATCTTTTGAGGATCAACATTGATTCCTTCTCTAGAGACAACATGACCCAAGAATGTGACAGATTCAAACCAAAATTCACACTTTGAAAACTTCGCATTAAATTAGTGCTGATGAATAGTCTACAACACTGCCCTGAGATGATCGGCATGGTCCTCCCGACCTCGTGAATACACAAGAATATCGTCAATGAACACTAACACAAAGGAGTCGAGGAAAGGCTTGAAAACCCGATTCATAAGATCCATGAAAGCCGCTGGGGCATTTGTTGGCCCGAAAGACATCACCAGAAATTCAAAATGCCCATACCGGGGCCTAAAAGTTATTTTTGGAATATCCTGCTCCCTAATCTTTAGTTGGTGATACCAGGATCATAAATCAATTTTGGAGAAGCATCTAGCACCCTGTAACTGATCAAACAAATCATCAATTCTTGGTAGTGGGTATTTGTTTTTGATTGTGACATTGTTGAGCTCCCGGTAGTCAATACACATCCTCAGTGATCAATCTTTCTTCCTCACAAAGAGAACTGATGCGCCCCATGGTGACACACTCCGTCAGATGAAACCCTTTTCTAACAAATCCTTCAGTTGTTCCTTTAGTTGCTTCAATTCTACTGGTGCCATTCTGTAGGGCGGAATAGATATAGGCTGCGTGCCTGGTATCACATCAATCCCAAAATTAATCTCCCTGTCTGGCGGAATCCCAAGGAGCTCATCAGGAAAGACCTCTGGAAATTCATTCACAACTGGCATAGACTCGAGTGTAGGCGCCTTAGAGTTGGTATCTATAACACAGACCAAATGATAGATACACCGCTTGTTAATAATCTTCATGGACTTAAGGTAAGAAATAAACCTACCCTTTGGCACCACATTATCCCCCTTCCACTCAACAACTGGCTGGTTAGGAAATTCAAACCTCGTAGTTCTAGTTCGACAGTCGAGCTTAGCGAAACATGAATAAAGCTAATCAATTCCCATAATTACATCAAAATAAACCATCCCCAATTCAATGAGATCGGCCACGGTGTCCCAACCATGCACCATGACAACACAACCCCTATAAACCCGTACGGCCACAATAGACTCGCCAACCGAAGTAGATATATAGAACGGCTCAGGAAGCTATTCCGGTTCGATTCTAAATCCCATAGCAACAAAAGGGGTAACATAGGACAAGGTAGAACCGGGATCAATAAGAGCATATACATCATGAGTTTGGACAGTCAATATATCTGTGACGACATTTAGAGAAGCCTCTATACTCTGGCGACCACTCATAGCATAGAAACTGTTGGGTCCTCCTGAACTCTGTGCACCACCCCTAGCTACACCATGCCCTGCTGGTGCCGAAGGGCCTCGAGCTGGAGGGGGTGCTGAAGATGTAGCAACTGCAGAACTGGATGGTTGTGCTATGCCCCTACCCGTACCCTAGCGGGATGAATGGCACTCCCTCTGATTATGACCCCTCAATCTACACCCGTAAAATATTGGTAAGTCCATGTAGCAAATCCCCGAGTGCATCTTCCCAAACTTGGGGCATGGGGGCCTCCGCTGCTGCGGGAATCTCCCTCATGATCGGCCCTAATGGTGGGGTCCCCTGTTGCCCGGATTGGGCCTGAAGCGACTCCCCTTCTACTGACTGTGCCCCGCTGGTAGTGCACTGGCTGAAGACTGAGCATGAGACTGGGTTGGCCCTGATGACCCTCCCCTGAAACCTGATATTCCCCCACCAAATGACTCCCCAAAGTTGCCCGCGGACCGGGCCTTGCTGGTACCCTTTCGCTCCCTTCTGTTCTTCAACTTACGGTCCTCTGTAGCTTGAGCAAATGCTACCAGATTCCCATAGTTCATACCTGAATTCAAGGCAGCTGTAGCATCCTCATTGATAACCAAGGGGCTAAGGCCCTGCATAAACTGGCGCACTCTAGCCTCCATAGTAGGCAACATGTGAATAGCATATTTTGATAGGCGCGCAAACTCCGTGTGATACTCCCACACACTCCTACTCCCTTTCTTAAGATTCTCAAACTCTGCGGCACGGGCTGCCCTAGCCTCGGCAGGCATGAAATGGTCTATAAAGCAATCCGCAAACTTACTCCATATCGCTGGAGGGCTCCCCTTCTCTCGAGAGTCTTCCCACAGCTCAAACTAAGAATATGCCAGCCCTTTCAGGAGGTAGGCGGCCAACTCCACTCCCTCCGTCTCAATAGCGCGTATAACCCAGAGAGTCTTATGCATCTCATCAATGAAGTCATATGGGTCCTCCTCTGGATTAGCACCTGTGAACACCGGAGGACCCAACCGAAGAAACCTGTTCACCCTGGAACCACTAGAATCCCCTTGTTGGCTAGACGAAGTGGGTGCAACATTTGATCTCTGGGCTTGAGAAGCCACTATTTGTGTTAGCATCTGAATAGCTCCCGTAAGATCCCAATCACAATACCAGAATCAGAAGCTGGGGCTGGAGGTGGAATCGGAATATCAGTTAGAGGAACCACTGCACCCTCAGTAGGTGCAGAAACTGATGTGGCCTGAATAGGTGTAGTGAAAACAGGTAGTATAGCAGTCGGGGGATTATCCTCACCCCTCGGGTAATCACCCGCCTCTCTAAGTAAGGGGTCAACTTCCACTCCCAAGGTGGCATTGGCTCTTTGGCAAGTTCTTGCTCTCTTCTTAGGTGCCATGTACAGAAAGTTAACGGAATGTATGAGTTAGAAGACGAACAGATGCACAATTAGTTTCATCGCATGATCCAGAATATCATAGAAGGGTATTATTCCTAAATGTCCAAGTAGCCTCCAACTTATATATATGGTCGATAACACATCGCTAAGAAGGACTCTACTAGACACGGCTCCGAGACATCCTAGGACACTATAAAACCTTAGGCTCTAATACCAAGTTTGTCACGCCCAACCTCGGGAGGCGCGACCGCTGCTCAACCGAGTGAACCCGGCTGAGCAATCCTGTTAGATACTTTCTACCCAACTCACCCATGATCAAGAAAAGACATGATTTCATTAATTAGACGGAAGGAAGTTCATACATACAACATTAAACCGTTTCATTAACTATTCAGCCTTTTAGTCTCAAAATACACAGATTCTTATATCTGAGTGGAACAAGTGATCAAACACAAAATATACTTGCTTAACATTCCCAACACCCATATACCCGCATAGTGTCTACGGAGCCTCTAAAGATACAAAAGAGAGTCAAGATGGTGCCGGCAACAAGGCCCCAGCTATACCTCAAAAGTGACCACAATATAAACAAAAGGTACAATACATGACCCCAGGATAAAATGGGGCTCACCGAGTCCACTGAGAAAAGGATGCAACACTATCTGTGATCAACACTGTCTGCTATGTAACCACCTGCATCCATTTAAAGATGCAGCGCCCCCGACAAAAGGGATGTTAGTATCGCCGAATAGCACTAGTAAATAAAGCTAAACACTAACTTAACAGAATGAATAATAATACAAGAGGAACAGTCAAAAATCCAATAAGGCTACAAATAATATTAGAACAACAAGTTAAGGATCATATATGTTTTCAAGTCAATTTCCATATTATTAGGTTGGGTGATCTTTAATACCAATATTCCACAATTCACAATACCTCTGTATTCTTACACGGAGTATGATCTCGGCCCGATCGGCTAGGCCATCTTATTTGAGACATAACCACAATTTCATTATAATTTCCAGCGTAGTACCACCATGTGTGCGGCATGGCATCCGATCAGGGCCCGATCGACTAGGCCATCTCATTTGAGACATTACCGTAATTTCATCCACAATACCATCGTGTTCTTACAAGGAGTCTGATCTCGGCCTGATCGGCTAGGCCATCTCATTTGAGACATTACCTTCTTCAGTCAATCATCTCACATTGAACTTCTTTCATATACATTCAATTCACTGGCACTAGTGATTACGATTACAAAGTCATTCCTGGTACTTGGCCGTATATCATAGTTCTAGTTCCCTTTTCCACCTTCAAAAATCATTATCATTATGAACATTAATATGGCTTCCCATTTAACACATTCATTCACATGTGAGCAATTTGGGAAATCTTAGGCATATAGAGGCTTTTCATACAATTTGGCATAACAACCTTTATTTCAATCTTGACATGAAGTCTTAACATTCCTAACACATATTCCACATTTTTTAACATATTCTCAAATGGAAAGATGACATGATGAAGAATTTAGCATAAACATTCAACAAACATCCTTCAACACAACCACATTAGGAAAGGCCAATTCAATAATGATCAAGGACTTACTCCAATTAGATGAACAACTTGGGATTCGATTCTAAGAAGAAGGGGGTTTAGCCAACATACCTCAATTGATCTTCTCAACTCTAAAATGATTCGTAATTCTTAGCAACTTCAATCTATTTTAGAAATATAACAAGTTGAACAAAAAATTAGGAAGATGATCATGGTTTCAGCTTATTTGAGTATTTTATCAAATACTAGGTGTGCATAAAGGTTCTAAGGCTCTTTTGTGGAAGATTCCATCATTTCCCAACCCACTCTCTACCATTTTTAATTCACAACCTTCCCACATACTTCAAGGATACATGCATGCAAGACAAAAACCCCCACACCCAATAATTGCTTCTCTAATTACCTCATTTTTACAAAATTTCGAAATTGAGAGCTAGGACATAGATTCTTACCTTTAGGGTTCAAACTTCCTTTGTTAATCCTCAATGATTGAGTAAGAATTGATGTGTAATGGTTAAAGATTGCTCCCCCACTCTAAGAACTCTCCCTCTCACTCTAAAGTATTATAAATGTGCTCAAAATGGTCTATGGGGTGTGTTTTAACGGAATTGGGTTGGGTTTAAAAAGCCCAAAAATGAAACTCCAGAACAAGTTCTGCGACCGCATAATGGTTATGCGGTCCGCAAAGTGGTTCTACGGCCGCAGAATAGGCCACAAAAATGCGTACTTCTGCCCAACGTTTTCCTTCAATTCCCCAACATACTTTGGCATCACGGAACCGGGTTTTTAGGAAAAGAAAAAAAATATTTACCGGGCCTTACATCAGTAATAGGATTAGAGAAGTTTAAAACAGGAGAGCCCTTAAACTAAGAATGTTTAGCTTAACTGTACAGACTATAGAGTGGTAGTTTAAACATGATGAAAGTCATTTCAACTTACTCACATAGTAATTGATACTCAGTCACAACAAATGTGATTTGTATCGTAATTCATAAGAGATGACTTAATCATGATAGAGAACATACAAAAATAGACACTGAGATTCATCAGAGTTGGCCTGGTTGCTTTAATGAGGATGTTTCTTATGATAAGGCTTACCGATGTGATTAACAGTTAAGTATAAACACAAGACTTTCACAGTAATGACTCAAAGGCTATTTTAGATTATCAAACACTTATGTGAAGAAGGAAAGCACCTTAAACATTTAAACTTAACATACTTCAACTCTTTAGTAAAGGATTAAACCCTAAGCATTCATATCCCTCTTAGTTAAATCATTAAATAAAAACTCCAAGTATAGAATAACAGACTACATCAAAAACAAGATTAGTGTAATAGGCATGAAGATCACAACAGAACATTTAGAGAAAATCTTGAATCAGAACAAGTATGGGAAGCTATCAAGACACATTAAAGAACTTAATTATATAGGTTGTTTGATTCAGAGTAGCAGTCCTCAAGGTCACGTAATGACTTAATCAAATTGACACGAGACACATAAAAGCATAACAGTCAACCATAAGTTTGTAAAAAATCATTATGAGCAGGAACAAATAAGTCACGACCCGAAATCCCCCTAGCCGTGATGGCACCTAACCCAACCCGTCAGTTAAGCCAATTAACCACTAACCAATTCTAATAACAACTAATAAAGTAATTAAGTAAAGAAATATCTGAATCTGATACATTCCCCAAGGACTGGTAGTACAAATCATGAGCTTCTAAGGGTAGAGTTTACAAAGCTGAAATGAAGTAAATACATCATCTGTTTGAAAAATACATAAACGGAGTTTTATAGATCTAAGGCTACCATTAAAATGAGGCAGCTACAACCTGAACGCAGGTACATCTTTAGATCTAGCTTCTAACGAACACAGCAACATTAGCAGCCAACATATGCATGCAAGGTGCAGAAGTGTAGTATGAGTACTACCGACCCCATGTACTCAATAAGTATCAAACCTAACCTTAGGTTGAAAGTAGTGACAAGCTTGTACCAAGGTCAGAGTCCAGCTCCTATAACCAACAACAGTTCATAACAACATCAAGCAAGTAATAAAAGAAGTAACTCAAAGAGTAAATGCTCAACTAAATCATGATGTCTGAAAAATAGTTAGGCCTTTCAAGTGTGTCAATGAAAATCCCAAGTCGTTTACCGAAGTTGCCAAAAATATAAGTAAGTTTGAAAACTGTAATTCTTCAAAATTTCCTTTCAATAATAAATAAGATGTTTCATTTTCTTTCCAGATAGTCAGTGGAAACATGCGTCACTCCTCCCATAGGCCAATATATGTGACAAGTCATGAATGATGTGATACCGTACAACATGAGGAAAATACATCTATATGCCTGTATGTCATGTGTGCATGTCAATGCAATGTATTTCAGAGATGAACTCATGTACTCACACTCTCATAGTACTCAATCTCACTGTCTCACACATTCCACTCATCATGCTTAATCACTCGGTACTGTATATGGAAAATTCGGCCCAGGGAAGATCCATCCCGGAATATACACATCAACTCATCATCAGTCACTCAATACCAAGTAGGGCCAATCCAACCCGTGGAGAAGTTCCATCCTCAGGTATAAATGCTTCGGACAAGATCCATCTCCAGGGAAGATCCATCCCTCAATATAAATCAATTGCGCTCACTGGGTGTGTGTGCAGACTCTGAAGGGGCTGCTTCAGCCCAAGCACTATATCAATGCGGCGTGCAGCCCGATCCCATATAAATACCCACAAGGCTCATTGCGGCGTGCAACCCGATCCATATTTATATACAGCCCTGAGACTCGTTGCGCCGTGCAACCCGATCCAAATATACATCCCTAAGGCTTGTTGCGATATGCAACCTGGTACATATACATACATATAGCTCACCGCTCAGAACTCAGGCCCTAACTCAGTACCTCTCCAGTCTCTCGGGCTCACAATGACATGAACTAGCCCAAAAATGATGATATGATGTATCAATAAATAACAATAGAGACTGGGATATGATATGCAATAAAATGATTATGACTGGGTATGACATTGCAATGTAAACAAATAACTCAACAGCAGTAATGACCTCAGTGGGTCCCAACAGAATAAGCATGTAGCCTAAATATGGCTTCTAACATGAATCATAACTCGATAACTATAGTACGTAGAGATTTCATGATTACAAACAAGTTCAGGAAACTACACAGTACCACGAAAATAATGGAATCACAGTTCACACGGTGCACGCCGACACGCCGACATGCCCGTCACCTAGCATGTGCGTCATCTCAACACCAAACGCATAACACGTATATTCAGGGTTCATACCCTCAGCTCCAAGATTAGAAGTGTCACTTATCTCAAACAAGCCAATTCCAATATCGAGCAAGCCTAGCAATGCTCCGAAAATGGCATCTCATCCATACCGACCTCCGAACAGCTCAAAACTAGCCAAAAGCAACTCCAATACATCAAATAAAGCCCAAGGAAACAATTCCAAAGGATAAAGATCGAATCCTTAATCAAAACCCAACACCGGCTAAAAGTCACACCTGGGCCCACGCCTTGGAACCCGACAAAACTCACAAAATCCGACATCCCATTCAATTACGAGTTCAACCATACTAGTTTCACTCAAATCCGACTCCAGTTCGATGTTCACAACTCAAAAATTCACATTATGAAACTTTAGGCTAAAACCCCCCAATTTCTCTTTAAAATTCATCAACCAATAGCCAATAATGAAGATAGATTCATGGAATAAGATCAAAATCAAGTATAGAACACTTACCCAAATCCTTGTGATGAAAATTGCTCCAAAGGTCGCCTCAATCCGAGCTTGGAAATGTTAAAATGAAGCCAAAATTGCGAACACTTGTATTTATCATTCTGCCCGGCAATTTTGCATACGCGGTTAAAAGGTCGCATCTGTGATCTTCGCTTTTGCGGAAAAACTTCGCTTCTGCGAAAAATAGCCTTGCCCAGCAACCCCCCCACTTGCGGTATTAAACTCCGCATCTGCGAAGACACTCGCACCTGCACTTCCACTCGACGCACCTGCGCATCCGCACCTGTGCCCTTTTCTCCGCTCATGCGGGCCTCCTCATCGGCTCTCATCCCACTTCTGTGACTGCATTTTCGCTTCTGTGACCGTCGCACCTGCGTAAACCTGCCGCAGGTGCGGTCACACCAGAACCAACAGCAACCAGCAATAACAACATGAAGAAAAATGATCCGAAATTAATCCGAATCACGCCCGAGCCCCTCGGGACCCCGTCCGAACATACCAACAAGTCCCATAACCTAATACAGACCTAATCGAGGCCCCAAGTCACACCTAACAATACCAAAACGACGAATCGCATCTCAAATCAAAATCTATGAACTTTGAACTTTCAAATTCTATATCTTGTGCCGAAGCACATCAAATCAATCCGGAATGACTTCAAATTTTGCACACAAGTCATAAATGACATAACGAAGCTATTCCAATTTTCAGAATCAGATTCCGACCCCGATATCAAAAAGTCAACCCCCCGGTCAAACTTCCCAAAAATTCAACTTTTCCCATTTCAAGCCAAATTCCACTACGGACCTCCTAATAATTTTTCGGACACGCTCCTAAGTCCAAAAACCATACGGAGCTACTGGAAACATCAGAATTCAAATCCGAGGTTATTTACACATAAATCAGCATTCGGTCGACTTTTCCAACTTAAGCTTTCCATTATGAGACTAAGTGTCTCCATTCATTCCGAAATATCTCTGGACCCGAACTACTTACCCCGAAAGTCACATAACAACTGTAAAGTATACATTGAGCAGTAAATGGGAGAATGGGGTTGTAATACTCAAAACGACCGGCCGGGTCGTTACATTCTCCCCCACTTAAACATACGTTCGTCCTCGGACGTGCCAAGAGTTGTTTCCAAGACATCAAATCACTATTCCATCTTCCCACGCACATACCCGGGTTGATCCCACGTCACCCTATACCATATAGGCCCAACAACACAACACAACAAGAATCATTAATTTAATCTTGGCCCAAAACCTTGGAATTCAATTCCCAACATTTCGAATTTTCTTACAAGACCCGAATCTCACAGTTACACACTGTATAAGTCTGAACAAGCTGCATCGGGCCATAAATATAACCACGGATATAATCACCTAACATATTACACAACTCGCATGCTCGTAGCACCATTCCTGATCACAATAACTACTCCAAAACCAACCAGGTACTAGCATTAAACCCCATATCAAACAAAAACCTCGTTCCAAAACCATTGTACACTGCTGAAAATGAAAGAAGCAAGCAGAAATCTCATGACCCCTTATCAGATCAACAAGTCATGGAGCTCTCTCGCCCTAACCAGAACCATAATTACTTTCTAAGCTAACTTTCAAAATTATCCTCTCGAATATACCATAATCGAACTTGATAGTACCCATCCTAGGTTCAATGACCTTATATTATTTAACACAACTAGCCCACAGACATGCGACACTAATATAATTCAGAGCCACAAACCATGCCATCCGTGCACCAATACGCAACAATTCAAATGTACTCAGTCATGGAAAATAACTCAAATGAGAGAACTACCCCGCAAGATTAACAAGTACTACCAGAAAGAAATGTTGCAAATCTATCACACACCATAGAACCATCACACGATTCTAACACAAGGTTCATACCTTAACATAACTCCGCTGCAACGCGTGACCCCATCCAAACGCTGGTCCATATTATATACCTCGAGCCACCCTACTTAAAATCAATAACCACAGATAGACAAATGACACAATGCCACACAAAACATGAAAGAACATAACTATTACGTAATCGATCATGCAATACCCAAATACTCATCTCGCTTGAATTCCGCCGTGTGGCCCCCAATAGAACCGCACCATGTGTGCATATAACCAATGAATCACAACCCCTCGTAGCATAGAAGAGTAACTCACAGATCATTTCAGAACACAAATAAGCTCAACATGAACCGAATGGCACATCCCTCAACAATAGCAGTATAGAGCCAACCAATTCGACTCGGTGTAGAATACACATCCTAATTGGGCCTACCAATGGACCCCCAAATCAACTCTGGTCACCCATAAATAGATAAATAACCCTCCGAAAATCCAAAATGACTGAATCATAATACATACTATCATCTGGCTAGCTTCGGCCATGACTTCACAGTCCACAACCACGAAACAATCTGCTTCGAAGAACTCCCAGTCTCCAAGTCCATAGAACACACGAAACACCACAATTGATCCCAACTCCACCGCCCGAATGTCTAATACATCTCTCATACACGTTCATCCCATGAGGAATACTTCTATAATTCATCTGTGCCATATAGCAAAATTTGAACATCAGCAGTCGATCAACAAGGAGAGTGCCACAATACCAATGAAGTATCCATAATTTAAATCATAGTACCCCTTCTAAAATGTACACTCTCATCAAGCAATACCAAATAGTAATATTATTTACCTAGTCATCTGAAACCGTCTATGCTGCCTAAGAATTCAGGACCTTCCTTTCAAAATCGAATTATGACCTTGCACATGCAATATCAATCCTACACAACACATTATACCTATTATGCCATCATATGAAAAGTATGAAAATCTTAAATTCAACCTTGAGTCCCAAGCAGAATACACCCCCGATCAGTCAGAAACCTTCAATTGGATCTCATCCAGGAGAAAATCACAATACGCCACATGCTCCACACACCGATAGGAAATATACTCCTCGAACCATGGTAGAGACCATTGAGAATTCTTCAAAACCCATTTGCACATAATCAAGCCAGCAGAATTAAATTTCTCTAACTCAACCAAGCCACGCAAGTTGCCAAAACCTAAGAGCATTGCCACGAAGCACCTGTAGAAAACTACCACATCATAAGCACCCAAAGAACCGATCATATCCTTTACTATACTGATCCAACCTACTACCAAGTTGTCCTATTTCTCCGAGTCCGTTCCGAATTTGTCTCAGATTGATACTTCTCCTTGCTAATACACCTTGATCTTTAACCACAATTCACCCCACGAACCCTAGCATAGAACCACAACGCCCTAAGGCCCATAAGAAATTGTATTCTTCTTAAGCACCCCATAAATACCATAACTGAGACATCCACTCTGAAAGACCTTATGTGAAATTTAAAATTGTTCCTCTTCCCTTTCTTATACTGAAATGTAGAATCCATAGTCATACAGAATTACCGCAAGTCTCGACACCATCCAACGTAAATAACCGATTCTAGTGATATACGAATCCGACAAATTTTTAATTGCCACTTATAGATTATTGAATCCATTAGCACCTTCTCAAGAGTCACCCACTTTGCTCAAATCTAAAAATTGCACCGCCCAAATGCACTAAAAGATACGTGCCCTATTAGTACAACACCACTCAAAGAGGTAATCCTGTCTAAACACCACCGATCAAATTCGTACTCCGTGCGCACTACGTTATTCACAATAACAACTCACTCATCCCATGATTTTCATATACTCATAAAGCATAATATAACCGGTATTTAGGAATTTCAGTACTCGAGTCATCCTTGATCTCAACCTCTGCAAGTCATAACTAATCTACAAGTATGCCTCAGACCAAAACTAAAATTTAACATATAACCATGAATTGAATTGTTAATAGCAGGCTCCCCCGCTTGGCTCAAAGCCATATATTAAAACACTCGATAGCTCATAATATCCATACTCTATTACTGTCATAATACCGCAGTCAGTATAACAAAAAATTTTCTCAAGTTCATACAACGCCAACCATAAAAAAATACCTCAATTGTCCGCTAAACTCGCATTTATTCTCTTGATAGTTAAGTCAACTCCCATAAGCGGTCCAAACTCAAATTGCAACACATATAATTCACTGGCAAAAGGGAAGTCTCTACAAAACAACATAGGGATCACACAACCTCAGGACACCCCGTAGGAGGTAACCAACCTGCTTATCCTCAATCTGACATCTCTTCATACCCTTTCACTGCCACAATTACTACGTAATCGCTTAATCTTCCTGAGACTGATCTCAATAATAAGACACGAGAACCTAATTCGTTCTGGCATTAAGAACCAGGAAAGATCCTTCAAAACATTCATACTCAAGACTGTACATCACATCAAAACAAAAATCAAGCACCTAGCGACCCTTTTTACATTTCAAGGAAACATTTCTCGTCACATTCAAATCATCTTACCACATCCTGCAGTCACATCATACTCATCACAAAGTCATTCCACCGCTCATCAAGCCACAAATTCCACTCGTAGGGACATTACCAAACATATGAGTCCAAATGTACAAGTTACCACTGAAGCTACCGAGATTAAACTGCGGTCTAACCCTAGCCTCAAGTCCTCCAGACTGGCCCATCACCAAAACACAGAATACAAATTGTGAACCTCGTTCATGGAATCACCATCTGGAAATACAGGGCTGATACCGAGCACTCACATGTGCACACGAATGCGTGGAAGGAATTCAAAGAGTTATGTTTCAAGCTGAATCAATTTCGCACGATAAGGAAAGAAAGATGGGAAATTATCCTAAATGCCCTGTAGCCTATCGAAGATAAGTATGGACGTCATCATACTGATCTGCAAGACTATACTAGATAGTTGCTCATGCCTTGTAGAACCTATGAACCTAGAGCTCTGATACCACCTTGTCACAACCCGAAATCCTCCTAGTCGTGAAGGCACCTAACCCAACCTGTCAGGTAAAACAATTAACCACTAACCAATTCTAATAACAATTAATAAAGCAATTAAGTAAAGAAATATCTGAATCTCATACATTCCCCAAGGACTGGTAGTATAAATCATGAACTTCTAAGAGTAGAGCTTACAAAGCTGAAATGAAGTAAATACATCATCTATTTGAAAAGTACATAAACAGAGTTTTATAGATCTAAGGCTACCATGAACAAGAGGCAGCTACAGCCGGAACGCAGATACATCTTCAGATCCAGCTTCCAACGAACACAGCAACATCAGCAGCCAACATCTGCATGCAAGGTGCAGAAGTGTAGTATGAGTACAACCGACCCTATGCACTCAATAAATAACAAACCTAACCTTAGGTTGAAAGTAGTGACGATCTTGTACCAAGGTCAGAGTCCAGCTCCAATAACCAACAACAATTCATAACAACATCAAGCAAGTAATAAAAGATGTAACTCAAAGAGTAAATGCTCAGCCAAATCTTGATTTCTGAAAATAGTTCTGCCTTTCAAATGTGTTTGTAAAAATCCCAAGTCATTTACCGAAGTTGCCAAAAATATAAGTAAGTTTGAAAACAGTAATTCTCGCAAGAATCCTTTCAACAATAAATAAGATGTTTCATTTTCTTTCCAGATAGCCAGTGGAAAAATACATCACTATGCCCAGAGGCCAATAGGTACGAGAATTCATGAATGATGTGATACCGTACAACATGAGGAAAATACATTTCTATGCATGTATGTCATGTGTGCATGTCAGTGCAATGAATTTCAGAGATGAACTCATGTACTCACATTCGCAGAGTACTCAATCTCATTGTTTCACACATTCCACTCATCATGCTCAATCACTCGGTACTATATATGGCCAACCCGGCCTAGGGAAGATCCATCCCAGAATATACACATCAACCGATCATCAGTCACTCCATACCAAGTAGGGCCAATCCAGCCCGTAGGGAAGATCCATCCCCAGGTATAAATGTTCGGACAAGATCCTTGTCTAGGAAAGATCCATCCCTCAATATAAAATCAACCGCGCTCACTGGGGGTGTGTGCAGACGCCGGAGGGGCACCTTCAGCCCAAGCGCTATATCGCTACGGCGTGCAGCCCGATCCCATATAAATAGTCATAAGGCTCGTTGCGACGTGCAACCCGATCCATATATATATACAGCCTCGAGGCTCGTTGTGGCGTGACCCCCGATCCATATATATACAACCCTAAGGCTCCTTACGGCATGCAACCCGGTCCATATATACAGCCCTAAGGTTCATTGCGGCGTGCAACCCGGTCCATATACATACATATAGCTTACATCTTGACACTCAGGCCCTAATTCAGTCACCAACCTCTCCAATCTCTCGGGCTCACAATGATAAACTAGCCCAAATATGATGATATGATGTATCAATAAATAATAGTAGAGACTGGGATCTGATATATAATGAAATGAGTATGACTGGGTATGACATTGCAATGTAAACAAATAACTCAACATCATAATGACCTCAGTGGGTCCCAACAGAATAAGCATGTAGCCTAAACATGGCTTCTAACATGAATCATAGCTCGATAACTCTAGCACGTAGAGATTTCATTATTACAGACAAGTTCAGGTAACTGTAGTACCACAGAAATAACGGAATCACAGTTCACACAGTGTACGCCCACACGCCCATCACCTATCATGTGCGTCACCTCAACACCAAACACATAACATGTATATTCGGGGTTTATGCCCTCAGCTCCAAGATTAGAAGAGTTACTTATCTCGAACAAGCCAATTCCAATATCGAGCAAGCCAAGCGATGCTCCGAAAATACCATCTCGTGCGTACCGACCTCCGAACGCCTCAAAACTAGCCAAAAGCAACTCAAATACTTCAAATAAAGCCCAAGTAAATAATTCCAAAGGATAAAGATTGAATCCTTAATCAAAACCCAAAACCGGCCAAAAGTCACACCCGGGCCCATGCATCGGAACACGACAAAACACACAAAATCTGACACCCCATTCAATTACGAGTTCAACCATACTAGTTTTACTCAAATCCAACTCCAATTCGATGTTGACAACTCAAAAATTCAAATTATGAAACTTTAGGCTAAAACCCCCAATTTCTCTTTAAAAATCATCAACCAATAGCCAAAAATGAAGATAGATTCATAAAATAAGATCAAAACCAAGTGTAGAACACTTACCCCAATCCTTGTGATGAAACTTGCACCAAAAGTTGCCTCAATCTGAACTTGGAAATGTTAAAATGAAGCTAAATTCGCGAACCCTTATATTTATCATTCTGCCCAACACTTTCGCATATGCGGTTAAAATGTCGTATCTGCGACCTTCGCTTTTGCGGAAAAACTTTGCTTCTGCGAAAAATAGCCTTGCCCAGCAACCCCCGCACTTGCGGTATTAAACTCCGCATCTGCGAAGACCCTCGCACCTGCTCTTCCACTCGACGCACCTGCGCCCTTTTCTCCGCTCCTGCGGGCCTCCTCATCCAACTCTCATCCCACTTCTGCGACTGCATTTTCACTTCTACGACCATCGCATCTATGCAAACCAGCCGCAGGTGCGATCACACCAGAACCAACAACAACCAGCAATAAAAATATGAAGAAAAATGATCTAAAATCAATCCGAAACACGTCCGAGCCCCTCGGGACCCCGTCCGAAAATACCAACAAGTCTCATAACCTAATAAGGACCTACTTGAGGCCTCGAATCTCACTTGACAATATCAAAATGATGTATCACACCTCAAATCAGAACCTATGAACTTTGAACTTTCAAATTCTATATCTTGTGCCGAAACACATCAAATCAATCTGTAATGACTTCAAATTTTGCACACAAGTCATAAATGACATAACGAAGCTATTCCAATTTCAAGAATCGTATTCCGACCCCGATATCAAAAAGTCAACCCCCTGTCAAACTTTCCAAAAATTTAACTTTTGCCATTTTAAGCCAAATTCCACTACGGACCTCTAAATAATTTTTCGGATATGCTCCTAAGTCCATAATTACCATACGTAGCTACTGGAAACATCAGAATTCAAATTCGAGGTTGTTTACACATAAATCAACATCCAGTCAACTTTCCATTTTAAGCTTTCCATTATGAGACTAAGTGTCTCGATTCATTCCGAAATCTCTCCGGACCCGAACTACTTACCCCGGCAACTCATATATCAACTGTAAAGCATACATTAAGCAATAAATAGGGGAATGAGGTTATAATACGCAAAATGACCGTCTGGGTCATTACAAAGTAATTAAGAGCTAATGAGAAACATCATAAACGAAGGCAGTCAATAGAAAGACAACAACATGTTCATGATTTTAAATAAAATAGTCAAAGAGAAAGAGTGGAGGTATACTGATCTCCTTGTGTGCAAGAATTCAACTTAGTCGTGTATGAACTGAAGCTTCAAGCTTTGAGCAGTGGGAGAAGTCAAAAACAAAGAGAAATATAAATTAATGAGAGGGAGAGACTAAGGTTTGAAACCTTGGTGATTTTTATTAGTTCTTGTTAGGTTTCTTAGGTGAGAGCATTCAAAGCTCTATTTATAGTGGCATTCAATGCCTTAGGTTACAGATTCAAATTAGGATAGTAGAAGATGATAGAGAGTGGATGATGTAAGCAAACTCGAGTGAAATCAAAGATGACAGAGGTGAGAACAGGGATAGATTTTACTTAAGGGAAGAAGACTGCCCGTTGAAAAGAAAAATCACCGGATAAAGGCCCAATGTCCACAGGTCTCTACTATTGACCTCTGGACCAAGAATAATAATGATGACACTGTAAAATGGCCATTGTAAGGCCCCGTAAAAATTTTTCTAAAAACCCGGATTCTGTGATACTGAAGTAGGCGTAGAGTTTAATCAAGGTTCGGACTTTTTGGACTGAACAATGCGTTGGGGAGTTGAAGGGAAATGTTGGGCAGAAGTAGGCCCAACATTTTTATGTCATTTGGACCGCAGAGTGGCCGCAGAGTGGAGCAGTCTTTTAGACCATATTTTTATGTCATTTTTGCGGCCCATTATGCGACCGCATAACCATTTCGCGGGCCACACTCTTGTCGCATATCCCGCTTTGGGATCTTTCGGGGGGAGGTTATGCGGTGCACTATGTGACCGCAGAACAGGTCTGCGGGCCGCATAGTGACCGTAGACCCGGTTAGTTCCTTTCCAGTTTTGGCACCCAAATTTCGCGATCATTTCGCGGACCGCATAACCATTATGCGGTCGCATATGCGACTGTAGAACCTGTTCCGGAACTTCATTTTTGGTGTTTTTAAACCCGACCCTATTCCATTAAAACACATCCCATAGACCATTTTGAGCACATTTATTATATTTTCGGAGTGAGAGAGACTCTTCTTAGAAGTAAACCCCATGGTATTCACGAAATCGATGCAAGTCCCAAATTGAATGTCCTAGAAATTGCTATCCCGAATGTGCTTGTATTGAAAATATATGTGTAATATGTATTCCCATGCTTTCATCATGTTATCTATTCATCTGAGGAAGTGTTCAAAACTTAGAATATGTGCGAAAAATGCCTAGACTTCAAGTCAAATTCGATTAAAGACTGCTATGCCAAATTGTGTGTAAAGCCTTTATGTGCCTTAGATTCTAAATTGCTCACATGTGAAGTCAAAAGTCTTGAATGAAAAACCGTGATGTTGTTGATGATAATAATAATGTTGGAATGTGGAAAAGAACTTCAATCATGAAATAAGACCAAGCGCCAAGAATAACTTTATAATTGGGGCCACTCATGCCATTGTATTGAAAAGATGGGAAAGAAATATGAAGTGAGATGACTGACTGAAAAGGGGTGATGTCTTAAATGAGATGGCTTAGCCGTTCGGGCCGATATCATGCATGTGATCTCAAGCAGAATTATCATATAAAAGGAAACTGAACCTTGCTAAGGCTATAGACTTAAGAGGAACTTTCTAATGTCCACTAGCCCTGCTTTGAATATAATGCCTTAACTCTTAATGATATAGGTGTGAATATGAGGTTATGAACTTTTAAAGGGAAAATGATTATGCCTTTGCTTAGGTTAGGATTAACCTGTTAATACTCCTTAGGGATCCTAAATAAGGTTGTTAATTCAGTAGTTAGGATTTAATCTATGCATGTGAATCTCTGATAAACTCAAACATAGTCTGATAAATTGTGAAATACAGCAAACTCAATTAAGGACTTCTGTAAACTTGAACTATGTATCTTCTCAACTCCCTAAGTTACATGACTTAATGTTTGGACTTCTGAAATAGTCACTGGTATTTCCTTCCTCTGTTTGCACATGTAGTTGGTTTCTTTGAGTAGTCTTGAGAATGTTGAATGTGTTGACAGTGTACCACACACTTGTGTTTCCATTGTGGTCTCAATGGTGTAATTTGTTATCTCACAATAGTATCCTATATTTCTGTGACAAGTGCACATGCTTGAACCTCTGTGTTATTGTCCCTGTTATAGTGTATTCCTCATTGACATTTAAACCTATAGGGAAGAGTAAGTGTGAGTGGTTAAGGATATTTAGGAGTAAGATTTAGTTTGTTGTTGATATACCCTCCCTGACACAAGCACTGATCGGGGTCCCTGAGACCCTTGTGAACTCTGAAGTGCCAAGGATCTAAAGGGTGTCTTGTCCATGAATAGAATTTTACCATACGATCTAAATCATTAACTTTAATTAATCTCCTTAGGATTAATGATAAGTGAAAGAAAGGCTTCACTGTGAATTTGTTTACTCTCTTTGACCTTACATTAATTTTATTGCATTTTTAATTATTAGCACTTGTTATAGTCTTATTTGGGCCTTATATTTCATGCCCCAAAACCAAGGAGCGCGACCGGCGCTCAACCGAGTGAACCCGACCGAGCAAGCCTATTAGATTTCCTTCTACCCAAACTCATCCATGAATGAATAGGATACACATTTTCGTTAATTAGACAATAAGATGATCATGTCTGCAATACCAACTTCTTACCATACGTTTCATCATTTTTAAAGTCTCAAACAGAGAAGTAATACAACCACAACATAACATAGTTTGACTTTTCCAGCACCAATACACAACCCACATTATGTCTATGGAGCCTCTTATAGATACAAAAGAGTACTATGATAATGCCGGCAATAAGGCCCCGGCTATACCTCAAACACAATACACGAGGAACAAAAGATACATGACCACGAAATGAAGTGGGGCTCACCAAGGCAGCTGGGAAGTGTCACTGATCAATGTCTCCTACTGTGGAACCACCTACATCCATTGAAGATGCAGTGCCCCCAGCAAAAGGGACGTTAGTACATAAGGAATAGTACTAGTATGAATGACAAAAACTCTCTCAATAGAATGTTAAATAATACAAACAAGAATATCATAATATCAATGTAAGCCTTAAACAACACCAAACCTCAATTTAGGATCAAGACAAAGTTCAAATTAATTTCCATATCTCACATTGGGAGATTTTTAGTATCGATATACCATTGTTCACAATACTATTATTTACAATACCAAGACCACTGTACTCTCAGCACGAAGTCCGATCACGACCCGATCGGTTAGGCTATCTCATTAGAGACATCAACCACAATTACTCTCAATATCAATACCACCATCTTTAACACAGAGTCCGATCACGACCCGATCGGCTAGGCTATCCATTAGGGACATCGACCACAATTACTCTTTCAATTACAATTTATAGCACAATCACCACCATGTGTGTGGCATGGTATCCGATCACGACCCGATCAGCTAGGTTGTCTTATTCGAGACATTAACCTTTTTATATCAATCATCGCATTTCATACTTCTTTCACATCTTTTCATTTCATTGGATCTAATGGCCATAATTATAAAATTATTCATGGCACGTTGGTCGTATTTAGTATTTCATGCTCACCTTTTCACTTTCTAACATCAACATCATCAACAACAACTATAACATTTCAAATCAAGGCATGTAGTACATATGTGAGCTATTAAGGATCTAAGGCACATAGAGATTCTTAACAAAATTTGGCATAATAGCCATCGTTTAAACTTGACTTGAAGTCGAAACATTATTAATGCACAGCCCATACTTGAACACATCCTCAATTGGTAACATAACATGAATAAAGCATTTAGGATACTTATTGAACATATATCTTTCAACACAAACTTACTCGGAATAGCCGATTTTATCATGAACCACTCAGGTCTTACATAAATTACATGAATATCGTGGGATTCAATTCTAAGAGAAGAGTTTAGCCAACATACCTCAATGGAGCTTCTTTAAACTATAAAATGTTCCGTAATTCTTAGAAACTTCAATTTATTGTAGAAATATAATAAATTGAACCAAAATTAGGAAGATGGTCATGGTTCTAGCTCATTTGAGCATTTTGTCAAACATTAGGTGTGCATTAAGGTTTCAAGGTCCTTTTTATGGAGCATTCCATCATCCCACAACCCATTCCTTACCATGCTTAGTTCAACAATCTTCCTACACCCCTTGATAACACATGCATGCAAGATGGACAACTCCCATGCCCAAAAATTATCTTACTAATTACCCAATTCTAGGCAAAATTCGAAATTGAGTGTTAGGGTGTAGAATCTTACCTTTAGGATGAAGACCTTGTGAGTTTTCCTTGTTAATCTTCCAAGATTATGAAAATTAGCCTAGGGTTTCCTCTCTCACTAATACACTCTCTCTTCTCTCTAAAACATCAAAAAATTTGCTCAAAAATGATCCTTTTTGTGTATTTAATGAAGTAGGGTCGGGTTATAAAAACCCAAAAATGAAGCTCCGGAACAATATGTGATCGCATAATCGATATGCGGACCGCATATTGGCCGCATAATTGGTGTCCAAAACTGGCAAAAATCTGCATGGGTCTGCGGTCGCATAATGAACCGCAGAATAGTTATACGGTCGCATTGTCGACCGCAGAATGGCATCCAAAACTGCCCCTCTCCTGCCTCACTCTACGGCCATTATGCGGTCCGCAGAGTGATTATGCGGTCACATAATGGACCGCAGAAACGCATTTCTCTGCCAAAATGTTTCCTTTATCCCTCAGTGCATTGTTCAACCCAAAAACTCCGAGCCTACAATCCTCAAACACGTAAGCCCAATTCGGCAGCACGAAATATTATTTTCTTTTGCAAAATTTTACTGGGCTTTATACTTAAGTGCTTCAAAATTTTCCGGGGAATGACATTGGTCTTATTTGAATTTAAGTGTTTTAATTGGACCTTATTACTAATGTCTTCCTTTCCATTTTTTGCACATGTGATCGAACTAGGCCTGCTGAGTTCTCAAGAACTCAGGCCCAAGTTCCACCCCTGAGTCTGAAGTCACTAAAGTTGCTGCTGTTGTTCGTTGTCCGCTGGGCCTAACATTCTTCAGGCCCAAACCATGTGTCCAATTCCCTTTCCTTTATCACTTTATATAAATTTGTTTTTGCTTCTATGTGTATATAACACTGACGATATTGAGTTAATGCTTTCTCTTTGTTATCTTTGAATTACTTTAGAAACTTAGGCAAGCTAAAAAAACTATAGGTAAAATTAAAAGGAATTGTTGTCTCTTACATAATTTAAATAACTTCAACTTGTTTAATTACTTCTACTATACACTTTCGCTTTCACTTGTACAAACTGTTTTTGTGAAGCTCTTTGAAAATTAAGGCAGATTTTGTAAAGCAAGCAACCTTCTTCTTTAAAACCAAGAATCAGGTAAATGATTTCAAAGTCAAGTTTTCTACGAATAAAATGAGACATCATTGCAATCAAGGAACACTTCTATAATCTTTCTTCTAAACTTGGACACAGAATTTGGAAATGAGTTTTCAAGGTATATCTAAAGTCTATTTCTTTGAATAATCCTTACTTCACTAAAGTTACACAAATGGAGATTTTATTTCAATGATAAAGTGTTTTAAACCTATCCATATCTTACAAAGTTTGCAACTATAAACACTTATACATATTTCCAATGTTCTTTCAACCATATAGATATAAACATTTTTTTGATTTTACAAATGAAACCTCTACTCTCTTTTCAAAGTGCATATCTATTTTCTTTCAAATGATAAGTTTTTAACATGAAATAGAGTAAGCTATACACTTTTAAGCACTAACCAAATAGAATATAGACATGTAATTCCTACACCTAGTCTAAATCCTATGGAGCTACCTTAGCTAGATTTTAGGGGGTGCCTACCACCTTCCCCTTAGAAGAACAAGAACCCTTATCCAAATCTAATTGGTTAGCAGGCTAATAGGATAATGATTTAATAATTGAATAGGAACCATAGTTTACCTTTAAATATTAAGTGGCGACTCTTTTTCATCATCTACAGGAAAATCACTAGTTGCATCTTATTTTGACTCATGCAAAACAAGGTGCAAAAACATGGCGACTCTACTGGGAAATTTACTTAGGTTCTGACCTTAGCAGAAGTAGACTAGATTTAAAATTTAGGGATATTTGTTTATATGCTACTTTAATTGTGCTTAAACTTGCAAATATATGCTTACTTGTCTTACTTGTTTAGCATGTACTTATCTGCATGCTTTAATATTATTACTGCTATCCCATTATCTATTACCGCTTTATACACTATCATCACACTCATTCTTATTGAGTCTTGGCCGTACACTATCACACACAATGGCACGTGAGGGTTGTCTTTTACACCCCTCCGAACCTTCTTTCAAAATTCTTTAGTCTTAGAAAATAGATTTGTCAGGTCAACTGATATAACGTCTTGCAGTATTAAGTCCAGCTCTAATAATTAGGAAACACTATACTCTAGGAAACATAGGTCATACTGCATATACCTTAGATGAGTCGGTCCTTGGCATCGACACGCAATTAGGAAAGCTACCCTAATATCAATGGGTTATGCACCCTACGACATGACTTGTGTGGAACAATGAACCAATCCTGATGAGAAGCTAAAGATCAGGAGTAAACACTTACCAAACCCCTTTATTCACCTCTTCAGAATGGAAATCAACCACAATGTAACACCCTGGAAAATTTCAAAGTACTTAAGTGTAAAGCCCGGTAAAGTTTGCAAAGAAAATAATATTTCATGGTGTCGGACTAGGCTTACGTGTTTGAACAATGCACCGAAAAGTAAAGGAAAATTTTTGGCAGAAAAGTGCATTTCTGCGGTCCATTATGTGACCGCAGAACCACTCTGCGGACCGCATAATGTCCGCAGAGTGAGGCAATTAATTGGGACACTCTTTGGGCCATTTTTGAGACATAATCTGATATTTCGTTAAATACACTCTTTGGGATATTTTTGAGACATAATGTGATATTTTAGAGTGAGAGAGAGTGCCCTAGAGTGAGAAGGTGTTCTTCAATAATTTTTCTTCAATTCTTGCTCAAGTTTTGGACGATTAAGAAGGGAAGCTCACTAGGTCTTCATCCTAGAGGTAAGATTCTACACTCTAAACCCTAATTTCAAAATTTTCTGAAATGGGTAACTAGCAAGATAATTTTTGGGAATGAGAGTTGTTTATTTTATATGCATGTGTTATCAAAGGGTGTAGGAAGATTGTTGAGCTAAAAATGATAAAGATTGGGTTGTGGGATGATGGAATTCTCCATAAAAGAACCTTGGAATCTCAATGCACACTTAGTGTTTGATAAAATGCTCAGATGAGCTCGAACCAAGATCACCTTCCTAATTTTGATTCAATTTGTTATATTTCTACAATAGATTGAAGCTGATAAGAATTTCGGAATATTTAGAGTGTAAGGAAGCTCAAGTGAGGTATGTTGGCTAAACTTTTCTCTTAGAATTGAATCCCACGATTTCATGTAAATTATGTAAGTCCCGAGTGATTCATTATGAAATTGGCTATTCCGAGTAAGATTGGGTTGAAAGATATATGTTCAACAACCATCCCAAATGCTCTATTCATGTTATGTTACCAATTGAGGATGTGTTAAAATATGGGTTGTGCATTAATAATGTTTCGACTTTAAGTCAAGTTCAAATGAAGGCTATTATGCCAAATTTTGTGAAATATCTCTATGTGCATTAGACTCTAAATTGCTCACATGTGTACTACACACTTTGATTTGAATTGTGTTTGTTGTTGATGATGAGGATGATATTTGAAATTGATAATGTGAGCATGAAATACTGAATATGGCCAACGTGCCAAGAATGGTCTTATAATTATGGCCACTAGTGCCAATGAAATGAAAAGATGTGAAAGTATTATGAAATGCGCTGATTGATATAAAACGGTTGATGTCTCAAATAAGACAGCCTAGCCAATCGGGTCATGATTGGACACCATGCCGCACACATGGTGGTGATTGTGCTGGAAATTATAATTGAAATTGTGATTGTGGTCGATATCCCTAATGGATAGCCTAGCCTATCGGGTCGTGATCAGACTCTGTGTTAAAGACGATGGTATTGATATTGAGAGAAATTATGGTTGACGTCTCTATTGAGATAGCCTAGCCGATCGGGTCGTGATCGGACTCCGTGCTAAGAGTGTGGTGGTACTGGTTTTGTGAATAATGGTATTGTGAATAGTGGTATTGGTATGGTGAATAATGGTACTAGTATTGTGGACAATGGTATATCGATACTAAAAATCTCCCAATGTGAGATATGGAAATTAATTTGAACACTGTCTTGATCCTAAATTGAGGTTTGATGTTAATTAAGGCTTTCATTGATATTATGATAATCTTATTTGTATTATTTGTCATTCTATTGAGAGGGTGTTTAGTTATACATACTAGTGCTATTCGACAGTACTAACGTCCCTTTTGCCGGGGGCGCTGCATCTTTCAATGGATGCAGGTGGTTCCACAGCAGGAGATATTGGTCAGTGATAGCAGTGCACCTTCTTCCCAGCTGACTTGATGAGCCCCACTTCATTCCGGGGTCATGAATCTTTTGTACTTTGTGTATTCTGTTTGAGGTATAGCCGGGCCTTGTTGCCGGCATTATCATTGTACTCTTCTTTATCTATAGAGGCTCCGTAGACATAGTGTGGGTTGTGTATTGGTGGTGGAAAAAACAAACTATGCTATGTTGTGGTTGTATTACTTGTCCATTTGAGACTTTAAAAATGGTGAAACTTACGGTAAGAAATTGGTAATTTCAGACATGACCACTTTATTGTTTAATTAAGGAAAACATATATTTTCTTTATTCATGAATGAGTTTGGGTAGAAGGAATCTAACAGGCTTGCTCGGTCGGTTCACTTGGTTTAACGCCGGTCGTGCTCCTCGGTTTTGGGTCATGACACACAACATCCCCGAAATCAATATGGTCATGGGAGCGCGCATAAGCTGAAACAATTATGGAGGAACATCTGCTGAGACCATTGAGATGAGATCAAAATGCACTTAGGAGCATTGATTGCTTTACTAAACATCTAGGTGGATAAGGTTCTTACCATGCTGCTGATAGAATTCTACGATCCAGCCAAAGTGGTTTTCAAGTTCGTCGACCATGAATTGATGCCAACACTGGAAGAGGTCACTAGCTTCACACAGTTGTCATTTGCTGGGAGAAAGACAGTACTACCAGTTACCATGTATGGCCATAGGTTCCTCGATGCTTTGGGTTTGACGGGCAGCCGGATTCTAAGAAACATTGAAGATGGATGGGTGAGCTTAGACCAATTGTTTGATAGATTTAAATATCGAGGGAGCTACGAGTGGCACACGAGGACGTTTCAATGTGAGCAAGCGATATGGGAAACTCTCCATCCTTTAATATTCTCTTTGGCATTGCTAGTGTTACTGGTTTTCCTATAGAGGAGAGGGAAAATCAACAACAACTCACTGCCTGTGGTCTTGGCAACATTTCGGGGTAATCTCCAAGTCACCTTGGTGCCTATGATATTAGCAGAAATGCTTAGAACTGTCTGTATGTTCCCGAGGGTACAATTTCTTCAAGGGCTGCAACTTATTACTCCAAATATAGCCCACGGAACACTTCTTTCAAAGAGAGGCCACTGTCGAATAGTTTGTGGGTGTTAGCAATATGATCATGAGTCACAATGATAGAATGAGGCATTGGGTCTCACCGCAGAAATAGGAAGAATGGAGAGAAATGCTGACAAATCTGAGTGGAGAATCGGTAAATTGGAAGCTTTCGTGGTTGAGCGGCAGGGCAATTCTGAGAACGCCCAGGAAGTATTTCATAGAGCTGTAGGACTCGAAGGCATTCGACCGTATGCACCTCTACGAGTTCTCAGGCAGTTTGGTCTAATCCAGGATGTACCCCTCTGGTCGAGAACTGCTCTTTATGAAGATGAATACAATGGGAAGATCTAGATCCTAAGGGTGAAGGAACTTTATGACAAGTGGAGTGACTTAATCATGATGTCGATAGGTCAAAATTCATAGAGTACCCTAGAATACTTTGTCTGGATCAATGAAGAGGATGAGCTGGCCCGACCAAGCAAAGAAGATGCAGCAGCAGCCTTTTAAATATATTACGAGATTTTGCCTCATTATCTCGTTACTACAGCCATACATCGCCAAGTGGTCCTAGGGTCGGTTGACCATATGCTACCACCTCTGGAGAATGATGATCGAGTTGTCGGGTATATACAAATTGAATCCAAAACAGAACAAGAAGAAGATCCCGAAGAAGAACCCGAATATAACAACGATGAAGAAGAAGAAGAATTTGAGGAAGACCAAAAGGAACAAGAAGAAGAGGACATGGGAGATGATTCTGAGGATGGATACTAGTGACTGGTTGATTTCCCCCCGTTACCATCTTGCACCTTTTACCTCGTATCCTTTTATTTCACTAAGGATAAGTATGTGAGCCCATGTAATCTTGTGGATGTTGGAAAACAGTGTTGTTATCATCGCTCCCGCCTGTTGTAATCTAAATATTATTAATGAAAAGCCAAAAGTTTTCTCTAGATCTAAACATGTCAAAATTTGATTCTTTGTCAAAAATTCGCGACATAGGCCTACCTCCGGCAAAGAGAGGTACCTCGCATATTAGGAAAACACACTTATTTGAACTAATTGCTCTATGTTCTTATATTTGGGATAACCCTGAAACTAACTTCGGCTTTTCTTTTCTTTTATTGTTTGCATTACTTTATAATTATTCCCCCGAAAACAGAGGCTGGTTTGTGTTGACTCGAAAAAACTAGTTGAACCACCATACAACCTGAGATCAAAAGGAAAGATGTCTACAATTGATGAATTTTTCGGAAACGCTTTGGTAATACCCGACAACCCGGGGAAATCAGGGAAAGGAATGATACTCTAGACGACGAGCACATTGCTAGGATGCCACAAGAAATGGAATCACAAAGAGAAGGGGTACAACATATTTGGGAACTGGCGCATTTGGCCGCGACAATGCTTCCACAACCACCCCGCTTTCCTTCACTAGACTCAATCCCCGATCACATCCCTTGAACCACCCGTCAAGCAAACAATAACCCAACCATAGTCACTACAAACCCCACAACTTAAGTTGTACTGCCAGTAACCCCTGCAAATCCACCAAATCCTGATATACATACCCCTTATGTACCAAACTATGTACAGACAAAACAAAACCCACTAGTCATAACCAACTCAGTTTAAACCCCTCCCTGTGACAACGTCACCTTTGCCAATAATCAAAACTATCACATACCAGCGGCCCACAATGCTACACACGAGCGGTAATTTCCACCTATATATGCCACTTCAGAACCCACCTTCACAGTGCCCGTCACAGTCAGAGTGCTATATGAAAGTGGTTGGTATGCTGAGATGGAGAGGGAAGCAAAGTACAAAGAGGAAGAGTCAGTATCCAAACAGTTACGAGCTTTGAGAAAGCAGATGAAGAATCTTCAGGTTACTCGAGGGAGCGAGAGCTTGGATTATGAAAATTTTTGTATACAACCTGATGTAGACATGACCGTAGGATATAAGCATCCAAAATTTCGACATCTTTGATTGAACGGGTGATCCTCATGCACATCTGAGGGCCTACTGCGACAAGTTGGTCGGAGTAGGAAGGAATGAAAAGTTGAGGATGAAGTTATTCATCAGGTGCCTGACAGGAGAGGTGCTCATTTGGTACACCCGCCAGTACCTAGAAACTAGAGAGAGTGGCACGACATAGCAGAAGACTTCATGAACCGTTTCTGGTTTAATACCGAGATCACTCCAGATAGGTTCGCCCTAGTGAATTTGAAGAAGAAACCATTAGAGCCATTTCAAAGTATGCCCTCCATTGAAGGTCAGAGGCTGCTAGGACCCAGCCCCCGCTTGATGATAATAAGCTGACCAAGTACGTCATCAAGGCTCAAGAAGGAATTTACTTTGAAAAGATGATGGGAATGATGGGGCAGAAGTTCCCCGAGATGGGTAAGATGGGAGACCTTTTGGAAGAGGCATCAAATCAGGCAAGATACAATCAATGGCAGCGTTGCAGGCTGACAACAAAGCAGTGGAAAGAAGAAGAAAGAAGAAGTATCAATGAATATTCCCTACTACAAGTCCAGTCCCCGCCCCCTTAGAAACAACTCTAACCCTATGAACACCCATCCTTCACACCAACCCGCCTATGCTCTAGTATACAACACACAACCATACTATAATCATCAACCTTACTACAACCCACCTCGTGCCCATATAAATCCAAACCCACCACGACCATATACTTCCGTCCAAACCACCACCCATCAAAATTGACCCGCCTATGTACCCCAACCACGCCCAATATTTTAAGAAAGAAATTCGAGAAACTACACCCTGATTGCCAAACCCTTGGCCCAGTTGTTCGAAAGGTTGAGAAGATCCGGTCTGATATATCTAGTGGAGGGAGAATTCCCGACCACCCTTCAAAATACTTTGATGCAATGAAATAGTGTGTCTACCATTTAGGTGTACCTGGGAATGATACCAAGGAGTGCTTCAGACTAAAGAATGATATTGAGTCTCTGATCAAGAGTGGAGCCATCCAATGTACCCCAGCTCCATAAAATGTGAATGGTAACCCGCTGCCAAACCATAGGAATCAAGGAGCCTATACGATCGCTTTGGATGAAAATTATGACCTGAAAGGGACTATCGTCACAATTGGGAATGTCAAGGCTGCAAAAGTTCCATCCCGAAGAGCTTCGTTGATTATCGTACAGTTAAAACTGCCGGTGATAGTCCAGAAATACCAATAACAGTCCATCGTCGCTGTCAGGAATGAAAAGAGTCAGAAATACAAGACAGTTCCACAGATGTATCAGCAAACAGGAAAGTGGAAAATGATAGATTCTGCAGCTGCCCACGAAATGACCAAGTCAAGAAGATGTTATGCTCTGGAAGAGATAAACCGAGGAAATCCAGGTAAAGAACATATTCGAAAAAGAAACAAAATGGATGCCGAGGCGGCACAATTCTGGAGGAAGATGCAAGCTAAGGAACATCTTGTGGAGGAATAATTGAAGAAAACCCCTGCACACATATAGATCATCGATCTGCTGATGAGTTCCGACAATCATAAAAATGCTTTGATGAAGGTATTGAGTGGAGTAAGTGTGCCGAGCAACACCACTAGCGAGGCGTTGGTGGCAACAATTGGAAAGATTGTCGAGGAAAATATGATCTCCTTTCGAGGTTAGACTTGATACTTACTAGGTACATGTTGTTTATTATTACACCCTATATTTTTGTACGTAAAAATGCGTCGTAAGCAAACTAATGTAGGACCAAAAATGAGATAATATTTAAAAGTATATAAAGTAAGTTAATCATGTTACCTATGAGGTTACAAATATTGAAGATCATGAACAACAAGTACAAAGAGGGTTGGACAGTTCAGAAGCTAAAGCAATTGAATAAAACAATGTTTCGTCTAAAGTCGACAAGTTGGGAATTTTATAACATGTACCTTTGGGGTGAGACTAGGGTGATTAACATGATAAGGAGATTATGTTATGATTTATATTAGTCGTATGACATCCGTGTGTTATGTTTTAATGTCAAGCGAGTTGTGGAACAAAAATCGATGAAAGTCATCACAAGTTACACTCATAAGTTTTACTGAAACTTTAGGTCAAATATAACTGCAATTTTCTCCCAATATACTTAGATTTATGGGGTGTTCCACCCATCAAATTAAAGATCTATGAGTCTATTTTCCAATTCATTAAACCGTTTGTCAATACAACATTTGAGTAGTGAGATATGGGCATTTTTGCGATACTGCGCAAGCTGCTAGGTGACAAGTAGGTGTGTCACCTACTTGCTTAAATGAAAGCCCAAAAATGGGCCATTTTGGGTTGTCCAAAGAGGCCTTTTAAAGGCCTATTTTCTTCATATATTAGACTTAAAATAGAGCATAATAACCAGACATAAGCTCTGCAAAGAATTCTCCCAAAAATTTCCCACAAACCCTAATTGATTTTCTCTCCCTTTCAAGTTCTAATTGGAGGTAAAACCTAGAGTTTGAAGAACCAAGATAGGAGCTGAGTTATCCAACAAATAAGGTGAGTTTACTGCTCTCTTTCATCCAGTTTTTCTTCTATAAATTCATGGTAAGTCGTTCTATACTTGTGAGAACTCACGGGACGGTGATCGGAAGCCGTGAGTTCGAGTTATTCACTTGTAGCGGACTGTTTTGTGCTGCTGTTGAGCTGCGTGTTTTACTACTGTTTTGTGGAGTTTTGGAGGAGGAAGGGGTTGTAGAAACACCATATAAATGTAGGGTGGTTGGCTGGTCGTTCGTCATAATATTTTCGGGTCGTTTGACACTACTACGGTGGTCGTTTTGTGTATGAAGAGATTGGGGTGTGTTGGGCTGTTTTGTAGTATTTGATGGTGTATATAGGGCTGGAAAATGATGTATATATGTTTTCATTGTTCTGTTCTTGTATTGTTGGTGTTATCTTGAATTTGGAGGAAGTAAGGATTATAGGTGAGATGCTGCCCGTTTTAATACAAAATAAGTTTGTCGTTCGTTGTGCGATAGTTGTAACTTTCGTAACTTAACGATAGTATTATTATCATTCTTGTAGATTAAGGTGCGAAGAGGTGAGTTCAACTTGGTGATTGGAAAGATTGTGATAAGGTATGTTAAGGCTAAGTCTTCCTTCATTTTGGCATGATCTCGTAGCTACATGTGTTAGTAATGAGACAAAAAGAGAAGTTCATATTCATGAATTTATTCACACTATTCTAGTCTCATAAGTTACAATATTATTCCTTATCGAGATTCTATATTCAATTTAGTATTGTATTCTTCCAGTCAAGAGAGCAGCAAGCCTATATATACAGTATTACAGTATTTTTATTACCATCGAGCTATAATCGATGGGCAGGCCCCTATTGGGCAACCTCTGATCAGATGGAAAGTTATATACCGAGCCTACTGTGGCCGAACGCCTATGAGCAAGCCCAGCATGGTCGAGATACATAGCCTAGTATGGCCGAGCGCCTATAAGCGAGCCTACTATGGCAGAGCAGTTATATATACCGAGCCTTATAAGGCCGTACAATTATTTTACTTACTATATTGAAGGAGTTGAGTTAGTATCAACAGGTAAGTATATCTCCATATCATCTTTGACTCCCAATTATTTTCAGTTATTATATTATCAGTTCAGTTTCAACTTTCAGTTATGTTATCGCCTTATATACTCGGTACATTATTTCGTACTGACGTCCCTTTTTCGGGGACGTTGCATTTCATGCATGCAGGTTCAGATAGACAGACGAGTAGACCTCCTCAGTAGGTGTTTCCAGAGTTTAGCCTGATCGGTAAGCTCCACATCCTTCGGAGTTATCGGGTCTAAGTTTTTGTGTGCATCTTATGTATGTAATTATATATATAATATGGGTAGGTCGGGGCCCTGTTCCGATCACAATATATCTATCAGTAGAGGCTTGTAGACATATCCTGTTGGTTAGTGCAGTATGTTGGGTTTGTAGGCCTGGTATGTATAATTTGGTGGTTTGTCAGCTGTAGTAGCTATGACGGCCTTTTCAGCCTAGTTTTATATTGATGTTTAGTTATCGCTAGTTTCCATTCTGTTTTATATTTTGCTTCGCAAATTGTCTTGCAAGGTGGCCCCGTGGCCAAAGTATGACATTATATGTTCAGAGTCCCTTAGTCGCAATTTGGTACGCCAAGTTAGCTGAGGCACCGGGTGCTTGTCTCGCTCCTAGGTTCGGGGCGTGACAATAACAGAGCCCTTCACATCACAGTTAAGTGCGGGGATAAAGTGGTGTCTCGAGTGCTGGTTGACAGAGGATCTGGAGTGAATATCTACCCACTATCTACTATACGGGAGTTGGGTATTCATTTTAGATAAGTGAAGGAAAGCCATGTGAGAGTGAGAGCTTTCCATGGGTATCAGAAAGACGTAATTGGAGAGATCTATTTAGCTCTGCAAATTGGACCAGTCGAGTTCCCAATCCCATTTCAAGTAATGGACATTTCATCTTCATATAACCTGTTGCTGGGAAGACCCTGAAAATATATGGCGGCGGCAGTTTCATCCACCCTCAATCAATGTATGAAGTTCGAGTTGGATTGCTAAGAGATCGTAATTCATGGTGAATGGACTCGGTCAGCTTACTAGAACACGCAGTTCCATTCATTGAAGGGTTGGATGTGGTCGCCTTTTACCCGATTTTGCAGACCACGGAGATGGAGAAGACTGAGTAGAATCTGGGTATTCAATCACCATACAGATCACAGATGGATATGAGAGGGATGATGAAGTACGGGTACCAACCGGGGATAGGGTTGGGAACCCAATTAGATGGGATAAGAGAGTCGATTGAGCCGAAAGTGCAGAAGGGTACAACTAGATTAGGGTATCAGCCTCCAACTAGAAAGACTTACACTGGTAACTTCGGGAAGAAGGCTTTTGTGCCAGAGCGTGTTCCAGGTCTGGGTTAGAGCTCAGCACTAGAGGACGACATCGTAGATGGAATGGAAAGACTATTTGTAGCCATGATCGAGGAATGCCACAACAAAGTTGATATCAAGACACCAACCATTCATGATGCCGAACTAGGAGAGGCCTTGCAGAATTGGACCGCCAGTCCATATCTGGTTCACCGGGAGTCTTGGTACTGTGGAATTATAGAACTTTTGAAAAAACACACGGTCAATTGAGGCCTGAACTGTGCCTGTACTTTTTTGTGAATTGCCTCCTTAAACCTTAGTTATTCCCCTTTGATGAAATAAAAGAATTGATTTTCTTAAAATCATTGCAAATCTAATTAACCGCTTTATTTACCCTTTTTTTCAGTAATCAAATTGATAAAAACCTGCGTTCCACGATTCTGACATGTAATGAAACCTTGGATCAAAACAATCCAAATTACGAGGAGTACGACAAGAGCATGATGCATGATTACCTCCTACAAGAGATCGTGCAGTTAGAGAGCCAGAAAAAGCCTAATCTTGAAAAACATAAGTAATCCACTTGGGAAGCTAAGAAGACGTGAAAGAAACTCAAATCAGCATCAATTTGGAAGCAGAACAAAAAGAAGAACTGGTCGAGCTCCTCTGACTATAAATTGACGTGTTCGCATGGTCATATGACGACATGCCCGGATTGAGTATCGATGTTGTCTCGCATCGATTGCCCACCGATCCTACCAGATCGCCAATTAAAAAATAATCAAGAAAGTTTAAACAAAATTTAAGTTTAAAGATAAATACAAGGTCACCAAGCAAATAGAGGCAAATAAGGTGAGAGTCACCAATTATCCTACATGGTTGGAAAACATCATACCGATACCAAAGAAGGATGGGAAGATCAGGGTAAGTGTGGACTATCAGGATCTCAACAAGGCTAGTTCAAAGGATGATTTCCCTTTACCAAACATTCATATCTTTATCAACAATTGTGCGAAGCATGAGATACAGTCATTCGTCGATTGTTCGCTGGGTACCACAAGATCCTGATGCATGAAGAAGATGCGGAGAAGACAATGTTCACTACGCGATGGGGAATGTATTGCTACAGGGACATGCCATTCAGCCACAAGAACACTGGCGCTACTTATATGAGGGCCATAAAAACCCTTTTTCATGATTTGATCCACAAGGAAAGTGAGGTATATGTGGATGACCTTATCATAAAATCCCCGAAGAGTGCAGTTTAAATGACTTCAAGAAATTCTTCGAACATTTGCGATGGTACAATTTGATGTTGAATCTTGTGAAATATGAATTTGGAGTCCCCTCCAGAAAATTGTTGGGCTTCATCGTCAACAGGAAAGTGATATAATTGGACCCTTCAAAGATCAAAGCCATTCAAGACCTACCGCCGCCTAAAAGCAAGAAAGCTGTGATGAGTTTCCTTGAAAGATTAAAATATATCAGCAGATTTATAGCCCAGTCTACGATGATCTGCGAGCCTATTTTCAAGCTGTTGAAAAGGGATGCTGCGACAAAATGGATAGAAGAATGTCAAAAAGATTTCAACAAGATCAAGGAGTATTTTAAAAATCCACTAGTATTGATTCCCCCTGAACCTTGAAAGTTGCTGCTACTATACCTATCTGTTCTGGACAATGCATTTGGATGCGTGTTGGGACTACATGATGAGACTGGGAGAAAGGAGTAGGCCATCTATTACTTGAGCAAGAAGTTTACACCATACAAAGCCAAATACACTTTGATAGAATGGACATGCTATGCTTAGACTTGGATCGCTTAGAAGTTGAGGCACTACATGTCGACATACACCACAATATAATATCTCAGCTCGACCCGCTCAAGTACATCTTCCAGAAGTCGATGCCTATAGGAAAGTTGGCCAAATGGCAAATTCTTCTCAGCGAGTTCGATATTGTGTATGTGGCGCAAAAGGCTATCAAAGGACAAGCATTAGCCAACGAACTTGCAGAGAATCCAGTGGACATGGACTACGAACCGCTCACTACATAGTTCCAGATAAAGAAGTGTTGTTCGTCGGGGAAGACATCGCAGAGTCGTACCCATAATGGAGAATATTTTGTCGATAGAGCAGCAAATTTCAAAGGAGTAGGGATTGCAGCAATCTTAATTCTAGAATTAGGACAGAATTATCCGGCTTTAACTAAGATAAGGTTCCCTTGCACCAATAATATGGTTGAGTACGAAGCATGCATCCTCAGGATTAGGATGAGAGTCCACATGAACATCAAGGAGCTTCTGGTCATAGGAGATTCTGGCCTACTGATACATCAAGTCCAAGGTGAATGGACTACCAAGAATGTCAAGATCCTTCCGTACCTGCGTTGCATGAAAGAGTTGTGCAAGAAATTCACCAAGATCGAGTTCAAACACAATCCTAGAATCCAGAATGTGTTTGTCCATGCTCTCGCAACCTTGTCATCTATGATCCAGCATCCAAATAAGAATTACATCGACCCCATTGAGATAGAGGTTCGAGATCAGCATGCGTACTGTTTCCATGTAGATGAAGAGCCAGAAGGTAATCCGTGGTACTTCAACATCAAAAGGTTTCTTGAAATAAGAGAATACCTAGAGAATGCCACCAATGGTCAGAAGAGAGCACTCAGAAAGCTAGAAAATCACTTTTTCTTTAGTGGGGAAGTCATGTACATGAGGACCCCGGATTTGGGTTTGTTGAGGTACGGAGATACTGCTGAAGCAATCATATTATTAGAAGAAATACACGCAGGAACATGCGGACCTCATATGAATGGTTTCACTTTAGCCAAGAAGATTTTGAGAGTCGGGTGATGGTTGGCTATAATCTCATATTTTAGTCACTTGTTGCACTCTAATTCACTGCACTTTATTCGTGTTTGAGCTTTAATTGGTAGTGTTTTGCACTTATTGTGTGTTTTATACCTTGTAGGAGTGATTCCGAGCTATGTAGATGTTATGGAATGAATTCTAGCAATTTGGAGCTTTGAAGTCTGAGTAAAAGCCCAAGAGATTAAGAAAGGATCGTGTTCGGGGGTAGAGGACCAAGTCTGGACGTCAAAACGCACGAAAAATCCATACTCTAAGAAATCTTCACTGCAGCAGCGAGTGGGGCAGAGCGTGGGGTGCCGCGGCTGCCTATTTCTCTAATACATGTCAGAACCAACTCTCTGGATTTCCCCCACTAATGCCACGCATGGCGCGTCGCCCCATGCGGCACGTCTGTGCAATTTTTACAGAGTGAAAATCCAATTTCCGCTACGAAACGGTGATTTTGTTTGGTCCCGGCCCTACTTAGTATAAATACATGGAAAAATGTTATTTCCTAGACTTTTGATACATATTCGACCTAAGGAGGCTAAGGAGGAGTTGGAAGAACACGGGCACAAGGATTTCATCATTCCTTCCTCACTCAAGACCCGAGTTTGGATGGAATTTATGTTTTCCATTACTTTAACTTTATTTGTGATGAATTACTTCATATATATGGAGTAGTTCTCTTTAGTGTTTGATGGATTTGGTGTATTGATGATTGTTTTTGGATTATAACTCTAGTGTTATGTATTGAAGCGTTTTTGGATGATTTAATTGTTGCATCTATACTCACTTGTTCATGTAATTGAGAAAGGCATAACTTGTGATATCTTTGCATTATATTGTTGGTTGAGTTCATTAATTCTTCTTAGTAATCGAAAGAGGCTAGTTGAATTATTAATTAAACCTAGTTAGGAGAATAATCGAAAGAGGTTTTCCTAAAGACCAATCCATTACGCATTCTTGCATATCTTCACGTGCTTAAATTGGTTCATCTCGTGATGTTAAGACTTAATCGAGAGAGGAGTTTTTGCTGAACGTTTGAACCAATAATTGAGTGAATTCGAGAGACTCACTTGAACAATAGAAGTGAATTATCTAGAGTTAGATCCCAGACAATTATATTGCACCTATCCTATCAACCCCTACTTTCTCTCATTGATAACCTTCTTTGCTTATTCCTTATCGTCATTAGTAAATAGCTTTAGATTATTAGTTAATTTTAGTTATTATGTAGCACCCTGTATAATTTCAAAGTACTTAAGCGCAATTAAAAAAATTAATGTGCACTAATTATATTATTTTTTGTGCTGACGAGGACTATTAATATGATGGATATCAATTTGATATGATAACAAGTGTACAAGACATATTATAAGTGGTGTGGGGCATAAGGAGATCCCTAACTCTAAGTCAAGTTGGAAATTACATAATAGACTAAAGTTCCAAATGAGTATGCATAAGACCAAACTTTGGACGAGCATATCTACATATATATATATAAGGAGTTATGTGATGAACAACCTATCAAATGAAAGATCTTTGAGTCTAGTTTCTAACGCTTCAAACCGTTCATCGGTTGGACACTCCTACAAGAAGTTCTGATCTAATTACCAAATTCTGGAAGAATGTGATTCCGCGGTCAATTATGCGACCGCAAAAGTGGTTTGCGGACAGCAAAATGGTCGCAGGCCTGACCAGTGCAGTGCAGTTCTTGGCATCAGTTTTGTGGTCCATTGTGCAGACCGCATACCCATTATGCGGTCCATTGTGCGGACCGCATACCCATTATGCGGTCCATTGTGCGACCGCAGACCTGAGTTCGGAGGGTCCATCTTCCTTTTTTTATAACCCGATCCCATTTTGATAAATAGCATTTGGGGCTTATTTTGAGGCTATTATCTGATGATTTTAGAGAGAGGTTAGAGTGTTCTAGAGAGAGGAAGAAACTCATGTGCTTTTTTCATCAACATCTTTTCCATGCTTTGAAATCCAACAAGGAAATCTCGCAAGTTCTTCATCTAAGAGGTAAGGTTCCATACCCTAGTTTTCAATTTCGAATGGTTGATTAGGAGTATGATTGTTAGGTATGAGAGTATTACTTATGCATGCATGTGCCAATAAGGTTTGTAGGAAGATTGTTGAGCTCAAATGGGTAAAGATTGGGTTGAGAAGTGAAGGAAATCTTGTTCAAAAACCTTGTAGTTAAATTTGCACACCTAGTATTTGATAAAATGCTCAAATGAGCTGAATTTGTATTCAATTTTGTTATGTCTCAAAATAGATTGGGATCGCTAGGATTTTCGGAATGTTGTAGTAACTTAAGGAAAGCTCAATCAAGGTATGTTGTGTTGATGATCCATGGAAGGAAAGATATGAAAGCGTGGAATATGAAATGCGGCCATTGTTCCTTGAATAAAGATTCATGTGGATGGCCAAAGAGCCAAGGAAGTATTGTTGTTGTGATTGGCTGCAAATAATAGTGGAGGTGTATAAAATGTGAAAGATGATAAGGTAAATATATTTATGCTTTTGTTTCCCTTGTGTGCAAATCAAAAATGTTTTGGGAGTATCACATGTAAACCGAAGAAGGGTGGGTCATAAGGCCCATACCCAAAACTACACATGCCAGTAGAGGAGTGAATTGTGGTTATTACCCTTATTTGGGATGTGATTGATGGGTTAATATTATTGCCCTTAGTTGGGATGAAACTAATAATGGTTGTGAATTGGAAAGGTCAACCCACGCGGCATATATGGGAAGGCGGCCTAGCTGATGGGGTGGAGATCGGACGCCATGTTGCGCACATGGTGGTACTACTCTTGGTAACACCTTTTTTCACATCACATGTCAAAACACATTGTTCATGGGGAGATGGCCTAGCCGATCGGGAGTGATCGGACTCCGTGCTAAAAACACGGTGGTATATCGGTGCTAATGATCTCCTAACCAAATATATATATTATTTTCGTATTTTGAAAATTGTTATGTTTTAACTGGGCATTTGGATATTGTTGATTGTGACTTGTTGCTTCCACGGTTTTCCTTTTCTTATATGGTCATTCTATTTTGAAAGATGACAGTTAGCTTTGGATACTAGTACTATTCCATAGGTACTAACGTCCTTTTTGCCGAGGGCGATGCATCTTCCATTGATGCAGGTGGTTCGTCAGCTAGCAACTTTCATCCTCGTTAGCAATTATTCCCTATTCAACAGGTTTTGGCAAGCCCTACTCTATTCTGGGCCCGATATCGTATGATGTTGTACTTTGTTTTTTGAGGTATAGCCGGGGCCTTGTTGTCGGCACTTCCATACTACTCTTCTGTGGATGGTGTTTGATGTGGGGAATTGAACCAGAAATGTTGGTAATTGGCAAACATGTTTTTCATTATATCTATAAACTTGTAATAATTTGGAAATTATGAACGAAGATGCTAATGGAATGAAATGGGAGTTGTTAATGAAATCTTTTCAGTGTTTGATTAATGGAGTACATCTCCTCTTTATTCATGAATGAGTTTGGGTAGAATGAAATCTAATAGGCTTGCCCGACCGGGTTCACTCGGTTAAGCGCCGGTCGCGCTCCCCGAGTTTGAGGCGTGATATATTAATCATATAAATCTCGATTGTTGATTCTCCTGAATAGCAATCAAGCTGGAAACTACAAAAATACTATTTAACTCCAATTCCTGTGGATACGATATTATACTATACTATCTTTGACTAGCGAACATAATTTAAGTGTGTATTTCGAGCTCATCACTGGATACTTTTGGATTACCATGGAAAGCGATAGTATCCATTTGTCACGCCCTATCCCCAAGAAGCGTGACCGGCGCTCAATCGAGTAAACCCGGCCGAGCAAGCCTGTTAGATACTTTCTACCCAATTAACCCATGATCAAGAAAATACGTGATTTCATTAATTATACAGTAGGAATCTCATTCATACAATCCTAAACCATTTTATTAATCATTGCGCTTTTAAGTCCCAAAATACACATTTCTTAAAGTTCAAGTGGAACAAGTGATCAAACACAACATGACTTGGTTAACATTCCCAACACTCATATACAATCCACATAGTGTCTACGGAGCCTCTAAAGATACAAAAGAGAGTAAATATGGTGCCGGCAACAAGGCCACGGCTATACCTCAAAAAGTGAGCATGATATAAACAAATGCTACAATACATGACCCCGGAATGAAATATGGCTCATCGAGTCTGCTGAGAAGAGGATGCAGCACTATCTGTAATCCGCACTGTCAGCTATGTAACCACCTGCATCCATTTAAAGATGCAGCGCCCCCGGCAAAAGGGATGTTAGTACCGTTGAATAGCACTAGTATGTATAGCAAAACACAAACTCAATAGAATGAATAATAATACAAGAGGAACAGTCAAGAATTCAATAAGGGCTTCAAATAATAGTAAAACTACAAGTTAAGGATCATATACATTTTCAAGTCAATTTCCATATTTCTAGATTGGGTGACCTTTAGTATCTATATTCCACAATTCACAATACCTCTTAACTCTTACACGGAGTCCGATCTCGGCCCGATCGGCTAGGCTGCCTCATCTGAGACATTACCACAATTTCATTATAACTTTCCAGCGGCATGGCATCCGATCACGGCCCGATCGTCTATGCCATTTCATTTGAGACATTACCACAATTTCATTCATAATACTATCGTGTTCTTACATGGAGTCCGATCTCGGCCCGATCGTCTAGGCCATCTCATTGGAGACATTACCAAAATTTCATTCACAATTTCCGACAAATAGGGGCCTTTCATACAATTTGGCAAAACAACCTTTATTTCAATCTTGACGTGAAGTCTTAATATTCCTAACACATATTCCACATTTTGAACATATTCTCAAATGGCAAGATGACATGATGAAGGATTTAGCATCAACATTGAACAAACATCCTTCAACACAACTACATTAGGAAAAGCCAATTCGATAATGATCAAGAACTTACTCCGAGTACATGAACACCGTGGGATTCAATTTTAAAAAGAAGGGGTTTTAGCCAACATACCTTAATTGGGCCACTTAAAACTCTAAGATGTTCCGGACTATTAGCAACTTCAATCTATTTTAGCAATATAACAAAATTGAACCAAAATTAGGAAGATGAAAATGGTTTTAGCTCATTTGAGCATACTATCAATCACTAGGTGTGCATCAATGTTTTAAGGCTATTTTGTGGAAGATTCCATCATTTCCCAACCCCCTCTATACCATTATTAGCTCACAATCTTCCCACATACTATAAGGATACATGCATGCAAGGTAAGCACTCCCATCCCCATGAATTACCTCACTAATGGCCCAATCTAGTTACACTTTGAAATTAAGAGTTTGGGTGATAGAATCTTACATTTTAGGAAGAAGACCTAGGTTCCTCTCTTGAGAATATTCAAGATTTAAGTGAGAATTGAAGAACAATCTGATGAAGATCACTTCTCCCTCTAGGACCCTCTCTCTCACTCTAAAAATATCAGAAAATATTCTCAAAATGGTCCATGGGGTGTGTTTTAACGGAATATGGTCGGGTTTAAAAACCCCAAAAATGAAGCTATGGAACAAGGTATGCGATCGCATATGCGATTGCATAATCGATATGCGAACCGCATATCGGTTGCATAATCGGTGACCAGATACCCAAAACAACCGTCCGTTTCTGCGGTCACTATGCGGCCCGCAGACCTGTTCTGCGGTCGCATAATGAACCGCAGAACGGTTATGTAGTCGCATAGTCAACCGCAAAACTCATCTAAACTGGCCCAATTACTGCCTCACTTTGCGGCCATTATGTGGTCCACGGAGTAATTCTGCGGTAGCATAATGGACCGCAGAAACGCATAACACTGCCAAACATTTTTCTTTACTTTCCGGTGCATTATTCAACCCAAAAAGTCTGAACCGCGGTGAGCTTGCGAGCCGCGAAGAATTTCTATAGTATACACCACGTAAAACCAATTCGGCACCACGAAACATATTTTTTTCTTCTTTTGCAAAAGTTTACGGGGCCTTACACCATTACGTGCAGAAGTGTCACCAGTGCCAGATTCACGGGGATATCATCCGAGTTCCACCTAACGAGTTGAATGTAATGGGTTCTCCTTGGCCGTTCGCCGCTTGGGGCATGGCTGTGATTGGACCTATAGAGCTCGCCACATCAAACGGACACCATTTCATCCTGGTAGCCATTGATTACTTCACTAAATGGGTCGAAGCCTCTATATACAAGGCCGTTACGAAGAAAGTGGTAGCAGATTTCGTCTGTAACAACATAGTCTGCCGATTCGGGATACCAGATTCAATCATCACTGATTATGTAGCCAATCTCAACAGTGATCTCATGAGGGAGATTTGCGAGAAGTTCAAAATCGTCCATCATAACTCCATGGCCTACAGGCCGTAAATAAATGGGGCATTTGAAGCAGCCAACAAAAACATCAAAAGGATTTTATAAAAGATAATGGACAATCAGAGGCAATGGCACGAGAAATTATCATTTGCCTTGTTAGGTTATCGGACCACCATGAAAACATCCACAGGGGAAATGCCATACATATTGGTATATGGCACCAAAGTTGTGATACCAGCCGAGGTTGAGATACCATCGTTGAGGGTCTTTTAAGAAACCAAGTTAGACGATGCCGAGTGGATACGAATCAGGCAGGAGCAAATCATGCTCATTGACGAAAAGAGAATGGACGCAGTATGTCATGGTCAGCTATATCAAAATAGGATGGCCAATGCACTCAACAAGAAAGTTAAACCTCGGCTATTTGCACCAGGGCAGTTGGTTTGAAGAAAATATTTCCTCATCAAGAAGAAGCCAAGGGAAAGTTAGCGTCGAATTGGCAAGGTCCTTATGTGGTCCATCGGGTATTGTCATGAGGAGCATTGATCTTAGCAGAAATGGACAAAAGAGTCAACACGAAGAAAATAAACTAAGATGCAATCAAGAGATACTACATTTGATGATAATAAATTAGTGTTTGATTGTAACAGAACTACGCCCGACATAACTTCCCACGGTTGGATACGTAGGCAACCCACGTAGGGTCCGGTCTGCATCCCTTTTTGTAATAGAAAACCCAACTATCATTTTATATGTACTCGGAACTATGCCATGACCTGAATTCCTTTGGCAGGAATACATAGGCAATCCTCATCAGATGATGTCATCTATTGTAATTGAACTACGTTCTTGCCTGATTCCTTTTGGATTCGTAGGCAGTCTGAGTGTCACGACCCAAACCGATGGGCCGGGATGGGCACCCGCTACCTTACTCAACCGAGTACCAACATAACGTATCATACTATCATAGATAACTGAGCCGGAGAGGCTACCGTGAGATAGGTAGTATACAACATGTAATACCAACTTATACATCAGACATATGGGCCTCTAAGACCAAAATAACTACTCGTACACTGAACATAGGCCGACAAGGCCATATAATCTTTTACGTACATGATACCTGTCTACAAGCCTCTAATTATACATAATTGTCATAAAGGTCGGGACAGAGCCTCGCCATACCAAACAATACACATCTAAATGATACTGACCAAAAAAGCAACTTCGGAACAAATGGAGTGCACCAACATTCTTCCGTTGAGTTGATCGCCTACTTGGAGGACTCTCGACCTGTCTATCGAGACCTACGGGCATAAAATGCAGTGTCCCCTGGCAAAAGGGACATCAGTACAAATAATGTACCGAGTATGTAAGGAATGAAAATCAGTAAATAATAGACATGAGAGAAACATGTAGTAAAAGACTCGACATGTATATCTGAATAATTCTGTGAATCACTTCATATTTATAATGTTATGCATATGCATATAAATGTCATACCATGCATAGGTATATGCGTTCATAACATCATCAAGCCTCTGAGGGCATCCCATCATATCATTTCAGCCACTGTGGGCAAATCATCAACGTATACCAGCTGATCAGGTGGTGGTGCGTATATAACGCCGTAACCTTTTCCCATATCCCATATACATATATATACATATATACGCGTATATAACGCCATCTGGTCATGGGTCAATGTACATGTATAAATGAATGAAATGCATATAAAATACGTCAATAAAATCTTTCGGAACGTCATAGGACCATTATGCCCTTGATTAATGTCATAAAATAAATTTATCAACTTACGTATTTTCTGAGACCCATGAACAGAAGATAGAATAATAAGACACACGGGGAATCAAGAATATAGACACCCCTAGTATTTTTATGAATAGAGTCATTTATGAGAGTTGTGTATTTTGCTCATTTCATTTGTACCATTTCGATCAAGACAAAAGAAAGAAGGGATAGCCTTAACATACCTGGATTAGGGAAATATCCATGTGATATTCTTGAGAAGGGTTACACTGTACTTCCTTAAAATCGCAAAATTCCGTTGCTATAACATTACGTAGTCTCGTATGGATTTTTTTGTTGTAGATTCATCCGCACTGTTGTACTACAAAACTTTTGGCTCCACAAGTAAAGCCCCAAATAACCATGAAAGAATATTTGAAAGTGCAAAGCTCCATACAAGGTAAAGTATTTTGTTTCGTTAGCTTCTAGGGAGGCTTGCTTAACTAGGAAGACAACAATTCCTTTTTTATTTGTTGCAAGGTTTTCTCGGAAGCTTCATCCATAAGCTTAGCTAGCTTATGTATTTCTCTCTTGAATTATATATAATAACCTCTTATCTTGGAGGTTTGTGGGCCCCCACTTTTTGGCTTAGTTGGCCAAAGACTACTCCACATTTTGCCATCTTTTATGTGATTTTAAGAGTCACATAGTTGGTCTTAGGTGGCTGCCACATTTTTGGCTTATAAAGATTATCCAATAACTTAATTAAGCTTATCCACAAATCCTTAATTAACTTATTAATCTCCCACTAACCAATAATCCACATAATTAAGACTTATCTCAATTTACTTAAATTACTACTCACTTTGAACACACTTTATACACCTCACTATCATGGCCATGTGGTACCTTGTATGGTATTAGTCAAATACTTGGTATTTTAGCTCAGGCCGTATTTTATCTCATAATGTCAAACTTCGACGAAATTTATTTTCTTCGATTTGCTTACCCTCTCTCCTTCACGAATTTACTCATCACTTGTTTGAAATAGCATAATGCTTATAATCGCAAAAAAATCTCATTCCCGAACTTACGTCGATTAACTTACGACGAAACTTTAACGTACGAAAATGTGGGATGTAACATCTCATTTCCAAGCTTTCATCAATTTATTTATGGCGTACTTTCACATAAGAAAATATGGGATGTAACATCATTCCCCCCTTTGGAACATTCATCCTCGAATGTTGACTGATGCACTTATCATTCTCATAACTCATAACTTTTGAAAATACTTTAGTACTCCTCTTGTCAGCTAGGAAATTGTTCTGTGAATGAATTCCAAAGGCCAAGGCATTCACTCGTGGTCGGAATCCTTCCATTGTTGTAACTGTTTCTACCTTTTATCATGCAGCATGTACGATTCTGACCTTATAAGTGCACCTATGCGACTCTTCTCTCCTTTTTCCTCCAGCTTTTTGCCCATCTCTAGGCCTCACTTTGTAAACATATACTGAGCTTGAAAAGATGTCTCTTTGGGCATTTATAAGTACAATGAAGTTCTTCGCTCGATACATTGTTGAACTTACGAATATTGTTATATCATATTTCATAGACCCGGTTATCCATTCGTATGACTTTACTTCATCTAGGTTGGTCATACTATACCATAACTCTTACTTCGATTTATTGTTACTGAGGTCTGCTACTGAACTCCAGGTTACTTTCATTGCTTATCCCATATGTATAAATATATGTCCTTTAATGCTTCCTCATTACTGTTTAAGAATGACGGCCTAATCTCACCTCATACTTTGTGACTTTTGTCCATCCATTGTTGATTCACCTCAATATTGATCTACAACATACCACTGATAACTTGAAAGTTTTTACATAATACCTTGCCACTAGGGCTTACGTGCATCGAATAATATTTGAAGTAATTTTCCTAATCCACTTAGCGGTGATACTGTACTTCAATAACCGTATTTTTTTTAGCATCCCAATGTGATTCACTTACGTGGGTATTTTAATCCCATACAATTCATGAAATCCTCTTCAAATCATTACTCAATCGAAGGCCCAAACGTCATTCTTTATCTATCACAATTACTCCGTCATTCCACTATCAGCATATCATTTCATTCCTTCTAGATGCTATTAGTCTTAGATTCCTTTGAGTTAATTCAGGCTATACTGAACTTTCTATAACTTAGACAAACCATTAGCTCTCTTGTTTTCATGTGCTTAATCCCGAGCACTTATCCATTTTCATCAGCTCTTCACTCGCCTTTCCTTATCCTTACTCCTGACTTGTTAAAACCTTGTCGTTTTACCATACTTTAGCTTGAGAACTACACATATCTATTATTACTACTCGCAACCTTCCTTCAACTTGCTTGCACCATATATTTCCTTATGTTATTTTGAAACATCAAATGAGACATCACATCGTCTCAAACTCTTCTTTACTCTCTTAACTAGGCCTCTCGATACCTAGAAATCATCGACTGGAAGATATGTCACTGACGATGCCGCTATCATTGCAGGATACTGAATCCCCTTGCTTCTAGCCTTCTATCTGCAGTACAGACTACTCACAACCTTCTACATTTAAGTATCTCGTACGTTGTTCACTTTTACCTTTACTTACCTTAAAATCTTGCATCACATCTTCTATCTCTTTCATGACCTCCCTTTCACATGGGTATAATTCATATCCACAACTTGAAGCTCTATTATAATACTTGCACCTCTGGTGCATACACAATCTAGTGAGAGCTTCATACTGACTTCTTATAAGGCTGGTACTTTTCTGACTGGCTTTATCGTAGAGCCGTTATAGAATATAGATACTGTACTATCTCTCTTGTACCTCTGATATTCAGAGTGATTCTGCAATGTCCTCAATCACGATTTTTATAATTTTCGGGGTCCAATAATCAGACTCCTGATTTATATTGTTGATGTAACTCTTTAGTTTCCTCTTACTTCTAATCAGCCTTTATGTAGGCGCAAGCTATCTTCCGATCTGCGGCTCATGGTATTACTTTAGCCTTTCATGGATGTTATGGAAAACCATGATACAATCTTCTAATGATTCAATCATTTGTCCATGACCTGGACCCAATTCCTTCTTTTAACTTATACCGGAGCCTTCTACGGCTGATCATTAATCGAATAATTCCTTTCGTTCGATCTCAGCTTTCTTCAAACATAAGCAATTGCTTTTCCTGGTTTTTTTTTTTCCTTGTTGGGTGCATACTTAGCTTATCTGAGTTCTCACGCATGCCGAAATTTTTGTGCAACTCATATGGTCTCGAATATTACTTTTGGTTTTATTCCCTACTCATTAGCCATGGTAGGTGCCACTTTCTTTTGGAGTGCATACAATGTTATTTGTGAGACTGTTGTTATAAGACCATTTCCTCCTTAGGTAACTGAGCTTAGGTTGAAGCCTTCTTCCTTACTTCCTCAGCTAGTCTTTCATTGTAGTATTTAGTGAGGATCCTCTGACCCTTGTAAAGCTGTAGGCTTATTACATTGTATACTCGACGGACCTTTTGATGTCCTTCATTGCCTATAATTATCCGTGGTTACTTACTTCCACGCCCTTGTGCTTATAGGGTTGTTCTGAACTGATATTTTGACTGTCTTCCAGTGGCACTCTCTTTTATTCCCGTAATACTCACATGGTACCTTTAACTACCCCAACTCCTATCTGAATGTTTCTCAAGTATTACAATGACATTACTGCGAGACTAAATTCCCCGTCTTGGGGTTCACTATGTTTATCTTGCACGATCTATTGATTTGTCTATATCCTCATGTCTAGCCATAACTAGGCTCTTCCTGAATCAAATACTAACTACTCATTGGCTCATTTTCATATCTATATTTCCGCGTAATCCCTCTTGGGTTATTTCCTTTGTCTTAACTTACAACTTGCACTGTCTCCTTATTTATAAATAACATCTCGGGTAGTAACCCTTACTTCCTTTCCTTGATGTCGTTGCTGCATAATGTTCTGGAATCGTAACATATCTATAGTATTGGGGTAAGTGCAAGCTCATTCCCTTTTTATTTTTTTATTTTTTATCGCATTCTTCCTTTACCATTTCATAATTACTAGAACTATTTAATTCTGACTTCGTGCCACATCACTCCATATTCTCCCCTTTAGGGGAGTACTAAGAGTTTGAGCTACGACGATTTAGCAATAGATGTTTTACCTCTTCATCTTTGGATTTTTTTCACATCATCGATGACCCTTACTCGCCTTGCGGTAATCCTTTTGTACCAAGGATAAAACAAATTCCTCACTCGCGAGGGTGACTCTTAGTATAACTGGCACATACAGTCCCTTAAGCTTAACTTTGCTCATACTGCTTGCTTTAGGGAAGCGTCTTCCCGAATGACCTTTTAAGTGTATTCTTCTGTCGTCCATTCTATTATCGCCGGAACACAATCTCTGAAATTCTTATGATGCCGACTATTACTCAGTCCCTAGTTCATGTTTAGTTTATCTTGTTCACTAGCCCATAGTGATTTCTATTACTTTGGGGTCTAACTTTTCCTTCTGTTAGTCGCGCTGGAGTCACGCACTTATTTCTCGAAATGAGGATATGAATTAATGGCCTCTACTCTTTTGTTTTCTCAGGTCCTGTCACCTCTCGTCTTTTCCTTCACTTGACCGTTGTCATCCATGTATCATATCTTACTTATAATGCTTCATTAACTCTCTTCTTATTTTCCGCTAACATTTATGTCTATCACTTTATTCTGAAAACTCGAACAAGACATTCTTTTGCTTTTAGCTCCCCTTGCTCCATCCAGTGGCTCTTCGGGTTGCTTAACGTTCTCACTCTACTAGGGACAGGAGCCACCCAAAGGTAATATTAATCCTTTCCAGGATTCCAATGCTTATCTTTGTAGTACTCATATCTGACTGTACTATTTTAGAGTGCACCATCTAGGTGCAATACCCTTCGGAAATGTCAACTAACACAAACAATCCATCCACCACTTGGGTTACTCTAATCCTAGCCGGATCCTGATATCCCGTCCTTCTCTTAAACCATATCTGTTAGCTCGCATAGGGCATAACTGAGATCGGTGTGGCCAATTGTACATACCTCTGTCACTATTGAAGGTAACTCAAAATGCTTATATTTCTCTGCCTGAATTGTAAATACTGATAATCTTCATTAATTGGGTGCCTCATACCCTTCTTCACCTTACTTCTTTTACTTGTTGAAACTTTTTTCTATCTTCTGAATCTCTCATTGCCCTTCACCATAGGGGTGGATAGACATTCTTTCCTTAAGGCTCCTTATCAAGAAGCTTACACGTCTTAGTACAGACATGAGCTGCTGAAGACCTTACATTTATCCATCATAAGAATCAGGAAAAATCGAGTTCCTCTGACTCAACTATCTCACAGCCACATGCAATCTCTTACCAACTGTCTCTCTAGACATAGACATCGTCGTATTATGAATAAGATAGAGTTTAGGAAATTGAGTTCCTACAACTGAGCTCTACGACACGCCTAGAGTAAGAAGAAAGAGTGACAGTCCTAAATGCCTTGTAGCCTCCTGCTTATAAGTGCGGTGCATGACACACCCATAAACAAGACTCTACTAGACACGGCTTGTAGACTCCCTAGGACAGAACTACTCTAATACCACTTTTGTCATGACCCAAACCGATGGGCCACGACAGGCACCCGGTACCTTACTCAACCGAGTACCAACATAACGTATCATACTATCATAGATAACTGAGCCGGAGAGGCTGTCGTGAGATAGGTAGAATACAATATGTAATACCAACTTATACATCACACATATGGGTCTCTAAGACAAAAATAACCACTCGTACACTGAGCAGAGGCCAACAAGGCCATACAATCTTTTACGTACATGACACCTATCTACAAAGCCTCTAAGAATACATAATTGTCATAAAGGTCGGGACAGAGCCCCGCCGTACCAAACGATACACATCTAAATGATACTGACCAAACAAGCAACTCCGGAGCAAATGGAGTGCACCAACATTTTTTCGCTGAGCTAATTGCCTACTTGGAGGACTCTCGACCTGTCTATCTGTCAAGCCCCAAAACCGTGGAGCGCGACCGGCACTCAACCGAGTTAACCTGACTGAGCAAGCCTGTTAGATTTCTTCTATCCAAACTCATTCATGAATAAAGAGAATATATTTTTTCCTTTATTAAATAATAAAGTGGTCGTGTCTGCAGTTACTAATTTCTTACCATAGTTTGGGACACATTCTCAATTTATAATGCAATATGATAAGAGCATTTGAAATATGAATTGAACATATATCTTCATCACAAAACTTATTGGAATACTTGATTTATAATCAACATCTCGGAATTTACAAGGATAATGAGAATTCCATCTCTTAAAGAAGAGTTTAGCCAACATACCTCAATTGAGCTTCCTTAAACTCTAAAACGTTCCGGAATTCTTAGCAACTTCAATCTATTTTAGAAATATAACAAATTGAACCACAATTAGGAAGATGATCATGTTTCTAGCTCATTTGAGCATTTTATCAAACACAAGGTGTGCATAAAGTTTCAAGGTCCCTTTTATGGAGAATTCCATCATCCCACAACCCAATCTTTACCATTCTTAGTTCAACAATCCTCCTACACCCCTTGATATCACATGCATGTAAAATAATCAACACTCATGCCCAAACATTATCTTGCTAATTACTCATGTTCGGATGATTTCGAAATTAGGGTTTAGGGTGTGGAATCTTACCTCTAGGATGAAGATCTAGTGAGCTTGCCTTCTTAATCTTCCAAAACTTGAGCAAGAATTGAATAAAAAATATTGGAGAACCCCCTCTCACTCTAGGGCACCCTCTCTCACTCTAAAATGTCAGATAATAGCTCAAAAATGACCTAAAGAGTGTATTTAACGAAATAGGGTCGGGTTTTAAAAACACAAAAATGTAGCTCCGGAACAAGGTATGCGATCGCATAACCGATATGCGGACCGCCTGTGTATGCGGTCACTATGCGGTCCGCATAACCATTATGCGGTCGCATACTGCACCATATAACTGTTATGCGGTCGCATAGTCGACCGCACAATTGCTTCCAATTGGCCCAATTAACTACCTCACTCTGAGGCCATTATGCGGTCTGCAGAGTGATTCTGCGGTCGCATAATGGACCGCATAAATGCACTTTTCCGCCAAAAATTTTTCTTTAATTTCTGGTGCATTGTTCAACCTAAAAGGTCCGAACGGAACACCAACTGTGGCCTCACAAGCAATCCTCAAACACGTAAACCTAGTCCAACACTATGAAACATTATTTTCTTTGCAAACTTTACCGAGCTTAACACCTAAGTACTTCAAAATTTTCCGGGGTATTACATTCTCCCCCACTTAGTATCATTCGTCCTCGAATGAGGGTAAAAATCCGCCATTAGCATCTTATGCAACTTAGTTTGTTTTATACCACAAACTAGCAGCCCCAAATTTGACTAACTCCTTAAATTTCAAAACGTTTCGCCAGAGTTTCCCTTATAATTAGGCCTATCCACTTGTTAGACAGCCCCAGAAACACATCCTAACAGCATATACATAATCCAACCACGTAACAAATACAAAACAACACCAATTGTGGCCTCACAAGCAATTATATTACCAGAACGGAACACCCTTAACACCAAATGTACAAGTCATACATATTTCATATGAATATCCCTTAGCATTTTCATAAGGCACAACTCATAATTACATGGTTATTCAAATAAATAAGGATACTTTTTCTTCATTTCTTCTTCGGCCTTCCATGTAGCCTCTTCAACCTGTTGGTTTCGCCATAGCCCTTTCATGGATGCAATTTCTTTGTTTCTCAACTTTCGGACTTGCCGATCGATAATAGAAGTGGAATCTCTTCATAAGTCAATTCTTCATTTACTTCAATATTCTCAACCGGAACAATGACTGTCGGGTCTCCAACTACTTTCTTTAACATAGACACATGAAACACCGGGTGTACTAATGACATCTCAGGTGGTACCTCAAGCTTGTATGCTAAATCACCAATCCTCTGAATGGTTTTGTACGGTCCGACATACCTCGGACTCAATTTCCCTTTCTTACCAAATCGCATTACACCCTTCATGAGGGAAACTTTTAAAAATACCCAATCATCTTCCTTGAATTCCAAATCTCTACGACGAACATCCGAATAGGATTTCTGACAACTCTGAGCAGTCTTCAACCGCTCCTTAATGATTTTAACTTTTTCCATAGTCTGATGCACGAGGTCTGGCCCTATCAACTCTGCTTCCCCAATTTCGAACCACCCAATGGGAGATCTACATCTCTTACCATATAAAGCCTCAAACGGTGCCATTTGAATGCTAGCATGATAACTATTTTTATATGCAAATTCTATGAGTGGTATATGATCATCCCAGCTACCTTTGAAGTCTATAACACAAGCGCACAACATATCCTCAAGCGTCTGAATAGTCCGCTATACCTGCCCGTCAGTCCGCGGGTGAAAGGTTGTACTAAGATTCACTTGAGTACCCAAACCTTGCTGAAATTTCTTGCAAAAATTAGTAGTGAATTGTGCCCCCCCCCCCCGATCAGAAATGATGGAAACTGGGGTGCCATGCAACCTGACTATTTCTTTGATATACAACTGAGCATACTGCTCCACTGTGTCGGTAGACTTAACTGGCAAAAAGTGTGCTGATTTCATGAGTCGATCCACAATCACCCAAATTGAGTCAAACTTGCGCGGAGTGCGCGGTAATCCTACCACAAAGTCCATTTTAATCATTTCCCATTTCCACATTGGAATTTCTATGTTCTGTGTCAACCCACCGGGCCTTTGGTGTTCGGCCTTCACTTGCTGACAGTTCGGACATCTTGCTATGAAGTCTGACACATTCCTCTTCATATCATTCCACCAATAGACTTTCTTAATATCATGATACATTTTTGTAGACCATCCACATTTGGTATTTTAGCTCGGGCCGTATTTATAGGAGATTACCTGTAGATCAAATACTAAGTATAGTGGAGATTACCTGTAGATCAAATACTTGGTATTTTAGCTCGGGCCATATTTTATCCCATAATGTCAAACTTTGACGAAAATCATTTTCTTAGATTTGCTTACCCTTTCTCCTTCACGAATTTACTCATCACTTGTTTGAAATAGCATAATGCTTATAATCTCAAAAAAATCTCATTCCCGAACTTACGTCGATTAACTTACGACGAAACTTTAACGTACAAAAATATGGGATGTAACATCTCATTTCCGAGCTTTCATCAATTTATTTATGGCGTACTTTCACGTACAAAAAAATGGGTGTAACACTGAGTCAGACTCAGCTACTTCATTTCAATTTCCGATCACTTTGCATCTATTGTAATTGAACTACGTTTTGACCTTATTCCATTTGGATACGTAGGCTTCCTGAGACAGGCTCGATCATCATCATCTTAATTCATTTATCATTTTATTACCCTCGAACTACGTTCATACCTGATTCCGTTTGGATACGTATGAAACCTGAAAAAGTTCGATCATAACCCTAGGAAAACCTTTGTAATGCATTCGTCTAGATTAGGATGCAATCGCGGCGGCAAGAAGCTACATCACTAGAGGAATCTTCAAAAATCGACATCAATGGGCGAAGTCATCCAAAAACAACGTTCGCGTCGGGGTAATTTCTAAATATGTCATAATCCGAAACGACGACATTTTCCATAAAAAGGGAACAATTTTCAAAACGTTTTCTAAAAACTATTATTCCACTTACCGAACTTGGCGGCAAAATCTCACTAGACCCAAGGCAATGCCAGAACAACGAAAATGTTGGGCACGCTCGGAGAAATGACGGACCCCGCTATTCTCTCATGAAACCTTATCCCTCTTTCATTATTTAGTTCATTTACTCATATGGCTAAGGACTACTGCAAATTCTTTGCAGGTATCCTAAAACCAAGTCTCTGACACGTTCGGAACACATTGTAAAAAGAAAACTGCATGCTATACCAATCGGAGCGCCCTGTACAAATTGAGCCGGCTACTTTGCCAATCAAATCCCTGTATATAGCAAATTGTTCGCTTCACCAACTGGAGCACTTCACACAGACCGCACCATCACTCCGCCATATCGGAGATAACAAGTAGAGAGTTGCAAACTTCATCGCCAACTTTGCCAATAAAAGTATGAACCGTTTTATCCTGCCATACGTTCCGCCAATCGATAGCCGCAATCTAGTTTTGCAGTCAAGAGTATCTCTTGGACATGCTCCTTATTTCTTTGTTTTATTTTGAATGATTGACATTTTGTTCATGCAGCTTACAGGCATTTTACATTTTTCAAGTCAGAAAGCCTCATCGTGTGAAGATACTTTACATTTCAAGTCAAACTCCTATCGTGCGGAGATGCATTTTACATTTCAAGTCCACTACTCCCATCACACGGAGATACTCCCATCATATGGAGAATTAATACTCCAACAACTGCGGAACAGTACACAGCACGGCCAACAATCGAGTAAAATTCAAGTATCTCGTCCCCCCGATCCCAAATAACGGCTAGCCGGCAGCCAGACATCATCATTCTTGCATCATTTACATCACATCTTAATATATATGCATTATGATTTATGGGTATGTGTGTATTTATGTTTTTGCGGGATCAAACGTCATGACGTGGATCTTCTTCTAAGCAACAAACCAAGATATAATGCTATGAGGAACAACAAACTCATAAGTGGGCCAATGATTGATGAGCTCGTAACATACACCTAAATTATGCTTGCTAGTCAATATATAGTATAGTATAATATCGTATCCTCAGGGATTGGATTTCAACAATATTACAATATTCTTATAGTTTCTAGCTTGATTGCTATTAAAGATGATCAACAATTGAGATTTCTATGATTTCTAACTACAATTAACTAAGAATCTAAAGCTATTGACTAATGACAATCGCACCAAGGATCAAGCAAAGAAGGTTATCAATGGAGAAGATAGGGTTTTGATGGGATAGGTGCAAGATAATTGTATGGGATCTAACTCTAGATAATTCACTTCTAATGTTCAAGTGTGTCTCTCGAATTCACTCAATTATTAGTTCAAACGTTAGGCAAAACTCCTCTATCGATTAAGTCTTAACCTCACAAGATGAACGAATTTAAGCACGTGAAGATATGCAAGAATGCGTAGTGGATTGGTCTTTAGGAGAACCTCTCTCGATTATCCTCCTAACTAGGTTTAATCAATGATTCAACTAGCCTCTTTCAATTACTAAGAAGAATTAATGAAATCAACCAAGAATATAATGCAAAGATATCACAAGTTATGCCTTTCTCGATTACATGAACAAGTGAATATATATGCAACGATTAAATCACCCAAAAACGCTTCAATGAATAAAACTAGAGTTATAATCCACAAACAATCATCAATACACTAAATCCATCAAACCCTAAAGAGAACTACTCCATAGATATGGAGCAATTCATCACAAATAAAATTAAAGTAGAGCAAAACATAACTTCAATCCAAACTCGTGTCTTGAGTGAAAAAGGAATGATGTAATCCTTGTGCCGCGTTCTTCCAACTCCTACTTAGCCTCCTTAGGTTGAATATGTGTCAAAAATACAGAAAATAATATTTTTCCATGTATTTATACAAAGTAGTGTGTCGGGCCTAGCTGAAATAGGATTTTCACTCTGTAAAATTTGCACAGGCACGCCGCATGCGACAACACGCCATGCAAGGCATTAGTGGGGAAATCCAGAGTGCTAAGTTCTGATGACAATAGGATTTTGGGCAGCCGCGGCGCCCCACGCGCTGCGGCAGTGGGGATTTCTCATAATACTGATTTTGCTTGCGTTTTGACGTCCATACTTGGTCCTCGACCCCTAAACATGATCATGGCTTAATACCTTGGGCTTTTACTCATACTTCAAAGCTCCAAATAGCTCAAATTAACTCCACAACATCTACATAGCTCGGAATCACTCCTATAAGGCATAAAACGCACAATAACTGCAAAACACTATCAATTAAAGCTCAAACAAGAATAAAGTGCAGTGAATTAGAGTGCAATAAGCGACTAAAATACGTAATTATAGCCTACCATCAAGGATCAAAACTCAAACTCAAATACCATCACTAGAACTCTAAATCATCAAATCTTTCAAGTCTCATAATCAAGCAACAATCCCAAGTCATTATGGGTACCACAATCTTCTCGTCTTGTAGTATCGTCATAATACGATACTGGGGCAATTCCTGCAAGCATCGCCTTCTCCAAATCATCATTCCAGAACTACAGGATGCCTGATCCTCCTTAAGCCTTAGGTATGTAGGCGATTGAAAGCCAGAATTCAGCCCCAATTTTCTCAAAATTCCCCCGAAATTTTCTCAGTTTTCTCCTCCATTCCACTTTGGTAATCCACCCTAACACCTGAGAACCAATAAAATTATGCCACATCACTGCTCTCAAATAACTCACACAAGAAGCACACACACACCTGCGTCGTTAATCCATTTGATCAATGACCCACATTTTATCTCACTTTTTCTTTAATTTTGACACCTTGCTAGATTCAATCTCCGCTGTTGAAACATGGAGATCCAACGGCTCACACCATTCCTCGAAAAAACCTTTTAACACCTGAATTATCAGGGACGTTGATCAAACGATCCAACGTCCCATATTTCTTCTTAACCATTAGAGACTAGCCTAGTCTTTCCCAAACCCTAATCAATTCCCCCTTGAACAGCCGCCCCTCTTATCCAAAACTCTCTCTAATCTCTCAACCTCCCCACACCCGTCAATCCCAAATGTTGCACAAATCTATGAAAGGTCACAAAATTAAACCTCACAAAAGTTAATGTGTCACTTACACCCACGAATCTCGCCGGATTATTTTGTTTTTCATCAGTAGATTCGAAATTCCCAATTCTAAAACCCTAGGCTCAATGATGAAATCGTCTGATTTCTTATTTGTTCTTTCGAATCAAGCATGCATGGCCATCCATCTTGTCCCTATACTATGAATCCTTTTATCTCCTTTCCCTTTGCAACGATAAAATTCAAAAGCCCCAATTTGAAAGCCCCAGGCCTAAAAATGAAACCTCGTGCCCAGGTAAAACTCCTCACTATTTTCCCTCCGTTCTCTTCTGATTTTCCCTTTCCTGCTGTCATCATCGTGCATTCTTCATTTTTCACTATCGTTTGAATTCAAAAGGAACCCTAGGCATTGAATGCCACAATAAATTTGAGCCTTAAATGTCCATACCTAATACAACCTAAGACAATAGCTTACAGAGTCAATTCACAATTAAAAATCTAGGTTCTAACTGATTTCTCATCTTTTCTTTCCGGTTTTGAGTTCTATTCACTGGTAATTTTTTGAGCTTTGGTTCCTAAAAGGCAAAACAAAATCTTTGCTTAGTTTGTTGCTCAAAGGAAGGTCAGTGTACTTCGACCCTTCCTCCCTTTTAAATGCTTGAGTTAGAATCATGTTTACTCTGTTATTCCCTGTTAATTGTTTCTGTTTATGATGTATTATTATTGGTTTATGTTTGATAATCATGCATTGTGATGGTAGGCTATAATCTCGTATTTTAGTCGCTTATTACACTCTAATTTACTGTACTTTTATTGTGTTTGAGCTTTAATTGCTAGTGTTTTGCACTTATCATGTATTTTATTGCACTCTGATGTATTATTATTGGTTTGTGTTTGATAATCATGCTTTGTGATGGTAGACTATAATCTCGTGTTTTAGGCACTTATTGAACTTTAATTTACTACACTTTTAATGTGTTTGAGCTTTAAATTTTGACTATCTCCTCTGGAGCCATGTGGGCTTAACTGCTTTGACTAGAGTGTCTTGATAGTCCAATCCTCTGTGAGTAATATGCCATGTGTGAGTGAGGTTTTGTGTATGCATTGCACTTGATGTCTAGAACTTGCCCTGTGTATTTGCAAAGAGAAATAGTAGTTTTATTCAGTCTTGGATGTGATCTAGGTATTTCTTTGTTTAGCCAGTTATATGCTTTTACCCACCTAATTGTAATGTATCTTAGTTAACCCAGTTGAGCCTGTAATCCTGTTTCTTTGGCAACCATAGTACCAGCCTTACCCATTTGTTTGAATTGACCATCTATTTGAACCTTTTACCTCTCATGAACATTTGAATTTGTTATGAACTTTGTAAAAGTTATGTATGGGGTGATTGGTTTGGCTTTTGTGTGGAACTATTGAAATAAGGAGAAAGGTGCACTGTATTGAAAAAGTAAGAGCCACTTGAATTGAGAAAAAGAAATGGAAAAAGAATTGTGACTATCTCCTCTGGAGTCTTCTTCATCAACGAGCCTCCAGCTACATTGCTCAATGTTCTACGTGAGGCTGGTGTCAATCAATTCCAAAAGTCCTGGAGTTGCATCAAGACTTCACTCCCGCTATGTTGACACTCTCCTTAAACCTCTCCCGTGCTTCAAAAATAGTTTCATTCTATTTCTCGCAGAAGTTACGGATTTATCCTCTAAACTTACACGTCTTAGCTAAGGAGAAATATTTATCAAGGAATTTTCTTGTCATCTCCTCCATGTTATGATGGATCCCGTGGGTAAGCTTGGAAGCCACTGCTTTGCATCATCTTTAAAAGAAAAGGGATTCGAATGCCCTTAGATACACTGCATCTTCTAACAGACCATTGTATTGAAAGGTATTCATAATCTCCTCGAAGTCCATTAGATGTGTGTTTGGATCTTCGTTTGGCTTCCCTCAGAAGACACATCATGTCTGAAGGGTTTGAAGCAACCCTTGCTTTAACTCGAAATTGTTTGCTGCAATTGGAGGTGGTCTAACACTTGATAAACCTTGATTGTAGACCGGTCTAGCATAATCGCCAAGTGGTCTCCCAGGCATGGGAGCTATATTTCCGAACTATTTTGCACCCAAAGGTTGATTCTGAGCAATTCTACAACCCTTCTCTTCTTCGTAGATAATTCTGTACATCTCTAATAGTTGCTTCTTCAGCATCCCATGCAGCTTGTTCTCGTCGTTGGGATGCCTCTCTTGCAACCAAATCCACATTATCATTATCGATCCCGGCCATATCTTCTTTGGTTGAGGATTGCCCAACCTTTTCTGATATCTCTATGAGATTTCTTTCCTTCCTCAGTTGTCGCAGTCAGTTTTCAATTTATGGCTAGTATGGTAGCACTTCCTTCGCAGATGTTTGAGTCATGAACCAATCTAACCTGTAACCTACGCTCAATCAAAGAACACTTAACGTAAAAAGAGAAAAAAAAATAAAAATAAAAAAGAAAAATTCCTGAATTAGCACTACAAACTATTTCAAACACAATTGATTGTCAATCCCCGGCAACAGTGCCAAAATTTGATAAGCTGGAAACACACACTTAAATTATGCTCGCTAGTGAAAGATAGTATAGTATAATATCGTATTCACAAGGATTGGAGTTAAACAATATTTTCTTAGTTTCTAGCTTGATTGCTATGCAGGAGAATCAACACTTGAGATTTATATGATTAATAACTATAATTAACTAAGAGTCTAAAGCTATTGACTAATGACAATCGAAATAAGGAATAAGCAAAGAAAGTTAACAGTGGAGGAATATAGGGTTTTGATAGGATAGGTGCAAGATAATTGTTTGGGATCTAACTCTAGATAATTCACTTCTAATGTTCAAGTGAGTCTCTTGAATTCACTCAATTATTAGTTCAAACGTTCAGCAAAACTCCTCTCTCGATTAAGGTTTAACCTCACAAGATGAACCAATTTAAGTACCTGAATGTTACACCCTATATTTTCGTATGTAAAAATGCATCGTAAGCAAACTAATGTAGGACAAAAAAATGAGATAATATTTAAAAGTATATAAAGTAAGTTAATCATGTTACCTCTGAGGTTACAAATATTGAAGATCATGAACAACAAGTACAAAGAGGGTTGGACAGTTCAGAAGCTAAAGCAATTAAATAAAACAATGTTTCATCGAAAGTCGACAAGTTGGGAATGTTATAACATGTACCTTTGGGGTGAGACTAGGGTGATTAACATGATAAAGAGATTATGTTATGATTTATATTAGTCGTATTACATCCGTGTGTTATGTTTTTAAGTCAAGCGAGTTGTGAAACAAAAGTCGATGAAAGTCATCACAAGTTACATTCATAAGTTTTACTGAAATTTTGGGTCAAATGTAACTGCAATTTTCTCCCAATATACTTAGAGTTATGGTGTGTTCCACACATCAAATTAAAGATCTATGAGTCTATTTTCCAACTCATTAAACCATTTGTCAATACGACATCGCAGTAGAGAGATATGTGCATTTTTGCGATACTGCGCAAGCTGCTAGGTGACAAGTAGGTGTGTCACCTACTTGCTTAAATGAAAGCCCAAAAATGGGCCATTTCGGGTCGTCCAAAGAGGCCTTTTAAGGGCCTATTTTCTTCATATATTAGACTTAAAATAGAGCATAATAACCAGACATCAGCTCTGCAAAGAATCCTCCCAAAAATTTCCCACAAACCCTAATTGATTTTCTCTCCCTTTCAAGTTCCAATTGGAGGTAAAACTTAGAGTTTGAAGAACCAAGATAGGAGCTGAGTTATCCAACAAATAAGGTGAGTTTACTGCTCTCTTTCATCCATTTTTTCTGCTGTAAATTCATGGTAAGTCTTTCTATACTTGTAAGAACTCACGGGACGGTGATCGGAAGCCGTGAGTTCGAGTTATTCACTTGTAGCGGACTGTTTTGTGGACTGTTTTGTGTTGCTGTTGGGCTGCGTGTTTTATTACTATTTTGTGGAGTTTTGGAGGAGGAAGGGGGTTTATAAACACCATATAAATGTAGGGTGGTTGGCTGGTCGTTCGTCATAACATTTTCGGGTCGTTTGACACTACTACGGTGGTCGTTTTGTGTACGAAGAGATTGGGGTGTGTTGGGCTGTTTTTTAGTATTTGATGGTGTATATAGGGCTGGAAAATGATGTATATATGTTGTTATTGTTCTGTCCTTGTATTGTTGGTGTTATCTTGAAGTTGGAGGAAGGGCATATTATAGGGGAGATGCTGCCCGTTTTAATACAAAATAGGTTTGTCGTTCGTTGTGCGATAGTTGTACCTTTCGTAACTTAACGATAGTATTATTATCATTCTTGTAGATTAAGGTGCGAAGAGGTGAGTTCAACTTGGTGATTGAAAAGATTGTGATAAGGTATGTTAAGGCTAAGCCTTCCTTCATTTTGGCATGATCTCGTAGCTACATGTGTTAGTAATGAGACAAAAAGAGAAGTTCATATTCATAAATTTATTCACACTATTCTAGTCTCATAAGTTACAATATTATTCCTTATCGAGACTCTATATTCAGTTTTAGTATTGTCTTCTTTCAGTCAAGAGAGCAGCAAGCCTATATATACAGTATTACAGTATTTTCATTACCATCGAGCTATAATCGATGGGCAGGCCCCTATTGGGCAACCTCTGATCAGATGGAAAGTTATATACCGAGCCTACTGTGGCCGAGCGCCTATGAGCGAGCCCAGCATGGTCGAGATACATAGCCTAGTATGGCCGAGCGCCTAGAAGCGAGCCTACTATGGCAGAGCAGTTATATATACCGAGCCTTATAAGGCCGTACAATTATTTTACTTACTATATTGAAGGAGTTGAGTCAGTATCAGCAGGTAAGTATATCTCCAGATCATCTTTGACTCCCAGTTAATTTCAGTTATCATATTATCAGTTCAGTTTCAGATTTCAGTTATTTTATTGCCTTACATACTCGGTACATTATTTCGTACTGACGTCCCTTTTTGGGGGCGCTGCATTTCATGCGTGCAGGTTCAGACAGACAGACGGGTAGACCTCCTCAGTAGGTGTTTTCCGAGTTCCGCCTGATCGGTAAGCTCCACGTCTTTCGGAGTTGCCAGGACTAGAGTTTTGTGTACATCTTATGTATATCTGTATATATGTTATGGGTAGGTCGGGGCCCTGTTCCGATCACAGTACATCTATCAGTAGAGGCTTGTAGGCATATCCTGTTGGTTAGTGCAGTATGTTGGGTTTGTATAAATTGGTGGTTTGTCAGCTGTAGTAGCTATGACGGCCTTGTCGGCCTAGCTTTATATTGATATTTAGTTAGTGCTAGTTTCCATTCAGTTTTATATTTTGCTTCGCAAATTGTCTTGCAAGGTGGCCCCATGGCCAAAGTATGACATTATGTGTTCAGAGTCCCTTAGTCGCAATTTGGTACGCCAGGTTAGGTGAGGCACGGGGTGCTTGTCTCGCTCCTAGGTTCGGGGCGTGACAAACTTGGTATCAGAGCAGTTCTGTCCTAGGGAGTCTACAAGCCGTGTCTAGTAGGGTCTTGTTTATAGATGTGTTGTGCACCACATTATATAAGCAAGGAACTACAGGGCATTTAGGAGTTGGTTACACTTCTTTGAAATCTAAATCGTGCTATAGAACTGAGTTATAGGAAATTTGAATTAAACTTATGTGTTGGTGTTTGCATGCATAGATGACGGTGACTAGGAAGACTACGGCTAGCCAGAGGAGAGATACAGTAGTAGGTGAGGGGACCAACAGGGTACCCCCAGTAGATGGGGCCCAGTCTGAGGCTCAAGGGGAGACCCCTACTCAGCCATTACCGGCTCCTCCACCAACTACGGAGATTCCTAGGGAAACCGCACATCCAGTTCCCCCTCCACTTCCATCAGATCAGGACTTAAGGAGTGCGGTGCATTTGTTGACACAGTTGGTAGCTACCCAGCAACATGCTAGGGCATCAGCTAGTGCAGGAACTTCTGAGGGGTCTGGGAGTTCAAGGGTCCGAGAGTTTATTGCTTTGAGTCCCCCAGAGTTCACGGGGACAGATCAGAGGGAGGACCCGCAGGATTTCATAGATCAGCTTCACAGGATCTTTCGTGTTATGCATGCCACGGAGAAAGAGGCAGTTGAGCTAGCAGCTTTTCGACTCCGAGATATAGCCATCCTTTGGTATGAGGGATGGGAGAGGTCCAGGGGACGTGATACACCTCCAGCTATTTGGGAGAATTTTTCAGATGCTTTCCTTGACCAGTACTTACCGCGGGAGATCCGACAGGCTCGAGTCGATCAGTTTCTAGCCCTCAAGCAGGGTAATATGAGTGTTCGAGAGTATAGTCTCCGTTTTGACTCATTGGCCAGATATGCACCATCCATAGTTTCTACTATGCGGGACAGGATTCACAGGTTTATAGCAGGGTTAGCCCCAGAGTTAACCGAGGCATGTGCCACCGCTGCATTGCAGGATAGTATGGATATCTCCCGGATTCAGGCATTCGCCCAGAATATAGAAAGGGGTAGGCGTCGGCAGCAGGGTACAAAGAGGGCTGAGCAAGGGCAACGTAAGAGGATGAGATTTCCCAGGTCTCAGGAGCAATCTCAGGGTAGTTATAGGACCCAGTACTTCGGACGGCCACCTAGGCCTCCGCCACCTCAGTTACAGGGTTACGGGTATGACCGCTATACTCAGTCAGGACCAGGTGAGAGCTCACGGGCGTCGGGTTTGCAGCGACAACGAGGTTCTGCGCAGACATGGTCATTTCCTCCGCGGTGTGACATCTGTGGTAGAGGACACTTGGGTCAATGCCGAGCAGGTTCTGATGCTTGTTATACATGTGGGCGTCCGGGGCATATGATGCGAGATTGCCCAAATAGAGATTCTGGGGGAATGGCACAACCAGCGAGTTCAGCAACAGGATCGTCTATGTCCGTGCATCCTTCAAGGCGTGAGTCTCAGTCTTCGGCTGGTAGAGGTCGAGGCAGAGGTAGAGGTTCCAGTTCAAGTGGTAATCAGAACCGTATCTATGCTTTAGCGGGTCGACAGGACCAGGAGTCTTCACCAGACGTTGTGACAGGTATATTAACCATTTTCTCTCACGATGCTTATGCTTTGATAGACCCAGGATCTACTTTATCGTATATTACCCCATTTGTCGCGAGGAAGTTTGGTATAGTGCCTGAAATACTAAGTGATCCTTTTGCGGTATCTACACCGGTCGGAGAATCGATTATTGCTAGACGGGTTTACCGAGGTTGTACGGTGACAATTTGTAGTCGTCAGACCTCAGCTGACCTAGTTGAGCTAGAGATGATGGACTTTGATGCTATCATGGGCATGGACTGGTTGGCAGCTTGCTATGCCACAGTTGATTGCCGAGCAAAGGTAGCCAAATTTCATTTTCCGGGTGAGCCAGTCCTTGAATGGGTAGGTAATACACCAACACCCAGGGGTAGGTTTATTTCCTATCTGAAGGCGAGGAAAATGATCGCAAAAGGGTGCATTTATCATATTGTGCGAGTTAGAGATGCAGATGCTGAGATACCTACACTTCAGTCTATTCCCATAGTCAAAGAGTATGCAGATGTGTTTCCAGATGAGCTTCCAGGTATTCCTCCAGAGCGAGAGATTGATTTTAGCATCGATTTGCTTCCAGGAACTCAACCAATATCCGTCCCTCCGTATAGAATGGCACCTGCCGAATTGAAGGAGTTGAAGGAGCAGTTAAAAGATTTGCTGGAGAAAGGTTACATTAGGCCCAGTACCTCACCTTGGGGTGCACCGGTACTATTTGTGCGGAAGAAAGACGGCTCGCTGAGGATGTGTATCGATTATAGGCAGTTGAATAAGGTAACTATTAAGAATAAGTATCCACTTCCAAGGATCGATGACTTGTTTGATCAGTTGCAGGGAGCTAGATGCTTTTCCAAGATTGATTTGAGGTCGGGGTACCACCAGGTCAGAGTTCGGGAAAAAGATATTCCGAAGACAGCCTTCAGGACCCGATATGGCCACTTCGAGTTCCTTGTCATGTCCTTCGGGTTGACTAATGCACCCGCTGTATTTATGGACTTGATGAATAGCCTATTCCGGCCATTTTTAGATCTGTTCGTGATAGTATTTATTGATGATATTCTGGTTTATTCCCGTTCAGAGGATGAGCATTCGGACCACCTGCGAGCGGTACTCCAAACCCTCCGTGATCGTAAGTTGTATGCTAAGTTTTCTAAATGTGAGTTCTGGTTGAAGTCTGTAGCATTCTTGGGGCATATTGTATCAGATGAAGGGATAAAGGTGGACACTCAGAAGATTGAGGCCGTGAAATCTTGGCCTAGACCTACCACTCCGACAGAGGTTCGTAGCTTTCTAGGCTTAGCAGGATACTATCGGAGGTTCGTAGAGGGTTTTTCTTCCCTTTCGGCACCATTGACGAAGTTGACATAGAAAGAAACTAAGTTTCAATGGACAGAGGCTTGTGAGCGGAGTTTCCAAGAGCTTAAGAACAAGTTGACCTCAGCTCCAGTTCTAACACTTCCAGAGGGTCTAGAGGGTTATGCCGTGTATTGTGATGCATCAGGTGTCGGGTTAGGATGTGTCCTGATGCAACATGGGAAGGTAATTGCATATGCTTCAAGGCAGTTGAGGAAGCACGAGAGGAATTATCCGACCCACGACCTCGAGTTAGCTGCGGTTGTCCATGCACTTAAGATATGGCGGCATTATTTATATGGTGTTCATGTTATTTACTGATCATAAAAGCCTACAATATATTTTCAAGCAGAAAGAGTTGAATTTGCGACAGAGGCGATGGCTTGAGTTATTGAAAGATTACGATGTTAACATTCTCTACCATCCAGGGAAAGCTAATGTTGTAGCAGATGCCTTAAGTCGCCGATCTATGGGTAGCTTAGCACATGTAGAGCCCGAGAAAAGACAATTAGCTAGAGATATTCATCAATTGGCTTCGTTGGGGGTTCGGTTAGTAGATTCTGAGGATGGTGGAGTTGTAATCCAAAACACTGCAAAATCATCCCTCATAGCTGAAGTCAAGGAAAGGCAGTACGAGGACCCAGAGTTGGTCGAGTTGAGAGAGCGAGTTCCGCAGCAGAAGAAGCCATTGTTAGAGCTCAAGGGAGATGGGGTTCTCAGATACAAGGGTCGTTTGTGTGTTCCAGATGTAGCAGGGCTACGAGACAGGATTATGTCAGAGGCAAATTGCTGCTATTTATAAAGATTGGCCATGTGTGGCATGCATAGTATGTTTCTGGCTACGTGCAGGTTGGTTTTAACCTAGTGTACGAAGGATACTCTGGAAAAAGTTTCCAAAGTCTCCAAGAGTAAACATTCGAGGACGAATGTTCCCAAGGGGGGAGTGATGTTACACCCTATATTTTCGTATGTAAAAATGCGTCGTAAGCAAACTAATGTAGGACAAAAAAATGAGATAATATTTAAAAGTATATAAAGTAAGTTAATCATGTTACCTCTGAGGTTACAAATATTGAAGATCATGAACAACAAGTACAAAGAGGGTTGGACAGTTCAGAAGCTAAAGCAATTAAATAAAACAATGTTTCATCGAAAGTCGACAAGTTGGGAATGTTATAACATGTACCTTTGGGGTGAGACTAGGGTGATTAACATGATAAAGAGATTATGTTATGATTTATATTAGTCGTATTACATCCGTGTGTTATGTTTTTAAGTCAAGCGAGTTGTGGAACAAAAGTCGATGAAAGTCATCACAAGTTACATTCATAAGTTTTACTGAAACTTTGGGTCAAATGTAACTGCAATTTTCTCCCAATATACTTAGAGTTATGGTGTGTTCCACACATCAAATTAAAGATCTATGAGTCTATTTTCTAACACATTAAACCATTTGTCAATACGACATCGGAGTAGAGAGATATGTGCATTTTTGCGATACTGCGCAAGCTGCTAGGTGACAAGTAGGTGTGTCACCTACTTGCTTAAATGAAAGCCCAAAAATGGGCCATTTCGGGTCGTCCAAAGAGGCCTTTTAAGGGCCTATTTTCTTCATATATTAGACTTAAAATAGAGCATAATAACCAGACATCAGCTCTGCAAAGAATCCTCCCAAAAATTTCCCACAAACCCTAATTGATTTTCTCTCCCTTTCAAGTTCCAATTGGAGGTAAAACTTAGAGTTTGAAGAACCAAGATAGGAGCTGAGTTATCCAACAAATAAGGTGAGTTTACTGCTCTCTTTCATCCATTTTTTCTGCTGTAAATTCATGGTAAGTCGTTCTATACTTGTAAGAACTCACGGGACGGTGATCGGAAGCCGTGAGTTCGAGTTATTCACTTGTAGCGGACTGTTTTGTGGACTGTTTTGTGTTGCTGTTGGGCTGCGTGTTTTATTACTATTTTGTGGAGTTTTGGAGGAGGAAGGGGGTTTATAAACACCATATAAATGTAGGGTGGTTGGCTGGTCGTTCGTCATAACATTTTCGGGTCGTTTGACACTACTACGGTGGTCATTTTGTGTACGAAGAGATTGGGGTGTGTTGGGCTGTTTTTTAGTATTTGATGGTGTATATAGGGCTGGAAAATGATGTATATATGTTGTTATTGTTCTGTCCTTGTATTGTTGGTGTTATCTTGAAGTTGGAGGAAGGGCATATTATAGGGGAGATGCTGCCCGTTTTAATACAAAATAGGTTTGTCGTTCGTTGTGCGATAGTTGTACCTTTCGTAACTTAACGATAGTATTATTATCATTCTTGTAGATTAAGGTGCGAAGAGGTGAGTTCAACTTGGTGATTGAAAAGATTGTGATAAGGTATGTTAAGGCTAAGCCTTCCTTCATTTTGGCATGATCTCGTAGCTACATGTGTTAGTAATGAGACAAAAAGAGAAGTTCATATTCATGAATTTATTCACACTATTCTAGTCTCATAAGTTACAATATTATTCCTTATCGAGACTCTATATTCAATTTTAGTATTGTCTTCTTTCAGTCAAGAGAGCAGCAAGCCTATATATACAGTATTACAGTATTTTCATTACCATCGAGCTATAATCGATGGGCAGGCCCCTATTGGGCAACCTCTGATCAGATGGAAAGTTATATACCGAGCCTACTGTGGCCGAGCGCCTATGAGCGAGCCCAGCATGGTCGAGATACATAGCCTAGTATGGCCGAGCGCCTAGAAGCGAGCCTACTATGGCAGAGCAGTTATATATACCGAGCCTTATAAGGCCGTACAATTATTTTACTTACTATATTGAAGGAGTTGAGTCAGTATCAGCAGGTAAGTATATCTCCAGATCATCTTTGACTCCCAGTTAATTTCAGTTATCATATTATCAGTTCAGTTTCAGATTTCAGTTATTTTATTGCCTTACATACTCGGTACATTATTTCGTACTGACGTCCCTTTTTGGGGGCGCTGCATTTCATGCGTGCAGGTTCAGACAGACAGACGGGTAGACCTCCTCAGTAGGTGTTTTCCGAGTTCCGCCTGATCGGTAAGCTCCACGTCTTTCGGAGTTGCCAGGACTAGAGTTTTGTGTACATCTTATGTATATCTGTATATATGTTATGGGTAGGTCGGGGCCCTGTTCCGATCACAGTACATCTATCAGTAGAGGCTTGTAGGCATATCCTGTTGGTTAGTGCAGTATGTTGGGTTTGTATAAATTGGTGGTTTGTCAGCTGTAGTAGCTATGACGGCCTTGTCGGCCTAGCTTTATATTGATATTTAGTTAGTGCTAGTTTCCATTCAGTTTTATATTTTGCTTCGCAAATTGTCTTGCAAGGTGGCCCCATGGCCAAAGTATGACATTATGTGTTCAAAGTCCCTTAGTCGCAATTTGGTACGCCAGGTTAGGTGAGGCACGGGGTGCTTGTCTCGCTCCTAGGTTCGGGGCGTGACACTGAAGATATGAAAAATGCATACTAGATTGGTCTTTAGGAGAACTGTCATGCCCCGACCATGGGGAGCATGACCGGCGCTCAACCGAGATACCCCGGCCGAGGAAGCTTGTATAATACCTTCTACCACACTCTCCCATGAATAAAGATAAAATACATTTATATCATTAATTAAACATTAAGAAGTCATCTGAATAACACCAGTTCATTTCCATTAGTTACGCATTAACAAGTCCCCAAAATAGTACACTATACATTCGTAGTTAAAGTGGGACAGATGATACAATTACAACAAGTTTAGTTCAACCTTTCCAAAACAAGATACAACCCACACTAAGTCTACAGAAGCTCTAACAGAAACAAAAGAGTGCTATGATAGTGCCGGCGATAAGGCCCCGGCTATACCTCAAACACTATGTACAAAGGACAAAAGATACAGGACCCTGAAATGAAGTGAGGCCCATTAAAGATGCAGCGCCCTCGGTAAAAGAGACGTTAGTACATATGAAATAGTACAAGTATGTAAAACTAAATACCCTCTCAATAGAATGAGTAACAACAAATGGAGAAGGAAACAGGAAATCAATAAGAGATTCAAATAGTATCAATATGTCAAGTTAGGGAAAGGCAAATTTCAAGTAAGTTCCAATCTTTTTATGTTGGTAAATCTTTAGCACCGATACACCACCGTGTTTTAGCATGGAGTTCGATCTCAACCCGACCGGCTAAGTCGTCTCACCCCGAGACATCCACCCACAATACCACCATGTGCGCGGCATGGCATCCGATCTCAGTCTGATCGGCTAAGTCGTCTCGCCACAATGTCGTGTGGGTCGACAACACATCACATCTCGCTAGCAATAATACCATCCCATATAAAGGGAAACAGCTCAACCCATCAATCTCATCCCATATAAGGTGAAACAATCTCACCACATTAAGACGGGGATTTACCCTCTAATCACTCCTACACCGATACATGTAGTTTCGGGGTTAGGTTATTTTTACCTACCCTTCCTCGATGGCTAATCGATACTCCAAAAGCATTTACTTTTAAAAACATTTACCACTTATTTCGTAATCTTTTGCATTTCATTCATTTCATTGGCACCAATGGCCATGACGTAATATCATCCTTGGCACATTGGCCGCACATCATATTTCATGTTCTCTTCTTTCACTTTCAAATATCATCATGGATAATCAACAACAAGGCCTTTCAAATTAATACTTTAAACACATATTTGAGCAATTTAGGGTCTTAGGCACATGTGATTTCTTACACAATTTGACATGATAACTTTCATTAGAATCACATTTTTGAATCATAACATAATAACACATAGCCCATACTTAAACCACAATCTCAAAGAGTAACTCAACATAACAAGAATCTTTATAATACATATTCAATGCATATTTATTTTGAAACAAAGCTTATTTGGAATAATCAATTTATAATGAGCATCACGGGACTTACAAGGCCATTATGGGGTTCAATTCTAAAAGAGGTATTTAGCCAACATACCTCGCTTTGAGCTTTCTTTAATTCACTACACAGTTCCGGAATCCTAGCAACTTTGATCTATTTAGAGACACAACAACATTGAACACGAATTAGGAAGGATTTCATGACTCTAGCTCATTTGAGCATTTTATCAAACATTAGGTGGCCATTATGATCTCAAGGTCCTCCTATGGTTGATTCCTCTATTTCACTACCCAAAATCTACCCAATTGAGCTCAACAATCTCCCCACAACACTAGATAGTACATGCATGCATAATGAACAACTCCCACACGCAAGAATTGCTTGGCTTATTACCTATTTTCATTCAAATCTCGAAATTGCAGGCTAAGGCTAGAACCTTACCTTTTAGTTGAAGATCTTGTGAGTTACCCCAGAGAATTCTTCAAGGCTTGAGAAAAGATTGATGAACAAGTGACTTAGAAACTATTTTTCTCACTCTAAAGAACCTTCCTCTCTCTAAAATATAAATCCTAAGACTGTTTTATAAGAATGGAGTCGAGCTCAAAAATTAGAAAAATGAAGCCCAGATGCAGATCTGCGGTCGCATATGTGACCGCATAACACTTCTGTGGTCTGCAAAATAGGCCGCATATTGCCCCTCCGGAGCTGGGCACTTCTACCTCACTTTGCGACCGGTCTGCGTTCCGTAGACCTATTCTACGGTCGCATAATGTGCCGCAGAACTTCCCTCAATAAATTTTTGTATTGGGTCTGCGATGTGTTATGCGGTCGCATAATGGACCGCATAATGGTCCAAAAATTTGCCCAAGTTTATGCTTCAATCTGCGGCAGATCTGCGGTCCAAAGATCAGCTCTGCAACCGCAGAATGGACCACAGAAATGCCCTGCACTTCCAAAAGTTTTCTTCAACTCCCCAACGCACTGTTCAACCCAAAAAGTCCGAACTAATCTCTACAATCGTCAACACATAAGTCTATTCGGCACTAATGTTTAGCTATAATTATATATTTTTAGTGTGTTACCTACCTTACATTTTTGTGCTTTAATACTAAATTATATTATATTTGTTCTAATTAAGTTTATTTTATGTGTAGGTATTTTGAGGTGAAAATTATGAACAAAGCAAATATTTTGGAAGTATATTATATGTATTTAAATGATTTCATGCAATTGTAGACACAAGAATTAAAGAATGAAGGTTTGTAGATTAACTGGTAGCACTAAAAAGTAATGAGCTTCGAGAGAAAAAGTTAGGCAACATCAAATTGGATAAGCTGGCGAAGCGAGACTTTCTGCTCGCGTTTGAGCTCGTGAGGAGCGGTTTGACGAGAGGTGCATCGTGCGTTTCGCGTGGCGACGCGTGGTCCGGGTCTCAAGCCTATTTTCTCTCTTTTTTAGTTTTTGATTTGGTTATTTCGTCTAGGCCTTTCCCTACAACTATAAATAGTCTTTAAACATAATTTTTTAGGGAGATTAGAGGAAGGGAGAGCACAGAGCCGCCGTGGAGGCCGGAATTCATCAGATTCCATCTTACTTGCATCAAACTTAGTAATCTTTACGTTTCTGTGGATGAATTGTTGTTTTGATACCATGTCAATGTGGAGCTAAACTTTGCGTTCTAGGGTTGTGGTTGTCATGAATATTAAAGTTTATTGATTATACTACCGTTAATTCGAGTTAACATCTTTAGTTGTTTCTCTAATTCTGTGCATAATTGCTTAATTGTTTGGCCAGCAGTTGAGTTCTATTTACTATATATGCTATGCTTGGGAAATCCATGTTTAGATTAGAGTAGAATTAGAGAGAGCTTGTTTCTGAACCCAGGACACGGGGAAAGATTTTACGATTAGGATAGTAATATACCTAAAAGTCTTGCTTAGTTGAATACTGTATTATATTCGTTCATCTTAGATTCAAGAGCATAGGAATATAGGGTTGATATATTATGGATAAACGAATAGTATTATGGGACCATGCAATTTATATAAATGATCCGGTCAACTAGAAACCATAGATAATGTAGATTAACATGTGTAATTACGAACCCAACAAGATTGACAAACCGAGCACAACCCTGGAATCCTCATATCCTTTAAGTAAAATCCAAAACACACGTTTGCATCCCTAATAAATTAGCTAATTACTTGTTTAATAATTGCAAAAGTCGTATAGTAGATAAACAACATTTTTGATTATCTTGGACAGTTAATTGATTTTAGTTTGCTTAGTTAATGATTAATTTAAGTCTCTGTAGGTTCGACATCTGACTTTCGAGTCACTTTATTATTTGACGGCCACGTATACTTGCGTGTACTTGGGGAACCAACAAGTTTTTGGTGTCGTTGCCAGGGACTTAGTTCTTGATTGTTTCTCTAAGTTAAGCTTTTAATTGATTTCTGTTTAAGTTTTTAATTTTCCTATTTAGTTAATTTTCTAGATTAGACTTTTACTTTTATCTTTACGGGTTTTGCTTATTTTTTCTTTTTGTAAATATTTTTATTTTTATGATAATTTGATTTTTCTCTTTGTGTGTTCATAGTTCTCTCAACATGACATATGGGGATGAAATATCTGGAAGTAAGGTTATTGATGAAGATGCTTGGTTGACGGAAGACTTTTATGGCCCATTTTTTTGGGCTTGTCATGACTTAAACTCCGGGAGGCCTGAATTTGAATATGAGAGTAAGGGTTCGTATTGGGATGGATATTCATGATTAAGAGAATATGCGGAACGACGTTATCTTCTAACAAAGTTGGTGAATGATTGGTTGAAGGAGAGAGCTGATCTTGCACAAGAAATTGACATGTTTGGCTTGGCTTTGCACAACTTGGATGCAGATTTGAGTGCAAAGGTTGATGAGTTCAACGCCCAACAATTTAATGATGAGTTGTGTGAAACTAAAAAAAATCTTCTAGACCAAATTGAGGAGCTAAAACAAGAATACCAAGCATTAGACCATATATTTCTTGAGGATGCCAATGTTGAGAAGAGTGTTCTAGAGTCATGTGAGGAAGTAGATAATGTTAAATTTGAAGACTCTAGTGTGGGTACATATGAGGATGTAAATAGTGATGCAGTTCTAGATTTGGAACGCATTGGTCCTCATTCCATGCATTTTTTGACATTGTGTTTGGATGATGATATGGAAATTGAGTCTTCCAAGCCTTTGGAGGAGCAAACGGACAAGGAACAAGGTGATCACATTCTAGAATTTTTTGTGCCAGAGAGACATAATTACATACCTCATATGAAGGCCAAAAAGTGTAGAATACGAAACTGGTTACTTGGTCCAATTACATTTGTCCCACCACCCCGCGAGCATAGAAAAAAACTTGAAGCCAAATTAGGTGTTCAATTCATAAGTTCGAGGGGGAGGCAAAAAGTGCTTCAATTTGGGCCATGATGTTAAATCAGGCGCTTGTTGGGAGGCAACCCAATTTTATAATTTTCTTTTATTTTTATTTTTATTGTATTATTTTTGTAGTGCCTGTTTTTATTTTGTAGGATTATAAGCACAGGAAGCAAAGCCATTGGAAGAGTGCAAAAATGAGCTAGATGGTGAGAACTAAGTGTGGGGTGCCCACACAAAGGACCATGCCTGGGGAAAGTCTGAGTACCTCGTAAGCCGCTATTGCTTCGGCTTTTGGCCTTTCAGGGAGTTTCTTGTCCACCCTCGTTATTGTTTTGCTTTATTTGTGCATTGGGGATACTGCACTCTTTTAAGTGTGGGGTGGGAGAATTCCTCTAGATAATTAGTAGTTGTATGTTAGAAAAAGGTTAACTTCTTATTTTTATTTTCCTAGTTGTGTAGTATTTTAATAGCTACTAATTATTTTTAAAAATGTGGAAAAAAATGAAAAATCGAAAAAAAAGGTTAGAAAATTGGACTTTTCCCGACGATGGATCTCCTAGACAGTTTTTTTGAGGGATTAAAGTCTAAACAAAAATCCAAAAATATGTCTTTTAGTTTCCTTTAGGTAGTAAAAATCCCCCATGGTTTTTCTTTGTGTCTCGGTTCTTTTTCATGGGATGTAGTTTTAACCGGGTAGTAGTTTTTTCTTTTATTTTATTGTTTTAGAGTAGGACTTAGGAAAAAATAAAGGAAGAAAGATGAGATTCCTAGGCGCCCTTGACTTGTTTAATATTAGCATATTTAGGCCTATCTTCCCTATGTGCTAAAATGGCTTACGATGCCTTGGTTATTTGGATAGCATGTTTTGTGTCGGCATGTTTCATTTTCTTGACTTGTGTTAACTTTGTTCCTTGGTTATTTGGATAGCATGTTTTGTGACGCCTATGTTTCATTTTCTTGACTTGTGTTCACTTTGTGCTTAATGCTTAATATCTTGTGACTCGTTGAATACTTGCATTAGTTTGAGAGTCGGAATGAGACCGTCCTTAGTGAGTCAAGTGCCATGTGTGAAGTGAGATTTTTGTGTAGTCCATGTCATTGTACTTGTGTCTAGAACTTGCTCCGTATGTGAGTCAAAGCGAATGTTTAGGTGAGGCTCGGTTTGAAAAATGATTTAAGGCTTTCTTTGATCTTTTCGAGCGTTATTGCTATCACAAATAAAATCTATCCCTAATTAACCATTTCGAGCCTATAGATTTTTATTTGGTACCCACATTATAAGCCTATACCCTTTTTATTCTTAATTGATATTGTTTTGATCCTTTTACCTCTTAAATCACTTTAATTGTGAGATGAGCGCTAAAAGGAGTAAGAAGGGACTAAGTGTGGGGTGACTTTTGTGTGGAACCAATGAAAGGAAGAAAGGTGCACTTGTTTTTTAAAAGAATACACCACTAGTGGAAATTGCAAAAGAGAAAAAGAAAAACAAATGTAGATGAATAAATATCTTATTTTTGCTAGTAGAGTGTAAATAACGATAGTGCTTAAAAAAAGATGGAGCATTGTTAGGGATGATTTTAGTTATGAAATTAAACTTGGGATTGAAGAATTTGCGCTTACATATGATTATGTGATGTGTTAAAGTGCTTAGGAGGGTTAGCCACTATTCCTAAATATATCCTTCCCGTCCCTTAGCCCACATTACAACCATGAAAAAGTTATAATTGATTTTAGATCGAGTGAGCCTACATTAGTAGAGATTTATATTAAGGACAAGCCTATGGTATCAATTGCATACATGTGACTTATTTTGTGAGAGTGAGTAATTTTCTTTGATATATATGAGTCTTTAAAATATATTTGAGCATTTGATTTAAATGTGTGGATTCAACTTACACTTTTGTTCTTCTTGTGAGGGTACATGATTTCATGAGGGATAGGTAACGTTATTAGACTTCTCTAGGATGTTGGGTGTTCAAGCCATGAGTGCACTGTGACACTGAGTCGGTTTAGAGGCTAGGATTGTTATAAGCATGTCATTTTTGTTGTGAATATTTTTGAAGAATGACATAAGTTAAGGGAAGTGTAAGTGATTGCATATGCTACAGTTTAATTATTGATATCAACCATGGTCATTAGTGTAGTGTGCCTTGATTGTGCAAATATAAAGTGCTCAAGGATAGTGTGAATTGTTGGTTGACTCGAGGACGAGCAATGTTTAAGTGTGGGGTAGTGATGTTTGGCTATAATTATATATTTTTAGTGCATTACCTTCCTTACATTTTGGTGCTTTAATACTAAATTGTACTATATTTGTGCTTAATTGAGTTTATTTTATGTGTAGGTATTTTGGGGTGAAAATTGTGAGCAAAGCAAATATTTTGGAAGTATATTATATGTATTTAAATGATTGCATGCAATTGTAGACACAAGAATTAAAGAATGAAGGTTTGGAGATTTCCTGGCAGCACTCAAAGCAACGTGCTTCGAGAGAAAAAGTTAGGCAACAACAAATTGGATACGCAGGCGAAGCGAGACTTTCTGCTTGCGTTTGAACTCGCTAGGTGCAGTATGATGCGAGGTGCGTCCCACGTTTCGCGTGACGACGAGTGGTCCAGGTCTCAAGCCTATTTTCTCTCCTTTTTTGTTTTTGATTTAGTTATTTCATCTAGGACTTTTCCCTACACCTATAAATAGTCCTAAACACCATTTTTAGGGAGATTGGATGAAGGGAGAGCACAGAGCCACCGCGGAGGCCGGAATTCATCAGATTCCATCTTTCTTCCATCAAACTTAGTAATCTTTACGTTTCTTTGGATGAATTGTTGTTTTGCTACCATGTCAATGTAGAGCTAAACTTCGCGTTCTAGGTCTATGGTTGTCATGAATATTGAAGTTTATTAATTATATTACCATTAATTCGAGTTATCATCTTCGGTTGTTTCTCTAATTCTATGCATAATTGCTTAATTGTTTGGCCAACAGTTGAGTTCTATTTACTATCTATGTTATGCTTGGGAAAGCCATGTTTGGATTAGAGTAGAATTAGAGAGAGCTTCTTTCTGAAACCCGGGGCACGGGGAAAGATTTCGCGGTTAGGATAAGAATATACCTAACAGTCTTGCTTAGTTAAATACCGTATTATATTCATTCATGATCGATTCAAGACCATAGGAATATAGGGTTGATATATTATGGATAGACGAATAGTATTGTGGGAACATGCTATTTATATAAACAATCTGGTCGACTAGCAATCATAGATAATATGGATTAACATGTGTAATTACAAACCCAATTAAGTAAAATCCAAAACACATGTTTGCATCCCTGATAAATTAGCTAATTACGTGTTCAATAATTGCAAAAGTAGTTTAGTAGATAAATAACATTTTTGATTATCTTGGACAGTTAATTGATTTTAGTTTGCTTAGTTAACGATTAATCTAAGTCTCTGTGGGTTCAATATCCGACTTTCGAGTCACTTTATTACTTGACGACCACGTATACTTGCGTGTACTTGGGGAACCAACAGGACACACGTAACCCCGGGTTTTAGATAAAATTTTACGGGGCCTTACAAGAACCTCTCTTGATCATCCTCCTAACGAGGTTTAATCAATGATTCAAATATCCTCTTTCGATTACTAAGAAAAATTAATAAACTCAACCAACAATATAATACAAAGATATCACAAATTATGCCTCTCTCGATTAGATAAACAAGTGAATATAGATGCAACAGTTAAATCATCCAAAATGCTTCAATACATAAAACTAGAGTTATAATCCATAAATAATCATCAATACACAATATCCATCAAACCCTAAAGGGAACTACTCCATAGATATGGAGCAATTCATCACAAATAAAATTAAAGTAGAGAAAAACATAAAGTAAATCCAAACTCGTGTCTTGAGTGAGGAAGGAATGATGAAGTTCTTGTGCACATGTTCTTCCAACTCCTCATTAGCCTCCTTAGGTCGAATATGTGTCAAATGTCCAAAAAATAACGTTTTCCCATGTATTTATACCAAGTAGGGTCGGGCCCAGACAAAATCACCTTCTCCTAGCCGAAATAGGAAAATTACCTTGTAAAAATTGCACAGGCGCGCCGCATGGGGTGACGCTCCATGCGGGGCATTAGTGGAGAAATCCAAAGAGCTGGTTCTGTCAGGCAGCAAGAATTTGGGCAGCCGCGCGCACCACGCGCCGCGGCAGTGGACTTTTCTCAGAGTACGGATGTTTCGTGCGTTTTGATGTCTAGACTTGGTCCTCGACCCCTGAACATAATCCCGGCTTAATTCCTTGGGCTTTTACTCAGACTTCAAAGCTCTAAATCACTCGAATTCATTCCATATCATCTACATAGCTCGGAATCAAACCTATAAGGCATAAAACACACAATAAGTGCAAAACACTATCAATTTAAAGCTCAAACACAATAAAAGTGTAGTAAATTAGAGTGCAATAAGCGACTAAAATACGAGATTATAGCCTACCATTACTTTGACACTGATTGAGCATCATCTGTTGTGTTGCTATGTTGAACTGAACTTCACCATGACTAAGTTATCACCCTTAACCTGTATAATTGAACCATGCCTACTTAATATGAAACTTTCATTGTTTTGGACTTTGTAATGAAATTGTTGGTCTGATCCCATGATATTTGATACTCAACCATGTTTGTAATGTTGTAATCCTGTAAGAATATCTCATGTATGTGTCTAAGTGCCATCTCTTTGGTTTTATGCACTCATTTTGTTCTTAAACAAACTTCATGTTTATCCTTCATACCTATGTCTGTGCTCTCAAACTGCATTATCATATAAAAGTAAACTGAAGCTTGCTACACCTATATAGGTTAATTGTGACACACCTATAGACTTAAGAGGAACTTTCTAATGTCTACTTGCCCTGCTTTGAGTATAATTCCTTAACTCTTAATGATATGATAGGAGGTTATGAACTTTTAAAGGGAAAATGATTATGTCTTTGCTTAGGTTAGGATTAACCTATTAATACTCCTTAGAGTTCCTAAATAAGGTTGTTAATTCAGAAGTTAGGACTTAATCTATGCATGTGAATCTCTTATGAACTCAAACATAGTCTGATAAGTTGTGAAATACTGCAAACTCAATTAACGACTTTGTAAATGTCACGCCCCAAAACCGAGGAGCGCGACCAGCGCTCAACCGAGTGAACCTGACTGAGCAAGCATGTTAGATTTCATTCTACCCAAATTCATCTGTGAATAAAGAGGAGATGTACTCCATTAATCGAGTACTGAAGAGATTTCATTAACCGCTTCCATTTCATTCCCATTAACAGCATCATTCAATATTTCCAAAATAGTACGAGTTTATAGATTTAATGAAAAATATGTTGCCAAATACCAACAGTTCTAATCCAATTCCCAACATCAAATACCACCCACGACCTGTCTATGGAGCATCTAAGTACAACTAAAGAGTAATATGGAAATGCTGTCAACAAGGCCCCGACTATACCTCAACCACAAAGTACATGAGAAACATAATATACATGACCCCGAAATGAAGTGGGGCTCACAAAATCAGCTGAAAAGAGTGTACTGCTATCACTGATCAATGCCACCTGCTATAGAACCACCTGCATCCATTAAAGATACAGCGCCCCCGGCAAAAGGAACGTTAGTACTGTCGAATAGCACTAGTATGTATAGCTAGAAATCCTCTTTCAAAATATAATGCCCATATGATCTATACGTGGAACACATAATATAATGTAATTGAAACAACCTGTACAAACAAGGACAACAAAAGGGGCACCTATTGTCTGCATTAATAATGTGTCTCATTAGACCATCCTTAGTGTTCACATATCATATTATACACTTATGCGTTTCATAGACCGTCCATAGTGTTTATTTATTCTGTACGTCTATACCTCTTATACACAATACACCTATACGTTTCATAGACCATCCACAAGATTTCATATCACAATGGATTTCATAACACAATGCACCTATGCGTTCATAGACCGTCCACAGGATTTCATATCATAATGCACCAATGTATTTCATAGACCGTCGACAGGATTTATATCATAATGGATTTCATAACACAATGTACCTATGCATTTCATAGACCGTCCACAGGATTTCATATCACCATGTACCTATACGTTCATAGACTATCCACAGGATTTCATATCACCATGTACCTATGCGTTCATAGACCATCCACAGGATTTCATATCACAATGCACCTATGCGTTCATAGACCGTCCGCAGGATTTCATATCACCATGTACCTATGTGTTCATAGACCGTCCACAAGATTTCATATCACCATGTACCTATGCGTTCATAGACCGTCCACGGGATTTCATATCACAATGCACCTATGCGTTCATAGACCGTCCACAGGATTTCATATCACAATGCACCTATGCGTTCACACACCGTCCACAGGCTTTCGTATCACAATGTACCTATGCATTCCATAGACCATCCACAAGATTTCATAACACATTGGAAACAAAAGTACAAATACGTACATCTCATAACCTTTCACACCGCATATCACCTAATCCGTACTTTCAATCACTTACAACCTTATTATTCCATTGGCTCTCTTGGCCATATATATGATTCTTTATTCATGGTGCAATGGCCGTATATATCATACACAATTCCACTCACGAATATGTAAGAATAAGACATTCCCAATCAAGACTTTAGGTACACGTATGAGCAATTAAGAGTCTTTAGAATATTGAGATTTCCTCACACAATTTGGCATACTAGCTTTCATTTGAAATACGATTCAAAGCCACAATATTTTAATACGCAACCCATACTTTGAAACTCACGGGAACATTATGAAATTCAATTCCAAGAGAGAAAGTTTAGCCAACATACCTCTATTGATCTTTCCTTAAATTACTACAATATTCCGAAAATTCTAGCAATCCCAATCTATTTTGAGACATAATAAAATTTAACAATAATTAGGAAGATATTCATGGTCTCAGCTCTTTTGAGCATTTTATCAAACACTAGGTATGCAAATTTAACCACAAAGTTCTTCTACAAGATTTCCTTCACTACACAACCCAATCCTTACTTATTTAAGCTCAACAATCTTCCCACAAATCTTTTTGGTACATGCATGTATAGATAATACTCTCATACCCAAGAATCATACTCCTAATCAATCATCTTCTACCCAAATTCGAAATTGAAAACTAGGGTATGGAACCTTACCTCTCATATGAAGAACTTGTGGGTTTTCCTTGTTAATCTTCCAAGATTTGAGCAAGACTTGATGAATAATTAGCCTAGGGTTTTCTCTCTCTCTAAAACACTCTCCCTTCTCTCTAAAATATCAGAATATTTGCTCAAAAATGACCCTTTGCGTGTATTTAACGAAGTAGGGTCGGGTTTTAAAATCCAAAAAATGGAGCTCCGGAACAGGTTTTGCGGTCGCATATGCGACCACATAGCGGTTATACGGACCACATATTGGTCGCATAATTGCTAACAAAATGATCAAAAATTTGTCTGTGTATGCGGTCACTATGCGGTCTGCATAACTGTTATGCGGTCGCATAATGCACCACATAACAGTTATGCGGTCGCATAGTCGACCGCATAGCTGCTTCCAGAATGGCCTTCTCCTGCTCACTTCTGCGGCCATTATGTGGCCCGCAGAGTGATTATCGCATAATGGACCGCATAAACGTACTTTTCCGCCAAACATTTTCCTTTACTTTCCGGTACATTGTTCATCCCAAACACGTAAGCCTAGTCCGGCACCATGAAACATTATTTTCTTTGCAAAATTTACCGGGCTTTACACTTAAGTACTTCGAAATTTTTTCAGGGTGTTACAGTAAACTTGCACTATGTATCTTCTTAACTCCTTAAGTTACATGACTTAGTGTTTGGACTTCTGAAATGGTCTACTACTATTGTTTTCCTTTGTTTGCACCTGTAATTTGTTTCTTTGAGTAAACTTGAGCATGTTGAAAGTGTTGACAAGGTATCACACACTTGTGTTTCGATTGTGGTCTCAATGGTGTAATTTGTTGTCTCACAATAGTATCCTGTATAATTTTTGTAAAAAGTGTAAATGCTTATACCTCTGTGTTATGGTCACCGTTACAGTATATGCCTCATTGACATTTATACCTATGGGGAAGAGTATGTGTGAGTGGTTAAGGGTATTTAGGAGTAAGATTTAATTTGTGGTTGAGATACCCTCCCTGACACAAGCACTGCTCGAGGTCCCTGAGACTCTTGTAAACTCTGAAGTGCCAGGGAGCCAAAGGTTGTCTTGGACTTGAATGGAATTTTACCTTAAGCTCTTAATCATTGACATTTATTAATCTCCTTAGGATTAATGCTAAGTGAAAGAAAGGCTTCACTGTGAATTTTTTTACTCTCTTTGACCTTACATTAATTTTATTTCATTCATAATTACCAGCACTTATTACGGTCTTATTTGGGCTTTACAATGTCTTATTTGAATTTAAGTGTTATATTGGGTCTTATCGCTAATGTCTTCCTTTCCACTTTTTGCACATGTGATCGAACTAGGCCTGCTGAGTTCTCAAGAACTTGGGCACAAGTTCCAGCCCTGAGTGTGAAGTCATTAAAGCTGCTGCTGCTGTTCGTTGTACGTTTGGCCTAATATTCTTCAGCCCCAAATCCAATTCCCTTTCCTTTATCGCTTTATATAAATCTGTTTTTTCTTCTATATGTATATAACACTAACAATATTGAGTGAATTCTTTCTCTTTATATCAATGAATTACTTTAGAAACCTAGGCAAGCTAAAATACTATAGGTAAAATTAAAAGGAATTACTATCTCTTACATTAGTTAAATAACTTCAACTTGTTTAATTACTTATACTACAGAGTTTCGCTTTCACATATACAAACTGTTTTCATGAAGCTCTTTGAAGAATAAGACAGATTTTGAAAAGCAAGCAACCCCCCCCTCCACACCTTTAAAAGCTAGAATCGGGCAAATGATTTCAAAGTCAAGTTTTCTACAAATAAAATTGTCACAAACCCAATTTTTCTCCGTATGATGTCGTGATGGCACCTAGTCTCTAAGAATAGGTAAGCCGATTACTTACAACAATCTAAGGCAATTTAACAATGAAAATTTGAAACATAGTTTAATATAAATATCGAAACAAAAGCGAAATAGGCCTACGCGACAATAATCATAACAACCTCCCAAGATATGGTAATAAGAAGTCACGAACTCTAGCTAAATACATGGGATGACGTCAAAGATCGAAAAACAATATTGTTCAAATGACAAGCTGACAGTACAGTGTAAGGAAAGGACTCCAAGGGACTGTGACGACCAAGCAGCTCTATCTTGAATCCTCGCGATCCACAAGCTAACTCTGCCCGAGTCCGATATCTTCAATACCTGGCTTGGCACAAAAATGTGCAGAAGTGTAGCATGAGTACACCACGGTTAGTACCCAGTAAGTATCAAGACTATCCTCGGTGGAATAGTGACGAGGTACAAGTCAAGACACCCACTAGACAAAATAACATGTGCAGTATAGAAGTATAAAGCTAATAATGGAAAGCAGGAATCAGTAAAAGGCAGCAAGAACCAACATGCGATATAAACAGTAAAGCAATAGGAACACCGTGAAAGTACCGTTGAAACCAAGTAAGGAGCACAAATGACAACCAATTAATCAAGCCGTTCTAACACAAGTTTCACAACGAACTTACCCGAGATACCCCATCTCATAGTCACAAGTCATGGGTCTCAAACCCACCATCATATGCTCATGACACCTTGTGCCCACATTTCAAATCACAACCGCACGGACAACTCATATGCCAATATCCCCATCTGCCCGGCATGATCACATGCTCAGATTCAACATGAAAATAGATAATAGAAGAACACATGGGCATGAATAATAAATGTCGAGTTTCATACTCCTAATCTAGTATAAGTGGCATGCTATGGTGTATGCTTGTGCGAGTGTACTACTACAGCCCAAGTCAACAAGTAATATCAAAGAATTTGAGTAGCTCGTCGAAGCAACACAACAAGTCACGTAAGGTGTATGACATACACAAGGAAAAGAGCACCATCACATGAATATCGCAAAAACAATGTCCCCAAGCCATCACACATCATCCCTGACATTGCCAGCCTTTTCGCCCCGATAGACACCCATATCACTCTGCCCTGACAATAACATTAGCCACTTGTATCACTCTGATAGCCACCAGTATCAATCCACCCTGACAATATCATTAGCCACCCGAATCACTCTGCCCTCACAATATTATTAGCCACGCGTATCACTCCGATAGCCACCCGTATCACTCCATATAATAGCCACCCCTGTCGCTCTGCCCGGACAATAACACAATTGCTGGCCTTATCACTCCGTACATTCAACAACATTGAGATGCCACCTTTATACCTCGAATAACAACAATGATTAAATTCCACAAAACAATTCACACAAGCTAACATCACAACAACACGACATATCAACTTGTACCACAAGTTCCCATATGCCAAAACCTTTCCAAAGATCCAAAAATATCAATATTTCCACAACGAATAGCCCATGGCTCAAACACAATGTGTATAGAATCTCAATAATAACATAATGAACAGGAAAGTTACTCAACAAGGAACAATGTGATACCTTGTATGGTACTAGTCCATAAATACCAGGAATTTTAGCTCGGGTCGTATTTTATCCCAAAATGTCAAACTTCGACGAAATTCATTTTCTTCGATTTGCTTACCCTCTCACCTTCACGAATTTACTCGTCACTTGTTTGAAATAGTATAATGATTATAATCTCAAAATAATTCCATTCCTGAACTTACGTCGATTAACTTACGACGAAACTTGATCGTACGAAAATGCGGGATGTAATATCTCATTTTCGAGCATTCATCAATTTACTTATGGCGTACTTTTAGTGATATACCTCTTGAGAGCTTTCTTCGCCTATGGGTTTCTTACCCATTCCACTTGTTGAGCTCGTTTTGACGAGCCTCAATTGTTTCCTTATTTCTTTATTGATTCTCTTTTCTTTTCTTTTTTTCTTTTTCATTTAACAATTCTATACATACTCTCTCTCTCTCTCTCTCTCTCTCTCTCTCTCTCTCTCTCATATATATATATATATATATATATATATATATATATATATATATATATATATATTTATGTATGTATGTATATGGATCGGGCTGCACGCCGCAGTGGTTATTATATATTTTTAGAGAGAGAGAGAGATTAGTTCTAAGTTTAACGTCTTCAGCTAAACGAATTACCTTGTCACGACCCAAACCGATGGGCCGCAACGGGCACCCGGTACCTTACTCAATCGAGTACCAATATAACGTACCTTTTTGTATCATACTATCATAGATAACTGAGACGGAGAGGCTGTCGTGAGATAAGTAGAATACAACATGAAATACCAACCTGTACTTAAGACATATGGGCCTATAAGGCAAAAATAACCACTCGTACACTGAACATAGGCCGACAAGGCCATACAGTCTTTTACGTACATGACATCTGTCTACAAGCCTCTAAGAATATATAATTGTCATAAAGGTCAGGGACAGTGCCCCGCCATACCAAACAATACACGTCTAAATCATACTGACCAAACAAGCAACTCCGGAGCAAATGGAGCGCACCAACACCTTCCGCTGAGCTGATAGCCTACTTGGAGGACTCTCGACCTGTCTATCGGGACTTGCGGGCATAAAACGCAGTGTCCCCAGATAAAAGGGATGCTAGTACAAATAATGTACCGAGTATATAAAGAATGAACATCAGTAAATAATAGACATGAGAAACCTGAGTAAAAGACTCAACATGTAAGTCTGAATAACTCTGTGAATCAATAATATTTACAATGACATGCATATGCGTACAAATGCCATACCATGCATAGGTATATGCATACATAACATCATCAAGCCTCTGAGGGTATCCCATCATATCATTTCGGCCACTGTGGGCAAATCATCAACGTATACCAGCGCTGATTAGGTGATGGTGCGTATATAACGCCATAACCTTTTCCCATATCCCATATACATATAATATACGCGTCAATGTACATGTATAAATGCATGAAATGCATAAGAATTACGTTAATAAGATTTCTCGAAATGTCATAAAAATCAATATGCCTTTCGGATAAACTTTATCAATTACGTATTTTTCTGAGACCCATGAACAGAAGATATAATAATAATTCACATGGAGAATCAAGAATATAGACACCCCCAGTATTTCTATCATAGAGTCATTTATGAAAGTTGCGTATTTTGCTCGTTTCATTTATATTATTTGGAGCATGCCAAAAAGAAAGAAGGGATAGCCTTAACATACTGGAGCCGATTCTCTTGACACACCCTCTAACATACGTCAATTGCGACAAATCACGTAATGGCGGATCGAAGTAGGAAAAAATTCATATGATATTCTTGAGAAAGATTGCACCGTACTCCCTTAGAATCGCAAAATCTTATTGCTAATATGCTAAGAAGTATCGTATGAATTGAAGTAACTTACGTTACTATCATATATGATCTTGGATGATCTTGGATGAAATTTTTCTTGTTGAAACCTTCTTTGAATTGTAGAGACTCAAAATGAATTAAAGAGATCTCTTTAATCTTTTGGGTGTGGCCCCTACATTTTTGTGATGACTAGGCCACATAAATTCTCCAAATGTGCCACCTATTTTATGCACTTAAGAGTCACATATTAGGCTTTGATCAAGACTATGGGCTGCCACGTTGGGGCCCTTTAGGCTTTATCCAAAATTCCTTAATCACCTTGTTAATCTTCCACCAAAATCCATAATTAACCAAATATCTACATAATTAAGAATCATCTCAAATTACTTAAAATACTACTCACTTTTAACACACTTTGTATACCTTACTATCATGGTCATGTGGTACCTTGTATGGTACTAGTCCATAAATGCGGGGTATTGTAACTTGGACCGTAATTTATTCCATAATGTCAAACTTTGATGAAAACTCATTTTCTTCAATTCGCTTACCCTCTCACCTTCACAAATTTAATTATCACTTGTTTGAAATAGCATAATACATATAATCTCCAAATAATCTTGTCCTTGAACTGAGGTCAACTATCTTATGACAATTTTCAACGTACAATACTACAGGGTGTAACATCGTCGTAATATAATACTGCAGAGCATAATGTAATACTGCGGGGCGTAACATCATTCCCCCCTGGAACATTCGTCCTCAAATGTTGACTGATGCACTTATCATTCTCATAACCCATAGCTCTTGTGAATACTTTAATATTCTCCTTGCCATTTAGACAACTGTTCTTTGAATAAATCCAAAGGCCTGGGCATTCCCCTCTTTAAGCCTCTTTCTCACACCATGACTTGTAGTCGGAATCCTTCTAATCTCGTAATTGTTGCTACCCTCTATCATGCATCCTGTACGACTCTAACTTTGTATGTGCGCCTATGCGACTCTTCTCTCATCTTTCCTCTAGCTTTTAGCCAATCTCTAGGCCTCACTTTGTGAACATATACAAAATTATGTCAAGCTATCCTTCTGGGCGCCATTAGCTTTACTACATCTAAGTAGGCCATACTATACCATAACTCTCACTTCGATTTATCGTTACTGAGGTCTGCCACCAAACTCCAAGTTACTCTCGTTGCTTATCCTATATGCATAAAGCTAAGTCTTTTAACGCTTCTTCATTACTGTTCATCTTAAGACTGATGGCCTAATCTCATCTCATACTTTTTAACTTTTATCCATCCATTGTTGATTCAACTCAATGTTGACCTACAATCTTCCATTGATAACTTGAAACTTCTTACGTAATACATTGCCATTAGGGCTTACGTTGCATCGTGAAACATTTGAAGTGATTTTCCTGATCCACCTGGGGGCGATACTATACTTCCATAACCCTATTTCATATCATAGTCATCTTAATGTGATTCGCCTTACGTGGATATTTTAATCATGTACAATTCATGAAATCATTACTCAATCGAAGGCCCAAACGTCATCCTTTATCTATCACAATTACACCCTTATTCTACTACTAGGGTATCATTCCATCTCTTCTAAATGCTACTAGGCTTAGACTCCTTTGAGTTCATTCAGGCTATACTGAGCTTTCCATAACTTAGAGAAACCATCAGCTCTCTTGTTTTCACGGGCTTAATCCCGAGGAATTTATCCATTTTCTCACCTTCTCACTTGCCATTTCTTATCCTTACTCCTGTCTTTCTAAAACCTTGTCGCTCTATCATACTTCAGCTTGTGACCTGCACATATCAATTTATATTACTCGCAACCTTCCTTCAACTTGCTTGCACCATAGATTTCCTTATGTTATTCTGGATCATCAAGCGAGACATCACATTATCTCTAACTCTTCTTTACTCTCTTGACTAGATATCTCGGTACCTAGAAACTATAGGGTGGAAGATATGCCTCTGATGACGCCACTATCATTCCAGGATACCGAATCCCAGCACTTCTAGCCTTCTATCCGAAGTATGGACTATTCACGATCTTCTGCATTTGAGTACCTCGTACGTTGTTCACCTTTACCTTACCTTAAAATCTCGCATCATATCTTCTATCTCTTTCATGACCTCCTTTCCACATAGGTATAATTCACATCCACAACTTGAAGCTCTATTATAATACTTGCACCTCTGGTGCACACACAATCTGGTAGAAGCTTCATACTGACTTCTTATGAGGATGGTACTCTTCTAACTAGCTTTCTCGTAGAGCCGTTATAGAATATAGTTGTTGTACTATCTCTCTTGTACCTCTAATATTAAGGGTGATTCTGCTATGTTCTCAATCACGATTCCTGAAATTTTTCGGGTCCAATAATCAGACTCCTAATTTACTTAGTTGATTAAACTCTTTAGATTCCTCTTCCTTCTGATCAGCCTTCACATAGGCTTAAGTTATCTTCCGATTTGCCGCTCCTGGTATTAGTTATTACCTTAGCCTTTCATGGACGTTATGGAATATCCATGATACCATCATCTAACAATTCAATCCTTTGTCTATGACCTGGACTCAGATCTTTCTTTTAACTTATACTAGAGTCTTCTACAGCTGTATGATTGTCAACATATATGCTGCGTGGATAATACTCTAAAATCTTAAGTGCATGTATAACGTAACTCACTCTGGATCACTGATCGAATAATTCCTTTTGTTCCTTCTCAACTTTCTTTATATGTAAGCAATTACTTTTCCTGGTCTTTCTGTCCCCTTGTTGCATGCATACTTAGCTTATCTTAGTCCCCATACATATTGGAATTCCATACCACTCATATGATCTTGAATATCACTTCTGATTTTTACTTCCGGTCCGTTAGCCACCGTAGGTGCCACTTTCTTATGGAGTGCATACAACGTTGTTGTGAGACTGTTGCTATAAGATCACTTTCTCTTTAGGTCACTGAGCTTAGGTCGAAGCCTTCTTCCTTACTTCCTCAGCTAGTCTTTCATTGTAATACTTAAGGAGGACCCTCTGATTCTTGCAAAGTTGCGAGCTTATTATATCGTATACTCGACTGAATTTTTGATGTCCTTCCTCGCCTATAATTATCCGTAGTTACTTACCTCTACGCCCTTGTGCTTGTAGGGTTGCTTCTAAACTGATATTTTGACTGTCTTCCCAATGGCACTCTCTTTTATTCCCGTAATACTCATATGGTGCCTTTAACTACCCCAACTCCTATCTGAATATTTCTCAAGGGTCCCGATGTCATATCTGCAAGACTGAATTCTCCATGTTTGGGTTCACTATGTTTATCTTGCATGGTTTGCTGATTTGTCTGTAACATCTTGTCTAGCCATGACTAGGCTCTTCCTGAATCAACTACTAACTACTCGTTGGCCCATTCTCATATCAATATTCCATGTAATCTTTCTTGGGTTATTTCCTTGTCTTAACTTACGTCCCGCACTGGCTCCTTATATACCAATAACATCTCGGGCAGGAACCCTTACTTTCTTTCTTTGACGTTGTGTTTGCATAATGTTCTAGAATCATAGCATATCTGTAGGATTTGAATAAGTGCAATCTCATCCCTTTCTTTTTTTTTATCGCATTCTTCCTTTACCATTTCGTACTGATTTCTATTACTCTGGGGTCTAGCTTTTCCTTCTGTTAATCACGTTAGAGTCACGAACTTATTTCTCAAATGAGGATATGGCTTTATGGCCTATACTCTTTTATTGTCTCAAGGCCTGTCACCTCTCGTCTTTTCCTTCACTTGACTATAGACACTATAATACTATCATCTTTTCGATCTACCATTGCCATCCATGTATCATATCTTACTCATAATGCTTCATTAACTCTCTTCTTATTTTCCGCTAATATTTATGTCTAACGCTTTATTCTGAAAACTTCAACAAGATATTCTCTTGCTTTTAGCTCCCCTTGCTCCATCTATTACTGGCTCTTCGGGTTGCCTAACATTCTTTCTCTACTAGGGACGGGAGCCACACTAAGGTAATATTTATCCCTTCCAGTGCCTATCTTTGTAGTACTCATATCCAGCTGTACTATTTTAGAATGCACCATCTGGGTGTCTCACAAGGAGATCTATTAGCACATTTGCAATATCCTTTGGAAATGTCAGCTAACGCTAACAATCCATCCACCATTTTGGGTTATCCTAACCCCAGCTAGATCCTGATATCCTGTTACGACCCAACTGGAGGGTCATGACTAGCACCCGGGCCATACTTGCCGAGCACCAACGTACATTTTATCTAACCTTCCTTATTATCTTTAAGGGCCGACAAGATCAATATAAATAGTAGACATGGATCATGAACATCCAACAATGAAAGATAATGTCATGAACATACATAACATGGGACGACAAGACTGTCAAGAAACTATATATAAGGTACGAGCTATCATGATGCCATGAAAGACTATACAACAAAAATCAGCCGAAAAGGCATTCTAAACCATACATAAGTCGACACCTGTCTATGAGCCTCTAAAGGAACATAAGTGCTACAACATTGCCGGAACAGGGCCCCGACATACCCATAATGTCTATAACAAAAATGCATACCAAGACCACGGCAAGTCCGGAGAAGGGATCTCGCCAATAACCGCTGAACTGGACAGCCTACTGTGGTGGGGGAGCTACGTCTACCTGTCTATCAGGACCTACAGCATGACATGCAGCGTCCACAAATAAAAAGGACGTCAGTACGAATAAAGTACTGAGTATGTGAGGCAAGAAAGCATAAGTAAGAACAGTAATGTAAACAGGGATAGAGAATATACAACCTGTGACATCTGGGTACCTCTGAGGGCTACTGACATGAAATACATGATACATACATATATATACATAAACTTTTAAAACATACGCCTTTGTGGGCATCACCATCATCATATCGTACCCGGCCATAATAGGCTCGGTAAAACGTACCCGGCCATCATAGGGCTCGGTAGAATCGTACCCGGCCACGTGGAGCTCGGTAAAACCCAACTGATCAGTGGTTGCACAATAGGTGCCGTACCCGGCCGACTATAGCGCGGCTCGGTAGAGTAAAATAGATACATATATATGATGCATGCTGGACTCATTGGAATCACATTTTGAACCTTTCGGAGTGACATAAGGTTGGTATCCTTCGTACACGTTATTAGGATTAACTCTTCATCAAGAATCTTATAAGAATCAGGAACTACCAACAACATTGATAATATAAGAATAAGAGAAGTAACATCAATAACAATCGTTTCATAAGAAGGGCAGCAATGTAAGTACTGCTAGCTTCTAAGAGTAGAGTATCTTTGGGAGCTCGTTCATTACATTATGTACAATCGGAGTCGTGCAAAAGAATGAAGGGGATAGACTCACATACCTTGTATATACTGCCCAACCTCAAGCTATGCAAATGTCACGACTCCTTAGTCTACAATAAGACAAATGACACTATCATTATCGTTTAAGCGTCGTAACTATTATGTATCGACCACAACCTATTTTACGATGAAACAGACAGCACCTCCCCTATTTATATGACTTCCCACAAGTCAATACAATCACCAAACAGCCCAAACAACATCATTAATAATCATATTGAGCCTCCAAAACAGTCCACCAACCAACAACATTACTACCAAGCCTTTCGATATATATTTCACAAGTTCTAGCTTCAACGACTTAGCTGCAACTTGGATAATCTTAATTATATATAGAGTAAGAGGTTCCTTACCTTTAAAAAGAAAGAACAACTCCAATTTGACCTTAATATTCCACGAAATATCCCTTCAATTCTGCCACAAGAACAAGGAAGCGAAACTAGCAATTAATTCGGGTTTTTCGGCACTAGAATTACTTTAGAAGACTTGAAATCACCTAGGGTGGATATTAAAAACTTGAAGGTGTATTTACAGGACATAAAACACTTAAAACAACCTCCCACATGAGCTGGAAAAACACAAAAATCAGCAACAACAAGAAGAACAAGAAACTTACTAGCGCCACGGGATTCCCGACATTTGATTTGTGTTGTTTGCCCTTTGTTTGGGTCTTGGATCATGAGAGAACCTTGAGAGACTGTTTTTAGGGTTATAAGGTCTGAATATACTGAAAAATAATGACTTAAAATGGGGTTGAGGTATCTTATATATGTCCATATGTCTTAAACCGCCTTTGTGGGCCCCATAGAGAGCAGCTTGGTGCACTCTCGCGAAAATGCGAATATCTCTCTATTCCGAGATCGTATCGACGAACGGTTTAATGCGTTGGAAACTAGACTCATAGATCTTCAATTTTATAGGTAGATCACCCCATAATTCCAAGCACATTGGGAGAAAAATTCAGTAACATTCGACCTAAAGTTTAAGTAAAATTATAAACCTAAGTTGCGACAACTTTTATCGACTTTTGTTTCATAACTCGCTTGACTTCAAGACTTATGATGCGGATATTATATGATTCAAATACATTAAAATAAGACCTCTTGGGACAATTAATCACCTCTAGTGTTACCCAAAAATACGGTTTACAACATCCTTGATTCGTTTAACTTCAAATACTTGTTAACCACTCTTATACACCCTTGTATCGTTTAAGACCAATAGGATTAACTTCTTATCATCTCAAAGATAATCTCTTCTTGGATTTACGTCGACTAACTTACGGCGTGATCTATGGTATGCGAATTTGGGTTGTAACATATCCTGCCTTCTCTTATACTACTTTTATTAGCCCCCATAGGGCATAAATGAGATGGGTGTGTCCAATTGTACATACCTCTGTTATTGTTGAAGGTAACTCAAAAGGCTTATATTCCTCTGCGATAATCTTCATTAGCTGGGTAGCTCGTACCCTTTTTCGTCTTGCTTCTTTTACTTGCTGAAACTTGTGTCTACCTTCCGATTCTCTTATTCATTTTTACCGCAAGAGTGGATAGACATTCTTGCCTTAGGGATCCTTATCAAGAAGTTTACACATCTTAGTACACACATGATCTGCTGAATACCTTATATTTATCCATCATAAGCATGATGTAAAAATTGAGTTCCTCTGACTCAACTCTTCCACAGCTATATCTCTTACCCATTGTATTATGACTAAAGTCGAATTTAGGAGTTTGAATTCTTACAACTGAGCTCTACTGCACGATCTACAATAAGAAGAAAGAGTGACAGAACTAAATGCCCTGTAGCCTCCTGCTTATAAGTGTGGTGCACAACACACCTATAAACAAGACTCTACTAGACACGGCTTGTAGACTCCCTAGGACAGAACTGCTCTGATACCACTTTTGTCAACCAAACCGATGGGCCGCGACGGGAACTTGGTACCTTACTCAACCGAGTACCAACATAATGTATCTTTTCGTATCATACTATCATAGATAACTGAGCCGGAGATGCTGCCGTGAGATAAGTAAAATACAACATGAAATACCAGCTTATACTTAAGACATACAGGCCTATAAGGCCAAAATAACCACTCGTACACTGAACATAGGCCGACAAGGCCATATAGTCTTTTATGTACATGAGATCTGTCTACAAGCCTCTAAGAATACATAATTGTCATAAAGGTCGGGACAGAGCCACGCCATACCAAACAATACACGTCTAAATCATACTGACCAAACAAGCAACTCCGGAGCAAATGGAGCGCACCAACACCTTCCGCTGAGCTGATAGCCTACTTGGAGGTCTCTCGACCTATCTATCAGGACCTGCGGACATGAAACGCAGCGTCCCCAGGAAAAAGGGACGTCAATACAAATAATGTACCGAGTATGTAAGGAATGAACATCAGTAAATAATAGACATGAGAAACATGGAGTAAAAGACTCAACATGTAAGTCTGAATAACTCTGTGAATCAATAATATTTACAATGCCATGCATATACGTACAAATGTCATACCATGCATAGGTATATGCGTACATAACATCATCAAAGACTCTGAGGGCATCCCATCATATCATCTCGGCCACTGTGGGCAAATCATCAACGTATACCAGTTGATCAGGTGGTGGTGCGTATATAACGCCATAACATTTTCCCATATCCCATATACATATAATATACGTGTATATAACGCTATCTGGTCATGGGTCAATGTACATGTATAAATGCATAAGAATTACGTTAATAAGATTTCTCGTAATGTCATAAAAATCAATATGCCTTTCGGATAAACTTTATCAATTACGTATTTTTCTGAGACCCATGAATAGAAGATATAATAATAATTCACATGGGGAATCAAGAATATAGACACCCCTAGTATTTCTATGAATAGAGTCATTTATGAAAGTTGCGTATTTTGCTCGTTTCATTTATATTATTTGGAGTATGCCAAAAAGAAAGAAGGGATAGCCTTAACATACCTGAGCCGATTCTCCTGACACACCCTCTAACATACGTCAATTCTGACAAATCACGTAATGGCGGATCGAAGTAGGGAAAACTCCATATGATATTCTTGAGAAAGATTGTACCGTACTCCCTTAGAATCGCAAAATCTTGTTGCTATTATACTAAGAAGTATCGCATGAATTAAAGTAACTTACGTTACTATCATATATGATCTTGGATGATCTTGGATGAAATTTTTCTTGCTAAAACCTTCTTTGAATTGTAGACACTCAAAATGAATTAAAGAGATCTCTTTAATCTTTTGGGAGTGTCCCCCACATTTTTGTGATGACTAGGCCACATAAATTCTCCAAATGTGCCACCTATTTTATGCACTTAAGAGTCACATATTAGGCTTTGGTCAAGACTTTATGGGCTGCCACGTTGGGGCCCTTTAGTCTTTATCCAAAATTCCTTAATCACCTTGTTAATCTTCCACCAAAATCCATAATTAACTAAATATCTACATAATTAAGAATCATCTCAAATTACTTAAAATACTACTCACTTTTAACACACTTTGTATACCTTACTATCATGGTCATGTGGTACCTTGTATGGTACTAGTCCATAAATACGGGGTATTGTAACTTGGACCGTAATTTATTCCATAATGTCAAACTTCGACGAAAACTCATTTTCTTCGATTCGCTTACCTTCTCACCCTCACGAATTTACTTATCGCTTGTTTGAAATAGCATAATACTTATAATCTCCAAATAATCTTATCATTGAACTGAGGTCAATTATCTTACGATAATTTTCAACGTACAATACTACAGGGTGTAACATCATCGTAATATAATACTGCGGAGCGTAACATCAACGTAATACTGTGGGGCATAACATACCTGCTTTTGGATTACTAGATGAAAGTGACAGAGGCTTGCTTTTCATATCCTCCACCTAAGTATATTTTCAATCGGTGACCATTTACTCTGAACTAATCACCACCATTGACATGTTGGATTTCAAATGCCTCATATGGAGTAACTTTAGTGACTATATGTGGACATGTCTATTTGAATTTGAACTTACTTGGAAAAAGCTTCAAGCGACTATTGTACAAAAGAACCTTGTCACCTTCTTTGAAATTCTTGTGCTTGATTGTCTTGTCATACCATCTTTTTACTCTTTCCTTGTATAAAAGAACATTATTGTATGAGCTCAGGCGAAATTCTTCAAGTTCGTTTATGTCACGACCCAAAACCCAACCTGTCGTGATGGCGCCTATCATAGTACTAGGCAAACCGACTACTCAAATATTTCCAACACTGTTAATCTCTAAAATATACTAAAACAGTTTAAGTAAATATAAAGTCTCATAAAACAGGATAGAATATCATAACTCAATACATAAGTTTTTTCCCGAAACCGGGGCGTCACTGAGTACATGAGCATCTACATAATGACATAGTCTGGTACACTGTCTATAAAGTAGAACTGATTGAATAACTGAATGATAAGGGAGGAGAGTCAAGGTCTGCGGATGCCAAGCAGCTACCTCGATGATCTTCGAATGTCTGAACTCTGTGAATCAGCACCCGCCGTGACCGAAACACCTGGATCTGCACACGAGGTGCAGGGTATAGCGTGAGTACAACCAACTCAATAAGTAAATAATCTAACCTTTGGACTAAAAGTAGTGACAAGTTAAAGTATTACAGTCCACATGCAGTATTAACAGTACGAAAATTACGAAAAATATGACTGTGATATCTTAGTAATTCATAATCTACAAGATACAAGAATTTAGACATGCTTTCAGGTTTTTGCAATAAAACTTTACACATAATAGGGAAGATCCAGCCCAAATGCAAATACACCATGGCAGATCCAGCCCAAATGTAAATAACTGCTAGCATTGCACCCATTGTGGATGTGTAGACTCCAGAGGGGCCGATCCAGCCCAAGCGCTATAATAAGTCAAATCCTAGCATGAATCAATAAACTCTGTTGCAGCGTACAGCCCGATCCCAAGAATATCACTCACAATGAACTCTCAGCCTCATTCAGTCATTAATCTCTCCAGTCTCTCGGGCTCACAAGAATCATAATAATCAACCCAAAAAATGATGATATGATATCAATAAAGGACAACAGAGGCTGAGACATATTATGCAAATAATAGCTGTGACTTAGTACAAATGACAAATTAGGAAAATAATTCAACATGTAACACGACCTCTGTGGGTCCCAACAGTACCAACACGGAGCCTATGCAGGATTACTAACATGACTGGTAGTTCAATTGCTCTAACACATGGTGAAAACACGGGTAACAGCAAGATTTTTCAAACTATACAGTTCCATGCAATTGACCAAGTCACAATTATTACGGTGCACGCCTACACGCCCGTCACCTAGCATGTGTGTCACCTCAACACAATCACATAACACGTAATTTGGGGTTTCATGCCCTCATAACCAAGTTTAGAGGTGTTGCTTACCTCAAACTGTGCAAATCCCTACTCCGACAATCCTTTGCCTCGCGAAACGGCCTCTGATTGCCTCGAATCTAGCCACAAACAGTTCGATACAATCAACACTAGCTAAAGGAATTAATTCCATAAGAAAATACTAAATTCTTAATCAAAAGTCAAAAAGTAAACTCAAAATTCAACCCCCAGGCCCACGTCTCGGAATCCAATAAAAGTCACAAAATCCGAACACACATTCAACCACGAGTCCACCCATACCAAAATTACTCAAATACAATACCAAAATCTTGATCAAATCCCCAAAATTCGGCCTAAGAACTTTCCTCCATTTTCCCCCAAATTTCCAACCCAAATCACTAATTAAATGATGAAATCAAAGACATAAATATGGAATTTAACCAAAACTAAGTAAGAATCACTTACCCCAATCACTCCCTTGAAAATCTCTCCAAGAATCGCCTCCAACCAAGCTCCCAAAATCAAATTTATCATATGAACTCAAACCCTCGTTTTGAAATATTTAAGTTCTGCCAAGATGACCCTTCATCGCGATCGCGGAAAATGCTTCGCGATCGCGAAGCACAACTCAGCTGCCCAGAAAATTCACCTTACGCTAACGCGACACTACACCTATGAACACAAACCACTGCCTCCTTAAACCTACGCGATCGTGAAGAACAAGCATGTGACTCAGCTCCTACCTCATTTCCTCTTCGCGAACGCGGCCTAGCCCGCGTGTTCACGATGCACAGCTTTCCTAAGCTACGTGATCCCAGCCCTCTTCACGCGAATGCATAGAGCAAAGTCCTCCGCTACCTAATTAAGCTACACGATCGTGGGTCTATTCACGTGATCGCGTATAAGGAAACCAAATCAGAGACACCAAAAAACTTCAGCTAATCTCCAAGTCCAAAATTGATCCGTTAACCATCCGAAATCCACCCGAGACCCCCGGGACCTAACCCAAACACACCAAAAAGTTCTAAAACATCATACGAACTCGCTCGAAGCGTCAAATCACATCAAACAAGGCTAAAACCATGAATCGTGCATCGATTCAAACCTAACGGACTTCAAACTTCTACATTCGACGTTGGAACCTATCAAATCAAGTCTGATTGACCTCAAATTTTACACACAAGCCACAAATGACACAACGGACCTACTCCAACTCCCAGAATCCCAATTTGAGCCCGGTAACCACAAAGTCAACTCTCAGTCAAACTTCTAAAATTTCTAAAGATTCTAACTTTTCAACTTTCGCCATTTCAAGCCCAATTCAACTACGGACCTCCAAATCACTATCCGGACAAGCTCCTAAGTCCAAAATCACCCAACGGAGCTAACGGAACCATCAAAACTCCATTCCGGAGCCATTTACACATAATTCACATCCGGTCAACCTTTTTAATTTAAGCTTTTAACCCTGAGACTAAGCGTTTTATCACATTCCGAAACATCCCTAGAATCGAACCAACTACCCCGACAAGTCACATAGCAACCATTAAGCATAAAATGAGCAGTAAATGGGGGAACAGGGCCACAACTCTCAAAACGATCGACCGAGTCGTTACATCCTCCCCCTCTTAAACAAACGTTCGTCCTCGAACGGGTCTAGAAACGTACCTGGAGTCTCAAATAGGCATGGATGTCTGCTCCGCATCTCCCGCTCGATCTTCCAAGTCACCTCCTCAACTGGCTGACCTCTCCACTGCACCTTCATCAAAGCTATGTCCTTTGACCTCAACTTTCGAACCTGCCGATCAGAAATGGCCATCGGCTCCACATCATAAGTCAAATCACCATCCAACTGAACCGTGTTGAAATCCAAAACATGGGACGGATCGCCGATATACTTCCGGAGTATAGAAACATGAAATACTGTATGAACACTCGACAAATTAGGCGGCAAGGCAAGCTTGTAAGCCACCTCTCCAATCCTCTAAAGCACCTCAAACGGCCCAATATACCGAGGGCTCAACTTGCCCTTCTTTCCGAATCTTATAACACCATTCATGGGTGAAACCTTGCGTAGTACCTTCTCCCCAACCATGTAAGCAACATCGCGAACCTTCTAATTGGCGTAACTCTTCTGTCTAGACTGCACCGTGCGAAGCCGATCCTAAATCATTTTAACCTTGTCCAAAGCATCCTGAACCAAGTCAGTACCAAATAGCCTAGCCTCACCCGGCTCAAACCATCCCACCGGAGACCGACACTATCTCTCGTACAAGGCCTCATACGGAGCCATCTGAATTCCCGATTGGTAGCTGTTCTTGTAGGCAAACTCTGCGAGCGGTAGAAACTGATCCCAAGAACCCCCGAAATCTATGACACAAGCGCGTGGCATATCCTCCAATACTTAAATAGTGCGCTCGGATTGCCCGTCTGTCTGAGGGTGAAACGTTGTACTCAGCTCAACCTGTGTACCCAATTCCCGCTGCACGGCTCTCCAAAACTGCGATGTAAATTGCGTGCCCCGATCTGAAATGATAGCCAGTGGCACACCGTGAAGGAGAACAAGCTCGCGAATGTAAATCTCAGCCAACCGCTCCGAAGAATAGGTAGTCCCAACTGGAATGAAATACGCGGACTTGGTCAGCCGATCCACAATCACCCAAATAGCATCGAACTTCCTCGAAGTCTGTGGGCGTCCAACTACAAAATCCATGGTGATACGCTACCATTTCCACTCCGAAATCTCAAGCCTGTGAAGCAATCCGCCCGGTCTCTGATACTCATACTTTACCTGCTGACAATTTAGGCACCGAGCTACAAACTCCACTATATACTTCTTCATCCTCGTCCACCAGTAGTGCTGCCTCAAGTCCTGGTACATCTTTGTGGGACCCGGATAAATGGACTGCGAACTCTGGGCCTCCTCAAGAATCAACTCACGTAGCCCATCTACATTAGGCACACAAATCCAACCCTGTATCCTCAACACCCCATCATCCCCAATAGTAATATCCGTGGCATCACCATGCTAAACCGTTTCCTTAAGGAAAAGCAAATGGGGATCATCATACTGGCACTCTCTGATGTGATCATATAAGGAAGACCGAGAAACCACACAAGCTAGAACCCGACTGGGCTCCGAAACATCTAATCTCACGAACTGGTTGGCTAAGGCCTGAACATCAACTGCAAGCGGTCTCTCACCAACAGGAATGAATACAAGGCTACCCATGCTCACCGCCTTTCTACTCAAGACATCGGCCACCACATTGGCCTTCCCGGGATGATACAAAATGGTGATATCATAGTCCTTTAGCAGCTCCAACCATCTCCGCTGCCTCAAATTTAGATCCTTTTGTTTGAACAAGTGATGGAGACTCCGATGATCCGTAAATACCTCACAAGACACACCGTAGAGATAATGCTTCCAAATCTTCAATGCATGAACGATGGCAGCCAACTTAAAATCGTGGACGGGAAAGTTCTTCTCATGAGGTTTCAACTGATGTGAAGCATAAGCAATCCCTCTACCCTCCTGCATCAAGACACACCCAATACCGATCCGAGAAGCATCACAATATACTGTATAAGAGCCAGAAGCTGAAGGCAACACTAGAATTGGAGCTGTGGTCAAGGCAGTCTTGAGCTTCTGAAAGCTCTCCTCACACTCATCCGACCAGCTGAATGGAGCACCCTTCTGGGTCAATTTGGTCAAAAGCGATGCAATAGACGAGAAACCCTCCACGAAGCGGTGATAATAACCGGCCAAGTAGAGAAAGCTCCAAATCTCCGTAGCTGAGGACGATCTGGGCCAACTCTAAACCGCCTTTATCTTCTTTGGATCCACCTTAATCCTTTCACTGGACACCACGTGCCCCAAGAACACCATCGAACTAAGCCAAAACTCACACTTGGAGAACTTGGCATAAAGCTTCTCCTCCCTCGGGCGCTGTAGTACAATCCTCAAATGTTGGGCATGCTCCTCCTGGCTATGTGAGTACACCAGGATATCATCAATGAATACTATGACAAACGAGTTGAGATATGGCTGAAATACACTGTTCATCAAATGCATGAATGTTGATGGGGCGTCGGTCAGCTGAATACTGTCTTTAGAGTATCCGAGTCCCGAATCTTCAACTGGTGATACCGAGACCTCAAATCAATCTTAGAGAACACCCTCGCTCCCTGAAGTTGGTCGAATAGATCATCAATATGCGACAAAGGATATTTGTTCTTGATTGTAACTTTGTTCAACTGCCTATAGTCGATGCACATCCGCATAGTACCATCTTTCTTCTTCACAAACAGCACCGGTGCACCCCAAGGTGACACACTAGGCCTAATAAACCCCTTATCAAGAAGTTCCTGAAGCTGCTCTTTCAATTCCTTCAACTCAGCTGGTGTCATACGATACGGAGGAATAGAAATGGGTTGAGTGCCCGGCACCAAGTCAATACCCAAGTCAATATCCCTGTCGGGCGGCATGCCCGGCAGGTCTGCAGGAAATACATCCGGAAAGTCTCATACCCCTGGAATAGAATCAATAGTAGGGGTATCAGCACCAACATCCCTCACAAGGCCAAATAAGACAGACACCCCTTCCTAACCATCCGTTGGGCCTTCAAATAAGAAATCACCCTGCATGGAACATAATCTAGAGAACCTCTCTACTCGATCCTTGGCAACCCCAGCATCGCCAACGTCACGGTCTTAGCGTGATAATCCAGAATAGCATGACATGGAGACAACAATCCATACCCAAGATCACGTCGAAATCGACCATACTAAGCAATAAGAGATCAACTCTAGTCTCCAATCCCCCAATGGTCACTATACACGATCGATATACACGGTCCACAAAAATAGTGTCGCCCACTGGCGTAGATACATAAATAGATGAAACTAAGGACTCACGGGGCATATCCAGGTAACGAGAAAAATATGATGATACATACGAATAAGTGAAACAAGGGTCAAATAATACATAAGCATCCTTGTGGCATACTGAGACAATACATGTGATCACTGTGTCTGAAACAACGGCATTTGGCCTGGCAGGAATAACATAGAAATCGTCCTGACCACCACCTGATCGGCCTCCCTATCTAGGGCGACCTCTAGCTGCCTAAGCCCCACCCTGAGCTGGTTGGGCGGGTGGTGAAGTAACTGGTGCTGAAGTCGTGACCTGACTCCTCTACTGAGCTGGACCTCCTGTAAGGAAGAGACAAAACTTCTTCACATGACCAAACTCTTATACTCGAAACATCCCCTCTCGAAAAATGGTGGCAAATACTGAGACGGACCCCGAGAACTAGAATAACTACCAGAAGAACCTGGTGCAGATGATCCCTGAACTAAAGGTGCATGGGATGAACTCTAAGCTAGGAGAGCACTGAGAGATGACTGACCCGGTCTAACATTGTATGAACCATGGCTAGATGATGTACCACGATGAACTGGACGAGACATCTGAGTGGGCCTATAAGGACGACCCCTGTTGTGATAGAACTGACCCCCAAAAGGAACACCGTTGAAACCACCTGAACCATGAGGCCTATTGACCTCCCTCTCCTCACACTCCTGACTACGAACCATCTCTTGCCGCTGAGCAATATCAACCACCTCGTCGAACGTAGTACCTGATACACTCTCCCGAGTCATAATAAAACAGTATTGATAGTAGAGGCCATCAATGAACCTCCTAATCATCTCCCTCTCAATAGGAACCAACCAAACTGCATGATGAGCCAACTCTAAAAACCTCATCTCATACTGGGATACAGACATGCCATCCTGACATAGCTGCTCGAACTACCTACGCAGCTCCTCTCTGTGGGTCTGTGGCACAAACTTCTCCAAGAAGAGAACGGAGAACTCATGCCATGTAAGTGGAGCTGCACCGTCTGGCATACGCCTCTCATAGGCCTCCCACCGTCTGAAGGCAACCCCAGTAAACAGAAAAGTAGTGAACAAGACCCCACTGGTCTCCAAAATACCCGCCATGCGAAGAATCTACTGGCACCTATCCAAGAAGTCCTGGGAATCCTCTGACTCCACCCCACTAAATGATGGAGATTGGAGCCTCCCAAATCTCTCTAGTTTCCTCTACTCATCATCAGTCATAACGGGACCCACCTGGGCCTGAGCAACTGCAACCAGCTGGACCGGTAGTACCCCCGGTGTCTGAAGTCCCTGCATCACCTGTTCTGGAGTATGGGCGGCGGGAGTCTGAGTACCTCCCCGGCCTGAGAAGTGACTAGCGCAGTCTGAACAGAAATTGCCTGAGCAAGGCTAGTGCACACCATCAAAATATGAGCCAAAGCCTCCTGAAGGCCTGAAATCACAATGGGCACAGTTGGTGCCTGAGCTTGCCCCACTGGCTCAACCACATCTGGAACCTGCGCCTGAGCTGGAGCAACTGGTGGATCGGCAGGTGCTGCTCTAGCTGTTGTACGAGCTGCACCTTTGCCCCTACCGCGACCCATATCGTGACCTCGGCCTCTCGTGGCCCTGGTCGGTGGTACTGGTGGTTGTCCATCTTGTCCGGTAGCACGTGTCCTCACCATCTGCGAGAGAATAGAATAATAGAAGTTTAGTTCCCGAAATCAACAAATCTGCACGACAAGAATATAAGAATGTGAAGTTTCGTAAGGGTTCAGCAGCCTCTCGAAGATAAGTACAGATGTCTCCGTACCGATCAACAAGACTCTACTAAACCTGCTCATGACTCGTGAGACCTATGTTACCTAGGCTCTGATACCAACTTGTCACAACCCAAAACACAACTTGTCATGATGGCACCTATCATGGTACTCGGCAAGCCAACTACTCAGACATTTCCGACACTGTTAATCTCTGAAATATACTAAAACATTATAAATAAATATAAAAAAATCTAATAAAACAGGATAGAATATCATAACTCAATACATAAGTTTTTCCCAAAACTGGGGTGTCACTGAGTACATGAGCATCTACATAATGACATAGTCTGGTACACTATCTAGAAAGTAGAAATGAATGAATAACTGAAAGATAAGGGAGGAGAGTCAAGGTCTGCGGATGCCAAGCAGCTACCTCGATGATCTCTGAATGTCTGAACTCTACAAATCAGCACCAGTCGTGATCGGAAACACCTGGATTTGCACACGAGATGCAAGGTATAGCGTGAGTACAACCAACTCAATAAGTAACAAATCTAAACTTTGGACTGAAAGTAGTGACGAGTCAAAGTATTACAGTCCACATGCAGTATTAATAGTATGGAAATTAAAGTATGACACTGATATCTCAGTAATTCATAATCTATAAGAAAGGTACAAGAATTTAGACATGCTTTTAGGTTTTTGCAATAAAACTTTACACAGAACAGAGCAGATCCAACCAAAATGCAAATAAACCAGGGCAGATCCAGCCCAAATGTAAATAACTGCTAGCATTGCGCCCACTATGGATATGCAGACTCCGGAGGGGCCAATCCAGTCCAAGCGCTATAATAAGCCAAATCCTGGCATGAATCAATAAACTTTGTTACAGCATGCAACCCGATCCCATGAATATCACTCACAATAGACTCTCAGCCTCACTCAGTCATTAATCGCTCCAGTCTCGGGCTCACAAGAATCATAATAATCCGCCCAAACAATGATGATATGATATCAATAAAAGACAGCAGAGGCTGAGACATGTTATGCAAATAATAGCTGTGACTGAGTACAAATGACAAATTAGGCAAATAATTCAACATGTAACACGACCTCTGTGGGTCCCAATAGTACCAACACGGAGCCTATGCAGGATTTCTAACATGACTGGTAGATCAATTGCTCTAACACATGGTGAAAATACGGGTAACAACAAGATTTTTCAACTATATAGTTCCATGGAATCAACCAAGTCACAATTCTTACGGTGCATGCCTACTCGCCCGTCACCTAACATGTGTGTCACCTCAACAACAATCACATAATACGGAATTCGGGGTTTCATACCCTCAAAACCAAGTTTAAAAGTGTTACTTACCTCAAATTATGCAAATCCCTACTTCGACAAGCCTTTGCCTCGCGAAACGGCTTCTGATTGCCTCGAATCTAGCCACAAATAGTTCGATACAATCAACACGGGCTAAAAGAATCAATTTCATAAGAAAATACTAAATTCTTAATCAAAAGTCAAAAAGTCAACTCAAAAGCCAACCCCCAGGCCCACGTCTCGGAATCCAATAAAAGTCACAAAATTCGAACACACATTCAACCACGAGTCCACCCATACTAAAATTACTCAAATCCGATACCAAAATCTCGATCAAATCTCCAAAATTCGGCCTAAGAACTTTCCTCTATTTTTCCCCAATTTTCCAACCCAAATCACTAATTAAATGATGAAATCAAAGACATAAACACGGAATTTAACCAAAACTAAGTAAGAATCACTTTCCCCAATCACTCACTTAAAAATCTCTCCAAGAATCGCCTCCAACCGAGCTCCCAAAATCAAATTTGTGATATGAACTCAAACCCTCGTTTTGAAATATTTAAGTTCTGCCCAGACGACCCTTCATCACGATCGCAGAAAATGCTTTGCGATCGTGAAGCACAACTCAGCTACCAAGAAATTTCACCTTATGCGAACGCGACACTACACAACTGTGGTTGGAGGCAGTAATTTTGAAATTACCTCAACCTTTGCTTTATCAACTTCAATGCCATCTGATGTAATTTTGTGTCCAAGAACGATACCTTATTTCACCATAAAATGATATTTTTTCCAATTTAAAATCAGATTTGTTTCTTCACATCTTCTCAACACTAATGTTAGATGGTGAAGACATTCTTCAAAGGTTTTTCCAAAGAGTGTGAAATCATCCATAAATATCTCCAAACATTTTTCAGTCATGTCTGAGAAAATAGATGTCATGCATCTTTGAAGTGTGGCAGGGGCATTGCATAGACCAAAAGGTATTCTTCTGTATGCAAATATCCCGCTAGGGCAAGTAAATGTTATTTTCTCCTGGTCTTTTGGTGCAATCGGTATTTGATTGTAGCTAGAGTAACCATTAAGAAAATAATAAAAACTATGCCCTGTCACTTCTTCAAACATCTAGTCAATAAATGGTAAGGGAAAATGATCTTCTCGGGTAGCACAATTGAGTCTACGATAGTCAATGCATACCCTCCATTCTGTGACAGTTCGAGTTGGAATCAACTCATTATTTTCATTTTGCACAACTGTCATTCCACCCTTTTTTGGTACAATTTGTACTGGACTTACCCAACTACTGTCAGAGATTGCGTAGATTATTCTTGCATCCAAAAGTTTAACTACCTCCTGTTGGACCAATTCTTGTAATTTAGGATTCAGACGCCTTTGTGGTTGCACTACTAGTTTTAAATTATCTTCCAACAGTATTTTGTGCATGCGCAAGACTGATTCCTCTTATGTTTTCAATAGTCCATCCTATTGCTTTCTTGTATCTTCGCAATACTTCAATCAGTTGATGTTCTTGTTCGCCTATCAAAGAGGAAGAAATTATGTCTGAAAATGCTTAAGGTTGTAGGAAAACATATTTTAAATGAGAAGGGAGAACTTTTATCTTAAGAGAAGAGTAAGGGTTTCCCTGTTTTATTTCTTCTTCATGGATTTCGAATGAGTCTTCATGTTCGTGCTCTCGCTGGGATTCTTCATCAAATCCTAAATCAATGTCAGTTAGATGATCTTCTGGTGGATCATTGACTAATTGTTGACTTTGATATTCTTCCACAATTTCATTTAATATATTAATGCCGAAATATGATGAAGAAGTTTTCTTATCAGGATATTTCATTAATTTTTGCATATCAAAGATCACCCTTTCTTCACCCACTCTCAAAATTAGTTGTCCTTGTTGGACATCAATCAATGCTCTTCCAGTTGCTAAAAATGGTCTTTCAAGAATTAATGGCACTTGACTGTGTTCTTCCATATCAAGTATTATGAAATCCACTGGAAACACAAATTTGTCCACTTTGACAAGTACATCTTCTATTATACCTCTTGGCTTTTTCAAGGATTGATCTGCCAGTTGTAGTGAAACTGGTGTCGCTTTTATTTGTCCCAAGTTGAGCTTCCTGAAAATTGAAAATGATATTAGATTAATAGAAGCTCGTGAATCACAAAGTAATTTTTCAAAATAAAGTACAAGGAATTGTAAAACTCCCTGGATCTCCGAGTTTCTTCAGAAGCGTATTTTGAATTATAGCACTACAATTTTCTGCCAATTCAATGCAAGATCTTCTAGCTTTCTTGTCTGAAAGAATTTCTTTAAGAAACCTTGCGTATGAGGGCATTTCAGCTAGTGCATCAGTGAAAGGGACATTGATGTGCAATTGCTTGAGGATTTCAAGGAACTTCCCAAATTGTTTATCTAATTTCTCCCTCTTTTGTTTTTGAGGGAAAGGGAATGCGATTTCCTGGGTTCCTTCATTCTTTTGTGAGTGTGATTCTTGCTTCCTCTTTTCCCCCTTTTTTACTGGTTCACTTGTCTCTTGTTCCTTTGATTCCTGATTTTTAGGTTCTTGTTCTTTTTCTTTATCACATTCTTGCTATGGATCAGGTAATTCCTTGCCATTTCTCAAAGATATAGCTTGTGCTTGCTCCTTTGGATTTTTTTTCTGTATTACTTGGGAGACTACCAGGATTTCTCTCTGTTAGCTTGGTTGCTAACTGTCCCATCTGAATTTCAAGGTTCCGAATTGCCAAGCCCTGTGATTCCATTCTATCTTCAACATTTTTATTGAGCTTCTCAGTATTTTTGATGAATTGACAAACCAAATCCTCTAGGTTTGGTTTCTGAGATGGAGTCTGAGTTTGGTATCGTTGAGGATTTCTTATTTGCTTTTGGAAGCCAGGAGGTGCTTGACTTGACTAACCTTGTTGTCCAGGCTGCCATGAGTTGGAATTCCATTGTTGTTGCTCCATGAGAAACCTGGATGTCTTTGCCCCTGGGGGTTAAAACTGTTGTTATTATAATAGTTATTATTTCTATTATAATATCCAACTGCATTAACATATTCTCCCATTTGGCATTCATGATTCTGATGTCCTCCTCCACACAAATCACATAATGAGTGTGATTGTGATTTTGGTGTGGTAGTTTGCATTGCCTCTACCTTCTTTGTCAAGGTTGTTATTTGATGAGCTAATAAAGAGAAATCGTCAACCTGGTGCATTCCAGATGGCTTTCTTGGTTGAGCTCTTTCAGTTGGCCATTGACTTGCGTGTTCAGCAATTTCATCTAAAAGAGCCATGGCATCTTCAGTGGTTCTGCTCATGATTGAGCCACCTACAGTTGTATCTATGATACTTCTTGAAGTAGGTGTTATTCCATTATAAAAATTAATCAGTTGCTACCAATCTGGTACACCGTGGTGTGGACACTTTCTCAAAAGTCCCTTAAATCTTTCCCAAGCTTCGTAAACAGATTCTGCATCGAGCTGAGAAAAAATATTAATTTCTTGTCTCATTCTAGCAGTCTTTGCAGGTGAGAAATATTTATTCAAAAACTTTTGAGTCATGCCTTCCCATGTTTGAATGGAACCTGTTGGTAGATTCCTGAGCCATGTTCTTGCATCTCCCCTTAAAGAAAAGGGAAATACTCTCAATCTAATAGCATCATTCCATTGTTTCCAAAAGTATCTAAGATTTCCATGAAATCGTCCAGATGAGTAGTAGGATCTGGTGAGAGTCTATTGAACTGGCAATTATTTTGAATCATTTGAATCAAGGCTAACTTGATTTCAAAATTACGGGTGGCTACTGGAGGATGTCTTACACTGGATTCTCTTACTGTGTAAGTTGGCCTTGCGTAGTCCCTCAGTAATCTCCTTGGCCTTGGTTCAACTTCATCAAATTGATCCTCCATAATAGGATTCTGATTCTCTTTCCTAGGAGGTATTCCTTGATCATCTTCCATGCTAGTTTGATTAGTGTTGAGACTTTGATCGTATTCTGCTGATAGTTTCTTCAATCTTCTCAAAGTTTTGTTTATTTCAGGATCAAGGTTGATTGTCTTCTTTGATGAAGAAGGGGTCATATGCCTTCTGCACACAAGAGTTAATGAATGAGTAATATAAAAGATAAATTATTCTCAAATAAATAATTTTTTTATTTGAAGTAGATTTCTGCCAATCCCGGCAACGGCGCGAGTGGATAGTGCAAAATATAACTCGTATCTTGTCAAATTTTATAATATAGAAAGATGTCGATCCAGATTGAGTAATCTATTCTTCCAAATAAGTCTTGTTGAATTACTATTTGAGAAAATATGGAGTGGTGAATTGATTAACTAACAATTTATAAATAAAGTAGCAGCGAGAAAAAATAAAAATTATTTTCCTTCACAAATATGATTAAAAGAAAGTGTTGGAATCCTCACTTCACTTGATATTGCAATTATAACGTAGGTCCAATCGTTATTCAACTTCTATTCCCACAAATATATAAATGTCTCTAGTGGTTAACATTCACATACTATTACTTAAATCTATTAGTTAGTCACGCTCTTTCGATAACACAACTTAACTATCAAAATAAGCAATATTAAGAGCAAGGAATATATGCTAAAACTAAAACATGCTCTTTTTTTGAGAGCCTCTTTCGATTAACTCACTTGTTATAACTAAATTATATTAGAATTGCTCTTGCAATTACGATCCTTAATACTATCATAGTTATACATTGCAGCAGGTAATTAACATTTAGGCGATAACTTGTTTATAAAATTAACTGTATTACTTATTTTGCTCTTTCGATTACAAAATTAGTAAAAGTTAATTTATACAAACTTAAAAAGATGCCGTGAAATCTAGTTAATATCTGTTGCTGAAGCAGATGATATATATAAAGTTTCAGGCCAAGCACGTGAAGTTGAAGAATAATTACTACTAAAAATTACTCCATAGTGAAGTAATTATAACCACAAGAATTGTTCTTCTTTATCAAATAAAAAAATAGAAAGAAATATTCAAAGTGAATAATTCTCCCTATTTAATTATTATCAAAAAATAAAATGAGATGCACAGTGGAGTTTTTACTTCAAACTCAAATGAAACTAGCCAATTCAGTGGCTTCACAATAACGTACACACTTAACAAAAGAAACTAAAGAGGAAAAGAACTGGAAAGCAATTAAATTGGCAATTGTTTACACCAAATTTTTCCTTCCGAAAGAAATATCAAGCCAAGGAAATGGTTGCTTTATATAGTTGTGAGAGCTCCTGTTTTGAAGTCTTGTTTTAATATATTTATTCACCATTTGCATATGCCACTTGCATTGTTGTCTCCTAGTTGCTAGACAATGAGTCTAGTTGGAATATTTCTATATCCACTTGCTGCTCCAACATGCAATTTTGTTTATATTTTGTTGTAGTACAAGAATTCTTCTTTTTCTTATATCAGTGCCATCTTTCGTTCATGAAATTTCCTTTGCATTTTGGTTTCCTTCTCTTTTTTTCTCTTTTTTTTTTCTTTTCATCTTTTTCTTATACAAAGATGACATTTGCTGCAAAATAAGAAGGATTATTATAAAGTAAAATACTAAAACTCAAATAAACGTTAGTCCTTTTCACTCTTATTTTGATGTTATCACTTGGGATGTAAAAAGGACTATTGTGTGCTTGATTTCTGTCTTTATGTGTTGTACAGTCTCGAGTTATAAGTATATAGAGGGAACTTTCATGTTGTTCATGTGTGGGATGAAGTAGACTCTTATGTCTTGTTGGCGAGTTTAGACTTAGGAAGATTAAGTGATCGCATAGTGATTGTGACCATGATGGGATCATAGAGGGGTTTCAGTTGAGGCTAAGCGGTGGGTTATCTCCAGCGGAATGTTCTGAGGTTATGTGATCCTTGTGATATTTCTGTGGAGAGTTTTTCTTCTACTAGTGGGTTTTATGTGTCGCAATTGGGTTTGGATCGCTTGAGGAGGTTGGCTCGACTATCACAAGAATGAATGTGCGTTTAGCAGAAGATTTGAGGTATTTTATAATTAGTGCTACATGAGTTCATGAAGGGTTTTGTTGAAATGTAGTGCGGGATTATGGCAGTAATGAAGTAAGGGTATTGTGGGTATCGGATGTTGTGATCTATGGCTTTGAGCCAAGTGGGGGAGGCTACTATCGATGATCAGATTGCATGGTCATGTGTTATGTTAGTTTTGGTCTGAGACATACTCGTAGATCGGTTATGACTTGAAGAGGTTGATTTCGATAATGACTCTAGTAAGGAAGTTTCTGGGTGCATGATGTATTACACTTTATGGATACGGAAATCTTGGAATGATTTGGGTTTGTTATTGGTGATGAATGTAATGTGCTAAGAAAAGGGAATCACTCGGTTGCGTCAAGGTGGGGTTACTTCTTAGGGTGTTTATGTGCTATTGGAGAACTTGTCGTTCGGCATTTTTGGGTGGTGCATTTGAGATTAGAATAGGGTGAATGACTCTCGAGAAGGTTCTACTGAGTTTAAGATTCATATGTGTCATTTGAGGAATTTTCGGATTTGTAAATGGCTAAGATCTAAGATTTACATTGGATGGTGTCGACACTCGCGGTATTTCTGTATCATTATGTATTCTTCATTTTAGTATCAGAGAGGTTAAGGTAATAGCGTCAGATTCACATAAGGTCTCTTCAGAGTGGGTATCTCGGATGCGGTATTTTTGGGTACCTAAGAGGGTATACAATAGCTTATGGGCTTTAGGACGATGAGGTTTCATGCTAGGATCTCCTGTAGCGAGCTTTGGGTTAAGGATCGTAGTGTACTGGCAAGGAGAAGTGTTAACCTGAAGGCAATTCATAAGGAACTCAGAGAAATAGGACAACTTGATGGTAGATTAGATCAGCATGGTAACGGATATGATCGGTTCTTTTGGTTCTTATGATGTGGCGAGACC